>NC_080693.1:23324602-24574602 GCF_030445035.2 Dasypus novemcinctus | reverse complement strand
TGGACAAAGGCCAATCAAGTTCTTTATTGTACAATACTAGTCGCCTGTAAATTTTGTTTTTCATGAAACTTCACATTTCCATGACCACGTTGCTGTGTGTGGCAGTTTGAGATTATGAATCCCCAAAAGAGAGATTATGTTTGTAAACTTATCTCTTCCTCTGGATGTGAGACTCTTTGACTGTATTAGATTCAGCTGAGATGTCTTTGATTAGATTGTGTTAAGATTAGGGATTTTGATTCAACCACGTCCGTAGGGTGTGACTCAGGATTGAGTCCCTGTCCCCTTGGTGGGCTGATATAAATGGACACACGCAAGAAGACATGGAAGAGGAGAGAGCTTGAGCGGTTCAGTCCTGCCATGTGACAGAAAAGAGAAGCTCTGGGAAGAGAGATGAGCCATGTGCCTGATAGTTTGCAGCTGAAGAGAACAGAGCAGCCAAGCAGGCCCGAGAGACATCAGAGACCGCCATCTGCTTCGCCCACATCGTCAGTCATTGTGCTTCAACATGTGGCGAAGAGCAGCTTGAGTTGGACTCTTTAGGGCCTTGTAACTGTAAGCTTTTACCGCAAATAAATACCCTTTATAAAAGCCAACAGATTTCTGGTCCTTTGCATCAGCACCTCTTTGGCTGACTAATCCATTGCACATCATCTGGCTCTGGCTGATGGTGCTAAGGGTAGGCTTTTGGATCCTGGCCGGGCCAGAGAATGTTTGGAATGGGCACTGAGGAGTCTTTGCAGGTGTGAGATGCACAGCTCAGGAGCTGGGGGCCATGTTCTTACCACATGGACCAAAAGAGAGGAGGAGGGTGGTCAGTGAAGAAAGAGCAAGGCTCCCATGGAGGAGCAGAGAGTCCGAGGAAGACTCGTAGGGCTGGACTCCTGGATCCAATCCTTCCTGGGGTCCAGCTGCACATCTGACCTTGGGGCTGACCATGGGGTTCACGAGGAGCTCCCCTTTTGTTTAAATTAATTTGGCTTCCAGTCATTTGCAGCTACTATTAATAAAATACCAGGATGTCTGCCAGAATTATCCTCTGTATTTTTGCTCTTCCCCTGTTTGCTAGGGAAAGACAATTAAAATGATAAGTTGACAATTGTAACCATTGTAAATCCCCACTTCCTGGGAATTATTATGAACCAATAAGTGCATTCTGTTCATGATCCCATTCAATGTCCAAACTAATTTATGAGACAAATATTATTGCCCCTGTTTTATAGATGAGTAAACTGAGGCACAAAGAAGCCATATGACTCACCTAGGTTCACAGGGCTTATCAGAAGAAGACCCATTATTCATACCCAGTCCTGTTGGACCGCAAAACCTTTGCTTTTAACCACAAAGTAAACCAACTCTGGTGGGATTCAAACACACACCCCAAATCTGAAAGCCTTTCTTGGCGTGAGAATCCAGGGAGCTTGGGGACGTCCGGAAGCCACTAAGATTGGGCTATCATGGGTGACTCAGATTTATTTTCTTAAAAGGGAGGTTAGAAGAATCTTCTAGGACCATGTGACACCCCCAAATTCCCTCCTCAGTCTATGTCTACTCTCTTCTGGTGCTGAGAAAAGAGGAGAAAAAGAAAGGCATAGAGAAAGAGAGAAAGGACTGGCAAAGGTGGACTGGAAGCCAGTAGGTGGGTGGAGAATGGGGCAAGGGATTGGGGAAAGTAGTGAGAAGATTGATGACACTTTTGGAAGGCATTTCCAAAGAGCAATGGAAGGAGGGAGGATATTTTCCTGCAGACAATTCCCTTCCCTCCCCACCCCCACCCCCCCCCCCCCAACAAACACTTGGGGTTGGGATTAGTGCAAAGGAAGAAATAGGAAGAGAAAATGGGCCAGAAGCTACAGGGAAGCATTGGATCCAGAGTTCTGAACTGGGCCTGGAGGGGCAGAGCTTCAAGAAAGAGTTGGAGGACTCAGATGTGACCTTTCTACACATGCCTCTTCTGTCACTTTTACTGGACCTATGGTTGGCGCTGGGGTTGGTGCATACTCAGGAGACCTGAATCTCTGGGCTATCCATGTGACAGCCAGGCCCTGAGCCTCAGCAGACTTGCAACTCCTACCCTCTGGGTTATGGGACTTACCCTGGCCAGTGAACAGGGAGGTGAAGAGGGTCAACCACCACACCAGGGAGCCAAGAGTGCCTACAGCTGCAAGTAGAATTGCATCCATCATCCATATGGAATCTAAGCCCCCTCTTGATCTAGAGGTGAAGTGGACATCACCATCCCAGGGTCCACAGGATGGAGGAACAGAGTATGGATTAGAGTGGACTTACTGATATTCTGCTATGGAACTATTGTGATTAGTAATGGAAGAAATTGTAGCATTGATGTGGAGAAAGTGGCCATGGTAGCTGCTGAGGGTAGGGAAAAGGAAGAAGAGATATGATGTGGGGGCATTTTCAGGACTTGGAGTTGTCCTGGGTGGTGCTTCAGGGACAGATACTGGACAAGGTATGTCCTGCCATGGCCCACTGGATGGACTGGGGGAAAGTGAAAACTGCAATGTGAACCATTATCCACGTGATGCAGCAGTGCTCCAAAATGTAGTCACCAAAGGCAATAAATGTCCCATGATGATGAAAAAGGTTGTTGATTTGGGAGGAGTGGGGTGAGGCGTGTGGAGGGTATGTGGGGACCTCTTATATTTTTTGAATGTAACATTTAAAAAAATGGAGAGGAAGAAAAAGAAAAAAAATTTCAAAATAAATATTAGGCCTCTTAAAAAAAAAAAAGGAAGAGTTGGAGTGGGAGAGGAAGGGCCAAGGACCCCCTCCCCCATCTCACGGCCCCTCCCCCCCAGAATATTCCATGGCAGTTAGGTCCTTCTGCTGGGGGGTTGGGGCCCTTGCTCTGGATCAGGTGAGGTGCTATTACCGATTAAGAGGTTCCCCTATTTGTTCCCGGATCCTGGCCCCATGGCGGCAACTGTTCTACCTGTTGAAAATATTTAAAAGATGAGGGGCAACTGAACCTGGCAGGGGAAGGGGGAAATAGGCTAGAAGGGGAGAGGGGGTGTTCAAAAGGGGGGCAGGGGACTTTGGGTTAGAAGGAGGAAAGAACGAGCATCGTGGGGTGGAGGTGAGCCTGGGACAAGAAGGGGGGTGCGGACGTGTGTCTCTATCCGCTGCAGGGACAGGCCCATGGACCACCACTGGGTCTCCCCGCTGTTAAGGAGCCCTTCCCAGAACTTCCATCAGACATCCCAGGTGCTGGCCTCGGAGCTCAGCCTGGCCGCCCTCATCCTGCTCCTGGTCATGGTTTTCTCCAAGAAGTGGCTGTGCCTCTCCAGGAGCCGCTTCTACCAGCGCTGGCCGGCCGACGTCAGCACCAGGATCCACAGGGCAGCCCACGTCATGTCCATGGGGCCCCTGAAGATCTGCAGTTCTGGGAGCTGTTTCAGCGTAGAGAACAGGAAAGGTGAGACCCCCCTCCCACCCCATCCCCAGCCTCCAGCTGGCCTTGGCCTCTCCATCTGCACCCCCGGGGTCATCCCCAGATGCCAGATGGTTCCACTGGCATGGAGACACCCAAGGGTCACTTTTTCTCTCCCTGGCCAAATCCATTGGCTTGACCGAATGGAAATATCACTGCTTTTGATAAGGCTCGGAGCCAGGTCTGAGCCTCTGGGAGGGGAGCAGGGCAAACTCACTGACCACACAGTTCATTCCTGGGAGAAGAACTAGGAGCCCCGGTGAGATGGGGTTTCCTTCCTCTAGTCTTACAGATCCAGACCTTTGAGTGGGGTGCCTGGAAACCCGTCCCCAAGGTCCTGGTCGCAGCCACTTTCTTTCCCTTCTGCTTCCAGGCTTTTCATGGCCAACTCTGGGTCCCCTGGGATTTTTCCTTTCTCCATATTTGGCTTCCCTGTTCCTTTCACCCCTGTATTCTTTTTTTTTTCCAGATTTATTTCATTTATTTATTCCCCCCTCGCCCCATGGTAGACGGGAGCCCAATTTCTTGAGCCACATCCACTTCCCCACCCCTGTGTTCTTGTAGTCTCTACATTTCCCATTCTTTCTAGTCTCCTGTCATACTGTCCTCTCATCTCCCAGGAACTGGGCCTCCTTTCTCAGCTCTTTGGAAAACCAGAGCCTTTGAGGACCATTTCTGTTTTTTTTCCACCCTCCTTAGCATTAAAAAAGAAAAAGAGTTACAGAGCTATTATTTTCCATTTGAAAGTAATGAATTCTTATTTCAGGGGAGGGGATGTGGCTCGAGAGGTTGAGTGCCTCCTTCCCATATGGGAGGTCCCTGGTTTGGCCCCTGGTGCCTCCTAAAACCAACCAACCAAAAAACAGACAACAAGCAAACAGATGAAAAAACCACCTCAGGGGAGCCAAAGTGGCTCAGTGGTTGAGCACTGGCCTCCCACATATGAGGACCTTGCTCCCTGGTTCATTCCCTGGCTCCAGGACTGCAAACAACAACAAAAACACCTAACATTTGTTGCATACTTACTCTGTTCAATTTGATCCACAATCAACCCTAAGAGAGAGGGATAATTATCCTTATTTTATAGGTGAGAACATTGAGTCTTAGAGAGATTAGGTACCTTGCTCAGTATCACAGAGCTATTAGGCCGAACCATATGAAATTGCCCAAAATTGATGCTTTTCACCTACAAAAAGAACAATTTCATATGGATGACCCTAATAATGGCAGGTCTCGAATTCTAACTCAGCTATGTCTGGCTCCAAAACTGTAAGCATCTTGCTCTATGGTGCTACCTAAAGAGGGCCACAAGTAACAGTTTGTTGAGCAATTATTTTTTCCAGACTTTTTAAAATTGAACAAGTTTTGAATGGTTTTTACATAGTTGTAATTGTTCTTCATAAACTATTTTACATATTTAAAATTTTTATCTTTATAGTGTATAATATTTTTAAAAGTATAAATGACTATACTACTCAATTTAATAGATTCATCCTCTTTTACTTGGCTAATTTATTTCCCTATCTTTGGACAATTTGTTATTTCCATTTTCATTTTTGCAAAAAAAAAAAAAAAGAGGCAGCAAAGTTTGTTAATCAAGAAGCTTTTTCTGTATGTAGTATTAATTCTTTAGGCTAGATTTACTAAAGTGGGCTTACTGGATCAAAGAGGAAAATATTTTAAGCTTCTAAATAAAATATTCCATATTGCTTTCAAAATGTAGCATTTCTACTACTAATGTGTGAAAAGGCTTGTTTTCATTGTACTTTTGCCAGCAATGACAGTTAACTATAAATATATAAATATATAGATTTTTTCTGATTAGAAAAATTGTTGCACAGTTTTGTGGGAAATACAGAAAAGTTTAAGAAATAAAATACAAATCCCCTAAAATTTCCCCATGCCAATATAATTATTGTTGACATTGTAATGGATTTACTTCCAATCTTTTATAAATATATACATATATTTTTTCCAAAATTGTCATCATTCTTTGTGTCTGCTTTGCAAACTCCACTTTCCATTCTAAGCATTTACTTGTGCCAGTAAATAATTCTTTGGTAACTTCACTAATTTTTAAAATTTATTCGATTAGGTAGTATATGAACAGAATAAAGAATTAAAACAACATTGAACATTAAATAGTGAAATAAGTCTCTCACTCTGACTTTGTCTCTCTTCTCACAGCTACCCATTTCTTGTGTTTCTTCCCAGAGACATTCTAATGAGAAAAGCTTCTATCATATTACCATTTTAATGAATGCATAATATTCTAATGTATGGGTATACTATAATTTATTAAACAAATCTCTCTTTTTTTAAAAAAGATTTATTTATGTATTTATTTTTCTCTCCCCTCCCCCCCACCGCGGTTGTCTGTTCTCTTGTGTCTATTTTGCTGCATCTTTTTTGTCCGCTTCTGTTGTTGTCAGCGGCACGGGAATCTGTGTTTATTTTTGTTGTGTCATCTTGTTGTGTCAGCTCTCCGTGTGTGCGGCACCATTCCTGGGCAGGTTGCACTCTCTTTCGAGCTGGGCGACTCTCCTTACGGGGCGCACTCCTTGAGCGTGGGGCTCCCCTACATGGGGACACCTCTGCGTGGCAGGGCACTCCTTGCATGCATCAACACTGCGCATGGGCCAGATCATCACACGGGTCAAGGAGGCCCGGGGTTTGAACCACGGACCTCCCATGTGGTAGATGGACACCCTATCCACTGGGCCAAGTCCGCTTCCTAAACAAATCTCTTGTTGAACACATCAGGATCTCTGCAAAGAAGCTTGTTCTATATAGATTTTGGTGCAGATCTCTGATGATTAACATAAATTCCAAGAAGAAACATTGCTGGGTCAAAGGGCCTTAGCAACTTGGATTTGTTGGGTACTTTTTGCCAGCTCACTCACCAGAAACACCGCCCATCAGCAGTGTGTGAGCGCACCATTTGGACACTCACATTTCTTCTTTTGAGAATTGCAGTTCAAGTCCTCTGTGCATTTTTTTGTATTGATGTATACTTTCTTCCTATGTTTGGTGTTATAAAACAATCTCAACATCAAGAAATCATTGCTCTTCAAATTTGCATTTCTTTGGTTACTAAGGAGCCTGAACATTTTCTTATATCTGCTCATTTGTATTTCCTCTATTGTGAATCCTTAGCTCATTCTGTTTTCTCATTTTCCCCAGATACTTTTAAAGAGTGGACACATCAGCCGGTCTTTGAAGTGGCCAACATAAGCTTCTGGTTGGCCGTTGGGCTGGGCTTTGTTCTCACCATCTGGTTGCACCTGCCCTACTTGCCTGGTCTTGAGAGATGGCCTTCCTTTGACTGGACTGGGATCATCATGAGCGTCTGTGAAGGTGCCCCCTAGCTCTGGAAAAGGTCCTCAATTCCTTCTACCCCAGACTCCTTCCTGGGCCCTTGCCCCTTTTCCCTTCTTTGGGGGTGGGTGGGCGAGGGTTTTGTGCTGGTAGAACAGAACTAGCAGCTGTTGATTGAGAATTGTGAGGCACCACTTTTGGGTGGCTCAAGAGGTGGAGGGGTCGTTTCCCATGATCCTCTGGGACTGGGGACCCTAGGTGAGGCGATGGGGCTTGTGGTTTGTGGCTGTAGCTCAGTGGATAAGGAAGAGTCCCCGTAGGATTTTAGGATGAGAATGAGACCACTCCACTTCCTGTCTCCCAGTCACCTTCATTTTCTCCACCCTCATCTTGTTCCCTATTAACCTCTGGATCTTTGAGCTGAAGAGGAATTTATCCATCCCCATTGGCTGGAGCTATTTCCTTGGTTGGCTGGTGTTCGTCCTCTATGTCGTCTGCGGTGAGTGGTGGTGGTGGGGTTAGGGTGGGTGTGCCAGGGCAGAGAAAACGTGGAGGGAGGACGTGGCTCTTAGGGACTTGGCTTCCCTTTGGCCTCACCCGGTTCCCGTTCCCTCCCGCCTCCTCTCCCTCATCCCCTGTCCTTTCCCAGCCATCATTTGCTACTGCAACCACAGTAAGTTCCGGAGTCTGGATCCGAATTCCTCTGCCTCTGAGTCCTCTAGCAGAAGTTTCAGCACAACCCAAGACAGTCTGGGTGAGCAGAATAGCTCAGAGAGCTCTACCATCCGGGAGGAAACCCTGAAACCTGAGCAAAAGAAGATGCTTCTGTGACCCTTTCAGAACTTCTGGGGGCTCCTAGGCACCCAGTTCTGTCCATCCATCTGAATTCCTCTCCCCATCATTGCCCCCAACTTTGACTAGGTTGCCCCTCCTCAGTACAAGGACTCAGAAAAGGAAGGTCTTTAGGCCAACTTTGCATTTCTCTTCCTTGTTCCTGCCTTGCCTGTTGCTTGGGTGATGTGGAATAAATTTTCTGTCTCTTCGTTATCATGTCTGGCAGTTGAGGCAAACTGGGTTCGGGGAGAGAAGGTGGAAAAAGAAAAAGGTTATTTCCTAGGTTCTCCCTGCCTAGAAGCCTTTTGACAGCCTTTGGTCCCTAAACCTGTCCAACCTCTACCACAGCACCCTTGTACACATGCTAATACCACTTGAGAACTAACTTTGTGTTATCTCTCTCCCAATATTTGTTAGTCTGTGGTTAGGAGGAGGCAGAACTGATCAGGAAAGGGTAATATCAATTTTGAACTTGTTGGTTTATTCATTGGGAAGGGCTCAAAAACAAATTGGCCCTGGGGTTAGAGGCAGGTTAGAAAAATGAATGCAGGGAAGCGGGTGCGGCTTAAGCGGTTGAGTGCCTGCTTCTCACATGGGAGACCCTGGGTTCGGTCCTGTGTGCCTCCTAAAAACAAAGTAAGCAAACAGATGAAGTAAACCAACTCAGGGGAGCTGATGTGGCTCAGTGGTTGAGCCCTGGCTTCCCATATACGAGGTCCTGGTTCAATCCCCAGCCCCGGTACTTAAAAAAAAAAAGAAAAAAGACTGCACAGTAGGTGGTGTGACTGTAGTGCACGGGGCCAGCCCAGGTATGTGCCCTGGGCAGCAATTCCACCCTCTGTGTCCAGCTCAGATCACTGAGAACTCCCAGAGCTCTGTGCCTGGGGAGTATCACCATCCCTTCACCCCCAGCTGCTCCACCCTCCACCCTGGAACAGCAGGAATGAAACAAAGCAAGAAAGGAAAGCATTAGGGTTAGGACTGAAGACCAAAAGACAAGCTGCACATTTGGTTTGTTTTCATTTGTTTTTTATTTTTCTCCCCCACCCCTCAGTTGTCTGCTCTCTGTGTCCATTCGCTGTGTGTTCTTCTGTGTTCACTTGTATTCTTGTCAGAGGCACCAGGAATTTGTGTCTCTTTTTGTTGTGTCATCTTGCTCAGCTCTCCGTGTGTACGGCACCACCCTGGGCAGGTTGCACTTTTTTTTTTCATGCTGGGTAGCTCTCCTTATGGGGCACATTTGCATCAGCATTGCCTATGGGCCAGCTCATCACACGGGTCAGGAGGCCCTGGGTTTGAACCCTGGACCTCACATGTGGTAGGCGGACGCTCTATCTGTTGAGCCAAATCCGCTTCCCACATTTGGGTTTATAAACGCAGCCTCCAAAGACATACAGCAGCTGGCTTGGGCAGCCCAGGTGATGCCTGCTGAGCTGGCTGGAGCAGTTGGGGGTGAAGGGAAGCAAGGCTCTAAGGTGCTGGTAATGTTCCATAGGAGAAAACCATAAACTGATGAAATCTGAATAAACTTTTATGTAATAATCTTGGCAGAAAAAGGAATGGAAGGATTGTAAGATATAGTGTAAGTATACATTTGACAGTTGAGTCTTTTTCCCTCAATATAGGTTTATATTCTTTGTATCTTTGATCTATTACTTTAAAGAACATTTTTTATATTAATTATAATTTTAAAAATTGCCTCACTCAGCATCCTACTTTTCACAGATTCACGTAAATAAACTTTTATCTAGAAAAAGGTATGTTTCGTTTTGTTGTTTTGTTTTGTTTTGTTTTCCCCTAAGGAGCTCATTAAAGTTTATTGTCCTGGCTTATGCCAAGATTAGCCAGTCAGTGCTGAAACAGAAAAATATAAATAGGGCAAAGAGAAACCAAGTGCCAAGAAAGAGGGAATCTACCAGATTATCATCATCTACCTGATAATGAGGTAGAATAGGGAAATTGGGGCATGTGGAGAATCCAGTATTTATTTTTTTATTTTTTAAAGATTTATTTATTTATTTCTCTCCCCTTCTCCCGACCCCCACCCCGTTGTCTGTTCTCTTTGTCTATTTTGCTGCGTCTTCTTTGTCCACTTCTGTTGTTGTCAGTGGTGGCACGGGAATCTGTTTATTTTTGTTGCGTCATCTTGTTGTGTCATGTTGTGTCAGCTCTCCGTGTGTGCGGTGCCATTCCTGAGCAGGCTGCACTTTCTTTCGTGCTGGGCGGCTCTCCTGGTGCGTGGGGCTCCCCTATGCGGGGGACACCCCTGCGTGGCAGGGCGCTCCTTGAGAGCATCAGCACTGCGCATGGGCCCTCCACACGGGTCAAGGAGGCCCGGGGTTTGAACCGCGGGCCTCCCATGTGGTAGACGGACGCCCTAACCACTGGGCCAAGTCCACTGCCGGAGAATCCAGTATTTAGAAAACCTGGGGCAGGTGGTCCCTTATCTAAAGACCTGAGGCCAGTATCTAGAAATCTAGGCAGGTGGAGAGTCAAGAGACCCCAACTTGTGGAAAGACCAGCATCCGACAGTAGGTTAGAGACTTCCAGAGAAAGATACTTGCTTGCAAGAGATAGGGACCTAAGGTTAGCAAAGCAAACAACTCAACTTACCCAATAACCTGGCCCCTTGCCCAAGGACCTATAAGATGTCAACCCCTCGAGGTAGCCCTTGGCTGAAAGGCTACCTGTGTGCTTCTCACGCTCCCACTTTCCTTCCCTTAACACTGTTCAATACTTGAACATTTTTCAATACACCATCTTGTTGCCTTGTTGGGTCCTTGAATCTTTCCTGCGATTGAATAAGAACCCTCTCCGTCAACAATAAGAGAGAGCACCTGCGCCTGGAGAGGCAGGAGGGCGGCAGTTTCCAGGGGTCTAGAGTGGCTCAGGCAGAGAGGCAGTGTTGCAGGACCAGCTGTGACTGGTGATTGGGGCATGTGCTGACACAAGAGCAGAGAGGAGCCTACATCTGAGGCAGTCACCGCCCAGCATTCCTGCCTCCCCACCGGCAGGAAGACAGGCGCACGGAGAAGTGATATCCTTCAGGCACAGCTCCCCGGGAGCTGGGGATCAGGTGGGGAGGAGGGAAGAACAAACTGCGGGCCACCCGGTGACTCACTGAAGTTGGGAGTGGCCCATCTGTGCACACTCCGAAGGGGAAAGGCTCACAGGAGCCAATCAACTACAACCACCCACCCTGTATCGTAGAGGGAAGTGCCGAAGTGAAAATAAATCCTGGGCTAAAGCTCCAGGTGTGGAGAGGTCATTTAGGGTAAGGAGCTTAGTCAACGGAAGGCACGTAGCAGTTCAAATTAAACAGACCAGTAAGATTATACAAAGGAGACTTGGGGGGAGCAGGAAGCAAAATATCAGGACCAAATTTTAAATGAGAAAGGGTAAAATCTAATCAGATCCAATCCAAAATACAACATCCTAAATCAATTATAAATAAGAAAAGTAGACATGAGAAAAACAAGCTTCTACAAGGCAAAAGTCTCATATCAAAACGGAAAGCCAATTTTCTCAGGAAGCTCATACTTCCTGCCCATTTTGTTTGCTTGGAAAACACAGCAGAGATGACCATCTGGGCTAATTAATTCTGGGGTAAAAATGTCAGAACCTGGGTAAACAAAGATTAGTGCCAAGATAAAAAAAGGAACCAGGAAATAAAAAAGAAACAAAGTTCAATAAGTTCGAAGGGATAGAGTTTTGGATGAAATTCAGAAGATTCCAGAGACACATTTGTTTGGCTATCAGTTAACTTTTTGGATGACAGGGTCCTGGGAGGTCTTGCTCTTTTATATTTAAAAAATCTCAGGTTTCAAATCAATTTCTGTAAAACTTTCACAAAACAAAAGGAAAAGGTGTATGTAAATCACACTAAAAAACAGAAACAAAACCCTTTTCCCTTAAAATTCTAATATCTAAAAGCCACCAAATCTGAAAAGGTTAAAACTAACTTCACAGATGCAGATGCAGGTGATCCACGTGGTGACTGGCCTCCCTTAGGCAAACCATGCCTTAACGGTCTGTTGCACTAACGTCCAGATAGTTAGCAAATTAATGTGGAAACAAGAGTGTATGTCTGAGCTACCCAGGTGTCCCCCCCTCCCCCCGTGCTTACTAATGACATTCCGATGCTTAGTCTCAAACACTGGTAATAGACTCTCAGAAATATAAGAAAGAGAAAAGTCCCTTCTTCCCCTAGAGCTGCAGCAAAGCAGATTCTGTTCCACATCATAAGGCTACTTCCGACAGAATGGTAAACTGAAAGCATTCAAAAAGCACCCATCTCTGAGTCTCCCATCTTCTCTGAGCTTCCCAGCAGGTAGAGACCTGGGTCCTGAGGGGCAGCTCAGGCAGTGGGGTTCTTGCAGAAGTAGGAAGCACAAAGGTACAAGAGGGTGTTTTCCACACTACACAGAGTGTCCAGAAAGTTAGAGCGGCAAGAGAACTTCAATATGAACTGACTCAGTCATCTCTCTATCTCTCGTTTTTAGATGAGGAAATCGAGTCCTGGAAAGAACAAGTAACCACGGCAGTGTCCAGACTGGCGGACAGCCTGAGTTTCTTTCCAACACCCCACCCAAAGCAAGTGCAACCAAACAATTCATGTAGACCTGAGGCCACAACACCAAAGTTGCAGAGGTATTTGGGACAAAATTTTGGGTGTCTTGGCTGTCAGGGTTACGTCATTATGCCATGAACAATGGGGAGTCATAGGGGATTCTTGAGCAGGGAAGGCGGTTATGAGCGCTGACTTTGGACTTAGATTAGGGTTTGAATCTTGGGCCAGTTATTAGCCTTTCTGAGCACCATTTCCTGTCCTACAAAGAGAGAAATGAAATCCTAAAGTTATTTTGCCTGTTTAAATTAATTTCTTCAGCTTCAACCTACTTTACAGTAAGGATTAAATAAGATAATGAATTTATTTTTATTTTTATTTTTTAAATTTATTTCTCTCCCCTTCCTCACCCCCACCCCCAGTTGTCTGCTTTCTGTGTCCATTCTCTGTGTGTTCTTCTGTGGCCACTTCTATCCTTATCAGCGGCACTGGGAATCTGTATTTCTGTTTGTTGCATCATCTTGTGTCAGCTCTCCATGTGTGCAGCGTCACTCCTGGGCAGGCTGCACTTTTCTTGCACTGGACAGCTCTCCTTACAGGGCGCACTCCTTGCGTGTGGAGCTCCCCTACGAGGGGGACACCCC
Source organism: Dasypus novemcinctus (assembly GCF_030445035.2). Lineage (NCBI taxonomy): Eukaryota > Metazoa > Chordata > Mammalia > Cingulata > Dasypodidae > Dasypus > Dasypus novemcinctus. The sequence goes on along the minus strand of NC_080693.1, from coordinate 24,561,791 downwards.
TGCGTGGCAGGGCACTCCTTGTGCGCATCAACACTGCATGTGGGCCAGCTGCACACGGGTCAGGAGGCCCTGGGTTTGAACCCTGGACCTCCCATGTGGTAGGTGGACGCTCTATCTGTTAAGCCAAATCCGCTTCCCAAATTAATGGATGTAAAACACAGGAAGCAGATGTGGCTCAAGCAATTGAGTTTCTGCCTACCACATGGGAGGTCCCAGGTTGATTCCTGGTGCCTCCTAAAGAAGACAAGCAAGACAGCGAACTGATGCACCAGGCAGGCAGGGCAAGCTGACAGTACAAGCTGACACAAGAAGAGACACACGGAGAAAGGCACAATGAGGGAAATGGATGTAACTCAACAGACAGAGCGTCCGCCTACCATATAGGAGGTCCAAGAGTTCGATACCCAGGGCCTCCTGGCTCATGTGGTGAGCTGGCCCACCCACAGTGCTGCTGTGCCAAGTGCCGGCCCACGTAGGGATGCCCCCATGTAAAGGTGCCCCCCATGCAAGGAGTGGCCTGTGTGCAAGGAGAGCCTCCCCGCGTGAAACCGCAGCCCGTCCAGGAGTGGTGCCGCACACACGGAGAGCTGACGCAGCAGGATGACACAACAAAAAGAGACACAGATCCCCAGTGCCTGATGAGAACACAAGCAGACACAGAAGAACACACAGCGAATGGACACAGAGAGCAGACAACAGGGGTGGGGGGCAGAGTAATAAATAAATAAATCTTAAAAAAAAAAAGGCACAATGAGAGACACAACAGAGCAGGGAGCAGAGGTGGCTCAAGCAATTAGGTGCCTCCCTCCCAAATCTGAGGTCTGGGGTTTGGTTCCTGGTGCCTCCTAAAAAGAAGACCAGCAAAGGCAAACAACGAGGGGGGTGGGAGAAATAAATAAATAAAATAAATCTTAAACAACAACTAAAATATTTAGCACTGTACATAAATAAGCACACAGTACATAAAAGTTAACTATTATTTTGAGCAGAGCTTTACTTCCAGAAGATTAATTAGAAAGGTTGTCTTCTAATTAAGCAAAGTGAAAGGTAACAAGGGGTTGACTTGAGGGAAAGGAGTGATGGCAATAGATTTGAGAGACATTTCAGAATTAGTGTATCAGTTATCCATTGCTGCATAACAAACTACCCCCAAACTTAGCAGCTTAAAACAACAACAGCAACCATGTATTTTTGCACACAAATCTGCAATTTGGCCAGAGCTTATCTCTGTTCCCTATTGCATCATCTGGGGAAGATCAATGGGGCTGGAGGATCCATTTTCAAGACGACTCACTCACACAGGAAGTTGGTTGTGGCTGTTGGCTGAGAGCTTAGCCAGGGCTGAGGGCTGGGCCAGGTTCCTTTCCATGTAGGCCTCTCCACAGGCTGCTTGGGCTTCCTCTCAGCATGGTGGCTGGGTTCCCCAAGTGAGCATTCCAGGTGAGCAAGAGAGGTGATAATTTCATGATTTAGCCACAGAAGAAAAATAATCACTACTTCTTCTGTACTCTAAAGGTCAAGGCAGGGACAAAAGTCTACCTATTTCAGGCAGAGGTGACAAAAACCCCACCTATTGATAGGGAAATGGAAGGTTCTAGAAGAACATGTATTATAGATGTACAGTTACACTCATCTTTGGAAAATACAATCTGCCACTAAGGAATGCACTTTGCCAATGACTGGTTCTGGGCAATGAAGGAGAATGACACATTGAGGACCAAGGTTTCTGGCTTGTGTGCAATTAACAGAATTAAGAAACACTGAAGAAAGAGGATGTCCGGAGTGGCTATTGGCACTGAAAAGCCCATAAGCAGTTACAAGGCTGGAGCTTGAGAGGTGTTGAGGGATCTTGCACACAAATACCACAATTTGAAAATGAGACTAGAAGAAATGATCAAGGATGAGAAAGAAAAAACAAAACAAAACAGATTCTTGGAAAACAGTACCTCAAAAGAGGGAGAGAGAGCAGCAGGGAGGGAGGATTAAGAAGGAGAAAAACAGTAGAATTCAGGGAAGCAGATGTGGTTCAAGCGATAGAGCTTTCACCCACCATATGGGAGGAACCAGGTTCCATCCTTGGGGTCTCTGGTGAAAAAGAAGAGAAAGTGTGCCTGCACGGCAAGTGAGTGGCCATGTGGTGAGCCAGTGCCTGCGCAAGTGTCACGCAGCAAGATGATGATGATGTATCAAAAAGAGAGACAAGGAGAGAGTCAATGAAAAGAGAAGAAAACAGAGCAAAAAACAGCAGGGCAGGAGGAGGGGAAGGGGGTGGAAAATAAATAAATAAATCTTTTAAAAAACCAAAAAACCAAAACACTCTAGAGTTCAGTACCACTGAAACCAAAGGAGACAGACACTACAGAAAGAGGTAGGTGGGGGCTGGAGTATAGTTAATATCACAAAGTCAAGATGGATTAGGACTGATAAAGGACCACTGTGATTAGCAATTGGGGGCACACCGGTGACCTTTGAGAGAGTAATAGATGTAATGTCCCATTTTGTATTCACGTAGCCCTTTATAGCTCTTAAAGCACTTTCACACATGGGGTAGGATACCCTGATGGAAAATAAACTTCTTTTCTTCTTGGCTAAAAGCTGAGGGCAGGGAAGCGGACTTGGCCCAGTGGATAGGGCGCCCCCCTACCACATGGGAGGTCCAAGGTTCAAACCCCGGGCCTCCTTGACTCCTGTGGAGCTGGCCCATGCGCAGTGCTGATGCGCGCAGGGAGTGCCCTACCACGCAGGGGTGTCCCCCGTGTAGGGGAGCCCCAGGTACAAGGAGTGCGTCCTGTAAGGAGAGCTGCCCAGCGTGAAAGAAAGTGCAGCCTGCCCAGGAATGGTGCTGCCCACACGGAGAGCTGATGCAGCAAGATGACACAACAAAAAGAAACACAGATTCCTGTGCTGCTGATAAGGATAGAAGCGGTCACAGGAGAACACCAGAGAATGGACACAGAGAGCAGACAACTGGGGGGGGGAGAGGAAAAAAAATCTTAAAAAAAAAAAAAGCAGAGGTATTTGAGGCCCAGAGTCGCTCTTTCCACTGCACTCCTGAACCCTGAGAGCACGTGGAGAATCTGTGCAGTTCCTGCAGCTGTCTTGAGGAGTCAACCTTGAGGGTCTGAGTATGTCCCAGGCTTCCAGGACTGGCCTGTGGCTTCTTACATGACAGGCAGAGGGACTATGGCACAAAGACACAGAGCCTCGTGCCAATGGCAGACGCCAGGATGGAGGGCCCGGCCTGGCATGGACTGGGCTAGGACTTGCCCAGATTGGCCTGCTATTCTGCTTCACGCTCTCTCCCCCTCTTTTTTTGGAGGAAAGGACACGCCCTTATTTTGCTGCTCGTTCTCTGGGGAGATGGTACTGTGTAACCCTCCCTAAATTGCAGGAGGAATACTCTCCCCGTTAACTCCACACATATTCTCATAGTCCTCTCTACAGCTCCACAGAGTTGGTATTATTATTACTTTTCCTATTTTACAGTCTAGGGGACTTGTTCAAGGTTACAGATCTATTTTATATGCAGAGGCAGAACTTTAGCCCTGTGGAAGAAAAATGCTACATGCTCTTACTTCACTGTTTAGTCGGGTCTCCATCTTATTCCCAGTAAAACTGAGTCCCATGGCCTTCACAACAGAATTCCAGAGATTAGCCTTAAAAATGCAAGCCTTCATAATTAACCACGGGAATCTCCAAAAGCTCTAGCAACATTCCCCCTGTCTTGCAGACTGTGGAAGGAGAGAGATCATCCTGTGTCACAAAACTAGGCCAAATAATCTAGGTGGATGAGGTATTACATTAAGAACTTTCTTAAGAAAATAAATTTGTTTCTCCTGTGCAAAACAGAGATTTGTATGAACATTTGTAACTGTTACCAGTTTGTTGCAGTAAAATAAGTCCACCTTTGCAAGAGTTACTTAAACAGAAGGATTTTATAGGTCTTCTAAGACTTTAGAAATTGTTTGCCATGCCTTACAAAAATTACTTCAAGAAAATCTATCATTTTGCTTGGTTGCCCTGAAAATAATGTAGCAATTTCCATTTCCCTCTTCCTTATCAGTAAGATTTCTCTTTTAAATCAAAATAGGATCACTAAAGGACAAATATTGCATGATCTCAGTTACATGAAATAAATACAATATGCAAATTCATAGTCAGAAATTAGAATACAAGTTACCAGGGGCAGGAGTTGGGGTGGTGAATTGAGTACTAATGCGTAATTGGTATTGAATTTCTGGAGGTTGATGGAAAAGTTTGGTCATGGTGGTGATGATGGTATGACATTGTGAACGTAATTAATATCACTGGTTAAAGTAGGAAATTTCAGGTTGTATATATGTTACCACAATAAAAATTAAAAAAAAAAAACGAGGTCAGTGGCCTTTCCCCTTCTTCCACACATATGATGGAAACTCTCAGCTTGAATCTCTTTCATTTAAAAATTGACAGCTCTGTTCTGAATCCATGTCCAGTTGCAAATGGGTCCAATGCCAGGCATAATTAGTCACTTATCTGTAGTTAGGATTTGCCTGTTTTCTATCCACTGCTCTTTCCCTTAGTAATGTTGCGGTGCTATTTTAAAAAATTAAGTATCTTATCATGTTGTCAGTGTTGCAAGTATTTTCTTCCACTCTGTCATTTATCGCTTTCACTTTTTTTTAAGGTATCATTTCCATCCATGTATTTTCCATTTTTATGTAGCCAAATATATTAATCTTTTTCTTAATGGCTCCTGAGTTTTGTATATTGCTGAGGGAAGTTTTCTCCATTCCAAGATCACAAAAATCTCTGATTTTCCCCCAAATATTTTAAGAGCTCTTTTATGTTTAGGGATCAGACTTTATTTTTTCCCAGAGGGAGAGTCAATTGATTCAGCACCATTCATTGAATAATACATCCTACTGATGTAAAAGGCCACTTTTATCATATTCTGCGTTCCTATAGATGGGTCTCTTTCTGGCCTTTATTCACATTCTGTCACTTGCTTTCCTTTAGCAGCTGGCCATGGAATTGCACCTTTCCATATCAGAGTGGCCACCTGGAGGAAGCCCTGGTGCCCTGTCTCAAGGTGGCTCCCACTCAGCTCTGGTGGTTTGCTGCCATGCAGAAACGTGGGCCCTCTGTGGCCAGAACGTCCAAGTTTTCAAGAAGTGCTAGACATCGCCTCCAACTCTTTTCTGCTGCCAACATTAGAAGTTAAAAGAGGAAGAGTGAGGCAGCAGCTAGGTTACAAGTAGCCCCCCACCTCCGAAAAGAGAAAGAGAAAGCGAAATTGTGTCTCATTTCACGTCTTACCCATATGAGCTGAAGATGTGGTTCCTGCTCTGCCAAGCAACCATGAGGTAGTAGGTTGATGTGGGGGAAGGAGACAAAACCTCCTTAGTAAACTTGGGCCTCGCAGCCCCTGCTAGGCTGTTACTAAGGTGGAGATGCGTTACACCCGCTCCTCTAGAGGGTTGGAGGGGTAATGGAAAGTGATGTCACCTTCTCTTTCATGATAATGCAGCTTCCCCGAATCCCTCCAACTTAACCAACTTAACGTTGTTTCATCAGCAAAGCAATGGCAGTGAAGAGACATCTCCAATGTTCACGTGGATAAAGCTTGTCCTCCACAAGACACGATCAAATCCTAAACCCCATTCCTGTGGGCTGAACCCATTTGTAAATAGGATCTCTGAAGATCCTTTTCGGATGAGGCCAAACTGAGTCAGGGTGGGCCTTAATCCTATAGACTGCTGTCCTTACATGGAGAGGAACTCTAGACAGGGGCGGATGGCTGCGCAGGAGTAGAAGTCACGGGAGGGGACGGCAGGAAACAGGTGGCCACGTGACTGAGCACTGCTGGCAAGTCACCACAGGAACAATGCAGACTTTGGACAAAGCACAGCTTGCTGATACCTTGATTTTGGACTTCCAGCCTCTAAAACTGTGTGACAATAAATTCCTGTGGTTTAAGTCGACCAGCCTGTGGCGGTTTGTTACAGAGCCCTGGCAAACGGAGGCAGACAGGAACTGCTAGTAGCAAGGACGACGGGCACTGTGGGGGACTCGGCGTTTCACCAGGGAGCCTCTTCCAATGCCTTCTGCTTGTCTCTCACGACAGTCCTGAGAGGGGCGGCATCAGGGCTGTCAATGCCCCTCAGGAAACCTGTTTTTCAATGGCTCTGGGAGGTGTAGGAAGGGGCCTTGAAGGAGAATTAAGGTTAGTGGGCCCCTTCTCCTTCCCTGCAGAATTCATTCATCCAACCAAGACGTCATGAATATCCTGGGGCCTGTTCTCAGGGCCCAGCTCCTGAGCACTTTCCTTCCCTGGGGCTGTCTCAGTCTTCCTTGCTAGGAAACTTGACCCTGACTGGCCCTTGCCCTGGGCCTCCGGCTGAAGCAGTGACTTCAGGCCAGCTTTCACATTTTGCTTCCGAGTCCTTCTTGTTTCCCCTGGCCACCCGTGCCAGGAACACAAACCTGCTTTTCCATGCTGGAGGTAGAGACCAAATCCCAGCCAGGCAGATTCTCACCTACTTTGATAATACGTGGCTTGCAGGTCACAGGATTCCCTGTGCGTGGGCTCCAAGAACATTGTTGGCCCACAGGGAAACAAATCCCAGCCTGGGAGGTGGCCGCTCTCCAGGGCATCTTGGATCAACCTCTTTTCTTCTCACAGCTCATTCTTCACCTGCAGCCGTTCCTCCGGTAGCCCCATCTTCTGGGGCATGTGTCTGAGGGACAGGAAGAGGCAAGGGAAGGAACATGTACTAGATCTATGCAGGGCAGTCTCTCAAGCCCCATCCTTTTCAGACCCCATCAGTTCATGTTCTGCAGGCAAATATAATTCTCTACCAACTCTGGTGGGCTGGACTCTGCCCTTCACAAAGATAGGTCCAAGTCCAAACTCCTGGTTCCTAGGAATGTGACCTTATTTGGAGAGAGTCTTTGCAGATATAATTAAGGTAAGGATCATAAGAGGAAATCATCTGGATTAGGGTGGGCCCTAAATCCAATGATGGGTGTCCTCATAAGACAGAAATACATAGAGACATGGGAGAAGGCCTTGCAAAGACCCATGTGAAGATGGAGGCAGAGACTGGGGCTGAGCTGCCACCAGCCGGGGAGGCCCAAGGACTGCCCCTAGTCGCTGGCAACCAGGAGGAAGTCCTGGGATGGATGCTCCCTTGGAGCCTCCAGATGGAATCAGCCCTGCTAACACCTTGATTTTGGACCTCTGGCCTCTAGAACTAGGAAAGAGTAAATTCTTGGATTTTTTTTTTTTATTCTTTTTTTTTTTTTAAAGCTTTAGATTACAAAAATGTTACATTAAAAATATAGCAGGGGAAGCAGACGTGACTCAACTGATAGAGCGTCTGCCTACCATGTGGAGGGTCCAGGGTTCAATCCCCAGGGCCTCCTAACCCACGTGGTAGGCTGCCCATGCGCAGTGCTGCTGCACGCAAGGTGCCCCTGCGTGGGGGTGCCCCACGCACAAGGAGTGCACCCCGCAAGGAGAGCTGCCCTGCCTGAAAAAAGCGCAGCCCACCCAGGAGTGGCGCCACACACATGGAGAGCTGATGCAGCAAGATGACGCAACGAAAGAGACGTGGTTTCCCAGTTCCGCTGGATAATGCAAGCAGATGCTGAAGAACACACAGCGAATGGACACAGAGAGCAGACAACAGGAGGATGGGAAGAGAAAGAAATAAAATAAATTAAAAAAAAATAAGTATGTATAGGGGATTCCCATATAGCCCACCCTTCCCCCTCCCCCACTTTTTCCCATTAACATTTTCATTAGTGTGGGACTTTTGTTACAACTGATGAAAACACATTGCAGCATTGCTACTAACTGTGGTCTAGAGTTTACATTATGGTTTACACTTTGCACTGCACAATTTTACAGGTTTTCACAAAATGTATAATGGCCTGTATCTGTCATTGCCATGTCAACCAAGTTTGTGGTCCTTAGTTATGGCAACCCTAGGAAACTAAGACAGCCCAGACCCCACTTTCCCCCTTGGATGATGTGATTTGAGGGTGCAGCCTTGTTTTTCTCCCCTTGGGCTTTGGCAACAGTTCTCAGAAGACTGTGTGATGCCAGAGAGACACCCCTGCGTGTCCATCCAGCAGGCGTCTGTTCAGCAGCAGAGGAGCCCCGGGGCCCCCTGTGAGGTGCTGGGCTCTGCAGTGGGATCCACGTCGTCATCTATATCAGATCTGTCTGCCCCAACCTCAGCCCTTTCTTCCTGCCTGATCCAAAGGCTGTTTTCTAGCTGTTCTTCAGCAATTTCTAGCTCTTCCTCTGTTTGTAAAATTGCCACAGTTTCCCGGGGCAAGTTTGAGGAATGGAGCCCAAGTTTGGCTTTGCAACCGAACATTGCCTCATACGGACTCTGCTGTAAGGACAGGTCGAAGGCTTGATTCCGCATCAGCTGCACGAACCGCAGGCCTTCGGCCCAGTGGTGCGAATGGTTACTCTGCACCCAGGCACTTATCATGTTCTTTACTTCCTGGCTGGCTCGCTCCAGGGAGTCCTGGCCTTGGCCAGAGTGGTACTTACCAGAGACAATCTTTAGGTCTGGCCATACCTCGTTGAGCTCATCAACAACCTGGTTTGTGAACTCTACGCCACTGTCAGATTCTAACACACTGGGTGTACCAAGAATTGTGAAAATATCCAATAAGATGCTGACCACCTCGTGGGCCTGTTTGGCTTTTAACGGCCGTAAGATAATAAATTTGGTTAAGTGATCCTGGTAATATAAAATAAACTTGAACTCGCCATCAGCATTCGATTGCATGTCGAGTACTTCGACTTGGCACCTGGAGTCAAGGTCCTTGAAAGTCCCGGGCTTGGGTGTGAGGCCTCTCTTGGGTACTGGGTTCTTCTGGTGGCACTGCTTACACAGAGTCAAATATAAGACAATGACTTCTTTGGTAACATTCCCATATTTTCCCTGCAGCTCCTTGAGCATTCGTGTCCGACCGCCATGTCCAATCTTGAGGTGCGTATCATGGAGAATATCAAATAACTCTTCCTTATGTACATAATACCGCACTCGATCTCGTTCTCTGTGAGTGGTTTCGATTAGTTTCTCTGTGCCTTGTACAGAGATCACGTCATACTTTGCTGCGCGGCGATAGTCCCGGGACGACTTCTTCCCTTTTTCCTTGGCTTCTTTGACTTCTTTTATTGTTTGGAAGTACTTTTCTTTGGAAAATACCTTGCTGTTGTAACTTTTACTTTCTACTAACTTGGTTACGCATATAAGGAACTTTTCTCTCATGTCTCTTATCTCCATTTCTATCTCACTTGTATTTGGAATGCCAGATGGATCATTCCCAGCTCTCTGGGGCATTTTGGAGAACTGCAAGAAGGCTCCTGAAAAAAGGAGGAAGAAATAAGAACAGACTTAAACTCATCCACACTCCGTCTGTGAGACTTTCCCTCCCAAGTTCCTCATTAATTCTTTCATTCAGTTTTTTGAAGAATACTATATGGAAGAGAAGATGGTAGGATAGTATAAAGCCACTAGAATGCTAATTAGGACCATTCAAAAACAGAGCATGTGGGGAGCAGATGTAGCTCAGTGGTTGAGCATCTGCTTCCCATGTACTAGGTCCCGGGTTTGATCCCTGTACCTCCTAAACGCCCCTTCCCCCCCAAAAAACCCTACAACATATCAACAGAATTTGAAGAAAATCAATAGGATCACAAAATTTCATATTGTAAAACCTAATTAACATGGCTTTATTAATTGAACAGAGGGAGGAAAAATGGGAATCCCAAAGGCAGTAGGCTAATATCACACTTTCAGTACCTTTTAAAATCATGTAAATAGGAGAATGTTGTTAGAAGATGCCATGTGATAATGGTAAACTCTTAACTGGAATTTAGCATCAAGGAGTGCTATTTAGGCTGTCCACAATCAACATAAATAATTTTTTTTTTTTTTTGTAGCTGAAGAGGCTGTTCTCATTTTAAGGGAATCAAAGAAGACAGCTGTTTTTGTTCTGTTCTGTTTTGCTTTTTAGGAGGTACCAGGGATTGAACCCAGGACCTCATACATGTGAAATAAGCACATAACCACTGAGCTACACCCTCTCCAGCTGGGGTATTTTTAAATGATGGTTTTGCCTGATGACTGTACACAGGATGAATAAATGAAAATTCTGAGTCCTTACCCTGTGGGACCATGTTCTCATAACCACCCAGCATTGTGTCCCTGTAGCAGTCCTTCTGAGAGGCTTCCAAATAGATTTTTTGTCATATCATCCATGTCCCTGCCTCCTGAAATAATACTGGCTGCTGCCACAGGGACCATTCTGTCTCAGGCCCCAAGCTAAGGAGCAGCTTCAGCAGGGTTGGGGAAGAGATAGTGGAGGGTACCAGGAACGAAGATGTGCCAGCATAAACGATTCTGAATGTGAGCGTGATGCTCACATAGCTAACAAGATGAGACCAACTTCAAGGGTGAAGAGGTTCTGCCTTCTTGGGAGGTCTGAAGGCTTGATCTGCTTTGACACTATGCGGGCTGGAGCCCACGTATTTCCAGAATGAAACAGAGTCCAAATGAACTTGAGTGTCTCAAGAGTGGGAGGTACTTTCAGGCAGTGTTAATGGCTCCAAAAGGAGACATCAGGGTCTGTGCCCAGAAATGGAAAACTCAGGTCTGCGTACATTGACATAAGGAGTCCATGCTCCACAAGGATCAGAGGAGTCCTCAGACAGAGAACCTGATACTCAAATATCTTAGACCAGGATTCCTTATGGAGAGCAACTCCAGGACATAGGATGGTGAAGAGTCCATTTGGTGACTGCAAGGATTTCTAGAATCTTAAGAAAACAAGATGCCTGGGGCCTCAGCTGTCAGATGCAGAGCTGAGGCACAGGGCAGAATTCTGAGAAGCAGAGAAAGATGGAAACTTTTAAAGGTTCTGAGCAAGCGTCTTAGTTAAGCTGGACCTGCTTCCAGGTCCTGAAGGTCCCTCACTACAAAGACTTCTAATTCCAATTGCCGGACATGACTAATTGCAAAACTATTGACCTAATGAAAATTTTCTTTTTTTTTTAAACACTTTAGGGAAGTGGATTTGGCTCAATGGATAGAGCATCCACCTACCACATGGGAGGTCCAGGGTTCAAACCCAGGGCCTCCTGACCCATGTGATGAGCTGGCCCATGTGCAGTGCTGATGCCCACGAGGAGTGCTGTGCAGGGGTGTCCCCTGTGTAGGGAAGCCCCACATGTAAGGAGTGTGCCCCATAAGGAGAGCTGCCCAGTGCGAAAAAAGCGCAGCCTGCCCAGGAGTGGTGCTGCACACACGGAGAGCTGACGCAGCAAGATGACACAACAAAAAGAGACACAGATTCTCTGTGCCACTAACAAGAATATAAGTGGACAAAGAAGAACACACAGGGAATGGACACTGAGAGCAGACAACTGGGGCAGGGAAGGGGAGAGAAATAAGTAAAAAATAAATCTTTAAAAAAAAAACTTATTTATTTCTCACTTCCCCCATTGTCTGCTCTTTGGGTCCATTTGCTGTGTGTTCTTCTGTGTCTGCTTGTATTCTCATTAGGTGGCTCCAGAACTGATCCTGTGACCTTCTGGAGTGGGAGAGAGGCGATTACTCTCTTGCGCCACTTAAACTCCATGTTCTGCTATGTCTTCTTATTTTCTCTCCTCTGTTTCTCTTGTTGCGTCATCTTGGTATGCCAACTCTCAGGGTTGGCTGACACTCCTGTGTGGGGTGACTTTACTGCACTGTGTGGCATTCCCATGCAGTGGGGCACTTCTGCACGGGGCGGCATTCCAGAATGGGCCAGCACTCTGTGTGGCCAGCTTGCCACGTGGGCCCGCTTGCCCTCATCAGGAGGCCCTGGGCACTGAACCCTGGACCTCCTGTATGAAAGACAGGAGCCCAACTGGTTGAGCCACATCCATCTCCCGTGAAAACTTTCTTTTGAGAGAAAAAACAGAACCTCCATTAAATGAGTGTACTGGAACAAAAGTAATGAGTATGTTCAAATTTTAAAATGTGGGAAAAATGTATATCAGAATAGAAGAAACAGATTTGCAAAATGCACTTTCAACTGGGGTTCAAGATCCTCAGTGCAAACGGACATTTTAAAGGTTGAGTTCTGCAGCAAAACCTTGAAGCCATTTGAAACCATGCACCTTCTAGAGTCCTCACTGGAACCAGCATTTCTCAGAAACTGAGAGACTGCACTGACCACTATTTGAGGTCCCTCGGGCAACTGTACAGGAAGCTGCCACATCTCCAGCCCGTGAAAGAATGGAAGACAGGCTAGAAATAACCTTTAATGTGAGATAATGGTCTTTACTATACCATGAAATTCTAAAGCAGAGCCCAAGAGCCGCATTTGACAAATTGATCTATTTTGTTTGGTCCACGCAGAGGTTTATTTATTTTTAAACTGATTTTTTTACACACATTTACAGATTGGGAGATTTCAAATAAAAACAAAAAATCTAGATTTCTGGTTTCTCTTGAAAAATGGGAAGATCTGGCCACCCTGGGAGCCTTTCTGCCTAGTAACAACTGGCTGGAGCAGAGAGGCAGCAGCTTCCTTAGATGGAAACTGCACTCTCCCTGGTTTCCCCAGTCCTTAAATGGCCTACTTAGCTAAATGTGGTACTAAACAAATCAGCTTCCTGATGTGATATGCACTGTGGATAAGTGATGAATGAGCTTGGTTAGACAAAACTGAGAAACATCCTCAAAGCCATGTTTTACTCTTTTCTCACCCACCTGTAAACCTTTGCTTTGGCTGTCTGCTGCCTGGAATGTCCTTCAGCAATTTACCAAATTACGCCCAGCTCAAGACTGTCTCCTTCCTCGAGCAACTTCAGCAGACTGTCATCTCTCTCTCCTCTGAAATCCATAGAACATGTAGCCTGCATCACTTACCTGGGCACTTTGCTTTGAATTTTTAGTCTATGGTTCAGGTGTTGTGTGAATCTTTACTGCACAGAAGGTAGGGGCTGAGACTTCTACTAGCAATTTTTTTTCAGAAGGTAGATAAGTACAAAGCTAAGTACAAGAATTGCTCAAACGACATTTGTCAAACACTTCGCTTATAGGTATATTATTAGCAAGGCAGAACAGAGAGATGGTTAAGAGCCTAAGTTTTGGAATTCAATTCCTAATCCTATCATGTACTGTGACTAATGTAGGCAAGTTCCTTAACTGTTTTAGGGTGGCTTCACTTTCATCATCTGTAAAATGGGGAGAAGACTGGTATCCATCACAATGGGTTGACATGAAGATTAAACGACAAGGCACATAAAGCACTCAGTACAGTGGTCATCCCCCCGCACTTTCCACAACACAGACACTCCCACCTTTTCCTCTAGATTTGGTTTGGACACTACCTCTGTGAGGCCTTCCAACCCTAACTCCACAGAACCGGTTCCCCCTGCGCCTGAATCCCACCCGCGTTCTGCCCACCCCAGGTGCTTCGCTAATGGTCACCCCCGCCTACCCTCCCAGAACAGAATCAATGAGCTGGGCCTGGGGGTGGGGACGGACACCACCCTGCCAGGTCATTTTGCTGTAAAACCGAAGAGGCCAGTAAAATTGACAGAATGTGCCTGGGCCGCAGTCCGGGACCCTCTCCACCCTCTGGCCTGCGCTCAGCCCTCTGGGCGCCGCTGCCTCACCTCCGACCGGCGCTGCCCAGACACCTCCCAGTGACAGGCCCCGACTGGAAGCCCCGCCCCCACGCCGCTGCCTCACCTCCGACCAGCGCTGCCCAGGCACCTCCCAGTGACAAGCCCCGATCGGAAGCCGGTCTGCCCCGACCGGAAGCCCCGCCCCCACGAGGCACCCGCGGATACAACCAAACACTCAACCTTTGTTTACCCATTTCAAATTAGGCTTAATTTGTTACTATTGTTATAACTAGTTCGTACTGTTAAGATTCCCATGGTCTCTGCCAAGCAAATCATTCAGGTTCTCTGCAGCAAAATTAGTCCTTTTTCCTCATAGTTGCAAAGCCATAAATGCTTCTTGCCTTCATCAGTCACTGCCTATTTAGGTACTTTATAATCCAAACTGGGGAAGGTAGGTATTATCAAAAACTTCATGGCAGCAGACTTGGACCAGTGGTTAGGGCGTCTGTCTACCACATGGGAGGCCCGGGGTTTGAACTGCGGGCCTCCCTGATCCATGTGGAGCTGGCCCATGGGCAGTCCTGATGCGTGCAGAGTGCCCTGCCACGTAGGGCAGCCCCATGCACAAGGAGTGTGCCCCATAAGGAGAGCTGCCCAGAGCGAAAGTGCATCCTGCCCAGGAATGGCGAGCCGACACAAGATGATGGAACAGAAAGAAACAGATTCCCCTGCCGCTGACGATAGAAGCGGACAAAGACGAAGCAGCAAAAAGACACAGAGAACAGACAACTGGGGTGGAGTGGGGGGGGAGGGGAGGGGAGATATTTAAATAAATAAATAAATCTTTTTTAAAAAACCTTCATTTTACACCCTTTTTACTTAATCCACTCTTAAAATGCCTATTTTCCAATTGGTAAGCATTTAGAGATTCCCTTTCTATCCAACGGCCTTAACAGAAAACTTTCATGCGTTACAGAGGTTAAAATGCCCCCTCCCCTATCATTAAATACCTCAAAATACTGCTGTAAAAAAACAAAAAACACCCCATAGTACCCTATCAGTCCTGATTTCAGAAAACTGTTAAGAGAAAAAAAAACAAAAACACCTTAATTATCAAAGAACTGATGCTCAGATGTTAAAAAGACCAACTTGAAATCAAGACAAGATGGGTAGCCAGGATCCAAATAGCAACTTTCCTTTCCAAATCCAAAGACTGGAAAACCAAAAAGATGGATCTGCTGATTTATTAACTAGACTCTTCCAAAGCATCACACTTAAGACAAAAGGCTCTTCATTTTAGCAGTTTTTAATGGAAGTTGTACATAAGATTCTTTTATTCCTGCATCTTCTCAATTGTTTCTTCCTTGTATTTGCCCTTTTCCTTTCCTACTTGGCGAGATTTGGCTTTACGTTCGAGGATCTTTTTGCGGTCTTTATCCAGTTTTAGCCTAGTGATAACTACCTGCAGAAAAGAAAAAATATTTCTGAGCTTTAAGTAATCACCAGTACAGAACACAGAGGCCCATGGTTCAATCCCACTTCAAAAACTTGAGGTGCCTATATACAAAATGACTATTTAATGTAATTATTTAACAGTTTTAAAATGCCAGCAACAACTCTTCAACCCCCAAATCAAATTTGGCTTAAACATTTATTATCAACCTGCAAAACCTGTAGTGAAAGTGCAAGAACGCAGACAGTCCCACTTCTTCCGGATCTCACTGTATCAACACATCTAATCCTAAAGACATCCAATTAGTCTTAAGGAGGAAGGTGGGGGAGGGGAAAGAGGGCACTGAGTTAGGTACTGTGAATACAGCATGGTGATCAAAATAGCCTCTGTCACAAACCTTATATAGGGCGATTAGGAAAGGTCCTACTGATGAAGCTACATTTTAACAGAGACCTGAAGGAAGTGAAGGGTGAGTATATCTGGGTTAAAAGTGTCCTAGAGAGGTCCTCTAACACAAAGGTCCAAAGGCAGAATTCTTATTGGTCTGGGAACCCATACTGTGCAGTTTTATCAAGCTGATGAATGATGCTAACAGTAGGCACACTTGATTAGCATGGCTGTCAAATGGTAAGGTCAGTCTGACTAGACTGGAGGGTGAGGAAAGATAGTGGTTTAAGGTGACATCAGAGAAGTGGCTGGTAAGGGGAGAAAATATAAGGTCTTGTAGGCCATTCTAAGAACTTTGGCTTTTACTGGTAAATTGCTGGAATACTTTACGGAGAAGACGAATATGACTGTTAATGGCTGGAAGCAGACAAGATTCTGAGTAGACCATGATAGCAGAATCAAATATGACATTTCTGTCCTCAGCAAATGGAAGGACAGAGCTGTCAGACCTTGTGACAGTGGATGACTAGATGAGAAGGCTTCAAGGATAAAACAGACCATGTCAGGTTTTCAGTATCTATTAGATATCCAAGTTGAAATAAAACACAGGCAACTGGATATTGAGTTTGGAGTAGAGAGGAGGTCTGGTTTGTGTCAGGAGCATCTAGATAATTTAAAGCATCAGACCAAAACTACCACTACCCATGGGATCTTAGTATCTGAGCTTCAGTGGCATATCCAAAATGCGTGGCTCCGTGTAGCATTAAGGATTAAAAAAAAAAAAGCCATTTCTCCACAAATAACCATGTCTTTTTGCCATTTAATTACACTACTAGTTATCCAACCGAGTCAGTCACTACCACAACAAAGCAATCAGGAAGTCACCTCCATTTCACCTTACTCTATTTCTCAGATTTTAAGGTATATCAATTGCTAAATGATGTATTGATTTTAATAGCTTTTGAGGAAAACACACATTAAGCCTACATACAGAATCATTGTTAAAAGACACCATGATTTCGGGAACATTAGAAATAACAAGAGAATTGAGAAAATATAGTATATACTGGAAGACATGGTTTCTAGCATATCTAAGATTAGGGACTATTTCTACGGGACTGCTCCACAAATAAGTAATCACATTACTTACAATAATTACAACAATAATTAATGTAATTTCCCTTTCCCCTTTCAAGCATTCTCAAAAATACCCACCTTGCTGGGGTGAATGCCCACATGGACAGTGGTGCCATTAGCCTTCTCCCGCTGCACCCGTTCGATGTAGATGACGTATTTCTTCCTGTAAACCTGGACTACTTTGCCAATTTGCTGACCTTTGTAGTGTCCTCGCACAACCTAAATGCAAATTCAAATATGGAAATATGGAAGATAAAAGAAAAAAATTAACTTCGTAAATCAAGAAAACCACGCCATTCACTCAATCAACAGATATACAGGACCTTTCAATTTTGAAAGACTTAATGGGAAATGCCAATATTACCCTTGGCTTTAGGTGACCTGCAAATAAATTCACCACTGCGGAGATCTATAGTGACAAACCCACTGCATGACATACCAGCAGTGGGGGGCTTGCTAAAAGGTTTAAAAAAAAGAAAGAAAAAAGAAAAAGAGCCACTCTGGCTTATGTCCCAAGCTGACATGGAACAGGTTACTCTATCTCAAGAGGAACAACAGGTCATTAAGTATTTAACTCACAACCCATTAAGGAGTCCAGAGTAGTGCCAGCAAGAGTTGGCAAAATCCAGTTTTCATGCCTTGTGTATGGACTTCCACCCCTGTAAGCACAGGGTATTCTAGTAACTTTTTTAAAAAAAATTTATTATTTATTTCCCGCCCCATCTGCTCCGTGTCCATTCGTTGTATGTTCTTCTGTGTCTGCTTGCATTCTCGGTGGCACCTGGAACGTGTGTCTTTTTGTTGCGTCATCTTGCTGCATCAGCTGTGTCCGGCACCACTCCTGGGCAGGCTGAGCTTTTTTCCCACACAGGGCAGCTCAATGCAGGGCGCACTCCTTGCGTGTGGGGCTCCCTTATGCATAGAACACCCCTTGTGCATGTCAGCGCCACACAAGGGCCAGCTCACCATATGGGCCAAGAGGCCCTGGGTTTGAACCCTGGACCTCCCCTATGGTAGGTGGACACTCATCAGTTGAGCGAAGTACGCTTCCCCCTTACTTCTAATAGCATACAGCAAAGGAGAGAAGTCACTTCCGTGATTACAATATAAAAGGATTGTAACCTGTCTTGCCAACACTCTTTGGCAGCAACAAATACTTGTTTGTAAACAAACCAATTCTAACAGTTTCCTACCCAAGAGCCTTATGGCAATCCAAAGCCCTTTTAAACAGAAGTTTCTTTCCAATATCCAGACTTTTCTTGCATTAAGGTATCTTGTAAACAGAAGACTGCCCCCCAAGTCTCTTGGCAATTTTACTACGAGTATAGCTGGGACCAATGGCTGTTCTCAACCCACACTGCTATTTGCGAAGTGACTTCTTTTATTTATTTCTCTCCCCTTCCCCCTTCCCTACTCCGGTTGTCTGTTCTCTGTGTCTTCTTTGTCCGCTTCTGTTGTTGTCAGCGGCATGGGAATCTGTGTTTCTTTTTGTTGTGTCAGCTCTCCACGTGTGCGACAGATTCTTTAATTGGTATTTGTGGGTTACAGTTAGGAAACATTTATAGAAGTTTTCATTTGAATAGATTTGATAAATCGATTTACCAGCAAACAATCATAAGAAACTATGGTTCTGTTAGCATGCCTTAAACTGGATTTTTTTTTAACTGATCTTCAAATGACAAACATACCAAGCAAAAGTGGATTCAAATTCTGATCCTGAACCATCATTCTAGTTCCTTCACTTAATTCTGACTGCACCTAATGCTTGGTAAATTAAAGATAATTTAATTAATCTTCACTCACCAAAGAGTAAAGATTAATTAAAAACTGAAGAGCAGCATATTTTTTTTAAGTTTCTGGTTCAGTCCCTCTTGCAACCCTCAGTTCTGGTGTCTCAGCCTCTTAGAATGCAATCCCCCTTGTAAAAATTTTTCTTGCAATATGAAACTGGTCATGGCATTTCGGACACACTTAAAAGCTAAATGCATGGGAAAACCATCAAGACAATCCGAACATGTTGGGAGGGGGAAGTTACATACCTGAACTTCATCATCTTTTCGGATAGGCATGGATCGAACATTATATTTCTGTCTCAGCTCCTTGGAAAGAGGGGAAGACATAATCTTCCTCCGAATGTGGGAAGGTGCATTGAAATGCCTTTTACGGTTCTTGCTCCGATCAGAGGTCACAAAGGGATTGAACTTCATTCTGGCTAAATAAATAGGTTACAAGAGATTTAAAGCCTTAAATTGCGAAAAATCCCATTCAGTCTCCGAACAAGTAACAGCAACAATTTCAACCTGAAAGTTCAAGATGCTCACAGGCTGTCACATTCTTTATCAAATACTGTTTGACCTGAGTGGCCTATTAATGGAGGCTTAAAACTATTTAAAATTTTGTTTTACTCGGATGTCTTCTACATTCGCTTATGGGCTTAAGAGTTTCCCACTATTAGCATTTTTTTTCATTATTAAACTTTTTGCTTACACTCTCAAAACTCACTATTGTGTGAGGGAGTTATGCCTGGACTTCTAAATATCTCTGAATTAGGGCCAAACAGATAAATAACTCAACCGTTCAAAAAAACACAACGTTTTAACTGGATCAGTATTTTTAGAACTTGAGTATGTACATTTAGCTTTCTCCAAAATGAGTGAGTCAAGCCTCTCGGCCCCGAACCTGGAAAATCCTGCAATTCTCAGGTCCAAGAAAACTTCTAATGAGTGAGCGAGGTCTGGAAGTTTCGTGAACTCTTTACTGAGAGTAGTTACTTCGAGACCAAACGACAATACAATGCTGACATTTGACTCCAAGTCCCCTGGCCCCTTCGCCTCCAGCTCCTGTTTCCGAGTCCTAACACTCATTTTCCCTCTTTCCCTCCCCAGGTCGATGGCTCCTGATCTGGGAGAAAATGGGCCGAGACCATCCTGGTTCCTCTCCTTGGCAACAATTCGGCCGCCGGGAGAGTTTCGGGGTCCCGCGGGGCAAGAGCCACCGTGGCCGCCACGGATGGCGACAGATTACCCACGCTTTCCCAACAAATGCTCACCAGCTGCCGCCTCGGCGATGGCCGCAAAAGGAAAGAGCTACAAACTACTTCCGGTTCTGTAAGTTTACAAGCGATATCGCGAGATCGATTTACCTCGCAGCGAAGAGTGGCGCGGAGTTTGAACGAAAAGAGGAAACGGAAAAGATTTCGAGGACTAATGTCACCTAGTGGCTCGGAGGGCAACTACGAAGAACTGCAAAACTCCCGCCTCCGTGCCCTCTGGGTTCTGCCGCTGAGGCCTCTGGGAAGGGTCGTTTAAGGGCGAAGGGCGAGGGCTACTCGGGGTCTGCCTGCCAGGGTGGGTGAAGAGAGGGTGGGCGGTCCCAGGGGACTCCTGTCCCTTCACTCCTGGTGCCCGTCGGCGGGCTCCCCCTTAGCCGGGAAAGGGCAAGTCCAGCTTTGGGCCGCCTGGTGGCGCTAGGACTCCGGCCGACCGGTCACCTCGGTTACCTGGGACGCCCGCATCCGCGCCGCGGCACTGGCGTGGGCGGGTCACATGTACCAGACTTTTACTGCGTTCAGCGTGGCGTGAGCGTGTGCAGAGGCCGTCGTGGGCCACCGCGCGAAATTCGGTTCCGGTTGGCGAGGAGCTTTCCGAGGCCTGGGGCCACCGATCAACCTCCCACCCCACCGAAGTAGGTCTGAATCAGTATTTCTAACGAGCTCCCCGTGGTGCTGATGGTGCTGGTTCGAGGCCACACTTTTAAGCAGCTGGGCTGATGAAGCGCTTCCCTGCGGAGAGCGGTGCCCCTTTCTGGATTTTACTGCCTGCTCTCGTTCCATTCAGAATCTGATGGGAGGAGGGCAAGGGAGTGAGCTCCCCTGCGAATGGATTCTGAGGCAGGTTCCGGTTGCGGGTGAACTCCCCCAGCACGTCCTGCCGCACACCTGGTAGGGGATTGGTTTCTGTTGAATGAATAAACCGGGAGTCATATTGAAAGAAGACACCCATGTCATAATATTACACAAGAGGTGGTGAGTGCTAGGGGCACTCTTGGACGCACTTGTCACATATTCACTCTTTTAAACCTCAGGATAGCCCTGGGATGCTGCTATTGCCATTGTTTCATTTTACAGATGGGCAGACTGAGCCACAGAGAAGTGAGAGGGACTTGTGCAAGATGAGGCTGGTGTGTGACAGGTCAGGAGCTGAGTCTGGGCCGGCTGGCTCCCCCTGGTGCCTTCTGGCAACTCTTCTTTGTACGTCAAAATTTGTCAGGATAAGTCAAGTCAAAGAATGAGAAGCCACATCTTTGAGGGCCAGAAAAGAGTCAATAAAGAACACATATTTCCATGATTTAAAAATAGTTGTGCTATTCAATATGCTGTGAAGGAAATAGCCCCAGGTTTTATTCATAATCCAAAAATTTGGTGAGAATTCCTCTGCTGCCACTCTTGTCAACAAGTTTACGAAGCATCTTTCATGGGCTAGCCCTGAACTGGACACTGGAGCCACGAAATGAAATTGGTCAAAGTTTCTGCCGGCAGGGAGCTCATGGTCTAAGAGGAGATAGACAACAAAATCAAAGGCCACAGGAAAACAGCTTCCTGAGCTGTCTGTACTCAGTCCATCTGTGCTTGAGGAGCACAAGGGAGCTGTGGGGTCAGGGAAGGTTTCTGGGGTGAGGTCACATGTGAGCTGAGCTTTGAGGAATGTTAGTTAGTTCCACAGGGTAGTGGAAATAGCTTGAGGGGAGGCATGGAGGTGTGAAGCAGCATGATGCAGAAGGAGGCCCTCCTTCCACCTGGTTGGTATGATAAGTATGTGGGGGGAAGGCCCCGGGGCCCTGGGGCTGTGCTGAGTTTGATTTGGAGGCCCAAAGCAGAGGGAGCCCCTAAACCCTCTTACCTTCCTTCCTTGCCTTCCTCTCTTGTCTTCACAGTCTAACCCTCTTCTCTTTTACTGCCCTTGCTTGTTTCCTTAACCCCCACCTCCTCCTTCCTGTCTCTCCATCATCTTCTTTCCTCTCTATTCCCTCAGGCTCCCCCGTCATCCTCTGCCCCTGCTCTGCCCTCTCAGCCCTCACCTCCCTCCCTCCATCCAACACTGAGTCATCAAAATGAAACCTTCAGCCAGCCCACCATTTGGACAGCACGGCCACTTCATATCGTGTGAAGATTGTCAGGCTACACATTGTACACGCAGATGCAAATTACTGGCAGCTTGTTTGTTTATCTTAACAACTGTCTGGTGGGTGTCTTAGCTCCAGCCTGCACCATCCTAGACTGCCTAGTCTCCCTGCCCTCTCCCCCTCAAGCCCCACTTCCTTGCATTCCTCTTACCTGATTTTAAAAAAGTACTTTTCAACTGGCTCTTTAGGTTCTCTGTGAAGACCTCACACACACCAAAGCAGGCATTTTATCCAAATAGCCACACCTAAAGTCCCTTGGGCCAGACCATCGTGTTTATTTGTTCATTCATTCATTCATTCTACAAATATTTGTCAGGCTCTTACTGTTTATTACATTCTATGCCAGGCACTACAGATACCAAGATCAGTAAGAACTACCCTCCCCACAAGGAGAGTATTGTCTAGAAGGGGAGAGATCAGGGGACTGCATCTGAGGGCACAGAGGTCTCTCTTATGTGTATGTCCAGGCTCCTGGCAACCCTGCGCCAGAGCCCAGCCAGCGATGTTATAGGATCTTTAGGCTTGCTTGGCAAGCCCATACTGTATGTGTATATTAGAGTTTAAGGTTATTCTGATGATGGAAGGTGGCAATAATTGTGTGTATGTTTGTGGAAGGGTGGCTTCTCTGGACAAGGAAAGGAAGAGAAGAGCAGAATTCTCATTTAACTCAGGCATCATCTATCTATCTGTCTGTCTATCGATCTATCATCTATCATCCATCATCCATCCTTCTATCTGTCTGGCTATCTTCTATCATCTATCATCTATCCATCTATCCATCTATCCATCTGACAGCATCTTCCCCGATCCCAAGGTAGTTGCTTAAAGCAAAAAATTTTATTTGAGAAAGAAAAGGATAGATTGAGAAGGGGAACCAAAACAAGAACCTTAAATGGGGAAACGGACTTTGGCCCAGTGGTTAGGGCGTCCGTCTACCACATGGGAGGTCCGCGGTTCAAACCCCAGGCCTCCTTGACCAGTGTGGAGCTGGCCATGCGCAGTGCTGATGCGCGCAAGGAGTGCCGTGCCATGCAAGGGTGTCCCCCGCGTGGGGGAGCCCCACGCGCAAGGAGTGCGCCCGTGAGAAAAGCCGCCCAGCGTGAAAAGAGAGAGCAGCCTGCCCAGGAATGGCGCCGCCCACACTTCCCGTGCCGCTGACGACAACAGAAGCGGACAAAGAAACAAGACGCAGCAAACAGACACCAAGAACAGACAACCAGGGGAGGGGGGGGAAATTAAATAAAAATAAATAAATCTTTAAAAAAACAAAACAAAACAAAACAAAACAAAAAAAAGAACCTTAAATGATGGGGCCCCCCACAAAATTCCTAGGAACTTCAGAACGTGGAGAATATTAAAATATTACCCACCTTCTTGGGGTGCCTACTATGCATCAGATGTCATACTTCTAACCAAGCAGACCAGCTCTCCTGAGCCGGTGGCTGACACTCCCCATCTGTAGGACAAGTGGTTTGGCAGCGCCTCCTCCCCAGGTCACAAATGTGGGCACTGAAGAGATCTTTAGCTTCTAATGTAATATTTATTTATTTATTTATTACTTGTATTGTTTCGGTTTTTTTTTAATTTGTTTCTCTCCCCACCCGCCCTGCCCTGCCCCAGGGGTCTGTTCTCTGTGTCCATTTGCTGTGTGTTCTTCTTTTGTCTGCTTCTGTTGTCAGCGGCATGGGAATCTGTGTCTCTTTTTATTGCGTCATCTTGTTGTGTCAGCTTTCCGTGTGAGCGGCGCCATTCTTGGGCAGGCTGCACTTTCTTTCGTGCTGGGCGGCTCTCTTTACAAGGCACACTCCTTGCACGTGGGGCTCCCCTACATGGGGGCACCCCTGCGTGGCTGGGCACCCCTTGCATGCATCAGCACTGTGCATGGGCCAGCACCACATGGGTCAAGGAGGCCCGGGGTTTGAACTGCGGACCTCCCATGTGGTAGGCAGACACCTTATCCACTGGGCCACATCCGCTTCCCTGTAATATTTAAATTTAATTGAATAAGCTATACATTTACTTGGTTCAAAGATCAAAAAGTATAAAATGTAAAGTGAAAATCTCCCACTCCATTTTCTCATACCCTTCTACTGTTAATTGTTACTTTTTTGGTGGATCTCCCTAATTTCTTTTTATTTTTAAAATTTATTTCTCTTCCCTTCCTCCCTCTGTCCCATTGTCTGCTCTCTGTGTCCCTTCGCTGTGTGTTCTTCTGTGTCCGTTTGCATTCTTGTCAGTGGCACCAGGAATCTGTGACTCTTTTTGTTGCATCATCTTGCTGCGTCAGCTCTCTGTGTGTGCAGTGCCACTCTCAGGCAGGCTGTTTTTTTTTGCGCAGGGCGGCTCTCCTTACGGAGCGAACTCCTTGCTCATGGGGCTACCCTATGCAGGGGACACCCCTGCGTGGCAGGGCACTCCTTGCGCTAATCAGCACTGCACACGGGCTGGCTCTACACGGGTCAGGGTTTGAACCCTGGACCTCCCATATGGTAGGCAGACACTATCATTTGAGCCAAATCCACTTCCCCCTAATTTCTTTATGCATAAATAAACAAACCTGACTATGAATTCTGATTCCACACCCCCCTTTCTGTACAAACTAGTATCCCATACCAGTGTTCTATACTTTGCTTTTTCCCATTTTTGCCTTTGTGTCTTGGAGGTCTTTCTATATGAATTCATTGAGTCCTTGTTCTTTTTATAGCTGCATGATACTCCATGTACCTGAAGTTATATAACCAGTCTCCTATTTGACATTTAGGGTTTTCCCATCTTTTATTACATACACTGCTGCAATAACATAACATTGTACATATTTCACTGCCCAGATATGCAAGTATATGTGTAGGATAAATTTCTAGACCAGGGAGTGCAGGGTCAAAGTAGAAATTATGAAAGGTATCACCAAATTTCCCTTCATAGGTCTTTTACCAGTGTACATTTCCAACAACAGCCCACTTGTGTCCCCTTTGTCTCAGCAGCAGGATGGGTTATCAAACCTTTGCGATTTGACAGCCTAAGTGAAAAATGGTATGCCAGCAGAATGTCAATTTGCATTTCTTTTACAAGTGTGGTGGAACAAATGTTTAATTTGCACTTTCTTTTTTCAAACCATCCTTTCCATCTAAAATAGACTGTCTTAAAATTCCAAGCTCATAGCTTCCCACACACATTGCAAAGCCTGTAGAATCTTTGAGAAAATATACACTTTTATTTAAAAAATAACATTTGACATTCTTTGAAAATAAAAGAAGTGCTGTCTATAAATCACTGCTGAACAATAAGAAAACACTCCAGGTATTCTGAAATAAACATTTGGCAAACAGTGTCTGAAAAGACTAAAACCAGGGCCCCCCCCCCAGAAGTCCCTGATAAGTTTAAAGCAGCTTGACTGAGGTTCAAACAGATTTACTAGAGCCTTTATAAATTAACATTCTTTTTATTCCCACAAATATTTCTCCCATGGAATCCCCCAATGATCCTAGCCTCAACCCTCCAATAGCACCTGTGCTTTTCTCTAGTTTTGAAAAGAGCACAAAGGAGTCCCTAACTGCTTTAAATCATCTGGCACTATGTCCCAAATGCCCCGTTGGCAGGGGAGGCATTACCTGGTGGTCCCCGGATGACCCCACTACAGGCATTTGGGACCTAGCTAAGGGCAAAATGCTAATTCTTTCCCGGCAGAGAACAAACTCTGCAGAGGGAGTGATGGGTTGTGGAGGAATTGGCTATTGGTGCTCCTGGAGAGCAAACACTTGCCTCTCTGAGAGAACAGCTGGAAGTTTTGGTCATTTTTAATCTTAAGGGGCTGACTTCTAGACCTCAATAAACTGTCAATAGCTGTGCCCAATAGCTGTTCCCAAATGACTCAGTCCTCAGTCAAGACCCAATCTGAGGCATTTTTTGGGGGGACGTACCAGGGATTGAACCAAGGACATCATACATGGGAAGCAGGTGCTCAACTATTGAGCTATATCTACTCCCCCATGATAGTTGTTTTTTCCATTTGTTTGTTTTTAACAGGGGATCGAACCCAGTACCTCGTACATGGGAAGCAGATGCTCAACCACTTGAGCTACCTCTACTCCCCTTGCAGCCTTTCTGGTGGCCCGGCTCAGGGACCCCCAGCGCATTCTAGGTGGGGGTCTCCAGGGAAAGAGGTGACTGATAATAGCGTCCTTGACGGGCACATCTGTTTTCTTCCACCCTCCCTCACCCGGCCCAGCCTGGGAATCTGCCTCGGAAACTGGCCCAACTGGTGTGGCTTCTGATGAGTCCTTGGGTCATGAGGAGGAGGATTAGGCCTGGGAGAGTCAGGGGACACCAGGGGTTGATTTGCCCACATAGTTCTCAGGTGACTCAGGTCTCAGCTGTCTGAAGCTGTTGGGCATCCCCTCTGTTCCTTCCAAGGCTCAGCATTTGGACCATTCCTTGGGCCTGGGGGGCTTAGGGGCAACTTTGCGCTCCTGTTGTGGGCCATTTCACTGGCCTCAGCCTTCAGCAATACATCCATTTGCTGAGGTGATCTTGGATTTCCAGGAAACCCCTTTTCTGTTCCTTCCCCCAGAAATCCTGTGCCACAGCCACTGAGGCTGAGAGGAGAGCACAGCTGAGAGGGCTGTGGATGCTTTCTGGGGAGGGGCTTCCATCACATTTTCCCCCTGGCCTGGGACCCGGGCTTTCCATTTTGACCCAGAGCAGCCTAGCCTCTAAGCTCAGCTTCAGCTTCAGAGATCAGCAGCCCCCAACCTCCCTGTCTTGTCTAAGCCCCCTCTGGGGGCTGAGGAGCTGGAGGTGGAGTGAAAACCACTAGGCCTCCCATCCAGCACCACCGCTCACGCCCTCTCCCTGCTCCAGGCCCTCCCCTCTGCCTGCCTGCGTACCCCACAGAGCTGGGGGGTGGGGCCCTCTGCCCCCTCCTAGCCGTGGCCAGCCCAGTGTGGGGAGCAGGGCCCCTCCCAGAGCAGCTCTCGGGCCCAGCCGCCCAAGGCCGCCCCTCCAGGGGCCGTCACTCAGGCCTGCTTCCTCACCAGAAGGATCCAGGGCAAGATGGCAGCCACCACGGCCACCACGGCGATGAAGGTGATGAGCAGCAGGGCCCGCGACCGGCAGCAGAATGACCGGGTCGAGCTGCGTGCCGGCGATGCCCCCGAGAGCTCCGCCAGGCTGCGTTGTGGCAGGACGCTGTCCTGCTCCCCCAGTGGCATCCCGTGGCGACTGATGACAAAGATCTGGGGCTCCCGGGGCAGGCCGGGCAGCAGCTCCAAGGGGAACTGGGTGCTCGGGCTGCCCGGCAGCCTGGGCTGATTCGGTCTCCAGGTGGGCTGGGAGACGGCCAGGGGGTTTGTGTGGCCCAGCGTGTCCGGCGGTGGCACGGAGGGCTGGCCCGCAGGCACAGCCAGGGTCTGGGAGCTCTTGTCCAGCATGGAGGGCCAACGGGAGCTCTTCTTGCTGAGGAAGGTGACGTAGCGGCAGATGGGGCACACGATGATCCTCTGGACCTGCCCGTCCACGCGGGTGGAGAGCAGGTACTTGACGAGGCAGTCATGGCAGAACACGTGGCCGCAGCTCAGCGTCCGGCTGGCGCCCTCCAGATCCCGGAACTTTTCGTAGCACACGGGGCACTCGCTGCCTGAGCTGTCCTTGCTCTCCCCTTCTGACATGGCCTCTCTGAGAAGGCAGAGCCCTTAGCTGCGGGTGGGAAGGGCTGTTGAGCATCACGGCCTTTTTCTCCTTCCCTCCCCCTTCCTAACTCCCACCTGCTCCTCTGCTTCTGCTGTCCTCTTTTACTTTCCCCTTGTCTTCTGCCTCTTTCTCTTTCCTCCTCAATTGCCTTCCTGAATCAAACCAGGGGAGGCATTTAAGACCCTTTGGAGGAGAAGGAGGTGCTTTTGGAAGGGGAGACAGATAACAAGAGATCCCAGCTATGTTGGAAGGACTCTAGAAGGAGGTATGTGGAATGTGATGAGGGTGTAGCCTTCCTCATGCCTCATAGTCATGACATGCACAGGTGGTGAGGTCAACCACCACCTCACCTCTTCCTGGTTCAGTGCAGGAAGGGAAGCAGGTGGCTAAGAAGATGCACCCCCAGCCTCAGTCCAGTCTCCAATTTCACCTGTATCCAGCTATTTTCCAGAAAAATCTCTGCTACTCCTCAATCTCCCCACTCAGCTGGTGACGGCTGAAGATCCCCAGCCAGTGGATTGCCTTCCTCTGTGCTATATGTGGCTGAAATGCAATAACTTAAAAAAAAAAAAAGCCCAGAACTTACACATCCAAATGCCTGCTGGCCCTCTACGTAGTCATGTCAGGGAGTTGTGGACCCATTCCTCTACCTGCCTTGCTCAGTTATTCTCCAAATTCTTCTTAGAGGGCTGCCTGAGGCAGAAGGCGGACTTTCTGGTTAACCTTAGTGAATGCAGTTTTTCATCCTTTGAGGATACTTCTGATACTTTGGAAATGGCCCAAAGTCACAGGATGCCACGTCTGGTAAGAAAGTAAATGAGTGATTAAGTGGCATGATACTGTTTTAGATCAAAGATATAGAGAGAGACCCCAAGATATACTTTCAGTGATGGCAGGATTGTTGGATTACATACACAGCTTCCATAATAACAACCTTGAAGGGAAGTACTTATTTGGCCATGTGGCAGGGTTCCAGTATCCTCACTTAAAGGTCCCTGGCATTACTACTCTGTAGCCTAAACTCTTCTAGAACAGCCTCTTTAGAAGAAACAGTAATCATCTGTTATTGATGTATTTGTCCATCAATAACAGACATAAGACCCAGGACAAATGGACAAAACAGAGCGGGCAGCCCTCAGATGTGAGAGATGACCCAGTGGGAGTGAGATCAGTTAATGAGGAAGGGCATGCTTTAGAGATCACAAATCTCTCCCTGCTCTCGGGTTGGTTCCAAATCCTTTTTGCCTAGTGGGATTGGCAAACCCAATTGAACAAGCAAACGTATGAAGAGGTGAGGAAGGGAGCCCTGGAGGCAGCACCAGAAACGTTGCTGGAGTTGTCCAGCTTTGGGCTCCAAGGTCATCACTGTGGACGCTCCCCCGCCCCTGCCAGGTACCCCAACAAGTAGTGTTCAAGGGCTCAGACTCTGGAGCTCGGGATCCTGGGTTCAA
Source organism: Dasypus novemcinctus (assembly GCF_030445035.2). Lineage (NCBI taxonomy): Eukaryota > Metazoa > Chordata > Mammalia > Cingulata > Dasypodidae > Dasypus > Dasypus novemcinctus. Next base: position 24,532,867 of record NC_080693.1, on the reverse strand, counting down.
ATCCTTGACTGCCTGTTACTGTCTAAATAACCTTGGGAAAGTTTTTACCTCTATAAGTCCCAGTATCCCACCTGAAGACAGGGTTGATAATAACAATAATACTACCTTCTTTTCAGAGTTGTTGGGGGTATTAAGTGAGCTAACACGAGTGAAGAGTCCGGTATATAGTATGTGCTCAATAAATGGTTGGTGCTCAATGAAAGTATGTGCTCAGTAAAAGGCAAGCCAAGACCTCCCCTCCTCTCCCAAAGGGCACTTGGAGACCCTTGTCATGGCTCTGGAGGTAGCCAAAGATCTGCCTTCCTTTCTTGAACCCAGCTGCTTCTTATTTTTTGGATGACTAAAATCACAACCTCTACCACAGAGGGCAGCTCAAGTCAAATGAGAATGGCTGAACAAGATAACAGTGGACCATCGGTTAAAATGGGCCATGGGTTAAAAATGAAGATGATGATTCTAGCATTTCTCAGTAGTTTTCATTTCATAATACACTTGCAAATGGCTAAATTAAGTAGGGGGTCATTGTCAGGATGACCATGATTTCCTTAGACCAGCCAAATCTAAGTCACAACTCCTCACAGGAGTATGGTGGCAATTCCATCCATCCGTCCATCCATCCATCCATCCACCTAATTATTCAAAAACATTTACTGAGTACCTCCTATGTGTCAGATACTGAACTAGAGAGCTAGGCGTTGGGGATAATCAGTGACCAAAAAAGTCCTTCATGAAACTTTAGGATCTAGTAGACATAAGTTTACTGTTCTAGAAAAATATTTTTTAAAAAAGGAGGAATGATGATCAACATCTTAAGTTGCTTTAGTAACTAAGAAGAAGTTTTCAAAATAGAAGAATAGCAGGATCGATAAGAGAACACGAGGGGAACTAGGGGAACTTCCTTGTTTTATGGATGAGCAGAGCCAGGTCCAGAGAGGGGCAAGATACTTGTCCAAGGTCACCTGGGAAGGTGCTAGAGAGGAAGGTGGCAGAAAGAGAGAAGATTCCAGAGATGATAAGCACCATTATTAAAATTGGTTGATAGATTGGATGAACAGGTGCTACCCAAGTCAGGAAGCAGTATTGTCCTGGGCATGTGCAGGGGAGTTGGAGGAGAGCCCCTACACTTCATCTGGGTTGGAGGAAAAGCAAAAGGGATCCAGGGAATGCAAAAGACATCCCAGTCCTCACTGATAGCGTCTTTGGGCAATCCTTTCTCCTTCCTGTGCTTTGGGGAGGCATGCCATCCACTCCTGAACAATGCCACCTTCCCGCCCCACCTTTTTCTCATCTCCCTTTCTCAATCTTTCCCTGATTCTTCCCTCCTTGCATCCCTTCCCTTCTCATAATTCCATTCCATTTTCCATCCTTGAGTTCCTCCTATGAGCTGGGCTCTGTCTTGGGTGCTGGAGCACTGGTTTGGACACAGAATAGTTAAATAACAATGCAAGGGATTAGATGTCAGAGGCATCCACATTGGTGCTTTAGGGGATGGGGCAGGGGGAGAGTAGGAGGGCTGGAAAATCTTCCTGGGTGAGATGGGATCAGTTGAGCTAATAATAAGTAATTATAACAGCGACCATTTGTTGAACACTAATTATGCGCTTGGCACTTTGCATCCCTTCCTCATTTAATCCTAACAACAACTCTGGGAGGTAGAAATTATCTCCATTTTAGGTGAGGGAACTGAGGCTCAGGGCTTAAGTAACTTATTCCAAGTCACACTGCTTAGAGCAGACTCAGGATTCGAACCCAGCTCTGCCTGATGTCACAGCCCATGCTATATACCACCACCTCTAAAGAGGGCTCCGTGTGCCCCATGGAGGATAGTCCAGACTTTGTCAAAGGAATGGAAGAAGAGGCATAGAAGGAAAAGTGATGACCTAAACTTCCCTCCTCAGAGGGACCCTAAACAGACTGCATCCTCTGGCCCTGGTGAGGCGGGGGGAGAAAGGGGAGCTGACCCCACGAAGCCCCAGTGCCCAGCCTCACCCACAGCAAGGGCTGGGGGGACGTCACCAGGTCAGGGAAAGCCCCTCACCCTGGGACAGTGGCATGTGAGACAGAGTGACACTTCCAGGCATCCGGCTTCGCTCCCTGAGCCTCAACACAAGGCTCTCTGGTTTCAGCCCTGCTGTGACCACCTCCCCACCCACAGACCACGAACACACACACACACGCACACATACACACCATAGACGTGCACACCTCCCCACACACATACACACGAGACACACACACAGACTTACACACTCTCACAGATACACAGACATACACCCTGCCTAGACTTATATGCACTCACACACATATATACACACAGAATTACATGCAGTCACACACATATGCAGGCACACATAGACATACAGAGACTTACACACATATACCCTTACACAGAGACTTGCACACATGTACACATTCACACACATATACCCATACACACTCACACACACACATATATATATACACAGAGACCTCTACCCTCAGACTTACACACATGCTCACACGCCCCTGCACCACCTCAGTTTCAGCCTAACCTTGCCCACCTGCAGCTTGCCTCCCCCTCATCCCCCACCCCCGGGCCAGAGCCCCAGACTCACCTTGGCTGGGACCAGAGGAAGCAGCATCGGCCTCTCCACCGAGGGCTCCGCGGGGCAGATCTGAGCCACCAGAGGTGTTGGGGCAGGCAGCGCGGTCACCTCCCACTGCTGTCAGCTCCTAATGACTGAGCAGGTGGAGGACAGCGCCGGGAGTGAATGTTGCCCAACCCGTTTGAGGCCAGGAGGCTCTTGGAGCTGCCCAGACTGCTGGAGTCAGGTGACCTCGATGAGGCTGCCAGGCCAGGAGCCCCCAGCCTGGGGAGGGCCCAGGGTGGGTGTTGGAGGGAGGGCAGAGGGTCTCAGAGGGACGCCTTCGGCTGAGGCTCCCCTGGGATATCCTTCCCCATCCAGCCATGGGAAAGTCAGGATCACAGCGTCCCACCCACCTGCCTCCCTGCTCTGGGTGAAGGGGTCAGTCGATCAGCCCAGGGAAGGCTCTGACACCCGAGTCGAGGAGAAATATCTGTGGGATGGGCTCGTGTGCATTTGTCATTCATCAAACACTCAAAGGGGCTCAGAGCCCCGGAAGACCAAACAGCACTGGTGTAAAGAATGCGGCAGAGGGAAACGGACTTTGGCCCAGTGGTTGGGGCGTCCGTCTACCATATGGGAGGTCCGCGGTTCAGACCCCGGGCCTCCTTGACCCGTGTGGAGCTGGCCATGCGCAGTGCTGATGCGCGCAAGGAGTGCCGTGCCACGCAAGGGTGTCCCCCGTGTGGGGGAGCCCCACGCGCAAGGAGTGCGCCCGTGAGGAGAGCCGCCCAGCGTGAAAAGAAAGAGCAGCCTGCCCAGGAATGGCGCCGCCCACACTTCCCGTGCCGCTGACGACAACAGAAGCGGACAAAGAAACAAGACGCAGCAAACAGACACCAAGAACAGACAACCAGGGGAGGGGGGGGAAATTAAATAAAAATAAATAAATCTTTAAAAAAAAAAAAAAAAAAAAAAGAATGCGGCAGAGTAAAATCAATGAAATAGAAACACACAATTTCCGAACAGTGTGTAAAATACAAAGCCATTTATATATGTTAGTATTTGCTGATAAAAATCTAGAAGAAGATACATCAAACTGTTATTAGCAGTTATCTCTGGAGGGACTTTGTAAGTCAGACATTCCTGTAACATTTGAGTTTTTCATGCTAAATGTGTATTTCTTTCGTTATTAGGAAAAAAAAGAAGGCAGGAGTAAAGTCAGGGGAATTGGATAGCATCCTGCAGGTTCCATCCCAGCTCTCTCAGGATTGGAGGCTGTGTCCCCAAGAAACCAGCTTTCTTCTGAAAAAGGGGGTTCCAGGGTCCAAGTTTCAGCCAAGGCAGGAGTGGGAGCACATAGGCTGAGCCAGGATCCCCTGCCCCACCTGACCAACCCAGGCCTTAACCCCCCTGGGCACCTTGGAGATGGTGGGGGAGGACACCAGGTTGTCCCCCCAGGTCACCCCACTAAAGGACACAGAGATGGGTGGTTATCAGCCATTGTGATTTTCCCGGGGAACTGGACGTGAGGAGTCCCAGAGAGGGTGCACAGATCAGCGAATAAAAATGCAGGATGCCCAGTTACATTTGCATTTCCGGTAGATGATGCATAGATTTTTATATGTCCGATGTAAAATTTGGGACCTACTGATACTAAAAAAATGATTTATCATTGGACTAAAACTCAAATATAACTGGGCATCCTGTCTTTTATCAGCCAACTCTAGTCCAAGATGGCTCCCAAGATTTCTGTCCTTCACTCAACTCCTCCTAGAGCCCATCACAAAGATCTTAGGCCCTTCAGCAGTGTGACTTATGACTCTGTCTTGGATTTCCTGGGGGTTGCTGAAAAGGAGCCCCAAATACTCAGTATCAATACCCCTTGTGTCCCTCAGGGAAGGTACTGAGCCAGGTTGGGCCATCTTTAGACTCAGACTTATGTGATGTGATTTGTGGGGTAATGAGAAATTCCCAAGGCCCCCAAATCTTTTCCAGTGGCCCTGTGATGGAGCGTGGCTTTGAAGATTCCCTTTAAAATATAAATGTTTATTATTATAGTCTGTCCTGGTTTTGTGTTCCAAAAAATAATAATTTCAGTTTTAAAATTATAAATATATCTGTGTGTATATGTATATACACTACATACACATTTACCTGAGAGGGTAAATACAATAGTTATTTACAGCTTTAATTTCTTTATCAGAGTTGCCTTTGTAAGCGGAATGAAAGTGAAACAGAGAGAAATCATGAGTTGCAGCCAGAAGCTGGAAGTCAACAGAACCTGAAAGAGAAAGAAGAAAATGCCACCAAGTGCATTGCCATCTGATAGAAAAGGACCAAGGATTGCTGGCAGCCAGTCCCAGAGCTCCACAGTCTTGGGCGGAGAAAGCATTGCCTTCCTGACGTCTAGATCTTGGACTTCTTCTAGCCTCAAAACCCTGAGTCAGTAAATCGTCATTGCTTAAGTCGACCCATTGTATGGTATTTTGTTTTAGCAGTTGGAAAACTAAAACAGATGATAGATGGATAGATCTGAGATAATGCAAGTAAAGTGCCTACTAATGGTGGAATCTAGGTCGTGGAGAGATGAGTGTTCATTGTAAAATTCTTTCAATGATTCCTTTGCTGTATAATTGAAAATTTTCATAATGTTGGAAAAATAATTTAATTTCTTAAGTAAGAATTTTTGAAAAAAAATGAAAATGTATGAGAAAACCCTGCCTCTCTCTTCCTCATCTGCCCATTTCCCATGCACCCTTTCAAGAGGTAACTGTGTCGTTAGTGGTTAGTCTTGTGTGTTCTTATTTATTTTTATGTCTATACAGGTAAATACAAACGTACATTCTTTTTTTTTTTAATTTTTCAATCTCACTTTTTTTTTTAAGGTGTATTTTATTTATTTTTCTCCCCTTCCCCTCTGCCCTGTTGTCTGCTCTCTGTGGCCATTCACTGTGTATTCTGTGTCCGCTTGCATCCTTGTCATGCGGCACTGGGAAACTGTTGCTTTTTGTTGTTGTTGTTGTGTCATCTTGCTGCGTCAGCTCTCTGTGTGTGCAGTGCTACTCCTGGCAGGCTGCGCTTTTTTCGTGTGGGGTGGCTCTCCTCGCAAGGCACACTCCTTGCGCGTGGGGCTCCCCTACGCAGGGAACACCCCTGTGTGGCACGGCACTCTTTGTGCATAGGCAGCACTGCGCATAGGCCAGCTCACCACATGGGTCAGGAGGCCCTGGGTATTGAACCCTGGACCCTACATATGGTAGGCAGATGCTCTATCAGTTGAGCCACAACCACTTCCCGAAACATACATTCTTATTCCCCCATTTTTACCAAAAGGTGGCACACTGCATGCATGCTTCTGCATCTTGCTTGTTTTACTCAGCAATGCATCTTAGAACTTTCTCCATCATCAATCTTGTAGAACTTCCTTGAAATTGGAGTTTTTAACATTCTCCCAAGGTAATGTTAATGGGCACCCACTTTGGGAACTTCTGGCCTTCTCCTTCCTCAGGCTCCTTCCTTTAGGTTGGGTGGAGGATGACCAGAAGCTGAGGTGGCTCTTTCAGAGAGAGGGCAAAAGGACCCTAGAAGCCTCTAGAGTAACCAGCTCTTCTACCTTCCCTGTTCCCAGCCTCTGCCTTCAGAGCCGCTGTTCTCCACACCAGCATCTCCACAATGTGGGATCCCCAAGGCTCCTGGCCCTCCACCCTGCTGGAAGGACTCTGGGTGGCCATCAGCAGGGGCTTCCTTGTACATTTCTCTGCTTTGCCTTCCCTATACCCCCAGTGAGAACAGAGGCTGGGGGCTCAGCAGGCAGGAGGGTCCTAATAGGATGGGACAAACCATGTCATTCAGAATCTTCTGCCAGGGCTGACATTTTAATATGGGTAAAAGTGAATCAGCTCAAATATCAACACTAGCTGTGGAGAAGAAGGCAGAGGGAGATGGAGGCTGGGGGAGAGAATGGAGAACCAGAAACTGCAGGCCCAGCCCAGAGGCAGTGGAGAGAAGAGACTGTGGGGAAGCAGAAAGGGAGAGAGGGAGCATGTGAGTTTATATGTCAAGGTCCATATTTGCTAAGGCAGAGGCTCTTGGTCTTTTTATATCACTGCTGCTGGTGAAAAGTCACCCGGCAATGACCTTTACTGACTAAACCTGCTCCTGTGGACACACCTAGATTAAAGACCAGGGCCTGGGTAAGGCAGACTGAGAGTTGTGTGTCATTTGGAGAGGTGAGGCAGGTTGACTTGGCCAGCCACGTTCAGACAGTGGACGTGTGGCCCAGTCCTGACTGCTGTGGATGAGGCTGGGGGGTGAGTGGGTAGCTGTGTGCATAGAAACCAGAGAACCCTTGACCTTCCTACCCCGCCTCCTCTCTTTGGTGTCTTGACTGGCCTGGCAAATGTGGGCAGATAGGCAGGCCTAACCAGTGAGAGCTGAAGGAATCAAAAAGTGTGGAGTCGGGTCCCCAGGGAATCCTGCTCAGAGGCTGGCACAGGAGAGAAGAATGACTTCCGTGGTCCCTCAAGAGGCCCTGCTGACCTTCGCTGCCAGCCCAGCCACAGAAGCGTGGGGTTCCTGGGTGTGGCCGTACTCTCCATAGTGAGCCCAGGGGAGGATCCCGAGGTGGGTGCAGCCCTGCCAGCCTCCCCACCCATCTGTCCCTGTCAGACCCTGGGCTGCTAGGTTCCAGCCAGCTCAAGGGCCTGCTTTAGGGTTTCAACTCATCGAAGCCCTCACCGTTTCCCTGGACTTGCCTCCCCACTCCATGTCTCTCTGAAATCTCACCTCGAACCTGTCCCCTTTGTTCTACCCTCATGGGCTCGCCCCATTATTACATAGTTTGGGACTGCTGGTGGCACAGGGGCACCCTTGCCCTTTGGGAAGAAGACAGAGAGGTCCCTCTATTAGGTGACTTGTAGAAAGGCACTTCCCTTCTAGGTTGACTCAGACCCTGCCAGGGCACATGGCCTGGGAGGCAGAGTAAAGGCTGGTTTCCATTCCCAGCTCAGCCCGCAGCCCCCTTAACTGGCACTCTTATACTCTGCCCAAACTGCACAGCAGACACAGTGTCCTCACAGATCTCTCCACCTCTCTCCACCCCTCCAAAGACTTCAATGGTTCCTCACCACCCTGAGGGCAAAGCCTACTCTCTCCAGCCAGCACAGGAGGCCTTTCACTGCCTTTTTTTTTTTTTTAAGATTTATTTATTTATTTCTCTCCTCTTGCCCCCCACCCCGGTTTTCTGCTCTCTGTGTCTATTTTGCTGCATCTTGTTTCTTTGTCTGCTTCTGTTGTTGTCAGCGGCACGGGAATCTGAGTTTCTTTTTGTTGCATCATCTTTTTTTTTTTTAAAGATTTATTTATTTATTTAATTCCCCCCCCTCCCCCGGTTGTCTGTTCTCTGTGTCTATTTGCTGCGTCTTGTTTCTTTGTCTGCTTCTGTTGTCGTTAGCGGCATGGGAAGTGTGGGCGGCGCCATTCCTGGGCAGGCTGCACTTTCTTTCGCGCTGGGCGGCTCTCCTCATGGGCGCACTCCTTGCGCGTGGGGCTCCCCCACGCGGGGGACACCCTTGCGTGGCACGGCACTCCTTGCGCGCATCAGCACTGCGCATGGGCCAGCTCCACACGGGTCAAGGAGGCCCGGGGTATGAACCGCGGACCTCCCATATGGTAGACGGACGCCCTAACCACTGGGCCAAAGTCCGTTTCCCTGTTGCATCATCTTGTTGTGTCAATTCTCCATGTGTATGGCACCATTCCTGGGCAGGCTGCACTTTCCTTCGTGCTGGGCAGCTCTCCTTATGGGGTGCACTCCTTGCGCATGGGGTTCCACTACGTGGGGGACACCCCTGCGTGGCAGGGCACTCCTTGCGCACATCAGCATGGCGCATGGGCCAGTCCCACATGGGTCAGGAGGCCCGGGGTTTGAACCGCGGAGCTCCCATGTGGTAGATGGACGCCCTAACCACTGGACCAAGTCCGTTTCCCCTTTCACTGCCTTTCCCAGACCCTCAGCTGAAACCCCTTCCCCTAGGTCTTTTTTAATGTAATGCCAAAAGGCCACAGCTGTGCCTGTCCATTCAGGTCCCGGGAAGTCCTCAGATTTTTGGACCTCTGTGATTTTTTTGTTATTTTTTTTTCCCTGGCTGGGATGCCTCCTCACCTCCCTTCTAGCATCTTTTCCCCATCTTTTAAGATCTTGAAGGAAGGGATCCAGTCTAATCCATTCCTACAGACTCTAGCACAGGGGTCTGATATTATTAGAGCTCAATCAGTGTTTGTTAAATGAATAAGTCTAGTTTGTCAAGCCCAGCTCATGTATGGTGGACCCGAGGTGGGGTGCAGGGGAAGTTTAGGCCACACAGTGATTCTACCTCCTAGTCTAAACTCCTTTGGAATCCACAATAAAAGTCCTACCTCAAAATCATAATGGACTAAGAAACTTCTGTCTGGCTAAAGACAGGAGAATGAAGCCATCACTGCCTCTGAGCCATACTTTAGGCAGTGTATGCTAATATTGTCTGTGAAAAAGCGTTGTCTTGGGCAGGTTCTCCCTGAGTTGAGCATGGGAATGGAGGGAAGATGGAGTGGGGAAGAAGAGGCACTTGTGGAATCTGGAGATTTTGACGAAGGAAGGAGTCACTGGAGAGAATCCTATTCTAGTGGCTTGCCTTTGTCGTTATTGCCACAGCTAAGAATCACATGTAAAATTATTTTCTTAATTTAAAAAAATGGAGCCATATTTTAAACTTAAAATATCTATGCTAGCCTTATCCTCAGCATCTAGACCTGTGAAATCACAGGTTCAATGTTCCGATTACATTTTTAATAAATAGTAAAATTATTACAGAAGATGTAAAAAAAGATTCACTGTGCACCACCCAAAATTGTCACGCATACGACTTTGGGACGCGCTGATTTGGGATGTACGAGTGAAGAATTGTGGCTTGGGGGACAGGCAGAGGGTTGGGCTCCCAGAGTCGAAAAGAGGTGACTTGAGGGCTTTCCATGACTGAACTCAAGGCCAGATTTGAATACTTTGAGCTGAAAAGCCTCTGGTTGGGAAGCTACAGAGAAAAAAAACTAGATTGGATTCGAGGATGAAGCTGGCAAGGAAGGACAGAGGCCCACGGGTGCAGGCTCCAGGATGAGGCAGAGAAGGGGTGTGGCCCTGGTGTGTGGGGACGGGCCTGAGTGATGAGTGTCCCACGCCGGTGCCCAGCCCCGAGCACTGGTGGGGCTGCCTTCCTCTAATTCACCTCATCCACGTGCTCTCCCTCCCCTCAGATTCCCTGCCCCTGCAGTCAAATGCTCGAGCCTTTAGAAGGTCCAGCTCCCAAGGGAGACATGTTTTGGGGTGGGTGGGACAAGGGAAGTTAAAGCAAGAGGATAAGGAGATTTGTGTTCAGGGCCATGGTGTGGGGGAGGGGAGTCCCTTCCCATTCCCTGGGGGGGTGGAGGCAGCACAAGAGAAGCACCTGCCGGAAGTAAGCTGGGTACCTCTGATGGAGGATCTACTGAATTGTCACTCTTCATCCCAGAACAGGAGATGACAGCTGAGACAGGTGAGGCAGGGTCAGGAAGGAAAAAAATTCACATATTTTTTTTTTCTGATGATACAAATAGAATTACTCTTGGAAAAAAGTGTGGGAAATTCATAAGGACACACATGCATACACACAAAAGAAAAACATAAGCTCCACACCACTACAGATAACATCGTTAATGCTTGTTCTCCCAGCTTATATATATAGGGTTATATTAAAATAATTATATAGTGTATATTAACCATAATACATAATTTGTATTATTTTTAGGAGGTACCAGGGATTAAACCCTCATACATGAGAAGCAGGTGCTCAACCACTGAGCTGCATCCACTCCCCAGTGAGAGTTAGGTTTTTAATTTTTTTGTTTGTTTTGTTTTTAGGAGGTACCAGGGATCAAACCTGGGACCTCGTACATGGGAAGCAGGTACTCGACCACTTGAGCTACATTTGCTCCCCCAGTTATTTTTAACAGAATTGTGATCCCATTGTGTAAACTCTTTTATATCCTGATTTATTTTCCAATTGTTACCTTGTGATCACAATAAACATTCTTATATACCTCATTTGTAATGGATGCAGTCATTTTTTTAATTACTCTCCTGTTGGTCGATATTTAGTTGTTTCCAATTTTCCTCATATTAAAAAATTCTGCACTAAGTGTATTTATGGCAAAGTCGTTATATCCTTAAAATAAATTATTAGAAATGGAGTGGATAGGTCAAAGTGTAATATAATTTTAAAGACTTTTGATAAAGATTGTCAAGTTTCTTTTTCTGAAAATCTTCTACTTCTGTATTATCACTGTAAATATCCTAATCCAAGTCATCATTAGCAAATTGTTTGGAATGCTGCAATAGTTGTTTTGTTTTGTTTTGTTTTGTTTTTGTTTTTTATATACCGGGGGCCAGGGATTGAACCCAGGACCTCATATGTGGGAAGCTGGTGCTTAACTACGGAGCCACATTGGCTTCCCTGAGTTGGTTTTTTCATTTGTTTTGCTTGTTGTTTTTTTTGTTTTTTCAGGAGGCACCAGATCCAAACCTGGGACCTCCCATGTGAGATACAGGTGCTCAACTGTTTGAGTCACATCTGCTCCCAATAGGCTGTTGGGATTTTTTTTTTTTTTAAGGTACTAGAGCCAGGGATTGAATCCTGGACCTTGAATGTGGGAAACCAGTGCTCCAACACTGCGCTCTACCAGCTCCCCAATAGCCTTTTAAATTCCCTTCCTGCTTCCACTCTTCTCTCCTTCCCCACTCCCATAGTCTGTTTTTTACAGAACAGTCAGAGTTATCTTCTTAAAAATGTACGTTAGTTGACTTTTGCTTCTGGACATGACAAAGTGACTGGCACCAGGCTAGCAATCCTGCAGAGGGTAGTGTTTCAAGGCATCACAGCCAAAGTGGGCAATGTGGGATCCTTAGGTAACAAGGATCCTAGAGAAAAATAAATAAATAAAAATTTAAAAATATATTTAAAAAACCCAACAGTTTGAGGTAAGGGGGGATCTTTTCCATTGTTTTTTACCCTCAAAGAGTTTGCTGATTTGCTTGGGAGCCATTGAGGCTGAGCAGAAAATGGCGGCCTAAAGCGTTTGGCAGTATCACAGGGCTCAGCAATTGGAGTCCAAGGCAGATAGAACTTAAGGAGCCAAGAAAGATCCTGAGAAGAAGGGTATAGCAGAGAATTAAGCCCCACATCCCAATGCAGTTTTTCCCTCAAGGAATTTGCAAATCGTTAGCTATGTGGAGGTCAGAGAAAAAGCAGGAAGCTACTGCAATGCTAAGTATAGGCTTTTCTACTCTGAAGATGTTGGGAATTTGAAAATTGGAATTCATGGCCTGAAAAGAAAGAAGGATCTGATGAACACCCTGGGGTCTCAGTTGAGACTGTTGAAAGGCTGTGCTCTAGATGTAAGGACAGTACAGAAATAAGCCAGTCAATACAAAGCCTGAAACCCAATCTATAACATCTCAATTTCTGATTGGATCAAAATTATCCTACCCTGGGAAGTGGATTTGGCTCAATGGATAGAGCGTCTGTCTACCACACGGGAGGCCTAGGGTTCACCAGGGCCTCCTTGACCTGCGTGGAGCTGGCCCATGCGCAGTGCTGATGCACGCAAGGAGTGCCGTGCCATACAGAAGTGTTTCCCAAGTAGGGGAGCCCACACGCAAGGAGTGCACCCCATAAGGACAGCCACCTAGTACAAAAAAAGTGCAGCCTGCCCCAGAGTGGCGCTGCACACATGGAGAGCTGATGCAGCAAGATGATGCAACAAAAAGAGATGCAGATTCCCTGTGCCGCTGACAAGAATAGAAGTGGACAAAAGAAGAACACATAGCAAAATGGACACAGAAAGCAGACAACTGGGGAGGGGGGGACGGAGAAGGGGAGATAAATAAATAATAAATAAGTAAATCTTTTTTAAAAAACCTCCAAAAAATTATCCTACTCTATCCTAAATGCTTGAAATTTACAAATTTTTTCCTGGAGAAATAATATAAAAATTCCCTACAATTTTTCATTCTACCCAGTGTCCAACTGTGGTAGTTTGAAATTTTATGTACTCCAGAAAATTATGTTCTTAAATTAATTCGTTTTTGTGAGTGTGAGCCTACTGCAGGTGGGACCTTTTGGTTAGATTCGGCTAATGGTCATTTGATTAAATTACTTCAGTAAGGGGTAGCCCAGGGTGGGTCTTAATCCTCGTACTGGAGTCCTTTGTAAATGGGATGAATATGGAGAGAGAGTGAAACCCAGAGAAAGCCACAGGAGCAGAGAGAAAGCTGGAGGAAGCCGGAAGCTGAAGTCAGTGGAACTCATGAGAGAGAAAAGACTCAGGACCTCAGAGAAGAACCCACAGAAGCTGAGAGAGAAAACCATGAGAGCAAGAAACTGACATCAGTGGAATCTAGGAGAGAGAAAGTCACAGAAGGAGCAGCCAGAAACTGAAAGCAATGGAGCCTGGAGGAGAAGGCAGAGACCTGCAGTTGGTGCCATGCACCTTCCCATATGACAGAAAAATCCAGGATTACCCTCAGCAGGCCTTTGGGGAGAACAGTATTGCCTGATGCCTTGATTTGTACATTTTTCTCAGCCTCGGAACTGGAAGCTTATCAATTAGTAAATCCCCATTGTAAAAGCCAATCCATTTCTGGTATACTGCCTTGGCAGCCTTTAGCAAACTAAAACACAGACATTTAATGAAAATTAGCAGATAGTCTGGGAAACAAGACCAAAAGAACATAAACCAAGAGGAAAAAATAAATAGGCAATAGAAACAGACTCAAAGGAGAAAAAGATAATGGTATTATCATACATGGACTCCAAGTTACTGTGTTGAATTCAGTCAAGAAAATAGATGGAGAGCTAAAATCTATTTTTCAAAATATATGGAGTATTAAATGGATAATCTAGCACTGAAAAATACAATTACTGAAACAAAACATGCTATACAAGGGTTTAACAGAAGATTAGATGCAACAGAAGAAGGATTGGTACACTGGAAGATAGGTCAGTAGAAAATATTGTCTGAAGCATGGGAAAAAGGGTGGAAAATACCAAAAAAAAAGGATAAGAACATATGGAACATGGTCTGAAGTTCTGAACCCACTTAATAGGAGTCACTTAAGTAAAGAAGAATGAGAGACTGTGTCAGAAGCAGTGGCTAAAGAGTTACTAAGAATATTAATGAAAGACATCAAACCACAGATTTGAGAATCTCTGCAAATCCCAAGAAATATGAATACAAAAAAATCCACACGTTGGCATCTTCACAGTAAAATTCCTTAAAACCAAAGACAAAGGGAATTCTTAAAATACAGCTGAGAAAAAAGACACATTACCTTTACAGGAACAACATAAATGATGGAAACCAGGACACAAAAGAAGTCAAGAGTAATGTATGTGTGGTGTATGTGAATATATGCAAATATATAAATATGTGTGAATATGTGCATACCTACATATATATACAGTACATGTGAATGTGTAGTGCATGGGTATGTGATATATGGATATATTACACACATTATGTGATATATGTGTATATGTTACATATACTTATGAATATATGTGCATATAACATACATATACATGTGTAGCAGTTTGATATAGTTTTGAATCCCAAAAAGAGATATTGGATTATGTTTGTAATCTGTTCTGTACCTGGGCATGATTAAATTATCATTTGAGCTTTGATTGGGCCTCATCATTAGGGCATTACAGATAAAAGGCATGGCAAAGGACAGAGTTGAGGGTTTTCGATGTTGGGAGTTTTGTTGTTGGAGTTTGATGCTGAAGCCTTAAGCTGGAGCCCTGGGAAGTAAGCTCCCAGAGGAAAGAGAAGCCAGCCCCAGGAAGAGAGGAAACCTGAGCCCAGGAAGAAGCAAGCCCTAGGAAGAAAGGAACCTTGAACCCAGAGAGAAGCAAGACCCTGGAAGGGAGGAAGCCAGGAAGCCTGAACCCTTGCAGCCATCAGCAGCCATGTTGCTCCAACACATGAAAACAGACTTTGGTGAGAGAAGTAACTTATGCTATAAGGCCTGGTATCTTTAAGCTCCTACCCCAAATAAATACCCTTTATAAAAACCAACCAATTTCTGGTATTTTATATCAGCACCCCTTTGGCTGACTAATACAACATGTGAATTCCTGTATATGTCTTTAAAATAAAAGAATACAGACTGTTAGAAAAAAAAAGTCAAGGAAATATGTTGTGATATTTAAAGGCCTAAAGGAAATAACTGTTAATCTAGAATTTTATACAGAGCAAAAATAGTCTTCAAAAATGGAGGTAGATTCAGTTATCTGCCAGTTTCCTGCCAGCTCTAAGTCTTGAGCTGCAATCATGGAGGATGTGATGGAGCTGCCAAAGTGATTTATCAATGCCAGGATACTTGCTCAGCTCACCAACCAACCTTTATCCTTTGTAGGGAGTCTGCAAATGATTCATGTCACTGGAAAAATGTTATTCTTTCACTTGGAGAAAGAAAAAATGGAACCATTGAGTTGATAGGGCCTCTTGATGAAGAAATCTCTGGAATCGTTGAAGTAGTTGGAAAAGTGACAAACTAGGCAACTATCGTGTGCTTCTTATATCCGGTTTAAAGAAGGTAACTATCCTTTTGATATTGGACTTTACAATGAAGCTGAAAATTACCCATGAGTTCCCTTAGTTTTTTCCTTTGGGAATTGTGTACTATGAGTGGCCTTGATGAATTTGTTATGATTGTGAATTATCTACATTAAAGACTACTAGGGAAGCAGTTGTGGCTCAAACAATTGAGCTCCCAGCTACCACAAGGGAGGTCCCTGGTTCAGTTCCCAGTGCCTCCTAAAGAAGACAGCAAGCTGGTGTGATGGGCAAGTGCAGCAACTGATGCAACAAGAGACACAAGAAGAAAAACATAACAAGAGACACCACAGAGCAGGGAGCAGAGTTTCCCGGTGCCTCCTAAGAAGGACAAGTAGAACCGTGAGCAGACATGATGGGCAGGCACAGCAAGCTGATGCAACAAGATGAAGCCATAAGAGACACAAGAAGAAAAACCTAATGAGAAACACAACAAAGCAGGGAATGGAGGTGGCGTAAGGGATTAGGGGCCTCCCATATCAGAGGTCCTGGGTTTGGCTCCTGATGCCTCCTAAAAGAAATGAAAGAAGACACAATAAGTACAAACAATGAGGGGGTAGAGAGAGATAAATAAATCTTTTAAAAAATCTTTTGGTGACCTCCTATTGCACTTAGAACCCAATTCAGGCCCACGATCTTCCTCTGCCCACCTCTCTTACCTCCTCTCACATCTATCTCTTTATTGATTTGCATTGTGGGAAGCGGATTTGGCTCAACTGATAGAGTATCCACTTACCACATGGGTGGTCCAGGGTTCAAACCCAGGGCCTCCTGGCCCATGTGGTGAGCTGGCCCATGTGCAGTGCTGATGCGTGCAAGGAGTGCCGTGCCATGCAGGGGTGTCCCCCGTGTAGGGGAGCCCCACGTGCAAGGAGTGCACCCCATAAGTAGAGCTGCCCAGCGCGAGAAAAGTGCAGCCTGCCCAGGAGTGGTCCTGCACATACCGAGAGCTGATGCAGCAAGAATATGCAACAAAAAGAAGAGATACAGATTCCTGGTGCTGCTGACAAGAATAAAAGGAGACACAGAAGAACACACAGCAAATGGACACAGAGAGCAGACAATGGGGAGGGGGAGGAAGGGAAGAGAAATAAATGAAAAATAAATCTTAAAAAACAATTTTAATTTGCATTAGTGGCTCAGGCCTCCTTCCTTTCTAGTGACCAACTGGACCGCTTTTCAGATCTTCATATGGCTGAATCCTCATCAGAGAGGCCTTTTATTTATTTATTTATTTTAAACTTTATTTTGTATATTTAGTAATTGAAAATATAAACATTAAAACTAAAAAGACTGATTTATTGGACTTACCACACTCAGCTAAGATGGAGTTGAAGAAGGACAACCACCACACCATGGAGCCTAGAGTGATTACAACTGAAAATGGGAGGATTGCATCCAGCATCCAGGTGGAATCTGACCCTCCTCTTGACATAGAGGTGCAATGGACACAACCAATCCAATGTCCACATAGAAGAGGTGGCATTGGATTGGGAAAAGTGGACATAATGGACAAAGGGTATGGGGAAAGGCAGGAAGAGATGAGAGGTGGAGGCATCTTTGGGACATGGAGCTGCCCTGGATGGTGCTTCAGAGGTAATCACCGGACATTGTAAATCCTCACAGGGCCCACTTGATGGAATAGAGGAGAGTATGGGCCATGATGTGAACCAATGTATATGAGGTGCAGAGGTGCCCAAAGATGTACTTACCAAAAAAAAAAAAAAAAAACTAAAAAGAAAACATAGTTGAATAAAAACATACATTTCTCATTTAAATATACTGGATACATATAAATTTTTTTTTGAACCACACAATATATCAGGTTCATAGTAATGCAACCATACAGTATTTGGCCTTTTGTGTCTGGCTTGCTTCCCTCAACATGATGTCCTCCAGGTTCATCCATGTTGTCACATGCTTTATGACTTTATTTCTTCTTACAGCCGCATAATATTCCATCGTGTGAATAGTCCACAGTTTGTTTATCCATTCATCCGTTGATGGGCACCTGGGTTGTTTCCAATTTTTGACAATCGTGAATAAAGTCTCTATGAGCATCGGTGCACAGATGTCTGTTTTTGTCACTGCTCAGTTCTTCTGGGTATATACCCAGTAGTGGCAAATCTGTATTCATCTTCTTTAGGAACTGCCAAACAGTCCTCCACAGTGGCTGTACCATTCTGCATTCCCACCAACAGTGAATAAGTGTTCCTATCTCTCCACACCCTCTCAAGCACTTGTAGTTCTGTCTTTTTAAAAGTGGCCATTCTGATAGGTGTGAAATGATACCTCATTGTAATTTTGATTTGCATTTCCCTAATCATTAGTGATGTTAAGCATTTCTTCATGTGTTTTTTTCTATTTGTATTTCTTCTTTTTTTAAAGATCTATTTTTTATTTATTTCTCTCTCTTTCCTCTCCCCCCGCCCCCAGATGTCTGTTCTCTCTGTCCATTCACTGTGTGTTCTTCTGTGTCCACTTCTATTCTTGTCAGCGGCACCCAGAATCTGTGTCTCTTTTTTGTTGCCTCATCTTGTTGTGTCAGCTCTCCGTGTGTGCGGCACCACTCCTGGGCAGGCTGAACTTTTATCGCACTGGGCGGCTCTCCTTATGGCACGCACTCCTTGTGCGTGGGGTCCCCCTATGTGGGGGACACCCCTGCATGGCATGGCACTCCTTGCCAGCATCAGCACTGTGCGTGGGCCAGTTCATCACATGGGCCAGGAGGCCCTGGGTTTGAACGTTGGACCTCCTATGTGGTAGGAAGACACCCTATTCATTGGCCCAAATCTGCTTCCCTATATTTCTTCTTTGGACAAATGTGTATTCAAGTCTTTTGCCCATTTTCAATTTGGGTCATTTGTCTTTTTATTGTTGAGTTGTAACATTTCTTCATACATCCTGGATATTAAACACTACTTATTGGATGTGTGATTTCCGAATATTTTCTCCCACTGAGTGGGCTGCCTTTTTATCCTTTTGACAAAGTCCTGTGAGGTGCAAAAGTGTTTAATCTTGGGGAGGTCCCATTTATATATTTTTTCTTTTGTTGTTGCATCCTTTGGGTGTAAGATCCAAGAAACCACCGCCTACTACAAGATCTTGAAGATGTTTCCTTACATTTTCTTCTAGTAGTTTTATGGTCCTGCCTTTGATATTTAGGTCTTTGATCCATTTTGTGTTGATTCTTGTACAGGGAGTGAGATAGGTCCCAGAGAGGCCTTTGTGATCACAAGCTTCAACCATTAAAACGTCACCCTGTTTATTTCCTTCCTTGCACTTATCTCAGTCTAACTGATCTTAGTTGATTACTTGTTTATTCTCCCCAATTAGAAGGTCAGTTCCATGAAGACTTGTCTGCTTTTTCAATGTGGCACCCCCAGCTCCTACAACAGTATTTGGCTTTGTTTATTGGGCAAACGAATGAATACATGAATGAAAAATGAATAAACGAATGACAAGTGAAAAATAACACCTTTTATTGTTTTAGTTTAAAATTAACAATTGTTTGATTATAGATGAGTTTGAAATGTCTTCAGCTATTTGTATTTCTCTTGCTATGAATTTGTTTATGTTTCTTTTGCCCAGTTTCCTACTTGGGTGCTTTTCTTGCCTCATTGATCTGAGATGGATATCAACATAGATAAATAGAAATATGTCCTGGTGAATGTTGTAAAATCTTTTTTGTAGTTTTAAACCTTTATTCATGTCTCTCCCCTTAGTTGGAACACTGCTCTGTGGGCCTGGTTTGTTTACTGACCACTTGCTTTGGTGCTAGTTGGAAGGGGATTGCTCTGATGAAGTTGCAGGCTTTGCTCCCAGCAGGAGCTCAACAAATGCCTAATGACTCCAGTGGAATTAAGAGGAAATATCAAGGGCCTATGCATGTTTGGGGGTTGCATTATCGTCATCTAGAGAGTAAGGAATTATCTGAACCAGTAACAGAAATGGTGAATGTTGAAGTCCAAAGAAAGAGCAGAAATAAACCAGGCTGGAAAGAACCAAAGGAAGCCCTTAGAAAAGGCTCAGCCTGCTGCAGAGATCTCTGGAAGGGGTGCCTGGAGCAGAGATGGATGATGCATACCTAATCGCGACCAGTAGGGGGCACTCTAAAGACGTCCCAATTCTATGAAAGACGTCCCAAGACCAAGAAAGACCTCGCTTGAGCACCTAGGACAGGGGTTCTTAACCAGGGGACTGTGGAACGATTTCAGGGGGCCCATGGGCTTGAATTGAAAATTTAAAAAAAAGCCACATTGGGAAGCAGACTTGGTCCAGTGGTTAGGGTGTCCGTCTACCACATGGGAGGTCCGCGGTTCAAACCCAGGGCCTCCTTGACCCGTGTGGAGCTGGCCCATGCATAGTGCTGATGCCCGCAAGGAGTGCCCTGCCACACAGGGGTGTCCCCCGCATAGGGTAGTCCCACGCACAAGGAGTGCGCCCCACAAGGAGTGCGCCCCATAAGGAGAGCCGCCCAGCGCGAAAGAAAGTGCAGCCTGCCTAAGAATGGTGCCACCCACACGGAGAGCTGACACAAGATGATGCAACAAAAAGAAACACAGATTCCCGTGCCGCTGACAACAACAGAAGCAGACAAAGAAGAAGACGCAGCAAAAATAGACACAGAGAACAGACAACGGGGGGTGGGTGGGGGGGTGGGCAGGCGGGTGGGAGAGAAATAAATAAATAAATCTTTAAAAAAAAGAGGCCACATTATACTTGTGGGGATGTGTTTGTGTGGGTGTGATATATTTATTAAGTAATACACAGTATAGTGTGGACTTAGCATGATTTTTATTTTGATGTAGCGCATTCCGGGTGCAGTGGATAACTACCTGTCAAAAGCTTGGTAAGGATGGCAAAGATGGTTTTATGATGCTGCGAGAAAGCTCAAATTTCTCAGTGTTTGACAAAAATGACTGAACAGATATTGAACCATGTTAGGTTGTCAGGTATTAAAATTATGGGAAAGTTGTTAAACATAATTTTGAATAATCTTAAAATGTAATTTAAAGACATGCTGATGTTGAGTGTCATGAAACTATCTGCTGTTACATTCTGAGAAGGGGTCTGTGGTTTTCACCTGACTGGCAAAGGGGTCCGTGGAACAAAAAGGTTAAGAATTCCTGACCTAGGGCATGGGAACTGAGGGAACCCTAACTTTTTGGCTCCGTGTTTCTTCCAGAGACAGAATCCCCAAGACCGAGAGCTGCAGGTTTTTTTGAGTACTTGCTCTGCCTGTGGGTGCCACCCCTCAATTCATTTTAGAGCAGTGTGATCTCAAATATTGATGAGCAAACCCATCACCTAGAGTTCTTATGAAAATGCAGATTCTGATTCAGTAGGGTTGGGGTGGGGCCTGAGGTTCTGTGTTTCTAACAAGCTCCCTGGCAACGGCTGACGTTCAGCACTCTAACATTTGAACGGGCTGATTGTGCAAGGACCTGTGCTCTGAGTAACATGGGAGGTGGCCTGAAAACAAAGCCAGGCTCTGCCCTCAACTAGCTTACAGCTTCCCAGACCAAGCAAAACCTCGCTGAAATGTCGGCGGTACAAGTTAGGCAGTGAGTCCACTGACTATGTGACCTTGGGCAGGTTATGCGACCTCTTGGGGTCTCAGTTTCCTCATCGGTACAATGAGAATAATAAGAGCAATTAACTCTTAGAGTTATTTGAGGATTCAAGCAAGATATTGTTGGTAAAACACTTAGCATCGTGCCTGGCACATCATAAGCTCTGTAAGGTTGGAGCACGCCGAGAGAAATAGGGAGTTGGGCAGGCAGCTCTGGTGGGGATGGTAATTGGGAGGGAGGGAAAGTGCAGGGGCTGTCTTTTAGAAGATGCCATCTCAGCTCTCAGGGGCTGTCTTTTAGAAGATGCCATCTCAGCTCTCAGGATTTCCATCATTTGAGAAGAAGGGGGTCAGGGAGGTGAAGAGAGAGGGCAAGGAGGAGGGCGGGTCTCCCATCAGCAGATGGCAAACCTCAAGGCTACTTCTGAGGTTCTGAGGGGGAGTCAAGCAGTCTGCAGGCGGGGCAGGTTTCCCGCGGGAGATGGGTGAGGTGGGTGGGAGCAGGGCTTCCAGGCAAATCCAGCTGGGGCTTTCAGCACACTCCCGCATTTCACAAACTTTGTCTGGTGTATGGGGGATTTGGGGAGGAGCTTGTGGGAGCTAAGAGTTGCCCTGGCCCTACCCTGCTGTAAGCTTTGTCATAGCCGGCAAAACCTCTGCCCCCCTGCAGTGGAGTCCTCAGCCCAGGTCCTCGAGTGAACCTGCATGCTTGAAACAGGGGTGAGGTTTCCTTTGCATCTCTGAAGTCCACGAATACCTATGGAGTAACTTCCAGCGCTCTGCTGGGCTCTCCTGGGGACGGAGAGACAAACCCATGTAGCTCTTCTGCTCAGAGAGCATATTACACTGGGAAAATAATGATCACTGAAGGACGCAGCAGCAGTTCTTCGCAGTGGTGCTTCTTCCTTGTGGTGAGACTGATCGACGGATGGACTCTACAGCCATGTAGGGGCAGGAGATGTTCGGGGTCACCTTCAGGCCACGGTGATCTGATCAGAAAAAGACGTGGCTTGGATATGGAAAGGGAGGAAGAAGGAAGGACAACCATTAGCACCAGCTCAAAGGGACTAATTGGGCTTGGACCAAGCCAATTACATGATCTCGTTTAAACGCTAAAGCAAGGCTGTGAGGTCAGTACTGGTATCTCTACTTTATGGATGGGGAAAATGGGACTCAAAGATGAAAAGCAACTTGCTCGAGTTCTGGTCACTACAAGTGGCAGGTGGAGTCTGTTTTATTTTAAGTTCATGGTCATATGCACCATGTTATGTGTATGCCGTGTCCTGTGCTGGTCTCCTTGTGTTGGCAGTCCCTTACCTCTTAACAAGTGTCAGTCTTCGCTTTTCCCTCCAAGCACAGGGACAGAGGTAGGAAAGCGGGGTGAGGAGCAGAGCATTTGTCTGGAAGACCAGTGGGTTTCACACCTGCGGTGGAAATGCGGGACCGTGAAGGCTGGCTAAGGAGGTAGGGTTTGATTTTTGTTTTTTTCCTCCCAAGCCCTGAAGTCTTGCTCAACTCCAGCTGAGCAATGAGGCTGGAAGGGTTGCCTCACTGCTAGACGGCAGGCCCGAACCCACTTCCTGTCCTTGCGCCTCTTGTCAGGCGGCAATTCTCACTCTTCCTGTTGACTTCTTTGTTTCGGTTGGTTTGGCGTGGGTCCCCGCGGCCTGCTGTGGATCTGATCGGCGGAAGTCTGACACTCAGAAGCAGGTACGCTGGGACGGTGGAGAGTGGGGATCTGATTGGAGAAGGTCTGGGCCGGGGCAGGGCCTGCCTGAGAGAGACACCAGATTTGGCAGGTGGGGGCTCCTGGGGGTCTGAGGCCCTGCTCTGTCAGTGTGGTGGGGGTCAGCTTTTGCCCAGTGTCGTTGGTTATAACCCTGTGGAGGTGACGGAAGCGTTTTTATGT
This sequence comes from Dasypus novemcinctus, assembly GCF_030445035.2. Classification (NCBI taxonomy): domain Eukaryota; kingdom Metazoa; phylum Chordata; class Mammalia; order Cingulata; family Dasypodidae; genus Dasypus; species Dasypus novemcinctus. Next base: position 24,510,129 of record NC_080693.1, on the reverse strand, counting down.
GGAAGCATTTTTATGTGGTGGCTTCCTGAAACCACCTGTTTGCCCAGATCCCCCTAAGATTCTGATCACCTTCCTTTGGTTTTCTGTTTGCTGACTGCCCAGGTCACACGTTTCTGGGTTCAGACAGGTTTATCTGGTGCTGCCTGAGGAAGTTCAGTGTGATGTATTGACGTCGTGCTGGACTGACCAAGTTAGGGGCTTGTGATTAGGTCCTGGCTCCTTGTTTCATTCAGTTATGGGCGAGTTCGGTCTCCTCTGAACTTGTTTTCTCTTCTACAAATGGCAAAATGTCTCTATTTTACGGGATTTTTGTGATACTTTTGCAGGGCAATGATTGTGATAGTGTTTTGTAAACTCTAAGACTGTATTCTTCAAGGCTTACTCTTCTTTAATTTTCTAAATGGAACTAGACTTTTTTTCTGGTAATATAGAATAGTTATCAAAATTAAAGCAATAGAGAAAAAGTGAATGTCTTCATATAACCCCATCTTCAGAGAAAACTAACACTTCGGCATATAGACTTCTAGACTTTTTAAACAAATATTCTTATATCAAACTCTATTTACTAAAAGAAAAAAAGAAAAAAACTCTTTACTGTAATTTTTTTAAAGTAATAATACCTCTTGAATGCCAAATCATGCTAATTCACAAACATCTACCCTGTCCTTAACAGCTGGATAGTATTCCATTGTGTGGATGTGCCATGATTTATTAAACCAACCTTGTATTGATGGGCGTTTTGGTTGTTCCTAATTTATTGTTATAAATAATAAACACTGCTGCAGTAAACATTATTGCACACACATCTTTACATACTATTATTTCCTTAGGATAAATTCTGAGGAATTGAATTGCTGGGCGAAAGGTTTTACCTGTAGTTTTAGTTTCCTTGGCGACTCAAGCAAATACCAGGTAATAAGTTGGCTGAAACAGTGGAGCTTAATGACTCATGGTTTTGAGGCCAGGAAAAAGTCCAAATCAAGGCATCATCGAGGCGATGCTTTCTCCCTGAGCACTGGCGTTCTGGGGCTGGCTGCTGGCAATTCCTGGTGCTGGGTTCCTCTGTCACGTGACGATGCACGTGGCGGCCGCTCATGACCTCTCGGTTCTCTTCCAGGTTCTGCTGAATTTTAGCTTCTTGCTTCCCATGGCTTTCTCTTTGCCTAAATCTCATTCTGCTTATAAAGGACTCTAGTAATAGGATTAGGACCCTTCTGATTGAGGTGGGCCACATCTTAGCTGAAGTAACCTCATCAGAAGGTCCTGCTTGCAGTGGGTTCACACCCACAGGAATGGATTAAATTTAAGAACATGTTTTTCTGGGGTACATACAGTTCCAAATTACCACACATATATTTACAGCTTTGATTCATTTGTTCAGCTTCTCCTAAGAAAAGTGACATCAATTTATTTATTTTAAATTTAATAGGTTTTTGTTTGTTTGTTTCTTTCTTTCTTTTTAATTGTCTTTTTTTAAAAAGATAAATAGATCACACAAAATGTTACATTAAAAAACATAAAAGGTTCCCATATACCCCACTCCTCAACCTCCTCCCCCCATCAACATCCCCTTTCATTAGTAAGGCCCATTCATTGCATTTGGTGAATATACCCTGGAGCACTGCCAAATGGCATGGACCATAGTTTACGTTGTAGTTCACACTCTCCCCCAGTCCATCCAGTGGCTTATGGCAAGATATACAATGTCCTGCATCTGTCCCTGAAATACCATTTTTAAAAAAATCTGTTTTTAAAAGCAACACAAAACTCTTCGTGAAAAAATAGCAATTTCTTGTCCTATCCTCCCTACTTCCAAGTACTCTCTACTAGAAACAAGTATTTTTTATTCTTTCAGTTGTTTCTATTTCCAAATAAAGTGCATTTGTTGCTATTTCTTTATTTTTTTTAATTTCTCTTATTATTTATTAAAAGTAATACTTATAGGGAGTGGATGTAGCTCACTGGTTGAGCACCTGCCTCCCATGTATGAGGTCCCAGGTTCAGTCCCTGGTACCTCCTTAAAAAAAAAAAGTAATACCACAGCACTCCCACAGCCCTATATTATAGGACTTATATTTTTGCTCCCCCCATCTTCCTAATAAGTTGTATCACTCATTTTGGTTTAATCAATATTCATGTTTCCATTGTTATAACCATGTAAATATTATTTTCTGAGCTGTTTAGCATATTATTATGATGTTTACTTTCTTAGGCAACTTTTTGTTTTCCCCAGAGTCAGTAACTGCCTCAATTTCTCATTTGCTTAGTTTTTATGTCCATATCGCTGACTCCCTCCAATTTTTAAAGGCAATGCTCCATTGTCTTCAAACTTTTTTTAGAAATTCCATGTCATTCTTATTCCTGATCCTTTGTATGTGACCTGGTCTAAACTCTACGGAAATTTTTAGCATTTTCTCTTTATCTCTGGGACTCTGAAATTTCACAAGGATGTGCTTTGTGTGGGTGTTTTTTCATTCATTGTGCTATACTTGGGGGACCCTTTCTTTTTTTTTTTTTTAATTATTTATTTATTTTTAAAAATTACATTATGAAAAATATGAGGTCCCATTCAACCCCACCGCCCCCGCCCCCCACTCCCCCCACAGCAACACTCTCTCCCATCATCATGACACATCCATTGCACCTGGTAAGTTCATCTCTGAGCATCACTGCACCCCATAGTCAAAGGTCCACATCATAGCCCAGACTCTCTCACGTTCCATCCAGTGGTGGGGGACCCTTTCAATTTGTATACTTATTCAATTCTGGGAAGTATTCTTGAGTTATTATTTTTAAAATAATTTCTTCCTCTTTATTTTCTTTGTTCTTTTTTTTCTGAAATACCTGTCATTTGGAGGTTGGACTTTTGTTTTTTTTCCCCTCTCATTTTTTTTTACTTTTAATGTCCTATTTGGGAAATCTGTCTTTTGTTCTCCTTTTTTGGGAGATTTTCTCAATTTTATGGTTATACCCTTCAATTGAATGTTTTTAATGCAAACTCCATTTACAAAAGGAAAAAAAAAGCTCTTTTTCTTGTTTCTATTTTACATTTCCTGTTCTCGTTTCATGGATTATTTCCCCCTGAGCTGGCTCCCTTGTCTGTCTGCTCATTGTCTGCTCACTGTGTCTGCCGGTCTCCCTCCGGGGGCCAGGAATCAAACCCGGGACCTTCCATGTGGGAGGCAGTGCCAAACTGCTTAAGCCACATTCACTCCCTCATGGATGTATTTTTAAAAAATTTCTCTGAAGATATTATTAAAGCCTTTTTTTTCTTTCTTCTTTTTCCCCACTTTACTTCTGCTTGTGTCTATTGCTCCTGGTTTCCTTTTATCCTATTTTGTTTATCTTTTATATGGAAGGCTTCAAATTAGTGATTCCTTGTTAAATGTTTAGGTTTAAGAGCAAAGAACTAGAAGTAGGGTAGCTAACGTGGCTCAACTAATAGAGCTTCTACCTACCATATGGGAGGTTTGGGGTTCAAACCCAGGGGCTCCTGGCCCATGTGTTGAGCTGGCCCACGCTCAGTGCTGCCATGCACAAGGAGTGCCGTGCCACACAGGGATGTCACCTGTGTAGGGGAGCCCCACGCGCAGGGAGTGCGCAAGGAGAGCTGCCCGTGAAAAAAAGGGGCAGCCTGCCCAGGAGTGGCGCTGCACACATGGAGAACTGATGCAGCAAGACGACGCAACCAAAAAAGAGACACAGATTCCCGGTGCCGCTGAGAATACAAGCGGACACAGAAGAACACACAGCCAATGGACATAGAGAGCAGACAAGGGGGAAACGGACTTTGGCCCAGTGGTTAGGGCGTCCGTCTACCATATGGGAGGTCCGCGGTTCAAACCCCGGGCCTCCTTGACCCGTGTGGAGCTGGTCATGCGCAGTGCTGATGCAAGCAAGGAGTGCCGTGCCACGCAAGGGTGTCCCCCGCGTGGGGGAGCCCCACGCGCAAGGAGTGCGCCCGTGAGGAAAAGCCGCCCAGCGTGAAAAGAAAGAGCAGCCTGCCCAGGAATGGCGCCGCCCACACTTCCCGAGCTGCTGACGACAACAGAAGTGGACAAAGAAACAAGACGCAGCAAATAGACACCAAGAACAGACAACCAGGGGAGGGGGGGAAATTAAATAAATAAATAAATCTTTAAAAAAAAAAAAAAGAGAGCAGACAAGGGGGGCGGGGGTGAAGGGGAGAAATAAAATAAAAAATAAATCCTTAAAAAAAAAAAAAGAATTAGAAGTAATTCTTTGGCTGGGTGGAGGTTTGTAGACTGTTGTGATTCTTGGGAGGTGATCAAGTCGGGCAACCAGGCAATGTGACTAGGAGAACCCTCTGGAGCCAGCTGAATTTTGTAGAGAAGAGCCTTACAATTTCCTGCCTGGAGGGTACAAGTCAGGCCACCAGCCTTCTGGTAGACCATCAGGGGAAGCTAGCTGGGGTCTCACCATTCAGTAGATAGCCTTTGAGCTTTTCCCCCTTTCTTGCCACCCACTCCCCCTTATAATGTAGTGCTTTAACCCTGCCTTCTGTTGTGCCCAATAGCACCAAGTCTGGAGCTTCTGGGGTTTAGTTTGTCTCCCGTTGGGGTGGGAGAGGTAATGACCTTGGCTGGCCAGTTGTCTTGGCTGTGAAGTGACTGTCTAACTGCTTTGTAAACACACTGCCCTTCAGTCCGTCTTCCTGTTTTTACTGCCCCACCGCTGACCTAGCTGGCACCTCCCATTCCTGAGCTTCTCTGCGGTTCAGAGACATGACATTGGCATTTGGTTTTCGGTAGTCTCTGATCCACTGGCTGAGCAACCACTCCCCAATCTATTCTCCATCTTCTGAGATTCTGTTAATATCTCTTATCCACTATTGTCTTCTCCCATATGCTATTCTTTTATACCTTTAAAAATTATTTTACTGTCTTTTTAGTGAAGTTTCAGGAGAAAAATGAAGATTCATCCTGTTAACTGAGATGGTCATAGTATTTTTCACTCCTACCAGCACTATAAGGAAGAGTCTGCTTCTTCCCGCTTTCACCATCAGTAGGCATTGCCATTAGTTTTAAACTTCGCTAATCTGATAAGCAAAAAGAGGAGTCTCATTATAATTTTAGTTTACATTTCTTTAGTTATTAATGACATGGTTGAGGTTTTTCTTATTGTTTACTGGCCATTTGTATTTCTTCTGTGAACTATCTCATTTTTCTACCGGGGTAGGAACACTTATTATATTGTTAATGTATGGCTAGCTCAGTAAAAAGATAAAAGAGAAAATTAAAAAATCAAAGTTTATGATTGATCCCTCACTTATTTTATTTTATTTTTAAAGATTTATTTTTAATTTATTTCTCTCCCCATTCCCCCCTTGCCCCCCCAGTTGTCTGGGGTCTGTGTCCATTTGCTCTGTGTTCTTCTGTGTCCGCTTGTATTCTTGTCAGTGGCACCGGAAATCTGTCTCTCTTTTTGTTGCATCATCTTGCTGTGTCAACTCTCCGTGTGTGCGGTGCCACTCCTGAGCAGGCTGCACTTTTTTTGCACTGGGTGGCTCTCCTTATGGGTGCACTCCTTGCATATAGGGCTCCCGTACGCAGGGGACACCCCTGCGTGGCACGGCACTCCTTGCACACATTAGCATTGCGCGTGGGTCAGCTCATCACACGGGTCAGGGGGCCCTGAGTTTGAACCGCAGACCTCCCATGTGGTAGACAGACACCCTAACCACTGGGCCAAATCCGCTTCCCTCATTTATTTTTATATGCAGTTTCAGAGCATGTGCTTCAGAAAATTGCACTTCTTAACGACCATGTCAAAAATTCTTGAGGCATTTCCTCCCTTGGATCACAAAAGCAATCTGTGTTCACTTTAGAAAAGTTGCAAAATACTGATAAACACACAAAAAAAGAAAATATAAATCACCCGGAAATGACCACCATTTATAAACATATTCTTTCAGTCTTTTTTTCTGTGTGTATATATTTACAAAAATGAAAGTCAAATCATTTTATTTTGTATTCATGCTTTCAACTTACTAACTCAAAACTTGCTCTGGTATCATCATATACTATTCTATGATCTCATCATTAGTGGCTGCATGGCATTCCATTGTCTGGATATAACACGATTTATTTAGCCAATATATCCTTTGGCAGACATTTAGGTTCTAACTGGATTAAAATTTTCATTAACAAATTCTTTTCATTATGACTCCAACTAACCTGTTTCTACCTTTATCTGCTTAACAATCCTCATTAAACAAATTCTTTTTTGGTTAAATTATTGCTAATTCCAAATTAATGAATACAGATTATGGAGATTTTCCAGCACTCTCTGTTTTTGTTATTTTATCCCTCTTGAGTCAGAAAGACAAATTGAGAAGGGCCATTCTTGGGGTCTCATTAGAGTCTTCCATTGCTTTCCATTAGAGAGGAAATGATGAGGAGGAAAGAGGGAGTGACGTATGGAATGATGAGAAAACAGAAGTAGATCAGGCAGACATCTGAAAAAACCATCCGTAGTTAAAAGAGAGGAAATAAGAAATCAAGAGCGGGTCTGAGAGTTGAAGATCATCATTCCGTCCCCCAATCTGCCACTTAGCATATATCTTTGGGCAAGCTGTTCAACCTCTCTGGTTTCTAAACTTCTGGAAAGCCAGATGGACTTCTAAGTCCCCTTGTATCTCCGACTTTGTCACACAAGCTGTGTGCTCCTGGACGAATTGCTTAACATCTCTGAGACTTGGTGTCCTCATCCATAAAGAAGAATCATTCTAGTCACTTCATAGGGTTGTGTGAATGGGTGTTTATAAAACACTTGTCACAGGGCTGCCCAGGTTAAGTATCCAATAAATGACAGTTATTTTTATCGCTTGTTATGTAAGAAGAGGGCAATTACCTCATCCTGCATTCTGTGTTTGAAAGGAACTCTGTCTTCTTAAAGTGGTTTCAAAGTTCAGTCTGCAGCAGGAACGGATGCCAAAGAATGCAGTACAAAGTCACCGCTGGCCACTGACTACCCTTTTCAGCTCATGCTTCCCAGGGTCTGGACTCTGTCCAAGAGTCAGTCAGGTAAATAGGCAACTGTTTAACCCGGATAAGTCAGATGTGTGAATGTTGGTCGATGGGGAAGCAATGGGAAGAAGCTCCACTTTCCAATTACAAAATATCCGTCAGTGTTACAGAAGGGGAACTGAGCCTTGATGATATGAATCATCAACGTAGGGATGTTATTTAGAAAAAGCTGATGTACTTTCAGCTTGTGATTAATGAGCACTGAGACAGGAAGAAGAAGTTGTGGGTGTAGCTGAAGTTTTGTTTTTTGCTGGTGTGCATTCCTAGATGAATCGCTCTGCTCTGAAAAATTAGGAGGCTGGATTCTAGTTTTGTTCTCCAAGGATGTTCTGTTTACACAAAGTGTTAGGTGGTGCAGAGGCAAAATTTGAAATTTTAATACTTATTTTTTATTTTATGGATTATTAGGAAAACTACGACCAGCAAGCAACTCCATGACTTCATAGATATATTCGCTTAGGATGGGCTAAAGTGGGATTTAAGTTAATTAGAACAAAAAATAACAACAAGGATGTGGACTTGGCCCAGTGGTTAGGGTGTCCGTCTACCATATGGGAGGTCCGCAGTTCAAACCCCGGGCCTCCTTGACCCGTGTGGAGCTGGCCCATGCGCAGTGCTGATGCGTGCAAGGAGTGCCCTGCCACGCAGGGGTGCCCCCGCGTAGGGGAGCCCCACGCGCAAGGAGTGCGCCCCGTAAGAAGAGCCGCCCAGCGTGAAAGAAAGTGCAGCCTGCCCAGGAATGGCGCCGCACACACGGAGAGTTGACACAACAAGATGACACAACAAAAAGAAACACAGATTCCTGGTGCTGCTACTAAGGATAGAAGCGGTCACAGAAGAACACACACCGAATGGACACAGAAAGCAGACAATTGGGGGTGGGGGAAAGGGGAGAGAAATAAATAAAAAAAAAATCTTTAAAAAACAACAACAACAACAGTGAGTCAACTCAAATAAAAATTTGAAGGTGTTGTGCAGAAATACCAAACATGTGAAAGTGGTAAAATTGGAAAACTGGATGTGGGAACAGAATAATAGCCTCTCAGGTACATCCACATCCTCATCTCTGCAACCTGAGAATATGGTACCTTATATGGCAGAAGGAACTTTGTAGATGTGATCAAGCTAAAGATCTTGAGATGGGAAGATTATCTTGCTTATCCAGGTAGATTCCAAATGTAATAATAGATTCCTTAAAAAAGGGAGGCAGGAGGGTCACAAACACAGAAGGTTATGTGACAACAGAAGCAGAGGGATAGAGAAAGAGATTGAAAGATGTCACCCTGCTGGCTTTGAAGTTGGAGGAGAGAGCCATAGACAAGATCTCTAGAAGCTGAAAGAGGCAAGGAACAGATTCTCCTCTGGAGCTTGCAGTGAACCAGTCCTGCCTTATTTTAGCCCTGTAAGACTCATTTCAGACTTCTGACATCCAGAACCATAAGAGAATCAATTTGCCTTGTTTTAAGCCCCTGAGAGTGGGGTCATTTGTAGTAGCAACAGTAGGAAACTAATGCACTGGACCTTAGATGCACGTGAAGGTGGTTCCACCTGCAGGTTCAGCAGTTCCCCAGGGCGCAGGGAAGGAGACTGGGTGTGAGTAAGACTGTCCTTGGCCACCTTCCTTCCACCCCCATCTCAGAGGGTGCCGACCCTGCCATCACAGAATGACCAAGGAGGGACAGGGCTCTCAGCCCCATGGGAGGCTCTTGGCACCTGGATGGCAGGATGGGTCCTGACTCATGGCAACAGTCAACAGTATCATCTGGTTCAACCTGCTCATTGTACAGGTGAAGAAACTGAGGTTCTGAGATGGGAAGTAGCTTGAGCAAATCACCAATGATGGGCTGGTTTGGCTGAGAAGAGTAGACAGCTGAATTCCTGAGGCAGTGGGAGGGAAAGGCACCAGGCAGAGGCGTGCCTGGGTTCTAACATCAGGGTGGGGCGCCCTGAGAAGGGGTGGGGCCCGCACCTTTAGTTGGAAGTGGAGGGTGGATCCTGCCTTGCTTTGATTACCTTCTCTGTGTCTCTCGGCCTCTTGATTTCACACTCCTTCCTCTAATATCTTTTTTTATCACAGTTTTAATAGTCACCCTGACAATACATGACCTTTAGAAAATTGCTGAATCAGCTACGCATGTAGAGAATGGGCTCCCCTGCTGCTGCTTCCCCTCTAGACTACCCCCAGCGTGTAAGTTAATTTCTTTTCCTCTGCATTGTCTGTTCCCTTCAGCGACAGAGTTACCCTTACTTTCTTTTGCTACAAGAAACATTTATTTCTCCGGTGATTAAACACGCAAGCTGAGATAGTTCATTTCTGCATAGCCTTTGTGAATTTAAATGGGTGTCTGTGGAATGGACACTCTTGAATAAAGTCTAGTCTACTTTTGAGCAGAAAATGTTTTCCATGTGAGGGTCACAAGATCCCCTTCTTATAATTCTGAAAGTGAACGGCGAGACTTGTGCCGTGTGATATAGGCGTCAACAAAAATCGGTGTGAAATTTCCTCTGAGGTCCCCTGGACTGTCATGTCACGGTATTAGCTTGTAATTATAAATGGTTGAGGCGTAGCTCCCTTCTTATTTAGGCAACTGCCACTAGACCAGTGACCCCCACAGAAGCAGGCCTGAGAGTCCAGATTAGCTACGCAACCATAGCTAACTGCACTATTCAAAGACCCAGACTTCACATGTGCCAGGTAACAGGAGTTCAGAAATAATAAAAAGTTGAAAAGAGTGTAGAGTGGAAACTGTCAATCTACAGAAACAGTACATATCTTTACAGCAGGGAATTGTATTAATGTATAACGTCAGAGTGGCTTAATGAGGGAGTTGTAGTCTAAGGAATTTAATCATATGGTCTGTGCCATGGAATTGGGAACCCTCACGTTGAAGCTTACTGACCCCCAGGGCATCCAGCTGACTTTTTTTTTTTATGATATAACTCCCCCCCCCCCAAATTTTTCATTTTTTTAATTAGAGAAGTTACAGATTTATAGAAAAATTATGCCTATAAATAAAATATAGTGTTCCCATGTAACACCCTATTATTGCCACCTGGAATTAGTGAGGGACATTTGTTATAATTCATGAAAGAATATTTTTATAATTGTACTATTATTATATTCTATGGCTTACAATAGGGTTCATTGTGTTGTACAGTCCCGTTTTTAAAATTTTTTTTTTTTTTTTTTTTTTTTTAAAGATTTATTTATTTTTATTTAATTTCCCCCCCTCCCCTGGTTGTCTGTTCTTGGTGTCTGTTTGCTGCGTCTTGTTTCTTTGTCCGCTTCTGTTGTCATCAGCGGCACCCGCTTCTGTTGTCGTCAGCGGCACGGGAAGTGTGGGCGGCGCCATTCCTGGGCAGGCTGCTCTTTCTTTTCACGCTGGGCGGCTCTCCTCACGGGCGCACTCCTTGCGCGTGGGGCTCCCCTACGCGGGGGCACCCTTGCGTGGCACGGCACTCCTTGCGCGCATCAGCACTGCGCATGGCCAGCTCCACACGGGTCAAGGAGGCCCGGGGTTTGAACCGCGGACCTCCCATATGGTAGACGGACGCCCTAACCACTGGGCCAAAGTCCGTTTCCCTAAAATTTTTATTCTAAAATAACATTTATACAATTTAGAATTTCTCCTTTAAACCACATTTACATGCATAATTCAGTACTGTTCTTTACTTTTCACGATATTGTACTATGATCACCATCATCCAGTACCAAAACTTTACAGTCAACCCACACAGAAACTCTGTTCAGTTTAAGCATTAACTCCCCATTTCTTACCCCCAGGCCCTGGTGATCTATATTCTAGATTCTGACTTTGTTAGTTTTCTTGTTCTAATTATTTTATATCAGTGATATCATACAATATTTATCCTTTTGTGTCTGGCTTATTTCACTCAGCATGATGTCTTCAAGGTGCATCCGTGTTGCTGCATGTATCAAAACTTCACTCCCTTTTCGTGGTTGAATAATATTCCATTGCATGTATATCCCACATTTTATTTATCCATTCATTGGTTGATGCACACTAGGATTGCTTTCATCTTTTGGCAATTGTGAATAATTGCCAAACATCGGTGTGCAACTATCTGTTTAAGTCCCTGCTTTCACTTTTTCTGAGTGTACACCTAGTAGCAGGATTTCCAGGTCATGTGGTGATTCTATACTTAGCCTTCTGAGGAACCACCAAAGTGTCTTCCATGGTGGCTGCATAGGTCACTCGTATCTCTTAGAGGGACATAGCTGAAACGGTGGTATATAATTTGCAAAGAATTTCAAGGAAATTATTTTGCTTTGTTTCATTTGGGTGCATTCTTATTTTTCAAAACTTTTTTTCTGATGATACATTTAAAATATTTCTGCTAAAAAAAAAAAAAGCAAAAAGGAAGAACAAAGGAAAGAAAAAGAGAAAGAGAGAGATCTCACGTCCCAGAGATGAAGACTGTTAACGTTTTGGTGTCTATCTTCCCAGACTTTTTTCTATGTATGATTACACATGTTTTTCTATTTTTCAAAAATGAGATCATAGTATACATATTGTTAAGTTATTGCTTTTATTCACTGAACCATATATTATGAACATCTTTGGCTGTTCATGTTCTTTGGAAACATTTTTGCTATAATAACAGAGCATGTTTATATATTGTGTCGCTAGTACCTAATTCCACTTAACACATCCCTTAGTCTAGGTTGTTTCTAAACGTTTGCTAAGCAATGCTTTGATACAGGCCCTTATTGACAAATCTTTGCATACATCCTTAGTACTTTATCGTAGGTAAGTGGAAGTAGAGCTGCTGGATTAAAGAGACAGCACATTTTTAAGGTTCTGATAAATGCTACTAACTTGCAATTTAGCAATGAGAGTGCTGGTTTCTCTGTGCTCTTGTCTGTACTTTGAAGTCAATTGTTTTAAAAGCTCATAAATTTGGGAACGGACTTTGGCCCAGTGGTTAGGGCGTCCGTCTACCATATGGTCTACCTTGACCCGTGTGGAGCTGGCCATGCGCAGCGCTGATGCGCGCAAGGAGTGCCGTGCCACGCAAGGGTGTCCCCCGCGTGGGGGAGCCCCACGTGCAAGGAGTGCGCCCGTGAGGAAAGCCGCCCAGCGTGAAAAGAAAGAAGCAGCCTGCCCAGGAATGGCGCCACCCACACTTCCTGTGCCGCTGACGACAACAGAAGCGGACAAAGAAACAAGACGCAGCAAATAGACACCAAGAACAGACAACCAGGGGAGGGGGGGAAATTAAATAAATAAATAAATCTAAAAAAAAAAAAAAGCTCATAAATTTGCTGGATGAAATATGGCATCTCTTCTTTGTGACCCACTTTGAATGCTTTTGATTAAGAGCAAGGTGAAATATTCATATGTTTGTTAGTTGCCTGTATTTAAAAATTTTGTCCATTGCTTCTTTTTTTTTTTTTTTTCAATGCAAGAGTTCTTTATTAGAGTTCTAAACTATAAAAGTGTTTTGGTGAAGGAAAGAAAAAGGGGAAAGAAGGAGCAGCAGAAGAGAGCTTGGAAAATGATTCAGAATTAAAAACATTCATTGAATTTTTAAAAAATTCATTTGACAAACATTAAGTGCTTTTTACCTGTCAGTTGCTAAGGTTAGAGATAAAAAAGCATGCGCTGCCCTAAATGCCACCATAAATGTAAAATATTGAAAAGTCCTGGCTAATTTTCTTCTCCTTAGTGACATTATAGTATGTTTCTATTTATTTTGTTTTTCTTCTTTTCTATAAGGTCCACAAAGGAAGAGACTTAGCTTCTTTTGTTAGCTCCTCTACCTCCAGAGACTAGAACAATGCCAGACCCTCCATAAATATTTGTTTAATGGCTGAGTACATTACCTTTCACACCCGGAAACTTTGACTCATTGGTTAACCTGGTCATGCGAACTGGGCTGAAATTGCCTGATAAAATCGGCTCAGCTTGGTAAGAAATACTCCATTTCTTTTAAGCCCTGTCATTTCATTAGTTTGGTGTGGGAGTAGCTAAAACTGGTGCCACCTTGTCTGCCTAAAGATATGTGAGCAGATATCGTTTTTCTCCAGGTACAGTCATACTGTTTATGTAGGCTGTGACACCAAAGGCCGTTCGGGTTGCTAGGAGTTAACCAAATTAGCAATTAAAAGTCTTGAGCAGAACTTTTCTGTCACTTGGGGGTGTGTGGACAGTGCCTGTCACAGAGCAGGGGTGGGACCCAGGGCTGAGCGAAGACTAAAGCTTGGGAGAGTAGAGGCGCCGAGGAAGACCACAGGGCTGCAGATTGTTCCAGAAATGGAGGTAGTTCTGCCTGTAGGCTGCCGGGAAAGAAATTAGCACAAGCTCGGAGAGAGTCCATCAGGTTCCATTAGTAGCAGGAAAATAGGCTAAAGTAGAGATCCTCCTGACCTCAACCCCCTCCTACCCCCCAGGATGAGGACGAGGGCTCTTTCCTTCCAGGTCCTGGCATACTGGGGCAGGACCCTGATGCAAGTTCTGTTGTGCCCCAACCTAAGTTGGCCACATTTTCCTCACTTCCAAGAGACTCCTTTCAGCAAGGTATACCTGGAGGCCTGCGCAGGGTGCAAGCACCTGGCCAGGGCCCCTGAGGCCAGAAGCCAGCTGCATCCTCAGACAGGTTCAATGAAAAGGAACAAATGGGAAGGCCTGGAGCCTAGTTCCTACTGTTCTGTTGACTTTCAGCCAGCTGGAGTTCGAAATTTAGGGGACAAATTCCAATGGAAGAGCTGAGATTTGGGATCCTTGTTGAAGTGGAATGAGTGTCATTTGCTCAAGGACCTGCTGGGGATGCAATAAAGACAATGCATGGAACTTTGCTTTCTCTTTGAGGCGATGTAGGGACAGCTCAGGAAGGGCTATTTGTGGTGTCTAGGCCAAGGGTAAGGGGTCAACCAGAAATGGGCATTTTTGAATCAAACATGAACTGGTTCCCATTCCCTGTCTCGGAAGGGAAAATGTATTGTCCGGCTGAAGGCACTGACATTCTGTAGCCCTCCTGTCAAGTCATCCATTAACAGATATTTCTTGACACCTACTCATTGCCCACACTATGATAGAAAGTAGGATTAACTTCTATTTAAGGCATCTGCATGTATTTTTATGTTCTTATTTAATTCTAGGTCTTCTAATTTAAGGGACTTGACATTATTTTCACTCAGGGTACAGTGTCTGCTGCACTTTATCCTCTTACCCTGGTGATTTTTCTTCATAGCACTTATCATGACTTGGCAAAATAAATTTATTTACTTATTGTCTGTCTTTCCCTTAGACTATAAGCTCAATGGGGTGCTGTTTAGGGGTCTAGAATGGTGCCCAGAGCAGGCTCTAAACTTAATAGTTGTTGAATGAAAGATTTCTCACTCTCTATAAAACCACTTCTCACTGACGTCAAGGTACAAATGTATATTTTTAAAATTAAAAAATTATTATTATGACTATATTTTATTACAGAAGCAAAAGATGTTGCTTTGGGGATTATAGGGTTCTGATACTGTAGATTGAGTTTTAGGTTTGGGCTGAGGAAAAGTCATAATTACCTGTGACCCTACCCCAGCCCCTCTGCTGCCTGGCATCACCCAAGTTTAACCTTTCATACCAGTGAAAATTTCACCTATCTATGGTGGTTTTTTCAGGATTTGGGGCATTCTTTCAAAAGTTCGGTCAGTCTTGCATTTGGACTTGAAGCCACCAAACCATTGATTCATTCTTCCATTTTCGCTGAAGCATATTAAGCGTGTGTTTGCTATGTGCTTGATGCTGGGCGTGCATGGATGAGTATTAGGGTAGTCAACATTGTCCTCGCACTTGGTGAGGGTCCTTGGGGGATCCTGGACACCTCCACGACCAAAGGCCATGTTTGCTAAGCTTCCTGTGAACCATGCGAGACTCTGCTTGAGCTCAGAGGAAGGAGTGAGTGCTCACTTTGGGCTTTGACTATCAGGGAAGGCTTCTTGGAGGAGGTGGTGGGATATGAGTGGGATTTCAACAGGCAGAGGTGAGAAAGGGCTGGCCAAGTCTAGGGAGTGACTGGAGTGCACAGGGTGGGAATCAATAAAGTTGGGCTACGAGAGGAAGGGAACCTCTCTTGGGGAACAAGGTGGAGGGTCTGGTTGGACCCAGACAGGTGAACTCTAGGGTGTAGACTGAAGAAGTGGGTTGGAGTGGCATTGGGTGGGCCTGGCATGGCAGACTATGTACCTTGACCTTTGTCACAAAGGCAACAGGGCATCCAAGAAAGTTTTGGAGCCAGGGATGCTTGTTGCGAAGTGGGATTTTAGGGGGATTATTCTGATGGTTCTGTCTGGACTGCCAGGCTGGAAACCAGAAGTTTGAGGGGGAAGAAATTTGAGGGAGAGACAGATAAACAGGAGACTCTGGATTGGGGAGACATAGGGGGAACACTGACAATTAATGGATTTATTTGACAGAGTTTATGAAGGGAAAGTCAATGGGATCTGGTGACCACGTGAGTAAAATGCAAACTGGGGAAGGTGATAATTAAAGGGGATTTGATGAGGGCTTCATGCCTCAGTGACTAGAAAGGTGAAATCATTTTGGAAATTTTGGTTGGGGCAACAGAGGATCTGTTTGGGTTTTAGACGTATAGAACTGGAGATGGTGATGGGATAAATAGGTGGACATTTCAAGTAGCAACCAGGCAGCCATCCAGGGTCCCTTGCCCAGTCTGATCTCTGCCCTGAACTGGGTCGGAACCCCTTCAAGCTTAGTAGAAAATACTGGAGAGAATCAAGTTTTTGCTGACTGTGAGGTATCTGGTTCATCTGATTCAAGAGATAGTTAAATATGCCCCATCTCCTCAGAGTTTTCATAGTGGGCCTGTGTGCATGAATCCTATCATCACTTGGGATTGTGTGATGTGGCCAAAGTCCAGAATCCTCATTAGCTGGAGTTTGGGGTTGCACCCAGAGCTGGTCGACCTCTGCCCCACCCGGGGTTGTACTTGGCTTCTGTTTTCCTGTGTCTCAGAATTTGGGGCAGGGAAGATGTTGGGGTGCTCATGCGGGCTCTAAGGGACTGTGACATTGACCCTCTTGGCTTGATCCAAGAAAGAACTTGGGTTGGGAACCATGCTTCGGCAAATTCTTTCATAATGGTTTATAAAGGCAGAAAGGTGGTGCAGCCCACCCTCACATTTTCTCCCTTCCTCAAGGCTGATTTTGTAACTTTTGTTCCCTTTTGTCACTGCCTTCAGTGTTCGTTTCTACTTTATTTTCCCTGGATGGGCATATTGGAGGCAAGGGGTGGGGCAAAGGGAGTTCACTGTTACTTGTCCTGCTCCACCCCCAGGGCTGCCTTTCAGGGAGAAGGTCAACCAACAGGGACCAGGAGATCAGTGCAAGGCCTTTGACATCCCTGAGAACCCTGCCAAGCAGAGCCCTTTAATTAAGATGGGGCCAGCACAGCAGTCCTGGCAAACACCAGTTCTGCTTCCAGCTAGGTGGGAGGGGCTGTGGCCTGGAAGGTGATGCCATCGTTTTCTGAGGGGCCTGGCCAGCCATTAGGTGACTCAGTGAGTTTCCCAGCATCTTGGCTTAGAGGCAGGGACTAGAGCTGCAGCCTTGATTTATTTTTTCCTGTTGGGGTGGACTACTCTGTCTTGGCACTAGGTCCAAGGAAAGCCTTCATGAATCATCTCCACGCCTGCAAGAGTCCCAGAGCCTGCAAGAGCTTCCATAGTGTCCCATGCCATTGGCCTTGGAGTTATACCTGCTTGGGTTTAACACCCAACTCCTTTTTACCTCTCTGGACCTCAGTTTTCCAATATGTAAAATGCATGTAGTAATTCCAACTTCACAAGCTTGTGAGGGTGCTTACGCTGTGCTTAGCACTGTGCTCTGGCTCAATAAATGACAGTTATTATTATTACTATTTGCCTTTCTTGCACAGTAGTATAGTGATGGTTAATGGTGTGGTTTCTGGAATGAGACAATCCAGATTGGGTGGGTTTGAATTGTGACATCTTCCTATTTCTAGTTGAGGGATCTTGGGCAACTTCACCTTGCAGTCTCAGTTTCCTCATTTGTAAAATGGGTTTAGTAGTTCCTATTTCACAGGGTCATTGTGAGGATTGAATAATGCAGACCTAGTGTTTATTACAATTGCCAGTACATACAAACTGCACACAAAGTGAACTATTATTGCTATGACTATTATCACTTTTTCAACCCTGTATCCTTCAGAGTCTAGCTCAAGGTGCCATGCTTCCTACAGACCCCGTTAATCACTTCTCTGATCTTCATTGATTTGGGCGCCCTCCTACAATCCATCCTGCATTGTTCCTGTTTATGTCCACCTCCTTCAAAAGTGTAACCGGATCTCTAGGTTCACCTTGCTCTCACCTTGAGGCCTGTATTACACATCATTTTTGGGTCCAGAAAAACCCACAAATCCAATCCCAAGAGCACTGAAATGAGAGAGGATGACACTGTACATTACACAGCACAAGTTCCTAAAATTATCTTTAAAACAGTTCTCTTCCTCCAAATTTCCACTCCCTAAGTAGCTGCCACTCTCCATCTCTCCCCTTTCTGAGCTAGTTGCAGGGGCCTTTTCTCCAGCCTTATTTCTCCAAGTCCCCTAGGAGGGATGTATATAAAAACTGGATTCCTTGCGGCCTCGGAAGAATGAACACACACATGCACACATTTATATAAGTAAATATGTGCTTTGATATAGAAAATATAAAAATGGACATACATAAAAATCCTCCTGGGGCCCCCAACGAATCCGTTTATTCATTCAACAAATATTTGAGTACTCATTCTGTGTCCGGGACCAAACTATCTGCTGGGATAAACAAGGCATAAGAGGTTTCACTTTCCATGGAACTTAAATTCTACTTGAGGAAGACAAGGACAAATATCCAATTTTGCTAGTGGAAGTGCTGGAAAGACAACATAGGCTTTGTAAGAGTGATTGGGAGGATAGAATATCCTGATATTTTACGGGCTGATCAGCGATGGTCTGGGAGGTGGAATGTGTGCCGCGCTTGATTTTATAAAAGGGAGCACTGTAACATAGACACTTGAAGGTTTTGGAGGCGAAAAACAGGAAGACAGCCTACCAACTTCTCTACAGCAGCACCACTCTCCCCAACAGCAGAGCAGAACCGGGAGAACCGAAATCTGCACGCTGCGGGGCCTGAAGCGCTTGCGCAGAAGGACGCCGCCTGTCTGACGTCAGCGCGCCGGGTCCGGGCCCGCCCCCTGTGGCGCCCTCCCTGCCACAGCCCCGCCCTACACGCCCGCGCGCTTGCGCGCATGCTCCGAACCCCGCCCCCGTGCGTCACAGAATGGCCTCGGACACCCTGGCAGCCCCTGACGTGTCGGGGAGGAGCCGGCGCGGGGCTAACGCCGAGTGGAGCTCGGGGCTGTGGAGGGGAGCGGAGCTGAGCGGCTGGGCGGGCCTGGCCAGGCCAGCGGAGAAGAGGCGTCGGTCGAGCGGCGGCGAACATGCGCTTTTGACACATTGAGGTGAGCCTGCCGTGCGGGGGGCGCTCCCGCGGGGGCCGGGCCGGGCCTGCCGCGCCGAGGCCTGTCCCTGGGGAGCCCGCCCGGCCGGGAGCTGCGCCTGAGGCCCCGCGGGGCCGGCTGCTGGGGCGGCCGGTCCAGGGGGTGGGCACCTGTTCTAACCGCTCTAACCGGCCCCTCGCTGCCCTGGACCGAGGCGTGGCCCGGTAGGGCCGCCTGGGAGGCAGCGAGCCCAGCGGCCTCCGGAGGAGGTGCCCCGTCCCGGGGTGGGGCGAAGGGTGGCGGGGACCGAGGCCGGGACGTGGCCCGGGGGCCCGGGCGCTGGGGGCGCAGGGGCGCAGCGGGAGGCCGCGGCGCGCCCAGCCCACCCGGCCCCCAGAAGAAAACTGCCTTCCGCTGGGAAGACTGTCTGGCCCGGGGTCGGGTTCCGAGCCCTCGGCGCCGCTCTGCCTCGCGCGGCGAGGGGGCGAGAGCGGAAGCAGCCTGCCTCCCCGCCGGGCCCTGCTAGACCGCCCTCTTGGAGTTCAGGAAAGTGTCGCTAAATGGGCTCGGGGTGCTTATGCTCGTCCCTTTTATGCTGGTAAAGCAACGAGGTAGCCCTTTATAAGTTTTGCCAAGGACGTGAAGGTTTTCTTTCATCACTGATTATTACATTTCCTTTCTGCAGCGCCTTTTACACATCTCAGAACACTCTTGATCGCTCCTTTGAACCTCATCACCCTTTGGTTGTGACTGATTCTGTTATCGCCATTTAACAGATGGGGAAATCGAGCCTGCTGGGGTAGGGATGTTAAATGATTTGTTATACTTTAGTTTCAACCAACGGGTGAGCTAGCAGCTTAGCTTGGATCAGAATTTACGTCTCTAGACTTGGAGTTATGGTTTCTTTTAGTAGGGCTTTTATACCCTTCTCAGAAAGTAATGCAGAAAATTTGATTTGCCAAAGATATACTAGAAGCTAGTAGATGATTTGTTCGAATATTTTTGAGCACACTCAAACTGTTAGAATAAAAACTGCTATTCAGTTATGAGAAAAAAATCCTCTGAAACTTGTTCAAAGGTTGTTAGTTATTTTGTCTGATAAATTGTGTTGTTCTAAATCCATTTATGAAGTAGGGTAATGGCTTAGTGAAATCTTGAAGTGGATTAGTCGGTTGGGCAAAATACCTTAAGTTGTAGGTTGAAGAGAAGTATAGGGGAAGAGTGAGGTATCCCCTTCTGAATTATTATTAAAATTATTTAAAATTGAAGAACATAGGGAACAAAGAAAACTTTTGGCTGGCCCTGATTTAGAGGTTGACTTGGTCTGGATTCCATATAGAAATTGCTAAATCTTCTAAAGCTCTAAATCTGATTGATTTTTCTACATAAGTAAAGACTTAGATCTGGCTATGATGACATCTGCAAAACTTACTCTCATTTTAAATTTGATTACAAAAGCTTAAAATTACTTCTGACATACATTTCTGAGCACTTCATATGGTAGAAAAAGAAGTTTGATAGGACCAAAAGGAAGTCTAAATTTCTAATTGACTTTGAAAAATTAAAAATTCTTTAGGGGTGTGATGTGGCTCAAGCAGTTGAGTGCCTGCTTCCCACACGGGCGGTCCTGGGTTCAGCTCCTGGTGCCTCCTAGGAAAAACAAGCAACAAGCAAAACAAATGAAAAAACCATCTTGGGGGGTGGGCAATGTGGCTCAATGATTGCGTGCTGGTTTCCCACATACGAGATTCTGGGTTCAATTCCTGGCCCCCAGTACCTCAAAAAAGGAAAAAAAAATTCTGGAAATGTCTTCTCTGGAAGAAGTAGAATTTTGGTAAAAATTACCTACAGTGAGTTCCAAAAGAATTCTTGCAATTTCATTAGTCCATTGTGCAACTATTAACAAGAAGACAATATCTTATAAAATGGATTTTCTTATGATTGTACAAAGAGTTGTTTCCTTCCTTGTAAATATAGCCATTATGGACAGACTGTTTTTATGACCAGATGGGTTGATTTGTCAATTGCTAGGTATCTGAAGGTCATGCACAATATGATAAAGCCAGATGTAGAAGTTGTCATACTTTTGAGGCTCATACTCCATCCACTGAGATATGGTATTAACAGAAGAATGGGGTTGGGGAATTAAGTACATAATTAATCCACCTTCACTTCAGTGTCATAGAGTAGATGTACCATTAAAGTAATTCTTTAACAGTATGTTTTTCTGTATTGGCTACCTTTCTATAGCCTAAATAGCTCTAGTTACATAGTTTCAGATAACACAGGGAACACATCCTCCTGCTGTAACTTGAAGCAAACTGAACGCAGTCTTTAAAGCCCCTGAAACGTTTGTTTGAATATCTGCAGTGGTAGCAAATTTTTGTTATTTGTAAAGAGTTTGATTTTTAGAAAGGCTAAATCTGATAAAGCTGTATATTATCAATTAAAAATAATACAAATGAAGTGTGACCACAAAGTAAGAACTTCTTGTTCTTAATATGGCTCTTAAAGGCTATTCCAAAAGAGAAGTTTTTAAAATGTTTTCAACTTACAAGAATGGGCATTATTAAAAAAGACAGAGAACTACAAGTATTGGAGAGGATGTGGAGAGATAGGAACACTTATTCACTGTTGGTAGGAATGCAGAATGGTACAGCCACTGTGGAGGACTGTTTGGCAATTCCTAAAGAAGCTTAATATAAATTTGCCATATGACACTGCAGTACCACTGCTGGGTAAATATATACCCAGAAGAACTGAGAGCAGTGACACGAATAGACATCTGTGCACCCATGTTCATAGTGGTGTTATTCATGATTGCCAAAAGTTGGAAACAATCCAGGTGTCCATCAACAGGTGAATGGATAAACAAACTGGTGTATTGTCACAATGGAATATGATGCAGCTGTAAGAAGAAATGGAGTTGTAAAGCATATGACAACATGGATGAACCTGGAGGACATTATGTTGAGTGAAGCAAGCCAGACACAAAAGGACAAATACTGTATGATTGCATTACTATAGCCATATATATTGTGTAATATATTTTATGATCTAAAAAAATATTTATATGTATCCAGTACATTTCATTGGGAAACGTACGTTTTTTTATTTTTTGATGTTTTCAGTAATGATGGTATCACTGGAATATGCAAATAGCTTCCTTAAGTGATTACTTTTAAGGAATTTGTATGTTATAAATTCTTTTTTTTTTAAAGATGTATTTATTTATTTCTTTCCCCTCCCCTGCCCCGGTTGTCTGTTCTCTGTGTCTGTTTGCTGCGTCGTCCTCTTTTTCCGCTTCTGTTGTTGTCAGCGGCACTGGAATCTGTGTTTCTTTTTGTTGCGTCATCTTGTTGTGTCAGCTCTCTGTGTGTGCGGCGCCATTCTTGGGCAGGATCCACTTTCTTTTGCGCTGGGCGGCTCTCCTTACGGGGCACACTCCTTGCGCGTGGGGCTCCCCTACGCATGGACACCCTTGCGTGGCAGGGTACTCCTTGCACGCATCAGCACTGCGCATGGGCCAGCTCCACACGGGTCAAGGAGGGCTGGGTTTGAAACGTGGACCTCCCGTGTGGTAGACAGACTCCCTAACCACTGGGCCAAGTCTGCTTCCCTGTATGTTATAAATTCTGAAGCATGTTTACTTTGTGGTTATACTTCAAAGATTTACTACTGAACTACCAATTTTCTATAACTTAATGAACGTTTATGCGGTGTTTACTATGTGCCAGGCTCTATTCTAAGTACTTTACAAATATTAACTCACTCAATTTTTATAACCAATGTAAATTATTATCCCCATTTTACAGGTGAGGAAATGGGGCACTGAGTGATTAAATAACTTGCTCAAGGTTGTCGAACTAGTAAGTAGTAGAGCCTGAATTCAAACTCAGACAGATTAACTTTAGCATCTTGGCTCTTCAACACTGTGCTATCTTGCTGTGACTTATTTCTGATTAAATGTTTTTGTTGGTTTATTCTGGAAAAGATGGGGGTCATTTTAGTAATATAGATTATAATACTATTTGAGTGTCCAATAAGCAAGTTGTAAAAGACTGATTAGAAAAATTGTAGTCAGCATTCAATTCACGTAAGATTCAATAAGAGAATAAAGGAACTTGTGTGACATAAGAACATATATTAAAATAATTTTGCTAGAAATATTTGATATGGAAATAAGTAGTGGGAACAAGTGGGATGCAAGAGGTAGAAATAGACAGTCAAGAATTTTCAGGGGGTAGGGAGTATATGGGGCCTCATATTTTCTGAATGTAATAAAAAAAATTTAAAAAAAAAAAGAATTTTCATACCAAAGGATGTTTAAAACCGAGATCACCAGGCAACTCTGATGGAAAAGTGAGCTGTCTTAAGAATATGGCCCAATTCAAGAACCAAAAATTAGGGATAAAGGAATACTTTGCAGTACACCCAGAGGTGTAAATAGTGAGGTTCATCAGGGATCCCTACTTAGCTGAGCATTCTTCAAAATAATAACTGCTTGTAGGCCTCGGTTGCTGTATAAATGGGTCAACAACAACAAATGTACTCACACAGAAAAGTTTTAAAGCAAGCATGTGAATGATAACATTTATAAATAAAAACAACCCTAACCCTATTCATAGACAGATTGGTTCCACATTCCAGTACAACTCAAGAAAGATGTGTAGCAATTTGATATGGTTATGAATTCCAAAAATAGATACTGGGTTATGTTTGTCATCTGGTCTGTACCTGGGGCATGATTAAGTTATGATTAGGGCTTTGATTGGGTCATGTTATTAGGGCATTGAGCCCCCACCCCTTGGTAGGTGGGGACTCACAGATGAAAGGCATAGTAAAGGACAGAGCTGAGGGTTGTTAATGTTGGAGTTTGATGCTGAGTTCTTAAGCTGGAGCCCTGGGGAAAGAGACAGAGCTGTTTGCCTGATAGTCTACAGCTGACCTTGTGGGGGGAGGCAAAGCCTAGTGAGCCTCATAGACTACAGCTGACCTTGTGGAGAAAACAGGAGCTGAGCCCAGAGGAACCCGCGAAGCCTGAACCCTTGCAGACATCAGCAGCCATCTTGCTCCAAAACTTGAAAATAGAATTTGGTGAGGGAAGTAACATATGCTTTATGGTCTGGTATCTGTATGCTCCAACCCCAAATAAAAACCCTTTAAAAAGCCAACCAATTTTTGGTATTTTGCATCAGCACCCCTTTGGCTGACTAATGCAGCATGTAACAGTCATAAACTTCCATAATAGTACCTGCTTATGGGCTATACAATAAGCATTATCATCAAATGCTGCACAGTAACAGAGTACTGGAAACTTAAAAGAAAAATTATCCTACCAGGGAATAAAATGCCAAAAGTATTGAAGTAGCACCAGTCACTCAACTCCAAAAAGCAATCTATATAATCTAGGAAAGGCCCAAAGATAACAACTAAAATATTTAAGGGATTGAGATGGCTGCCAAATTATAATAAACAAAGATGAGAAATACTCACTTTGGGAAGACCAAGGCTGTGACATGTTACTGTCAAAGTCTGCAGAAATCAGAAAGGACATGAAAAAGGAGAATATAAACTTATTACCAAATCTTGGAATCTTACAAGGAAGCAACTTATGATAAATTTAAGACCAAAAATAGGAAGTTCATTGATGGCTTTGAAGTTTTGGGCCTTATCCCAATTTCTTAAAATAACATAAAATCAGTAAATTAAAATTTTTACACTTGAAACCACTGATTTTAATAATGTTTCATATAAGGATCAGGACTTTCTTATACTGCTTTTTTTATTTTCCTGGAGTTTCCAATAGCTTTTTTTTCCTTATTGACAAAAGAGTAATGTGCCATCACCACAACGTCATGTTGGATAAAGCTGGATAAAGCTTCTCTATCTTTTATGTGGGATTTCCCATTTTTCTTGTAGCCATCCATCTGGCTTAGTTACTCTCTAGGCCTGATGAACTAGGCTTCATCCTGAGACTTCTCATAATTGCAGTTCTGGGTTGGAACCTTTATTTCCTGTATCCTGTGCTATCCTCCTTCCTGATTTTCTCCCTTCTTTTGCAACTGTTTTAGGAAGTGTGTAGGAGGTAACCCTCCTGAATTTTTGTATGAGAAAAAAATTCTGTCATTTCCAGAATTATTTGTCTCCTCTCAGTTCAATAAGTCATGGTATTTTCGTAGTCATGCTACTGGGTTTCTCATTTGCCTGGTAGTTCTTGATTGTCATAGTTAAGACTGAAGGACTGGGTGATGATTATGTTAGGTAGCTAGTGTGCAGTGTTATCTCCAAGGTTCTTCCTCATAAGTCCCACAGCTTCCTATTCTTTGATTTCTTTGATGCAGAGCCTATACTGAATGATTATATATATATATGTATATATGTACATGTATATATATAATTATTAAACTGTGAATGTGGGTTTGCTTATACATCAGGATAATTATTTTGCACAGCCAAGAGTGATAGGTTTTATAATCCGATTTAATAGCTGGTGGTGCATTGTGAGATAGAATTAAATCACCCACAAATCTTTATGTTTATGCCATTCCTGAAATAGCAATTCAGATATTGATAAAAGACACTGGTGTTTTAAAAGTAAAGAGAGTAATGAAAGAAAGATGGTAAATCAACAAAAATTGACAAACTTCTACTATGCTCCATGTTTCTGGTGATGCAGAAGAAAATTTTAAATAAGATAGTTCCTGCTCTCAAAGAACTAGCTGGAGAAATTTAACCTTTTATTTCTCTTCAAATGTTTCTGGTTTAAGATAGAGTGAGTAGCAGCAGAACTTTGTTCTTGTGTCATTCCTGGTATTCGTAACATTTTGCAAAACTCTGAATATTTGAGCTGTACCTGGATACTTAGTTGCCAGTGTTCAAATGGTAGTATCAATTCAAATTTGAGGACTAGTACCTTTGAGCATGTAATCAACTTCTTTAGGGGCTAGACTTAGAAATTTCAAATATAGTTACAACTATTTTGGGGGTATTTCTGGGAAAGACCTCATGTAGAGCATTCAGGGGACACAGGGATTGTTGCCTTACTTCCAAATGCTTCTCTCATATGGCTTGTAATTCTGTCTTGATCTGGGGTTGTTAATATGAAATATGAAAAAAAAAATATCCCTCTTCTCAAGGACTTAGGCAGTAACTCTGAGAAGCTATTGATACCACATGGTGATGCATTTAAGCACTTTCCATCTTTGTTTGAAATCTAAATGCTTCTTGCTGCTGGACTAGCTTCATCCTCATTTACACTTTACTACAAACTAAATTACAATTACAAATAACATCCTTGCATCTGGGAAAGTGGAGTGGGAATCAAGAACTTTGATGGAGGAAGGATATAAAATGAATCAGGATATGTACTAGTCAGCATACATACTTGTATATAATTTAGTATTTCAGACCCTCACTAGATGAAAAAAAACTGAGACCCTATGAGATTAAGCAGTTTGTTAAGAAATTTGGTGTCAGAACTAGAACACTAGAACCCAGCCTTAATAGAACTCCCAGAACTGTTCTTTACATCTTAATGTGCTCTTGTGTCCAAGAGTAATATGGTCAAAAGTACGCTTTAGTTAGATTAGAGGAGGGCACATTTGGTCAATAAATATTTATTCCAGTGCTTAAGGATGCTTAACACTTTCTTAGTAGGTGCTAGGTAAATGTTTGCAAGCATTAAAGCTTTCTCTGAGCAAGGCATTATGCTTGGGGCCATGAAGGGATACAAAGTATATCAATAATCCATCTCTTTCAAAAACCTTTGAAGCTGTCTGGTAAATTAAGACAGTTGAAAGAATGACTTAACAGATGATGTGATCAGGGAAGACTTGACTAAGAAGGAAAATTTGCAGTAGGCCTCAAAGGAGTTAAATGAACAGTAAAAAGTAAACATTTATTTAATTAGAAACCGCTCTTGTTTACCTCTGGTATACCCACCCTGAAATTGGAGTTCTATATTCTCATCTATGACTGAGTTTTTGCTAAACCTTCATGAGTCGATTGTTCTAGATGAACTCCAAGTTCTCTACAACTCCAAGTTTTTACTACTTTTATTAAAAAGTACTTTATTACTTTGTAGAAAAGAGGTACCAGGGATTGAACCCTGTTTCTCTTATATGTGAAGCAGGTGCTCAAACCACTGAGCTACACCTACTCCCTATTGATTACCTTTAAAGCTGGTCTTGAGTTCTTGCTCTCCAGTCTGGATTAGGTTGAATCAATTTGTTTGATTCAGTAAATCTTATTGCATATCTGCTATGTACAAGGTGTTATGCTAGGATAGAAATGAATAACAACAATATATACAGCCTAATAGGGGACACAGAGCTGTAAGACAATTCATGACTGTGTGGGAAGTGTATTACAGAAAGCATGTTTGGGGTTTTCTTTAGTAGTAGTCAGGAGGGGTTAGATTTTAATGCTATATGGGTAAAGGCAGGAAAGACTTTCTGGAAAAGATGGCAGCTATGTTTGAAAGGATAAATGTGAGCTTTCCAACTGCACAAGGGAAGGAGAGCCATTCAAGCTAGAGAAAACACTTGCAAAAGCATCCGGACCCAGTTTGCCAGGAGACAGGATAGGGAAAAGGGCATTGAAAGTTAAGGCTTAAAAAAGTTCCTATTTGGAATGATGGAAATGTTTTGGTAATGGATGGTGGTGATGGTAATACAATATTGTAAATGTAATTAACAGCACTGAAATATATATCTGAATGTGGTTAAAGGGAGAAAGGTTATATGTCTGGTACTAGAATAAACAAAACAAAACCCATGTTAACTGCACTGCATAAACAGTGAACCCTAAGTTTAGCCATGGACTTTAGTTAATAGTACAATTATAAAAAGGTGTTTTCATTATTTGTAACAAATGTATCACAGCAATGTACGGTGTCATAGAATGGCATATGGGAATCCTGTATTTTATGCATAACTGTTCTGTAAACCACAGCTTCTCTAATAATAATAATAATAATAATAATAATAATAATAATAATAGCAGTATCCAGAACTTGGAACAGCATGGTGTGTTAAAACAGTTTTGTACAGTATTGCTGGTTTATAAAATAGGCTTAATGACTGAGAAGGGAGTATAGGAACTAAGACTGAAACACTAGTCCTGAATCTAGAGAGAGGGTACAAAGATTTTGGTATTCAGCTAGCCTGACAGTCAATTGGGAATTTTAGGTAGCCCATCCAAAAGGTTAAAAAAATATATAGTTATCTATATTTTTATATATATTCCCTCCCCACCCTTCCCCAAATGCCTTGGGAGAAGAACCAAGATGAAAGAACATTGAGGTTGGGAGATTAATGTATTTTTGAAGGAAGCTTAAATTTAAAAGATAATTAATAGGTTTTTAGAAATATATTAATAGTAAATTAGTGGGAATGTGGTACCTGATCTCCCTGTTGGGTCACCTGGCATAAAATGTTCCAAGCAGGTGTTTTGAAGAAATTGTACAAAAGAAGGGCATGCAGTAGTGGCCCCTCTGGCAATGTGCTTGTTTCCGTCACCTGATTCCCAGAAGACCAGTTGGCTTTAAACCAACTGCTGGAGTCCCTATATGTGGGATGGTTCTGTGGGGCCAGTTCACCCAGAAATTAGTGCCACAACCAGAAGTGCCTCATGTAATTTTACACCAAAGGACTTTGTTGACCATATCTCCTATCAATACCTCTTCCACAGTATTGGTGGTCCCTGAGAGTGGGGCAGTGAATTGATTTATTTGCCCTGGTTATATTAAAGGTTAACCAATACTTTAAAAAATGTTTTATCTTTAACTCCCTCTGAAATGCTGCATGTTTAGTGCCGTCCCAGATTTTACCCTTTAACTTAGATACTTAAGTTCTCTATTTAATTTGTAACAGTTTGTCTTTAATATTTTACAGGCTTTCTTGATCATGGATGGTGAAGATATACCAGATTTTTCAAGTTTAAAGGAAGAAACTGCTTATTGGAAGAAACTTTCCTTGAAGTATAAACAAAGGTAATATTTGAAAAGCTCACTAAAATTAGGGGAGGGCATTTGGAATGCAATATGGCTAGCTTGTGCATTTTGTTTTTTAACATAAAGCTAAATTTAGAGTTTTAGGTTAGGATTTGGGATTCTAAAAATAATTGTAACATTGCTGTGTTTAAATAGTAAAAGAGTATCTTAAATCTATTCATTATTCCAATTACTAAGATTATAAAAAAAAGTCTTTAGTGTCATTTGTGATTTCTTCTGATAGTTTACCTCCTTTTATGCTTATTACTAGACTTGGCCATCTTTGGCCTGCTGTATATGCCCTGATTCTGCCTCATCATTTTGGTCTTTTGGAGATTGATCAGCTATTTACAGCTCCATTTAATAGACTTTAGTTCTCTTCAGGCAAACATCATCAGTGTTTGGAGCCAGCAAAGCTCTGAGGGAGGCGGGAGAGCTTCAGGGGTATGGAGCAATTTATTAGTTGGGAAAACCTTTGGAGAATAACCTTTTTAGGCATGTAAAGTTGGCTTTACTTTCTTTTTAAAAATATACATTTTCCTACTTTGGTTAACAGAGTTTACTAAGCCCTATCAAATCTTTATTGCTATTTCATAACTTAAGCCAGATATTATATTGTGCCAATTGATACAAGGGTATGTGTCTGTGGCAAGGGTTCTTAATCTTTTTGTGCCATAGATTCCTTAATAGGTCAGTGAAGCCTATTGACTCGTTCTCAGAATAATGTTCTTTTTTGTTTGTTTGTTTTTTTAGGAGGTACCTGGAACCTCATACGTGTGAAGCAGGTGCTCAACCACTGAGCTATACCTGCTCCCCTAAAATAATGTATTTAAATGCATAAAATTAAATGATAGAATCACAAAGGAAAGCAGTCATCTTGAAAAGCAGTTATCTAAAGATAAAACTAATTTGTGGGATACTAATATGTGCTTCATTATTATTATTATTTTTAAAATATTTTTATTTATTCCCCCCCTTGCCGCTTGCGCTCGCTGTCTGCTCTCTGTGTCCATTTGCTGCATGTTGTTCTGTGTCTTTTCATCTTCTCTTCAGGAGGCACTGGGAATTGATCCTGGGACCTTCCAATGTGGGAGAGAGGCACTTAATCGCTTGAGCCACCTCAGCTCCCTGGTTTGTTGTGTCTCTCATGTCTCTCCTTTGCGTCTCCCTCTTTTTTTTCTTATTTTGTTGCGTCAGCTCTTTGCTAGGGCCAACTCTCTGTGTGGGCCAGCTCTCTGTGTAGGCCAGCTTGCCTTCACTCGGAGGCCCCAGGAATCGAACCCTGGACCTCCCATATGATAGATGGGAGCCCAATCACTTGAGCCACATCTGTTTCCATGCATCATTATTAAAGCATTAAATAAAAAGATCTAGTTGTGAGTGTAAATAACTACTATAAATTTTTTTTTGGTGAAAGATTTATTTATTTATTTTATTTAATTTCCCCCCTCCCCTGGTTGTCTGTTCTCTGTGTCTATTTGCTGCGTCTTGTTTCTTTGTCTGCTTCTGTTGTCGTCAGCGGCATGGGAAGTGTGGGGGCATGGGAAGTGTGGGCGGCGCCATTCCTGGGCAGGCTGCACTTTCTTTCGCGCTGGGCGGCTCTCCTTACGGGTGCACTCCTTGTGCGTGGGGCTCCCCTATGTGGGGACACCCCTGCGTGGCAGGGCACTCCTTGCGCGCATCAGCACTGCGCATGGGCCAGCTCCACTCGGGTCAAGGAGGCCCGGGGTTTGAACCGCGGACCTCCCATGTGGTAGATGGACGCCCTAACCACTGGGCCAAGCCCGTTTTCCCACTACCGTAATTTTGAGGTAGCGATTTGAAAAATGATATTTAGAGATATCTGCAATAATTCTATTGTGATTCTGAAAATATCTGTGATTTCTATGGAACACAGTTGAAGAAAATGCCAAATTTCAGTTGCTTTAGTGAAAGGTAAAGATGCATTTCCCCCCCATCTATGTTCATGGACCTCTCTGAATTCTCTGGAGGAAGAAGTTAATGATATTGAACCATGTTGTCTTACTTTTCATAACTATTGTAATTGTTGATTTGTGAGTCCTTTGGGGCTTACATCTCATTTTCATTGAACTCTGAATATGTAGACTGAGAAATTTAAAACAGATTTCCTTTCTTAGTAGATATTATAGTAGTTAGCATTAGCATTCAGATAAAAATAATTGAATTGATAATCATTTTTAAGATGATCCTTTTGGTTCATATTATAACTCATTGTTCTCACCTTGTTTCTCATTAGCTTCCAGGAAGCTCGGGATGAGCTTGTTGAATTCCAGGAAGGAAGCAGAGAATTAGAAGCAGAGTTGGAGGCACAGTTAGTACAGGCTGAACAAAGAAATAGAGACTTGCAAGCTGATAACCAAAGACTGAAATATGAAGTGGAAGCATTAAAGGTAATTCTGGCAGTAGAAGGCTGGTGTGTTTTATTAAAATGAGAAATATATTTTCCAGGTTGTGCTTAAAAGCAGTATGCAACAAAAAAATATAAAAAGAGGCTTAAAGTGTATTTTTGAAATAAAATGTACTTTCTTTTATGGAACCAAGGGAAAGGTTTAGAGCTTACTTAGATACTTGAAAGCTGTCAGTTTTCTAGCAATAATATTCCTATTATAACAACATATTGTAGCTTTTATAATTTTCAAAAGCTGCCTACTTATCTGTTTTGACAGAATCTACTTTAAATTATATTTATATTAGATGTACATTTATTTCTTTATTGTTCATAGCCCCCTCAGGATTGGAGTCTAGTTTGGAATTAAAAAATTTCCTTCTAAAAAGGAATTTTCAGTTGTAAAAGGATTAACTGTTGTAAAGGATTCACTGTTTTTGCTACGCTTTACCACCTGCTTAGCCAAATGCTTGGAGGGTGAGAAGGGGAGTTTCTGTGTCTGGAGAGTAGGTGGACTTGGGAAAGGTAGGGTAAGGGCAGTCTAGAGGCTAGGGAATTTGAAGTCTTAGTGGCAATCTACTTCTCTATGCTTCAGAACCTAGAGGTTCCCCCACCAAGTTTGGGGTTTTAGAGGCAAGGATTTCAATATTTTACTCCTTTTCTAATAATGCTCAGAGGAAGCATTATTAGAATTTTTTTGAGTGGAGAATGGTTGACTAAATATTTATATGAGTCAAGGCACCATTAGAATGAGGTCTGCCAGGCATCGAGGACAAAAACAAAAAACAAAACCAATAAAAGGCACTGGAATGAATGTGTAATTTAATGGTTTTTAAATATTATAAAGATAGGGGTACTAGCAACTCAGGTTTTGGGTAAATTCCTTGTTTTTTGTTTTTTTTTCTCCTTGAGCTTGGGTTATGTGCTTTATTAAAGAAAACTCTATGTTAACGATGCCTCCATTTCTCCGTATCCTCGTTCCTTCAGGAAAAATTAGAACATCAGTATGCCCAGAGCTACAAGCAGGTCTCAGTATTAGAAGATGATTTAAGTCAGACTCGGGCCATTAAGGAGCAATTACATAAGTATGTAAGAGAGCTGGAGCAGGCCAATGATGACCTGGAACGAGCAAAAAGGTAAAGGGATGAAGTGTGTTTTGTTAGAATTACCAAAGTTGGCAATCAGTGATTAAAGTCTGTATCGTTAGGCTCAGCCTCTCACCTAGATCTTGGTCCTAGAGATTTCCTTTTGGTATGTCATGTCACCTGTATGTAGCTCATCGAATTGAAACTAACCCAAAATCTTTATCTCTCAGATGATGCTCTTCCAAGTCCTTCTCTTTCCATTTTTCCTTTTTCTCTTCTCTCATTTACTATTGTTGTTTCTATTGGTTTTTCTTTACAACCCATATGATTTATTCCTCCATCTTTCTCTCCATATTCTAAATATGATCATACTTTTTCTAGGTCCTTACATCTTATACCTGAATTCTGTAGTTATCTCCTACCTGATCTTTTTCTCTAAAATTTTCCTTGTTTTTTTTCATTTTCTTCTGTTTAATATTGACAGATGAATTTTCTCAAAATATTGCTTTCATTATGATTTTGCTGAATAACCAACAATGGCTTACTGTTACTGTTGTCAAACTTTTACACATCTTTAGTTATTTCTTACCCATTTCAAACTTAATTTCTGTTACTTTACAGTTACTTCCTGGTATCTCTTTCCTTAATATTTATTGACACTGAAGTGCCTGATGAGGTGCTTGAAGATACAAAGATAAGCGGGTCACTACCCTTAAGGGAGAGAAGTAGGATAAATGCTCTAGTAAAAAATGTAAACGCTACTACAGCATATTGAGAAAGGAGCAGCTAAAGCTCCCTGGGAGAATTAGGGAAGCCTTTGCAGATATTGGAACTGAGTCCGCAAGGAAAAATTAATTAGATGAAGAAAGATTCAGAGACAAAGAGAAAGGAAAGTGCATTAGGTAGTAGTGTTCACTTTGAAGTGTATAGAGACTTGCAACTAAAGGATGAGACAGGAAGGTGATTGGGCCAGGTTGTGAAGAACCTTGCGTGCCAGGTTTTAAAGAACTCTTGGGAGTAGGGAGCTCTTTAAGATGTTTTAAACAAAGGAATAATAGATTTTGAGTTGAGAAGATATTGAAGAATGTGATATAGGGAGGAGGAATTGTGATGACTATTTGGGAGTAATCAGGATGATGAATGAAAAAGCAAGTCAGTAGTAGAAGGTTGGAGAAGAGGAATGGATTTGAAAGCATTTTGCCATTTGGCAGGGCTTGATAAATTGAACATGGCATGTAGAATTCAAATTTGAGGGCAGGGAATTCTATTTCTGTAGCAGATAGCACATAGTGGGTATGTGGCTCGTAGAAGGTGCCAGTTAATGTTGAATGAATAACTAAGATGAGAAAGGCAGGAAGCAGAAAAGTAAATGTTGGGGAGCAGGTGTAGCTCAGTGGTTGAATGCCTGCTTGTCGTGTACAAAATCCTGGGTCCAGTTCCCGGTACCTCCTTAAAGAAAATAAAGAAAAAAAAAATGAGTTTACTTTTGAATATGAGTTTGAGGGACTAGTAGAACTTTTAAAATTTATGTTCTTTCCAGGAGCTGGAAACACAAATCTCTAGTGCTCAGAAGGGAGTTTCCAGCTAGAGGTAGAGTTGGGAGACATCAGCTTATAGGTCCGAATTTCTCAAAATGTAGTCTACAGAATCAAGTATGTGTGTGGTAGGCAACCTGTTAAAAATGCACCATTCTGGGCTATGTTCTAGACTTTTAGAATTAGAAACTTTGTATTGGGGCCTGGGGACTTTGTGTTTTAAATTCCTAGTTAATTCTTACATACTCTAAAACTACTGAAAAATTTCTTCCTGAAAATGTATAAACTTGATTTTTAAAAATTTTCCTTTTTTATTTGTAGACTTGATTTTATTGTGCTTGAAATCCAATAGAGAGCTAAGTCATTTAATAAATGACCTTCCTTTAAGGATCTTTAAGAACTTTAGATAGAGGTTTAAAGGAAGACAATGTATTGAATGGCCCTAAATGATAGCAGATTGAGGCACTGATGCCACTGGGATCTGAAGGGGGTAAGGTCATAATTGGGCTAGGGTGGCTAGGTCAGGAAGTGGCATGAAAGACAATGAGTTTCCTTTTATAGTAACTATTTGCACATATTATTTATTGCACTCATGGACTCTTAATACATGTATTTTTTTAGGGCAACGATAGTTTCACTGGAAGACTTTGAACAAAGGCTAAATCAGGCCATTGAACGAAATGCATTTTTAGAAAGTGAACTTGATGAAAAGGAGTCTTTGTTGGTATCTGTACAGAGGTTAAAGGATGAAGCAAGAGGTAAATTTGTAACTTAAAGAATATATATCTGTTATTGTCTGTAAGCCAGAGTTCTAAGGAAGCTTAACGATCAACTTTTTTTTTGTAACGCATGTATAGACTTTCATCAAGTACTATGCTAGAGCTTTGATCTGTTAACTTATTTCATATCTACCTCCTTAATTCTATGAAGTAGGGATAATAACCTGCCTTATAGAGTTGATGAAGTAGGTATTAAATAATACTTATATACTATATACATTTATAAATAAAATAATTTTATAGATTAGAAACTGAGGCACAGAGAGTTTTGAATTTTGTCCAAGATCATATAGCCAGTCAGCTGCGATTCAAACGGTTTCCCAAAGCCTTAACTACTACCACTGTGTATATATTACTTGTTTTTTATTTCTCCCTACTGCTTCTACCTAAGTAATTTTGTGTTATATACATAATAACACCATGCATGTGCACATATTGCTGTATACAAGATGAATATGTATTTTTCTTTGAAGTTTTCCCTTTTCCCCCTTTTTGCTTATGCATAGTAGGATACAGACTATTATAAAGAAGAAAATAGAAATCACTGCCAATCCCTTTGTCTAGGGAGAGTCCACTAGTAGTTTGCTGTATTTCTTTCCAATCTTTTCTATGACTATACATAAACACATCTATATTTATTTTATATATATGTATATAAAAGAGACCACACTATATATAGTTTTTTACGTATAGCTTTTTATCCTTCTCTTTCCTACTCCTTAATATAGTGAATATAATCCATGCCTTTAAAAAATATTTTAAAACATGTTTTAAAAAAAAATTGGATGGAGAGGATGTAACTTAAGTGGTTGAGCTCCTGCTTCCCACATATGAGGTCCTGGTTTTGCTCTCTGGTGCCTCCTAAAAACCAAAAAATAAGCAACAAACAAATGAAAAAAAGCAACAACTTGGGAGCCATTGTAGCTTAGTGATGGAGTGCCAGCTTCTGCATATGAGGTCTTAGGTTCAATCCCCTGCCCTGGTACCTCAAAAAAAAAAAAAAAAGGGATAATATTCTAATTATATATAGTTATACTTTATTTAATGAGTCCTTTATTATTGGTTGTTACTTTTTTTTTTTTTAAAGATTTGTTTTATTTATTTCTCTCCCCTTCCCCCCTGTTATCTCCTCTCTGTATCCATTCACTGTGTGTTCTTCTGAGTCTGCTTGCATTATCTGGCGGCACTGGGAAACTGTGTCTCTTTTTTGTCGCATCATCTTGCTGCTTCAGCTCTCCATGTGTTTGGCATCACTCCTGGGTGGGCTATGCTTTTTTCACGTGGGGCAGCTCTCCTTACTGGGAGTACTCCTTGCGTGTGGGGCACCCCTACTTGGGGGTACCCCTGCGTGGCACAGCACTCCTTGCACACGGCAGCACTGTGTGTGGGCCAGCTCACCACATGGGTCAAGAGGCCCTGGGGATCAAAACCTGGACCCTCCATATGGTAGGCAGATGCTCTATCAGTTGAGCCACGTCCACTTCCCAGTTGTTACTTTTTTGCTATAAGCAGTGCTGTGTAGGATCCTCATGCATAATATTTCGGATATATTTGATTTTCTTAGAATAGCTGTCCTTCCGACACTTTACTCAGCACTGTTAATGTTAAAAATGATCTAAAAATCAATTTGAAAGATGAGGATTGATATTTCTTTGTTTTAATTTGTAGTTCTTTGATTACTTGTGATTTAATTACTGTTGTCCAAAATGTATTGGCTTTTAGAAATTGTTTCTTCATGCTTTTTCCTTTTATTTTTGAGGGGGACTTTATTTATCTGAAGAGCTGTTCATAAATTATATAATGCCTGAAATAATAACTTTGTATCCTTTTTTAGCATAAGCAAATATCTGTAGGTCAGTTATATACCTGGGAAAAACCATTAATTTTGGGTTAATGTTCTCGCTTCGGCAGCACATATACTAAAATTGGAATGATACAGAGAAGATTAGCATGGCCCCTATGCAAGGATGACACGCAGATTTGTGAAGCATTCCGTATTTTTCCGTTGAATAAAAACATCCATTTCTCATATTAAAAAGAAAAAAATTTTGGGTTAATAGTTCAGTATTTGATAAAACTTTTTTAACTGTTCTCAATACTTTTAAAATAAAATATTTCATAGTGATAATCAATTTAAAACACCTACCCATTTAAAATTACAGAAGTACACTTTGAATCTGCAATAATCTCCACAAACTACATCATTTCAAATAAAAGGAAATGAGTTGGCAAAGAATATTTTTGTGTTACCCGGGTTCATTATGAGTTCTACTTTGGGCTTTGCTCTGTTTCTTTTTGCATATAGATATAGGTGATTGTTCTCTTATATTATAACATTTTTAAATTCCACAAGATCATTTAGAGACAATAGGATTATCATTTATATTCCAGTAGACACCTGTGTAAATGAAAGTTATATAGGAAATTCTTTTTTGAGAAATAGTAATTTAAGAAGTATGTCTCTATGGTATTTACCATATGTATCTTTGTTAGATGTATCTGTTTCTTCTTACTGCCATTGTTTGTAACATTTCACAGATTTAAGGCAAGAACTAGCAGTTCGGGAAAGACAACAGGAAGTAACCAGAAAGTCAGCTCCCAGTTCTCCAACTCTAGACTGTGAAAAAATGGATTCTGCTGTCCAAGCGTCACTCTCTTTGCCAGCTACGCCTGTTGGCAAAGGAACGGAAAACAGTTTTCCTTCACCAAAAGGTTTGTAATGTCTTTTCTTCTTGAGGGTATGGTGAATAATCTATTTAAGATGGCTTGTTGATGAAGCAGGGGTGCTTGTGTGTGTTGGTGCACGCCTTCTCACACACAAGTTTTGGAATCATATTTAAATAGTTTTATTTTTTGCTTTTGGTACTTAACATATCATGAGAGACTAGAGGATAGTTCTGGATCTGCCATAGGCTTTCATACACAGAATCATCAGTTTACCATTCAGACTTATGTAAGACTGACTTGGATGAACATGCCTTTTCTGTTATGTGTAGTTAGTAGATGCCATTTTCAAAGGTGACAAAATGAGGAGTAGCACATAGGCAGTGTGCTTCTTTAAGGCCAGATAAGAAGAAAACTACTTAGCCACTGGATAGAATGGAGCTTTCAGTTCAGATTTATTTAGCTTTTGCAGCTTGCAGACATTTCACCTATTTCCCACCCCCCCATGCTTCCCACCTCTGCTCTTAGTCAAACATAGAGTTTTATCTTTTACTGTGGTATGAGAAGGTTTTCTGTCTAGGCAATTAGTACATTAAGCTTTTTTCTCTCTGTACTTTTTACAGTAGCCACTAGTTGTGCAAGTATTTAAGTTTTAATTTATATTACAATAAAATAAAATAAAATAAAATTCAATTCCTCAGTTGCATTAGCCACATTTTAAGTGCTCAGTAGCCACATGTGGTTTAGAGGCTACCATATTGTATTGGACAGTGCAGATATGGAACATTTAAGTCATCACAAAACATTCTATTGACTTGTAACTCTAGGTAATTTCTACATGGAAGGATTTTTGTTTTTTTTAGTTGAGGTGAAAGTTAGAGACCTTTGATTCTGGGACCAGAGATGAAATGGATGAAAAGGCTAGAAATGTCAGGGGTAGTAGAATTCTGTTGGATGAAGGCCTGTATATATTTTCAAGATATATATTACTTTTTTTTAAAAAGATTTATTTATTATTTATTTATCTCTCCTTTCCCCCCCACCCTGGTTGTCTGTTCTCTGTCTATTTGCTGGGTCTTCTTTGTCCACTTCTGTTGTTGTCAGCGGCATGGGAATCTGTATTTCTTTTCTGTTCCGTCATCTTGTTGTGTCAGCTCTTCGTGTGTGTGGCGCCATTCCTGGGCAGGCTGCACTTTCTTTTGTGCTGGGTGGCTCTCCTTATGGGGTACACTCCTTGTGCGTGGGGCTCCCCTATGCGGGGACACCCCTGCGTGGCAGGGCACTCCTTGCGCGCATCAGCACTGCACATGGACCAGCTGCACACGAGTCAAGGAGGCCCAGGGTTTGAACCGCAGATCTCCCATGTGGGAGATGGACACCCTAACCACTGGGCCAACTCCGCTGCCAAGATATATATTGCTGATATGTCCATGAGCAAAGGCAACTACAAAGTGAACAAGTAAAGCTTATCAAAAACAAGTGAGGGAAGCAGATGTGGCTCAAGTGATTGAGCTCCCTCCTCCCACATGGGAGGTCCTGGGTTTGGTTTCTGGTGCCTCCTGGAGAAGGTGAGCAAGACAGAGAGCTGGCAGGACAGGCAAGTGAGCTGATACAGCAAGGTGATGCAACAAGGAGACAGAGGAAAGACAGTGAGAAACACAACAAAGCAGGGAGCTGAGGTGGCGCAAGTGATTGAGTACTTCTTTCCCACATGGAAGGTCCCAGGTTTGGTTCCCAGTGCCTCCTAAAGAGAAGACGAGCAGACACAGAGCACATAACAAATGCACACAGAGAGCAGACAGCAAACGCAAAAAACAATGAGGAGGGGAAATAAAAATAAATCTTAAACAAACAAAAACCAAGTAAAACAGTGTGGAAACAGATGAGTTAAAAGATCCTTTGAGAATAACATTTGCTGGTATATTGTTATAAAAACAAATTGTGAAGGAAACTGTGATCTAGAATATGTAAAACTATGTTTGGCCATTATTTATAAAACTAGACAATGACACTGAATCTAGAATTCAGTGATTTCTATAATTACATGTCAATCATAAACTTCCTTCAGGTTATTAAACATGGAGTCAGGATGAAGATTAAATTAATGATGGTCTTTATCCTCAAGAAATCTTTTAATAATTTCTTGGATTAAGACCCTTTAAGTGGAATATTCACATAAGTCATTTAAGTTCTTTGAGCTTCAGTTCCCCATTTATATTATTTACCTTATCTTTGCCTTATTATAAGGTGGAATTGGATGAGGCATAATGAAAGTGCTATGTAGTCTTAAATTGTTACTGATGTTATCAGAATATGCTGAGTTTGCTGCTGAGGACACTAGAGCAGATACTGTATAGATTATGTGGTCATCAGAAGCTCTCATTCTCAGTTTTTCAGAAGACTGCTTTTAAATTTGTGGACTTCACAATTAAACATCTGAGTATTAACAAAATTTTGATTTTATATCAGAAATTAGAATTATGCAGATAAGTTCTGAAAATTCTTTAGTTGAACAGTAATCCAACAGTCAGGAGCCTTAGTTGGGATAATTCCCAGAGGGGATGCACCTACTTTTTTTTTTTTTTAAGATTATTTATTTACTCATCCCCTTGTGGCTTGTTCCTTTTCTTTTTCTCTCTTCTCTGTGTCCATTCCTTGCACTTTTTTTCTATATCTGCTTGTCTCCCTTTTCTTGTGTCATCTTGCTGCACCAGCTCTGCATGGCAACCGGCTGTCAGCTCTTCGCAGTGCACAGGCCAGCTTTGCCTTCACAAGGAGGCCCTGGGACGCAAACCCAGGGTCTCCCATATGGTAGATGGGAGCCCACCTGATTGCGCCACAGCTGCTTCCCCAGCATCTACTTTTATAACTCCTTAAGAGTTTTCATTCAGGGTCTTGGTGGGTCAGTAGGGCACAGAGCCTGCTCTGGCCCAGCATTAAGATATTTCAGCTCTAAGGCAGTAATATTTGTCCAAATAGATATATTTTTAGACTGGAGCTAATAATATGAACTTGCACTAACCTAAAAGCTGCTATGTATGGAATCACTGCAGTTCTTATGACGAGAAAGTCAGCATAAGAAACCATGAGAAAAGCAGGTTAGAGAAATCACTGGTCAGCTTATAGAGCTGATCTCTTCTCCGTGAAGTTATTTTTAATTGCCTTTTCTTTATACCATGCCTGCTTCCAAGAAAGCATTTAAAGTGAATTACCGTAAAAGCACAGATTTAATAAAGAAATTTTGAGAATAGGGAAATAATGAGGTTCAGCAATCCCTGTCAAGTGAAGTATAATAGTTTATATCAAATTTAGCACCTCTTTTTTTTTTAAAGTTTTTAATTTTTAAAAAGATTTATTTATTTATTTCTCTCCCCTCCCCCCCAGTTGTCTGTTCTCTGTGTCTATTTGCTGTGTCGTCTTCTTTGTCCGCTTCTGTTGTTGTCAGTGGCACAGGAATCTGTGTTTCTTTTGGTTGCATCATCTTGTGTCAGCTCTGCATGTGTGCGGCACCATTCCTGGGCAGGCTGCACTTTTTTTTGCGCTCGGTGGCTCTCCTTATGGGGCACACTCCTTGCGCGTGGGTGTCCCCTACGCAGGGGACACCCCTGCGTGGCATGGCACTCCTTGCACGTATCAGCACTGCGCATGGGCCAGCTGCATACGGGTCAAGGAGGCCCGGAGTTTGAACCGCAGACCTCCCATATGGTAGACGAATGCCCTAACCACTGGGCCAAGTCCGCCGCCTAGCATCTCTTTTTTGCTGTACAATTGTTGTAGATGCTGGGGGTATAGTGATTAAGACCAAGTCCCTACCTTCCTGGAGATTATATTTTAGAGGAAAAGGACAGTAAACAAAAAGTATTTTTGTGCTGATTAGTGCTGTATAGAAAAACAGAGATATATAAAAAGAGCTAACATTGATTGAGTACTTAGTATGTGTTAGGCACTTTTAAAGTATATTAACTAATTTAAACTTCAGAACCACTTTATGAGATAAGTGCAGGGATTAGCCCCTTTTTTCCTAATGGCAGAGTTGGATTTACTCTTAACCACTATGCTGTACAATCTCAAAAATAAATTGAAGAAATGTATGTGACTGAAAACCTATACTGTGGGGTACGGAAGATGTGAATAAAAATCATGATAAATGATTCTGAATGGGAAGACTTAATTTTGTTACATTATGTATTCTTCTGAAATCAATCTATATTTCAGTTGTAATATCCTAATAGGGAAGTGGACGTGGCTGAACTGATAGAGCGTCCGTCTACCATATAGAACATCCAGGGTTCTATCCCCAGGGCCTCCTGACTCATGTGCAAATGCTGTTGTGCACGCAAGGAGTGCCGTGCGATGCAGGGGTGCCCCTGTGTAGGGGTGCCCCACATGCAGGGAGTGCGCCCTGCAAGGAGAGCCACCCCATGTGGAAAAAAAAAAAAGTGCAGCCCGCCCAGGAGTGGTGCCACACACACGGAGAGCTGACGCAGCCAGACAATGCAACAAAAAAGAGATGCAGTTTCCCAGTGATGCCTGATGAGAATACAAGTAGATGTAGAAGAACACACAGTGAATGGACAGAGAGAGCAGACAGCGGGGGGGGGGGGGGGAGGTGGGATGGGACAGGGAGAGAAATAAATAAAAATCTTAAAAAACAAAAAAATCCTAATGGGATCTTGTTTTAAATGACAAGTTGATTTTAAAGTTATTCTGGAATAGTAAGTGTGCAAGAATAGCAAGAAAATTTTCAAATAGGCTAATAACAAAAAGTGGTTTTGCCCTTTGAGGTATCAAAATATAATTTAACACTATAATAAAGTAACATACTTCTGATAGGATAGACTAGTAATTCAGTGGAACGGTAATATATTCATATATTTAGGGAATTTAGTGTATAGTTACAATGCCATTTCAGCTGAGATAAATATTCTTCACTAAATGGTATGAGGATAATTTACTATATCCATTTTGAGGGAAACAAATTAGATATCTTCCTTATTAGTAACTATAAATTAAATAAAATAATTTAATCATGAATTAAATGATCTAAATGTAAAAAAAATTTTTTGAAAAATACTAGGAGAAAATATGGGGAAATATTTTAATAATAATGAGATGGAGGAAGCCAAAGATTCTTTCCTGAAACACAAAGTTTAAAAATTAAATGTTGGGAAGCAGATGTGGCTCAAGTGATTGGGCTCTTGTCTACCAAATGGGAGGTCCCAGGTTCGATTTCTGGGGCCTTCTGGTGAAAGTGAGCTGCGTGGTGCAGAGAGCAGGCTCAACAAGGTGATGCAACAAAGGAGACACAGAAGAGGGACAATGGAAGATGCAGCAAACCAGGGGAGCTGAAGTGGCTCAAGTGATTGAGTGCCTCTCTCCCACATCGAAAGGTCCTGGGATCAGTACCTGGAGCCTCCTAAAGAGAAGACAAGCACGGAGACCGTGCAGCGAATGGACACAGAGCAGACAGCGAGTGCAAAACACAACGGCGGTGGGGAGGATAGAAAAAAATCTTAAAAAGTTAATTGTCACATTGGGCTATGCCACATACATAAAAGACCAGGGTGAATGTGCTTTAATGTATAGAGCCCTCTCAGATTGATTAAAGGGTAGTAGAAAAAACAGAACGAACAGATGATTTCTGTACAAAGAGATTCACATGACTGATTATGAAAGTAAATAATTAAAACAACATGCCTACCAAATTGAAAAAAAAAAAACCCTGATGATATCCATTATTATTGAGGGCACTGCCATACAGAGTGCTGATATTGGCATAATCTTTTTGGGGAGCATTTTGGCAGTATCAGTTAAGATGGAAAAAAATTGGCATATCCTCTGACCTAGTAATTCTATTTTTAGGAGTCTTCTCCTAAAGGATATATGTTTAAAGATATTTATCCTTGTAGCATTATTCATAATAATGAAAAATTGGGTATAATCTAAATATCCATCAATTGGAGGATGGTTAACTGTACTTATAGTAGTTCCACTCTATACTTTATCCATTGTTTTCAATACTGTATTGATTTTGCATGGAGAGTATACTACATTCTAACATCAACAACAAAACCCAGATGTAAAGGGACCTACAAGTATAATCATTCACCTTTTATTTTTCTCTAGCTATACCAAATGGTTTTGGTACCAGTCCACTAACTCCTTCTGCAAGGATATCAGCTCTAAACATTGTGGGAGACCTCTTACGGAAAGTAGGGGTAAGCATTCAATTCTTATCTCTAGGTATAAATAAGTAAGTATTAAATTATTTCTTAATTTGAAGAGAGGAAAAAAAAAAGGATACCTTCCTGTGGTAAAGACTGAAATTGAGCTGAGAAAAAGCGAAAGCACACCCAGTGACATGCTGAGATTGGTCCAGATAAGTACCTCCAGGGCTTGGACTTGTGTCCACCTCTCTGGAAGATCCATGCCCTGCACTCTTAAGTTAAGACTTGGGTATTCTTTGTGTTCCCCGTTGCTGTTTCTATCATGACTCCTCCATCTTTGTCTAAGATACTTCCTATGAGGCCAGCTATGTGTTTTATACCACTGTCTCATTCTTTTATTTTCCTGCTACCTCCTGTCTTCCTGTCATTGCTTGATTTTTTTGTTTCATAGGACTTTAGCATTGGCTTATGGCATCACTTTCTACCCTTGATCTTGCCCTGGTCTTACTGTTCCTTGGTCACCTCAACTTCAGTGCCTTCTCCTTGGCTCTAACCTTGTATCCCAGAACAGTTTGGCTTTTGAAATAGTAAACTCATTTTTCTGGTTATTCACATTTTCACTCTGAATACCAACTTTTTGACCTTACCAAGAGTAAGCATTTTTTTCCCGCATGTTTCACATGAGGTTTTACTCTGCTATACAGTCCCATGTTACATTTTTTTTAGCTTTCCTTTTAGTAATATACATGACCTTAGATTTTTCCTTTCAACCACTGTTATAACCCATATAATATCTCTGCTAATTGCAACATTATGTTGTACTTTCACCTTTTCTATTCATTTCCAAAGATTAACATACAACATTTTAAACCAGTTCTGTACAAGTTACCTCTCAGCTTTCCATTCTCTAACCTCATTCTAATGTTCTGGTCACCCATATTATAGTTATTAACTCCATGAGTTTACACAATGTATTTAGTTTATAATAGTGCAGAGTCATACAATATTTGTTCTTGTATGCCTTGCTTCACTCAACATAATGTCCTTCAGTTTCATCCTTTTTTTTTTTTTTTTAAGATTTATTTTTTATTTATTTAATTCCCCTCCCCTCCCCCGGTTGTCTGTTTTCTGTGTCTTTTTGCTGCGTCTTGTTTCTTTGTCCGCTTCTGTTGTCGTCAGCAGCTCGGGAAGTGTGGGCGGCGCCATTCCTGGGCAGGCTGCTCCCTCCTTCGCGCTGGGCGGCTCTCCTTATGGGCGCACTCTTTGCGCGTGGGGCTCCCCTACGC
The DNA here is from genome assembly GCF_030445035.2 of Dasypus novemcinctus. NCBI lineage: Eukaryota > Metazoa > Chordata > Mammalia > Cingulata > Dasypodidae > Dasypus > Dasypus novemcinctus. The sequence continues at coordinate 24,465,687 of NC_080693.1, read as the reverse complement.
GGGGGGACACCCCTGTGTAGCACGGCACTCCTTGCGCGCATCAGCACTGCGCATGGGCCAGCTCCACACGGGTCAAGGAGGCCCGGGGCTTGAACCGCCGGCCTCCCATGCGGTAGATGGACGCCCTAACCACTGGGCCAAAGTCTGTTTCCCTTCAGTTTCATCCTTGTTGTCATATGCTTCATGACTTCGTTTCTTCTTATAGCTGCATAATACTCCATTGTGTGTAAACACCATCGTTTGTTTATCCGTTCTTCAGTTGATGGACACCTGGGCAGGTTTCTTTGTTTTGTTTTTTGTTTTTTAAATATGAGCTATCTCCTGTTTTTCACATTCTTCATATTCATCTGTGACACACTGATCCCTTCCACTGTCACCGTTGACTTCACAACCTCTTTGGCTGTGATGAAGACCTACAGTCTGGATCAGTCATCAGGTATGCAGCCACGTGGACTTAGGCTACTATGAAGTCAGCATTTCTAGCATCAGTTTGCTTCCTTTCCTTCTTCTCCTTACCTTTACCTCTTTTTTCAATAACCTTGCCTGTTGCAACTTCCCATTCTCCACCGCCCCGTGTTTTTTCGTTTGAGATTCTTTCTGAAAAAAGTGGAAATTGAATTTTACTTTCTATAAAGAAGAAATGGGAGGTCAAGACACAAGGTCTTACCTCTTTTGGTTCATAAAATTATGTTCTCACCATCAGATTAATTCTGAATATGCATTTTGAAGTTACTGTAAAAAGAAATGTGTGTAAATTAGTCATAAAGTACATAGAGTAATCTTTCCCCACTCCTAGGATAACTATTTTTTCAGTCCTCTTGTTTCAAGAGTTGTGGTATTTGCCTCTGTAACTCAAAGCACTTATTTTTCTGCATATTGATTTATCAGTGTTAAGCAAAAATGAGAAATTTAGCTCACCTCAATTTATTTTTTTGTTTTTCCATTATGCTTAAACCTCTGTTTCTGAATTTATTAGTCTCAACTCTCTGTACTTTCTTACACACACTTTCTCTCTCTTGTATTCTGTATTGGTTGATTGTGAAAACTGAAAATTAGTCAACAGCACTTAAACAATATTATGCCCATATAAATATTATTTTCTGTACAATCAGAGGAGGAATTGGACTTTTAGATCCTTATATTTTTCCCACTCAAAAGATAAATGTTGCAAACATTTTGTTCTTGAAGTATCATTTACTCAAAATCATATCAGATTTTAGTTTGCTTTGTATTTATATCATAGCTGACTTTTATGCCTTTTTCTTTTTCCCAGTGTCTCTAATGGCCTTTTTTGTGGAAAGAAGGAATATGTACTTTTTTGGCTATATCCCTCATATCATTCAGCTTCTTCACACTTTTAACTGAATGCTTTAATATGCTTCTTGGGCTGCTGCAAAGTTCTCACTTTTGAATTTCTCTTCTTTATACTCTTGGTTTAGTTTTGTTTATTTTTAGATCTCATGTCATCTTCTTTCTTCATTGTTTGTTTTGCTTTAGTATATCCTTAAGTAATTTTTTTAGAAATAGTGCATGAAAAGTTAAATTTGGAGTCCTTCTGTAGTTTATCCATTCAGCTGACAGTCTTCTAAAATTTCATCAAAATCTTCAGTCTCCTGTTATCCACCCGCTGCTCCATGCTTTTATGAATATTTCATTTTATACTTCTTTACAATACTTAGTTCATTGACTTGAACTGGAAGCCCCATCCTCATGCTTCCATCCTGTGACAAATCAAGATCCTTTGATTTAAACTTCCTTGATTTCCTCTCTGACCTTTTGTCATTACCCCCCTAAAATTACCTTTGTAGCTGTTCTTCCTTCTTGTCTCAGTGGTAAAAGTATCATATTCCTGTCCATGGCTCATTTTTCCCTCTGTGCTTTTGGATTCCATTCCTTCCAGCCTTCTCATCCTTTATTTCACCTGTATCTTCAGCCTCTCTCTGATTTATTATTCATATATATGTTAACATATATGTATGTTAATGTTTAATGTAATATTCATGTATTACACATTGTATATAATTTATATGTAATATTTGTGTATTACATACTATATATTTCAAAAATTTTTAAATCTTAAAAAGCCAATATAAGAGTAGTTATTCTTTCCTTTCACCCTATATCACTTTTTTTTTTTTTTGAGGTACCAGGGGCATGGGATTGAACATGGGACCTTATGTGTGGGAAGGCAGCACTTAACCACTGAGCCACATCGGCTTCCCTGAGTTGGTTTTTTCTTGTTGTTTTTTTTTTTTTAGGAGGTTCTGGGAACCAAACCCAGGACCTCCCATGTGGGAAGCAGGTGCTTAACTGCTTGAGCCACATCTATTCCCACCTACATCACTCTTTAGCCATCATCCTCTTTCCTTCACAGCCAAGCTTTTTGAAAACATCTACATTTGTCATTAGCATTTTTGACTACCTGTGCTCTCCCCAGTCATTCTAGTTTGGGTTCTAGCCCTGTGTACCCTGCTAAAACTGTTCAAATGATGATCTCAGTGCTATCAAATACAATGGCTGCTAATTTTATTTACAATGTTCAATTTTTATTTTTTATTTTTAATTCTTTCCTTTCTCTGCTTCTCTGATGCCATGTCATGGTCTGCTTCCTCCCTTTCTGTCCATTCCTTCTTAGTCATCTTTGTTAGTTCTTCCCCTCCCCCCTCTTCAGTACTGGTTTTATTCAGAGTTTTGTCCTTGATTTTCTGATTCACTATTCACAACCATGCTTTCCTCACTAATTGACATGGATTTCTCCTAAATCTTTATCTCTAGACTACCCTTTTCCCCTGGATGCTAGACCCACTATTTGCACTTGAATGTCTCACTGACACCTTGTGTTAGTCAACCAAAAGGGCTGCTGATGAAAAATACCAGAACTCTGTTGACTTTTTTTTTATATATATATATTTTTAAATCATCTTTCTTTCTTTTTTTTTTTTTTTATTATTAGTTTTTATTTCTCTCCCCTCCCCCCCCAGTTGTCTGTTCTCTGTGTCCACATTGCTGCGTTTTCTTCTTTGTTCGCTTCTGTTGTTGTCAGCGGCACGGGAATCTGTGTCCCTTTTTGCTGCATCATCTTGTAGCGTCAGCTCTCCGTGTGGGCGGCGCCATTCCTGGGCAGGCTGCACTTTCTTTCGCACTGGGTGGCTCTCCTTACGGGGCGCACTCCTTGTGCGTGGGGCTCCCCTACGCGGGGGACACCCCTGCGTGGCAGGACACTCCTTGCGCTCATCAGCTCTGCGCATGGGCCAGCTGCACACGGGTCAAGGAGGCCTGGGGTTTGAACCGTGGACCTCCCATGTGGTAGGCGGACGCCCTAACCACCGGGCCAAGTCCACTTCCCTCTGTTGACTTTTATAAAGGGTATTTATTTGGGGTAGAAGCTTGCAGTCATAAGGCCCTAAAGAGTCAAACTCAAGGTACCATAAGAGGTACTTTCTCACCCAAAGTCATTGGCCAGGTGTTGAAGCAAGATGGCAGGTGATGTCTGCGAGTTTCAGCCTGCCTTTTTCCTTTTAAGGCTCTGTGGTCCCAGGTTTTTCCAGTCTCAGCTATAGGCTGGCATAAGGCTTGTCTCTCTCCCTGGGACTTGTTTCTTTCTGGGCTCAGCTGCTCTGGTCTCTTCACAAGGTCAGCTGTAGACTATCAAGGCTAATCTCTCTTCTCAGGGCCTCTGCCATATCTATGGAGCTGTCTCTATTCCTCTGTTGTCCTGTATATCTCATTTCTCTGTGTGTCTGTTTCGTCTAAGAGTCTCTTTTATCCCCACCAGGGGGGTGGGGACTCAACCCTGCATGCCCTAGTGAAGTGGTTGAATCAAAGCCCTCATCTTGCCATAATGGAATCAAAGACATCTCAGCCAAATCTAATGTAATCAAAGGAGCTCACACCCAGAGGAACTGACCAGTTTACAAATATAATCAGTATCTCTCTTTGGAATTCATAAATGATATTAAACTGCCACACACCTTAAACATAATTTATGCCTGCTGTGTGATAGATACTCAGCATATATTTGAATGAATGAATGACTGCCTTTAATATAGGAAATGAGTAGTTTTCATTTTCCAATGAATGTGTATGTTTAACAAATTGCTGAAATAATGCTTATTCAGAGGCTTATCCCACAAGGTCATTACCTTTCTTCCTTCCTTCTGTTATTTTACTGGCTTATTGTATTTTTAGTTTAGGGAAGAAGGAAAAGAGAAAAAACTTTGTTGCTGTTTCTTAATAGCTCTTTTTGAAATTATGGGGGAGGAAGGTTCAAATAAATTTTCAAAGTGAAGTATTTGTTATCTGTGGATTTAACTTGCACATTCCTAGCCCCTTAGCATCATGGATAATAGGAATGGACTTTATTTTTGGTCATATTCCTTTTTTTTTTTGCAATGGATTATATTCTCCTTTCTTTTCCCTCCTTGATTTGGCCAAAGGGGGAGTAGGTAATGTCTGTATGATAGAGGAGAAACTCTCGTTCTCTTTCTTTTGTAGTCTGGCCTTGCCTTGTGTTTTGGTGACAGGTGTGAGGAAAGGCACCCAGTTTAGAGGTTAATGCTAAGGGAGTTTTATCATTTTCAGGTGAATTATTTAATTATAGACAAAGGGTATCAACCATTTTACATGTGTATTCTGAGAAATAAATTTGCTTTAATTTTATGTATTAAAATTTAAGGTATTATAAATGCTTTCATCCATGTTGATGCAGTAGAAAAAAATAAACTGAGAGGCCTATACAGAGAATTGACTGCATTAAAAAAATTAAGCAATGTTTTTGAATTGTTTGTAGTGTTTGTTCCTACAAACATATACTCACACACCAAATAACCAACAAGCAGTCACAACTAAGAAACAATGGATAGGGCCAAGGGACCTGGGATCTGTCTCTACCTAACTGTGCCACATTTTTCTTAGTTGTAAGGTGAGGATTATATCTGCATCCCACAGTAATACTGAGAGGAATAAGTAAAGTATTCTGAGCTCAAGAAGTCAGTATAAATGCTCTCTTTCTACTAGAAAGGTGGTTGATTATGTATAAATAGACTCCATTTTCAAATGAGAGTGATGTATGAGTCTTGAAATAGAAATCTTTTGAAATGCAAATTTGTGTGTAACTACTGTTTTGACAACCAAATCATTTTCTCTTCCTTTTGTAGGCTTTAGAATCCAAATTAGCAGCCTGTAGGAATTTTGCAAAGGACCAAGCATCACGAAAATCTTATATTTCAGGGAATGTTAACTGTGGGGTGATAAATAGCAATGGCACAAAATTCTCTCGTTCAGGGCATACCTCTTTCTTCGACAAAGGGTAAGTACTAGAAATTTTAAATAATTTTTTGAGTAGTGACGTTGTAGATTATTAAGTGTTCTTTTTGAAGCTTTGAACATGTAAACTCTGTGATAAACTTACTTGAAGCTTGTTATCATTCACATCTTAGGGGACATGAAATCTGTTGTTGTCCTTAGTCCTTGTGGAGTCTGTTGCATAGGAACCCTAGGTCTGAGCATCTGTTTTGGGAAGTAGACTCTTGAACGGCAGCCCTGCTAGCCTTGGGAGATTAAAGGGGAACACCATATAGTCACTGTTCTTAAGGTGTTCATGCTAGTGGACTTTTTTTGGCAAATATGTATTAAGGCTAGAAGAGAATACTGCAATTATGTGTATGCAAACTCTGCAGCAGATTTTAGAAAAAGATAAGGCCCATAAGTATTTAGACACTGGGTCAATTATAGATTAGGAAATACTACTTTTGTTTGATATAAAGGCTTTTTCAGGGGAATTGAGAATTAAAGGAAAAAAGGTCTTAAGATTGAAGCAGTCATACATCCTCATTGTAAAAATAGCAGGTGGTACAGAAATATATATTACAAAGTAAATGTTTTCCCATTCTTCTGGCATCCTTATAGTTACGCCTAGGCATGCAAAATCATATTTTTATGCATCTGCCTGAGGCTCTTTAACTACATACTTTATGGGATTATACTTTAAGTATTGCTCTGTAACATGTCTATCATGACTTAGATTATGAATAATATGTCTGTACATATTGTTCTGCCTCATTTTATTTAATCCTAGTTAGGACCTGTGTTCTGAAAATGCTGACCCTGTCTCCAAACGTAGCTGCTGTTGGAACAGCAACTGAAACACCCATGAGCCCTTCTACTGTCTGTGCTTTGATAGTAGAGGCAGCTCCTTCTTGTTTTCCTGCAAAAGCAATGCAGATACAGGTTTTGAAATTTTCATAATTTTATAAAGGAGCTTGTATTTTCTACTTTCATCAGTAACTATGGGATGTTTATGGAGGACCTGATTTGATACATAGTGTACTCTAAAAAATCTTTTATTGTCCATCCTCATAGAATGGAGTATTTTGGTTTATCTTTCTCCCTTAAGGGAATTCTGCATGGGACTATACATGTTTCATTAATATTCTATTAAAAGCACATTTAAAAATATCAGTAAATAAAATAAAAACTTTTTTTCTAACTGTTGGAGTTCCTCAGATGAGGTAAGTATAAATTAATTTTCCTCAGGTTTAAGAATTTTCAGGTAAACTTGAGAAGTTCTCCTATTTTTAACCTGTAATAGTAAATGGGATAAACAGATACAGAAAAATTTTAGGGGTAGTCTTTATGAGTGTTAGAAACACTGCCTAGTTTTCCATGCAACTTGTAATCACTTCTAGTGAGAACAGTCCTGAACCATAAATGGATTGCTTGGACAGATGCTTTTGTATGTAGAAAGTCCTTAAGAATGGTCATGAGGCGGGGAGATATACTTTGTCAGTTCAGGGGCATACTGCTCCTGTCTTCTTTGGAGACCGACTTCCACTTGACTCCTGATGCACCAGGGAAGTGATTGCCCCGAGATGAACCCACCCTTAGGGAGATGTGGAGAGTACAGTGTAACCTGAATTCAGTGCATCCTAAAGCCAGGAGGGTCTGCTCTAGGCATTTAACTCTACCCCTGTCCCCTGAGGAGCGTTTTAGATGCAGAGTAGGCTTTATTTCCAGAATTGAGACTGGAAATGTACTTCCCAGTGGAAATAGTTTTACATATATTTAGTTTTGGTTTAAATAGTGTATTGTACTATTTATTTCTATTAAGAATTAAATGTGTTTTTGTGTGCTGGCCTTTTCTCAGGTGTTTAGTTTATATGAGAATTGGATTGTATATGCACTCTGAAATATTAAGTTACTATTGCTTATCTATGTCTAGTTGTCATGCTCCTGAAGATAACTTTTTTGTGGGTTTTGCTGTGTTCTCACTTGCTGCTTTGCTTTGGTTTGGCTTCCTTCTGGCCTGCCTTTTTACTTCTGGCCTTTCTTCCTGCTGATCTTTTGACTAGATAAAAATCAAGATGATATGTACCAGCTGCAAAAGGTTGCGGGAAGATATCCCAACTCCCAGTTCCATTAAGACAGGTTGAAAAAAAAAAAGGTAGTCCTTGTAGAAGCTTAGAAGTGTGGCTTGTAGTTTCAGTGTGAAACGAAACACTCCATTTAAAAAGGCTTTGGCTCTAGATCTTGCCTGCCTTACCTCTCCCAAGGAACTGGAGCATAGTCATTATAGCTTTACTAGCATTACTAGAGACTGATAGGAGAATCATTCAGGGGAGACTGTTAATCAGAGTAGGTTTGTATATGTGCAGGTGTATAGGAGTGTACATTGTACACCCCATCCTCTCACCCTCCTCAGCATCTTCAGATAAAAATGAGGCTTTACCACATAGAGCAGTATACGTTAGTTAGGTATATTACTTTATGGGTTTCAGAATACGCTGTAAATTCTGTTTTCTGAAGCTTTCATGGATTTTATCTTATCTCTGATAACTTCTGCTAGTCTGTAAAAGGTGGGTTACTGTGCCTATTTCCCAGGTCTTGCTCTGTTTCCTTCAACCATTAATAACCTTTCATATCACTCATCTAAAAATATACAAATTTGGTATGTAGTATAGTCACGAGTTCTTTCAGAAACATTCATTTTTCTCTATAACTTCTCTTTGAGTTTCTTATGTATCACTTGCCCTATTTTTGTAAGGTAGTCTGATTTCTTTTGGGCTGTGTGTAGGTGGGCATGGGCTAATTTTAGGGCATAGTGTGAAAATAGTATTTGTGTTACTGTTTAATGTTTTTTTCCTTTTTTTTATTAGGCAAGAAAAAGTCATATTTCCCACGTTGTTCATGGGTAACTAAATTTGTTTGCTGTGCTCTTTTTTCATCCTTTCTCAATAATGGTGTGTGGTGGAAGACACATTAACTGGAACTGGTTTTACTAACTGCATGGGGCTGACTCAGCTTTAATCAACTTACAGCCCATTTGTGAACATTCAAATTTCTGTTTACTTGGCTCTATGCCATTATTATTAGTTCAGCTGTTCAAAATAAAATGAGTTGCAGTGGTCCTGAGTCAGTTGTGAATAGCATGCCTCTTGGCATCCGTACATAAGGTAGGGGGCTGCATTGAGACATCAGGAGTTGGGTAGGGGCTGAGAGTCACTGTCTGGTCACAGAGTTACCTGTGTTCTTCTCTTTTCTCAAATCTGTCACTAATGATGGTGGAGTCTGGCCGTGTGGGGTTGCCCACACTCTTCGCTTACCCTTTATTCCCAAATGGGGATGGTAGATGGGGACATGAGTATAAGAGCTACTTAACATTTGAGAGATGCATTCCGGCTTGCAGAGCCAGGCCTCAGGACTGGAGCTGGCTGTAGGTACTCTGAGCTTCCATTTGTCTATTTAATAGGGAAATTGGGGGTTTGGAATGTGACCACTTACCCTTCCAAATTTACTGTGGCCCACCCTCATCCTCATTCTACTGCCTTCTCAGATGTGCCCATCCTTGCTTCTTTGACAGATTTAGAGTTTTCATCCTTTATTTCTATCACATTAGATTTATTGTCCTCCTGACTAGTTTCTAAACAAATGCATTTGTTCTTTTCCCTTTTTCACTTCTTCTATTGACATTTTACAACTGACCGTAGCACATTTTCTTAGCTTGAGTCTCCATTTTTTTAGACTCTAGATAGATTTTGGTGGTAAGACCATGAAATTTCATAGTTTCTGGGACTTCTTTGACTAGATGATTCCCAGATCTGTGTATCTTCATCTCTGCCTATTCTCTCCACTTAGTCCTGTGTTGTCCACTGAGGCATTTCCTTTTGGTTCTTACTACTCCCTGAAACCCAACGGGAGTATAGAGGTGTTCTTTGGAAACCCATTGTACAACTTTATAGTTCCCTGAAGGTCTTCACCAGACTTATAATCCCAGTTTGGGGGTCAGCTTTATTCTCCCACTAATCTTTTTTTTTTATTTTTAAAATTTATTTCTCTCCCCCCCCCCCCACCAAGTTGTCTGTTCTGTGTCCATTTGCTGCGTATTCTTCTTTGTCCGCTTCTGTTGTTGTCAGCGGCACAGGAATCTGTGTCTCTTTTTGTTGCATCATCTTGCTGCATCAGTTCTCCGTGTGTGCGGCGCCATTCTTGGGCAGGCTGCACTTTCTTTCGCACTGGGCGGCTCTCCTTACGGGGCGCACTCCTTGTGCGTGGGGCTCCCCTACGCGGGGGACACCCCTGCGTGGCAGGGCACTCCTTGCGCCGCATCAGCACTGCGTGTGGGCCAGCTCCACACAGGTCAAGGAGGCCCCGGGGTTTGAACCTTGGACCTCCCATGTGGTAGATGGATGCCCTAACCACTGGGCCAAGTCCGCTTTCCTCTCCCACTGATCTTTTACTTGCTACTTCTTGACTCAGGGGAGGGTGCTAGGTGGAACCCTAGCAGATTGGTTACTCTCTACACACCTTCTAATCAGGAGTTCCCATTTCTATCCACACAGAGACTATTACTTATCTGGTTTCTTGTTCTTCCTTTATATCCTGGATTGCACCAGTTATTTTTCCTGGTAGAGCTTCCTTGGGGTGCACCAAAGTGGTTGCTTACTTGAGGGCTGGTGAGTGCACTGTGACCAGGAGGAGCTTGGGGAAGGGTAATAGTCTGGGGATCTGGGTACAGGCTGTGGGCCTGACTCCTTCATTGACAGGCTCACTGGGTAAGCTCAGATTAATAACTGGGCCTTCTCTTGCCTTGGCTTTCTTATCAGTGTAACAGTGGGGATGAATTTGATGTTCTTTAAAGTTCCATTGAGCTTGAGAATGCTAGAATCTTAGCCCTAAACCCACATATAGAGCTGTCTTCACAGTTGCTGCCTTGGCAAGCCTCTGCAGAACAGATGCCAAATTCTTCTTGGCTTCTGATAGTGCTCCTGCGGCAGGGAGTAGCAGTAGTCCACTTAGCTGTGCTGCCGTCCTCTGTGAGGGCAGGCAGCCTGGGTGTACACTTTGACAGCAGAGACCATTTGTGAGTCCTGCCCGTGTCTCCTGGAGGTTTCTAGGAGAAACAGGCATTGGAGACTCTGTGACTAGCCCAGTGACAAATGACAAAAGGTATATTTATGACGGCTACAATGGCAAAAAGGGTATAGTCCCCTGCCACTAGGAGAGGCACAGGCCTTGGGAGAGTTGGGGAAGATGATTTAGCATTTTCAATGTAATAGCACTCAAAAGTTAGATCTCTCCCAGCCCCAAAAGAAGAGGGAAACTTAAAAACACCTGTGGTATAATCCAGGCTGTTCATCACTGAGGTAAGAAAATGTACAACAGGGAGAAAATTACATTTGTCAGAGCTACCCTCCTGTTGCTCTTGGTCAATATGTGGGTGGCTTGATTTCAAACTAGAAATATATACTTTGAGGTTAGTTTCTTCACCCAGGGTGTTTTAGTTTCCTAGGCTGCTCAAAGTAATGCCATGAAATGGGTAGATTAAAAATGGGAATTTATCAGCTTATGGTTTTGAGGCTAGGAAGAAGTCCAAATCAGGGCACATCAAGGTGGTGCTTTCTCCCCAACTGCTGGTGATCTTTGGCTCCTCTTTCACATGGCAAGACATAGCAACATCTGTTGGTCTCTCCTTTTTCTTCCAGATTTCATTGATTTCAGCATCTTGCTTTCTCCTCATGTCTGAATTCATTCCGTTTATAAAAGACTCCAGTAATAGGATTAAGACCCATCCCAATTAAGGTGGCCACACCGTAACTGAAGTAACCTCATCAAAAGGCCCTAGTTACAATGGGGTCACACCCATAGGAATGGATTAGATTTAAGAACATGTTTTTTTCTGGGGTATATACGGCTTCAAACCACCACACAGGGATTGAGTCCCATAGATTTAGACATTAACTCTATTTCTTCAAAGTAGTCAGGGATCATTTTTCAAGTCTCTTTGCATGCTTATTTTTCTATGAGGTTGTACTTCCCTCTTCAGTGTATGAAAATAGTTGTCTTTGTGGGGTGTGCATGTGTCTGCAGTTTTTTTTTTTTTTAAAGGGAACCTCTCTATTGGAGTCTGTTCAACTTGCCAGACTCTCCAATGAGCAGGTGGTGGGCAGTGATGGACAGATGTGTTGAAGTGCAGCCCTTGCATTTGGCTGCACCTTCCAAATGGCTAGTGGGACAAATTTTCCTAGAAAGTGTTTCTGTATGGAAAGGCAGAAGTTGCCTCCTGAGAGGGGTTCCAGGCCTTGTACTCATGCCCTTGCTGCTTCCCATGGCTCCACTCCCAGTGGCTGGGGCAGGGTGGGGCTCTCCACATTGCTGGGCCCTGGGGTGCTGGGTCCTGGCTGCAGGCTTTTGTGCTGGGCTGGTCTTGTTGCTCATGAGTCTGCAGAAAGCATACCCATCTAACTTTGCTTGCTAAACAGTGCTAAGAAGTTTCTTCCCCTCTTATTAAGACATTGATGTTCACTGTAGGTTTAGAAAATAATAAAAAACATATAAAGAAGTAAACAAAATTTATACACAATCTAGAGGGAAGAAACGTGACTTATTAAATTTCCCTTCTAGAATATATTTGATATTTAGGTGTGGGTATAATATATTAAGACTTAGCTATACAGATAATAATGTCTATATAAGGGGCTTTGGTTTGGAATCTAGAATAGATACTATTCTTTTTTCATATCATTGAATGAACATACACAGTTTCTACTTAGCATTACCTACATTCTGAATGTTTTCCTGTTAGAAAATTCTGTGAAATGTGTTAATAGCTATCTAATATTTCATCACTTAGTTGTACCATTTCCCTACTGTCAGTCATTTAGGCCTGCTCTGTGGGGAAAAATGAGGGCTGTGGCAGCAGTGGCCTGTAAGATGAAGTTGCCCACAAGGGATCACGTGATCTTATTCCCCAGGACTACTTACCGACTTCTCAGTGCCCTAACCAACTGATGCTTTATAGACAACCACTTAACTTGGCCTTAGGATTCTGCTGTGGGCCAGGAAGAGTTTTAGAAAGCACGTGAATTTCTTGCTGTGTGTAGAGTGATTTTAAATGACAGTCTCTCTTTCTCTCCCTCTCTCCCCCCTCTGCTTTGGTCACCCCCACAGGGCAGTAAACGGCTTTGACCCAGCTCCTCCTCCTCCTCCTGGCCTGGGCTCCTCTCGCCCATCATCAGCACCGGGTATGCTGCCTCTCAGTGTGTGAGTGCCCGGCCTCCAGGTGGGGGCTTCTGCCCTCCCCCAACCACCCAGGACACCCATGCCTCGCCCGGGTGCCTGGGCACCGCCCCGTGCCCCTCGTCTGCCCCGCCATGGTGGGCAGGTGGCAGGCTGCATGCGGTGGCGGCTTCTGGGCCCTGCCTAGCCCCAGGACTGCGCGATATCAATACTGGCTATTTTCTCTTCTCGCCGTAGTGCCGTTGGTTTCACATGATTGCACTTTTGTGGGTCACAAGGTGATACATCCCTGTATTACTTGGTCACTGGATGCAGAAGTACCTATTCATCACACCTGCCCCGTAGCCCCATCCTGCTGTACTGATATAAGATTTAGTTGTGTTTAGGACATTGCAAATCTTCTAGAAGTTCTCTCCCAATCAGGTCAACGTGTGCCCTCCTGAGCTCCCACCCAAGCATATTCAGTGCTTATGATCATGTGCCCCCCACCCCACAACTCCACCCCTCACAATTAGGACCTGTTTCTGGCAACAGGTTAGGAAGCTCACTGAATTAGGAAACATTTTCTGCATCTTCTCATTTTTACTCAAGCATTTATCATTCTTCAGACTTGCCTCCCATAGCAGCAGAATTCCTGTCTGAGCCCCAGAAAGCAGGAGCCCCTGGGGCCTGGGCACATGCAGGGCTGTGCTTCTGTGATGTCTCCTCCTCTGTGTCCCTCAGACTCAGGGGGAGGGGGCTTGCAACTTCCTTGCCAGTTTTCCAGTCCTTCAGTTAAAATGACATCTTCAGAGCACTTTTGTTTGTCTTCTGAGGGCCAGTCCAGTTGTGTTAGGAAGGGCTGAGTGGCCTGATTTGAGGGGCTGGCTGGTGCTGACTCCTGGGGGGCACACTGATTGTAAGTGGTTGTCCCTGTGCATCCTTTGATTACTCTCATGCTGCATTTACTGTTTACATTTGTTTTATTGTACATAGGTTTGTAAACATTATTGATAGCCTAAGATATTTGTATATAACTTGGGCTTTGTAGCTTTTATTTATTCAGAACTCATATGGCATGTTAATGACTTACGATGGTGTCCTACTCTGGGCAGTTGTATAGGATCATCATGTGGTTAAAAAAAAAAAAATAATACTTCCCCTCAAAAAAAAAAATCTTTTAATGTGGAAACAATAAATTTCACAGAAAAAAAAAGGTTTGCGGTTGCTTTATTGGGTTCCTGCCATCCTGTGAAACAACCTGGAGCACCCAGAGCCGGATTCAAATGTCACTTCTGCTCTGTGGGACGTGACTTTGGACCGCAGCTGTGGAAAGGGACAAAGAAGATTCAGGTGACCTCAGGAGATGTCTTATTGCCAAATGGGTGTTCTCATACTGATTCTTGGTACTGGTTTCCACTCTTAGCTGTGAGTTGGAACAACCAGAGAACGGCCTGGACCCTCTGGGAGGAAGGACCAGGACTTGAGGGAAGGGAGTTTGCTAGGTCATGGAGTAACTGCAGTGGGTCCTACAGTGGTTCTCTGAACTGTGCTACCTTTCATGACATTTGTCATTCTGGGACTAGGTGTTATTTGGATCCGGGCTTCTCTCCTCATATTTTGGGTTGACGCTACTGGGAAGGTGTGGATGTTTGGTAGACCGGGCTTGAGGAATGTGTAAACTGGGAATCTGTGTGAACACCAGTTCTGAATACTGTTTGATTATAACATATAGTGTTTACAGTTTTAAAACTCTTAAGTAGAAGAAAATAGCATAAATGAATTAAATTCCTAAGTGATTAAGAAATAAAAGGAGGTTACATTTTCACAAGTTTCTTCTGTCAGTTACTATATGGGCAGGACTATCTACTGTTAGTTGTAGTGGAATTTTTCTTTTTGTACCTACCGGGGACTGAACCCAGAACTTCATACATTGGAAGATGTTCAACCATTGAGCAACATCTGCTCCCTGGAGATTTTCTTTTAAACTGACTTAAAAGCTGACCAAGAGACATGTTATGTATGCCTAGCTGGGTTGCCAGAGCGGTTGGGAAGGAAACTAAATCTCTCAGGTAGCAGTGTTGTGTAACACCCAGCATCTTCCCCAACCATCAGAGGTTTAAACATTTAGCAGGCCATTTTGTTCAAATGAAATCTTGTATGGGAACCCCCAATCTCTAAAACATGACAGGTAGAGCTACTCTGGTTAAAGCAAGGATGGTCTTGTATTTGGTGCCCCAGTGATTTCTGTTTCTTTCCAGCTGAACACTCCTGGATTTATATCAAGACTGTTCTGTCAATTGTTCAGGCAGTTGAAGGCTGGGGGTGGAGCCTCGCTGCAGGGTCCCACGTGGTAGTTTGTTATTCACTGAATGTTACCACACTGTATCCAGGAGAGCAGGGACCAGGCCCATGAAGAGACAGCAATAGCTGCTGGGCTCATTTCCAGTCCCTTGACAAGGAGATGCCTACAGAGTTTGGCGTTGCAGCAGCTTTTCCCATGGGACTCCAGGAGGAAGTTGGTTGACTCCTGGGCCTCCTTTTCAACCTTGTTTATATGCTATTTGGTCAAGATGCTACTTTGTACTTGCTCAAATGGAGAATTTGCTACCTGGCATACTGTTTCACTAGTATGTACTGCTTGCCTGTTTTTTTTTTCCTAAGTTTGCTCAGAAACCTCCAGGCTGAGTGGGTTTTCTTCTAGGGCTGCCCATTGCCAGGGTTTCACTGAAACCTTTAGGAATGAGCCCAGCCCTAAAAGCTGAACCAAGGGCTAGTCCGCCGTGTAGAGGGGGCTTATCCCGGGTGGGAAGGACAGTCTCTTGCCTCCACTTGTTTTCATCTCACCCACCCAGTGCGATCCCTTGCTCCCAAAACATCTTTTTTAAAAAATTTTTATTTCTTTTAAAGATACATTGATCACACAAAAACACGTCTGTCTTGATGAGACGTTAAGAGCCAGCACCCTACTTTCTTTCAGCCCAGAGTGGCCAGAAACTATAGCCTATCAACTCAGTTAAGAGACAGGCTGGGATCTTGAGTCAGCCAGTGAGGTGTATTAGGACTAGTATATATATCTAAGTGAGTGGAGAGCAGGATAAGCTAGGTTTAACTGACTTGCCTGAGCTCATAGCTAGTTAATAACAAAGCAGGTTTGGAAATGCCTGGTTCCTTTTTCTGCTATACCCTCCCATTTTTCCGAACTTGAGGTCTCGCTGGCCTTGACCAGCTTTAGTTTCCTAAGCTGCTCAGGCAAATATCATGAAATGGGTTGGGTTAAACAATGGGAATTGATTCATGGTTTGAGGCTGGGAAAAGGTCCAAATCAAGGTGTCATCAAAGCAATGTTTTCTACCTGAAGACTGGTATTCTGGGGCTAGCTACTGACGATCCATGCATGGTTTGAGGCTGGGAAAAGGTCCAAATCAAGGTGTCATCAAAGCAATGTTTTCTACCTGAAGACTGGTATTCTGGGGCTAGCTACTGACGATCCTTAGTCCTTAGCTTGTCACATGGCAAGGCGTACATAGTGGCATCTCCTGGTGTCTCCCCTCCAGGGTCCAGTGACGTGTAGCTTCTTCCTGTGGCTTTCTGTCTCAATTTCATTTTACTTATAAAAGACTCCAGTACTAGGACTAAGACCCATCCTGATTGAGATAGGCCACACCATAACTGAAGTTACTTCATCAGAAAGCCCTACTTATAACGGTTTCACATCCACGACTGGATTAACTTTAAGAATGTTTTTCTGGGTTATAAACCACCACAACCCTCATGGACTGTGTTGGGCCTCAAGCCTCACTAAAGGGCAGCAGATGAGAAGAATTTGAATGCTTGGGCATGGCGAGCTGTGGGGGCTGGCCCAGCCTTTGCAGAGGGAGGAATAGGATCTATCCACGCTCCTCCCTTTTCCAAATCTTGTTGTTAGGTACGTCAACTCTGCTTGTCTTAAAAGCTGTCCTAGGGAAGCGGAGTTGGCCCAATGGGTAGGGCATCTGCCTACCACATGGGAGGTCCGTGGTTCAAACCTTGACCCGTGTGGTGAGCTGGCCCACGTGCAGTGCTGATGCGCACAAGGAGTGCCCTGCCATGCAGGGGTGACCCCCGTGTAGAGGAGCCCCATGCGCAAGGAGTGCGCCCTGTAAGGAGAGCCCCCCAGGGTGAAAGAAAGTGCAGCCTGCCCAAGAATGGCGCTGCGCACACGGAGAGCTGATACAACAAGATGACGCAACAAAAAGAAACAGATTCTTGGTGCCGCTGACCCAGTGCCGCTGATAAGGATAGAAGCGGTCATAGAAGAACACACAGCGAATGGACACAGAAAGCAGACAACTAGGGGGGAAGGGGAGAGAAATAAAAAATAAATCTTTTTTTAAAAAGAAAGAAGCTGTCCTAGAGAAGGCACTAGCTTCTCCCCAGAGCCAAGGTGGAAGCTGGCATCTGTGGGAAAGGAGAGGGGTCCCATGGGTAGGGTCACAGCTTCAGGGAGCCATCCTATCGCTGTTAACAAAGGAAAAAACCACACAGTCATCTCAGTTGAAGCAGAAAAGGCATTTGACAAAACATTTACAAAACTAGGAATAGAGACCTCCTTCTTTCTTGATAAAAACACTAAAAAAACTAGGAGCAGAGTAGAAGGGAGACGTCTTCAACATGATTAAGGGCATCTAAGAAAAACCCATTGCTAACACCACACTCAATGGTGAAAGACTGACAGCTTTCCCTCTAAGGTAAGGAGCAAGACAAGGATGCCCACTGTTGCCTGTTATTCAACGTTGTACTGGAAGTTCTAGCTAAAGCAATAACTAGGCAAGAGAAAATTCTCCCAGTTTGCAGATGACATGATCCTATATACAGAAAATCCCGAAAAATCCACAACCAAGCTTTGTACCTAATACATGGATTTAGCAAAGCGGTGGGCTACAAGATCAACATGCAGAATCAGAAGTGTTTCCAGATACTAGTAATGAACAATCTGAAAAAAAATTTTTTTACAATAGCAACTAAAATAATGAAATATCTAGAAATAAATCTAACCAAGGATTTAAAGGGCTTGTGAACAGAAAACCACAAGACATTGCTAAAAAAAATCAAAGACCTAAATAAATGAAAAGATATTCCGTGTTCATGGATTGAAGATGTCAATTCTACCCAAGGTGATTTACCGATTCATTGCAATCCCCAATCAAAATACCAATAGCCACCTTTGTGGAAATGGAGAAGTCAATCATCAAATTTATATGGAAGGGGGTTAAGGGACTCTACACATAGCCGAAGGCATCTTGAAAAACAACGAAATTGGAGGGCTCACACTTCCTTACCTTAAAACTTATAACAAAGCCATAGTGATCAAAGCAGCCTGGTACTGGCACAAGGACAGATCAGTGGAACCAAATTGAGAGTTTAGAAATCAACTCTCACATTTATGGCCAACTGATTTTTTTTTTTTTTTTACAAGAGTGCCAAATCTACTCAACAAATGGGGCTCAGAAAACAGAACGTCCATGTGCAAAATTATGAAGGTGAACCCCCACCTCACATCATATAAAAAATCAACTCAAAAGGGATGATAGATCTTGACACTTAAGAACCAGAACTATAAAACTAGAAGAAAATACTGGAAGCACCTTCAGGACTTTGTGTTAGGCAATGGTTTCTATTATACCCAAAGCACAAATGAAAAAATAGATAAATGGAACCTCATCAAAATAAAAACTTTTGTTCATCAAAGGACTTTATCATGAAAGTAAAAAGCCTTCTCAATAGAAGAAAATATTTGGAAACCACATATTCTGGTAAGGGTTTACTATCTAGCATTCTTAAAGAACTTCTACAACTCAACATTAAAAAGACGTGGCTCAACGTCTGCCTATCATATAGGAGGTCCAGGGCTCAACCCCAGGGCCTCCTGACCCATGTGGTGAGCTGGCCCATGCACAGAGTCCCATGGCAGTGCAGGGGTGTCCCCTGTGTAGGGGAGCCCCAGGTGCAAGGAGTGCGCCCCACAAGGAGAGCTGCCCTGTGCAAAAAATGCGCAGCCCGCCCAGGAGTGGCACTGCACACAGGGAAAATTGAAGCAGCAAGATGATGCAACAAAGAGACACAAATTCCTGGTGCCGAGAATGCAAGCAGACACAGAAGAACACACAGTGAATGGACACAGAGCAAACAGGTGGGGTGGGAGGGGAAAGAGAAAAATAAATCTTAAAAGAAAAAAGGCAACCCATTTAAAATGGGCAAAAGAGGTGATTAGACTGTTCTCCAAAGAAGATAGATTTAAGTGGCCAAAAAGCACACGAAAAGATGCTCGGCATCAATAGCTATTAGAGAAATGTAAATCAAAACCACAGTGAGATACCATTTGACACCTACTATAGAAAGATTGGTATTTAAAAAAAAGGAGGACAACCAAGATTTTTGAGCAGTAGCACAAGGTAGTGTCTCTATGACCTGCCTGATGACTAGCTGGGTTATCTGGGGAAGTTTTAAAATACAGATCCCCAGCCTCCAGCCCAGCACTAGCCTAGTGAGAAAGGAGACTGCTACTTTTAGATTTTATTACAAGAGTGTGTTTAGATTTCTTTAGACAGATTTTCATCACATCACACTTATTGGCATACAAGAAGAATATAAGTGAAAGAGGTTCCTAAAACTTCATGTTGTGAGCCCAGCATTTCCTGAGTGATAGCCTCTGAGCCACCATGAGTGTCGGTAACGCAGCTTTTCTGAAAAGCACTTTCCACTGTTGACTCCAGAATTTTCTTCTAAGCTGCTGCCATTCATTCTGCAAGTTTTGATGCTGGGCTTTATTGATCTCACTGGGAGTAAGATCAAGATGATTGTATAACGTGACATTTTACACAATGCAAAAGTGGACATCTTAGAATCTGTGTGGTATGGACTGTGAAGAGGCAATGCTCTTCCTGGATGTTTTAGGGAAACCCAGTGTTTAACAGATTATGCCTTATTACATCTTGAATAAGGCCTCATGAAATTCATTCAGCTGAGAATGGATTGTAGGGCTGGTTTGAAAAAATAAATAGACCTCACTGTGAATGAAACAAAGATAAGTTTCTATTTTCAGTAAGGGTTTAAGGACATGGCCAAACTTTTTGAATATAGTACGGTCATTGCTACTAGTTACACTTAATATTTTCTTAGAAAAATGGGTAAAAGTGCTCCCTTCTCCATCATCACCAGCTAGAATCTTTGCGGTCTAGGCACATATACTTTACATCACCAGAACTATGGTAACCTAAAATGTTTATGGGATAAGAAATCCAGAATTATCTGGCTGTGTTACTCTGCAGGCTCATGCTAGTTGGTCCACACTAGAGTAGACTGTCCTTGGGTCTCACCACCCAGCTCTCCCAAAAGCATTTTTAATGGGCATCCTGCCCAGTCTTCTTGGACCTCTAATCCAGTAATGAGCTTTGTTGGTTGGTGACCACACTCTCCGTATAGGTTTTGCCCGGCTCCCTAAATTGCTCCTGTTTCCCTCAGGAGCAGGGTCTCCAGCACTCAGGTAGTCCTTCCCTTAACACACCTCCACACCTCTGTGAGGCCACTGGCAATGCAGGACTTGTAACTAAACTGCCCAGAGAATTGCTCTGTGGTTTGATGGTTTCAGAAAAAAAGTGGGCTGGCTCTCTTCATTTTAAGACTGTGTAGCTACCAACCTCCAGTCAGATCAGAGCTGGGAGCCGAGAACAGAAGGTGAGGAAACAGATTCCAGGTCCACATGGTTATTCTTGTTTATTGAGGTCTGTTTATTCTCAATGGGTGCTTTTTCCTCCAAGTAAATAGAGCAGGCGTGAATATCTATAATGAATAAATTTATTGTCTTACAAAAATCATTGTCTAGAAATAAGGGAATACAAGAAAAGATATTTGCAGTCAGGTGTCTGGTGGTCAACAGCCAGTACAATTCATAAAGGGGGGAAAATCAAAGATTTCAAACCCACATGACAAATTCTTCCTAACAGATGTTAAAGCTTTTAACCCAAAATGTCTGTGTTTTCAAGCACATTGCAGAGGATCGAGGATTTATAATTAACACTGATCACTGTCACTGAATGTTTATAATACCACTTTGACTAGAGAGGTACATGATATGAAGCGCAGTCAAAACTTAATACATTAAATTGTTATAGAGGCAAATAATATATTTAACATTGTCTTAGTACTGTAGTGTCTAAGGCACTTTCTGTAATGTCAGTTTGCTCAACTATCAACCCAAAAGAGAATGCTAAATGTTCACTGTAACACTGTCCAAAGGGAAGGGAAAAGGAAGAATGAAAAAGGATTCACATCCACTGGCATGTCAACATTCAGGCAGATGGCATCTGTTCTCGAGGTTCTGAAAACCCCGTTGACAAACTTGGAACCAAGTCTCGGACACAAAACCAATATTCCCATTTTGGGCTCAAAGCAGCGGTTGAATTTGCAAGATCAGCATGAGTGCCTGGCTGGTGAAGGACGGCCTTCCACTGCCTCCCACTTACAGGCTCAGAGCTATGTACTTCTGCAAAGAAGAGCGTGAGGCAAAGCCGGAGTGTTCAGGAGACCACAGCCAGAAGTCAGTGCAACAGCTGCCCCTGGGCCTCAGCTGCACGGCCGCCACTATCCTTTCTATGCACAGACCAGCCCTGGTGCTGAGAACAGTTCACATGAATAGATGCAGGGGACATCACCAACTCGAGGGGCAGAGCTACCCCTTGGAAATGGACATTGTAACCCCCAAATGGATGCAGTTTCCCCCAATCCAACCCACCCCTCCCAATCTTTCCAAAGTCCCTTTCACAGTTTGCTCATTGAAATAGTGTTGATCATTATTTGAAGAAAATGAGAGACAAGTGCAGTTTAGGTTCCACAATGTTCTAAGAGACTTGATGTGGCTGAGACGGCAGGGGCCACGTGAACACAGAACTAAGTTACCTGCCTGTATGACAGAGCATGCAGAGCGACTGAGCAACAACCACAGGCTGCCCCACTAATCCAGCAACGGGGAGCGAAGGGTTGGGGGTCGTCTTTTTTTTTAAAAAAGGTTCTCTTCTTAACATGTTATAAAATGGTCTCTTGATGAATATATGGAAAATAGATGCAATGAAGAGACAATCTGTTTAATATGTATGTCTGGTGTATGTGTATATATATAAAAGGGAGCAACTGTACCTAAATTTGAAGCAGGATACAGTATGAGTAGGCTGGAAAGCCTTAAGACACCGTTGATCTTTCCATAAGGAATCCTGTAGCTCGCCAGTTTCCTCAGTCCGTAGGAGGCCCCAGGTATGCTGGTGCCGGTGAGGTCCTGCGTGTCCCACTGTATCACCTCCACTGGCTTCCTATGACTATTCTGACTGGGGTGGCTGTGTCTCATTGACATCACTGGTCTTGCTTTCGGTGTCATCGTCGGACAGCTCTAGGGAAGCCCCCTCAATGTGCAGCTGGCGCCGGCCAGATCGGCTTGAAGAAAAGCTGATTGGGCCCCCACGCCTAGAAAGAAGAGTGTGTGAGGATAACTATGTAAGAGCACAAGGATGTCAAGCTGTTCAACTACTTGATGATCGCGAACCTTCTGCTTTTACCCCTTCCTGGGGACACAACTTGCGGAGCAGCAGTTGACCAGGAAAGGCTTTATATTTTTCTACCTCCCCCACACACCTGACTGTGGAACAGCAAGCTGGCCAACACACAATGGACACACGAGCAGGAGGTCCTTGGAGAACTGGGGATGGTTTGATTCAACTTAGAACTGTCTGTGATGGAAATGTCAGGAATTAAGGCATTCTATAAAGGACCAGATAATAAATATTTTAGGCTTTGTGGGCCACAGAGAATCTGCCATGTATTTTTTTTTTAAGCCCTTTAAAAATGGCTGCACAAAAACATGGGCCCACAGGCCAATTTGCTGACACCTGTGCTAGTCTGTTTTGTGGAGGAAGAGAGTTTACCTTCAGCTCTCCTGTGTTCTCCCTTCTCACTTCTGCATGTCCAATCCAGTGTGGAGGTGAGGAGGACTGATGATGCCAGTCCGTTTAGGGAGCTCCTGCCCTGCCTCTTAATAGAGGCTGAGACTCTTGGAGACAGATGGATCTAGCTCTCAAGTCTCATGCTGTTTATTAGTATGGCTCACTTTTGACTGTCAAGGAAAATGAGTGGGCCTGCTTCTCTTTTATTCTTTCCAAAAACTATTATAAAGGTCAGAAACCTTGAATGAAATGAGAAATGTTTCAAGAGAAAGAACTAGCCACTGTACACAAGTCAAACCCTAAGTCTACAAAAGCCACACTGTCTGCAAGCTCTGGGCATAGACTCCACAAGACCCAGGGACTCAGGCTTGCTTACCTCAGCCGGTTCTTCAGAGTGCTGACCTCACGGCTCAGGCCCTCGTTGGCTTCGGTGGCATCATCTAGTTCCCGCTGGAGTTTACGCCGAGACGCGTTGGCACGTGTAGCTTCTTCTTCTGCTTCCTCCAGCTGGCGTTTAAGCTGCTTCATTCTGGCATTGGCTTTCTCCATCTTGAGGACATTATATGAAGCAAGACAAAGCCAACTGGTAAATCCAAATTCAGCATCACTGAATCCAGCCCTGTCAGTCAGTCATGGGAGCATGTGCACACACACGCATGCATACATAGATACACACAAGATTGGGGACTGCTCTAAGGCTCTTTATTTGCCATTTTCTGCAAAGCCAATATTCACAGAGCAAGTATGCTAAGGAAAAAAAAAAAAAAAAATTAAAATGCCAATGGGACCTGAGTATTTTCTGCAGAAAAATGACTCCTGATTTGCTCTCTCTCGTCCACCCTCTCTGTGTAACTGGGAAGTCTATACCTATCTCCTGTGCACTGCAAGTACCCTGAGTGTCCCTACTGGGGGGATCCCTGAGGAATGGTGGGCCAGTGTCTTCATCTCCCATGTCCCCAGCACCCAGGAGTGTCCGGCAGAACATGGCATTTTCTTCCTTAATTCTGCGGGTCAAATTATAACACTTGGCTTGTTTTTTATCGGTCTCTGTGGAAAATGTAGTCATCCTGCTCTGCTTTCTTTCTTCATTTACCTGTTCTTTATACTGATCTGCATGTCGACGTTCATCTTCCACCTGCATGAAGATTTCTTTCAGCTTCTTCTCAGTGCGACGGACGAGTTTGTTGGCAGCTGCTCGTTCTCTATGAAAATGATCAACAATTAATTCTGAAATTCTTGAATTATCTTTTGAATGGGGAAAATGTTGTTTTAAGTTTTTTTTCTTCAGAGGATTACACATATTGGCAAGCCTTCTAGGACCTCTTTGATCAGTGTAATAGTGTGATTACTATGGTCCAGATATTTTTTCCTTTTGGTCAAAACAGAAACTGTCTTTAATTTACCCTCGCTGTTGAAGGGTGGGAAAGGGACATTATTCCTTCACACGTAGCTATGAAGCACTTTAATCAGTGACCTTCTGAATAGCAAATGTTACATACAGGCTATCTGCCAGAGCACAGACTTTTTTTGAAAACCAAAATCTAAAGTTTGTTATTCCAGCCACCTTAATAGACCAGGAAACAAAAACCAAAAAACCCCAATATATTATGTGATTTAACAATTCAAAATTTAGGATTACTTTTTAGTATGCTAGCGACTACAGCAACTAATATTGAAAAAAAAAAAAACAAAGTCACTTCCTAGTTAGAAGTAAACAAATCACCATATTTCTAGCTGGGCCTACCCTATCCCATATGAAAGAGAGAGAACTTATTTGGAGAACAACATGAAAAAGAGAAAAAGTTCCTTAACAAATATTATGCAAAAGTGGGTGGGAGTGGAGTCAGGTGAAAGAGCAAATCATATTAATTAAAACTAAAAAGCTGTGATTGCTTTAAACCAAGTGGAGTCACAAGAGTAGAGGTGGAAGTACTGGGATGCTGGGTTCTCAGCACAGGCCCTGCTGCATCTGAGCCTCAATCTCCCCAACAAGAGGCTGAACTTGAAGGTCCACTCTAGCTCTGACACTGTATGATTCTAATAGTAATTGCAAATGCTCTTGGCTAATAAATTTCAGAATGATTTACTATAACAAAAGCAATTATTGAAGCTGTTAAGCAGCTTCTTCCTATGGATAAGAAAAGGTTTTGTTTTCCTCATACTGAATTTCTTCTCTGCCAGCAAAGTACAGCATGTTCACATGATGTCACCAAATGGGAAATTGACCTTGGGTACCGATGTAAACTCAGAGCCTAGGAAATCATGGGGCACAGTGTGGATTAGTTCTCATCTGAGCCAGGGGTGAGCTGATGCTCTCAGCACTTCTTATAGCAAGCACCACTTTCCAGCTTCCTGCTCTGGTTATCTGGGTTCTTGTCATCTCTTCCCCAAACAATGGGAAGCTCCCTGAGGATAAGGTGAATGGGTTTTGTCTTTGACTCACAAGGCTGAGAGCCTGGAGCTCTTGCTTATAGCAGATCTACCGTTAAGTTTTTTGGTTTACAACACTCAAAGTCTCTTACTTGGCTTCCTGCTCAAGCTGCTCCTCCAGCTGCCCAATCTTGGCCTCCAGGGCTGAGATGGTGGCCTTGAATTTGGACTTGACAGTACCCTCTAGCTCCTGCAGCTTGGCCTTCAGCTCCTTGTTCTGCCGCTCTAGCTGCTGGCGTGCATTGTCACTCTTCTGGGCAGCACTGCGCTCGGCTGCCAGCTCTGCATTCAGCGTGTCCACCTGGAGGGGACATGATATTTAGTCAGTCATACTGGGCAGGCAACACAGCCCTCCCCAGTGATAGGTGGCCGTGTGGGTCACCTGCAGAGTGGTTTTGCGAAAACGGTCATTGAGCAGCTCCATGTTGCTCTGCTCCTCCTCCAGCTCCTCTTCCAGCTGTGCAATCCGTGCCTCTAGGCGCCGCTTCTCATCCAGCAATGCAGACCTGGCCGGGACAAGTGCAAGTGGGAAGTGGCTCAAAAACAGCTCAGCACATCATGGGAAACTTGGGGAGGGCCCTCCACACCTTGCTGCTGGAAACCTGACCACCACTCTTGATTTTTCTCTTTCCTGTACCTAACCCCCAACCCACCCATAGGCCCTATTGGTTCTATGCCCTAATACTCCCACTTGCTCCTCTCCATCCTCATGTCCACTCTTAGTCTAGGCCCTGTCATCTCTCGCCTGGACCTCTGTGGTAGAGTCTACCTGACTTCCTTGCTATCTTCCCATCTGGTCTCCACTTAGGGCAGTGAAAGTCAGCTTTTAAAAATGCAGAAAGGATCGCGATACCCCCTAGCTTAAAGTCTTTAATGGTTTTCCAAGTACACTGAGTGTAAATTCTAACTCCCCACTATGGCACGCTAGGAAATGGGCTTTGGCCTTCTGTTACTACATTATGAATCCTTAGTACAGTAATTCAATGAAAAATCAACTTAAGTGGAAAAAAAAAGATGATTCTTAATGAAAAATTTGGAGAAAGGCCACATTGCAGTAATCTGTCACACCAACTGAATTTTAAACTGAAGACTTATGCTGCAAGGCAGCCAGGGTTGGTCCCAGGTGTGGCACACCTAGTGCAAGGCTACAGAAGGTGTCATCTGCCTGGGGTGTGAGCTAGTCAGTGGCAGAGGCTGTCTGGAGGTTCAACAGCGTGGGCTCATCTTTCCAGACCCTAAACGGCTGAGCAAACCACCTCCTGAGTCCTAGATGCAAAGCAACACCCTCAGCTTTCTCAGGGGAATGAGAAGGAGCCCCAGCCTGCCTGAGAGGAGTGGTGGGGCTGCCACTGAGTTCTGGACACCCTGCCCCTCTACCTGATGCCGGGAGACTCACTTGCCAGAAGTGCTGTTTGCAATCTCGTCAGCGAGCTCATCTCTTTCCTGTTCAGCATGTCGGCGGGCTCGCTCCGATGAGGCAAGTTCCTAAATAAGTTTAGGCTCTGATTAAGCTCTGGCTCTTAACAGTTTCCTCAAATGTGAAATAAAACAATTTAGGCTACAGCGACCTGGCTTTAGCCACTCTTTACATGTGCCTCAAGTTACAACTTTTTTTTTTCCCCAAGTTGCTACTTAAGAGTAGTGGAATTAAGCTGGGAATTTTACCAAAGATGATCTGTATGGGTGTGCTGTATCAACATCCTTAAACAAAAATGTCCAAGGAGGTGTCTTAGTCTATGTAAGGGTTTTGCCATTATCATTTTCAATGTAAGGGGCGGCTATATTCCTGCCCTCCTTGAAAAGCTGGTGTTTCTTAATGATAAACTGAGCACAAACTTGATGTAAATTCAGAACTCTATAAAGAAATATGAGTTGTCCCAACTCATGGTTTGAAGTATCTTTTCACATATGCTAGCCAGGAAGACCGTGAGTCTCAAGGCCCTGGAACATAAGGTAGCTGTGCAGTGCGACAAGGGTCCCACCTGTTGTGAAGAGGAGGGGCGGAGAGTGGCCTGAGGGAGCTGGGCCCCTGGGAAGCAGGGCCTTCTAGACCTGGGCAGGGCAATGGGGATGGCCCTGGGCCTCTGAGGAAGAACTGCCTGATGGCTGCTTTTGCACAAATTTCCTTGGAAAGATGATTTGCCACAGGAAGGAAGGAAGAGCCCATTTCTTACCCCAACTGGGTAAAGACTGAGATCTTATTGGAATTTGAGAGCCAGTGTACCATCACCCTTAGTTTATGAATGAGGCCCACATGAATTCTGTGTCTTGCCCAAAGTCTCAAGGTTGGTCAGCAGTAGAAATTCAGGCTTCTGCCTGGGCTCTTCCTATCAGTTGCCCCTCTCAAAAGATGCCCCATTTTGCAAAAGCACAACATTAGATGCCTGAGGAACAGGGCTGCACAAAAGAGGTTTGAACACATTATGGCTTGTGCCTCTTGCGATAATGCAAAAAACACAGGTCTCTAAAAGGCCTGAGTGCCAGCACATAGAATCCTAGCAGGCAGGACAGGGCAGGAGTCGAGAGGGAGGAAGGCTAGCTGTCCAGGAGGCGACGGAAGCAGACTGCAGAACACTGTGAGCATCACCTCTGCCCTCTGGCTCCCGGTGTTCACTGCTCTAGGGCCCAGCACAGGGTAGAGACACTCTCAGTGCTCTAGTCCATTGGCTGTGTGTGCCGCAGGCAGCTAAGCTAGACGAGCTAGCTGTCTGGGGGAAGGAAAGAATATCAGAGAAACGGAAGGGCAGGGCCAGATTGAAGACTCCATCTCTTCTCCCTATAGCAGTGTGATCCCTTACCTGAGGGCCTGAAATAAACACTCAGGTTTCAGAAAAACCTGCTGGGCTGCAGGGAGTGCTACTCTGTAGCAGGCAGGCTCCAAGAGGCTGATTACCCTCTGGGGAAATGAGCATTTTGGGATATCACTGGTCAACTATGCGATGGACTACATAGAACTTGAACATCTATTTAATTGATGAATACACATTCATTTTACATTTATAAAAACTAACCAACCATATTCTAGGCTCTAGAACTATTCTCAGAATTCTCTTATTATAATGTGATAAAACTAGAAATAAAAAAATATTAAAACGAACACATGCCATAATGATTGGAAATTTAAATCACTTTTAAATAATTCATGAGATACAGAAGAAACCATAGCAGAAATTAGAAAAATTTAGAATTAAAAATGAAATTGCTACATATCAAAACTTGTGGGATGCAGCTAAAACAGTAGAGGAAAGCTTATAGGCTTCTAGGAGCATATATGACATGGAAAAATCAATGGACTAAGTACCTCAAGAAGTTTGAAAAAGAAAAAAAAAATCCTAAGAAAGTAGGAGGAGGAAACAACAAAGACGAGACTAAAATCAATGAAATGGAAAACAAAGAGGGCAAAGAAACAAAAAAGCTGGCTCAAGGTAATTTCAGGGTCTGCTCAGTGTTTATCACTGTGGTTTTTAGTTCCTTCTTCATTCCCAACACCTAGAGAGTTCCCTTTCTTTCCTGTAAGTACATCTCTGCATTTATACTAGTCTTTTGGTAATATTTCATCCAGCATTTCTAGATGTTTGTATTGGCAGTTTTTTCTTATTAACTGATGCTAACATTTCAACTTAGTTCTTATCTTTTCAGGTTTGAATATGTTTTCTTTATATAGAAATTATTCAAATGGACCTTGTATTGATATAATTCCATACTATATGCAATCCTTCATCATTCCTCCCACCCTCATGAGAACTTACAAAAGAGGAAATGGAAAGAATAATTGCTTGATTACAACTTGATTCATTTACAAATTCAATGAAAACAGCTCTCCTTTTAAACATTACATGAATAGTGCTGCTGTATAAAACAAGGCAATCTTATTATCGAGGTCAGAGTTAATGCTCTTGATGTTTACCAATACTAAAGTAAAGAAACACAATTCTTTTCTTACACATGGGAACAAGGCCTGGATGGTCACTTGAAAAGTTACTAATGCGCTCCTTTGCCTTTAGCCAGACAGAGGAATATATGTGAGCAGTGTCAATGTGTGAAACTTTGTTTGCCAAACTAAAGCCATTTGAGATAGTCCAGTACACACATCTTAAAAATGGATATTAAAATTATACTAGTCTACAAAGATATTATCTGATCTTAGAGAAATTTCAAGGACAAAGATTTGTTGAACAAACAGATGAATGAGTAAGCAACAAACCTCTTGCAACTGAAGGATTTCTGCTTCTAGACTCTTCAGTTTCTTTTCGCTCTCTTTGGATTGAGCAAAAATCTCATCCCGGGATGCGCGAGCTTCTTCTAATTCACGTTGGTAATCTTTCATCTGAGCCTAAGATTAAATTGGAAGAAAATTTTGGGGTAGCTTTCATTCTTAGTTTTTAAACATATGATTTCTTTTTCCTCTTACAGAAGCAATACACTTTCACTGTAGTAAATATAAAAGTATATAGAACTGACGAAGCTATCACAAGAGAGGAAAACAGACTGATATGCCCTCATGAATATAGAGCAAAAATCCTCAACATAGTAGCAGACAATTAAAGCAACATATGAAGAGGGCATACACCATGACCCAGGGGATTTAAACCCAGAAAAACAAGTTTGCTTTAATTTCCAAAAACCAATAAATATAATAACACATTAATTGAGTAAAGGACAAAAACTGTATCATTTCAGTAAACACAGAAAAAGCATTTCATAAAATCTAACACCCAGCAAGATCAGGAACAAGACAAGGATGTCCAATCTCACCACTTACATTTAACATTGTAATGGAGAGTCAGCCAAGGCAATTAGGCAAGACAAAGGAAAAAGAGACATCCAGATGGGAAAGGAAGAAGTAAAACTAGCTCTATTTGCAAATTATATGCTCTTGCATACAGAAAACTTTAAGGAATCCACTGAAAAATTATTACAATTAATAATGTTTTCAGCAATTGCAGGATACATGATCAGTATCCAAAATCAAATATATTTCTGTATACTAGCTTGAACATTCTGAAAATGAAATGAAGAAAGCAATTAACATTTATAATAGCATCAAAAAGAATAAAATAGATATAAATTTAACAGAATAAATGTAAAATCTGTACCTTGAAAATTACTAAACAAAAAAATTAAACAAGATCTAAATAAATGGAAAGATATTCCATGTTTGTGGATTATTAGAAGTCTTAATATTGTTAAATAGCAACACCCCAAACTGACCTTAGATTCAATGTACTCCCCAACAAATCCCTATCAAAATGAGCTGGCTTTTCTACAGAAATATAATAGGGGAAATAATAGTCTTTCTAACAAATGGTGCTGGGACAATAGGATAGCTGTACACAAAAAATGAAGGTAGACCCTTACCTCAAACCATGTAACGAAAGCCTAAAGTAGATTAAAAAACTAAAAGTAAGAGCTTAAAGTCTAAAACTCTTAGAAGAAAACATAGGAGTAAAGCTTCAAGACCTTGGACTAGGCAATGGTTTTGTAAATCTGGCAACAAAGAAAAAAAAGTACATTTCATCAAAATTAAAGTCTTTTGTATTTCAAAGAATACTATCAAGAAAGTAAAAAGACAACTCACAGAATGGGAGAAAATATTTGCAAATCACCTATCTAATAAGGGACATGTATATGGAATATATAGCAAACATGGTGCTTAAAAGACAATTTAAAAATGGGCATTTTAAACACATTTTTTCCAAAGATATACAAATGACCAATAAGCATATGAAAAGATGCTCAACATCATTAGTCAAATGCAAATAAAACCACAATGAAAAACCGCCTAGGATGGCTATTCAATCAGAGAGATGGACAAAATAAGTACTGGCAAGGATGTGAATAAATTGGAACCTTCATACACTGCTGCTAGGATTGTAAACTGGTGAAGCCACTTTGGAAAACAGTTTGGCAGTTCCTCAAAGTTAAACATTAGATTTATCATATAACCCAGTAGTTCTTGTCCTAGGTATATCCATGATAATTGAAAACATACAGCCACAACATACAAGAGTGTTCATAACAACATAATTCATAATAGCTAAAAAGCGGAACAACTTAAATATCTATCAACTGATGAATGGATAAATAAAATGTGATATATCCATACAGTGGAATATTACTGGGTAATAAAAGAATAAGATACTGATTCATCTAGCAACATGGATGAACCTTGAAAACATGACTCTAGGTAAAAGAAGCCAGTCACAAATCACACATATTGTGATTCCATTTATAGGAAAGCCCAGCACATCTGTAGAAACAGAAAGTAGATTGTAGTCGATAAGCTCTGGCTGTGGCAGAAGGGGGATGGGGACTGATAGGTAATGGGTAAAGATTTCCTTTAGGGGGACCAGAGTGTCCAAAATTAGATTGTCGTGATAGTTGCAAAACCCTGTGAATATGTTAAAACAACACTTTTAAATGAGTGAATTATATGGAATTTGAATTATATCAACAGAGCTGTTAAATACATAAAATCATGCTAAATGTTATTTATAATATCTTTTTAATTGGCTTAATAAACTTTGTAATTAGCTAGCCAACTTTCTATTCAGCATAACAAAAAAAGTATTAGGGAGTGAATAAAAATTACTCAAACCTATTATCCAGCAATGACCACCTTAATAAGTTGATGTATTTCTTTCTAAACTTTTTCCTTTGTATGTACATCTACATGTCTACATATAAAGATATACTCACATGTGTATAGTTAAAAATTAAATTGGCCCCACTTTGTATCTTCCTTTAGTCAAGTCCTGCTGTCAATTCCTTAAGTATCTCCATCACTTTTAAATGTCTAGTAGTCCATTTACATTTAGGTTGTTTCCATTTTTGCTATTATAAATAACACTTCAGCTAAGATCTTTATAAATAATATTATCTTTATATTTTTGTTGGAGTAAATTCTCAAGTTGGGGAATGACCAAAGCCAAAGAAATGGAAATTTTCTAAAGCTTTTGTCATATACTTGACAAATCACTCCCCACTCCCCACCCAAGCAAGTTGTGTTTATTCATGTTCCCATTCATGGTATATAAGAGGGCCCGTCATATACCTGACAATACTGTGAATTATTAGAGAAGACACGTGTTGTCACTGTGATAGTGAAAATATGTACCTCATCTGGGTAGCAAAAGCAGTGATTAAAACAGACTGAAAAGATGGCTAACGCTCACAGCACCAGAGGAAGAAAGTGGACAGAACCTTCCTCTCTGGATGGCTGAGCCATGCACCACAGGGGCATGCTCTAGTCAGATGCTCCACGTGGCTACTCCCTCCCTACTTCTGCTGAGACTGAGTAAAGTGGGCCAAGCATTAACTGTGAACACAGGAGATCTGCATGGGTCATCTTTACGGCCTCCTGCCCCAACCTGCAGCCCAAGGTGACAGCGTCACTGGGCTTCCCAAGTGGCAGGGTCAGCACAGAGCTTGGGGGGGGGGGGGGCGGGGTGGCTCCACAGAGCACTGTTCTCCCTGTCTTAGCAGCATGACTTTGTGTATAAGCCACATGACTCATGTAATGTCTGGTCTTAGAAGGGCCAGGTTAGAGCGTAAAAAGAATGACTTTCAGGCCCACTTACCTGAAGTTTGCGAAGCTGCTTGATCACTTCATCCCTAGCTTTGTTTGCAGCCTCAATTTGAGCTTCAAGGTCCTTGAGGTCTATTTCCATTTTCTTCTTTGAAGCAACAGCAAGAGCTCGCTGTTTACGTTCGTCCTCCAGCTCTGCCTCAAGCTCCCGCACCTAAATGGACAACATTGGGTTATGCCCGGTTAAATCCCAACAGCTTCCCATTATAGATGGGCTCTGGATACTTGGGTGGGTGGAACCTTCTGTCACTCTGTAAAGATGCTCTCTGCTCCCAAGAATTCATTAATAGAAAACTACAGTAGCTAAGTTTTGTCCAAAATAATTTTTAATAAACAACAACACGTGGTACAAGTCAATCCTGCTAACTGCTGTGAGGGTGCATAAGCTTGTAAGCTAATAATCTAGATGATGCAATTAGACTGAAAGACATAAGTGATGATTAGAGAGCAATTTAATATGCAGAGGGCTGGGAGAGACAGAGTGGGGCAGAATGCCTGGTAAGAGGCCCAGAGGAAAAAGTGGGCATGACTGTTTTCTGGAGCTGTGAGGAGCCAGGCAGAAGGTGTGTGCCTAGTGGTACTTGGGAGTATTTGATACATAAAGAAAGAGGTGCAGTGTTAAGTTGCACAATGGAGGAGGGATAAAATGAAGGCCAGGTTGAGAGTAGGCTGACAGGAGAGGGAGGATGAAAAAAAGATGCAACAGATATGAGTCGAAGACACTCAAGATCCACCGACAAAATGCCAGCAGTTACGCACATGGGGACCTGCTTCTTTCTCAAGCTTCCTACCTGGACCAATATTGCTTACTCAGACCCTTTGTGAGAGACCTTAGTGACTTAGACCATTCTCCTAATGCCTAAATCAATGAGCTAAAAATGTGGACCAGGTATGAAGTTGTTAAGGTCTAAATTTCATCAGCTCATAAGTTTACTGGGACTGTTTGCCAACTCCTTGGCATGGTCTCCCCAATCTTTCCTGCTTCCTCCATTCATTCAGAAAGTATTCAGGGCCTACTGTGTCCTAGGGCCTGCTCTAGGAGTTGGGGTATGGAGATGGGCAAGGAAGGCCTCCACAGCGCATACACCCCACGAACAGACTCTTGGGGCCACAGTGTGGGAGCAGCACCACACTACGGTGCCCTGCAAAGAAGCGCTGGGATGACGAGGATGGTGCAGCTGGTCCTCTCCAGAAGGAATGAAACAAGACATTCCTTGCTTCTGGTTTTGCAGAGGTGGGAGAAGAGGTGCATGGGCAATGGCTTATACATAGTGCAAAGAAGGATTCATCACCTACTTGCTTTATTCTGCAGAGACCAGAGCCTACACCTCAGGCCGGGCATAGGAGAAGAACAGCGGCTCTTGATGTATAGCCACTTAAATGAATTTATAATCATTTAAGTTTTAGAGTATTCCCATAACTTTTTGGGCACCCCTCCCTTCAAGAGTTATAGCCTAATTCTTTCCCCCCAAATGTGGACTGGACTTAAGTGACTGGATCCCAAACAAGAGAATTAAAAGGGGAAACGGACTTTGGCCCAGTGGTTAGGGCGTCCGTCTACCATATGGGAGGTCCGCGGTTCAAACCCCGGACCTCCTTGACCCGTGTGGAGCTGGCCGATGCGCAGGGCTGATGCGCGCAAGGAGTGCCGTGCCACGCAAGGGTGTCCCCCGCGTGGGGGAGCCCCACGCGCAAGGAGTGCGCCCGTGAGGAGAGCCGCCCAGCGTGAAAAGAAAGAGCAGCCTGCCCAGGAATGGCGCCGCCCACACTTCCCGTGCCGCTGACGACAACAGAAGCGGACAAAGAAATAAGACGCAGCAAATAGACACCAAGAACAGACAACCAGGGGAGGGGGGGAAATTAAATAAATAAATAAATCTTAAAAAAAAAAAAAAAAAAAAAAAAGAATTAAAAGGGGGTAACAGTCCAAACGAACATTATTGTAAAAACTGAAAAAATTGGAATATATTCTGCATGCTTAATATCAATGCAAAGTTTCTTGATTTTTGTACTTAATGTGGTTATATAAATGAATATTCTGGTTCTCAGGAAATTTATATGGAAATATTAAATGGTAAAAAAGCATAATGTATACAGTCTACTCTCAAATGTTTAGAAAATAGATTTATGATGGATTGGCAGAAGAATATAGCAAATATTGCAAAATGTTAAAAGTTGGTAAATTTGGGCATCTGTACTGGTTTTGTATTATATTTGTAATTTTCCTGTAAATCTGGAAATTATTTGGGGAAAAAAAGTTAAAAAGGAAGTGACAGTGTGCAACACTTTGGAGCAGCTCATAAAGACACAGAAGCTGCCTCCTCACTCCTCTGGGGGCGGCTGCCAGAGGCCCCTGCCAGCACTGTGGGGGGCCCAGGCTCAGCAGCAGCTCCTCCACCCCAGCCAGAAGGCTCCTGCCACCACGTGAGACCACCCTGCACCTCAACTACAGTGAGGCTGCTCCTGATTCCTGACTGCCACCCCCCCCAAAGAAAAACTGTGAGGTTAATAAATTTTCGTTGCTTTTAAACCACCAAGTTTGGAGTAATTTGTTATCCAGCAGTGAATGACTAATATAATAAACCTTAGCACAATGGAAGTTACAAAATGAAGCAAAATAAATATATCCCAGATCTAAGACTTGATACTACAAACTCCAAAGGACTGTCAAAATAGTCACAATTAGTTTGTTGTATTGGTTTTTTTTTTGAGGTACCAGGCTAGGGATTGAAGCCAGGACCTCTCATGTGGGAAACTGGCACTCAATCAGCGAGCCACACTGGCTTTTCTGAGTGGTTTTTTGTTTGTTTTCTCAGGAGGCACTGGGAACCAAACCCAGGACCTCCCATGTGGGAGGTGGATGCTCAACTGCTTAAGCTACATCTGCACCCCACAATTACTTTTTAAAGTAAACTTTTAAAGTTAGAAGCTTAATATACATTTAGAAAGTATACAAGTCATAAATTGTAAGTGGCTCTCAACTTTTTAAAATTAAAAAAATTAAATATTTTCCTTTCTTTTAAAGAGTGGCTTAATGAAGGCATGTGATCTGAACTACAGACACCTGCTGAATCACCTTCTCAGGTACGCACTGATTCTTCCCTGTACCCACACTTCTAAGACTCATAGAACTTGAACTTAACTACATATTCCCTTGAGATTCCACTTAGGGCTTTTTAGTTGATAAATATCTTGAGACTTGTAAATAGCAATGATGTTCTCTGAAAAATAGAAAATCAGAACTAATTACAACAAATTTTAAAGTTAAAGTTCTCAAATGACTAAGTAAGTTCATTTTATTCCAGCTAATGTGTTCTAACTTGAAGGAACAAGATATTGACCCAGAATTGGACCTTGCGAAAAGTTCTTGCTCCCGAGGCCACACTTCCTCCAACCTACCTGTTTAATCAGCAGCCGCTTCTTTTCTTCGTTCTGCTCATCTCGGGTTTGCAAGTCTCTCTCAAACTGGGCCTTCATGGCCTGCATGTTGACCTCCAGGCGAAGCTTGGCATCTTCTGTGGCCTGAAGTTCATCTTCTAGCTCCTCAAGTTGGGTCCTCATTTCCTCCACCTGCTGCTCTAGGGCCCGTTTGGATTTTTCAAGTTCATGAACCTAAACCATGGGAAGTAACAGGAGACAGCTGACCCTTGGCTGATGTGCAGCTAAGAACAGCAGCCTTCCCATCATACAGGCCCACCCGTGGCATGCTGCGCACTTGGGTCACCCCAAGCCGACCCCTTGATGCACACACATCCTTTCCTTGGCCTCCATAGGCTGCTGCTCATCGTCATTTGAAATAATAGCACTGACTTACGTATTGCACAGGTGCTTGATCATCACCATCCTCTGAGAGCTCTTAAATAGCCAAAGAACAAAGCAAAGAGCAGTGCCAGAGGGCCTGCCTGCTGTCTGTTACAGGTATCCCAGTGCACCTCTTCTTGCCATAGAAAAGATCATTTGTGTTGAAAATGTATACGAGGAAGCTCTTAAATATTAAGATGTGTGTTAGGCCTAAGGAGCAGGTATAGCCACAAAGGGAGGCTTTATCTTTTCTTGGAAAAAAACTATCACAAACATTTACCTAGTTCTATGTGCCAGGCACTGTGCTGAACCTCATATCCCAGTCGATCCTCACCACAGCTCTTGGAGAGAGGTGTTTGGTCGTGGCTGTGTTGGTTCCCACAGGGGAGAAGAGGAAGATTTAGGATATGAAGAGGCCCCCTGTCTCAGCAGTGTCTGGCACTTGACAGGCACCCAAAAAATGTGGAATGAATGTCTGACTACTGAATATTGTCAAAAACACTGATATAGGACAAGAACTCACCCGTGGACTTCTTGCCCCACATTTACCATGTATTCGTGGCTACTTCTACTCTAAGCAGCCTCTTCTCACTTATGGAGCTGGGCCCTAGGACACCAGGTTGTAAGAGAAGATCCCCCTCTCTTACGATGTAGCTGGAGAGCCCACATCCCCTGAAAATGAGACTTTACGTTCATGGAGAACTTCATGCAATTCAAAACACTCCGTGAAAAAGGGCAGGTATCGTGTCCATTTGACACATGGGGAAACTCTGGCTTTGAAAGGTTAAATGGCTTCCCGTGGTCAGATGGAAGCTAGTAGAAGGGCCAGGCCCACAACCTGCTCTCCTACTCCAGGGCCTGGGCTTGTTCACTGAGCTCAACACTTCACAAACTAAAGGAGAGGTAGAGAGTAAATAAATAGTCACCACAGTTCTTTGTGTATATAGTGGAAAGACAGATAGTGTCACAGAAATCTCCAATGAGTGAATAATCCCCCAAAGAATTTGAAGCCTCCAGAGAAAGCAGTGATGACTCCCTGAGAACATCCAGATCAGAAAGAGCTGCAGTTGTCACCTTGCTCCCCTCCAAGGCCCCACTCCATGCTGAGACAGAGGCCACTACCCTTAGCCTGAGGGGACCCTATGGTATTTGAGTTTGATCACTACCTGTGGCTGCAGGAATAACAAAATCCTTTTTTCCTTAAAGGTCCCCCTGCCAGGATGTGGGCTGGGGCAGCGAGGGCACCAACACCCATCTCAATGCTGTTATAAAAACCCAGATTTGCCTTTGGCACACGGAAGACTGAAGGCCAAATTCAGAAAACCTGATAGCCTATCCCAGAAGACGGTTAGCCTGAGAAGGTACTCCTAAACTTCTCCTTTGCAGGGCTGTGCGTCCTTCAGGCGTCCTCAGGAGACAGCTGCTCCCTTCTGAAGGTACCAGCTCCTGGGGATACTCGCCCCATGCCCAAACGTGAGTCACAAGGACGACTTACGTTCTTTCCCACATCATCTTTGGAACTCATCAGGTCTTCCATGTCTGCCCGTAGCTGCTTATTCTGCCTCTCAAACTCTTCCTTGGCCTCCAGGGCTTCCTCAAGGGCCCGGGACAAGGACAGTGCTTTGGTTTCTTTCTCTCTGGCCTCTGCTTCGGCTCGGTCCCGCTCTTCTGCATAGCGCGCAGAGATGGTCTTCTCTTCTGCTAACAACTATGCAGAAAGGCATAATGAGGTATTAAAAATGAGGAAAACCTCAAAATATAAACTCTTCTAGGTCCCACCAGGTCTGACTATTTGAATCTATTACTAGATTGCAGGTGCTCTCCTTTCCTTCCTTTTGTTTTTCTTTTTCCAATTGTGCTATGAATACTGCTTTTTAAATAAGAAAAGATTATTTTCAATTACAACAAAAACGAGAGCTCTGCTAGAAGGAAACAATGTGTGGTGCCAGCCCCTGAGTTTGGAAGGAGGGATGACAGAAAACCCACCTGGTCAAACTTCTTCTGCTTCTTCTCCAAGTTGGAGACAATCTGACGCTGGTGATCCAGATCCACAGTCAGGTCGTCGAGCTCCTGCTGCAGGCGGTTCTTGGTCTTCTCCAGCTTGTCATAAGCCAAAGCCTTTTCCTCTAGGCGCTGACTCAACGCCTCCACGTCTTTAAGAAGTTTCTTTTTGGTTTCTTCCAAACTTTCGATTGTTCCCAAGTCATCATCTACTTTTTTCTTGGTATCAATCAACTAGGTTTTGTGTAAAGAAAAAAAGATCAATATTAAAGAACTCAATTGGTTTTTGCATTTGAAGAATAAAGAAAAACTTTTCAATACTTTGTGAAGAAAAAATATAAGTCAGTACTATGTGATTTTAATACCGGTGAAGCTTTGACTATGACTTAAGTATCTTAGTTAATCATCTGTAAAATGATGACTGGATTGAAAACTTAGTCCTCTGTCTTTAAGTGCTCCCAACATTATAGTCAGCATAGTTTACAGCATTTACTGGGTCAAAGACAGAGCGCTTAGCGAGCTTAAATTAGTACAGCCTAATTAGTTGTTCCAAATGGAGTTGAAACAACCCAGCAGAGTAGGGACTTTAGCCACTGAGTGGCGCCGTCTAGCCCCGAGCGCCCCAGCGGGCACACACCTGGGACTGCAGGGCGAACACTTGTTTTTCCAGGTTCTTCCTGGCCTCCTCCTCCTCCTCCTGTTGCTCCTGGAGACTGTTCTTCTCCTCTTCTAGCTGCCGAATCCGACTGCTCAGATTCAGTTTTTGGCGTGTCTCCTCCTGAAGAAGCTCCTGTTTATTTTTTTAAAAAGCCAACATTTGGGTTACAGTCATCACCAAAACAAAAGCCCTCCAATATAAAAAATTCGTATCATAAAAAGAGAAAGGCTCAGGGTATAGAAACACAGTGAGTGACATTAATAAGCACAAATGACTTTAAAACCCTCGTGATAATTCTGTAAAAGCTCTTCACACAAATACGGTTTCACATTCATTCTTGGGGACGGGGGCACCCTCCCTGCAGGGCCCTAGGTGGAGGCCTTCGCGTCACCTGTGGGGCCAGGTGCCTCCCTTCCCGGCAGCCTCCACGTCTTAGCACACCTGGCCTTTCCTCTCCACCACCTTATTTCAAGCACGTGGTAGTTCACACCAGGATCACCTCCAATTATCTGCTATTTATACTTTCTGCCAGATTAGGTTTCCTAAAATATAAATGCAAACATGTCTCTTCCTGCTACTTTCAGACTTGAAAAAAATTGAACAAAACAAAGAAACAAGACCAAAAAATTCCAAAGTCATACATAAAGTTTCCTGCCACCGGGCTCTTGCCGCCTCCTCTGGCCTCACTAACCATGATGTGCTTCATCGCAGCGTTCACCCCAGCCAGGGACCTTGAACTTTTCCTCCAACTACCTAATTTTTCCATTTTCTGTTGGTCTGAGATTTTTACCCTTGTATCCTCAGCACCTAGCCCAGAACCTGGCAAATAAGAATACCTGCAAATTTAATACAAATGAGATTAAAACTTCAAAACTTCAGGAAAGAAGTGCTCAATTACTTTCAAATCACCTAAGTCACTAACCTAACTCCTATCCAATAAAAAAAAAAAACCCTGAAAAATGGTTTAATACAAGTCTTACTAGTATATGATAAGCAGGCTTCAACCTACTCTCCAAATAGACTTAGCATAGTGAAATTCCAACCACAACAAAGCCATCTTTTTAAAAATGGCCAGCAGCACACGTGTATGACAGGACCACCCACCGACTGGGTGAGCCCCAGCTCAGGCAGCGCCCATCGTGTCAGCTAGAGCCACTGTCCACAGGCCTGCCAGAGGCAGCGGACCCTGTGCGTCAGTGGACAAGCCCTGAGAACCAAGGCTGGGCTCCAGGGTGAGATGGTTCACGCTACAAGTATGGCATAAACCCAGAAAGAGGTGATAGAGAAGGTAATTCAGGGACAAGTGTATCCCACCAATTTATATATTATACAAATGCTAGGATGACTATTAAATGGCCCTCATTCCCCCAGAATACCTGTGTATCCTGTAGCTGAGACTCAAGACTAGCTGCATCTTTAGCAAATTTAATACCTTTCTTCTCTGCTTCTTCCAGTAAGGTTGCAACATTATCCAACTCATTCTGTAAGGAAGAGTAAAAAATTAAACTCAATACCACAGTAAGGAAGTAAAAAAGGGTCCAGAATCATTCTTAAATGCACATGAATAGAGCAGTACTTGGGGGTGGCAAGTCAACTTGAAACTCTCAAAATAAAGGAAGACTTTCAATACCATAAGTCTGTCGCCTGCGGTAGATAAGTTACTAGAGTCTCTGTCTCCTGTAGGATGGAGAGAGTTACAGAAACAGACCCCAAATGGGGAGGGGTGCTCCTACCTTAACCACAGCTTTGGGGGGGCAAGTATAATTCATATTTGTACAGAACTTGAAACATAATAATAAGAATACAATGGGAATTTTTTTTTCCTTTTTTCTCCCTCAATTAACAATAGCTCTAAAATATTTCTCAAAAAATCCCCATGGTATAAAATGTTTTGTGAGGATAGTATTAGAAACAAGTGGTGGGACTCAGAAGGGACAGCAGGGCCCACTGTGTTCTAGTTTGTGCTGTAGTTACATTAGCAAAGGGAAGGCATGTGCAGAGGGCACAGCTATACATGTAGTAAGCTAGTGACATTTCTATTGTTACTCAGTTTAGCACTCTTCAGAGCACACGAAGTTCATCAATCTGGGGGACAGTGTGGTATAGAAAGGCTCTGGGGCTTTGAGTCAAGAGACCAGCCTTCGATTCTAGCTTTGGAAATTGCCAGGTGTATCAAGGAAGTTCCTTAGCTCTTTGAGCCCAAGATTCCTTACTTATAAGAGGGGGATAATACTCAGCCCAGGGGGCTGACATGAGGATTAAATGAGAAAGTATATATGAGTTTACTGATGTTTAGTGCAACCCAGGCGCCCACTCCCCCGCACCCCACCCAATACATGTAGATTATCAATATGGTTTCTAAGCCCACTGTTTTAGAATACCTTTCCAGATTTGTTAGAGTGCAC
Source organism: Dasypus novemcinctus (assembly GCF_030445035.2). Taxonomy (NCBI): domain Eukaryota; kingdom Metazoa; phylum Chordata; class Mammalia; order Cingulata; family Dasypodidae; genus Dasypus; species Dasypus novemcinctus. The sequence continues at coordinate 24,424,341 of NC_080693.1, read as the reverse complement.
AAACTCACCACACTATTTCAGTACCTGCACGTGCAGAAAATGGTTAACATAGGAAGGACTGAGACCGCTGTTCTTGGAAAGGCCTGTATCCAACATTGGCCCCTGGCTGGCATCTGGGAATTTAGATTTGGGGATGGTTCCCACCATTCACTGACCGATACAAGTGGCTCACTGTGCCTCAAAGGTTTTTTTTTTTATCCCCCCCCATGCGACTTTTTGTGTGCTGCCCACTCTCTGTGTCCATTTTGCTGTACGTTCCTCTGTGTCTGTATCTATCGTCCCCTCCCCCCTTGCAGCTTGCTTGCTGATCCCTCTGTGTTCATTTGCTGCCGGCTCTTCTGTGTTCTTGCCTGTCTCCCTTCTTCTGCTGTGTCACCTTTGCTGAGTCAGCTCTCTACGGTGTCCACAGGCCGGGCAGTGCTCTGTGGTGCGCAGGCAAGCCTGCCCCCGCAAGGAGGCCCCAGGATGTGAACCAAGGGCCTCCCATATGGTAGACGGGAACCCACCTGATTGAGCCATAGCCGCTTCCCTGCCTCAGTGGTTTTTGCAAACAATATGGTTTATGCCGAACACCTGCTTGCCTTCTGGGAGTCTGGAATTTTGGTCCATGCCAGGCAGAGGGTCTATCTATGTGAACAGCTCCCAGGAAAAACCCTGGGCACTGGTCTCTAATTTTCCCTGGTAGACAACACTTCCCACATGTTGTCACAGTTTGTTACTGGAGGAATTAAGCACACAGTGGTGTAGTCTAACTCTACTGGGGGAGGATTCTTGGACGCTGTGCCTGGTTTCCTCAGAACTTTACCCCATGCGTCTTTGCCCTTGGCTGATTTTCCTTTGTACCCTTTCTCTGTGGTTTAATCCACAGATGAGCACGACTACATGCTATGTTCTCTGAGTCCTCCTAGGGAATCAGAGAACCTGGTGGAGGGGCTTGGGGACCTCCAGCACAACACCGTTCTGCAAATTTTTTAACATAGCAATACATATGCACATCTTTTCCTTCTAATAAATACTCAACTTGGGAAGTAGATTTGGCTCATCTGACAGAGCATCCGCCTACCACATGGGAGGTCCAGGGTTCAAACCCAGGGCCTCCTGACCTGTGTGATGAGCTGGGCCACATGCAGTGCTAATGTGCACAAGGAGTGTCGTGCTATGCAGAGGTGTGCCTCGTGTAGGGGAGCCCCACGCACAAGGAGTGTGCCCTGTAAGGAAAGCCACCCCATGCGAAAAAAGTGCAGCCTGCCCAGGATTGACACCGCATACATGGAGAGCTGACACAGCAAGATAACGTAACAAAAAGGAGACGTTTCCCAGTGCTGCTGACAAGTATACAAGCAGACACAAGAACACATAGTAAATGGACACAGATAGCAGATAACTGGTAACTGGTGGGGGTCGGGGGAAGGGGAGAAAAATAATTAAAATAAGTCTTAAAAAAAAAAAACAACTATTACATCATTTTTATTGGTTGCATGGAAGTCTTTTATCAGATACTGATGTTATTTCAAGTTATGTGCTTTTTTACACACCTCTGCAAAGAACACTCTCAAAATTCAATCTGTGTGTACATCCTTAATTATTTTCCTAGGATAAATTACTAGACATGGATTTATTGGGTCTTAGGGTATTCATATTTTTAAGACTTGTGACTTGAAACTTTCACACTTATCCTCTAGAAATGGTTGTTATTTTATAACTGATTTATATGTCAATCAGCAGTGTATTAAAAAACCAGTTTTCTCAAGTTTTCACCAACACTAGGTATGATTATTTTCACTTACGATTCCTACTTTCTTATTTACCAGGCCAGTGGAGAAGATGAAGTTGTGCTTAAAAACTACATAAGGGGAAGCGGACTTGACCCAATGGATAGGATGTCCGCCTACCACATGGGAGGTCCGTGGTTCAAACCCTGGGCCTCCTTGACCTGTGTGGAGCTGCACCATGCACAGTGGATGTGCCATGTAGGGGTGTTCCCTGCGTGGGGGAGCCCCACGCGCAAGGAGTGTGCCCCATAAGGAGAGCTGTCCAGTGCAAAAGAAAAAGTGCAGCCTGCCCAGGAATGGCGCTGCACACACGGAGAGCTGACACAACAAGATGGTGCAACAAAAAGAAACACAGATTCCCAGTGCCGCTGATAAAGATAGAAGTGGTCGTAGAAGAACACACAGTGAATGGACACAGAGAGAGCAGACAACTGGGAGGGGGGAAGGGGAGAGAAATAAATAAAAAATAAATCTTAAAAACAAAAAACAAAACAAAAAAAACCTACATAAGACCACTCAAATAACTATAACCATAATTCATTGTGAATTATTAAGCTTCAGGCTGCTTCATGCTGTCTTATTCTTAAATATTACTTAACTTAATCAAAGTACAATGCACCAGGGTCCCAAGATCTGACATGTTTACTTGTGATGGCAACTTTCAGGTTTTATTTATTTTTTTAAGATTTATTTATTTATCCCTCCCTCCCCCCATCCCCCATTGTCTGCTCTGAACCCATTTGCTTTGTGTTCTTCTTTGTCTACTTATATTCTCATTAGGCGGCTCAGGGGAACCAATCCTGGGACCTTCCCGAGTGCCAAGTCTCTTATTGTCTCTCCTCTGCATCTCTTTTCGTTGCATCATCTTGCTTGCAATAGCTCCCTGTGTTGGCCGGTACTCCTGGTGGGGTGGCACTCCGTATGGGCCAGCTTGCCTTCACCAGGAGGCCCTGGGGATCGAACCCTGGACGGGAGCCCAATTGCTGGAGACACATCTACTTCCCAACTTTCAGGTATTTAACAGCACATCAGCAGTGGGGCTTCCATGGCCACAGAGGATAAAGCAGGTAAACTCTAAATGTGCAACTGGATAAATGTCCACATAAAGGTGTTCCAAGCTTACCTGTAACTTATTTGCTTTCTCGGCCAGTTCCACCCTGAGTCTGTCTCCTTCGGAGACCTTGGCGTGGAGCTCCTGGACTTGGGCATCAAGCTTCTTCCTCTTGTGCTCAGACTCGGCCTTGACCTGCTGCAGGACCTTCACCTCACATGCCAGCTCCTTGTTATCTGTCTCGAGGCCCTGCTTGTTCTTTTCCAGATTTGCTTTGAACTAGGAGAGGGAAGGAAAGAACAATTTATTAGTACTTACGAAACACCCCATGAAAAGCACCAGTTTTTGTATCTGTACAAGTGTCCCTGACACACAGTAAGTCTGCAATAAACATCTGCTGAAAGAATGAAAATATCTCTTGTTCTCTGAATGTGATGATTTCTATCTAAGGAACACGCCTGTATATAAGGAGTATCCGTATCTGCTCAAGATTTGCTGCAGAGTGATGTTTTGGCAACTAGACACATTGCTTGGGGTAGTGGAGAGAGATCTAAGGGGCTCATGGCCCTGTGTAACTGATGCTTGCCAATGCAAGGGGAAAGAAACAAACTGGGTGCACTCTGTCCAAAGGGTAAACCATTCACACTGCCCTTCATATAAAACAAGTTTCCTTTTCTTTTTTTAAACAAGGAGCTGAAAAGCTGAACCTGGGAGACACACAGGAATGACGAGAGGCTCGTGTGCGATGAGTAAGCTCTGTCTGTTGGTGCAGGGCCGATCACAACAGGAGGTCTCTCTGGGGGGCTGCCGCAGGACATGTGGGCCTCCCTGGGCTCTGGGCCCCGGCCACCTGGCCTCAGCCTGCCTTCCCACCTGCAAGCTGTGTGACCTTGGCCTAACTGCCTAGAGCTGCTGGGCCTCAGGGGCCTTGCCCTTTAGATGGGCCTGACAGACGCTAGCCCTTATGAAAGAAGGCAAGGTCTGTGAAGGACTAAGCACAGTGAATGGCACCCCTGAAAGCTCAGTAAACGTCAGCGTTGGTCGTTACCTAAATTAAAGGTGGCAATGGACAGGCAAAGAGATGGGCAGATCACAGCAAGAGCAAACAAGTGTGAAAGTGAGGATGCTCACGGGAAAGAGTAAGACCAGCGTGCCCAGGAGCACCGTCTGCGTTAGAGGGCAAATGCAACGAGGACGAGCAGAACGGAGAGCCTCTGTCTTAGACACAGAGGAGGGAACAATGAAAGGAAGGGCAGGATGTGCATGTGTGGTGGCTTGAGAAGAAATCAGAGGCACCAGAAATGGAATTGCCCACAGGGTTGCATGCATTACCGGCAGCAGATGAGGGAGAGAAGAACCACCATCACCATTTAAGGCTGCTGAGCTGACTTGGGAGATGACGCTATCAATGAAAGGAAAACTGCTGAGCAACACTAGCTAGATGCATCCAGTTCTCACTAACTCCAACAACACAAATCAAGGGTATCCGCCTTTCCCCTCTGGGTGGGCAGTGGGCGCTAGAAAGCAGATCTTACCTTTTGGACAGCGCCCCCCACCTAGCCCAGTGTTGCACAAAGGCTGGAGTTAATCAGTACTTGAATGAATGGAAGGGCCAGGAAAGAAGTCATGTCTGTCTGTATGAGGGCTATTTTCTCCAAGTCACGGAAACACGCGGGCGTTTCCTTTACCCTTTTAGCCTGTTCCAGTTGCTCTGAGAGCTCCTCCAGGGCTGTTGCGTGCCTTTGTCTCATGTCCTGGATTTGAGCTTCATGGTTCTTAGTTTCTTCCTCGAGCGCCTTCTTCAGCTCTGCCACTTCCTGTTCACGTTTTGTACTAAAGAAACACATTTAAGAAAGAAACTCAGAATTAGTTGTCATAAAGTACATTTAAAAAAGTGCTATTTTTGTTTTTAAATATTATATCAAATCCCTGGATAAATATTGGATGTGCTACTTTCCAGTAGACTGGCGTGTTCATGATTGTGATTTCAGGAGATCCTTCTAGAACCAGCACAACTTCCATTCCACGGCTGATTTCTGACTGAAACCAGTCTAGTACCCCTGAGGGTTTTCAGCCTGTTCTGGGCAGCCTCGTTTCACTGTAGTTCAGGGACTGGCTAATACAAGATGCCAGATGGCCTCTGCACTCACACTACCCAGCACCAGCCGCTTTGTCGATAAAACTAAGAAAAGGTAAGTCCTAAGAAGCCTTTTCAAAGCTAGGGTGGTAAAGGGCAGATCCATCGGGACACTGAACCAGAACAAAAGCATGGCTCTTTCTTCTTTCTCACCACTCGTGAAATAGTTAGTTAATATACTTCCCAAAACCTAGCAGGAAATGGTTTACGGTAAAAGTATGAGGGTGGGAGGGAGTTATCTTTTGGAGACACAGGAGAACAAGAAGGCAAGCTGAAGGGCTGCATCTGAGAACAGCAGGTACAAAAGACCAGAGAATTTGAATGTTTTGAGATAAGCTGAGGTTTTCTCATCTACACGTAGGATATGAAGATCACATTTGTATTAAAGATCATTACATGCCTTTCTAATATTTTTTAAGTTCCTAAGTTCCTTTAACCGTGTAGAGAGTAACTTAAATAGCCAAGGTGACTTCACTAAGTAGGAGAAACTCACCCCATAAAAAGTCACTCTTGAAGTATGTCAGTTTGAGCTCCTTTAATTACCTTACAGAAAGCAGTGAGGTGAACACCACGCCTGGTTCCCAGCTCTACTACCAGTAGCCACCTTGCAATCCCAAAGCACAATGATGGCAAACTTGCTTTACACTTTAAAACATTTAACTCATCAGAATAGTGACTCCCGTCTGATGCCTGCATAGGCCCATTTCCTCTTTTACTACTGGAGGGCTGAGACAGAACGCTAGGTCTGCAGTTGGCATGTAGCCCTGGTGAAAGGAACCATAAGATTCTCTGAGGGCCAGCCTAGCTAGGTCCCAAGTCCCCCTGCCTTGGCTGGTGGTAAAGACGTGTTTACCTGCCTGGCCTTGCCCTGGGCAAGTCCTCCTTGGGGAGGGAATGGGACAGGGGGCTGGTGGAGGGGGCAGGGTCCTGGAGCTAGCCAAACTTCCCCAAGCTCACTTCCGTCCACCCTAGTGACACCAAACAAAAGCTCTCCTGCCATCAGCTCTTCCTTGGGTGAATGCTTTTGTTCACCATCGCTACTTGAAACCAATAATCGAAGGGACCCTTCACTTCCCTCCTCCAGGCCAAACAGCCTGATGGCCTTTAGTCTTTCATCTCAAGTCCTAAAGTGGACCGACACATCACTGAGTCTGCTGAAGAGCGTTTTTGATTAGTATAAAGTAACAGTTCCTCAGTGGGTAGGCAGGGGTGGCCTGAGTTCCCTAACAGTCCTTAGCAGGTGCTAACATGTTTGAGCAGCAGGCAAAAGGTCTTCTCACAACAGAATCGGTGTGCGTGATGTTCACGACCTCCCTGACCACACCTGTCTTCAGCAACACGCCCTTCTGTTTTATTCCACGACTTGGCAAACTCCCGAGGGTGACAGGCTACTCTCCCCATTACACACAGGAGCTGGCTGGGGTGCATGTGTGCAGCTGAATCTACCAGCCAAGGTAGTCAGGGCTCCCTTACACCTGGGATTCCTGGGCTGGGCCTCAGGCGCCTACACTTTGGAGCAGTTAGGAAGGGGCAGATGGCCGGGAAGGAGGTAAGAAAGCAGGCTGGAACAGCTCCCGCAGCCGACATCTCTACAACTCCAGCTGCTTGTATGAGAATTGCATCCCGGGCTGCTGGGGCCCTCCAGGTGTCCTGCTCACCGGCTCACTGCTCTGCTCTCCTGTCTTTCTGAGACTGACAAGCCACAAGTTTCTGCATGTGGACATTCTCTGGGTGTGCTCACTAGCTCCACGCTGGCACCTGCTGCTGCACACCTTTGTCTGAGTACCTGCCCTCACCTTTCTTCTCATCTTGGGAATGCACACTTACATCTCATCTGTTTGCCCACTGTTGTCTGTACCAATTGTATCACACGCAGATGCCCGGCTACCTGTTCCGTTCCCCCACTTTCTGTGAGCCCCATCTCTCCCTCTGGCCCTATCTCTCTTGCTCGGTACAGCTGCCTACCTAGAAATCTCTTCCAACCATCTCTGTGAGTGTCTTTCCCAAGGTCTCCATCCTGACTGACTTCTTCTGATCACATTTAACTCTGGGTACCGCAGTCTGTTGGTCCCATTATGTACACATAAGGTCACAGTCGAGTTGCATTATTTGCGGTAGTCATATTCTACATTGCCTCCGTGAACAATGAATTAGTAAGTACTGAACCTTTGCTTCTAGGGAAGCACAGGGTTAGGTTTCTGCAGGCCTCTGATCACACCACTTTTATCATACATAACCTTGTTTCAAGTGTGATTATGTTCAAAGCCCCCTTATTCAGTAAATATTGTTGACTCAGTAACACTGACCTCACAGCGAACAGCTCTGTTAATACTCATGACTGAACAAAGCTTGTTGAACACATGTGATTTTCTCCACTAAGCACCTCACAGCCTTCTTGCATTAAAAACACAAGACTTCAGGCATGTCTCACCCTGTGGCACACCTGCACCCATGTCTCAGGTGTGTACTTTTCCTTTTTCTCAATAAACTCTTTTTATTGTACTCATTAAACTGGCACATCTCTGAATTCTTTCTTGCAATGAAGTCGAGAATCTAGAGACCCAGAACCCAGAGTGTTCTGCTAACATAGTTGGCGAGCCAGCCAGGAGACAAGGAGGCCGGCAACACTCCTCAACACCGCATGAAGACTGGCGAATATAGGCTTTTTAGTTAGAGCCTGTGTTTGCCCTCCTTCATCTAATTAGTAAGCCCCCCGCCGACCCCCACCTTTGTTAGTGCCTAGAGGGTTGTTCCTTTCTCAGTCCCTGGAGGCCCTGACATTCCTATTAACCCATCACCTCCAGGGCCCCGAGGCTGCCTGCCTGCAAGCCACAGAACAGTCAGTCTCTAGCTTCTCAATGTGCTGCACACCTGCACCCATGCCTTGGGTATGTACTTTTCCTTTTCTCGTTTCTCAATAAACTCTTTACTGGCCTCAAAAAACAAAAACAAAAACAAACTAAAAAACAAACTTAACACAAGCTTCGGCACTATGCCTGGCAGTCATTTTAAACAGCGACATCACCAACAAAATGCACAAAAACAAAAAATGTGGCACTAAGTTGACTGAAATAAGACAGAGTGTGGCCTTGTTTGACCTCAGCTGGGAACATGCATATCGGGCAACTCAAGAGTTTTTACTACTGTGAGCATGTCCACTAATCACTGTGAAAGCACTGCATTGATTTTGGGTTAAGTTTTAGGAAGTAGGAAAATTTGCATATGCAGAATTTGCAAATAATGAGGATCGAATGTTTTTCTACATGTAGCTTGTCTACTTCTAACCATTTCCATTTTAGCACCATTCCACCTGGTCATCACTTCCAGAAGGAAAAAGGATACTCAAAAACAACAGCATAAAGAAGATACAGACTCACTGACCGTAGCTCCTGCTGGGCTGCGGTGGTGTCCAGAGTGTCCTCAAGCTCTGTTTTCAGGGCTTCTAGTTCCTCACTCAAGTCCCTCTTCTGCTTTTCTGCCTTGTTCCGTGATGCCTTCTCAGATTCAAAGTCTTCTTGAAGTTCAGCGATTTGGGCTTGCAGCTCTCGCACAACTTTAAGCGCATTGTTCTTATGGAGCGTCTCGTCATCGCCTCTGTTAAAAACCATGCAGACGTGAGTAGCACTCAGGGATGGTATCCCGGGCGCACTGCTTCTAGGGTGAACCGATCCCTGACCACAGTTCCTCAAGGGCACCCGGTTACATCGCCCTCTTCCCACACACGAGGCAGGAGCAGGTGCTTAAGGGTATGATGGGGCAAGGTGGGCAGGTACTTGTGAATGACTTGTTGAAAGTTGCAAAACCAGAACTGGAATTCAAAGCCATTTTCTCTTATTTCGGCTCCCTCTCCAAATAATGGCAATTAATTCTCCCTTAAAAGATAGGACAATCTCACTCTTAACAATTAGAATATAAAAAATTTCCTCTGCAGTAAAATGTTACAATTACAACACTGCTCAAGACGGCAATGTAGTCTATCAAATGGGCACCTGGCCTACAGTGAAGCCTCCAATTTGAAGTCTTTGGAACACAAATGGACATGTCACTGTCACACCTTCTACTAGACACCTCCTTCCTTCCCCCAGTGCATTGTTCTGTTGCTGTTTGGGGCTCAGGATGTTGGTACATTTTTCTGATTGGCAGCTGGGATGTGTGAAATTGGGCAGGGGCAAGTTGATAGACACAGTGATGACTGTGAAGATCAACTTAGAGTTGAGATCTCATCTCTATTGTTGAAAAAGTCGATAATTTGGCCAGAATAAGACTAACAATAATAGGGGCCAGAGAAAAGTTTCTGTTATAAAATATACTTGGTTGTAACGAATTCTAATTTAAACTTCCAATACTATGACCAAGTAGTCAAATAAGTACTACTTTATAAAGAAATGAAATATGTGATGTAAATATACTATGTATGATATGTTTCTAAAACTAACTGGTTTAGAACTAAACATCAAATCTTGCTATAAATGGCAGTGTGTGTGAATATCATTTCTAAAAATTAATTTCCTCTCAATTTCTAAACCATAGTAGAAAATCTGTAATGTAGGGAAGTGGACTTGGCCCAATGGATAGGGTGTCTGCCTACCACATTGGAGGTCTGCGGTTCAAACCTCGGGCCTCCTTGACCCATGTGGAGCTGGCCCTTGTGCAGTGCTGATGTGCGCAAGGCGTGTCATGCCACACAGGGGTGTCCCCCATGTAGGGAAGCCCCAGAGGCAAGGAGTGCGCCCCGTAAGGAGAGCCGCCTAGCGCAAAAGAAAGTGCAGCCTGCCCAAGAATGGCGCTGCACACATGGAGAGCTGATACAAGATGACGCAACAAAAAGAAACAGATTCCCAGTGCCGCTGATAAGGACAGAAGTAGTCACAGAACACAGGGAATGGACAGAGAGCAGACAACTGTGGGGGGGAGGAGGGGAGAGAAGAAATAAAAATAAATCTTAAAAAAAGAGCAGCCTGCCCAGGAATGGCACTGCCCACACTTCCCGTGCCGCTGATGACAACAGAAGCGGACAAAGAAACAAGACGCAGCAAATAGACACCAAGAACAGACAACCAGGGGAGGGGGGGAAATTAAATAAATAAATCTTAAAAAAAAAAAAATCTGTAATATAAAACCCAAAACACTTGATAAAGTAAAATTATTTGGTCTGGTTTAAGTTTCCAAGTGTTTCATGATAATGACAATTTTTAAGTGTAAATACTGAGAATGGTTTATGAGGTTTTCTTGCTGTCCCGACATGAATTATACACCCTTGGATTTTTACTTTCTCATGTCAAACTCAACAAGTAAATGATGTATCACTCTCCCAGGGCATCCTTAGGCTCACTGACATGAGGAGTTCTTTTTAAAACAAACCCCACAGTAACCCATTCAGTGTGGAAGCTGTGTGGTCACTGCAGACCTGGCCAGGGCGCCCTGCAGCTCCTCCTCCTTCTTGGCCAGCTGGATCTTGAGCTCGTCAATCTGTGCCTGCAGCTCAGCGATTTGGTCCTGCAGATCAGTAGTTTCACCATCAAGTTTTCTTTTGGCCTTTTCCAGTTCTTGACGAGTCTTTTCCTCCTTCTTTAATCGTTCTTTAAGACAAGACATAGAAGCTCTTCAACACAGTAAACGACACAACATAGGAATACACTCCAAATTTTAACTGATTCAAGTTTAAAATAAGTAATTTTATTTAAAAGTATACCATTGCCTTAATAACGTGTCAGATGTGCAGTCACTTGAAACTCAATTAAAAGAAAACTGGAGGGGTAAGTAGAGGATGCATTATTGTGAAGGTGATAATTTAAGGAAGAAATTGGGCAGACTCGAAGGATGTCCTTTCATGGACAGCAAGACCACACAACGCAGAGCCAAAGTGGTTTTGACCCTCCCGTGTCAAGCCGACTGCTGTGCCCACGTTTTGAAAATGGCTCAAAAGGGGTCAAGGGCAGTGTTTAGAACTGCCTGATGCCTCCTTCTCCTTCAAAGAGAATCCCCATTTTGAATTAAGAACTGTAGTTCTCAAGCAGGGAGGGAAAGGGTGGCAAGCACTGTTTGTCTTTCCCAACCTCCCCACTAAAATTCTGTAGTGATTTCTTGATTAACTCTAGTGATCCACTCTCAAGAACATGGCTCAACTGCTTTCCTCATGGCACCGTGATGGTTTCTGCTGGAGATGAGACCAGAACAGACTCCCCTGCTCTGTGGGTACTTCCTTAGCAGAAGAAAATGGTCAAAATTGCTTGAAAAACTTCCTACTGGCTTTCCCTGTATTGTCTGTAATGAAAATTAAAACCAAATAATAAACAAAAGTGAAACTTTCTCTGCAAAAAAAAAGTAAATGCTTTAAGGGAGCAGTTGTAGCTCAAGTGGTTGAGCACAGGTTTCCCATATACAAGGTCCTGGGTTCGATCCCTGGTACCTCCTAAAAACAAAAACAAACAAGCAAACAAATGAAAAGGTCAACTCAGGGGAGCTGGTATAGCTCAGCGGTTGAGCGTTGGCTTCCCACATACAAGGTCCTGGGTTCAATCTCCAATGCCGGTACCTCAAAAAAAAAAAAAAAAAAAAAAAAGCCTTGAAAATGCCCCCTTAAGATGACTTTTTGGAGCTTTATGACACCAAGGAGTTAAGAGCCATCCTCTCCTCTAGCGATGATACCTGTCTCTCACTGTTAGTCCAAGGAATGGCTAACAAAAGCCACCCTCTTTTCTTATTTCTTTTGCAGCAGGCAATGATTCATCTTGCAAAATCCTAAGGTTTCTTAACATCACTTTGCCCTTGGAGTGAGACACTGGTACCCTCCGGCAGCTTCTTCTCTGTCCCTGTTCATTTTGATTTCAGTAGCTAGTCCCTGTGTGAAGTGAAACCTCTGCACTGTGATGTGGTTTTGAGATTAAACACACAGAAAGTCCAATGGCCTATACAACTCAAAACTTAATTTAGATCCCAATGATGTCCAAGTATTTTTATCCACTGGACAAACTTAAAAAAATTAAAAGTTTAAAAGGCATTTTAGGTGGCGGACTTGGCCCAGTGGATAGGGCGTCAGGCTACCACATGGGAGGTCCGAGGTTCAAACCCCGGGCCTCCTTGACCCGTGTGGAGCTGGCCCATGCGCAGTGCTGATGCGTGCAAGGAGTGCCCTGCCACGCAGGGGTGTCCCCCGCATAGGGGAGCCCCATGTGCTAGCAGTGCGCCCCATAAGGAGAGCTGCCCAGTGCGAAAGAAAGTGTAACCTGCCCAGGAATGGCGCCGCACACATGGAGAACTGACACAAGAAGATGAAGCAAAAAAAAGAAACACAGATTCCTGTGCTGCTGACAATAACAGAAGCAGACAAAGAAGACACAGCAAATAGACACACAGAGAACAGACAACCAGGGTGGGGGGAAGGGGGAAGGGGACAGAAATAAATAAATAAATAAAGCTTAAAAAAAAAAAAAGGCATTTTAATGCTATTTCATCATAAATTTTAAGTGACTAAGGGTTTAAAAAAATCACTTCTTACAGACCTATTTTAAATAACTGAACCCAAACTGAAGGCCCTTATAAGCAGGAATCACCATGGACTTTTGCCGTTATTGCATGTTCTGATTCACAGTTGCATATCCCAATTCTAAGTGTTTCTGGTCCCAAACACTAACCTTCTAAATCCGAGATCATCACTTCTTGCTTATTCCTGATTTTGGCTAAGTTTTTTGCCTTTTCTTCCTCTTCAGCCAGCTGAGAGGAACACTCAGCTATGCGATCTTCCATGAGTTTCTTTTCCTGAATAGAAAAAAACTGACTGCTTCAGAAAAGAAATTCAAAATAAAGTTTGGTTTGGTATTACTTATAAAAGTCATTTTGCTGACTGGAGAGAAAAAGAGTAACATTGGTAAAAGGCAGTGATGCTCGGTCCTTTGGGTACTTCCTCCTAGACCCTGGCAACACCTGCCTGATGTTCAGTTACACATCAGAGCTGACAGAAAGACGCTTGTACCCAAAATACGCAAATTCAGTTTATAAGGTTATAAGGAGAGTTGGTGGATTTTAAAAATTAAAGTTTCTTTGTCTTTAGAAAGCTATACAGGTAGAGACTTAAGGGAAAAACAATTTAAATGAACCCGAAATCCTCTTGAAAGTTTTCTGTTGGAATACTACTTTAGTTTCCCATATTTTAAAATCGGGGTCTATGTTACTGCTGTCTTACCTTGATAAACTTGGAATTTTGGTCCTCGAGAAGCAAAATCTCCTCTTCCATTTTCTTGATTTTCGCCTCGGCCGTGACCTTCTCCAGCTGCAGCTTCTGCCGCGCGCCCTCCTCCTCGTCCAGCTGTTCCTCCAGGTCCTGGAGAAGAGCCAGCCGGTCACCCCCACTTTCTCCACAAAAGGCAACCACACGTTAAGAACCAGAGGGGTCCAAATCTAAACGGGGTGCTTATTTTTGATTTTCAAAATGAAAAGGGTATTTTAAAAAGTATGAACTGCAGTTATGTGAAACGGACATTTTTACCCACCATGGGGTTAGGCACAAACTGGGCCAACCCTTCCGGAAGCCACCACGGCACAGGCAGCGGGCTCTGGAAATGAGCCCATCTTTCAAACCAACGATTTCTGGAAATAATCACCGATGTGATTTACACAGAAATGTCATATTGAGGAACTACAAAAAAGTCTTAGTAGTTAAATTCTGGTACAATTGTAAAATATAATCACAATAATTAAATGTCTTCTTTTGGAATAACAATGGACCTATGGAAATATGAATAATATAATAGAGCTACAACAAACACATTTATTTGAATTCAACTATAAATGCTTGGTCAAAAGAGGAGAGAGAGAGAGTATAAAAAGAATATTTAAATGGTACATAGGTCAGTGAGAAACGGGTTGTCTCAGGCCAGGTGTGCCTTTGACAACACAAGTGCATCCCCAAGGTGGGTGGGATTCCAGCGTTTCAACGTAGTTCTTACTAGAACAAGGTCATCTTTAGTTCATGCTCTACAGTGCTGAATGTGACAAGAACAGATAAATATTATTGAAGAGGGTGGTATACAAAAATCAATTTTATGGTGAGTTTAAGAAACTTTCAAGGTAACTTGGGCTAAATAATTTAGTTATGGTTGACTTTAGCATGAAACCCTTGTGAAAGACAAACTTTTTGTTGTGAAAAAACTTCAAACAAATTTGTAAATATACAGAGTAACACACTGAGCCCCACCCAGAGCCCACCCAGACCCATCACCCCAACCTGAAGCATCAGCTCACGGCCTGTCTCTCCCTCCCCTCCTAGATTATTATTTCTCTTTTCCTTTTTTAGGAGGTACCAGGGACTGAATCCAGGACCTTGCACGTGGGAAGCAGGCGCTCAACCACGGAGCCACATCTGCTCCCCAGTAAGAGTTGGTTTTGTTGTTTGTTTGTTTTTAGGAGGTACCAGGGATTGAACTTGGGACCCTGTACATGGGAAGCAGGTGCTCAACCACTTGAGCTATATTTGCTCCCCAACCCTGGATTATGTAGAGTAAATTCCAGACAATCTATAGTCCACCAGTAAAACCTCCAAGCCTTATACCTTTAAAAGATAAAGACCATTTAAAAAACCACACCTGTTTAACTCAGAACCCAACAAGGTCCACACACTGCCTGCTAAGTCTTTTGAGACTCCTTTCATGTCTAGGTTCCCCCATATTTTGTTTTCCTCACTCATACCCTCCTTGCTCTCTCCCTCCCTCTTGTCATTTACTTAACAAACAAGCTCCTGTTTCCTACCATCCCCACAGCCTAGGTTTTGCTGATGGCTTCCCTGTACACACCTGAGGTGACATTTCAATTAGTAAATAGATCCTATAGGTCTGTTTAGAACAATGTGCAAGAAAGAAGCAGAGGAGATGGGGATGACAGGTGGGAGGAGAGTATAAATGCTATTTTATATTTTCTAGGTTTTCTCTAATAATCAGTTATTAATACTGTAATCAGGAAATTAAGCATAGAAGCCAAACCTCACCAAAAATAAGTCTAGAAGTCTTGGCTGACAAGAAGGCAGATCAGAAATCCTCCAAAAGTCCCATAGGCAAAAAACCACCACCAAACAAACAAATAAAAACTCCACAAAAAAACAAACAAAAAAAACCAAAAGATAAAAAAATAAGAGATAAGACCAAACAAGGTTGGGTTTTCCCAAAGGCCATGGAATTTACAGAACGAAAATCAATACTTTTAAAATAATAATAATCTAATAATGCCACAAATATTTTTAGAATGTATTTGAGTGAATTTACTGTGTCACAAAGGGAGGTAATAAATCAAGCTGACAGTACAAAGGATTTAAAGTTTGAGAGTGTGGCAAAAGAGTGTAAAGATAAAAAAAGCAAAACAAACTCTGCTCCTATAAGGGCCTGTTTTTTTCTAAATAAGATTAGAGACATGCAAGCATTTGTGAGAAGCTGTTAAAATTTGGTGCGTATAACAATGAGTTGGGAGGAACTCCATGAGTAAAATATTAAAGAAATGAGCAAATGCTGTTGAACAAAGAGAAAAGAAAATCAAAACCACTCACAGTAGCACCAGGGGTCACTTAGTGTTGTCGGTGACCTCCCTTCTAGAGGTTCAAGTTGATCTTCTGGCATACACACTTTCACAACTATTTTAGTTAGTTCATTGTGAACCGCCATCAAAGTAACATTTAAGAATTGATAATAGTTGTATGCATTTCCATGGTTTAACAATCCTGTATTGCTAGATACTTAGGTGGCTTCCACTGACTTATCTACAGAATACAGCCCTAGAATGAGAACTGCTGAATTAACTTTTTAAGGCTTTTGGACTTTTTTTTTTTTTAAAGGAGGTTACCGGCAATTGAACCTGGGACCTTGTACATGGGAAACAGGCACTCAACCACTGAGCCACATGTGTTCCCCCTTTTTTAAGGCTTTTGGGATAGTCTGCTAACCTACTATGGGAGAGTTGAAAGCTGTGTGCATTGAAGAGGAGAACAGCAAATGCTAGGAAGATTTAAGGTATCTGTTGTCTGCTAAGTAAGTCATGTCATCTTTGGTGGTTTTGACAAACATCTGAATTGCCTATACTTTGCAAGGGTGAGAAAAACATTAAAGAAGAGACATGGGAAAAAGTAAGTTTGATGCTGCACCCATGAAGCAAGGGTTGTACCCAGAACATAGGTGGTGATGGGAGAAAAGAGGTGGGTGTCACTTAGGGTGAAGGCAAAGTTAACTACCCAGCCACATAAAGTCGTGCTTCGTGTGGGTACAGCTTCTATCAATATGAAAGCAAGTGCCCGGGGAGAGCGGAGGTTGTGTTCTGATTCTTGGCCACCTCCTCGACAGCGCTGAGCACTGCATTTCTTATGACCCAGACACTCAGCAGAAGCCAATCTCCTGAAGGGAGTGAGCAGGAGAGCTGCTCAGGACAATATAAAGAATGAGCTAAGTCCTCACAGAATGCTACAGTTGTGGGAAGGCTTCTGACTTTTAACACCTCTGCATATTTTAAGGTGCCACAACAGAAAGTAAAAAAAGATCCCTGTTCAAAGTAATAAATCTGTGTTCAAAGAAAATCAATTCTCTGTGTGTTTCCAAGGAGCACCATCTTTCTACGGCACATATTTCTAAGTATTTATAACTGAAACTCCTTTAGCTCCTCCAGAGACACAAGAATCCAAACACAGAGCTTCAATTCCTTCAATAGATCCTCTGGGAAAACTCAAACTATAATCCTAAACAAAATATATCATAGATACCTGAATATGTGCTTGCATTTTTTTCTTTTCATTTTGGAGGATTTGATTTCTTTCTTCTTCTTCTTCAACCCTAGACTCCAAATCATGTAGAATCTCTTCCAGTTCCTGCTTTTTGGCAGCAAGTCTTGCTCTCATTTCCTCTGCTTCAGCAAAGAGCTCTGTCTCTGCTTGAAGCTGCTCGGCAAGGATGTTCTTTTCCTCTAGTAGCTGCAACCACAAGAAAGCATCCAGTTATCACAGGGATCATGCACCACGACGCCAACAGTCCACACATGCCACCAAGAACTGGAAATTAGAGAGATACATCCTGGAAAAACTTTCAAATGTTTTTAGCTATAATGAGAGAAGCTAGATGAAAACTTTTTTTGGGCTATTCTGTCATCTTGAATAATATGTATTAAATTCATCCTATTTTAAGAACTCTAAGTTCCACAGGGACAGAAAAATAGGAGGGAAAATATTCAAATGCCTTGAAGTTCACAGTGCATACTAAAGCCTGACTGGGATCGAGTGATATTTTTATATTTTTGGCCTTGAACGTTACCATCACCTAGACAGTTCCTGGGCCTCTGCTCTGTCAATGCAGAGTAACTGCCGGAGAAAGGGCCACTGAGGACAGAACAGAGCAGGTGGAGGCCTGCACGCAGCCATCTCATCCTGTTTCCCACTTGCCCTCAGAATGACTTTGGCAAAATGGGCACGGGAAGGGTGGTCTTGTTATGTGAGCAGAGCGCCCGGCATGACGTACTGTTCCCTACTCCCTCCTGAGCGTAGGGGCTAAAATTAACGAAGAGGCCTCTCCGACAGCCATCTCCTTGTAAACACACGACCCAGGGCGCGGGTGAAGTCACAAGCCCATGCGCACACCTGCTGATGCTTCCTCTCCATCTCCTCAAGCTCCCCTTCCACCTTTGTCTGCTTCTCCTTCACCTTCAGCAGCTCCTCATCTTTGGCCTGAAGTTCTTCCTCTTGGCGGGTAACTTGTAAGAGAGGCTTCACCTATGAGGAAGTGAACGTTTATCATCCCTTCTCTCTCCAGTGGGCTTCCGCCGCCCGAGGGCTGCGATCTAGAGGCATTTACGAGTAAGCAACGGGAGCCCACCTTGGTGAAGACGCGCCACCACTGCCAGTGCCGCAGCTTCAGGTAGGCGGCGCAGTTCCGCTGCAAGACCTTCAAGGCGCTGAGCTGCTGCTGCTTCTTGGCAAAGGCCCTGGACAATGGGAAGAAAAACTTACTCTGTAAAGACGTGTTTTAAGCGTTTCTAAAGCAGATGTTACTTGGCTAGGGCAGGGAATGTGGACAGCAGTCAAGCCCTGCTTAGCCACCTCACGCACCTCTCACCGGCTGCCCTGCACTGCCCTCACGGATGCCGCCCCCAAAATGCCCCTTCTGCCATCTCCTCCTGAGCCCAGTGTGAACGAGCTGGACAGAAGGGCCCTTTACTAGCTGGCTGCTCTCTTCTTCTTCTAAGCCGCGCTGGTCCCCCTTTCTCAGGTGCTCTTCCTCCTCCCTTCCCTCCACGCGGCCACAATACAGCACAGCATCCTGCAGCTGGGACGGACGCATTTTACAGGTGGCCGCTCGGAGAGGTCCTGAGACGTCCCCTAGGATGCAAGGTCGCCTGTGTAACTGCAGAGGCTTCCCCCACACTGTGCTGCCTCCAGCACCCACTTGCTATGGACCTTTACCCTGGTATTTTTAGTTGCTCACCCTCTTTCTGAAACCCCTATCCCTCTTCTGCCCCAAACAACCTCCAAGGCCACAGCTCACCACCCTGCTGTCCCTTCTGATATATTGTGATCTCTTCCCATTCACTAGAAGACTCTCAGGGGCCAACTTCCCCACCGCCCAGCCCTCGTGGCCAGCAACCTGGCTTCTACCCCGAGTAGGGAGGCTGCATCTTAGATATCCACGGCGGCCTCGGACTTTCTCCTTAGGCTTTGCCACCCACTGCTTGAACGGCCTCATCCCCTGGCCGCGAGCACCAGTGCCCTGAATCGTATCCAGCCCATTCCAGCACGCAGGCTCTGCTGCAGCCCTCTGCTTACAGGGCTACCTTCCCGGCCAGACCTCCAAGCTCCTCAGGAGCCAGGGTTGTGGCTCCATTGTTTTTGTGGTCTCAGCACACTCGAGTGACCGACATCCTCCGGCCTCCTCAAAGTATGTTTGCCGAATGAATGAATCAACAACGCAGCCCTTCTAGAGGTCTCTCACCCTTTCAACCAAGACCTTCTTCTAACTGTTCGCAGGAGTAGCTACAGGATTCTCCTGGGAAGGAGAAACAATTGAAGGAGATAGAAAATAAGTAAAGCAAACCTTAGAATGATTCATTTACTCCAGCAAACACCGGCATCAGGATGCATGTGGGAGTGTCTTGCCAAAGTTCTGGTTTGTGCGTACATGTGCTTGTCTTTCACCTTTTGCTTCCTAGACAGTCACTTTTGCTCACAGGAATTCCGAACCCCGGCTGCTCAGTTTTCCCTGAGTTCACTACTTCATAGCTGGCTTTCTTGCCCCCTAAGAAGCCTTCTACCTTCTAAAGTTTTCCTCCCAGCCAAGGTCTGGTCAAGCCAGGATTTCTATAGTTTCTACTTTAAAACCACCCACTTGAAAAATGCTTTTTGACATTATAGATTCTTGCAGTCTCCTTCAGGAATGCTTTGCAAATGCACCCAATCTTCTTATTAAAAACCACTGCCCTAGTCGCTTCCCTGACCCTGTGGGGGAGACAAAGCTTTCATCCTGATAAGGCAGGAGTGTGCCAGGCACCTTGTTTCAGCTGGACGAGGCAGCTGGCACACCCTTCTCCATAAGAGTCGACCTACTATGTGTCAGGTGCCGCCCTGGATGTTTGCACTGGGTGGCCCTGGGTCCCGTCTCTTAAGTACATTATCCTGTCTTCATGTAGCCAGAAGGTAGAAGTGTTCAAAATCACTTGATTGTCCCGTCTTTTGCTGTTTTACCCAGTATCCTCCAGGGCACTTCAGCCTCAAGTTCATGGATGTCCACAGAGATATAATCTTTTTGACTACTCTTCTAGTCACTACTCTGCTTTCTTCCACATTAAAATCTGGTTCTTTTCAATAGGTTATCTTCTTTTATTAATACATCCTAATTTTAAGCCCCACCTTATGCTCTCTCTCTATATATAGTGACTGAAATTTTTAGGGGAAAGGGCCTTAAATGTCAGCTATGCTGGCTTGCACAGGAGTTTACAAAGGTGCCACTTTTAAGTCTTTAAGATGAGATAGTGTGTCATATGTTGTTTTTGTGCCCCCATCCCCCACCGAAATGGTTCCCTCATCTGCTTGCTCATTGTTTTTTTGCTTGTTGTCTATTTCTTCTAACTTTAGGAGGTACCGGGAACCAAACCCAGGACCTCCCATGTGGGAGGGAGGCGCCCGAGAGACTGAGCTATCTCTGCCTTCCTTATTTATCTTTTTTGATTTTCTATCTTGAAGAAAATTTTGCAAGGTTTAGATGTCAATGAAAAATGTGCACACAACTTTCACAATTTGTATACTTCATTTCATGGACTTTTTAAAAAGATGTACTCCCCCTGCCCTTGTTTGCGCTCACTGTCTGCTTTCTGTTCGCTGTGTGCTCATCTTCTTTTTAGGAGGCACTAGGAACCAAATCAGGTACCACCATGTGGTAGGAAGTCACCCAATCTCTTGAGTCCCCTCTGCTCTCTGCTTGTTGTGTCTCATTGTGTTTCCTTGTTGTGCTATCTTGTCGCGCCAGCTTCCCACGCTAGTCCGTCACATCAGCTCGCTGTCTTGCTCATCTTCTTTAGGAGGCACTGGGAACCGAACCCAGGACCTATTTCATGAACTTCTGACAGTTGGTGTGTGTTCCTGGTAGTCGTAAAACTCTTCGTGAACTCTGAGCGGTTGGGAAGGCACGTGCCCAAGCCCACTCCCTATGTCATTCCAGGCATGCTGGAGTCCAGTGGATACAGTGAGGATACGGCACTTGATATTATCATGTTCACTTTATTATCGAAACATGCTCTAAGCATTAACATATAAACCTCCACCCAGTCATTCACATGCTCTTTGTCAAACTGTCTGCATGGCAAACTAGTTACCTGTTTCCACTTCTCTTGCTCCCAAAGTCAAAGCCTTCTTAGGAAGGAGTAAAGAAAACCCCAGCAGGGTGGCACTTGGCCCAGTGGTTAGGGTGTCTGCCTACCACATGGGAGGTCCGCGGTTCAAACCCCGGGCCTCCTTGACCTGTGTGGAGCTGGCCCATGCGCAGTGCTGATGCACGCAAGGAGTGCCGTGCCACACAGGGGTGTCCCCCGCGTAGGGGAGCCCCACACACAAGGAGTGTGCCCCGTAAGGAGAGCCGCCCAGCGCAAAAGAAAGTGTAGCCCACCCAAGAATGGACCCACACACATGGAGAGCTGACACAGCAAGATGACGCAACAAAAAGAAACATAGATTCCTGTGCCGCTCGCAACAACAGAAGCAGACAAAGAAGAACACACAGCAAATAGGCACAGAGAACAGACAACCGGGGTGAGTGGGGAAGGGAGAGAAGTAAATAAATAAATAAATCTTTAAAAACAAACAAACAAAAAAACCCCCAGCATTACCCCCTAGGACCCTAAACATTTAGAAGTTCTTTTGATTCTATCTGAAACCCAAACTCTCCTTCCATCTCTTCCACTCCCTTCTGTGGCCCGGGCACCGTCACCTTCCATCTGAATCACCACAGCAGCTTCCCGAGTGACGAGCCCCATTCCACCCCTGCCGCGCTTGCAGCCTACTGTGCACATGGCAGCCAGGTGGCCATGAAACACAGGTCGCCCCACGGAACTTTAACACCTGCCAAGCGCCTGCTTCTCAAGCCTCATGCCCAGTGGCTGCCCCAGTCAACAGGCCCCAGCCCCACGGATGGTGTCAGCTTCCCAGATGGTATGAAGCCATCTCAGCATCACAGCGAGGGCCCCTTGCCTGTGCGGCCTTCCCCGAGTCATGGACCAGGGCCTTCTGATCCTGGAGGTTGAAGCCTGTCCCAAGGAGCCAGGCTGAAGCAGGGTCCCCAGCCCCTTCATTTTCTGTGTTGGCCTCTTATTTGTTTCCTTATTAGAACATGATTTTGAATGTTTATTTTTTACCTATCTCTTCCACAGGAATCCAGTTGCACAAGGACAGGGACCTTACTCACACGTCTTACACACTCTTGCATCCCTTGCACAAAACACAGTGCTCAGCCCACGCCACACGCTCAGCAAGTATTTTTAAATTCATGATTACCCACTTACTTTCTGGCGAGGTAACCTCTGCAAACAGCCTGGAAGAAGATAATGATATCGGTAATTTTTAAATCTCTTTCTTCTTCTAAGTGTGCCAGAACTCCAGCTCTGAAAAATATCTTGCTTTGTCCAATCCTGTACA
Organism: Dasypus novemcinctus; assembly: GCF_030445035.2. Classification (NCBI taxonomy): domain Eukaryota; kingdom Metazoa; phylum Chordata; class Mammalia; order Cingulata; family Dasypodidae; genus Dasypus; species Dasypus novemcinctus. Next base: position 24,402,244 of record NC_080693.1, on the reverse strand, counting down.
AGTTAGGGTCCAATTCTAACGCGCGGATCTAAGAGAGAAAGAGTCCATTTATTTTTCTGCTATAGGAAAGAGTGTATTTGTAGTTCACAAAACAGAAAAATCAAGAAAAGCTTACCATTCGTTCACAAGCTTGTTTGCCATCCATAAAACCTTTAGGAATAGCATTTGGAGTTAGGATTTCATATCTGTAAGAAAAACATCCAGTAAATCTTTTCTAGAAATTTGCATCTATTGAGTGGATCATATACGGTTTTCCTCCACTCTTCTGTCACTGCGATGAATTTTATTATCTAGGTTTCTGCATTCCCGTTCGTGAAAGATTTCGGCCTATAGTCTGGCTTCCTTGTAAAGGTGGGTTTTGAGATGAAGGCCTGTCTGGAAACGTTCTCAGTCTAACTGGGTAGCGGCTCCCTGGGTGTGCCCGTGCAGAACACTGCGCTGAGTTTTAGATGAGACACGAAAAGGACAGTAGTGAAGAAGAAACAGATCAACTGGACATTATAAAAACTAAACACTTCAAAGGCCACCATCAAGAAAATGAAAAGATAAACCACAGAGTGGGAGAAAATTTTGCAAATCAGGTATCTGATAAGGGATTTGTATTTGGAATATATAAAGAACTATTACATACAACTCAATAAAGAAAAGACAATCCAATTTAAAAATGGGCAAAGGATCTGAAAAGACATCCTCCAAAGAAGATATACAAATGGACAATAAGCACATGAAAAGATGTACAACCTCATTAGCCCTTACTGAAATACAAATCAAAACCACAAGATACCAATTCACACCTACTAGAATGACTAGAATCAAAAAGACAGATAATATCAAGTGTTGACAAGGATGTGGAAAAATGGGAATCTTGAGCGTTGCTGGTGGGAATGTAAAATGGTGCAGCTGCTTTGGACAATAGTCTGGCAGTATCTCAAAAGGTTAAACTTTGACTTATGATTGAACTACCAAGTCAACTCCTAGAACTGAAAACAGGAGCTCAAACAAAAACTTGTAGGGAGCAGATGTGGCTCAAGCAGTTGAGTGCCTGCCTTCCACATGGGAGGTTCCTGGGTTTGGTTCCAAATGCCTCCTGAAAAAACAAAAAAGCAAACAACAAAACAAAACAAACGAAAAAAAATCAACTCAGGGAAGCCAACGTGGCTCAATGGTTGAGTGTCGGCTTCCCACAAACAGGGTCCTGGTTTCAATCCCTGGTTCCCTGTACCTCAAAAAAACAGTCAGACAAACACAAAAAACTTGTACACTAATGTTCATAGCACCAGTATTCATAGTAGCTAAAAAACAATTCATTAACTGATCAATGGGTAATTAAAATGTGGTATAGCCATACAACAGAATATTGCACTGCAATAAAAAGGAATGGAGCACTGATACGTGCCACAACATGGACAGACTTTGAAAACATGCTAAGTGAAAGAAGCCAGAAACAAAGGGCCATCTATTATATGATTCTACGTATACGGAATGTCCAGAATAAGCAGATCTGTAGAGACAGAAAGCAGATTAGTGGTCGCCGAGGGTTGGGGGAGATGGGTGTGGAAGGCTGGGAATAATAATTAAAGGGTACAGGGTTTCTTTTTTGGGGTGATGAAATTGTTAAAAAACTATGAATATATTGAAAACCATTGACGTGTATAGTTTAAACAACTGATTTATATATCTTAATCTCTATAAAGCAGTTATAAAAAATCCATTGAGCTGTACACTTTAGAATCTTGGCTACATCCATTAACTGTGTTTCCTATATGACAATTATGTTCCTTCTACTCTTGTCAATCAAAAGTGAAAAATCTTGGGAAACGGACTTTGGCCCAGTGGTTAGGGCATCCATCTACCACATGGGAGGTCCGCGGTTCAAGCCCCGGGCCTCCTTGACCCGTGTGGAGCTGGCCCATGCGCAGCGCTGATGCGTGCAAGGAGTGCCCTGCCACACAGGGGTGTCCCCCGCGTAGGGGAGCCCCACGCGCAAGAAGTGCACCCATAAGGAGAGCCGCCCAGCGCGAAGGAGGGAGCAGCCTGCTGAGGAATGGCGCCGCCCACACTTCCCGTGCCGCTGACGACAACAGAAGCGGACAAAGAAACAAGATGCAGCAAAAAGACACAGAAACAGACAACCGGAGGAGGGGAGGGGAATTAAATAAATAAAAATAAATCTTAAAAAAAAAAAAAAAAAAAGTGAAAATCTTCAATGGGCTACAATGGGGGCTTTGCCAAAGACAAAGATGGGAAGAGCGTCTCGAATGGATTCTAGCTGGAATGGTGGGAAAAAGGATAAAGGGCCATTCCCTGATCTGTAATCCTGTTTATTTCATGCAACAAATGCTGTCATACTTTGAAATCTGATTTCCAGGAGAAAGAAGACAAAAGCAAACCAAATTAACTAAAAGAAAATTACTCAGTAAACTTGAAAAATAACTAATTTTGACTTAACCCTTCCATTCTACTCTATCCTACCCTCTACTCTTTTTAATTAATGAACTTTTTAAGTGTATATACACACATAGCCCCCTGTGTGTGTATATATATGAAATGTATATATATACACGACACCTGCACACACATACACAGATATATTTACAGAAAAAGCTGCAGAGAAATATCCTGCAGTGTTTTCAGGAGTCATTCTTGAATGATTTTTGTTTACTTTTGTACTTTGTTGCATATTCAAATTTTTCTAAAAGAAACATATATTATTCATATACTAAAAATCTGTTTTAAAAATAATTATGTTTAAATCCCAGGTAGAAGTGTCTGAATGAGTAAGTTTTTGGCTTTTCATTTTTTATCAGACAACTAACAGATCAGGGCCCTGAAGAAGGGACTGTGTCTTTAAAGCACCCACAGCGGTTATCAGCACACTGTCTTCTTAGAAAGTAGGCGGTTAATATTCTTGTATTTTTTTTTAAGTTTTATTGAGATATGTTCACAAATCACACAATCTATACAAAGTGTATGATCAATGGTTATTAGTAGTGTAGTGAGTTCACCACCCCCCAAAAATTTACAATTTCATTACCCCAAAAAGAAACACTCCACACCCCTTAGCAGTCACCTCTCGATCCTGCTCTCCTTCCCCAGCCCTACATAATGGCACTTAATATTCTGGACTAATAATACAGGTAATAATAATAAAAATAATCATTTTTCCTTTCCTAGAAGAACAAAAATTGGAATCATCCAGGGAATAAGGGAGAACCTTTCCTCCTCAGCTCAGGAAAGGGTCAGCGGTACCTCTGTCTGAATTCCTGGAAGACGATGCGGTTGGGGAAGCCCTGGCGGCAGATGCGGATGCCCTCCAGGACGCCGTTACAGCGCAGCTGATCTAGCACGAGATGTGGATCCAGCTTTCCAGCCTGGCAAGCAAAGGACAGCACTGTAAGCTTCATCTCTGCCACCCGACAGAGGTCGGTTTTCAACGCGGCGCTCTGCGCCTCCCGTACCCGCTTCTCGTGGTTTGGAATGATGCAGCGGACGAAGTTGGGGTTGGTGTTGCGGAGCGTGGCCATCAGCTTGGTGAGCGACTCCTTGTAGAGCTGCCCGACGGTGCGGAACATGCCCTTCTTGGTTTTGTACGCGGAGCCGAAGGCGGTCTCGGTCATGCCGGTGACTTGATCCAGACCCACGATCCGGTCCACTGGGGAACAGAGAAGCGGGAGGGGAAATGAGGCAAACCCAGCTCCATGGCAGGGCATGGACAGACAGCGAGGGCGCAGCAGCACAAGCTTCAGGGGCAATGGTCGGAGGTGCCATATCGTAAGGCGGTCAGCGGAGTGGACACTGCACAAGCCGTGGAACCAAAAGCCACACACGGAGACGGCAGGTGCTGCAGTGCTCGGGGGACTTCCCACTACACATACCACAGGCGGCTGCCCCTGCACTAAGGCCAGGCACTGGCCTCGAGAGCCTTTGGCCTGTTACATTATAGTCATTTGGCAACTGAAAGATCACAGGCTCTTATTGATACACAACTGACAAGGTGACAGGTCTCAAAATAAGCATAAAAGTGTTCACCTGAACAAAGCAAATCCACTTAATGAATATGCTCAGGTTTTAGGGGCCCAAGTTATCTCTTATTAGTCATAGATTTTCAGTAAGAGAAGGCATTCAAGCTTCAGGAGCAAATGCTGGAAGATTAGATTACATCAGTTCAGAGGTTTAGCATTCTCTCCTCGAAGCATGAGTAACTCCAAAGAAAGGGCAACGACACCAGCCAGGAGGGGATCTTCCGCAAAGAACAAACGCCTGGCTTCCTGCGTGGACACTGGACAATCTTCTCAGACATCACCCTCTTGTAAAAGCAGCTAATGCTCTACATTATCCACACAGACCAAATCCCTTCAAAGATGAGATTAGAAACAGGCCAGCAGGGCACCAGGCACACATTTGGTGCAGATGATGTACTCATTTTAAAAATGTATTAAAGGAATGAAACACAGGACTGAAGTAATTTTGAAACAATCAGACTCTCAGCTGAATGATCCTTATTAAGGCCTCCTCTACCCTGCGGCCCTCCTTTCCTTCGTCTACTCTCTACGACAGGAAGCTCTTGGGGACCCGGCCCTGTGAGGAGGGCTTTCTGGGCAAGAGCTCACCTGATCCCAGCACCCAGTGAGGATTCCACTGTGGTCCAGACAGGTCTTAACCGGAAGCTGGGACAAGGTGGGCGCAGTCTGGTTAACTTAAAGCCCGGGCATGTCACTAGATTACAGCCTCCAGCGAAGCCACAGGCTCAAGGGTTTAGGCCAAAGCCCGTTCTCCTGCTTGTGCTTGAGCCCACCCGCCCTCTACTTCACAGACCACCGCTCTGTCCTGTGCCTTCGCCTCGCCCCTCTGCTGGCTCCACCCTTCAGCAAAGACCAGCGCCAACCCCTCGCCTGCCTGACCCACAAACCCATGAAGTTGCCTTGACGCTGCACACACCCGAACTCCTCCGAGAGCCATTTCCACTCCCACCCCACGTCCTCGCCCGCTCACTTCCCTGTGTGCAGCTAATGGGCTTCTACCCTGCCTCCTCCACTGCCCAATACGTCTCAACAACGACCTGCCAACTGCTGAGACAGTAACACCTGCAGTCCTTATTTTTCTAGACCCTGTTTCATGTAACTGCTGACATCACACCAGTTTTCTGAGAACTCTCTCCACTCATGGCTTCTTTTGGGACCCCCTCCCCGTTTCTCCATCTCCCTCTCTAGCTACTTAGTCACTCTTGGTGACTGCACTTCTGCCCTGGACATCTTGGCATTCACTAAGGCTCCAAACCTGACTCACCTGCACTCCTTCCTTTCTAGAATAAAGGAGGATGTAAGCACAGGTGTGTATCACTTGACCATGGGTTTTTCTAGTTTACAGCTTTAACTAGATACACCTGTCTACCTGGTACCCATACTCTACTCTCTACACGCATCTCTGCTCAGACGCCCCAAAGGTGCCTGCCTCCCGCAAGTCCTCATCATGTCCTACACGCCTGCTTTCACAGATGCTGCAGCTCTTGCACCTGACATGGTGCTTGGGGCGGACCAGAGGCTCAATGCATGTATGTCAGTGGGTCATATGTTTATAATTTAAATTAGCGAGAAATGCAGGGGAAGAAGAAAGCAGGAAGGATGCTGTGAGAGGGACAGTGGTTGAAGAGCTCCTTGGGAAGTGACATTTAACACCCACAGGCTAACAACGAGCTGACGGTGGCGGGGACAGACCTGTGAAGGGTCGGCAGGAAGAAGTGCAAGGGGTTCGCCGGTGAGGAAGCGCGCGTAAGGGCGAGGAGGGGGAGGGCGACGGCGGGAGGAGATGGGTGGATGGTGAGGGGCCTCGCAGGCCAGGCTGGAGCTTGTTTTATTCTTGGGCAATGGGAAGGCCCAGAAGGTAACAGGAGCCCCTGCCGGCTGGACTGGGGAAGGAAGGTGGGAAACTGGACCGGCGACCACTGCCACAGCCGGGGCTCTGGTTAAGAGCAGATGAGCAGAGAAGGCAGGGTCAAGACATGGTTTGATGGGAGAATCAAATTAATTCAAAATGGAAAATAAGTCAGAGGGGCATTTCAAAAGATAACTGCCCCCTCCAAAACAGTAGAAGAAAAAAAAAAAAACCTCCCAGGATTTTGTTTCAGTGACTGAGTGGCTAGTGGTACCCTTAAAGCCAGGGGGAAATAAGAGACAGAAAGAAGCAGGTTTTGTGGGTGGGAAGACAGAACCCGGACTCTAAGGACAGGATGCCTCCCGTGAGACACGGCAGTGGAGACGCGATGTGGAGCTGACGGCTGAACACCCCAGGCTGTTGCTAAGAGGCCTGACCTAGAAAGGTAGTTGTGGGAGCTGTGGACTCATGGATGGTACGTGAAGCCACGGGGCTGGACGAGTACACTTAGAGGGAGAAGAGAAAGAGACGAGGGCTTGGGACTAAGCCCCAAGGAGCTCGGAGAGGAGGAGTTGGATGAGGAGACGAGGAGACGGGGCCAACGGGGCCAGAGGTGGGAGGAAGGAGCAGGGACTGTGGCTCGCCTCCTGTGGTGGCGCATGTCCTCTAGCCCACCTATTCCCCGGCCCTCCTGGATTTCCTAGCCAAATGCAAGCCCTGGTAGCGCAGGCCAGAGCCAGGGCTCCGCTGGAGCCCCCTCGCTCACGACCCGCTGCTCAGCCCGTCCCTTCCCCTCCACGGCCCTGCCCTGGGCTCGTGCTTCCCACGTGGAGTCTGCAATAGCCTCCTCTCTTCCTGGGGCCGTGCCCGGCTCCAGCCTCTACCTGCCACCACAGCGCTCCTTCGACACGTGCCTTTTGTCCCAGGATAATGAGTACCAGCTCCCACTTTCACCCTTGGGAATGGTCCCAGTTTGGATGGTAAATTACATGGTCACCCCATTTCTGAAAGATAAAGCTGTTTATACCGAAACCCCTTTGCTTTCTCCCAGGCCCGTAGGGCGCGGTCCAGATGACAGCACAGCGGCAGAGCAGCTGGAGGGTCACAGCGAGGGCCGGGAAGCCCTGCGCCCATGAGCCTCGGCCTCCTCCTCTGCAAAGGGGAGCGAACAGGCCCCCAGAGTCGTGAGGTGCCTGAGAAACATTCAGGGGCTCAACGCACACACCTCGGGCGCCACTTATGTGCCCCTAAGTACCAGCTGCGCAAACAGCTGCATTTTCTTTCCAGTCCCCCCACCCCCTGGAAAGCCCGCCCGCTCAGTCACCCTGGTGAATTCTTTCGACGACCTTTTCTTTGCTCTCAGGGAAGTCTCCTTAGGCTCCAGCCTCTACTCTGCCTCCAGGCCAAATGTGCCACCAGCACGCCATGACGACACTTCCAAACACTGTGGCCTCGTCCCCATTGGACCAATTTCCTCAGGGAAGTTCTGCCAGCAACTAGTAGGCTTAGAGCCGTTTCCTGCCTCCCCACCCCCAGCACGGGCCTGGCACAGAACCAGGACAGAGCAGCTGTCTGCTAAGTATCTGCTGAAAGAACACAAAACTGACCAGAACAAATCACGGCCACCACCAGAGGAGGAGCATCGGGCTGGCTCTGCAGTGACTCAGCTGTGCTGTCGGGCAAGGTTTTCACATACTTACAACTGATACCTGGGTCTAATAAATGCAGTTCCAAGCAGGTTTTTTTTGGGCGGTCATAAAAAATATAATGAATCTGATCTTCAATTTCAATTTAATAAGAGTGATCCAAACTTAAATTTCAGGCTTCCCCCCCTCCCCCACACCAATTAGTGCTTTAGACTTCCAGCTTTTAAAAAAAATTTATATCAATGCTTCAGACTTACAGCTTTCATTCTGAATCAGTGCTTTAGATGTTCAGTTCTTCTTTTTTTTTAATTATCCAAAAATTTAATTTTAAACTCAGGGTCAGGTTGCACCAATGAGCAAAATTAAAAATGTTTGGTGGGGGGAATGGGTGTAGCTCAGTGACTGAGCACTTGCTTCCCATGGATGAGGTCCTTGGTTCAATCCCTGGTACCCGCCCCCCCCCCAAAAAAGTTTGGTGGGTAAAAGAGAAATGTTTTAGGAAATTCATTAATGATTTGCAGCACACTAATAATATATGATTTCACTCATAAATCAAGACCCAGGAAAATATTCTCTTAAAATAGAGATTTTCCTGGATCATGATTTATGAAAACTGTTAAAACTGGCTAGAGCAGGAAGCACAGAAAGGCAAAAAAACCCCGCAAAGACAAGACTCCAACAGCTCTGACAAATGAGCAGCGCTGCTCCTTCTGGGTCTGAAGTACTAAAAATGAAGTGTCTTCCCTTCGTGGTTTCAGTGTAAGGACAGGCTCCTTAGCCTCCTGTTGTCACCAACAGCTTCTCTCTTAGGTGTCAGGAAAACCTTGTCTGGGCTGCCGGGAGGCTTTTAATTTTATGATTCCATTCCCCAGTAGGCTGAAATGAATTTAAAGTATTTACATTAACATCCAATTTACTAATCTATAAAATCTGGTCAGCCAATTTGAACAGTCAGAAGTTGAGTTCCACAGCCTGGAAATCTGTAAGTTTCAGAGGAAAAATGCAATTAAAAAAAAAAAAAAAAGATTTATTTTTTATTTATTTCTCCCCGCTCCCCCGTTGTCTGCTCTCTGTGTCCATTTGCTGTGTGTTCTTCTGTGACTGCTTCTATCCTTAACAGCAGCACCGGGAATCTGTGTTTCTTTTCGTTGTGTCTGCTCTCTCTGTGTGCGGCGCCACTCCTGGGCAGGCTGCACTTTCTTTTACACTGGGCGGCTCTCTTTACGGGGCGCACCCCTTGTGCGTGGGGCTCTCCTATGCAGGGGGCACCCCTGCGTGGCAGGGCACTCCTTGCGCGCATCAGCACTGCACATGGGCCAGCTCCACATGGGTCAAGGAGGCCCGGGGTTTGAACCGTGGACCTTCCATGTGGTAGGCAGACACCAAGTCTGCTTCCCGAAAAATGCAATTTTTAACCATCAATTTCATCAAGCCACCCACATTTTGTATAAGGAATAACACTGTCTGGTGAGAGAATTCTTCATTGGCCCCTGTTCCAGGGAACAATCTCAGGAGACAAAAGGTATATGAAACTTCTATGGTTTTCAAATCTGGGCATGGGTCAAAAGAGGAAAACTAGTAAATTTAATTCTGCAGAATTTAAGCCAGTTCTTTGGAAACTCAGTCTAGTTCCTTTAGGTGAAAGCCAGAGAAAAGGGAGAGACACCTCTTTTAAATTTTGACAGCCAGGTGGCGATGACCAGGTGCTCCTGGCCTTACGAAAGGCCCCCGGTGCCCAGCTCTGCGGGCAGGCAGTGGGTTCTCCATCCACACGCGGAACCCAAAGAAGACAAGGCCACCCTGACCTAGATGACAATGCTACTGAGAGTTAAAAACCATTTGGAAACAAATCTTAAGCTGCTGTGAATCCCAAGAAACAATCGTGACATCACTCTCCACCTCCATAATAAATGAGGACAATGGATACCCAACGGTGGGTGGGACCAAGCTGTGGACTTGTTCTAGAGTATCTGGAAATTCTCAGAAAAATCCTAGGAAGTCCTGGCTGACAGAAGCACACGACTTGGGAAGACAGCATCATCCTCAGCCCACACTCTAAGCTGCAGCTGAACGCGTCCAATGCTTCTAGGAGCCAAAGGTGTTCAGCAAACAGGAAGCCCCCACTGCCCCTGTGTCTCCTGCTCGCCTCCTGCTCTCACTCCCCGCTCAGGCAGGTCCCCTGGGCTTACACTGGCACTGGGCAGCACCTAACGAAGGCACGCCACCTGGCCTGTGACACCGAGTCAAACTGGACTTGCATTAAATAAAGACCAAGGGAAAAAAAACACCTGCTGAGTTCTGGGCAGTAGCAATGGTGCAGTGGTGACTGCAGCAGCTGCAGAGGTGGCCATGGCCACAGCAACTCCAGACACCATGTGCTGAGCTCTTCCCATGTGCCAAGGACATGCTCCGGCCACAGGAACCCTGAGAACTGGGTGTCATTGTCCCCACTTTCAAGTGGTGGACACGGAAAGCTGCTTCTCCTTGAGCTCCCAGGAGGTGGTAAGACATTTTGAAAAATACAGAGAATAGAACATGTTGCAACGACAACATAAAAACCTTGGTCCACTGAAAACAATGACCATGTACCTGAGCATCTAAACAGTGTCAGGCCTAAGCCCCAGTTCTAAAATGATACTTAAAAAATTGAGCTTCTTTCTGTCCACTGGGTAGCATCTGTAAGGAGATTCAAAGGTAACGATTTCACCAGTCATGCTACTTGACTCTAAAGTGGAGCCACCCTCAGTGACTTCCTGGGGGAAAAAAAGACTGGCTCAAAGTTTTTGAGGCCAGAACATGTTCATTTCTATGTTACCCCTAAACTATGGCAAGAAGGTTGGCAAGACTTCAGTGGCTCTGAGAGGATGAGGGGAGACCCTGAGAGCTTGGGACAGAGGGGCAGGCCCTCCAGAAGGACCCAGCCTCTCCTTGCTGATTCTGAGCCTCCAGTAAATTGCTTCTCCCACAGTTCGAGGGCAGCCTCTGTGGAAGACTGAGAAGGGTTGGGGCACCTCTCTATCAACAATGACAACTTGCTTCAAGGAATTTCTCCTCTTTTCTCTCCTTTTCTCTGGTGGTGCCCTCCTAACCTGTCAGCTACAAGCTGGCTCTCATGGAGGTTCAAAGAACCTAAATGGTACTGCTCTGTAAAGGAAACTGCAGAGAGAACTATTTAGCATTGAGACAGACTATACCTAATTTTGCCTCCAACAGTTTGGATCAGATCGAAAGCCATTGACAGTCCCTACTGTCATGGTTGGAAAAGCCCTAAGTAAAACTTGGAGGGAACACCCCTTCCTGCTGTTCTGTCTGCCTGCATCTTCCCTGACTCTTCTATCCTACAGGCCTAGACTTTCAAAACACAGTCCTTTGGTTTACAGCAGAAACTGCAATGAACTCTGTTTTCTGCTTCTAGGAATCTGGTTCTCCCTCGTTCCCTTCTCTTCTGCTCTGGTCCTTTGATGCTTCTCTTTATCCTAGCTGCCAATTTTATTCTCAAAAGCCTGCACACCCTTCATAAAGCCCTTTTCCCAGCACTACTGTACTTAGATGCTCAGGGTACATGCTAGCGTTGTGTTATCTCCTTTAGAAAGATGCTCAGTATATATTTGCAAATCAGAGGCAATCACAATTTGGATCCCTAAAAACTCCTTCATCCACTGTCTTCTGAGAAATCACTGAAGATACCAGGCCCCTACATTTTTCACTTTAGACGCTGCCCCTCCCTGGGATCTCCTTTGAGCTCACAAGCACATTGTGAGGAAAAAGACATTTTGCTATAGAATGAATATGCATAATATTAAAGGCCAGATCATTTCAGCCAGGAGGGATGGGAGGACCCCTAAGAGGAAGGACTGAGACTCCTGAGACTTGCTTCTGCTGAGTGATCAACCAAAGAGCAGCAACAGAGAAGGCAGGACGCCGAGGGGAGTGAGCCTGCTCCAGGCCTACTGCTGTCACCTAAGGCATCATCTAGCGGCACATGTGAGGCAGCTGGTAAGAAAACCACCTCCTCTGCGTCCAAAAGACAGTGGTCCCACAGGGAAGATGCGGGAGAGGGAAAGTCCACAGGGAGAGCGCCAGGCGAAGCTGCTGCACCTGCAGGTGCGCCTCTGAGCCAGGTGTGGAGAAAATGAAGGTGCACAAAAGGCGCCATGCGCCCAAAGCAAGAGTTCACCGCCTGGAACTCTTAAGAGACTGGAAACCCAAGAGCAGAAGGGAGCTAATTTATGGAGGAAACCAAATAATCTACTGAGGGAGCAAGTCCAAAGGATCGAGAGCTATGCTCTTAAGGAGGCCCAGCTCCAGGGCGGACCAGAAACTCAACACCACTCCTTAGCTCTTTCTTTCTCCCCAAGCCCAAAGATGCCTGAGTTTGAAGATACCTTCCTTTGGAGTTCTGTGGAATTTTTATTTCAGCTCATGCTTTCTCTAGCATAATCTATTCTTTTTTTTTTTTTTTCTCACTCCCAAGCTTGCAACCTATTTTCATCATATGTAGATAGAGGTGATGGCAGGAATCATCACTTGGGATTAAAACTGACTCATTCCTTAAAAATCTGTTTAAATAACTTTTGAAATGGATTTGGATCCTAGCATTTTAATGTTCCAAATCATAACATGAATTTGATGGTATCTGTGAAACCTGCTACTTGCCAGTTTCACTAAACAATAGGAGGATTAGGTGAGGGTCACTTTTATGCTGGGCTTCTGGCCTGCTAGCAATTATTAGGCTAAGATTTCAGACCGCAGGGCCCAAACCTTCTGCGTTCAATTTCAGGTTCCATGTACAAATTCAAACAACACTCCCCTCTCTTAGTCTTGACATGCATGTACCAAGCCTTGTAGATAGTGCCAGTGTCTTCAGTTCAAAAGAAAAAGCCAAGTAACTAGGTATGTATACAAATTCCAAACGAGGTACCACGATAAGACCCACACACCTGAGATAAATATGTAATTGTTTGTTCACAATATGTCAGCGTTAAAATAAAACAAACAACAACAACAACAAAAAAAACCCAAAACTCCTTGGAATTCCTTGGAGTTGAAAATTTAAAGGGGACCTAAAGCCAAAGGAAATATTTAACAGCTTGATTCCTAACAATTCCTTTAGAGAACAGTGTATCAAAATGGCATTCTTGAGAAGGTGATGACATACTGTTTAATATGCAGCGCTGTATGTGCTAGGCATAAAAGAAGAAGCAATGTGTAGGCAGTAGCGATTGAATTGTTTATGCACTAAAACAGTTACCTCCAAGTGGAAGAAAAGTGAGCATGAAATGAAAGGTTCATGCAGGCCTGTGAGCAAAACAAAACAGAAACCCGGAGGCCACCCCTCTCCCCACTCTCCCCTGCCCTCCCCAGCCCCCGGCCAGCACCCCACAAGGTTTTCCTGTGGGCTCACAGCCCTTCTCTTTTGGAAGACCTACAGGCTTTTTATACATTCACCTGGTGGCTCATGAAGACCAGAAACACTGTCATAGAAAGAAGCTCTCTGAATATTCTGAATCTCTAAAGCAGAGAAACAGCAAAAACAGAAGACAGAAGAGCAAATACACAAACACTTCAGTTAGTGTGCAAGACATTCGACATCACAAAAGTAGTCCTGAGCAGATCCCATGCAAACATTACTGTTTAGATAGAGAATTTGCACATATGGACAAGATTCTTTATAAAATAAATTAATCTAACTCAAGAGTACATTCCCAACTCCAGGTATGAGCAATATAGCATATCAATGTTAAATGATTATCCCCATGTAAATGATGGATGAAATTTAAATAAGACTAGTTAATATCTGAGTTGCTGCTCATAAAATTATCTTGCAAGTAACAAATTAGGATAAGACTGCAGTAAGTCAGAGTACTACGATAAATGTACATATTAGTTACTTGTACTGTCAAAAATTCACACTGCTAATTTTACTTCCAATATAGATTTCTGGAAGACAATTTACTTCAAATATGAATTGCTGAAAGATAGGTACCTATCATTAAGAAAGTCAAAATTCAAGTTCTGTTACAGCAAAATAAATAATGGAAAATAAATCTTATGATTTTGCCAATTAAATTTAAAATAATTTCAAATGGTAAGTAGACAATACTTATCCTAGGAGGCACATTTACATGAAAATTCAATCTTTAGTTTTTGTTCTATATAAGCCTCAAGAAGTGCTAAGAAGTCCTTTGCAACTGGTAGAGATCCCCAAACAATATCTTTTAGCAAAAAGTAGGGCACTATTACTCTCTAGGGCAGGGCTGCCACCAATACAACTTATTTTCCTGGTTTGGCCTTGAGCAAACTCTTTAAAACCCTAACACAAATTCTATTTTAAAACAAAATGTTTTATATTCAAGTTGTCGCAGCTTCACAGGCAAACTAAACAACATTCACAGTCAACCTGTCAGCAGTAGCTTTTGCATTTAAGAGGGTATAAAAAGAGGGGAAAAAATGACCATATTCCAGGGCTATTTTCTTTTCTAGAGAGAAAGCTCCCCGTATTTCAAGGGATCTGTACATCCAGAGGGAGCAGCTATGAATTCTCCATCTCTTTTAACTTCTGTGCCTGCCACTGACTTTATGTGTGAAACATGCAGTCCTCAAAATTGAATTAAGCGGTACAGCCTGCCCACCTGCCCTTCGCCCTGAAGATTAGCCCTCCCAATAGCGAGGGGCCTTTAAGATCCTCTCTGGACACTAAACTGAGTAACTGCCCTCCTAAGCAGAGGGAGAGCAAGATTTCCTGATAGTAGCAGCATAATCAGTACGGCAAACATGCAGGGCTGGTTCCAGGGCAGAAGCTAGCAGAGCCAAATTAAACGTTTTTTTTTTTTTTCGGCCTATTTTGACAAAAGTAGCCAAACACATTCCCAAATTTCATGTCCTCAGAAAGTCAAGGGCCATAAAAAGTTTGGTCTGAGGATTGGAGCTGCAGACAGGGACAGATGGGCAGGGCTCGTGCCGTCCTACAAGCCTGCAAGACTGTCCACTAAGCAGGTACGAAATGGAATAACGCAATTTTTGGTATATAGTAAATACACAAAAATGCAGCTAAGGAATCTCCAGGCATGGTTCTACTTGTAAGATTCAATCGTTCCAGCCCAGCCTCCACCTGCCAAGCCTTGCGCCTCTCTGATACCTGGGGTTGGGCGGGGGGAGCGGGGTCAGCAAGACGGGAGCTAAAGCAGAAGGGTGGAAGGAGGAACCCCGGGAAGTTAGGAGCCAAGATGAGGACCTCAGCCCAATTTCTGCATGTGCAGACCCTGATTTCTCAAACGGGTTACAAGCTCTGGGAGGGCAGGAACATGCCTTCTGTTCTTAAACCTATCTCACAGACGATTTCTGTGGTAAGCACATAATTAGATACAGAGTATTATATGAAGGGGCCAGGTGCTCAAGATGCGTTTCTCATGACATTTTAAGTTAAGGAATATAAAAAAGTAAGAGAATCAAAAAATGGTTACTAAGTCAGAACACGCGTGTAAACCCAGGGCCTGATTCCCTTCATTATTCTGCTGGTACTCCCCAAATACCTGCTTCTCTTCTCATTCGAAATGTGGTAAGAGAAAGCCAGTTTCTGAGGCATCAACGGGCAAGTCCCACTGCGCTGGCTCCTCTTCCCAGGTGGCCTATCCAACCCCCGCTGTCACCTGCCCCTCTGTCACCTCAGCCCAGGCTCATCTATTAGCTGCCACGCTGTGCTCCCCTGCCAGGCTCGCGCCTGCTAATCCACCTGACAAACGCTGCCTGTTCTGCTTCCCGAGTTCAGACTGGTCGCCACCTGGAGTGCAGACCTTTCGTGGCTTCACACCATTTGTTCAGTGAAGTCCAAGTTCCTCTAGAGACTGGCCACTGGGGTTCCCGGGGTCTGGCCTCAACCCGACCAGCCTCATGTCCGACTCCACGTCTGCGCTTCATGCCCCTGGCGGAACGCTCGCCGAGCCAGTCCGCGGCCCTACCGCTGCCTGCACGCTGGGCCTCCCCCACCTCGCGTGCCAACTGCACTTATGGAAACACCCCCTTCGCTGGGTGAGCTCGTTTGTGCTCGCCTACTCGGCCCCAAGGGCCCCGCGCTGATCACCACACAAATGCTTACAAATTGGTGCTTCAACCCTGGCTGGGACTTAGTAAGTGCCAGGAAATGTGACTCAAGGATAAGAAAAATCGCCTCCTCCTTCATGACACTCTACCATAGCTCCTCAGGAGAGGTCGTGCGTCCCTAAAAGCTCGTCCTGTACCGTTCCTGTGGCACCTGCGCACCTCTGGCCCCCACAATCTGCACAATGCCTCATTACTTTCCCTGTGCTCTAAGAGCCGATAGGAGCCGAAGGAGGGCTGAGTGTGACTTTGTGACCTGCACTGTGTCCCGGGCACGCTTAATTCCTGAAGCACGCAAACCTCTGTCATCTGCTGCTACTCTGTCTCCTCTTCTGACACGTGCCGCCTGCTTCTGGCATGGTGGCTTTGGGACAACCTGAGTGCCGCATGTTTTATCAGCTCCAGTTCCGCGCCTAGCATTTCCTAGCCACAGGGCAGGAGGCGCTGCAGCTTCTGCGCGGGGCCCTGCTTCCCAGTGCTCGGAGGCACCATCGACTGACCAGACCTTCGGAGTCTCACGGCAGCTGGCCAAAGACCCCCGCTAACAGGTACAGAGGTCAGGGGCTTCCGCTTCCTTGGTGGAATCTACACTTTTTGCTGAACCCTCCTTTCAGCCTCAGGCACCCGAATTCTTCCCAGGACACCGGCAAGTCTGGGTGCAGCCCCTGGGGCCCTGGCGCTGACGGGATCTCATGCACACGGCAGCTTGGGGAAGGTTAACTTCCACGCGTGACGCCTTCCCTGCTTACTGTCTCTGAGCTCTTCCTTCTTTCTCTCCTTCTGCCATATCGCCCTCTTCTGTGCTGCTTCCCTTCTACCTCTGAGAAGACAGCTGGATTTGAAGGTCTGGAGATGCCGTGGAGAGAGTGGAAGCGAGCCAGGCGACCCAAGCAGGCCTGGTCTCAGAGTCAAGGCCTGGGCAGGGGCAGCTCGAGGGCCAAGGGCCTGCGTGGCCGGTGACCGCGAAGGGCAGGACCAGGGCGAGACCGCAGGGGCACAAGCTCTGTGGGGGGGACTGGCCCCCACGATGCGTGAAGACACAGGCATTTCATGTTTCTGGTACTAGTAAAACCTTCTAGTCTGAAATAAAAATCTCCAGAATCTACTGGAGGTTCATATAAACAAAAGAACTACAAGGACTGATGGCAAGGAAAGAGACTGACGTGCACGAGGGTCTCTGAGGGTCGCCAGCTGCTCTGCGTTAAGGCAGAGGGCCGGGTGGGGAGAGGGGACACAGCTCAACCGGTCCATCTCCAACAGAGAAAAAGCACGCACACGGGCCTTCTCAGGCCTGCGCCCCGTGCCCTGAGACTCGACCCGCACGGGGGCCGGGTGGCCCGAGGCTGGGGTGGTTCTTCAAGACTCTGGGCCTAGAACATTCCCACACTCCCCAGAGCGTCTGACCCAGAAGGCAAATCATTTTGCTTTTCATTTCTTAACCCAAGTATTCTTAATGGATAAATCCCACGATACTGGCAGCCCTGCTCTAGGGAAGGGAGTTTTAAAGTAAAAAAAAAATATATGTACCTATATATATATATATATACATATGAACCACATGTTAGCTTCACCTGGAGAAGACTGCAGCCAAGCTTGATCACAAACAAAAGCACACGCTTACCGTCCTTCCAGAGCTCGGCGACAAATCTGTCTGACGACTGGTGCAGGAGGGTGGCCACGTTGTCGTTCAGAGGGTCCATGTTCTTCATGAGCCACTCGTCGGCCTTGTAGTCCACCTGCGCCGCGCACAGCCAGGGAGGGGCGCAGAGTCAAAGCACTGCCAGCCTTAACCAAGCACCCCACGAACACCCCCACACGGGCTGCCTCAGAGGCGATGCACTTACAAATGCTGGCCAGCACTTATGTTACATTTTTATGAATTGCAGTGGAACTTGAAACATGGCCATTCTCGTGTTTTTAATTATTTAATAGAAGGACTCTTACCTTCCCCGCATAATGTATAATGCAGAAATCAGCTTTGTCTTTCAGCTGCCGAGGTTTCTGGAACTTGGAATGGGAGCCTTGTTCTTGGACCAGTTTTTCAACGAAGGTTTTATCGGTGGCTTTCGGGAACCAGCACTCTTCATCCAGGAGGGCCAGGACGCCAGGAGGGTTGGCCTGATGGGCAGAGGCAATGGGAACGGACAGGACACCAGGAGCTGGGCCGCGGTGTGTGGCAACTCAACTCCCAAGACCACTGCAGTTTTATCAAGCGCTAGGAAACATAAACTGCTAGGATGCGAGGGGACGTCCAAGCTATCGACAGGTTATAATGTGAATACTGAGATCTAGAACTCCCTAGTAAGTACTGGTGAGGAAACGGATGAATAACTCATCCCATAAATGCATCAATATGTGGATTCTAATTCTAAGTGGATGGACCAATAGATGGCAAGTAAAAGAAGCCAGAATGGAACTGGGGGATGGAGACGAAATTGAGGGTTCACAGTGATAGTCAATGACTGACTGGATAACTTATAATAAAAACTCAAGTAAGGGGAAGGTTTTAGAGATTTTATAGCCTCATTAATTTAAGTTTCTGTTTCAGTGATGATTAAGTAAAGGGTACCACTTCACATCTGGTGAAATATTAAGTAGAGGATATGGACGAGGGTGAAATAATTAATCAATCATTTTATATGTTTTTCTTAATAACCAGTGGGAAGCATATGCTTTGTCACTCAATTAATTCATTGAAAAATGTCCTAGAGACGTCGGGTAGGTTAGTGGGGGTACCAGAGCTGGAGGGGGGGAGGGATGGGGAGTGACTGCTAATGGGTATGAGGTTTCATTTTGGAGTGATGAAAAATTCTGCAATCATTAATTAGATGGCTGTACACTTTTAAAAGGTGAATTTCATGGTATGTGAACTGTATCTCAAATAAAAAAAGAAAAAGGCCTAGAGTTTGCCATTTTTTGGAGCCAAAAACCAATGGAATAATTCCCTTTTTAGAGGTAAATGGGTAACACACAAAAACTAAATGAGCTATTTAAATAGTGTGGTCTATTTTGTAATGCCTTTGGGGTGCTGTTTAAAATACTGCAAACACATCAAGTTTGGGATGAAATTGAACTTGTAACAATTCTAGGGCTTACCCATGGAATCAAATTTTTGAATCAATCTCTAGGACTAGGTTTCTTCAACTTACAAGGACCTTCTATTACTGAAGAAGAGGTGGCTATGTGCAAATATGGTTGTTAAAAAGTCACTAGTGGTTTTAGTTCAATATAAGCAAAACGCTGTTGTAATAACGGTGCTGCCATGAGCCCCAGCCAAGAACCTCACTACACGGCCAGGGCAGTCGTGGCTCCTCCACCTAAAAGAACCTGAAGACGCTAGTCAAAGGCAAATATGATTACATAATCCTAGAGGAGGAGCAAGCGTTCAAAGTGGAAGGTGGCTCAACACACACCATTCACTCGACAACTCTGAGGAATGAAGTTCCCTATTAAGATAACTGAAACTTCCATCTTTCTACCAAAATTTTTACATTTTTAATCCCTTTTAATGAAAATATTAAGTTCTGAAATAGGAACCCAAATATCATTTAATCTTTTCTAAATGACTCAGTGGCAGCATGATTGTGAATGTCCTTTATTACACTGTGTCTCCTTTTTAGTGGTTCTACCTCATCCTTCAACGTCAAGCTCTCTTAGTCCTGAGCCTTTAAATGTGTATTTCTAAAGAGCTACAGGTTTGGGAGACTGGCTTTGTATAAACGGTCAGAGGAAGTATCAGGGGATTTGGACAAGAGCTTTCTGAGCTCAGATGCTCACTTCCTACATCCCACGCCAGCCAGAGGCTGGGTTTGCGAGAGATGAGTAAGACTGGTATTGGCACGCTGGGCGCCACTTCAGTGCATTTGCCTTCCGGAAAACCCTGTCCTTCAATCATTTTTTTTTGAGGTACAAGGGGCCAGGGATTGAACCCAGGACCTCATGTGTGGGCAGCTGGCGCTCAACCACTGAGCCACATTGGATCCCGAGTCGGCTGGTTTTTTTGGTTGTCTGCTTGTTGTCTGTTTTTGGAATTTTTTCGGAGGCACCAGGAACCAAACCCAGGACCTCCTATGTGGGAAGCAGGCGCTCAACACTTGAGCCACATCTGCTCCCTCGCCTTGCTTCATTTTGAGAGGAACACCAAGGCAGTCACAATCCCATGCACCATTTTATACGTGCTATAATTAAAGTCCCTCTTATCATAAGTTCTTCTTGGACTTAAAAAATGTCTATCAGACTTCATGTTTCTATTTGTAAGTAGATAAAGTAATTATAAAGAATAAGGGTTGAGGTAGAGAGAGGGTCAGCGCTGAACCTTGCCCCCCTCCCTCCCCTTTCCGAGCTGTCTCTCTTTCAAGTCAGGACCATGTGGGCAGGGAATAAGGGGTAACATGCTCAAGTTTCTGAGGGAAGGGTAAGTGCCAGTGGAAGAGGTGAAGAAAGCAAGAAAAGGAGCTGGAAGGGAAGGGAAGGAATCAATGTGCTGCTCACTTGCTAATTTCTATTTCTAAAATTTAGCCCTGGAATGCTCTCTCACTCCCTTCAAAGCATTTGTGAAACCTTCTGTGATACTGTCCATGATCAGAGCCATGTGGTCCCATCTTCCACATTTCCTGTGCACCCTCAGTCTCTGTGTTTCCAGGCCCACAACTGGGAATTTAGCAAAATCTTGGTACCATGATCTTATCCTGAGTTGTTAATTTTTAAACTTAATGTCTGCAGAATAATTGAAACACAAACATCAAATCCTTTCTGCCTCACCTGTTTTGCTGTCAGCTGATTATTAAGGGTAAAATTACCACATGAGAGGAAAGAAAAATATGAAAACCAGCATATAAAGTATCTTGTCCTGAGGATAACGCCAAAGAAATGCAATTGGTAATCATTAATAAGACTCATTGAAGGGTTAAAAACCATTAGACTTTAAAACCTTCTAAAAAATATTTTAAAAATAGGGTTGACAATTTTCCATTTGGAAGAGTTTAGGTACAATTAATCCTATAGACATAGAGAAAGACTCAGCAACTTTCACAGGTTCTCTTCCACCCTAAATCTAAGTGTGGGTGTACAGTCACTTCATAACCGCTACACTCTTACAAGGCAGGGCTTCCAGGGTCATATGGGTACATACAAACGCACCTCAAACAACAAACTCTACAGTCATCAATAGATCTCACTCTCTTATTTATATAACTTCCAAGCAATTTTTTTTTTCTGGCAACAAAGCAAGTGCATGTATGAAAATGCCCTGGAAGTTCCTACTATTCTCCCCTGAAGTTGCTTCTTTTTTTAAAGATTTTATTTATTTATTCACTCTCCTTAACCCATGCCTCACTGTTTTGCACTCGTTGTCTGCTCTCCGTATGGTCTTCTATGTCTGTTTATCTTCTCTTTAGGCAGAACCAGGAACCAATCCTGAGACCTTCCAGAGTGGGAGAGAGGTGCTCAATCTCTTGTACCACCTCAGTCCCTGGTCTATTGCATCTCTTATTGTCTCCCATCCATGTCTCTTTTCTTGTGTAATCTTGCTGCGCGAGCTCTCTGCATGGGCCAGCACTCTGTGTGGGCCAGTTCTCTGCATGGGCCAGCTCGTCTTTCACCAGGAGGCCCCGGAAATTGAACCCTGGACCTCCTGTATGGTAGACACTTGGGCCACATCTGTTTCCCTGAAGTTGCGTCTAAACAACACACAGGTACACAGAAGCAGCTCTCCTCCCAACGGGTAATTTGAGATTTCTGTTCTAAACAAGCAGCTATAGTACCTTCGAAGGTAAAACCTGTCACTTCCCTTAAATCCCAAACTTCTGACATGCTGGAACTGTATCTCTAACAGTGGTGTCTTCTCAATTGCTCCTCTTTTCTAATCTGCCATTCCTTTCTGCCTACAAGTACTGGTAACACCCAGTACCTCTAGATATTAGGCCTCTAGCATCTTTAAACATGTAGGACACAGGTGGAAATCAGAGACTGAGTAGCAAGAAAAATAACTGTGCAAAAGCTCACAGAAGGCGGCTCTGAGCTGCTGTTGAAGCATCACCTACCTGACCGTGATTTAGGTCTTTGGTTTTTCCTATGTTTTGACACACAGCAAAAATAAAATAAATGAAACTAAGCCAGGGAACACCCAGCCAAGTCATCAGTATTTGTTCGAAACTCTAAATCAGTATTAAATACTGATTTAGAGTTTTGCAAGCCAAGGAATAATTGACAATCTATGTATTTCCACGCATAACAATAAAACAATCTCTGATGCTTTATGAGATCACCATGAAAAATACAGCTGCCCCAAAAGTACTAAACTCACATGAAATTTCAAATAAAAAAAAAAAAAGAAAAATACACCTGCCAAAATAAACATTATGTTTGAGATTAAGAGGATAAGCTCTGGTTATCTGAAAAGTGGATTTACAGGAAACATCTCATTCTCGGCCAAGTGAAATATCTTTAGATTTCCTATGAGTGACAGAGTTCCAACCCTGGTGACAGGTGCTGTGGGGAGGGGGCCAGTGATTGTCACAGACATGAATCAGGCTGGGAGGGGCCAAAGCATATTACTCGATATAGTCACATGTGCAGGTATAGGCATAAAGCTGCAAGAAAGGAGAGCCAAAAAAAGACTCTTATTGGGATGCTACCTGCTTTTTAAATAGGTATTTTATCAGAGTATCACCTTCCTAGAAAATTTACATCCAAAAAGTATCTTAACACTGATTAGGCAGGATGATTTCTGTCTCGAAATTATGCCAAGGAAAGTGAAGGCGCAGGTTTGCATATGAACTGACAGCCAAATATCAAGAGAATATTCTTACGGGTCTCTCTATCAAGTCAATGCACGGCTGCAGGTCTAAGCCGAAATCGATGAAGTTCCACTCGATGCCCTCGCGCTGGTACTCCTCTTGCTCCAGGATAAACATGGTGTGGTTGAACAGCTGCTGCAGCTTCTCGTTGGTGTAGTTGATGCAAAGCTGTTCAAAGGAGTTCAGCTACAAAGTGTTGGGTCATTTCCCAAACATGGGGAGGCAAGGGAAAACAGGAATAATCAGTCATCTGCTTACCCAAAAAGGTCCACTAAAAATTATTCATTAGGTGCCCACTGCTTTCTTGATTCTATCTACCAGTAGGGACTAACCCAAGGGGCTGACTGTTTCTTTCTCTTCCTCACACCCCTAAGTGTTTTGGAGAGAGAATGATGTGGCCACATCACATGACTGACCTGCTAAAGGAATAAAGGAGAAACTGAGCATGTTAACTGAGTTTTATCTACAAATGAAACATCACTCACGTTTTATTAGGGAATGGTCAAAGAATAGAAATGAGGGGAAAAATGAGAAAAGGAAGGAAAAGGAAAACAAAGGGACCCCGCAGGCCAGGGCAGGGAGGCAGGGGAGTGGACAGAGCGGCCCGCCAGCTTGGCTGCACCGCGGCTCTGCCCTCGCTTCCCCGGGCTGCTGCTGGGCCTCGGCACAGCCTGGCACACCCTGTGCGTTCCCTTCCCTCGTGGGGTCTGTGGCCTCCGCCAGCACCCAGCGATAGGGCAGTGCTCTTAGGAGGCAAGCCTGGGTGCCTTTTCATCGGCTACGACCGCTCCCCAGCTCTCTGAAACCCCTGCCCACTTTTCCACTGTGCCACTGACAGGAGGAAGAACTACAGTGCTCTGAAGTAATCATTCCAGGGCTGCAGGTACTCAGCCTTCCTCCGCCTCTACGCTAGCAGCACATGCCCATCAAGAGCCTCCTTCATAACCTCCTTATAAAAAGGGATTTCAATTAGGGAGCGCTTAACCAGTCTCTAAGGAAGGACGAATGTAGTCTGAAAAAGCCACTGCAACCTTCCCCGCCCTCCCGGGGGCAGCTGAACGCACTATTTTAAAACAAGGTCAGGCTAGGAGGCAGGGGCTGTGCCTGCCTTGCTCAACACTGTATTTCTAGGGACCAGCACACAGGACAAGGCACAGGAGCATTTGGAGAATGCCTGGTTATGTTTCACTCCTTTTGATAAAAATGGGTTTGCTTTGCCTTGAGATAATGAGATCTTAGCGCTCTATTTAGCCTGAGCTACTATGTAATCTGAGACAATAATAACAATGGCATTTTGTAATGAACAAATCTCGACTCAAACTACCAGCTGTATTTTAAAATAACTGATATTTAAGTTAATACAGAATATGAAATCTAAAAGGTACATAAGAGTTGAAAAGTATGTCTCACTCTAACCTTCTCCCAGTTCTCCTGATAGTTAACCACTATTGCCTATCTGTGGTCCTTCCAGAAATAATTTATACACTTATAAAGTGTGTTTGTATGTGTGCGGTATGTTGTCTTCTGTTGTTTTTTTTTTTTTGGTTAGTTCACAATGTATACTGGAGACTCTCATGTCAGTATATAAAGCCACCTCTCTTTTTTTTTTTTAATAAAGATTTAATCTCTCCCCCTTGTTGTTTGCAGTCACTATCTGCTTTCTGTGTCCATCCGTTCATTGTACGCTCTCTGTGTCTGCTCATCTTCTCTTTAGGAGGCACCAGGAACTGAACACCGGGCCTCCCAGGTGGTAGGTGGGTGCCCAAATGCTTGAGCCACATCCGCTTTCACCTCATTCTTTACAGAGGCTGTATAGTATTCCACTGTAAGGATACAGCTTAATTAATTTAAGCAATTTCCTAATGGTGGACATTTAGGCCATTCCTTTTCCATGACAAATCTTGTTTACAAAACAATACTGAATTTTTAGCAATACATACATTTTTCTATTGTCAGTAATATTAGTATATCAAAACTA
The DNA here is from genome assembly GCF_030445035.2 of Dasypus novemcinctus. NCBI lineage: Eukaryota > Metazoa > Chordata > Mammalia > Cingulata > Dasypodidae > Dasypus > Dasypus novemcinctus. The sequence continues at coordinate 24,377,855 of NC_080693.1, read as the reverse complement.
TACTTCTTGAAATTCTATAGTATATATATTTTTAAACATTTTCTAAGACCCTCTTTTCATTTTTCAGAATTTTACTGAATATTCCTTACATATTTTTTTCACTAACTTATTCTGCAAATTAATTTTTGAATAAGGTTACCTAGTTCTCCCTCTTAAAATCTTCATTGATTGTGGGAAGATGGTAGAGTAAATCAGCCCTCCCCACCCCCAGCAAAAAAACTGTTGAACTGGCAGGTATTGTCTGAATCAACTATTTTGGAGCTCCAGCATTATGGAACGCTCTGCATCATCCAGAGAAGAACTGGAGGAGAGGCTGGCAAACCGCGGTCTGTATTGGTGTGTTCACCCTCCGCACAGCAGCTACCACCCTCACCCCCATGATGTGGCAGGAGGCAGTGGGACTGCAGCCCAGCCTCCACGTGCAGCTTGCTGATGCTAGGGTGGGCCATAAGGACCCAGCCCTCCAAAATCCAAGGGTGTGTGCTCTCATCACAGACCACAGACCACAGGTTTTGATCAGCTCTGAGCCTGGCAACTGTTCTAACTCCCCTCAGGCAAAAGTGGCACAGGAACCTTGAAAGTTGGTACTTATTTGTTTTTCTCTTTTCTCTTTCCAGTCCCTGTTTGGGAGCACAAATAATTCTGAGAAGTCACAAATTGATGCCTCCAACCTTCAACAACCACAAAAAACCTAACAATCCCAGAGGAGTTAGAGAACTAGATTTCCAGAGCTTTAACAAGAGCTATACTCAGAATGTCCAATTCTCAGCAGAAAGCTAGTATTTAACCCATTAACAGAAAAAAAAAAACAGAAACCATCCTTGAGGAAGCTCAGACATTGGAACTTTTAGTCAGGTTTTAAACAACCAACTTAAATATGTTCAATGAGCTAAAGGAATCATATACAAAGAATTAAAGGAAATTACAAAAATGATGCTTGAACAAAATAGACAGAAATTCTAAAAAGGAACCAAACACAAATTTTCAAGCTGCAAAGCACAGTATTTGGAATGAAAAACTCATTAGATGGATTCCACAGATTTGAAGAGAAAGGATCAGAACTTGAAGACAAGACAAAACAATTATTCAGTGTGAGAAGAAAGAAAAAATAATGAAGAAAAGTGAACAGAGCCTAAGGGACACTTGGGACACCATCAAGTGTACCTACATATACACATACATATACATATACATAGAAAGGGGCGGAAAAAGGATTTGAAGAAATAATGAATAAAAACTCCCCAAATCTGACGGCAGACATGGATAAACACATCCAGGATGGTCAACAAACTCCAAGCAGGACAGACTCTAAGAGATCTACACCAAGTCACACTACAGAGAAACTGTCGAAACCCAAAGACAAAGAGGATTCTGAAAGCAGCAAGAGAAGCAACTTGTCACATACATAGAATCCCCAATAAGATATACAGTGAATATCTCATCAGACACCATGGAGGCCAGAAGACAGTGGGGTGAAATATTTAAAATCCTTAAAGAAAAAAAGTCAAACAAGAATTCTATATCTGGCAAAATTATCCTTCAAAAATGAAGGAGAAATGAAGGCATTCATAGGAAAACAAAAGCTGAAAGAGTTCATTACCAGGAAATGCTAAAGGGAAACCTTCAGACTTGAAATAAAAGGATACGAGACTAGTAATGCAAAGCCATAAGAAGAAATAAAGAACACTGCTAAGAGTAACTACATAAATAAATGCACTGTACTTTTGATTTGTAACTGCGTTTTCTCTCCTCTACATACTCAAGAGGCAAATGTATTAAAAAAAATTTAAAATCTATATTAACAGGCACATACTATATAAAGATGTAATCTGAGACAATGACAATAAAAACAATAAAAGGGAGGAGGGAAGGAGAGTAAAGAGTTTGTGTACTACTGAAACTAAGTTGACATTAGTCAAATTACATTGTTATTAGTTTAAGATGCTCATTGTATTTACAAAGGTAACAACTAAGAAAGTAACAAAAAATATAAAGGAAAGAAGGGCATCAAAACGGTATGCTACAAAAAAGCAACTAAATACAAAAAAAGGCACTAATGGAATAAGTGAAGAACAAAATATAATCCTACAAGACATACAGAAAACAAATAGCTAAATGGCAGAACTAAATCCCTTCTTAATTACCTTAACTGTCAATGAATTAAACACACCTATTAAGAGGAAGAGACTGGCGTATTGGATGAAAGAGCTAACCTATCCATATGCTATCTACAAAGCAAAAGGGTGGAAAAAGATACTTCATGTCGACAATAATCAAGAGACAGTCAAAGTGGCTATATATTGTCAGATAAAATAGACTTTCAGTGAAAAAAGATTAGAGACAAAGAAGGATATTATATAGTAATAAAAGGCTCAATGCAGTAAGAAGATATGATTATAAACATACATGCATCTCAACAGATGCACGAGTCCCAAAATATATGAAGCAAAAACTGACAGAAGTGAAGGGAGAAATATTGTTACAATAGTTGGAGACATCAATATACCACTTTCAATAACTGATAGGACATCTAGACAGAAAGAAGGTGAATAAGGAAATGGAGGACTTGAACAATGCTATTAATCAATTAGACCTAACAGACATACAAAGAACTCTCCACCCAAAAACAGCACAATATACATTCTTCTCAAGTGCCCATGCAACATTTTCCAGGATGGATCACATGTAGGTCCACAAATCAAATCTTAATACATTTAAAAATACTGAAATCATATGAAGTATTTTTCAGGTCACAATTGAATAAAGTTAGAAATCAATGAGACAGAAAATAGAAAATTAACAAATGTGTGAAAACTGAGCAATACACAATTAAATAACCAATGGGTCAAAAAAGAAATCAAAAGGGAAATTAAAGATCAGGACAGAGATAAATGAAATAGAGAATAGAAAAATTATGAGAATCAACAAATCCAAAAGTTTTTTGGAAAAGATCAGCAAAATTGACAATCTTTAAGCACACTGACAAAGAAAAAGAGGACACAAATAACGTAAATCAGGAATGAAACTGGGGACATTACTATCAACCTTACAGAAATAAAAAGGATTATAAATCGGTCCTATGAACAATTATATGCCAACAAATTAGAAAACCTAGATGAAATGGACAAATCCCTAGGAACATAAAAATGGCCTAATCTGACACAAGTAGAAATAGAAAAATCAACAGACCTAGAACAAAGAGATTGAATAAGTAATCAAAAACCTCCCAACAAAGGAAAGTCCAGGACCAGAAGGTTTCACTGAATGCTACCAAACCTTTAAGGAAGATTTAACACCAATCCTTCTCAAATGCTTCCAAAGAATAGAAGAGGAGGGATTACTTCTTAACGCATTCTATGAAGCCAGCATTATCCTGATACCAAAGTCAGATAAAAACAGCACAAGAAAATAAAATTATACAGAAGCGGACTTGGCCCAGTGGTTAGGGCGTCCGTCTACCACATGGGAGGTCCACGGGTCAAACCCCAGGCCTCCTTGACCCGTGTGGAGCTGGCCCATGTGCAGCGCTGATGTATGCAAGGAGTGCCCTGCCACGCAGGGGTGTCCCCTGCGTAGGGGAGCCCCACGCACAAGGAGTGCGCTCCATAAGAAAAGCTGCCCAGTGTGAAAGAAAGTGCAGCCTGCCCAAGAATAGCGCTGCACACATGGAGAGCTGACACAAGATGATGCAACAAAAAGAAACATAGATTCCTGTGCCACTGACGACAACAGAAGCAGACAAAGACGATGCAGCAAACAGACACAGAGAACAGACAACTGGGGCTGGGGGGGGAAAGGGAGAGAAATAAATAAATTAATTAATTTTAAAAAAAAAAGAGGGAAACGGACTTTGGCCCAGTGGTTAGGGCGTCCGTCTACCATATGGGAGGTCGGCGGTTCAAACCCCGGCCTCCTTGACCCGTGTGGAGCTGGCCATGCGCAGTGCTGATGCGCACAAGGAGTGCCTTGCCACGGAAGGGTGTCCCCCGCGTGGGGGAGCCCCACGCGCAAGGAGTGCGCCCGTGAGGAGAGCCGCCCAGCGTGAAAAGAAAGAGCAGCCTGCCCAGGAATGGCGCCGCCCACACTTCCCGTGCCGCTGACGACAACAGAAGCGGACAAAGAAACAAGACGCAGCAAACAGACACCAAGAACAGACAAACGGGGGGGGGGGGGGGGGGGGGGGGGAAGGAATTAAATAAATAAATAAATCTTTAAAAAAAAAAAGAAAGAAAATTATAGACCAATATCCCTTATGAATATGGATGCAAAAATCCTAAACAAAATACTGGCAAACCAAAGTCAGCAATATATTAAACAGATTATATATCATGACCAAGTGGGACTTGTTCCAGGAATGCAAGGATGGTTCAACATAAGAAAATCAATGTAATATACCACATCAAAAGGATCAAGGGAAAAAAAAATACATGATCATCTTAATACAGAAAAGACATTTGACAAAATCCAACATCCTTTCATGATACTCATGGGAAGTAGACTTGGCCCAATGGATAGGGCATCCACCTACCACATGGGAAGTCCGTGGTTCAAACCCCGGGCATCCTTGACCCATGTGCAGCTGGCCCATGTGCAATGCTGATGCGTGCAAGGAGTGCTGTGCCACACAGGGGTGTCCCCCACGTAGTGGAACCCCACGCGCAAGGAGTGCACACCGTAAGGAGAGCCACCCAGTGTGAAAGAAAGTGCAGCCTGCCCAAGAATGGCGCTGCATACACAGAGAGCTGACACAACAAGATGATGCAACAAAAAGAAACACAGATTCCCGGTGCCATTGATAAGGATAGAAAGCAGTCACAGAAGAACACACAGCTAATGGACACAGAGAGCAGACAACGGGGGGGGGGGGGGGGGGGGGATTAAAAAAAAAAATCTTGAAAAAAAAAAACAACACTCAGAAAACTAGGAATAAAAGGGAACTTTCTCAATATGATAACGGGCATTTATGAAAAACCCATAGCAAATATCATACTGAATGGAGAAATATACTAAACGGTAAAACACTAAAACCAAGAACAAGACAAAGATGCCCTATCTCACTGTGTTATTCAATATTGTACCAGAAGTTCTAGCCAAAGCAAGCAGGCAAGAGAAAGAGATAAAAGGCATTAAAAGTAGAGAGGAAGAAGTCAAATTATCCCTATCTGCAGATATGATTCTATAAAGAAAATTCCAAAACAGCCACAAGAATGCTACCAGAACTAATAAACAAACTCAGCAAAGTTGCAGGATACAAGGTAAACACGATGAAGTTGTTTGGGTCTCTATACACCAGTAATGAACAATCCAAAAAGGAAATAAAAAAACAAAAAACAAAAACCAATTCCATTTATGAAAGCATTTCAAAGAATAAAATACCTAGAAATAAATTTAACCAAGGAGGTAAAGGACTTGTAGACTAAAAACTACAGAACATTGTTGAAAGGAGTTAAAGATGACCTAACTAAATGAAAAGACACCCTGTGCTCATGGATTGAAAGATTAAGATTAAGATGTCAATACTGCCTAAAGTGATCTACAAATTCAATGCAATCCCATTTCCAGAAGTGGAAAAGCTGATCTTAAAATTCACATGAAATTGAAAGGGGCCCTGAATAGGCAAGACAATCTTGAAGACGAACGAAGTTGAAGAACTCACACTTCCTGATTTCATAACTTACAACAAAGCTACGTTACTTGTAACAGTGTGTGTTAATGGTATAAATTAAGACATATAAACCGATGGAATAAAACTGAGACACCAGACTAAGTCCACACATCTATAGCCAGCTGATTTTCAACAAGGGTGCTAAGTCCATTTAATGGGGGAAATAATAGTCTCTTCAACAACTGGCACTGGGACAACTTTAAAGCCACATACAACCTGAAAGAATGTGGACCCCCTACCTCTCACGTCTCATATACAAAAATTAACTCAAAATGGATTGAAGACCTAAACAGAAGAGCTAACAAAGAAAATACAGGGAAATCCTCAGAACTATGTAGTAGACCATGGATTTTTAGATTTTACACCAAAAGCACAAGCAGTAAAAGGAAAAAAAAAAATGGGTCAAGGATTTGAATAAAAATTTCTCCACAGAAGATACTCAAATGGCCAATACATACATGAAAAGATGCTTAAAATAAAAAGCCACTAAAGAAATGCAGATTAAAACTACAATGAGGGAAACGGACTTTGGCCCAGTGGTTAGGGCGTCCGTCTATCATATGGGAGGTCCGCGGTTCTAACCCCGGGCCTCCTTGACCCGTGTGGAGCTGGCCCATGCGCAGTGCTGATGCACGCAAGGAGTGCCACGCAAGGGTGTCCCCCGTGTAGGGGAGCCCCACGCGCAAGGAGTGCACCCGTGAGGAAAGCCACCCAGCGCGAAAGAAAATGCAGCCTGCCCAGGAATGGCGCCGCCCACACTTCCCGTGCTGCTGATGACAACAGAAGCGGACAAAGAAACAAGACGCAGCAAATAGACACCAAGAACAGACAACCGGGGGGGTGGGGGGTGGGATTAAATAAATAAATAAATCTTTAAAAAAAAAAAAACTACAATGAGATAACACTTCACACCCAATAGGGAGGCTATTATTAAAAACTCTGAATTTAAGGAGTGATGGTAAGGATGCGGAGAAATAGGAACCCCTCATACATTGTTGGTGGGAATGTAAAAATGGCACAGCCCTGTGGAAAAGTTTGGCGGTTCCTCAGAAAGTTAAACATAGAATTATCATAGGACCTGGCAATCCCACTCCTAGAAATATACCCCACCCCAAAGAACTGAAAGCAGGGACCCAGACAGGTATCAGTGTATCAATGCTCTCTGCAATATTATTCACAATTTCCAAAAGGCAGAAGCAAGTCAAGTGCCCACTAACAGATGAATGGATAAGCAAAATGTGCTATATTCACACAATGGAATATTATTCAGCCATAAAAAGGAATGAAGTGCTGGTACATGCTACAGCATGGATGAACCATGAAGAAGTCCTGTCGAATGAAATAAGCAGACACTAAAGGACAAATATTGTATGATATATATCCCTTTTTTTCTATCTGGTTGTGTCATCGTCTTTTTTTGGTGCACTTCTCCACCCCACACAGGTCTAGGATGCCTTTTTTATTTTTTTTTACCAGGAAGTCCTGGGGATCGAACCCAGGTCCTCCATATGGTAAAGAGAGCTCTACTGCTTGTGCCACAGCCACTTCCCTGATTCCTCTTATATGAGATACTTTGAATAAGCAAATTCATAGAGACAGAAAGCAGAACACTGGTTACCAGGCATGGGGGAACTGGGAATGGAGAGTTACTGCTAAATGAGTATGAGTTTTGGTTTGGGATAATGAAAAATAGTAACTATTTATACATTTATACAGTTTTGTAAATGTACTTAATTCAAAGAACTGCCCACTTTGCCCATAAAATGATTTTATGTTATATACATTTTACCACAATTAAAAATAAGTTTTAAAATTTATAAAAAAGAAGTTTATTAATAGGCTTATTAATTGAATTATATTCAATTTATAGATTAAACTTGGGACAATTTATACTTTTTGATGCTAAATTTTCTATTGTACAATAGAGTATGTTTTACCATTTGTTCAAGTCCACTTTCATTTTTCTCAGTAGCCTGTGTCTAAATCTTGCCCATTTTTTTCTTATATTTGTCCCTAGGTATTTTATCTGCTTTAAGTTGCAGTCAGAAATGGGGTCTTTTCTTTCATTATAGACTCTGATTGTTTCTATATAGCAAGGCAGCAGATTTTCTTACATGCAGTTTGTTCCCAGCCATCTTTTCATGATTTCTCAAATTTTATGCAGACCAATCCATTTCAAAGCAGTCTCTTCTAGTGACAGCGAAGTTAGTGGATGAAGCTGTCTACACTCTAAGAGTTCAGATTTTGAGGAGAGATTTATCATTTTAAAGAAGCTCATTTTACAAGAAAATTCACTACTCAACTAGTGGCCACATTCGCACACTGATCTTAAGAAGTTTTAGGTTGAGCATTTATGCCTTGCTCTATAGCGAGCCTATCAAAGGAGAAAGACATAAAGGTTTGAGACTGAAGTCTCATCTCAAGTGTGTGCCCGCAAACCTCTGCTGTGATGTGCAGTGTTTGCAGTGATGGTGAACAAGTGCTTGGAGAAATCTAGTCACAGCCACAACAAAACAGATGAAATCAGTCATGGAATCCTGTGCGCTCCATCGTCAGTCTACAGCTCATGCTGCTCCTGCGTGTTCTCCACCCCACCCTGCTCCTCCGATTCCCACTGGTGACACCAGGCTCTACGACAAAGGCGCCTTGACAGTCGTCCCGTCTCCACCTACTCTCTCACTGGGGTCAGCTCTCTCCAGGAATGCCCATTTCTAGAAGCTTCTAACATTTGACAAATTCTTCCTCACGCAGGGCCACAGGATTTGCTCTTTCTCTGCCAACAAGCCGAGGCTGGCTCTCCCCGTCCTGTGGCAAGCCTGCTACCGCTGCAGGAACATGCTTTCAGAAGATGGCCTCCCCCAGTTCTTTCAGTTGCTGCATCTCGTTTGTTTCCTTCGATCCATCATCCACAGTCTGTGAACGTAGCGGCATCTTCCCTGTGAGCGTCTGACTTCGTCTGAGCAAGGGCAGGGCCTGCATCCGGGGGCTTTCCCAGTGTTTCTGGCAGGCCCTTATTAACATTTGTTAGACAAATAAACAGAAGGAAGGGCAGGAGGCAGGCAGAGGGAAGAATACCTCAAAAATCTCAAATCCAGCAATATCCAGGATGCCAATGAAAGATGCTCCCTGACGTTTGGTCCTGTCCAGGGCCTTATTGATACGGTGAACCAGCCAGCGGAAGAGCCGCTCGTAGGTAGCTTTTGCCAAAGCTTCGACTGCAAAGTCTGCCTATAATTAGACAACATTAACTTTTTATTCTGGAAATGATCTCAGCAAAGCATGAAGAGCTGTCATATGGAGTTTAATGTAACACAGAACTCAACAACTCTGAAAGAACATTCACTGCCTAACCGTGTCTTACACATTTAAATTAATCACTTTTACACATCATTGCTACAATTCCATGAAAACTGGGGATAACTGATTTAGGAGATGGGTGAAGTAAAAATAAGCTTCTCGATGCCCCCAGGTTCTCTGCAGAGCACCTGCCTGTAGGCAGCGCAGTTTGAGGGCACCTTCTCACAGGAGAATTGCCTTCAGGTCTCCTTAGCTGAAGCCATGAACACCTTTCTTAATGCACCAGCACAGTAGAACAGGTAAATACAATTGCTACGTTCTTGTCTGCTGGACTGGCCCCTGAAGGGCATAGGTTTGTTCTCCTGGATTATTAATCTACCTGGGGAAAACTGCACATGATCTTTCAAATTTACTTCCAAAAAAATTCACCATTTACAATTTTTCTGGAAAAGAAAAAATGACAGTAGAGGAAACATACTCAATGAGTAACCAAGACACAGCCAGACGACAGAGGCTCTGTTAACTCAGTGTACTCCATGTCAACCAGAGGGTCACCTATTCGACTGACCTGTTCTTTGGTCTGGGCTTTCTGCACATAGTCTCGGCCGACCTTGATCCGGGGGGTCAGGATAGCACGCGTGAACTCCATCACGTTCATCCCAAGGAGATGGCAGAGTTTCTGTGCAACTGAAGGTCAAAGGTCTCATTAGACTCCTAATTACTAGACTTCTATTTATGATGTGGTCACAACAGACTCAATACTTGAAACTTAAGTGATCATTAAATTAAATTAAGAAATAAATGAAATAAAAACCTTGCAAATTATGTAAATCTACATCTGCTCTAATAAAAAAAATGGGAGAAAAAAGTCTTTCAAGTTAGATAAAACTTTAAGCCTGGTCAAAAAGTCTTTTATCTTTTCTAATTAGTAAGACACTCATCCTTAGTCTGTAAGAGATGGCTACTCAACATTTACTTATTCTGGATAATGCAATCCAAGGTATTGTGTCTTAGAATCCATGGATAATGGAGAGTGAGAAAATGGTATTTGGAGTTATTGAAATCATCATATTGCCAATGAAACTGGCCATGCTCCTACAGTGGTCTCTAAAAGGTTTTGTTTTTTTAGAAAAGCAATTGCTGGATTACACGCCTGGCATAACGCGCTCAGTAGATGGCTGCTAATCTCTTGATGTGCTGACTGGTGCTCACCAGCCTTAGGGCCCCAGTTTCACCAGAGGTTCATTGTCCAGTATCATCAGGGCCCAATAACAAGCAAACAAAACCGTTACAATTAATTTTTGTTTTAAAAGAGTCTACAAGGTAAGCATGTTTTAAATGAAATGAGAAGTACAACCTACCCAAGTTCTCATTTCAAAGCCCTGCATCCTGCCACCATCACCCGAGCTACTCCCTGGGCCAGGCGCTCAGCACAGGGCAGGCTGGACCTCGGCTGGGGTCCCTGTTTCGTGACTTTCCTCGCTGCCCTGTTGGCCTGGTTTTCACCAACTGCTCTGCTTCAACCGCTAGGTCCTGGCTCCATGTTTAAGTATGTCTGTATGTAGGTACATTATGGCAAGTAGAAAAATACAAAGTAGTAGAAAGAAAACAAATTTCCTATACTCCTTTGGCTTCTTATCATGATAAACATCATTTCAGCAGTTATAAGAATACTGCAGAGTGTGGTTATATCATAATTTGCTTCATTCTATTAAATATTTTAAAGTAGCTCCCAATTTTTTACCATTAAAATGTTGTGACATAGGCCTTTTTGCACAATGCTTGTTCTTCTGCCTGCATCTTACTCCCCATCCTGAGAACGTTTATCTACTTCACATGTTCAGGCTTAGTCAGAGAGTTCCAGAAGTGAAATAAGTACAATCATCAATTCAAGTTTAGAGAACAGAGAACTTTCTGTTGACCTGGATACAACCTTTGCTTTATGGTATGATTATAAAGAAACATAGCTACACGTTTAACAGACTTATCAAAACTTCTATTTATCATATGGAGAACTGGCACCAGGGCAGCTACATGTTTACTGCAGAGCTGAAAAGTACAGCTTGAGGAAGGATAAACCAGAAGCTAATGAGAGCAATTTCCTAGAAGGGGTAGGTGGAATAGGGCAGAAGGGATGGGGGATGTAGGCCCCTATGTCAATTAAACCACTCTGAATGATCCTGGAAATGAAAAGCTCTGGGATGATGCCAAGGTCTTGCTCAAACAGATGAGGAGGCATCATGAGAAGCACAGGTGCCTTAAAACAGTTACACAGAATTAAATTAACAAGCTTAAATGGGTTACCAAAAAAGGACTATTTCAAAGACAGAGAATGTGAATTTATGTTAGCCTTCAGTGACCATGGTGGATTGCTCATGCAAATCAAGGTAACTTATTCAGGTAACCAAACATTCTAAGCTATACAGATTTCTCTGTTGTCATTCTTTTTTTTTTTTTTTTTTTTTTAGTCTCTAGAGCATAGGAAGGAAACCAACAGCTCATAAGGCCTATAAACACATTTTTTAGGTTCACAAACTTTTGTTCCTGGTATAAATTTAAATATTTTCAATGTTTAAAAAATTGGAAGACTTCATACTAAGATCAAGATTCTTGTCTCCCTTTGAAAAATCAACTAATTTGGCAACTCTGGCTTATATTCTAGGAAGGTAGAAATTGGGTAGGACTCAGCAGCTGTAGGTCCCTTGCAGATAAGCCACTGGTCTCTAGCTGCCTACGCCCCCTCCAGGTCCTCAGGCCAGCTGGGTGCTAAGACACAGGATCCACTGATACATCCCTCTACACCCTGCCCTCTTGCCTCATTCACAGAGGCAGCTTAGCCCTCATTGAGCGTTGAGGATGCCTTTCTGCTCTTGAGAGTTGCTTGGGAAAAGCTTGAGGAGTGCTTGTACGCTTGCACTCTAACATGTTCTTGGAAAACACAAGAGCACATTATCTAAATAAAAATAAAACTGGTATTCATGAGTTTACCTGTATTTTCTGGCATGGAAGCTTGATCAGTATTCCTCTCCTTCTTAAAAGAAATATTTCCAAACTGTAGCACTGAAGATACTACTTTAAGCATTGCTTTATATTGATAGAAAGAGAAAAAAAAATTAATAAAAACATTGTATCCAAATGTAGCAGAGAAGTATTCTAATGTACTTGTATATAAACTGGCAATGCAAAACTTTTGGGTAAGGTGTATCTCAGGATTTCATAAAATTACAGGCAGTTCTCATCAATTTCTCAATCATTTTCTAGTTGGTAATGTTATGTAGGTGAGTACCAGAATCTTAGAGAAACCACACATACACAGAACTTCTTCGTGAGAGAAGCCCATTATGTGCATTGCTTCCATTGTCTCCTGGAAGTTATCTTTGTCTTGCTGTCCTGGAATAGGAATATAGCCGTTGGAGAGGAATCTGTAGTTACTGAATCCTTCGAGGAGCAAATCGGCTAGAAGAAAATACAGGGGGACAAAATAACGAACACTCATAAGCTAACTGTACTGACAGCACGTTAGAGCCGCGGTCACCACCCAGCCCCTCAGCACCACCTACTTCTCTTCCTTTAAAGATTCATGGAAACACACATACAATTTTCCGTTATCTGTTCCAATGAAAGAAAATGATGATGCAAAACTCAACAGGAGCTTTTGGGGCGGTGGTTTCTAAAATTCTTTTCTATGAAATTGGAAAGCAGGTATATGAAATCAATCTTCCGGACAACCGAACTTTATTGTTTTCAGATTGAAATGTTGGCTCTTAGCCACCTTTTGAAGGAATGCTTTTAAAGGCTTATTCCAACTCGCTATCTTAGCAAGTACTTTCCAGCAAACATTACGGAGCCAGTGTGAAGACCACCGTGGATGTAGATAAAGACACAGGGCAGAAGGCATAAAACACGCACTGAGCAAGTGCCGAGTCCATTTTCTCCATGCTGGGTTGGTGGTGAATTTGCTCTTTAGAGTGATGAGCAGCCTACAGTCCCAACAGAGAATTATAATGGGTACAGTATAGTTGTACTTCAGGGGGCAATGAATTAGAGAGAACTTTGCTTACTCTTTCAATTAACGCTCTTGAGAGCAGGCAGCTGTTCTCAGGAATGACCAAAACAGGTAGGGCTGCTCCCCCCTGGAAAAGGTGTTACATGCGCTCCAGCTCTCTTTGCAACTGGCCCCGTGTCCTCGTGGGTTTCTGCTGACGCCACCATCACTTAACACGCTGATGACATCACAGTCCCCTTCTACTGTGTGCTGTCTTTCTTTTTCTCTCTCTTTCTCTTAACACTACAACCACATAATTTTTTTAAGTTTCTTAATACTACAGAGTTATTGCTGATCAGAAAGCTTGAAGGTTTTCTTTTCCTTAGCAGTACGTATTGTACAATCTTGAATTTTTAGTCTTTCATTGGTAATTACTCTATGTATTTATTTGTTTTTTTTCCTTGCAGGTCTTTCTCAAATTAATTTCTGGGTACAAGGTTTTTTATCAATGCCTACAGTTAGTAAAAGCTTAGGCCCCAGATAAGAAAAAAGTATTACTGTTCTACATGTCTACGGAGATCTAGATAATATATGCTAGGAATAAAAATATTTCTACTTAATTTTATTAAGTACATTTATTTTATTTTTTCTAACTTTTATTATTTCTAGACTTGAAATAATTTTATAAATTGCCTCATTTATCTTCTAATTTTAAAACTTTCTAAAAGGAAAAAAACTAAAGTGCCAAAGGCAATAAAACAACACTCATACACCTGCTACTAAAATAAGGTGCCTATCCCGTGACAAGGAAGTTTATTTTCATGATTTAAGCACCTTGGGATTTTTGTGTCTTTAAAATCAGAGGTTCTTAAAACTGTTCTCTCTTTAAAAAATTTACTAAAAAAGTTATTTAAAAGAATATAAAGTAGTAAAAAAAACTGTGTAACTTACACTTCAGGTGCTCTCCTGCTCCAGATAACAACTGGTAAAAGATATGAAAAGTACGTTCATCTTTTGCTTGACGAACAGCACGAGACTTTTCCAAAAGGTCTGAGCAAAGGTGGTTAAGGATTAAATTACTTAGAAGGGTCTTTTTTCAGATTTATACATAAAACATGTTTAAATTTATACATATACAAATTTAATTCATAAAACTTATTCTTTCTCTGATATATAACCACTATCCTGCAATGAAAAGTCTAAATTATTGTACGCTATAAGGGAAAAGAGAATACACGCAACGCACGGTTCTCACTCGTCTTCTAGCATCGCTGTCCTGAAGATGACAGCGTGCTCGGCTGCGCCACGTACCCCCAACTAGGTGGACTACAGTCAGAGGACACAGCACCACACCGGGAACAGTCAGAAGCCAGTAAAAATGAAGTTTAAAGCAAAAGCCATACACAATTTTTCACAAGTAAGGAAACCAGAGAAAAGAAATACAGCAGTAGTGCTGGCGTCAAAGCGGTCCGACTCCAGTGTGTGCTGGGCCCCCACCACGCGCTCTCCATTCACCACCACGCTGAAGCCTCCCGCGTAACGCCTCAAGATGGCGGTCGACAGACGAGCCGCGGGCCTTCCATTCACTGCTCTGGAGAACCACTGTGCCAGGCTTCGGGGGGCTGTCTACTTGGGGCACGTGCCTGAGACCTAGCTCTGTTCTCTGCCACGGTGTCTTCAAGCTCGTGCATGGCTCGGGGTGCACAGCCATGCCAGGCTCTCATGGAATCTCAGCCCCAGCGCTGAGGATGATGACAGCCTCTGCTGAGGGAAACCTTCCCCGCAGCCCGTATTTTTCATCACGTTCACATGAACGATGCCGTAACAGGCCAATACAAAGAAACTGGAGTGAGAGATTCATTTTCTTGTCGTTTTCAAGTGCTTCTTGTTTTCAAGGTCTCGGCACATGAGAGGCGTAAAATATGGTTCTGACCCACAAAGCAGCATTGGCTTAGGCTGACCAGTGAGGCCCCAAGACCCAGGCAGAGGTTGGAGGGACACTAGACCAGCAGGGAGGGGAAGAGCTCTGTCCTGCCGCCCAGGACATCCAACTGCTGTCCAAGTGCACCCTGTGTCTATGTGCGTATCGGTGGGAGCCGGTACATGTAAGACCATTCCAACAGAAGCTCCGCGAAGGCACGGATTTGTTCTCTATTGTATGTCTAGAACCTAGAACAGCGCCTATCATGGAGCATATACAATAATATTTGCTGAATAAATAAATATATGTGTGAATGTTAAAAAAATATATATATACGTGGTTCTGAATTAACTGGAAAACTTTGATCTATTCCACACACCAGAGTTTCTTTACCTTTCTGAGAAATATGCAGTGTATTTCTATGGTTGGAGATTATTCTAACAAGTATAAGGGAATTATCAGGTGTCCCTTTTTAAATTGGCATACTATCAGAACCATGTCTATTTTATTACCTCTCTAATCAAATTATTTTCTATAACTATCATTTCTTAAGACTATTCTATATGCATGAGATTTCTTAGGACTATTCTACATATTTGACATTTCATTGTCTCCTCTAGCTCTATCCTTTTCAACAATAATGGAAACATTAATTCTGTACTTTCCATGGGACCTGCCTATCCTCCTAATTTCAGAAGCAGGCAGTCAAACACAGGCTAACACAAGCGTGAGTGAAGCACAGCTCAGCCTGACAGTGTTCGTCTAGTCGTGCTCCAGGGCACGTGGCCACACCACAGATGTTTCCTGGGTCAACATACCAGGGAGTTCTCATCCCCAGGGACCTGTCCAATTCCTGGCCATGGGACTACATTACAGCCAGGTTCTAAACACACAAAAACCACCACTCTGGAGTTAATATTCAGTAGCTAAACATCATTGAACAAGTCACAGTATCTCTGGGCTTAAGTTTTACCATTTGGATAACGGGAGTGATAGCTCCTGTCACGGAGGACTTAGGAAGATAGAATCATTCTTCATTTTGGATTATGCTGTTATGAAAAAAGGATACATGTTTCAATGTTGGCCCCAACGATATAGCCAGTAACATCAAAGTTGATCCGGATAAACTTGCCCTGAAAATAAATGGAAAGGTGAAAACTGAAGTAAATAAGGACACAAAGGATGTGAGTGACCTGGCCGGGGGGTCACTGTTGTGGGCCCTGGGAGAGCAGCGGCAATCCTCCAGGTGCAACGGCAAGAACCAGGAAGGAAGGAGGGCCCAACAGTGGGCTCTTGATACTAATGGCTACACTTTTGAGCCTATGCACCTGCAATAAGAACAAGGCCTAGAGTAGCATTGTGCCTGGGGGTTTCCTCCTGACAGCCTTCATGTTACTCAAATGTGGCCACTCTCACAGCCAAACTCAGCGTGTAGATGTGATGCATTCCCCCCAGCGTGGGACACGACACCCGGGGATGAGCCTCCCTGGCACCGAGGGATCACTACCACATACCAGCTGAAGAAGCAACTAGAAAATGACCTTGAATTAAAGATTCAATGCGGAACAGCAGAATATACCTATCTACATATAATAACATGACTTCGGGAAGCGGTTTGACCTAATGTAAGGGGGAAATGGAAAAGAGAAATGAGATTATAAGGCTGTGAGTCTCTAAAAAAGAGTCTGGAGGTTGTCAGAAGGAATACCCCTATGTACAACTGAACAGAGTCTAAGAGACAGATAAGGTAGATACAACCCCAGGTATTGGTTCTTTTGAGGGATAAAGAGACCCACAGGTTCTATGGTCATGGCAGAAGGGGTTCACTGCCATGACAGATGGCCCTTCTTTGGAGCTGGTGTTTCTGCGTGATGGAAATGGACTCAGAGGGGATCTCTTTTCACAAGACTTGCATGCTACTTTATTGGAATTGTAGTTGGTGCTGGGTTTAAGATATATGTAGGGGATTTGAATCTCTGGACTGATAATATGACACCCAGGCCCAGAGCCTCAACAGACTTCAGCTCCTACACTTTGACTTATTGGACTTACTCCACTCAGCTAACATGGAGTTGAAGAAGGTCAACCACCACAACATGGAGCCTAGAGTGTCTACAACTAGAAGCGGGAAGAGTGCATCCAGTACCCATGTGGAATCTAAGCCCTCACTTGACATAGGTGTGCAATGGACACAACCAATCCAATGTCCACAGAGAAAATGTGGAATGGGTGTGGGAACGGTAGCCATGGGGGCTGCTGGGTGTGGGGAACGGGAGGAAGAGATGAGATGTGGAGGCGTTTTCGGGACGTGGAGTTGTCCTGGATAGTGCTTCACGGACAATTACGGGACACTGTAGATCCCCCCAGGGCCCACTGGATGGAACGTGAGAGAGTCTGGGCTATTATGTGGACCATTGACTATGGGGTGCAGTGATGCTCAGAGATGAACTTACCAGGTGCAATAGATGTATCACGATGATGGGAGAGAGTGTTGCTGTGGGGGGAGTAGGGGGCGGGGGCGGTGGGGTTGAATGGGACCTCATATATATTTTTTAATGTAATTAAAAAATAATAATAATAATAATAAAAAATAAATATTAAAAAAAAAAAAAAAAAAAAAGGATGTGAGTGAGATGTGCCCAGCCAAGTATTCATGAATTAGTTACAAAGGTGGATTTATAAATGGCCTCAGATAAAAAGAAAGAAAGAAAAGGAAAAAAGAGAAAAAAGAAAAAGCATCAATAAATTTCAGTAAAGTAGAAAAAGGACAGTTCACATTCCTGGACTATAACATAATAAAATTATTAATAAAGGGAAAATAATAAAGTCCCAATCATTCAGAACTTTTAAAAAATTCTTCTAAATAATCTGAGCTATAAAAGATTTTAATAGCTTTAGAGGAACTATATATCCAGTCCTATATTAATAGATTAGAAAATCTGAATAATACAAATGATTTCCAAGGAAAAGAGAAATCCATAAAAGAAAAAAAAAGAGAAAACTTTAACAGACAAGAATTGTAACAAATGAGACAGAATTACTTCTCTAATAAAATGCTAGATTGGTCTTATGAAACAATTTTCCAAATTTCTTATGACTATTTAATTCCCTTACAATGTAAACTGAAAATAGTGATTATTTCCTAATTCATTTTATAACATTATTGTAACAGTGATAACTAAGCTGGTAAGGACAGAATAAAAAGAATAGCAGAATAAAAGCAAATATGGTTGTCTTATTACTTATAAGCATTCACATAAATGGTCAAATTAAACACCCAGCAAAACAAGGAAACATAAGCAGTGATCAAGAATCATTTATCCCAGGACAACTAGGAAGGACCGGCAGGAGTAACCGTACTATTAGTCATCACATGAATACATGGGGCTGGAGGGCTGTTTTGTGGAAACTGACAAGTTGATTCTAAAATTTATCAGGAAACGTGAAGGACCTAGAATAGTCAAAACAATTCTGAAAAAGGAGAAGCACAGCTAGAGGACTTACCCTACCAGACTTCATAAAGCTATAAATGTATCAGGTCAGTGTGGTTCTAGTATAAGGACAGCTACAGATCAATGGAAAAGAGCAGAATCCAGATACAGACCCACGCATATATGGCCAATTCATTTTCAACGAAGGTGCCAAAGAAGTTTAGTAGGGAGGGAAACGGACTTTGGCCCAATGGTTAGGGAGTCCGTCTACCACATGGGAGGTCCGCGGTTCAAACCCCGGGCCTCCTTGACCCATGTGGAGCTGGCCATGCGCAGCGCTGATGCGCGCAAGGAGTGCCGTGCCACGCAAGGGTGTCCCATGCGCGCAAGGAGTGCGCCCATGAGGAAAGCCGCCCAGTGTGAAAAGAAAGAGCAGCCTGCCCAGGAATGGCACCGCCCACACTTCCCGTGCCGCTGACGACAACAGAAGCGGACAAAGAAACAAGACGCAGCAAATAGACACAGAGAACAGACAACGGGGGGGGGGGGGGGGATTAAATAAATAAATAAATTTTTTTTTTTTTTTTAAAAAAGAAGTTTAGTAGGGAAATTTTGACAAACTGCTTGTAAAATATGCAAGACAGAACAAAAGAAACCTAGACCTTTACCTCATACCATATACTCCTTGATACTCTATAATCTGGTTTTAACTCCTGGGTCCTGAGGAAAACGGTAACTAGATCTATTATTTTCAAGACTTACAGCATTCTGGGCTAACAGCCATGCAAAGTAGCAAATACAGACACCCTTCCTCTCTTCTGGTAAGGAGAAGCAAAGGCCACGTGCGAAGGGTCCGAGGCAGGGATGGTTGTAACACCCTTGGCTGGAGCCAAGTTCTGCTCCCCCCACCATCCCCACCCTGCAGAGGCAGTGTCACCATCATTTCTAAAATAGAAAGGAATGCTCTAAGTAACTTCTAAGACCACTGTGAAATTAAGAAGCCTTTGGATTTACAAAAACGATTGCTTTCTATTCCGTACTATTAAAAAGTTGCTTTTTAGTTTACATTCTAGTGCCATAGGTATCATAAGTAATGGTTCTAATTAACTAAGGAAGTGACATAGAGTGAGTTTGCTATTGAGAAAATCGATGAAGCAGGGAGCCAGAGCAAGGCAGGCAGGCCAAGAGACAGAGACAGACAGAGAGGGGCTGCAATCGGCAGAGAAGGGAGGCTCAACTCAAGGGAGTGCGGGAAGGCAGCATTTGCTGGAAACAGGGTCTGAGCGGGGGCTGGAGTAGCTAAGAGGGAAAAAGGGATGAAGACACAAGGGCTCTGTCCCCTGCTGCTATGAATTCGAGAGAGCCCAGACCAGGCTGGAGCCAGAAACAGGCCGAAAAACACGAAGAATTTGTACTGTTGGAGGATGAGCCCCAGTTTAAGGAGATCCAGAAACAAGCAGCCCTTGAAAGAGCTCATCACAAGCTCGCACTGCAGCAACATGGCTGACCACTTAGGAGACCTCATCTTTCCATCTTAAGACTCACACTGCCACGAAAGCAGCTTTCCATGAGCCAGACTTATAAAGGGACCAAGCTAGGAGAGTCTAAGAGAGAAAGGAGGCAGGTGCCTGGAGCCCCCATTTCACAGCCACAGATGGGCTTAGCGGAAAAGCTCCTATGACTAACGACCCTGTCACGCTTTTAATAACGCTCTTAAGCAAAAGAAATACTTAGGTGGAATTAACATTTCATTACAAATGAAGACTATAAAGAAAGGTAAGCAAGGTACATAAGCCTCAACATATCAGTCACCATTTACCATCGGGGTCCAATAAAATTCCCCCTCTCTCCCTTTACATACTTTTATAAATAATTTAGGGACAAAGGGATAGTGAAAATTAAAATTTATTTAAAATTGTATTAAGAATTTAAGCATAGGAAATCCAAATTTCAAATCCACATTTTTCCTTTCTGAAGATACATACTCCTGAAATGGCATTGTCCTCTGAACTCAACAACCGCATGTGAAATGGAACACGCCCATCTTGCTAAAACTGATTCTAGAACTCAAATATATCTCCAATACGGTCTGACTTAATATTGCCATTGCTTGTCAGAATACCATACTTGAAGATTTACAAACTTCAATTAAAACAATCAATCCAAATTTTTCTTACTTCTACATCATTTATTTCCTTCCAGTAACTGCCATGTAAACACCATCCTGTAGCATTTGTCCCCTGACAAACCACATCAGATAAATACTTTAGTGCAAATATTTTTAGAAAAATACATTATCCAGATTCCCACTGCAAGAAACTGAGAGAAGCAGTCCTTCCTTCTGAAAGACTAACTGAATCCTAGTATCATATTTCCAAGAAGTATCTTGGTCCTAGATTCAAGAAAATTCTAAGCTATCATCATCCAAAGACCCACTTTGGTATTTTGCATACAGAATCCATTCACCACCATCATTCGCGCTATCGTGCCAGTATGTATACTCCTTGCACACCTCTTCTGATCTGCCTAACATTTGTGAAATGCTTTCTTCTGTCATTATGGGCAAAAAAATGAAAAACTTGTACCCTTAAACTATGTTCACTGAGAGCTAAAAGTAAAACACAAAGATGGTGTCCCTAGTTTTCTTTCATACCTTCTTGAAAGATAATGCAATACTTTGGGCAATACAATAAGAAAAACTAAAATGATACAAATTGTGACAATTTAACTATTATAGCAGACTTCTAGGAAATTCTATCATTTTTGTAACTTTACCCTTTTTAGCATAGTTGGGAATAACTGGTAAGTAATGTGAAATAATTCTTAGAATGATGAAATAGCAAAATGTCTCAAGATATTGAAAAAATATCACTAGTACCTCATAATGTATCTTAGATTTGTAAAAGGGCCCAATGGACCTATACAGTAATTACAAAAGAAAGTTTTGTTCTTTTTTTTGGTTCATTTAAAAAACAAGTAAATTTTATTTTTGTTCTCTGAAAGACCCCTAAGAAAGAATAATAATAGTAAAAAAAATCAGTTCTTACTTACAAAGTTAGAACTATTTAAAAAAAAAAAAACCTAAAAACTAAAATCATGCCCTGATATTATACCAGGGTTGAAGTTCTTTTTACATTTTAAACAGCTGTAGTATCAATGCAATATCTCAGTGAATTAATAAAAATTGCTATTTTAAGAGACAGTGGTAAAAAAAAGTTATTATTCCGAAGTGGCAAAGGATACACTGCTAATCAAACTGTGCAAGCAAATACTTTCTCAAATGTTTCCTTTCGTTACTGCAGAAAGGCTAACCAAAATCATAGGTATCACCTAATTCTTACTAAAGGAAGTGTTCACTTCTAAAAATTCATTATATCCAAACTTGCAGCTTTCACACCATCCTGCTGAACTTATTGTGTAAATATCAACATCATGTTTAAGCTGTCACCTCCTTATACTATTTCCTATTCCTTTTTCTGTACCACCTCAGATGAATCAGAAGTCCAAAAGTTCATCAAACAAAAGAAATTATTTTTTCATCCAGTAAGACAAAGTTTTATTATGCTGATAATTTTAAATTTAAAATTGAACACTATCCATTTTATATTTAGTGAATTTATTTGCCCTTAGCTTCTTGAAGATTGTAAAATTTAAAAGGAAGCAGGCTCAAATTAGACAAAAATGGAAAAAGATAAAAGATTTGGCCTTCTGAACAGGCAACCTAAAAAGAAATGTCCCCAAGTAATTCAGCCATGCGGCCACATACTTGGAGAGGTAAGCAAGGCCATCAACATTCAATCCACCTCATTTCCTCTTCAGTTCCCTAGCCAAACTTTTTTCATAACTGGGGTCCATAGTTGTTAGTTATAACATAGCTACACAGTTATAAGTGATGTCAGAGAAAGAACTTTTGGCTAAATGAAACAGGCCAGGCAAAGAGTACTATTAGAAAGAAGGAGCTATGTGACAAGGAAGGGATGTGGGCTGTTCCTCCTGTCCCCCCACCCCTGTGTATTCTATATGTACCCCAAATAAACCAGTGTCTCTAAAATACTTAGTGACTAATAAATCTGAGTTCTAAAAGCCAAAGCTCTCAAACTTATTTCATTTTGAAGATACTTTAATGGAATTAAAAAGAAACAGTATAAAGTTGAAAATTACCGACTGTCTAAAACTGACATTCCTAGTCAGATAGTTTATAAAATATACCCAAGCACTTTTTCAACAACATGATAAAAAGAAATTTCAGAACCAATAAAGAATACTTGGCTGAATATCCCCAAATATTCCAGGATTTAAGTATTTCCCTGAATGGGGGACATCCTGGTCAACTCGTTAACATGTTAGGCAGTCACCACTGTGACAGGTAAGCCAAGACGGGCGGTGGGGACAGAGCAGGAATGAAACCTGTCGACTTAAAAGCTTCCCCTCACACATATAACAGATGCTTTTTCAGAATTAATGTTTTTATTAAAACACAAATCAAGACTAAACTGGAAAAAAGGTGAAGAATTTTACTTTTAGTGGGCTGTCTACCTTTTAAACATGTAAAAGTCTGTGCTGAAAGACCCATTTTATATTTGAGTTCCACACTGTTCAAGCAGAATGTCACTCAAAACAAGAATATGACCACTACATTAGGTATTAACTAGAGTTACGTATTCTGATGCCACCAACCTGATGTGTACCAATCCATGAACAACTGACCTTACATATTCATTTCTAGAGTTTTAAACAGCAAGATAACTATAATTCCCTCTCCTTCTAAGGTAAAATATAAATTAAGAATTTCACTTAAAAGGTACAATAGGACAACTTGGATATTTTGATACAGTATGGAAAAAAGAAGAAAATCATCTTATGTAGTTTTACAATTTCTATTCCTTCAAAATTGGCATCCGTTTGGTTCCTATTTCTTTCTGTAATTTACTTTAAGACACTTCAGCAAGGATACTGTACTATATTAAGTGTCTGGTTTTGTTTTAATCTCCACTCTGGAGGCAGCTATTTGGCTTACAATGGAAAATCCATTCTAGGAGTATAATAAGCATTTAATCCCCAGGCCAGGTACCAGGGGTGGCTACTTGAAGAAGTCCAGCTATTTTACTCCCCTAAGAGCACCAGAGATTGTGTTAATTAATTAGTGAAGTGAGTTTCCACTGGTGAAGAAAGTGGTCATGTCAGTATAATAGACACAGAAACTACCGAGGTAAACGAGTGGCGTTACGATGCACGGGCCGAGGAGCATTATTACCCCCACACCCCGACTCTGGTGTGAGCAAGGTGTGAGCAGCTTGTTGAGAAGACGTCCTGCCAGGAACAGAGCCGGGGGGCGGCGCCTACCAGGCTCCTTGTGCAGCTGGCATGGAGGGTGTCCTGCCTCAGGATGCTGTCACTTTTGCCTCAGTAAACCTTTCAGGAAAAGGTCTGGCCAGGGGACCTAAGCAGACACAGGGGGCTGGGCTGCCCCCGGCCCACCATCTGTCCTCAGGCCTGCTTGCTGGTCCGTCTGTGCGAGGGGGCAGAACTGGGACTTGCTCTCAAGGTGATCGCGTAGGCGGACTTGAGAGTAGAGACCCAGAACCTTTTCTCAGCTCTAACAGTCGGTCGTTAGTTATTTAAGAAAAGGAACATAGTGCCTGGGAATTGCCAAACTGGCTCAAGTCAGTGTGCAAAAAAGTACAGGAACAAAAAAAGGATTTGCACAAGAAAAGATGTATCTGCTGTTACAAACAATCATTTTGCAATGGAAGTCCCTGTTTTTAAGGTTTCATTACAAGAGATTCATTTTCCATAAAGCTCCTCCATCTGGAATGCATTTTACTTCTCCATAAACAGAGAAATGGACTAACTGTGAACGATTATTTTCATAAGGGTAATACTCTCCTAAAGAATCCCCCTTTAATACAAACCACATGCTCACATCTTTGAAAGAAAAGATATCCTTCAGGAAATTAGTCATCTACATCAGATCAGAGAAATGGAACCGAACGGATTCCAATGCTTATGGAGTTTATAGTTTCAAATACTTTCACTAGAAGCCTGTCGCTTGCAGAAAATGACAGCATGAAGTTTAATTTATGCCCAACTCATTCTGTTTTAAAGCACCACATTCCTCTTTTAATCTCATGTACAAAATCAATCCTAAGACAAGGCCTGGCCTACCCACGAGGCCACTGCCACCCACACATCTACCCAGGCTTCTAAACCGGGCACGCACGCTCGGTGGGCTTGGACACGGGGTACTGTTCCCGAGCCCCATGGCACAGCGCAAAGGCGAGCCCTACAAGGCCAGGGCTTGTGTTCTGCTTGATGATGTGTCCCCAGGGCCTAGAAGAGGCCTGGCAGTTAGCAGGCACCAGCAAGTCCCCACATGAGCACCATGCAGGAAACTGAGGCGACAGAGGCTAACGAGGCAGACGAGGCCCCTAGGGCTCAAGGACTTATGTTCCAGCAGGAGAGAAAGACCCTACAGAAGCAAGTAATTAACCACAGGTTATGAAAAGGAAACAAACTGGACACTGAAATACAGAATAGCAGGAGGAAACCTCTTCTCATAGTTTTCGACCAACGAGGGTGGTAGGCCAGGAGAGGGAGAAAGGCAGACAGATTCCAAACATGTTCTGGAGGCTCAAGCAGTAGGAGTCAAGCTCTGACTTGGAGAGGAAGAAAAGGTTGAATTAAGGGTGATTCCCAGGAGCTTTGCTTTTCTAGGTTTTTGCTGTTTTGTTTTCAGCTTAAGAAACTAGGTGATCTGATGATACTTTTTACTGGGATAAAACTTGAACAAATTTTGAAAGGAAAATTTAAAAAACTCTCTAGGAATATATTAAGTCTATCAGTCATCCAAAAGGAGGTATCAAGTAAGTAATAGAATACCTGGCAAGTGTAGGTGCTTAGAAAGTGATTAGTTGAGCTGCAGAATAATTCAAAATGAGAGAAAATATAACAAAAAATTAGCTGCACTGGGTACTTTCTAACCCTTCCCACACTGTATCGGGGTTGGTCTGTGTGAGCAACAGACTACAACAAGGGGATGGCAGGGGACTTCCCAGGCAGGGTCATAAATGACCCCATGTGCCTGCCGCCCCACTCTCTTGGATCACTTGCTCTGGGGGAAGCCATAGCAGCCTGAGGACAGGCAGGTGCCCCCCGGAGAGGCCCGGGAGGGACACCGCAGCCCAGGCCAGCCACGTCTTCACACCCTCCCGGCCCCTGAGCCTGGCCCGCCCGGCTCAGCTGCTCCCGAGTTCCTGGCACACAGAACTAGATGGTAAGTGTTTTAAGCCACTAGGTTTTAGGAAACTCTGTTATGCAAAAACAGACAACACAGAACTGTACTTTGGTCTGTCCCAAACACAACAATAATGAGTGGAAACATATCCTGGCAGGTAGATGGATCCTTACCACTCAGGAAGTCACCGCATTATTCACCAGTGACAGGGGACTGCCGAGCAGCAACTGACACTTCCATGCAAAACTGAGCTCAATGGCCACGAGACTGCTTCTCCAGAATCGAGAATGTGTTTTAGGGGGTAAAACGTTAGGACCGAGTTGATTAATGTGGTAAAACAGGGCATTTTCCATTAAGAGGTCCTTGAAACGCTTCACGGAGAGTCACATACCAAAGCTGGTAGCTCACTGCTCCCTCTGCCCCGTGACCCGGCCACTAAACACAGGGCTTCCAGGAGGAGAGCTGGAGATTTAGCTGTGACTCCGGCTCACGGCTGCTGATCTAGGAGCAGCTCAGTTTCCAAAAGTCACAGGCATGTTCCCCACTGACAGAGGCACGCCTGCTGTCCTACTCTGCACATAAAAAGGCTAAAAGAATTACGAAGGGAACTTAAGTGAATCTTCACATTTTATCTCACTAGGCATAAACAGTACTCCAAGCAAATAGGTTCCTCTTTCTTCCATAGCTTGGAAAGCCTCTTGCACTTAAATTTCCCCGAGGGTCTCCTGAGATCCTGGCCTGGCCCCGTTCACCACTCGCAGAACCCACGCCATCAGAAAAGGAACACACATGGCACGACTTCACACTCCCAGGCGAAAAAAGAAAGTTTACTAGAAGGAAAACTAAAAACTGTACAACGGTATTGTAGATGACAGGAAAACCTCATGTAAAACAAGAATATGGGTGATATTGCATATATAAGACTGTTTTTACAAAATATAAATACAAGTATACTAGAGAGAAGTAAAAACAGCAGCTATGTATGGCAGGGGAAGCATAGGGAGACTGCGAGGGGATTTTTGTTCACTTTTTGTTTTTTATTATTATTGGAATAATGAAATTGCTCTAAGAATGACTGAAGTGATGGATGCACAAATATGTGATGACACCAAATACCAATGACTGTACACTTAGGATGGATTTATTAATAAATACCAATAAAACTGATTGGTTAAAAAAAGAAAGAGAAAAAGTTGTGCCCCAATAAAACAAGGTTCCCAGAAATTATCCATCAAGGAATTGGTGGAATTGAATTCTCTTTATTCTGGCCTTCTTGCCTTTTACCAATACTTCAAATATCAGGGGAGGGAGGAAAAACCTACAATTCCTTAAAAAATTAAAGTTATATTGGCCTGGATATCACCTAGGATCATAGCTGGTCAAACTGAGTGAGAACGTAAAGCTCTCAATGAACTCAAACATCAATGAACTCAAAGAACAGCTGAATGGCTGAGAAGAATTTTTAAAGAGAAGTAGCAGTAGTGACAAATTATTCCGAAATCCATATCACAGAGAAACAGCAAGGTATGAAAAGGACAATTAACTACAGCTAATACCAACCTCACAACTACACAGGCCATTCTGTCTTTCTGGCTCTTTTTTTCTTCTAATATCATGTTTCTCTCCCTCCCTCAATGCTCTCTTCACTCAAATATGTTATCATTATAGGAAATATTTGTAGTGCATTTCCTATGCCTCGCACAGGGCTAACTGTTCAACATGTGCCTCGCCTGATCTCCATGTCAATCCACAGCACAGGGATCTTTATTACCCCCAAAGACTAAGAAATAAGCTCAGAGAGATTATATTACACACCTATACATAATAAGAGAGAATTATATATTTACATACAATAAAACATATTATTAAAATTACTTTTTTTTTCACTACACCTGCTGGCCTCTCCTTAAAATCCAGAAAAGAAAGGGAATGAATTGCTTAATCACAGTAGACATCTACCTAGAAATCTGAGGAATTTAAAATTTCGGGTGCTTTTAAACTTACAAAACGAGATGAGTTATCATTTTTCACAGTCTTTGCATTTCCAAAGGATTCCAGAATTGGATTTGCTTGCAAAAGCTGCCGTTCAAGTTCCCCCTAAAAGACAGGACACGTACACACACACAAATAAAAGCAGAAATATTAATGTAATGTCTTTACTCCAGTTCTCAAGGGGGGAAAACCTGCCTCAACTTCCTCAGTTCTTTCATTCTGTTTGCCACACCGCAGCCTATGTTGGCTTATTTCTTATAATAATGGGTTCTGCTAAAGGAAAAAAATATATATATGTATAAAGTGATCACAAGGAGAAGAGAAAGTCCCCTTGAACAGTAAAGATCAGTCCAAGGATAGACAGGAATACAAGAATTAGGTAGAGAATTTTGAAAATGAAATGAAATTTAGCATGACGCCTCGATTATGAACATATTAATACTTCTACTTCTGTTATTTTACTCTGTCTTGTTTCAGAGATCCAAGACAGCTAATTCTAATAATTACTGCTTGCATGAGCACAGGAATTTCATTTTTCCATGTGTTTTCACCCAGACAGATGTTCTCATCTCTACTTTCAGAGGACGATAAAGATGACACTACTAACTTCTTGTTCAAATTTAGAAGACTAAATTAATGTATGCTGGTTAATGTATGCTTTGCCAATGTCTTTACTCATGTACAAACTAAGCTATAAAACAGATTCACAAATGAAAGATATAAGTACATTAACATGTGCCTTAACCATGAGTCACCACAGAGAAGCTAGACACTAGACAGCTTTGTGGCCTTCCTGGAATGTAACATCAGAATTAGATTTTTTCACTTAAATGAATCTGCTTTTTTCCAAACACCAATCTTACCCTTATATTTAAAATACCCACAGCATTTCAGACCTAAATCAAATCAACAAAAATGCTAGCAAATGGGATTCTCTAAGCAAAAAAAAAAAAAAAAAGAAAAAAGAACAGAAGGAACCCCACATTAGATTAAAGATGAGTGGCCATTGCTACGTGCTATACTGTACCATCACTAAACCCAGAAACGGAAATGATCCCAGGCTTGACACACAATCCGGGCACTACAGCCTGGTTTGGACTCCTTCGTTCAGTAGGAAGGGTGGAGAAGCCTCCCCCAGGCACCACCGGCCCGTATAGCCTACCCTAGAGTTGCTTATCTAGTATTATCCAGATTGCCACACATCTCCACGACAATTATGTCCAACCAAAACCAGTCACCAACAGGAACTATTAAGACTGAGTGATGTGACTTTTTGCAGCCTCTCACTTTCTTGGCATTCAACTCCCTACACAGTGAAATCTCTCAGTTCGTTGACCTCGAAGTACATTTCTAACACGGATCTTTCTAAAACACTGCATGCTGCCCAGATTTCTTAAATGTGGTAACCCAAACTGGCCTGGCTGGAGCTGTCGCAGAGAATGCCAGTGGCCACCCTGCGTCGGGATGTCCTCCCTCTGGCCTTGGGGAGGGTCGATTCCCTCGGTGCCAAGGCCGCCTCCTGCCCACCTTCAAACCATCGGCAGTGCACACAGCCGGGTTACAGGTCCAGATAAGGCAGTTTATTAGGACTGTGCTTTAAACAAACAAGCTCACTGTTTGCTTAGAAACAGAACGCAATGGCTTTGGTGCACTGCCTTTGCCACAATGGCCTGGGCCTTTTCCTAAATTCAATCGGTGTGATCAGAAGGTGGAAACCGCCAGATAAACACTGAGCTTCTGGTAAGCGGGGGCATTACCTTTAGACTAAATATCTAGTGGTAGATCAAGGTACTGGAACACAGATTCCTTCTCATTACCTACTATCCTGTCAAGTCAAGCAAAATACTTTAAATGATAATCCACCTTTAAAATGTTTTTCGAACTTGGAGGTAAAGCAAATAAATAAAGCAACCCCATTTTTAATATTCCCTAGATACGACTACAAGGATTCTCTGGGTCAAGTTTTTTTATTCAACCTCTTTTCTCAACTCTTGCTTAAAGGAAGCTGGCTAAACCCCTTGCACCGAGCTCAGGGAATACAACAAAATGCTGCTCTGTGAACGTCCTAAACCCTACCTCTTTAGGGTTCTAGAAAGCATTCTAGAGGGATAGGGATGGTGATGAGCAAAAGCTGGCGTTAAATGTGAGCCAAGCGTGGCACAGTCACCATCCTAATTCCAAGCAGCCGTGGGCCTTCTGTGCCCCTGCTTCTGGAGCTACTAGACTCACAACGCTGCGGTCTGTGTCTCTGCTGCCAGATGAAGGATGACAGTGAGACCAAGGAAAGGCCGCGGAAGCTCACAAATGAATCACAAAAAGCTGGACAGAGCTGATGTTAGAAAACACAGAAAATGGTCTTAAATTATATAATTACTACTCATCATGACCATTTCTTTTTCGAGCAATTTCACATTTAGATCAATGGTGCTGACATCTCTCAACCAAATTATCAAGCCAATTATTAACCACCATGGGGCGGTGACTCGGGAGTTTAAATTAACTCTTTCCAGCCAGGACTGGATTGGACAATGTCCCTTGTTTCCATTTCTATATATCAACGAGAAATGTTATTCAGGAAGGTGGTAAAGCAGAGTTATCTATGGAACTTGCTATTTTATTGAGATATTTCATATACCATCCAAACTACCCACAATGTACATTCAATCGGTTTTAATATAATCACAGAATTGTACACACATCACCACGAAATAGAGTATTTTCATTACTTCAAAAAGAAAACTGAAAAATATGGAATGCTTCACCCATCTGCATGTCACTCTTGCACAGGGGCCATGCTAATCTTCTCTGCATCATTCCAATTTTAGTATTTGTGCTGCCAAAGTGAGCACTGGAACTTATTTTTAAAGTGCTAGGTATTTAGCATCATCATATAAGGCTTTAAAGGTTTCCTGATCACACTTGCATTTATTATAGATTTCACACATGGTGTACACTTGCTATGTTATAGGTAGAGGATGAGTTTGAAATGGTTAAAAAGTAAACTTCTTCCAGATTCCAGCTCGGTTAGTGGGGGGCCAGGGCTGGGATCCCGCTGCAGGCCTGCAGGGCAAAGCCTTAGGCACCTTACTTTTTTTTTTCCAATTTATTTCTCTCCCTGTCTCCCTCCCCCCAGTTGTCTGCTCTCTGTGTCCATTCACTGTGTGTTCGTCTGCGACCCCTTCTATCCTTATTAGCAGCATTGGGAATGTGTTTCTTTTTGTTGCATCATCTTGTTGTGTCACCTCTAGGTGTGTGCGGTGCCATTCTTGGGCAGACTGCACTTTCTTTTGCGTTGGGCGGCTCTCCTTATGGGGTGCACTCCTTGCACGTGGGGCTCTTCTACGTGAGGGACACCCCTGCGTGGCAGGGCACTCCTTGCGCACATCAGCACTGCGCATGGGCCAGCTCACTCGGGTCAAGGAGGCCTAGGGTTTGAACCTTGGACCTCCCATGTGGTAGGAGGATGCCACGCCCTATCCATTGGGCCAAGTCTGCTTCCCTTAGGTGCCTTACTGACCACAGAGAGGGTTAAAAGCAGGGAGAAGCAAGAGCTGGGCAGCACCGAACTCCAATCTCAATTGGCAGGCTCTAATTTCTGTACCTGCCATCACCTTTTTGTCTTGGTTCAAGTCAGTTTACACCAGGCTGAGCAAAGCAGAGCAAAGCTGCTGTCTAGAGGAGGGTGGCCTAAAAGCAGAGGGGCCAGGGGGCTGGCTGGGTAGTATCACTCACAGGGGAAAGTCAAGTTTTAGAAGTTGGCCATTTTCAAATTCTGCTCGGAAACTGCACTGTTTTCGGGCTTTGAGTGGCACTGATTGCTGTGCTAGACTGAGTTGTTCATCATGAGGGAAACTGGCACTTGAAGTCAGGCCTTCAATTGGTTAGAGGATACTAGAGGAACAAGCCAAATAAAAACTTTTAATTTTGTTATAAATAGGACATCAAAAGTTCATAGGTGGGTGGTGGACTTGGCCCAGTGGATAGGGTGTCTGTCTACCACATGGGAGGTCCGCGGTTCAAACCCCGGGCCTCTTTGACCCATGTGGAGCTGGCCCATGTGCAGTGCTGATGCGTGTAAGGCCCAGCGCGAAAGAAAGTTCAGCCTGCCCAGGAATGGCACCGCACACAAGGAGAGCTGACACAACAAGATGATGCAACCAGAAGAAACACAGATTCCCGTGCCACTGACAACAACCGAAGCAGACAAAGAAGATGCAGCAAATAGACACAGAGAACAGACAACTGGGGTGGGGTGGGGGCAAGGGGAGAGAAATAATAAATAAATCTTTAAAAAAAAAAAAAAGTTCATAGGTAAAATGTTCATTTAAAGTTGGCTTCTTAAAAACCGTGGCTTTCATTTGAAAATTGGTTTTCCTTGTATTTGTTCTACACTTTCATTCTGAAGACTGATTTTTAAAGATGAAAGTGAAGATGGACTGCTTCATAGGCAGGTGAGGATGTGGAGAACCAGGAACCGCTTACATGTCAGGTGGGAATGCAAAATGGTGCTGCAGCCTTGGGAAGCAGTTCAGAGATTGCTCAAAAGGCTAAACGTGAGTTACCATATGATCCAGCAATTCCGCTCCAAGGTTACATCCAAGAGAATTGAAAATACATGTCTACGGAAAAACCTGCACATGAATGCTCATAGCAGCATTAGTCACAACAGCTAAAAAGTGGAAACAACCCAAATGTCCATCACCAGATGAACGGATAACAAAATATGATATAACCATGCTATGGGATATTATTTACCCATAAAAAGGAGTGAAGTACTGATACATTCTGCAATATGGATGAATCTTTAACACATTAAACAAACCGAAAAAAGTCAGTCACAAAAGACTGCATATTGTCTGGTTCCATTTATATGAAATGTCCAGAACAGGCAAATTCATAGAAACAGAGAGTAGACTAGTGGCTGCTAAGGCTGGGGGCAGGAGGAGTGCAGCGACTGTCCACAGATACAGCGTTTCTTTCTGGGGTGATGAAAATGTTGTAAAATTGATTGTGGTGATGGTTGCAAAACTATGAATATACCAAAAACCACCGAATTATATACTTTAAATGGCTTAATTGCATGGTAATGTGAATTTTACCTTAATACAGCAGTTAGAAAAAAAAAAAGAATGAGCAAATAGAAAATAAATAACTGGTGGAATCAGGAGCCCAGAAATGCCTTTTTATAAAACTTTTGCTGAAACGCTAGAAACTTATACAAATGGCTCCTGGGTCCCTGAGCAAGTTTTGTCTGAAGAGTTCAATGAAAATTCAGAAACCAGTTATATCAACCAAAAGAAACACTGACTAAAAAACTTGCAAAGCACAGCCTTTTTTTTTTGAATAATGAAAATGTTCTAGTATTGATTCAAGTGATGAATGCACAACTCGGTGATTATACCAAATGCCAAAGCACAGACTTTCAACATTATAACTATTATTGTAAGGCAGTCACCCCCAAATGGAATGAGGACATCAGAGTCGGGGCACACCAGGAGGGGGGAGGGGGTTCCTCGACAAGACCCATTCCCCGCCACACTGGTGAATGTTGCACATTCTCAGGTGTGCTGGGGAAGAAAAGCTGAGAAACAGCACCCTCCAGATGTTTCTAGAAACATAAGCACAGCCACTACTTCACCTGAACACTACTGAAATAAAACTGGGAACAGCAACATTAAAGAGAGCATGTCCACGGAACACATGCCAGCAAGCCATGCACATCAGCGAGAGCACAGCACAGCCCGGGAAGCTGTGCCTTTTGGAGAGAACTAGCTTCCCGGGGATGGATGGGACCCAAAGTAAAGTCTGGGGGTAGCATGCTACTCTCACACAGCAGGGATCCACTCTGTAGTTTAAAATGACAGTCAAATAAAATGTTAATGGTGATGATTTATGTCTTCCACTGAGGATTTGGAAAACCTAAACCTGCACATCAATTATTTAACACTTTTTCACTAATGATCTGATTATATATTAAAAGTTCATTTAGCATGTACCTTTGAACCACAAAGAAAAGCCAGTATCTGGTCCAGATGTTCTTTAATCAGCAAAAAGAAGCGCCTTTACGTATCCTGTATCGTTAGGATAGTCCATTATTTCAGCGACCCTCCCATTTTGCAACACTGGTCTGGTCTGCGGCTGAAGGAACAAATATCCCAGGCCTTCAAGGTATGCTACAGCTTTGGTGCCTGAGAATTTCTTGAGAATCTTTCTGAAACTCTTTCTATCTCTGACAATTCCTCAGGATATTTATGAGCTTTAGAACAGATTTTTCCCATAATTCAGTGCTATGCTTCTTACTTTACATGTGCTTTCTCTCTCTATGCTTGTGGAAGACAAAACTGTTCAAGGTGAGGGAAAGGATTAAGCTCAAGTGTTGATGCCTCATTCTCTCCAAGGAGCCTGGCTCAGGGCTGCCCTCCTGCCCAGGTGGAGGTCGTGTTAGGCCCACGGCCTCCTTGCTATGCTTGTGGCGTTAGGTAAATAGGAAGAAAAGCTCTGCCCCACGACTCACCCATGATAAAGAAAATCCTAAGTTTATGTATTGAATACAGTGGGTTAAAACACAGGCATAAACTATACAAAGCCACAAAATTTTAACAGATGAGGAATTTAACCCAAAAGGCACAACTTTAAAAGTTGCTGCCCCAAATTCAAATTTCAATGTATGGCACACAAAGTATTAAGCAGTAGTAAAATGATCCCACATAGTATTCAGTATATGAAACCATAACTTTACAGGTTTCA
Organism: Dasypus novemcinctus; assembly: GCF_030445035.2. Taxonomy (NCBI): domain Eukaryota; kingdom Metazoa; phylum Chordata; class Mammalia; order Cingulata; family Dasypodidae; genus Dasypus; species Dasypus novemcinctus. The sequence continues at coordinate 24,343,583 of NC_080693.1, read as the reverse complement.
TAAACATGCAATCTGAAGATAAAAGGGCAAATAAACATTAAAACACTTAACTTTATCTACAAGACAAATGTAAAGCAAAATGGCATGCTTTTTGTCATGAAATAAGTCTCTAAAGCAATAAATTTTCAAAACTATTTTTTTCATAATAGATTTCATTCAAAACTCAAAGTATTTGTTTTGAACAGAGACTCAACCTAGAGACAGAAATTAGTGCAAACACACAAGGCTGACAAGCAGAAAGAAAAGCACTTGCCTGATGTTTCACTGGTTTAGGCGATTCCTGCTGTTTGTTACAAACAGACAAATGCAAATGTTAGCACGTTTGGGTCTTTCCCTAGCAGTAAGCCCTTTCAAGTCAAAACGCAGTTTAGAACCGTGCAAGCGGGTCTGGCTGGCATCCTCGCAGGCTGAGCTACCTGTCACTCTGCAGAGGTACAGATGAAGGCTCCCTCCCACTTAGATTCTTAGCTCTTTTCCCCCAGCACCTCTTCCCGCGTTTCTAACCCTCCCCTCAAGGTCTCTGGGCAGCAACAGCCTGCAGCTCACAGTTCAGGAAGCGCTGCTAACAGAGAATGAGGCCCTGCTTTTGGGGGAAAATGAGACAAGTCTTCCTAAGCACCACTCGAGAGTTTTTAACAGTTCTCACCAAATCTCTGGAAGAAATTGGGCTTCGAGTCAGAACCGTAATTGCAGTTTGCCAGGTAAGCAGTAACTGCTTGGGGGCAATTTCCTTATACCTGATTCCCCTTGAGTGGACAAAGAGCTGCTGGGTGGGAAGTGAAGAGGAGGGAGCGCCATTTCAGCAAGTGCACCAAGTTAAGTGTGCTTCCTTATTCTTGTTTCTGAAACTGTGAAAGAATAAACTAGGATTTCAAAAACCACAATGAAACACATAAACTTACAGGAATATTATGGTCCTTTCTTCCTTTATGTGAAGAAGCAACGTGAGCAAGGTACTGAATGACTTTCTTTGTATTTTCTGTCTTCCCAGCACCTGATTCACCCCTGAAAGAAAGACCAACAGTCTACTTCAAAGAAAGCATATCACATAAGTTCCAAAATTATCACTGATAGTTATACCGAATATGGAAGAAAGAACGTAAAAAGTGAGTTGGTAGAAAACAAAGAGAGATGGGAAAGGAGGAGGAAAAACAAGCTGTAGCAGTTAGAAAATAAAGAGGTTTTTTTTTTCAAAGGGACAATAAAAGCCCACATATTTCTTGGTAGATGCCATTAAGAGGATTCAGGAAAATGCTCAGGATGTTTGTTTCCCCTTTGTTTTTGTTTTTTTTTTTAAAGATTTATTTATTTAATTCCCCCCTCCCCCGGTTGTCTGTTCTCTGTGTCTATTGGCTGCGTCTTGTTTCTTTGTCCGCTTCTGTTGTCGTCAGTGGCATGAGAAGTGTGGGCGGTGTCATTCCTCGGCAGGCTGCACTTTCTTTCACGCTGGGCAGCTCTCCTTACGGGGCGCACTCCTTGCGCGTGGGGCTCCCCTATGCGGGGGACACCCCTGCGTGGCAGGGCACTCCTTGCGCGCATCAGCACTGCGCATGGCCAGCTCCACACGGGTCAAGGAGGCCCGGGGTTTGAACCGCGGACCTCCCATGTGGTAGACGGACGCCCTAACCACTGGGGCCAAGTCCGTTTCCCTGTTTCCCCTTTGAGGGTAGGGGGTTCTGCCAGAGAAATAAAATTTATTAGGAAATTCAAAACCAACCAAATTAAGATAATTTAATCTGAAGAAACTGAACACTGAGATGCCTGCTGGTTACTGACATTCATCTTCAAAGCCACTGAAAGCCTTCTCGGATCAAACCTCCAGCCAGGCACGTGGTGGCTCTCCCCTCCACACAGGGCTGTACCTTCTGCGCACCTCGCTGGCTGCGCCGGCACCCATGGGCACTGCACGCCCACCGTGGACCACAGCCCACGAGCACGTGCTTGTGTTTATTCGCGGTGTTTTTCTCCTTTTTAAACCTACATAACCCTGCAGTGTCTCACATAGAACCAGCACAGAAGTTTGTTGAGAAAATGAATGAACACTACAAACACTGGAACGAATGCCATCACTTTATATGAGACGATATTTACAAACGAGGCTAGCAGGTTTCAGAGGTGGTTTTTTATTTCTACTCCTTAATCATTCTGAAATTTGGGTGAGTGGCTAGGTATACACCTCTCTGCTCAAATTCTTAATATTCCTTAAAGAAACCTACCTTTAAAACTAATAAAATAATCTACTTGTATTAAAATCTAATTTGTAATATATGGATTTTTCTTAAAAAAACAACAACACAGCAACACAGAAACTAAAAAATGATATTAATATACATTACCAACTACCTATCCATTGCTGAATCTAAGCCTGTTTTATCTAAGGCTTGAAATTTTTTGTAACAAATCCTGACCATTCCTTAGAACTGTACTACCTGAAATGTCCACAACTTAAATTCCTAAGCAGGTTTACTAGTTGAATTACCTTCCTAACTCCCTGCACCCATATACCTACAATCTCAACTGCAGGGGGTTTGGGGAAAGGGGTTCTATTGACTATTTGTACAGGCTTGAAAAAGGAAAATTATCTTCTCTGGGCCTTGATATTCCTATTTAAAATGTAGAAATTGGGTTAAATCTTTTCTCTCTCTAAGAGTTGATTCTATATATCACCCACTTACAAAAATATTCTCTACATTACACTTATTAACCACCATCGCTGTATTAAAAATATTCCGTTTAGTTGTTCTGCCATCCAAAATTTTTATTTAAAGGTTTCTGCCTATATTCCATGCTTAAAAAGGCCTTTCCTGCACTAAAACCATATGCATCTTTACTCTTTATTTTCATCTATAGTATTAAACTCATCTATATTTTCTTCTGGAACTTTTATGGTTTTACTTTTTTACAATTAAAATATTTAATTGGTCTAAAAAAACAACTTATGGTTTGAGGTAAGAATTTCATCTAATTTCTTCTCAAAATGCATAAGCCCATGTCCCAATATCAATGGACAAAGCCATTCACTGCCCAGTGATTAGAAACAATCTCTTTCTTCTACTTAATTCTTATGCCCATGGCTCTATTTCTAGATGGTTAAGTCTATCCCGGTCCCAGTACCATATATACAATAGTTTTGAAATATGACTAACCAGAGCACTCATCATTGCTCCTCTTACTGAAAAAAAAAGAAAATTCATCTGGTCTCTGAGGTTTACTTTTTTCAGATAAACTTCAAATAATTGTGTTGTGCCACCTCTCTGCATCCCTCAAGTCCCAAATAAAAACACCACAGGGAGGTTTTTAGTTAAATGGCATCAATGTCCAAGCTATTTTTAGGAGTAAAGTTGTCTTCGTCCCTGTGTCTTTCAGATACATTTTGCTTTTTTATTTCTAAGTTCAACATAGATAAGGACCATATTCACCTTATTTATCTTTGAAATCATAACCCCTAGTGTAGTATATGCACAATAAATACTTGTTTTATAAAAGAAAGCATGTAAGTTCTGAGTTTTTTGTTAAATTTATTCCCAGGTTCCTTTTTATATTTTTGTTCCTGTTAAGAATGTGATGTCTTTCATTCCTGTTATGTTTATCACTGGCTCACAGATAAAGTAATGATTTCCCATTCATTCATTGACTCATTCATACATTCATTCATTTATCCACTCAAAAAAATACTTATAAACCAACTTATATGTGTCAGGTCTTTTTTTTTTTTTAATTTCTCTCTCCTCCCCCCATCAGTTGTCTGTTCTGCGTCCATTTTGCTGCGTGTTGTTCTTTGTCTGTTTCTGTTGTTGTCAGTGGCATGGGAATCTGTGTCTCTTTTTCCTGCATCATCTTGCTGTGTCAGTTCTCTGTGTGTGTGGTGCCATTCCTGGGCAGGCTGCACTTTCTTTCGCGCTGGGCGGCTCTCCTTATGGGGGGCGCACTCCTTGCGCGTGGGGCTCCCCTACGTGGGGGACACCCCTGTGTGGCAGGGCACTCCTTGCGCACATCAGCACTGCGCATGGGCCAGCTCCACACGGGTCAAGGAGGCCCAGGGTTTGAACCGCAGACCTCCCATGCGGTAGACGGACGCCCTAACCACTGGGCCAAGTCCACTTCCCAGGCCTTCTTGAAAGTGCATGAAATATAGCTGTGACCAAAGCCTGTGGGGCTTAAGCTTGGGAGGGAAAAACAAGTAAGATGGATACAGGGTGTGGAGAATGTTATGCAGGAAATGAGAAGAACAGTAAAAGCCAGGGCAGGGAAGGACAACCTCCTTTCGACGTGGTAGTCAGGGAAAAGCTTCCTGAAAGGTAAGCAAGGGCTGGACGAGGAAAAGCCAAGTACAAAGGCCCTGGAGCAGAAAAGAGACTGGCATATTCCAGGAAGGACAGGCCACTGTGGTAGGACGCGAGGTAAACAATGAGTGAGGGAGAGTATGGCAAGAGATATGGCTGATGAAGTGGGTGGTGACTGGACGCCACGTTCCCTGGAGGTCACGGCAAAGCATCTGGATTACATTCAAGTGCAATTTCTTAATAGCTCTGAAAGGAGTTTTCTCTTAGCTTTACTTAGTGTTTCAGTAGTAACCATTATATTGGCTATTGGTTTCAAAGAGATAATTTTTTTTATCATGCTAAGGAATGAGTCTCTCCTTTAGACTGATGACTTGTCTAGAAAATACTCAGGATTGTTACTTTTCAGCTTAGTCTGCCTCTGTGGTTTCCTGAGAACTCCTCTCACTGGACATGCTTCAGTGTTCTTGGCACATTTTTTCCCCTGCCTGTCATGCAGTGGCTGCACTTCAACAATTCTTTATGACGTATGTGACAGTCTACATATTCCAGGTCTACAGTAACTTTGCTAGAGAAGACACTGCTTCAAAGCTAGATATATTCCATAGACTTACTGCTGCGCATCAGGGAGATGCAGGTTACAGCTTCTAATGTGTAGGGTAGTTGAAAGGGAAAACACAATCCCCCTGAAGCACATAATTAGCATTCAATAAACATTATCCAGTCTTGCTCCCGACTGAATTACTTTTTGAATCTCTGGTGTCAGCACAGTGGTTAAGAAGGTAGAGTGCAGTCAAAATTACCTACCTAGATTCAAACCGTGTCTACCACTGCCCAGCTATGGGGCTTTGGGCAAGTTAGGCAGCTTGGCGAGCCTCAGTCTGCTGGCTCTAAGATGAGAGAAGGCACCTCGTTAGGACTGGGACAATGCCCGCAAAGAGCGGAGCCCTGTAGCTGGCCAAGGGGCTCACAGTGACTGGCAGGAGCACTAGGAGCTACGAGGACTGGGGATGGTGCTGTTTACAGAGGTAAAACATATCCATGACCACAATTTGAAGGAGGGGCAGAATCACCTGTTTGAGAAGACAAGAATGGCACATCTGTCCCAGATAAGAATAGACCTAGAAACAAGGAGCCAGAACCAAAGGAAAGCTCCGCAAATTTGCTGGAAGAAAATTAAATCAGGAGAAACCTCAGAGAGATGAACAAGCCAAGCCCTAAAACAGTCAGGAGGACACAGGGAATCTGACCTCATTTCCACCAAAAAATTAAAAATTGAAAAATTAAAAATCCTAACCATAAAAGGGAATTTAACACTAAAGTGGCTGATTGTTTCATTGCTGGTCTACGATAGGACCACAGTCCTATCATTATGCTCTTTTGGAAAAGAAACCACCGAACTGACAGTGGTAGAAGTTACCAAGTTATCACCAGAACCAAGCAAGCAGTCTTTGGTTAGGGGTGCTCTGTACCTGCTAATACAAAAGATGGGGAGTTTTTAACCTGAGAGTATTTGCATTTTCTAGCGGTCTACAGATCTCACTCCATTATCAAAGGGATGTGCAATCAAACATAAAACAATAGTCATAAGAAGCAGAAGCAATGATTTGCATTAAAATGCCTGACCAATTCTGGGATCTTCCTCTGAATCTCTCTGCACCATGGGGACTGCCCCACTAAGAAATCCCTTTCCAGATCATTACTGGTTTTGTTTTCATTCTCTCTGGATATTTCTAACATTGAAAACAATCTAGCTTCAAAAACACTCTTTACCTGAAGTTCTTGCTTTGGATAACCTCAATTTGAAAAAGAACACATACATAAAATATAATATCACTACATTTGTAATATATATATTTATAACCTTAGCAGATGATTTCCTATAGTTTCAAAAGCAGCTTACTAGGAAGGGCACAGATTCTTTGATCAAAATAGGCTAAAGTCCTTGTTTCCTTCTAACACACGAATACACCTTGGGTAATGTGATATGCATCCGGGGATAACAGGGAGGTTGCAAAAATTAATGGAGATAACATTTGCAAGGTGTTAGTTCCCTTTCCTAGTATATTTGCCATGAACATTTTAAACTTCTATTTCCAAGCTAATTCTCCCCGCACCCCCCTCCCAGAATATACCTGTCATTAAACGTGAGACACAGCTATACCAATCTAAAATTTCCCTGTTTTAAGACTTGAGGACCTCGAAAACAAACCAGTCATTAGGAAAGCACACTGCACGCAGTCTAGAGAGGCTGACTGGCCCCCCCAGGGCTGTGGCGCTGGTTCTCAGCAAGGCTGGGACAAGAGGGAAGACCAGTGTTCAGACAACACAAAGTCTTTCAACTACACTACAGCTGCCTTAACTATTTAATCAACTCCACAGATTTAGTGACCTTAAAACTTTTAAGATATGCTACTCACGGCAGGAATCAACTATTTTAAATCCAGGCTGGCTTGGCCATGACAGTTTAATGCAAATATGTCTATGACAGATAAAATCCCTTTCCAAAACATCTGTTGTCACATCTTGAAGGAAGACTGATGTGAAGCAACCATTGTTTTACAACTGCTGCAGTGCACTCAAATGTACTTAAGAGGAGAGAAGTTTGGATTAACCAGCTTGGTCAAGCAGCAAGGGAGTCATAAAATGCAAACATTATTCTTAGAAAAAGGGGACTGGGGCACAGGGTAATTTCTTTCCCAATGGTGTCTTGTGAATTTTAATTCTAACTTGGAGGAAGGTCAACCTAAAGATGACACTGTTACAAGATTTTAGTTCTAATTATGTGGAGTGTAGCTGTCTCAATACGAAGGACACCTTGAGTGCCTTCACCAAAGAACTTGACTGGACACCAGAAGAAATAACATTTCAGCAAAGGGCTTCTCATCAGTGAGTGTGAGCTCAAAGAGTGTTGGAGGAGGCCAGGCTGTAAGTGACAAGCTCATCTATTAGGGGAAAAATGTATCAGAGAGGAAGGGACTAAAAAAGTAAAGCATAAAGAAAAGCTATCTAACTAAAGTATGATTTAAAAAACCACACTGCTTCAAACCGTATTTCCTTTATGTGACACTACTGTAAACACTGGTACTTAATATAAAATAACAAATAAAATTGACTAAATATAGGATTTTCCCTTTTGGAGTAATGAAAACATTCTGCAATGAACTGAGCTGATAACAGCACATCTCTGTGATGAAACTGAGAGCCACTGAGGGTACTTAGGATGGAACAGACAGGGCAGAGGACCATGTAATACAGTGAACCCCATGGTGAATGATGGACTATGGTTAACAGTACAAATATGAGAATTTTCTTTCATGAACTATAATGAAAAATGCAATAGTATTAATAATAGGATGGTTTATGGGAATAGTATACCAAATATAAGCTATGGGCTATAGATAGTAATATTATGGCAATGATCTTTGATAAATTGTAAGAAATGTGTCACAAAAATGTACGGTGGTGGTGGTAGGGCAATATAAGGGAATTCTGTATGGTATGCATGATTGTTTCATAAACTCACGACTTCTCAAAAAAAAAACAACAAAGGGAAGCGGATTTGGCTCAACTGATAAAGCGTCCGTCTACCATATGGGAGGTCCAGGGTTCAAACCCAGGACCTCCTGACCCATGTGGAGCTGCCCACACACAGTGCTGATGTGCACAAGGAGTGCCGTGCCACGGAGGGGTGTCCCCTGCATAGGGGAGCCCCACACACAAGGAGTGCACCCCTGCAAGGAGAACCGCCCTGCATTAGAAAAGTGCAGCCTGCCAAGGAGTGGCGCTGCACACACACAGAACTGACACAGCAAAATGACGCAACCAAGAGAGACACAGATTCCTGGTGCCACTGACAAAAATGCAAGCAGACACAGTTGAACATAGTGAATGGACACAGCAGACAACAGTGGGGGGGAGGGGAATAAATAAAAAACAAATCTTAAAAAAAAAAACCCAAAACACTGAAACCCAATGAGCTATCTATCATTTCATACCCACACAGGCGGTTATTATTAAACAGAGAAAATATTTAATGTGAGCATGCAGCTGCTATTGAAAACAGCTTGGCAAAAATTAAAACATAGAATTACCATATGACCCAGCAATTCCACTCTTAGGTATATACCCCAAAGAACTGAAAGCAGGGACTCAGATACTTGCAATACAAGTTTACAGCAGCATTAGTCACAGTTGCCGAAAGGTAGAAGTCAAGTGTCCATCAACAGATGAATTAACAAAATGTAATACATTCATATAATGGAATACTTTCAGCCAAAAAAATAAATGAAGTTCTGAAATATGCTACAACATGAATGAATCTTAAAAATATTATTCTGAGTAAAATAGGCTAAAAACAAAAGAATATTTTATGACTCCACTTATATGAAATATCTAGAATAAGCAAATTCCAATACAAAAGTGGATTAGGACTAGGAGAAAGGAAAATAGGAGTTATTGCTTAAAGGGTAAAGATTTTCTATTTGGGGTGATAGAAAGCTTCAGTAATGAAATAGTGATAAAAAAAAAAGAAATAGTGATGGTAGCACTACATTGTAAAATGCCACTGAATTATATAGTTAAAAATGGCTAGAATGGCAAATTTTATGATATGTATGTTATCATAATTTAAAAATGTACTTATAATGTAAAAAAAAAAAATTGACTAAAGAGTTATTCTGAGAAAACTTACTTAGCTTAATTGTCAGTATTAAATGTAATAAGACGCTGGCAATATGCTCTTGGGGTAATTTATTTGGTACTGCTGAATACGCCTATTTTCTTAAATCTAGGATACACTGTTTCACATTTTAGTATTTCTTTTTTTTTTAAAAGATTTATTTTTTATTCATTTCTCTCCTCCCCCCCCCTTTCTGTTCTCTGTGTCCATTTGTTGTTTGTTCTTCTGTGACTGCTTCCATCCTTATCAGTGGCACCAGGAATCTGTGTTTCTTTTGGTTGCATCATCTTGTTGTGTCAGCTCTCCATGTGTGCGGCACCATTCCTGGGCAGGCTGCACTTTCTTTTGCACTGGGCGGCTCTCCTTAGAGGGTGCACTCTTTGCGCACATTAGCACTGCGCATGGGCCAGTTCCACACGGGTCAAGGAGGCCCGGGATGTGAACCGCGGACCTCCCATGTGGTAGACGGACGCCCTAACCACTGGGCCAAGTCCGCTTCCCACATTCTACTATTTCTGAAATCACAACGTAGTCTATAATGGATATGAATATTTAGTACAATTGTTCTCCTCCCCCCATAAAAAGCTGGTATTAAATATCTTTATTATTGATATCTAAGAATTAAGAAAATATGGCTCAGATGAAAGGAGTTGGTGTGGGGGTGGAGATTTACCGAGAGGAGACACATAAGAACTTTCTGGTAACGTTCTCTATCTTCATAGGGGTTTGGGATCTCTTTGTATGAAAATTTAACCTCAAAAGAAAATCTGTAACACAGAGTAGATTTTGGTTCGTGATATGTATGCTCAAGTATTTAGAAGTTACCAAGTAAATTGATACTGACTGCTTACCTTGGAATGCACCAATTAGATGGATATGATGGATGGACAGAGGAACGAACAGATCAATAGATCCGATAAAGAGAGGATATTAGAATATTATTGGTAGAAGCTATGTGGTGGACAGGACTTTACAATTCTTTCAACTTTGCTTTATATTTGAAAATATCACAATAAAATTTTGGGGAAAATGAACAATTCAAAAAAAGAAACAAATAAAACAAAACAACACAAACATGATACTGGAAGACTGCTGCTCAGAGGGCAGGCTCTGTGCCCGAGGAGAGAAGCCGGCCTGCGAAGACTTACCTCATACACCCAAGCCTAGGAACCGACGACGGGGCATCGGTCTAAACGGCTGACCATCTAGTTACGAGAACTAGTGTCTGCAAATGGTCACCTTCAGTGACAAAGGTCCACTATGGCCTGCTGGGCTTTTGTTCTGTCAAGTAGCTGTCAATTCCATCCCCAAGAGTGTCCTACGTCCAGACATGCTAAAAAGTCCTTATCAAAAATGGTTGACAGGCAAGTGGACTTGGCCCAATGGGTAGGGTGTCCGTCTACCACATGGGAGGTCCGCGGTTCAAACCCCGGGCTTCCTGACCATGTGGAGCTGACCCATGCGCACTGCTGATGCGCACAAGGAGTGCCCTGCCATGCAGGCATGTTCCTGGTGTAGGGGAGCCCCACAAGCAAGGAGTGTGCCCCGTAAGGAGAGCCATCCAGCAGGAAAGAAAGTGCAGCCTGCCCAGGAATGGCACCACACACACGGAGAGCTGACACAACAAGATGACGCAACAAAAAGAAATACAGATTCCCGTGCCGCTGACAACAACAGAAGCGGACAAAGAAACAAGATGCAGCAAATAGACACAGAGAACAGCAACTGACAACTGGGGCAGGGGTGGAAGGGGGAGGGAAGGGGAGAGAAAGAAAAAAAAGGTTGACAAACTGAGGCGGGAGTTAAGGGAAGCAGAGGGAGGGGGCCGCGGGCCCTCCACCAGGCTCCTGCTGGGGGGGTCCAGGGAAACCGCCGCACCGGCCCCAGGCTGCAGACAGACCACAGGCAGCTGAGGAGCAGGTGGTGTGCAGCGATGCGCTCCTTTCAGCTCCAATGCCTAAATTCTCATTGTGCCGTTATTCTAGTAACTGATAATTCAATTTTTAAAAGACAACTGCAGAGCAAGTTCTAGTTAACTGGCTCTTGAGGAATACAAGCCAGTGTCATAAAAAATAAGTAAGGGAGAGAGGACTACTTTAGAATAAAGAATTGAGTTGAAGAGAGTGAACCTTCACAGGACCATGGATTTTAAAAAATTACCAAAACTTGAATATAGACTCTATTAGATGATACTACTCAATCAATGCTAATCTTAGCGTGACACCTCAAGTATTCAGGGGTCGAGAGTCATGATGTCTGCAACTTACTTGCACAACAGAAAGAAAGTGTTGTGTGTGTTGTGAAAATTGACAGATTCGGATGAATGGTATAATGACTTTACCATTCTTCCAACTCTTCAGTAGGTTTGAAACTTTTAAAAATAAAAACTTGAGAATGCATCAGCAAAGGTTAAAAAAAGGGAAATTATGACAGACAAAGAAAATGTGGCAAAATTTCTAAAACTGAATCTGGGTGTGAGTACATGGGGCTTATGCCTTGTTTCCTCCATTTTTGTGTAGGTTTGAGAAGTTTAATCATAAAATATCTTTTAAGGAAGGCGGACTTGGCCCAACGGACGGGGCGTCCACCTACCACGTGGGAGGTCCGGGGTTCAAATCCTGGGCCTCCTGACCCGTATGGAGCTGGCCCATGTGCAGTGCTGATGCGTGCAGAGTGCAAAGAGTGCCATGCAGGGGTGTCCCCTGCATGGGGGAGCCCTGCACGCAGGGAGTGCGCCCCATAAGGAGAGTCGCCCAGTGTGAGGCGAGGGCAGCCTGCTCAGGAGTGGTGCTGCACACGCGGAGAGCTGATGCAGCAAGATAACGCAACAAAACGAGATTCCAGGAGTCGCTGGCGGGAATATAGGCGGACACGGAGGAGCACACAGTGAATGGACACAGAGAGCAGACAGCTGGAGGGGGAGGGAGGAAGAAATAAATAATCTTTAAAAAAAAAAAAAAAAGTCTTTTAAAAAGGGTACCAGAAAGGTTTTGGATAATTTCTACAGTTACCCTTTGAGGACATATACAATACTGTAAATTAGTTTCCAAAAATTCCCTAGTCTGTACTTTAGCCCATGCTTTCTTGGTGCCTAATTAAGCCATTTGTGTGGGAAACTGCGCTCATTTCTAAGTCTTGCAGTGGGAACACTATGTCAGGTTCTGAGGGGATGAGTCAAAAGCAGTTCATGTCCGTCTATATAACAATGGATGTACCTTGGAACTTGTATTGGTGGGATTCAAATTGGGCTTATTTCCTGCCAGGAGGAAAAGGCTAAAGGCAAGGAGGTCAGCTAAATAAAAGTCATTAAAATGGGCCAGATACTGGGTGATGAGCCTGCGAGGACAAGGTAGAGAGGAGCATCAGCACAAGGTGTCTAATTAGAAACTGGAGTATGAAAAAGGTGGCGCTCAAAGCAGGCTATAAAAGACATTAAGCCTTGAGTCCTGAGAAACGTACTGCTGTTGACAGAAAAAAGGAAATTGGGAGATACATCCTGTTGTATAGGAATAAAGGTTACTTTTAAACTCGTTGGGGTTAAACTAACATTTGTTCTCTGCTTTAAGCCTAATGCTCCATTAATCCCAAATGATTTGTAAATTGGCTGATATCATTTCTCACCTTCTGTCCGCTATGCCTGGAAGGTTCCGCAGCCCTTGTCCATCTGGCAATCCATCCTTTTTTTTTTAATGGCTTAAAGCAATACAGATTTATTATCTTAGTTCTGTAAATTAGAAGTCTGACCCCTTCTCACTGGGTTAAAATCAAGGGGTCAGCAAGACTCATTCCCCTCTGGAGGCTCTAGGGGATAATCTGTTTCCTTGTCTTTTCCAGATTCCTTGACTCATGGCCCCACCTTCCACCTTCAAAGCCATGAGCAGCAGGCTTTTTGCTCATAGCGCATCACTAGGATCTTCCCTAGTCACTTCGCCCGCTTCCACTTTGAAGGACCCTTGTGACTAACTGGGCCCACTCAGATAATACGGTAGTCCATTCTTAACGACACGTGCGAGAGCCTAGAAACTAACCTGGCTGCCCGCGTGCCAGAGCCAGGAGCCGTCTGGAAGCGGAACAAGTCCTGGCCAAGGCTGATGACTTCCTTCTGCACCAGCAGGGGATGGAGGGGACAGAGACGCTCGCTCGGGGAAATCCTCAGCTTCACGCCCGTCCTCCTTGCTCATGGCCCCAAACGCAGTTCCTCTGGTCCCCTTGCCATTCTCACACTCCCTTCCCACACTGTGCTTTCTTTGTCCTGATCCCAAACTCCATTATTTTCTGCTCCCCACGAACATTTACTCTGAACCCTCTGAAACCCTGACTCTGCGGTAAGCAACGCCACCTGCCTCCTCAGCCTCTTCTCAGAACATATCCTCCTCCTGCTGGCCTCCAGAGATCCCCGCTGTCCCCCGGGCAGCCCTCTACCCTACGCAGCAAACACCCACACGTCAGGAAGCAAGTCAGCAACACCCTTCTCCCTCCACGACGCTGTTTCTATACCCTCTTACAAGAGCTGCTTCCTGGTGAAGTCTGAGCCTCTGTGACCAGCCTCGCCCCCTCTTCTCTGTGCCACAGAAAGCAGTGGTTCTGACAGTTGGATTTATTTTGCCTGGTAAGGACATTAAAAACAAACGAAAACCTCCACTCTTACTTCAAGAAGGAAAGCACTTTTTATTCTAAAAGGGTAGGAAGGATATTTGTCAGAACCAAGGATCCCCCTGTAGATGAAATCACTTTGTTTTATGAAGGACGCTCTCAGTGGCCACCACTGACCTGCAGTCCCCTGGCCGCTCCTCTCCTCCTGTGAATGGCACATGCCAAGCCCGGGGCTCTCGGCTCTTTCCTTCCTCATCTCCAATGACCTCTCCAGCTACCCACTCCTGTGGTTACACCTCACCTAGGTCCTATCACGTATCATCTTTGAATACAACTGCCCACTTTTCCTGCTCTCACACTCCAACCCCCAAGATTTTCTGTTTACTTCATCAAGACCTCCAGTTCTTTGGCCCTTCTACTTTCTCCGATCAATTCCTTCTGTTGAGGGAAACTGGCTTACCTGTTCCTTATTGTAAATGTTACACCTGTTCTATTGTAGATGTTGCAGTTGTTCTCTATTATTGTAGATGATGTTGCAGTTCTAATAGCAAACAGCTGCTTGGTAGTTTCCAATAAATACAAGGTGGAAACTAGGGTCCAGGCTCTCAGTTCCAAAAGCTTTGAGTTCCCTGATCCAATCTTTATCTCTTCTCTTGGGTCTCTCTCTAACCTTTTATTTTGTAAAGTTAGGTACATTGCCTTCCCTTCAGGCCAACCTATTGTGAGCTGACTGCAGCATCCTTCCTCTCTTTGTTTATAGCTGATGGTCCATCATGACACAGCTTATGTTAACACATCCTTCAATTCTCTTGCCCCATTTGCACACTGCAAAGCCAGCCATTGTTCTACCTTCTCCATTCTAACACCCTTGTGGTGGACCGACTGCAGTAACAGCCCCAGTTGTTTCACACCTCACTGTATCTACCTCATTGGCAGTGCCTCCCACACTGACTTTGCTCTTAGCCATGGGTTTTGCTTGGGTATGGAACAGCATCAAAGGAGACATATGCAGAAATTTGAACAATGCTTCAAAATCTTGGCGTTTGCCCTCTTGCTGCCCTTAGAAACCTGCCACCGTGTTAAAAAGCCAGGGCTAGCCTGCTGGAGAATGGCAGGCCATGTGGAGGAGAACCAAAGCACCAGCCAATCCAACAGTCAGCCAGCCCCAGCCCACCCAGCAGCTCACTGCACAGGTGCGAGTGAGCCTGAGCCGAGATGCGCTGGGGCTGGCCCCGATCAGCAGAACCGCACAGCTGGTCCTAACCCAACCGCTGGGAAACCTGCAGAAACATGCTGTTTTAAGCCACTGAGTTTCTGTGTGGCTCATCGAGTGCCAACTATTTCTAATTCTCCTTTCCTCAAACCTCCTATCCTGCTACTCTTCTTCCTTATTAAATAACCAAATTTGATACGGAAAATAAAAACCATTTGATAAGAACTTCCTCAATTCCCAGCCTCCCACTCCAACGTATCCGCCTCAGCACCTACCTGCCTCCTTGACCCTGGCATTACAGAAGACTGGCCTCTTCCCCACATCCTCACCCGCCCGGGCACCCAACTCCTGTGCTCTGGACCTCATCGCCTTTCTTGCTCCATTTCTCTCCTTCCCTTCCTGCTGCCCGCACCTCCAACCATTCCTATAATACTGTCTACCTCATCAGCCTTTCATTGCTCCCACTTAAAAAATACCAATTAACAACAAAAAGTCTGTTGATCTCTTACCACTACCCTATCAGCCTCTTTACTTGTTTACTTTTTTTGCCTGCCCTTCTTTCCTCAGCCAGCTGAAACCTTGCTTTGCTTCCCCCCAGTCCACTGCCACTGTCCTACTGCTAAATCCAGTGGGCGTGTTTCCTATAGCTCACTTATTTCAATAGTAGTTGGATATACTCATCATTTTCTTTCTTGAAATGCCTATCCCCCCTTGGCTGCTGTATCAACGCATGCCTTTCGTGGATCTTCTTTGCGGGCTCCTCCTCCTCTGCCTAACCCTTAGATGCTGGCGGTCCTCGGGACTTCCCACTCTGCCTTCTCCGCACTGTCTTCCAAGGCACTCTCATGGCTTCTTCACCATCCATGCTGGTGGCCCCTCAAATCTGCACTCCTGAGCTCCATATCCAATAGCTCCACTTGGATGAGCCACAGGCACCTCAAACTCAACATGTCCTGAACCAAACTCATTATCTTCCACTCCAAACCTGTTCCTCCACCCATGCTGCTGTGTCGAGATACTCCAATCAGCCACCTGTGCTGATTATCCTTTACTCCTCCTTGCCTGATTAACTGATTAAACTCCTATCAGGTCTTCCTGCTCCAACTCTCCCTCAAAGCCACTGCTTACAATGCTGCCAAAAAGATCCTGCTCAGGTGCATATCCAACCAAATCCTATCACAGATATTGTTTTGTTCAATTGTGAATTACAAGTATTTAGCACATGGTACATCAGGCATGTGAGAGTCAATCAATAAATGTTTATTGGGTAAGTTAAGTAAGAAAATACTGAAATGTCCAGCAGGCCAAGAGTTAAAGATACAAACTAAAGACCTTAGTTTCACAAACCAACATTATGAAGCATGTGAAAAAGTCAGGTTTGATAACCAAACAGAAGCAACATAATTTTTATCATCTTAGTCTTAATATGATAACTGCCAAGATTTATATCTTAAAAATTACTGCTCTCCTTCCCCGCCCCTCCAAAAAATAACTGCCTTACTTTCCAAAAGAAACGAAACAATTCTGAACATTCAACATTTACTTACGTGCAAAGAATCGACTGGTCCTCACGATCTATAAAACAAAACAAAACAAAACATGACTATTTGGCTGGTTTTTAAATATATGACACAATAAAGTTGTTAGTAATGCTACTTCTCTCAAGAAAAGTTACGCCTCCCAATCCTGTTATATAGCCTCAAATCTACTCAAGTTCAATCATTAACTCTATTATGCCAGATTCTCTGGGGAAAAATAAAAATAACCAGTCTTATCCCAAACATCGTTTGCCTATCTGACTTTAATACACCTAATCAGCTTTGATTCTCAAATCCTACAACATATCAAATTCAAATGGGAAGTTTTATAAAAAAAATACTTATTGGCGCCCCACCCTCACTGACTAAATCCTTCCTTCAGGGGGCAGGGACTAGTGAACTCTCTTTCTAAAAATGCTCCCCAGGTAATTCTGATGCACAGCCTGGTTTGGAAACCATTACCTTTCAGGATGGCTTCAACCAGAGAGGCACCATTATTAATTTGATCTTAATAGAAAAATAAAAAGTATCAAACACAGTGGAGACAAAGGTTGAAGGATAACCACAATCTCAAGTCAAAATGTTGTACATACGAAAAATAACAAAAGGAGGTACAACAAATGAAATTGAACATGATTTTAAATAGTGATTAATGACTGAAGTACTCCGACAAATTTTCCAAATGAAAATTTTCAATTGAAAAGGTGAAATTCAAACCCACCTGTCCCACGGGCAAAATGACCGGTGTAGGACGTGATTTCTGCTCACTTACTAGTATAATCATTCCTACTTCAAAGATGAGAAAATGCTCCTCAGGGAGGTTAGGCAATCCTCAAGACCCACAGCTACAGCGGCCCTGGGATGGGAGCCCGGGCCTGGCTGCCTCCAGCACCTCCATGCAAGGTGGGCGCTGCTTCCGGAGCAAGCGTGGGCACAGGGCGTGGCCCAGGGAGCGTGCCTGCCCTTCCCCGTGCCGTGCCGGCTTTTCTTCCAGTGGACGCCACCTGGTGCCCAAGGAGGATCTCGGGCACAGGTAACTGTCATCGAAGAGGAAGCAGTAATCCATTCACCAAGGCACTCTTTCTACACAAAATTATTGAACAAATCCATCTAAACATTCAAAGTATAAACTGAGTTACAGAAAGAGCACAGTACTGTCCTGTGCCTCAAGCCTAAACCCATTCTTAACAGTTCCTAACCACTGAGTTATCCTTCCTTCTGGCTGCCGCAGGCAACACCCCGAGGACACAGTTGCTGCCTGCCTCTGCTCAGCCACACCCTTTCTTCCCACAAGCCCTCCAAGCTCCTCTCCACTCGGGGGTCTCCGATGCATCCTCCTGAACTCAGCTCAGCTTCATCTCCCCTGGGGAAACCTCCCTAAGGTTCCTCAAGGTTTGCTTCTTTTAACCGTTCTGAATTCAATGATATTGTAACTGACTGTCCCCTGGAGTGCATAGCAAGAGGTCAGAGACTTTCTTGTCTCTCTACGTCCAGTGTTGGTCCACCTTAACCAGTCAGCCTTGACACAGAAATGCTGAGAAAGTCCAGTGCTGGGCACGGCAATGGCAGTTCTGCTTCCAGCTCTGCCACAAACTGCCTATGGAGCTAGAGAGGAAGGATTTATTCTTTGCTGGTCTCGGTTCTTCACCTGTAAAGCCCGATGATTTTACCAAGTCCTTGCTTATTCACACTTACTATGACTCCTGATTTCTCCTGGTCTGAGCAATTCCTATAGAACTCCACTACACCAAGGTTTTTATAAATGGCTTTTCTGAAAGGGTTTATACATTAAAGAAATCAAAACACAAAACCAAAAACAAAATTAAATTGCTCCTAGTTTCATTCAGAATGCCAAAGGCCTTGTTAGACTCTTCCTTCCTTCACCTCTACATGCCGTTATTGTCACCTGAAATTTGAGACCTACACAACCACAATCTGCCCTTGAAATCTGTTCCGTGCTTCACGGCTCCTGCTTCTCCAAACACAAAACAAAACACCCAGAAAACAAAAAGCTCTTCCAGGCAGGCCCGTGTACTCTTGTTATTTGTCAGATCTTGTGCCAACCTTGAGCCTCGGTTTCTTCGTGATACAAGAAGGGGGATGAGCTTGGCAGACGCCCAGATTCTCTGCAACTTGCTCCCTCTGCCTCACTGAACCCTACTCATCCCTCAAGGCCCAACTTCAGTAACCTAACAGCTTCCCATGACCTTGATACTCTAAAAGTCTATCGATGTCCAGCCACAGCCTGGGAGTGATATTTATGGGGAAATTTTTTTACTTTCAAAATGCAACTAGAAGGCAGCGGATGTAGCTCAAGTGATAAAGCCACCGCCTACCATATGGGAGGACAGGAGTTCAATTCTTATGACCTCCTGGTGAAAAAGAAGAGAAAGCGGCATGCGCTGTGAACCAGTGCCTGCTTGATGAGCTAAGCTAAGATCGATTTTTGATAACAATGCTAAGTGCATACAATGGGAAAAAAATAGTCTTCAAGTGGAAAACTAGCTAGCCACATACAAAAGAATGATGTTAGAGCCCCACCTCACATCATGTACAAAATTTAGCTCAAAATGAATCACGGACCTAAATTTAAGAGCTAAAACAATAAAACTTTTAGAAGATAACACATGGGCAAATGTTTATGTTCTGGGATTCAGAGATATGACACCAAGAGAAATAACAGATAAATCTGATGTAATTAAAATTTAAAACTTTTGGGCATCAAAGGGAATTATCAAAAAAGTGAAAAGACGACAACCTACAGAATGGTAAAAATACTTTGAAACCTGGTAAGGATTTAATATTCAGAATATTATAAAAAATATTCCTACAAGTCAACAACAAAAAGACAACCCAACTGAAAAAATGGGCAAAGGACTGGAATAAACATTTCCCCCAAAGAAAAACAAATGGCAAAAAAGTGCATGAAAATGCTCAACATAATTAGCCATTAGGGAAATGCAAATCGAACCCACGGTAAGAAAGCTTTTCATACCCATAAGGGTGGCCATTATTAAACAACAACAACAGCAAAAACAGTAAATAACATGTTGGAGAGGATGCAGAAAGTGGTACTCTAATGCATTGTTGGTGGAAATGTAAAAAGGTATAGCCAGTATAGAAAGCAGTATGGCTGTTCTTCAAAAAAGTTAAATATAGAATCCTATATGGCGCAGCAATTACACTCCTTGATAAATACCCAAACAAAGGGAAAACAGATCTCAGAGGAGGAAGGAAATTCTAAGACATGTTGCAACAAGGATGAACCTTGAAAATATTATGCTGTATGAAATAAGCTAGGGCAGATATTGTATGATGTTACTGTGAAATATCCAGAAATTTCAAAAGCAGACACAAAGTAGATTAGGGGTTCCCAGGAGATGGGGGAGGTAAAAGGGGGAGTTTTTGCTTGGTGGGTATAAAGTGTTTGCAAATAAAAATTAGTAAAATAACTAAATAAAAGAAATGGTGAATGCACAAGTGAAGTCTAGCAAATATCTAAGGAAAAAGTTAATACCAATCCTATAAAATTAAGAGGAGGAAACATTTCCCAACTCAACCTTAGATGAGTCTTTCCCTGATACTAAAACCAGAAAAAGACATTATAAGAAAGAAAACAACACCAAGAATTAAAAACAAAAAACAAAACTACATACAAATATCTCTCATGAACAAAGACGCAAAAAGTCCTAACAAAATGTTAGCAAACTGAGCTAACATATTTTATATACATATATATTTATATATATATATAAAGAGGGAGAATACATCATATATATATATATAAATAGGGATAACACATCATGAGTAAGTGGTGTTTATCCTGGGACTACAAGGCTAATTCAATAACAAAAAAGCAAGCAATCTAATTCATCACATCAACAGATTCATGTTGTTTGAGAACAGAGACATTTTTATGTCCTTTCCAATCTATGCTTTTTCACTTCATTTTTCTTGCTTTATGAGGTTGAGTAGGAATGGTGAAAACAGACATCCTTGCCTTGTTTCTGATTTTAAAGGGATAGCATTTAGTTTTTCACCATTAAGGATGATGCTAATTATAGGGTGTTTTTTTTTGTAATTACCCCTGTCAGCTTAATGAAGTTCCCCTTTATTCCTAGTTTGCTGAAAGTTTTTATTATGTGTGATGTTGAGTTTTGTCAAATGCTTTTTCTGTATGTATTTGCAAATCACTTATCCAATAAAGGATTTTATTCAGAATGCACAAAGAACTCTCAAAACTCAATAATAAGAAAACAAACTATCCCATTTAAAAATGATCAAAACATTGACACTTTACCAAAAATTAATGTCATCAGACATTATGGAGATTCGATTTAAAGTCACAATGAGAACCACTACACACCTATTACGCAGGCTACAATTTAATAAAAACTGACAGTACCGAGTACTGACAAGAATGTGGAGCTACTGGAACTCTCACACACTGCTGGTCAGTGTGTGAAAACTGTATAGCCACTTTGGAATATTAATTTCCTAGACAGTTAAATTTATACTTAGCCTATGACTCTGCAATCCTATTCCTAGGTATTGACTCAAGTGAAAACTTAAATTCACACAAAAATTTGTATATGTTTATAATGTCTTAATTGCCAAAACAGGAAATGATCTTAATTCCCTTCAAATGATTAGTTAATAAATAAACTGGAACCTCTCCATGATGCGATACCACTCAGCACTAAAAAGGAATGAATTACTGGTAATGAATCTCAAATGCATCATGCTAGCAAAAGAAGCCACATTCAAAAGGTTAAACCGTGCATCATTCCATTCATATGACATTCTGGAAAAGGTAACATTGTGGAGATAAAAACCAGATCAGTGGTTGCTAGGGCCTAGGAGGGAGAGGGAGGGAAGGACTACATTTGGGAATGGAAATTTGAGGGGCGACAGAAACTTTGGGAGGTGACAACACTGTTCTAAACCTTGATGGTAGTAGTGGCTATACAGTTAAGCTTTTGTCAAAAGCCATAGAAATATACGTTAAAAAAGGTGAATTTTGCTATATACTTAGGATACCAATTAAAAATATATATATAAACATATATAGATTTAATCTTCCCAATCAAGAAAATGCTATGCTATCTTTAAGACTTCAATAAAGTTTTACAATTTTCTTATTCAGGTTCTATATATTTTTTTACTCCTAACATTTACTTATTTTTGGCTCTAGTAAAGGGTGATTGGTGATACACAAGAAAGCTACTGATTTTTTGGTACATTTAAAAATTAACCACCGTATGAAATCAGCATTTCACCTCCTCCCTAATCCTTACGTTCTTTATGTCCATATGCATCTTTTATTCTTCATAGTACTTTACTACTCAATCTTGTATTTATTTTTTGGACCGCCATTGAGATCATAGTTTACTACCTTTTATAGCTTCTCAAGATGAGGAGT
The DNA here is from genome assembly GCF_030445035.2 of Dasypus novemcinctus. Classification (NCBI taxonomy): domain Eukaryota; kingdom Metazoa; phylum Chordata; class Mammalia; order Cingulata; family Dasypodidae; genus Dasypus; species Dasypus novemcinctus. Next base: position 24,321,856 of record NC_080693.1, on the reverse strand, counting down.
GTCAGTGTCCTGCTGCCTGTATTTCCATGTAATAAGATGCAATACATAGATTAAGACAAATATAAATCATCATTAAATGTTCCTTCTTGTAACATAAAATGCTCTGTCCCTTTTCTGCTTTTTTTTTTTTTGGTATGCATTTGGTTGAGCTATCTGTGCCTACCCTTGCACTTTCATTTTGTTACCTGGTTTGAGATGTCTCTTATAAACAGCATGTGGTTGGATTAGGCTCACTCTCCTTTAACAGGGGAGTTAAAAGTACTTATGGATATTGTTATAAATGCTCTATTTGGTGTTAAACACTTCTTGATATTTTAAAGGCTTCCTTAAGATTTCTTTTTAAAGATGGCGTGGTTTCTTTGCCTTCATTTCTTCTAGTGTTGGAAATGTATATCCAGTTAAAAACTTTTCAAAACTACTTTAACTTACATATTCGGGGTTTATATTTGGATGTGTATCAATCCTATTCTTAAATGTTTGTTCTTTTTTTTTTTTAAAAGATTTATTTATTTATTTAATTCCCCTCCCTCCCCCGGTTGTCTGTTCTCTGTGTCTATTTGCTGCATCTTGTTGTCTTGTTTCTTTGTCCGAAGTGTGGGCGGCGCCATTCCTGGGCAGGCTGCACTTTCTTTCGTGCTGGGCGGCTCTCCTTCCGGGTACACTCCTTGTGCATGGGGCTCCCCTACGCGGGGGACACTCCTGCGTGGCAGGGCACTCCTTGCGTGCATCAGCACTGCACATGGGCCAGTTCCACACAGGTCAAGGAGGCCTGGGGTTTGAACCGCAGACCTCCCATGTGGTAGACGGACGCCCTAACCACTGGGCCAAGTCCGTTTCCCTAAATGTTTATTCTTAAACACAAAAGGGTGGGATATTAAACTCATTGTGTCAAAGCTACCTTCTCACCACAGCTGCCTGGTCTACTACATGGCTGAACCATCCAGGAAGGAATTACGACTGATGTAATAACTGGTTGTTCCTAGTGCTTCTCAGAAAGCTACTAGAGGATATTCCCTATCCCAAATAACAACATACAAGAATCTATAAATTAAGGAATACAACACAGGAGAGAAGCAAAAGGAGATTCCAGGGTGTTAGTGAAGGCAAGTGTGAAGAGCAACAAGCACGGACTGGGGAGAGCAAAGGCCCCTGGAGGTCCGTCTGGGGGCAGTGGGCACTGATAAATCACTCCATGTTTCTCTGTTTTGAAAGAAGACTTAGAGTTTGAAGGTAATTGTAAAACTACCCTAGCCCCCCAAATGGGAAAATTACTAACACCGTGGGAAAGTTAAGAATTATGTAGCAAAGAAAATGTGATTATAGGGCAAAATAATTTAAATACTAGATACTGATATGACAAAAAAATGTTGATTTAATTTCTGTCAGGAAGATACAGGGATAGGTGAGTTAAAAACTTTCTTCCACCAGATTTATTAAATAACTGCATTTCAAGGAACATTAATTACAGGGGTATTATGAAATACCTTTTAGTTTAATAGGAAAAAATGTTTAAATCAGGCTGTAGAATCTGCAAAAATAATAAAATGATAAGGATTTTATGATAATGACCTTGATTTGGGTTTGGATTCATGGAATTGTTTGGATTTATAAATTGTCACCATTTCACTGTTATCTTAGTATGAAACTATATGCATGTAGTTATTCTAAAGTTAAACACAATTTTTTATTTGAAAAAATAACTGTGTCCTTGTAAATAATTCCATAATGAAGAAATTAACCATTTTATGAGATAAAAAAAAAAACACCTGTCTTCCATAGTAGGAAACCTATAGATAATAGAAGGGAAAACAAAACAAAAAGAAAGACTAGCATAAGCGTATTTATTTATATATATATACACACACAAGAAGAAAAGATAAAAGTTGATTTCCTCTGGAGAGGGAATCCACAAAGGCAAGGGATAGAACAGTTACCTCCTATCTTTAAAAAAATGTAAACCTTGCTAGATTGTATTATTTAATTACATTTACACAATCAAATATTTCTGACAATTTCTGAACTTGATATTATACAGATTATTCTGCATTGTTTAATGGTCTAAAACCCTTCAGATAACATAGGAATTATCTGGGCCTTAAGATTTGATAGACTTCACCTGTAAAAATTATTTGGCCATATGTTTTTGAGAAATAAAGGTTACCCTGTCAAACATGAGTCTACTTAACGGGTCTTTTCAGAGAACCAACTCTTAGTTTTATTTAACAGTTGTATGAGAACGTACTTTGTTCCAAATCCATTCATTTCTTTAATACTTTCTTCCTCTTGTTTTGGTTCATTTTCATTGTTGTACCTTTAAAAAACTTTAAAGCAAAAGAAACATTCACAAGACAGTGTACAGCTCCATAAATTATCCTGAAAAGTTTCCTTTACCTACTGTGCTGAGTAAAAAGGATTAACTCAGTTACTGATTTTGTTTATTAACAAAAAAATTTAGTTTCTTAAAATGGTTTTTGCACAACCCACACATTTTAAAAATTTAATGTTGTGGATAATTTCTTAAGAATCTGTAAAAGTTTGAATTTCCTCTTCCACAAAAAAGCCATACAGATGAGTAGTTATTACTATTAGAACTCATTAAACACACCCCCACAAGAAATAACCCATTTGGCAATTTTTTAAAAATTTCTTCCTTGGGGATCTGAGATTTTCTTTGGTAGCTTAACATAAAATTTGCAAACCAATTTTGTAAATGTACTTTCTGCTTGATAGGGACTAGTACTATACATGCATTTTTCAACGGAAGTTTGCTAAACCAGTGTTAATCACATCTTTATATTCTTTTCTCTTCCAAGTTACTATTGTCAAATTCTGAGAAAGGCAAGTTAAAGCTCCCTCTATAACTGTGGTTTGTATTCTCCTTGTGTTTCTAACAGCCTTTGTTTTAAATATTTGAAGCAATGTCAGTGGCATATATAGAAATATCTTCTGGATGACTATTTCATACTATTTCTCTCTTAAACCTCCAATCTACCTCTCCCCTGTCCCAAATCTCAGCTGATAACTTGCTTTGCATTTTCCTAAGAAATGGAAAGTATTCTCATAAGCTCCCTCCACCAACCATATCCAACCACCGACCTGCAGACTCAGTCAAAGTCTGCTTGTGAAGGGAAGGAAAGGTATGGAAGAGAGAACTTTGCTTCTCTCTTTTTCGAAGTAGTGGGGAAAACTCTGGCATCCTTAATGCTAATGACAGGAGCCTGTAAGAAGCGATCCGGAAAAGCCAGTGTGGTAAGATTCCTGAGAAGGCTGGAAGGGACAGGCTCCACCTCAGGTGAAGGAATTAGGCTGTGAGGAGGGTGGCACCAGAAAGGACCATGTAAACTGGGGCGATTCCTGTATGGTGGCTTCTGTTCTCTCTGGAATGGGAAACAAGTCATTGGCAGAGGTGTAAAGGGGGGCTTAGGGACCCAGAGAACTGAACCAGGCAGAGAAGACGTAAAATAGTCACTGTGGAGAGTGGGATAATAATCTCACTAGAGAACCAAGGTAGAACTAGCAAGTAGCGTTGAGAGCAGCATCAGGGCTCGTGGCCGGCAAAGCACAGAGGTAACCATCTGTTCAGGTGTGCGGTCCTCTCCAGAAGCATCGGCAACCCAAGAGAGGGCATGAAAACAGGCAAATATCTTGATGCATCCAGGAGAATTTGGCCAAACAGCTTTAACAAAAGAACGCAAAGGGATGAGGGTTTTAGGATAGTGACAAAAGGATGTTGAAATGACAGACCATGAGATCTTAACTGTATGAGGAACAAAGTCCAGGGGGTATATATGCTAATATGCAGGAGGAAAGCAGAACAACTAAGGGAACGGGGATCCAAATAAAGTCGAAGAACGCGTTCATTGGAGGTGCGGACTCAGCTAACAAGATGGAAGGACACTGCAGTAGAATTTCTGAAATACTATTTGAAAACTAAGGCAATTTCAAAAGATGGCAAGGTCTAGAATGTCACCATAGGCTTATGGCAGGGATGAGAGGAGGAGATGAAGGACCCGAGAGAGAGAGGTGCTGTGAAAAAACAAGAAGTAACACAGGGTGATGGGACGTTTGAGGCAGCGGGGAAAGGATGTGTTCGGCCAAAGCCCTTGAGGGGTGAGGAGGGGAACTGAGAAGCTGCTGCAAGCGCCGGGGGAGGTGGAGGAGCCCCGTTCCTCCCGGGGGTGAAGGAGTACTGGTTCAGGAGATGCGCTGGGAGTAGACCCCCACTGGCCCCCCCTCCCAGCACCCGGATTTGGGCGATGGAGTGGCCTACTCTGAAGCAGGTGGAAACCCCAACTCGGTGGGAAAGAGACGTTTCAGGTAAAACCTGGAGGAAAAGGAAACATTTAACGAAGGCACTGAACGTAAGGGAATTTTGGCAAAATAAAAAGGGGTAAGATGGGAAGAAAACGCTGAACATTATGGAAATGAAAATGTGACTGAAAGGGAAAACAGAACGTGGAGATGCAGCAGGTTTCACTTGAGGACTCCTGGAAGATGGTGACCTGCTGCTGTTAATACGGCAGAACTTTCCGTTGCATCCTTCCAGGTCAGCAGAGTTGGTGGTAGGGCTGGTGGCCACGGAGAGGCTGCAGGAGCAAAGGAGGCAGAGCCTGGGCTGCAAGCTGTAGTCCCCACGCCACATGGCCCCGGGTGACCTGGTACAGGGTAGGGCCTCAGTCTAACCGCACTCACCAAACACGGCGTATGCAAGGGAGGACCTGTGCCAGCGACGCTCTCCTCTGGGGTCACCCAACTTCGCCCTCTCCACCAACCTACCTAAGAACACGCATGTTCTCCTTGCAGTAGTCCTCCAGGCACAGCGAACCCTTTCGGTCTGAGGGCTCAAGTCTTTCTTAGCTCAGGTGAGCTTTTGAAAAATATTATTTCTTTAATGGATCCTGATAGTCTAGCTATATATTCCATGTTTCTTACTCTTTCTCCCATAATTTCTGTCTGTTTCCCTCTGGCTCTGCACTCCAACTGTGTCAATTCTGTCGTTCCATGTTCTAACCGAGCTTCTGGTTTTTTGCAATCAAGTTTATGTCCAAGAACTCTGGTTTCATTTCACTCAGCCAACAAATATTTATAACTATTTGCTGGGCACACTCTGAATTTTATTTGATGCCATATCCCCCAAAACCTCAAAGAGAAGAGAAAATTAAGGGGAAAAAATTAAGCTCCCTTCTGTTTTCTGCATTAAAAGACAAACTGTTCAGTGGGGTCGTATGCTCTGAATTCTCTGCAGCTACTGATCCTTTTGAGAGGTTCAGTGTCCACCTGTGTCGCTGAAGGCTGGAGTGATCAGCAGAGGGGGCTGATGAGGGCTTCCAGCAATCGCACCTGCTGCTGTCTGACTTGCCCAGCAGATCTCCCACCCAATCGATGGTGCTCTGGAGTCTCCCAGCAGGTAGCCCCCTTCTCACAGAAGGGAAGACAGAGGGAGTAGTTTAGAGTGGTGGGGTTTTTTTCCCTTCTACTTTTTGTATCAAAGTTTTTACATGTATGTAATCAAAACTACCAACTAATTCTTTTTTTATTAAAGATTTATTTACTTCTCTCCCCTTCTGCCCCACCCCCAGTTGTCTGCTCTCTGTGTCCATTCGCTGTGTATTCTTCTGTGACCGCTTCTATCCTTATCAGTGGCACCAGGAATCTGTGTTTCTTTTTGTTGCGTCATCCTGCTGTGTCAGCTCTCCATGTGTGCGTGGCCATTCTTGGGCAGGCTGCACTTTCTTTTGCGCTGGGCAGCTCTCCTTACGGGGCGCACTCCTTGTGCGGGGGTTCCCTACGCGGAGACACCCCTGCGTGGCACGGCACTCCTTGCACACATAAGCACTGCGCATGGGCCAGCTCCACATGGGTCAAGGAGGCCCGGGGTTTGAACGGCAGACCTCCCATGTGGTAGGCGGACGCCCTATCCATTGGGCCAAGTCTGCTTCCCCAACTAATTCATTTTAATGTCTATTCTCATGATTAAGAATGTGTCACACTGCCTGATTTTGAACCCTGGCATGGCTCTCTTACAATCTACATTTTCTTGGTCAAATTATTCAACTTCTTTGTGCCTCTATAAACCAGATATAGAAACTGTTTTCTTTATAGGACTATTATAGATTAAATAATACACACAAAACATTTAGCCCAGTGCCACACACATAGTATCTGGTCAACAAATGTTTATTCTAGCATTAACGATGACAACAATAACAAATGATACACTGGTAAGCCATACCTCCCGCTGGTCTTCATTTGGTATCTGTACAGTTGGTTTGGAAACCCAGTAATGGGACATAACATTTATCCCTGTTAACTATTTTATTAGATTCAGTTTCACATTTCAACCTGTTAAGAGCTTTAAGAACTGCTTCTTTTCACCACATTTTCACTTGCAATATTTCTTTTCCTCCCAGTTTCATGGCATCCACAAACTCTATGTGCCTGTATGCCACATCATCATACGTAGTGGTCAAAGCACTGAAGAGGCACACACTGGTTGGTGCACATACTTGTGGCACCCTGACAAACCTAACCTCGATCATTAATAGGCAGCCCAAGTCCAATTTCCTAGCACACAGTCATGAGGATCAGGGAAGACTGTGGAATGCCATGTAGATATCCTAAGGCTTGGTTAAACACATTCTACTCTTTTTCCTTCTATCAAACCTCATGTTGCTCTTAGAATGTTTTTTTTTTTTTTATTTCTCTCCCCTTCACCCCCAGTTTGTCTGTTCTCTGTGTCTATTTGCTGCATGTTCTTCTTTGTCCGCTTCTGTTGTTGTCAGTGGCACGGGAATCCGTGTTTCTTTTTGTTGAGTCAGCTCTCCATGTGTGCAGCACCATTCCTGGGCAGGTTGCACTTTCTTTCGCGCTGGGCGGCTCTCCTTATGGGGCACACTCCTTGTGCGTGGGGCTCCCCTACGCGGGGACACCCCAGCATAGCAGGGTACTCCTTGTGCACATCAGCACTGCGCATGGGCCAGCTCCACACAGGTCAAGGAAACCCGGGGTTTGAACCGCGGACCTCCCATGTGGTAGACGGATGCCCTAACCACTGGGCCAAGTCCACTTCCCATCTTAGATTGTTCTTTTAACAATAGACTGTAGACTCTTTTCCGGCATGTGTATTAAGCTCAGATGTCTAGAGGTTTTTCTCTTTTTAAAACTTAGAATTATATGTATCAGCCTGTCCCCAGCCTTCTGGAAACTCCCCTCCTTGTTTAATACTTCAGAGACATTAATTAGGCAGAGGGGCAGCTATCTCAATTGTGAGAATGTTATTTGTTTGGACAAGGAACTACGGATTCAATTAGAGAAGGAGAATGCTTTCTCCAATTTCTTCTCCCACCTAAGACATAATTTGCTCATACAAATGCTTTTCTGCATCTAAAGATCATTTTTCTTATTGGAGACACAGAACCAAAAACAAACAAAAAAGCTGATGATTCTTCTTTCTCCACCATCTAACAATTTATCAGCGCCCCCAGTCATTTCCTAGTATTCTTTGGCTTTGAAACTAAGCAAAGGTTACGAAATTTCAACTTTTTGAAAAAGCCTAAGCTCATTTTGGATTTTTAAACTTTTCTCATAGATAGACTTATGACCCTCTTCTGGTCTTGAAGTACTTTTTTTTTTAAAGATTTATTTATTTTATTTATTACTCTCCCCTTCTCTCCCGCCCCAGGTGTCTGTTCTCTGTGTCTATTTGCTGCGTGTTCTTCTTTGCCCGCTTCTGTTATTGTCAGTGGCACAGGAATCTGTGTTTCTTTTTGTTCCGTCATCTTGTCATGTCAGCTCTCTGTGTGTGCGGAGCCATTCCTGGGCAGGCTGCACTTTCTTTCGCGCTGGGCAGCTCTCCTTACAGGGCGCACTCCTTGTGCGTGGGGCTCCCCTACGCGGGGACACCCCTGCGTAACAGGGCACTCCTTGTGCGCATCAGCACTGCACATGGGCCAGCTCCACACGGGTCAAGGAGGCCTGGGGTTTGAACCGCAGACCTCCCATGTGGTAGACGGATGCTCTAACCACTGGGGCGAAGTCTGCTTCCCTTGAAGTACTTCTTGTTGGCCTCAGAAGAATGGGTATATAATAAGTATTTAAACACAACTGTAAGTACCAAGTGGATATTCTAATTTTTAATTCCTTCACATGACCCTTCAAGACCCAGTCACCAAGAGCCTTTCATGACCTGCAATTTGATGAAAGGCAAATCAGCAAATCCTCTACTTATTTTCTGAATATCATGGAACGTTTTTATAAGAACCTGAATTTTTTTTTAAAAGAAGGTGGGGGATATTATAAACATTGTTTGGGTTTTCTCGTAACACTAGAAACGCTCATGTTTAAATGCAATCTTGTGGAATAATAAATGCATTCAAAACCACCACATTCTGATTTAAAAAAAAGTTTTTCTCCATAAGCCGCTGTATCTAAAACCATGAGTCAAAAGAACAACTACTCAAATGTATATTTCATTCTAATCCAAAAGAAAACAATCTAAACCAAACAACTCAACATGTGTTTTTTCGGTTGTTTTTGTTGTCTCCTTTTACATGTAATTCAGTCACAAATATTTTAGAACCCCTTTCCCCAATGAAGCACCTGCCTTTTCTATTCTTCCTGTTGAATTTAGAATCTAATGTAATAGAGGTTTGATTATAGTGGCTTGTGGTGCAGATCAAATGTAAACAAAAACTAGATGCTTTCTAACATAACTAAGAACTGTTATGAAGCAGCAAACATTCTCACCAAATTTCTATGTAAAATGGCCACATTTACTATTCTAATCTTAAGAATGAATAATTTTTCTACAATGAACATTATTTTTCTTTTTAATCTTTAGAAAAGAAAATGTAAAGCCCTTTATAGAACAGATTGAGGAATTAAAAAACACTGAACTACATTTAAGAAATTCTGAGTATTTAGTATTCTGACATGGTTTCCAGTTACCTTGAAGCATGCATCTGTAAGCAGATTCAGATATAGCATAGATGTGTGGAGGCATCTCATGACGTTTCTTTCCTCTGTACATTTCAATAATATTTTCAGAATAAATTGGAAGATTCTTGTAAGGATTTATGACAACACAGAAGAGTCCAGAGTAAGTCTAGAATAAAAATAAAACAGCGTTTAAAAAAATAAAAAGGCCTGTGTCAGTTAGGGTCCAATCGGAAGACAGAAACCACACAGAAAGTAGTTATAACAGGGGACCTTTTACCTTTGGCTAATTAATCTATCCCAAAAACTAACCTTAGCCTATAATGGGCAATTTTCTACTATGAACTACAGTTGGTTCCCCCATAGACAGTTTATTAGGTGGCATTTTCCTGGACTCAGTCCTCGCATCTATAAAAAGGAAATAATGATATGTGCTTCATGACTTCACAGGGTTACTGTAAGGTTCAAACAATGTTACTGTCTTTTCACAGCCATTCTCTCATGAATATACAAGGTATGAAAAGGTCATTAATGCAGTTTAAGATTCCACTTGCAAACAACCATTAAACTTGACCTTTGTCGAGTTTGGATATAGTAGGCAAAGAAGAATACCCACAATTATCTGAAAAGGCTATTAAAATATTCCTCCCCTTTTCAACTAAATATCTACTGTAGGCTGAATTTTCTTCTTATACTTCAACCAAAGCAATATATTGCAACAAACTGAATGCAGAAGCAGAGAGGAGAATCCAGCTAACTTCTCTTAAGATTATTTAAGACATTTATAAAATGTACAACATTTTACTCTTCAATTTTTTTATTTTGGAAAATAAAGATTTCTTTACTACTGTTCACTACTGTTGATTTTTAAATAAATTAATATTATCACAGATATAACCCACATAAACAAAAAGCTCTCTGGGGTTTGCAATAATTTTTTTTACGATGGTCCTGGGGGCTGAACTAGGACTCCAGTACCTGGAAGCATGCACTCAACCACTGAGCTACATCCCTCCCCTCCACGAGAACCATTAAGAAACACTAGTCCAGAGGAACAGAAACCCTTCCTCATCAGAATCGATTCTATGACTCCTTATGACTTGGTTGCTTTTTAAAATTTACATAGAGTGATTTTTTAGAACAATCTACAAAACGGACTCTGGGCACTAGGGAAAAACAAGAGCAGCTGGGACTGCAGCCAGATGTGCCGGCCCTGTGAGGGACGAAGGTCTTTTGAAAGGACGCTCAGGAGCATTCTGTAATAGACCTGCATTTAAGGTGACTGGGTAGACCAAAATGTGAGTGCAAGAGACTGAAAGAGGCAGGAGGCCTGGCAGTGCTCCCTGGTCCACCGAGGGGGCTCCCAACAGCCGTGGTTCGCGAGGGCTGAAACGCTCGGCAACTGCCACCAGAAGGTGCTCTAGAGACGCCTCTGCTTTGGCTACGGTAGCTCCTAACGCTAAAACGAAGCTGAAAGGCAGCCCGGGACACGTGCAGTCACCAGAACCCTCTCCAGCGGCTCCCCGTGCGTCCCCTTCAGGCAGAGGTTGAAAGCACTTCCTACTTAAATCCAAGCTACCCAAGGGGACAGGAAGCAGGCAGCCCTGCCCGGATCTGCCTGTTTGCTGACGTCTGACTTCCAACCTGGCCAGCTGGACATCTGTCCTCTGTGTGCCCCTCTCTGTTGACCACCAGCTCCTGGGCTTCACAGGCCACCCCCTAGCACTTTCAAGTCTCTTGCCATCTAGTCTCCAGTCTTTCTCTGCCATTCATGTGACAAAAGGCAGTGACAGACAAAAAGAAAGACTTTATTAAGGGCAAGAAACTAACGAGAGATGACCTCAATGTTTATTTTTTACTGAGGATGATTTACACACAGTAAAGTTCTTATCATAACCATAAATCCTAATGAATTTTTATAGATGCAACCTCATTTTTTTTAAAGTTTAGATCACAGGCTCTCTATCACAAAGTTATACATTCTGCACTTCACTTTTATCAGAGGCAAGTAATTACAGACTGGCCAAAAAAAAGACTTCAAGAAAGTTCAAATATGCATATATCCCATGCCATGCATACCATGGTCATCAATGATACTTTCAATCAGAAATAATTCCTAACTGTGTCTTCCATGTCTCAGACACATCTAAGGACTAGGGTTACAAAGATGAGTAAGACTCAGAAATATGAGTAAGTCATCAAAGACAAAGGTTAAATAATCACCAGTATCCTGTGCTTGCTAAAGAATTCGGGAAGCAATAAATGTTTAAGTGGAAATATTATTAAATTTAAGTGTGTAAATGGCTAATTTCTAACTACCCAGGAGAGAACTGACATTGCAACACTTTTGTCTTCCCCTAAGGAATTTGGTGGAAGAGGGCAAAATAAAGTTACATCACAACCCAGTAGACAGAACTAGGAACAAACCCGGTATTGTCAAAACTGCAAAACTAAAAGAAATTCAGACCCAGATGGTCTTTTGATGTGGTTTTTAAAGATCATTGAGTTAAAGGAAGGATACAGGAATTCCTATTAAAAATAATGACAGCATGAAACTTGGTGGCAGGATGTATCCCGGGCAAACTCAGACCAGCCTAGCTGAAAACAGAGCTTGTACCGTGGAATGTGAGAGATGAGAGCTAAACAGAGCAACTGAGATTCTGTCCTCTATGGGTGACTTGGTATTAAGAGGTCTGAAGGACAGAAGAGTGATACAAGGAAAAAGCATCTTAGAAAAAGTATAAAATCTGGCAGTCATATGGGAAATAGAAAAGACAAGACATGAGAAGGAGTTGGGATTGCTGTAACCATCCCTCCCCCAGAATGGAATAACAGAGAAAAAAAGGCAACACAGAAAAGGAGAAGGATGAGTCACTGGCAAAGCTAGAAGGTGAATTAACAGTACTCAGAAACTTCAACTGCAGAAGATCCACAAAAGACGAAAGTCAATGATGATGCTGAGGTTTTCAAGCTTCAGAAAATAGAAAAGTTACTGACAGACATGGAAAATTGTCCGGTTTGTAGGAAAACACAATGCACTCTCTTTTAACATACCAAGATTGTGGTTATGGTAGGTAAGCCAAGGAAAATGCCTGCTGAGCATCTGAATATATTAGAATGTGAAAGCCCTGAGGAAATTGTGACAAACTGCAAAGGCTTGAGGGATATAAGTTTATGTAGCCTTTAGGACATCAAATAACATTCTTATATCCTTTATCTAAGAGAAACATACAAAAATATTTGCAATTTTTCAAACCCGCAATGCTGCTTTATGCCTTTATGCTTTTATACGTGTGGATCACTCTGCCTGGAATGGCCAACCTCCCATTTGTAACTGGGAAATTTTACTTAGCCTCTAAAGTGTCAGCCTGTCTGTTTAAGAAAGCAGGAATAAGTATATACATTATTTCATAGATGCAAAGGATGAGAGAACCAGGAAATGGGGGCAGGGGCCGACGCCAACAGAATTGAGCGGAGCTACATTAGTCTTCTATTGGGAACTGAGGAATGTCCTGGGAGATAAATCTATACACCAACTGCAGCTCCAAGAAGAAATGAGACCATCAACCAAATGGAAAGGGAAGGTGGGAAGAAGAATTCACCTGCACTGTTTGCAAACATCGCACCCAGATAAAAATCACATAATGTGTATATATTTAAAAACAAAAACTAAAAACCCCCCCCCAAAACCTATGGATTAAAGAAAAGATCGTTATTCAGAAAGTTCAGAGAAAGAAATTACCTATGGAAGTAAGCTAAAAGAAAATGTCAGGAAACAGATTTTTATCTGCAACAGAATGTAATATAAAATGGCCTCCATGAACAACAGGAATGCATAAGGAAAAACTAGGTGCCTAAGGTAAGGAAAGACTGTGAGGAATCTTTCGAAATAATACAGTTAAAATTCACAGTGGAGAAAATAAAGCGCAGAATGGATACTTCAGGAAATCATGTGACTTGAATAAACACATTTATTATGAGACAGGTTCCTTCTTAAAGAAACAGAACAAGGTAAAACATTTTGGTAAAATAACAAAAGGAAAACAAGGCACAAAGATAATAATAACAATACTACGTAGATGGCAGGGGAATATGGAGGACAAAGAAAGGATACCAGGATATTAATCATTATTATTCCTTTGAGAGGGCGTGGCCAAAGCGCTATTTTAAAAAACCATCAAAAATAAACATGAAGAAAACTTTTGTCAGGGGGTTATTAATACAGAAGGAATGATGGTACTTGATTATTACCATTTTGCAAACCCCAGTGAAATAATGGAGTTGGGCAATGTTCACCTTTGGCTGCTAAAATCATTCAGCGAGTGGCAGATGAGGATACTTAGAATGGATGGATAGGACCGGCAAAACCTAACCCGATTCACTACTAACTCGTGATCAATAGGAACAGCACAAAATGGGAGGCAACCAGGCATTCACCAAGCTTCTGGAGCCAATTACCAACATATAGGAAAGACAGGGCACAGAAAAATAGGTTAAACACCATAGGAACACAATCAGCAAAATCCAGATGATGAGAAATTTTACAGCACAGCTGACCCACCTCTTCAAATAAAAAGAAGGGAACACCTCTAGATTATAAGAGACATAACAACCTAGTACAATTTATTGACCTTGTTGGGACCCTGGATTGAACACGCCAAGAGTAATAAACATTTATGAGACATTAAGGAAAATCTAAACATTGCCTGCATATTTGATGATACAAATCATGATTTATTTTACAGGCAGATAATAGTTATATAAACTCGAGAAACTGTTGCTGAGAAGCAAGAGGTTAAGCAGAGCTTTCACCAGCACATGAGGTTGGGAGAACAAAAATGAAAGTCCAGCCCACCCAGGAGGAGGGTGAGTGGTAAACACCAAGCTTTCTGTTGGAACCCTGAGAAGTTCACTCAAAGGAAGTTACAGAATGAGCTCAACTCCGTGCTGGATAAAGGTGATCTACATTTTCTAGTCCCCCTTAGGGGGCCTATCCAAAGGGTAACTCCAGATTAAGCTTAATGCCATTCATGGCTTAAATTATCTTCACCACTTTTTTTTTAGGAGGTATCAAGGATTGAACCTGGCTGGGACCTCATACATTTGAAGAAGCAGGTGCTTGACCACTGAGTTATACCTGCTCCCCTTCACCGTTTCTTACATACAATAACTGAGCACATAGGGCAGAGTTGTGACTAAAATCCAAGATAATATCTGGATCCCCTGTTAGTCTATTTTCAGTAACGTGCATTACTATCTTGGATAATAACACGTTCACGTATTTAAAAGACAAGATTGAGAATTCTGGCAGAGAATGAGAAAAAAGAAAATCCAAAGGAAAAATTTAAAACTTAAAACCACAATAATTGAATGGATGTGTGTAACAGCAACTTAGAAATAGCTAAAGAAAGAATTAGTGAATTAGTTACCTGACAATTTTATCAGAAGCAAATATCCATACTGAAGCACAGGAGAAAACAAGAATGAAATACAGAATAATGTGAGAAATATACTGCACATGGTGAACAGGTCAAACATATCAGAGTCCACAAAGCAGAAAAGAGAGAGTATGGAACAGAAGCAATATCTGAAGTGACTAGAGCTAAGAATTTTCCTACACTGACAAAAGGTATCAAGCTGTAGACTCAAAAAACATTATAAACTCCAAGCAGAATAAATGTAAAAGAAAATGTCATCTAGGGATATCATAGTAAAACTGTTGAAAACCAAAAACAAACAAGAAAATAAGTAATCTTTTTTTAAAAAGTAAAGGAGAAATACAGACACTGTCAGGCAAATAAAAGAAATATCCTTTCTAAAAGAACGATGGAAGTTAAGAGACATAGGGGGAAACGGATTTGGCCCAATGGATAGGACATCCACCTACCACATGGGAGGTTCGCGGTTCAAACCCCGGGCCTCCTTGACCCGTGTGATGAGCTGGCCCACGTGCAGTGCTGATGCGCGCAAGGAGTGCCGTGCCACGCAGGGGTGTCCCCCACATAGGGGAGCCCCACACACAAGGAGTGCGCCCCGTAAGGAGAGCTGCCCAGCGCGAAAGAAAGTGCAGCCTGCCCAGGGATGGTGCTGCACACACGGAGAGCTGACACAGCAAGATGACGCAACAAGGAGTGACACGGATTCCGGGTCCTGCTGACAAGAATACAGGTGGACACAGACGAAAACGCAGCAAATGGACACAGAGAGCAGACAACTTGGGAGGAGGGGGAGGTGGGGAAGGGGAGAGGAAAAAAAATCAGTAGAATGAGTAAATGGATAAAATGAAATAAATACTGACTATTAAATATTATATAGACTTGTGGGTTTTAAAATACAGAGAGAATTAAAATAACAGCAGGAGTAAGTGGAGTTTAAGTGTTCTAAGGTCCTTTTGCTTTCTACAAAGCAGTAAGAGTTCTAATTTATATCAGCCTTTAATAAGTCAAGGACGGATTTTATAAAAGTAACCACTAAAAGAATAACTAAGGGAAGAGTAAAAATGTATAAATGACAAGGTAATGGATAAAAAAAATAACAACAGAATAATTTTTAAAATTATCTAAGAAAGAGTAATAATAGAAGAGAGGACAAACAGAAAGCAATGAGTCAGATGGTGGATATAAACTGAAATGTATTGGTAATTACACTAAATGTATATATATTCCAATTAAAATACTAATATTGTTAGGCAACGGCAAGAGACATACCTTAAATATAAAGACATGGAAAAAATGAAAGTAAAATTTTGGAAAACAATGAGTCACACAAACACTAGCCCCCAAAAAACTAATATTAATGAAATTTATAGCCTTCATGGCACATATTAGAAAATGACGGACTAAAAAAATCAATTATCTAAGTATCCATCTTAAGAAGTTAAAGAACAAACAGCAAATTAAATCCACAGAAAGTAGAAGGAAACAAATGTGTGATAGCTACACAAGCACTGTGTTTGAAAGATGTAATAGAGAAGACCAACAATGTCAAAAGACTCTTTTCTTCACAGAGACTGATAAAGTTGATAGATCGCTGGTGAGACATTTTTTAAAAATGTGAAACAAACCGTTAACATCAGCAATGAAAGAGAACATCTCTACAGATCCTGAGGGGTATAAGAATATATTACAAACAACCTTATGCCAAGTAATTAGGAAATGTACATCAAATTTACAAATTCCTTAAAAGAACACCAAAATTACCAAAAGAGAGAATAGACTGGAAAAGTTCTATATTTAGTAAAGAAAAACTTTCCTACGAAGAAATATCTATTGTCATTTTAAAAAATCACACCATGCTACCCAAATTCTTCCAGAGAACAAAGATGAAATATTCCCCAACCCATTTTATAAAACTAGCAAAACCTTGATTGCAAAATATGACAAGGACATTACAAAAAGGAAAATTATAAGTCATTCTCACTCATGAATATAGACGCGAAAAATCCTAAATAAAATATTAGCGAGCAGAATTCAGGGATCCAGCAATAAATAAAAAGAATGCTTGGTCCTTAAAGGTTAGTTTAACACTGAAAAATCAATGTAATTCACCACAGTAACAAAATAGCAAGAAAAATTACCTTATCTTCTCATATGCCAGAAAGACATTTGATAAATTAACATCCAGTCAGGATAAAAAACAACAACAAAAACTCATCCATTTGGCAGCGAACTTGGCCCAGCGGATAGGGCATCCGTCTACCACATGGGAGGTCCGCGGTTCAAACCCCGGGCCTACTTGACCTGTGTGGAGCTGGCCCATGCACAGTGCTGATGTGTGCAAGGAGTGCCGTGCCACGCAGGGGTGTCCCCTGCATAGGGGTGCCCCATGTGCAAGGAGTGCGCCCTGTAAGGAGAGCCGCCCGGCGCGAAAGTGCAGCCTGCCCAGGAATGACGCTGCCCACACGGAGAATTGACGCAACAAAAAGAGACACAGATTCCTGTGCCGCTGACAACAACAGAAGCGGACAAAAAGAAGAACGCAGCTAATGGACAGAGAATAGACAACTGGGGTGGGGGGAAGGGGAGAGAAATAAATAAAAATAAATCTTAAAAAAAAAAAAGTCAAAGGACTTACCATTCTGGATACTGAGACATATTACAAAGCTCTAATAATCAAGACAAATGTAATGTTAGCCCAAAGAGAGGCACAAAGGCCAAAGAACCATGGAACAGAACAGGGACTCAAAATCAAATATATGAACACCCGATTCATAACAAAGGTAGCACTTCAGAGTAATGGAGAAAGTAAATGGCACTAAGACAAGTGGATAGCCGTATGGGGGGAAAAAATTTTGCCCCTACCTCATATCATATACAAAATTCAATTCCAAACAGATTTGAGGCTGACCCCCAAAAATGTATCATCACAACCCCTGTCCTCTGGCTTCAAACTGAATCCAGCCAATGGGAGACAGCAACAGGAGACTGAGATTGGAAGGAGGAAAGTCAGGGTATTTACACACCAGACTCACTCCCTGCCAGTTGTGAGTTGTCAGCCTCCCTCTAAGGCCACAGTTCCTATCACATAGTCCTCTCTCCAAGCTAAGGAAACAGCACTTTCCCACGTTCCTTAATCATCAAGATGCACAAAAGGCTCTTGGGCTAGTGGCCATTACTAGCCCTCCCGTACAACCCTATTTCTTATTTGTTTAAAACTCTGCCCAAGTGTTTGTAAACAGTCCCTTCATTTGTTAAACTCTCACAATCACCCAGTTTGAGGACCACCTGTCTCCTGCAGGGACTCTGGTTAAATCAAGCATTATCTAGAAAAAGCTAAGACATGAGTTAAAGATATGCAAATCCTATCACCCAGAATTCCACACCCAGTTACACACAGAAAGACATGTTTATGTATACCAGGTTCATGTTAAAGGCTGTTCATTAAAGCATTGTTCATAACAAAAATGAATGAACGTTTTGTTTCAGGACCCTTTAACCCTCTCAGAAATTACTGAGGACCCAAATACCATTTTTTTCTTATACACACATATACATATTTAAATATATGTATATATTTATAGATGCATACATATACATATATTTCATATTGTGAAATTAAAACTTAATTTTTAACATGCATTTATTCATTTTAAAATAACAAAATATATTATACACTACATATTAACACATTTTATGAAAAGTAACTCTGTTTTCCAAAATAAAAGTGAGAGGAGTAGCACTATTTCATGTTTTTTCAACTCTTTCACTTGGCTTAACAGATAACAGCTCAATTTTCATGTTTCTACATTTAATATGTTATGATATGCTGTTTTAATTGAAGTATATCAATAAAATCTGACCTGGCCGTACATAGATATTTGAGAAAAGGTAGAGCAGTGTTAACACCTTTTCAGGTAATTGTGGATATTCCCCTCTGCTACTACATCTAAATTCAATAAGTGGTATTTTATCTTAAACCTAAGATGCAATGTAGCATCAGAAACATGACAGGTTTCATACATATGAATTTTTTATATGTACTCTGCTACATTAAAATTCACTGCTTTACCCTGCACTTTGAATGAATCTTTTCCCCTGGCCATGATTTTGTAGCATCATGCATACATCATCGGCAAAATACTGGTTCAATGAAGTATTCAAATCTTACAAATGATGACATTTTACTACATGGTATAAAAAATTATATCCATTAATATTACCATCTATCTCATCAGAAAAGTTTTTAAGTATAGATAAGTTGTCAAGTTCATGGTGGTAAATAAAAGTTTCCAAAATTTCTAATTTCACATGAAAACTCAAATTTTATTACTGGCAACAAATACCATCAGTTGTTTTCCATCAAGTGACAGGTTCGCTGTGTTCATTTTTGAGAAAATATCTGTGAAATACCAGAGTGTAAGTACCCATAGATAACCTATCATTCTATAAAATAAAAAGTGTTCTATTTTAAAAATGGCTAGTTTAGCTTGCAACTCAAATAACTACACATATGATTTTCCTCAAGGCAAAAAAATCAAACCATCATACTTAGGTATGCAGAATTGCTTTATGTGCACTGCCCATTTCATCACACAGTATGTTAAAAAGACATCTTCTCAAGGGTTGAGATTTAATAAAATAAATATTTTTTCTTGCTTTATCAAGGACATTCATTACCACGGGCTAGAAATTTTTTTAACTGCCAGTAAATGGCAGTGAAGAATAAAATAACTACTGGTACAGTTTAGAGTCACTGCCTTTGTTCGTGATTAGGTGTCAAGAGTTTTTCCATCCCAGTTTTTGTACCATCAGTGCAAATATCAACAGGAAAGGACACACAGGTCTTCATATTAATGGTTTTGACTTGAGGGACCCTGAAAGGGTCTTAGAGAACCCTAGGCATCAATAAATCACATTTGAGAACCACTGAACTACAACAACACAAAACCACATGGATGCAATCTGTAAAAACATAATGCTATGCCGAAAAAAGCCTACATACTATGTGGAGTCATTTATATAAAACTTTTAAAGCAGGCAAAACTAAACTATATATACTTTTAGGGATGTGTATTCAGTTGATAAAACAGATTTTAAGCACACTTCTCTCAGTAATTAATATATCAAATAGACAATAATTAGTAAGGCTACAGAAGATTCAAATACACAATTAAAAAGCTTAATCTAATGACTACATATAGAACCCCACATCCAACAATACCAGAACACACATTCTTTGCAGACACATATGCAACATTCTTAAAACTGACAATATACTAGAACACACAGCAAGTATCAACATAAACAAGGAACGATATTATATAGACTATATTCTTTGACTGCAATGCAATGAATTTAAAAATCAGTAGCAAAATGATAACTTTTAAATACCCCCATTTGGATTTTAAAAGTATACTTTTAAATGTTTCACCAGTTGAAAAGGAAATTTAAAAATACTTAGAAATTAACAGATATACTACATATCAAAACTTGTAAAATGAGCTAAAACAGCATTAGCGGGCACATTTACAGTTTAAATGTTTTTATTAGAAAAGATGATGAAATGAATTACCTAAGAGTTTGGGGGTGGGGAGGAGAACATGTAAAAAAGGAAACAGAAAACTACCTTGTCTAATAAATCTATAAAGGTCTGGCCCCAGTTATTATTTTGTCTACATTGTGGCACTTCAATTGGTCAATTTCAACCAAGCAATCAATTTCAAACCCTAATGCAAAATTTACCACCGGCTAGCTATGGTGGCTAGCTCTAACCCCCATTCTCTTAATAGGATTTCTTTCAATTAGGGTTAAGTGCTTCAACTTGAATCTTGGGTAGGACTTTCTCCATCTCATTAATTGAAGATATGATCCTCCCACTCCCCCACCTCTGTTGCAACCTTAATACTTTGGAAAAACTTGAGATTCTCTTCTCTAAAGATAACATTTTTAAGAAAGACTCAAATTCTTTCAGGCTGTCCCTGATTTAAGTTGAAAAAAAGCAAACTCAATAAAAGATACTTGCAAAGTCTATCATGAAAAATGGTTACAAATAAAATAAACTGTCCTTTCTTCCACTCTTCTTTTATCCACAATCTCCTTCCCTCTCCTATTTATCTCCCTTCTCTTTCCATTTGGAGATACCCACAATGTCCAATGCTAAGAATCAAGTTGCAGAAGAATAACCTGGCTCTTTTCCACACTGGTTCTCCACTGCTTTTTGGTTGTGACATTACATTTTTTGACCCTTCACAATTTACGGCACCAGGCATCACCCAAAATGGATTCACCTCAAATCTTAAATGTTGACATCACAATTTGAGCAAAACCTGGTAATCTAGCAGTCTTCTACTCCCTTATTCACAGTAACCCTGTTCTTCCAAGTCAGTAAAATCCCCCACCTTTGAATCACCTTCCACCCAGACTTCCATTCCCACCAAGCTTAGACTCCAAAGACAACCATTCAACTGCCCTCTCTTTAACCCCTTCAACTTTCTCATTGCGGAGAGAAAGAGAGGAAGAAGACATTCATACGTGTCTATTACATGCCAGGCACTGTGCTAGCATGAGAGCCAATGGTGAACCGGAACCATCCTCTGCCTGCACACACCTTACAACCATTCTGGAGCAATCCCACAATCTGGCCAAATTACACAGTCATGCAACAACACGGTAGCATTACACATTTTAACATTTAGTCTCAGCTGTATTCTCAGTGCCGCTCTCCTTTTTCTTGTCCTTGTCTTCTTCCCCTCTCTTTCAAACCTTTTCCATTCTCCCTGGGGCCTCTTACTCTCTTACATTGTATGCTACTTCACAGAGAAGGAAAAAAAGAAAAGAACATCAGACCAGAAAATACTCTGGCAGAGAGTCTACTCTGGCAAAGATTCGTTTCTCAGATTTTCCCGTGGTTAGCTCCCTCCTCTCAGATGGACTCCAGTTCAAATGGGAGGAAAAGATGAGATGTGGAGGCGTTTTCGGGACTTGGGAGTTGTCCTGGGTGATGCTGTAGGGACAGTTACTGGACATTGTAGGTCCTCCCATGGCCCACTGGGTGGAACGTGGGATGGACCATTGACCATGAGGTGCAGCAGTGCTCAGAGATGTATTCACCAAATGCAGTGAAATGTCTCATGATGATGGAGGAGATTGTTGTTATGGGGGGAGGACTGGGGTGAGGTGGGTGGGGGTATATGGGGACCTCATATTTTTTTAATGTAATATTAAAAAAATAAAGACAAAAAAAAAAATGCTATCTCCTTGAAGCTGTCACTGGCTGGCTGTGGAAAGTCATAATCGTGCCTACTCTACTCAATAGCCTTACAGGTGTGTCACTTTCTAAAACTCTCCAAATTACGATTACTCATTTGCATCACAAAGGCAGGGACCTTGCCTATCTCATTCACCAGAGATGCTCAGTAAACATTCATTAAATAAATTCCTACAAAAAAAATAGTTCTGATTTACTTAAGTTTTGAATTATCCAAGAGCGGCAGTGACACAGTCCTTGCATAAAATTCAACCACCTTTTCCCAAATCCAGACCATTTCGACTGTTAATTTGTCAGATTTTCTCTCTACTTCTTCACCTTATCATCTTTAAATCACCCATCAAACCTATTTTGGCATTTTAGATTTTTTTCATTATCTGGCTTGCAATTCTTCTCTCTACTTTACCCTTATTATCAGCAATTTCTGTATGGCCAATGACAGTCAGTGCCTGCAACATAGATGTCAGCTGCTAACCACAGTGCAACCCCTGAGCCTCACTTTCACCCTCAAGTGTTTCCTCTTAGAAACCTCAGAGTTGGTGGTTCCCACTTCCCAGTACCCAATGAACCTAGCTCTTCCCCTCCAATGAAGACTGCTCAGCTAGCAGCCCCTCCAAGTCTACATAAGTAGACTTGACCTTCTACTAATTTGTTGTCTGTATCCTTGATGCTACTCTTATTACCATATTAAACTCTGTGATTTCTCTCATAGTATTATGCTCCAGAGCACTGTTCTAAAAGTCTTCAGATGCCATTTTATTATATTTAACTGCTGAATGGAGTATTTTAAATTAGGTGCTAAGATTTAAAGCAAAACAAGACTTGGCTAAGCTGAGAGTGTGTATTTTCCATGTTCTCAATTGTCTGTGACTATATATATACATAGTTTATATTAACTCCCAATTACCCATTCGCATAATTATTAAGAAGGAACACTTACATAGATGAGTCCTGAATAGTAGCGATCCTTCAGATTATGTAAAACAGAAGCTTCATTCAAGCACGTCAATTCTGCCATGTCCTCCACCTTGGAAAACTTGGGTGGGTTCATCTTCTGAATATCATCTTTGTTGACCATTGCTTTCTTTCCATTCTCTGCCAGCTCAACCATAACCTCATCGCCCCGCTCTTCTTTGATACTAGCTGCCTCAAAACCATGGCGCTCTGATGGAATCCACACCAGCTTCTTAGCTGTCCAATCAGCCTGAGTGGCAGGGTTGTAGATGACAGCCCTATCCACAAAGAGATACCTCTCGGGGTCTTCAAGTCCAGTTCTCTGTGCCATTGTAAACAGAAGGACCCAAGAGCAATCACCTCTGAGAGAAGAGGAGAACAAGTTAGATGTTTCGGAAATACAAAATGATTCACAAGCTTTCATTTCCCAAGAAATTTAAAACCAAACCTTTGGTAAACCCAACACTAGAAATGCTGCGTTGGCCTGGGACCACCCTCCTCACAGCTGCAATCACTGAGCTTCCAAGGTAAATTTCAAAGGTGGTCACAAATACATCTCTGGTTGCCTGAGGACTACTCGAGATTTGCCCTCAGTTACTAAAGGGTCAAAAACAAGCAGAAGAAAAAAAGCAAAGTGCCAGTTTGACACCCCCCGCCTTCATCTCCTCTTTCACCCTCACCACAAATTAAACAGGGAGTTAAGAAGGGAAAGGAGAAAGAAAAACAACAAAGATTCATATTAAAAGGCCCATGGAGTTGGTACTGGAATTAGAGTGACCACAAGGACATAGCTACAAAAACGTATCTGGATTGTTGGGAGAGTGAAGAAAGAGGTCTAAAACCTGCCTCCTACTGTACCTCCAGACAGCAAGTTCTTCCTCAGAACTTCCCGGGCAGTCCCCTGGAGTTCCTCCTTGGCCCTGAGAGGTCTTGGTGTGATCAAACGGGGTCACAGAGGACAAGTGCAACTTGGCTTCAACACCGGAGCCTTCCAAGTATGTGATGGGAGCTAATCAGGCCCCACTCGCATGCCTGCACCTGCTCCTACCCTTGGTGTCATCTCCAGCCTCAATATTCCACCATTCGCCAAGGCTCACCTCTCAACCGACTCCAACGCGCTTATGTACCTTTGGAGCAGGGGTTCTTAACAAGGGGTCTGTGAGCTTGAATTTAAATTGAAAAGACATTACTCTTGTGGGGCTGTGTTGGTGCAGGTGTGATCTATTTATTAAATAATGGACGGTACAGTGTGGACTTAGTAAGGGCTCTGTGGAACAAAAAAGCTTAAGAACCCCTACTTTAGAGTGTGTGACCCAGAAGCAATTAGTCTGACCAATGCAGAAGGAACTAAGGGAAGTTGTGGTTCTGTGACTACTACTGGCAATGTATCTCAAGACCTAAGTAGTTGGTTTAGCCTTCACTCATTTATTCTTGGCTCCTAATGTGCTATCGGCCAAAGTTCTGTCCGTGTTCCCGCCAGGCTCCCTTTCCTCCTATACTTGTGCAACTGCCATTTTGGACCAAATGGCAGGATTTTACATTCATCAACCATCTTTCTGATCTGAGTCAGCCATCCAGCCTGACAATATCTTTTTAGAAATCTAATACCATCATTAAATACTTTTGCTATTACTCCAAAACCCAGGTTATTACAAATTTCATAAGCAAGGCATCTATGACTTCACCCAAATCAATGCAAGAAGCCAATGAAGTACCTACGCTAGTTTTATCAAATCTCCCCAATCCCTGCCCCCAACACCCCCAAAAATGCTTGGGGTTCCTTGTGAGAGGATAGAAGACTGCAAGGGAAATCATAACGTAGCCCAAACTTGTTAAGAGGTTCTTAAAGTTCATAAATGAATGTCAAATTCCATGAAATCCCTGAAATGGTATAAAAATATTGTATATAGAGTATGTGCATGTCTACTTTTCAAAGAATACCCTTAACTTTCTTCAGATTCTCAAAGGGATCTGTGTCCTAAAAGGTTAATCACTGACAGTGGGTAGAGATATTAGCCCTTTAACCCTTAGTAATAATTTACTGGAATCAAACAGATAACAGTCTTCAGAAATTATTTGTTACAATGTAATGCATTCCAAACACCCATGCTCTAGAGCAGTGGTTCTCAAACTTTAGCATGTATGACGATCATATGAAAGGCTTATTATAAAAATAGATTGCTGGACCCCATCTCCACAGTTCCTGATTCAGCAGATCTGGAGAACCCTAGAATTTGTATTTCTAGTAAGTTCCCAGGTAATGCTTATGCCATGGTGAGCCACTGTAACTAACAGTTTGTCAAATTCCTTAAGTATGTTGAGGTACGAGAAAAAAGGTTGAAAACCAATGTTTTAGACTAAGTCATAACCAGATTTACTGAATATGCAAAAATTGTAAACCCAAACATTGGATTAAAAAAGATCACAAAACGGAAAGAGGCTGGGGCTGAATCGGGTGGGCTCCCATCTACCAATACTGTGTCTCAGGGCCTCCTTGTGAAGGCAGGCTCGCCCGCACACCGTGGAGCACTGCCCGGCCCACAAGCGCCGCAGAGTAAATTCAGCAAGGTGACGCAACAAAAAGGGAGACAAGTAAAAACACAGAAGAGCCCACGGCGAATGGACACAGAGAATAGACAGCAAGCAGGCCTGGGGGGGGGGGAAGGTGAAAAAAAAAAAAGAT
Source organism: Dasypus novemcinctus (assembly GCF_030445035.2). Classification (NCBI taxonomy): domain Eukaryota; kingdom Metazoa; phylum Chordata; class Mammalia; order Cingulata; family Dasypodidae; genus Dasypus; species Dasypus novemcinctus. The sequence continues at coordinate 24,296,580 of NC_080693.1, read as the reverse complement.
TATCAAACAAAGAAATCACGAGACAGGTAATATTAAGATTTCCACAAATCAAATTGAAGCTTGTGCTAATACATTTTATAATTAAACTTGCGTTTGTTTCTTAGGGATCTACTTAGGAGAAGCAATAGAGAAAATATGCATGGGCACACACATCCATTCTAAAGAATGGTTTCAAAAGCCCTTTACTTCCAGGGGCTGCTTTAAAAGACTCTTAAGTTTTCTGTATCTCCAACTTATACACTGCACTAGGAAGGGAGCGTGGCTCTGATCCTAAATCCTAAATGTATGTGGAGAAGATTACAGGACACACACCGAGCCTTTAAGGAGGGCAGAGTTTTTTAAAAGAGAACACCAAATATAATAACCAAATCAAATAATATAAGTCATTATTATACATTTTCCTCTGTATAGAAAAGTAAACCATTTGCAATCCTTTTTTATATCCCTTACAGCACATAGGAAAGCCAGTAGGCATACACACACATTTCTCTAATTTTACATGGACATATAATTGATATGCTTAAATTTAATGAGGAACTATAAATTAGTATAAATTTAACAGGTCCTTTCCAAAGCAGGTCTTCTTTTAAAAAAAATAAGTTATCTATTTAAAAATTATGTTATCAAACTAGTACATTTTAAATTTATCAGTACTTTTTTTCTAGCTTCTTTTTAACTTAAATTTAAATCTAGGTGAAAATGCTTGTAATATAATAGTAAGGAAAAACCAGATCACAAAACTAATCTCAAAATGCTCCCAGTTTTGTGAGGAAAAAAAAAAAAAATGACAAAAATATATTTAAACAACAACAAAAGAGATACTCAAGATATTAACAACCGTCTTCACTGGGTAGTTGAATTACAAATTACTTTTACTTTTCCAGCTTTTTCTACAGCTAACTAAACACTATGAGGACAGTTTCCTGTTGCTCGCTATACCTGGAGCATGTAGTAGGGGGGAGCTAAACCCATCCATCAAAAATGACATTAATGGACCCCACCCTCAGAGAGCTTCAACTTCTCCATAGCCAAAAACCCACCATTCCTCAAAATCCTGGCCCTTTCAGAAGTTCTTTTCAGGTCTGTTTGCAACTTAATTCCCATCCCTCTCCTAAGAGCTTGCGCGGCTCTTCCCGCAGTCTTCTTGCACTGCCTGGCACTCGAGCAGAGGGCTTAGCAGATAGTGGTTGCTCAAAGTGTTTCTCAAACTTCATGAAGCCAGTGAGGATGCTCTGTCGATTTTAACTCTTCAACCGTGACCGCCAAATGTGTGCTGGTTTGTTTTTTTTTCTCATTCCATTTGTATCTTTGGTGCACAATCTCAATAATGCGGGTAATTAACAGTGTACCACTCCAAAGCTCTGCCTTGATGAAGGGGTAATATACTACAATTTAAACAACAGCCAATACTGTTGTTATATATCGCTAATTACCGCCAGGCACTATTCTAAGCAGTTTACATGGATCAACTCTTAATCCCCACTGTCACCCTATGAGGTAGAACCTATTAATATCTCCATTCTACAGATGAGGAATCTGAGGTCCAGAGAAAGCCAACACCTGGCCCAAGGACACACAGCTAACAAGCAGTAGAACTGGGATGGAATCCAGGGAGTTGGGTTCTAGGGTGCAGACTACAACCATGGGACTGAGAGGAGTACGTGGATATACTGCTTCTCTACTACATAGAAACCCTATCAATTATGGCTTAAAAACCATAGCGTTAGCCAATCATCACCAAGTTTGAACACACCAGCAAAATCTGGCAAAGGCTTTAAATTTTATAGAAGAAATATCCATTCTTAGGATAAAAAAAGAAGAAGCAGTAACCTCTTTTCAGCAGGCATAAAGGTAATCTCAGGGTTCTCGGTGTCATTTGAAATAACTGCCTAATTCCAAATTGCTAACTTCCCGGTGTGTGAGGTAGCTCCCTGCACAGCCAAAGCTCCCACAGCTCAGGGTTTTAGACACACACACCCTTGGGGCCCCATCCATCAACCCCCACCCCTCGCAATTTTTAACCTCCAATGAAATGCCACACAGCCAACTTCTCTAAGTGTGAATATAGGGAAACAATTCAATTTTATAAATATCTTACTGCTAAGAGCAAAAATGATGGATATCCACAATATAGCATCCCTCCAAGACAGATATCCAAATCAGGACAGCTATGTTTTAGTTTAACAGCACAGCAACATTCATTCCTATTACAAGGATGGGGGTATCTGTTAATTAATCTAAATTCTGCTTAACCAAATGATCACAAACACAAAGCAAAAGCAAAAGGAAACTACCGCCATTTATGGTCCACATCATCTTTTGATTACTACCTTTACACTGTGTTAAATATTTTCAAAACTTGGACCCAACACTAGGAATTTTAATTCTTCCTACTTGTGAAAGAACATAAACCGCTGAAGCGTATATAATCTTCCACCATACAACCTGCCCTTCAAAATTTCCTCCATCTCACCTTCCATCTAGTCCTTCAGTGTAATGATTTCCCCAAGGACCCCAAATAAATAGCTAAGCTCTCACAGGTCACATCCCTTTGCTGCAAAAGCTTGTGCTATATCGCACAACCGCACCGTATGCTTTCTCCAGATAAGGACGAGGAAGAACTGAATTGAAGGAGCAGAAGTAAGGAGATGCATAAAATGGCCACTTTTCCAGAATCTGAGACAGACAAGACACACTTAAACATCAAAAGCATGGGACTAAGAGTAACTAATAAGGGCAGACTGATGAAGGAAATAAAATAATAAAGAGATTAAAGTTTTCCAGAGTGAAATACTATCAAGAATAATGAAGCCTGACTCAAAAAAGCCTGTTTCCATGTTAAAAAAAAAAAAAAATACACCAAAATCTCGCTAAAGTCCAAGCATTATATTTAGTATTATATTATTCAGCGAAAACAGCAGTCTTTGTTTCATTTGCAGTCTGGATCTACCCGCCTGCATTCCCCCTACCCCACCCCAGACCACCCCACCCCCTTCCAGCAACCGCAGTGATATTGAAGGGAGCTGCGGGCGCCCAAAGAAACAGATAACGGCCAGAGGCGGGGTCCCCGGCTCCGACCGACCGGCCAAATCGTTAACCTCCGTCCTAAGGCCCTGGATCCCGGGCAGGCCTGGCTGGGGGCCTCCCGGGGCCCTGGGCCGCATCCGCCCACCGCAAGGCCCACAAAGCCCCGGTCAACGCAGGACTCCGCGGCTGCAACTTCCCTCCCACCCGACCCAATTTCCAGTCCGATCTGCGGGGCTCAGGGCGGGACCCCAACTGCACAAGGCAAGCCAGAAGACTCTGCGGGGTGCCATTCCCCGAGCTCTTACACAATGAAGGGAGCCCGAGGCGAGGGCTGACCCTCCCCCCGGCCGCCCTGCTGCAGCGCGCCCCCGCCACATTTCCCGCCTCGTCGCCCCGCAAGCCGCCCGGGCCTCGCCGGCCGGCCCCGCACGTCCACCCTCGGCCCGGGCGGCCCCTGGAGCGCGTTCCTGGGCGCCCCCCAGCCCAGCCTCGGTCTCCAGCACCCGCAGAGTCCGAGCCCCCGCACGCTCGCCGCCGGCCCCTCCGCCCCTCTCCCGCCGCGCGCCGGCTCTCCCGGCCCGCAGAGTCCCGGGCCTCCCGCCCCTCCACCCCAGCGGACCCGGGCGCGCTGCCTGCCTTCCGAGCCCTCGGGGAACCCCTTGCCGCGCCCGGGGGACCCGGCTCGGTCTAACCACCCCCACAAACACCCCCAGCGACCCACCACCCCAGGGGCCCTTCCTGCCCAGAGCTCCCACCCCCCACCCCCCACCCCAACCCGGATCGCGCCTTTCAGCCTGCCCCGGGTCCCTCTGCCCTCCTGGGAGGCAGACACGGACCCGCGAGACATTCCAGGCCACCAGACCCCGCGCCCACGCCCCCGGGCACCCCACACCACGAGTACCAGGACCCCGCATCCCCACCCCCAGATCTGCATCCCCAACCCCCCAGGGGTCGCCCGCCCTGACCCCTGCCAGGGTCTCACCCTCCAGGACCTCATTCCCCGCCCCTCCAGGGGTCTCCCCACCCACGGGAGTCGCGTTCCCCCCGAGGTCTCTGATCACACGACTCGACGGCCGCGGCAGCACCGACCCTCCCGCCCAGAGACCCCCTCTGCCTTCCCCGGCTCGCTCTCCGTTGCTGCCCCCCAGAGCCGCCCCGGACCCCGGGCCCGGCGTCCCTCCCTCTGCCTCCCAAGCCGTGCCCCCGCCCCGCGCTCGGACCCGGACAGCCGCACCTCTCACCTTCAGCCGAAGATGGTGGCGCCGGCGTACGTTCCCAGCCGCGACCACGGACCCGGCGCCTCAGTCCCAAACCCACCGCTGCCTCCGCCGGGCTCCTTTAGCACTGCCGCTCGGTGCTGCCCCACCCACCCCCGCCCTCATTGGGCCAGCTCCACGCCCATCACCGCCGCCCCCAGACCCACTGGTCGGTTTGCGCGCCCATCTCCAAGCGAAGACGTTAGCAACCCGAATGAAGCTACCTTCCCGAGGTCCGACTCCCCCACCCATCTGAAATGACGCTCATTGGCTCGCGCTCCCAGCCTGGCAACAGGGGCCCAAACCTCATAGGCTGCCCCTCCCGTCCGTCAGAGATTCCGGGAGGTGCGGCCGGGGCAGTCGCGGGCGATTGGCTGGCTCGGGCGGAGATGGACAGCCGAGGGCGAAGGGGTTCCCGGCGATCCCGCGAGGCAGCGGGTGCGGACCCTGCAGGGGCCGACGCACCGCACCGTCCTCGGCCGGGCGGCGAGCGGCTCAGGTGTGGCGCGGCAGGACCCGTCCCGCGCCCCGAGGTCCGACTGGGCGCGCCTCGCCTGGGCGCCTCTCGGCCCCCCGTTTGCCGCAGCCGGCGTGTCCCACAGCCGCTCAGGCTCCCACCGCGGAGCCACGGGCCCCCGGCGCTCCCTGCAGGGGCGGGGTCGGAGCGCGGTCCAGAGGCCTTACGTCACCCCCGGGGCTGCGGGGGGTGGGGGCCGCGGCTGTGCGGCTCACCTGCAGTGGGGGAGGGGAGGCGGGCCGCGGGGTGCAGCTCCGCCCATGCGCACGGCGGGAGCCCCGGCTGCGGGCGGTGCGCTGCGGCCACGGCGCGAGCCTCGGTCCTCGAGGCAGACGGCCGGGGCTGGCTGAGCGCTGGGCGCCGGCTGGCGTCCTCTGCTGCCGCAGTTTTGGGGTTAGCGAGGGGAGGGGCCTCCCTACCCAGCCCTCGGGCAGGACTGAAATTCCAGAAGGAGAGGCAAACTGGCCTCGGAGAGATGGCTCGGAAAAAGGCCTTCATTAACCTCATTCATTCATTCATCCATTCATGAGTTCACTACATCAAACGGCTATGATGAGTTCTTAGCAATATAAGGCTGGGTTCCTACAAGGCTATCATCCTGGAAAGAAAGAGAGGGAGGGAGGGGGGAAAATCAACTCTAAAAAGGACAGGAAACTGGAAAAATCAAACTTAATAAGTAATGAACTATCTGCAGAAGCTAGGCAACTGCAGTACAACTTATATGTAAATATAATAAAGTTTAAATCACAAGAACAAAATTATTTATTCTTATAAAAACTGAAAATTGTAAAAGTCCTTTCAGGGAGCTGATGTGGCTCAGTGGTTGAGGGCTGGCTTCCCAAATAGGAGGTCCTGGGTTCAATCACCGGCCCCTGTACCTAAAAAAAAAGAAATACTTTCAAAATATTTGCAGCAAGATGTAGATACTGAATATGGGATATGATTGCATTTTAATACAGATAGCATGACGTAAGTGCCTAAGCATAGGAAGTGTCCAATCTGGTAAAAAGTGAATTAGAGGGAAAAAATGAGAGACAGGAAATGATAAGGAAGGGCTGGTAGAATTCAGAGAAGGTGCCAAGGCAGCCGAGTGCAGAGTCCTTCCTGGGGAAGTCCCTCTCAGGCCCTGTTTTGTCCTTTGTCCTGGTGTTTTTGGTCCCCACCCCCACCTGCCTACTGGGGTAACTGCCCCTTGTCCAAGTGTCTTGTGACTTGGCTGCAGGCAGAGGTCTGTTCTTAATGCAGTCTGCACAGGAGTACCAATTAACCATATAACAGATGTGAACGATAAGGAACACTCCTCTTCTGAAATTGCACGTGAGTTTAGGAAAGACCAAAGACTCCATCCTTAAGGCTTGCATCTCAGCTTAATCAGTCACTGGAAGTCACTTCTGAATGTAGTCTTCCAGGTTTAGAGAATCTGCACATGGCAGCCCCTTCAGACACCAACTCCATGGTTTCTCATATTTTTAAAACTTTGAAACTCCGTGGTCCATCAGAAGAAGGGAGCAAGACTTGATGAGAAATCAATAATGAAGAGAATGTCCCCAAATGTATCCCTAGCCCAGGCCTCTCTCTAACACTTGGACCCTATAAGGTCAACTATCTGCTAGATCTTTCTACCTGGATGGGAAGTAAACCACAAAAGCAGTGCACCCAAAACCTACTTTCTTCCTGCTCCCACTTTATCCCATCACCCAAACTATCTCTCTACCCAACTCCCCTTTGTTTATGAACAGTCTTGAACCTTCTTTAATTCCTTCCTCTCCCTTTCTCCCCAAATCTCGTCTACCTCCCTCTCTCTCATCTATCCCAGGCAGGTTCCTTGGACTCCAGTCTTGCCCCATACAGCTCTGTCCCAGAATCTATTGCTTTTTGAGGTGTCCCCTGAAGCACAGGTACAAGTGAGTCACTTCTCTGGAGAGGCAGTAGATAACGCAGCGAGGAAAGCATGGGATTTAGAACAACCAAACAGACCTGGCTTTAGTGCCAGCCCTGCCACTTACTAGGCATTTAACCTTTGACAAATTACTTAATGTCATCAGTAAAAACAGGCATGCAGATATAAACCTAAAGGGCTCATTCAAAAAATATGTAACAGGATGATTTACTGCGGGGGAGTCTGCAAGTTCATTACAAAAGAGTGAGAAATCCTTCCCCCTCTCCTTTCAGAGTAGTTTTTGCTGCAGGTCTAAACTGCTTTCACCCCCCAGGAGAAAGAGTTCACAGACCATTGTTTTCAGGGTAAAGGTCAGAAGTCCAAACTTATTTCCTCAGTCAGTTGCAGCCCTGAATCATTCTAATGTGTTTTGTTCCATCTGCACAGTGCTGATATGAGGCATTTTCAAAATTTGAATTCCAACATTAAAAATCAAGAATTATCCAGCATCATTATCCATTAGAGAAATGCAAATCAAAAGCACAATGAGGCGGCAGACTTGGCCCAGTGGTTAGGGCATCCGTCTATCACAGGGGAGGTCCGAGGTTCAAACCCCAGGCCTCCTTGACCCATGTGGAGCTGGCCCATGTGCAGGGCTGATGCGTGCAAGGAGTGCCCTGCCACACAGGGGTGTCCCCCGCGTAGGGGAGCCCCACGCACAAGAAGTGTGCCCAGTAAGGAGAGCCGCCCAGCACGAAAGAAAGTGCACCTGCCCAGAAATGGCGCCGTACACACGGAGAGCTGACACAAGATGACGCAACAGAAAGAAACACAGATTCCCGTGCCACTGACGACAACAGAAGTGGACAAAGAAGACGCAGCAAATAGACACAGAGAACAGACAACCAGGGCGGGGAAGAAGGGGAGAGAAATAAATAAATCTTTCAAAAAAAGAAGAAAGTAACCAATATTTATTAAAAAAAAAAAAAAGAACAATTGAGAGGGAAGCGGATGTGCCTCAAGTGATTGATTTCCCGCCTACCACGTGGTTCAATTTGTGATGCCTCCTAAAGAAGACGAGAATTGGTGCAATGGGCAAGCATGGCAAGCTGATGCAACAAGATAGTGCAACAAGAGACACAAGAAGAAAAACATAATGAAAGGCACAACAAAGCAGGGGATGGAGGTGACTCAAATGATTAGATGCCTCCCTCCCACATTGGAGTTCCTGGGTTCGGATCCCAGTGTCTCCTAAAGAAACAAGGATGACGAACAGACATAGCAAGTACAAACAACGAGGTGGTGGGGAGAGATAAAAAATAAATAAATCTTAAAAAAAAAAAAGCCCAATGAGACACCTCTTTATATCTAGTGAAATGACCATAATCAAAAAAACTCACAATAACAAATGTTGGTGAGGATGTGGAGAGACCTGAACCTTTGTCATTACTCATGCGAATGTAGAATGGTGCATCCACTTTGGAAAAGAGCTTGGCAGTTTCTTAGAAAGTTAAACATAAATTTCCTTACGACCCTGCTATTCTACCCTTAGGTATTTACCTAAGAAAAGGGAAAATATATCGACAAAGATTTGCACACAAATGTTCTTACCAGTAATATTCATAATAGCCCAATAATGGAAATAACCTAAATGCCCATCAATGGGTGAATGGATAGACAAAATGTGGTGTGTCCATGTAATGGAATACTATACTATTTGGTAATAAAAGGAACAAACTGTATGTGTGACAACATGGAGGAGCCTCAAAAACATGCCATTCACAAGAGATCACATATTGTATGATCCCATTTATATAAAATATTCAAAAAAGGCAAAGCTATAAAAATGGAAAGTAGATTAGTAGTTTCTAGAATGAGGGCTGGGGATAAGGGGATGGGCAGCACAAGAGTTAACAGTAAATTTGCATGAGAGATCCTACTGGGATAACGAAATGTCCTAAAACTGATTTATGGTGATGGATGACCAACTTGGTAATTTTAGTGAAAAATCATTGAATTGTACCTTTGAAAAAAGTGAATTATAAGATAAGTAATGTATGTCTCAATGCAGTGATTAAAAAAAATAAAGTTGACCTCCTTACCAAAAAAATCAAGAGCTGTATTGCATGACAAATCCAATTGAAAAATTGGAAGACCTGGGAATTCGTCAACCATTTGTTGGCTCTGATAATTGCCACTCCTTTTTAGATAGGGCATGTACTCTCCAGTTTTCCTCAGTCACCACCATTCCCTGTTGCCCCATAAAATTGGCCTGCTTCACTCATTTACGTTATTTGCCAGGTCTTTTTTTTTTTTTTAAAGATTTATTTATTTATTTTTAAACACCCCCCCCCCCCCCCCGCAGTTGTCTGTTCTCTATGTCTATTTGCTACGTCTTGTTTCTTTGTCCGCTTCTGTTGTCGTCAGCAGCACGGGAAGTGTGGGCGGTGCCATTCCTGGGCAGGCTGCTCTTTCCTTCGCGCTGGGCGGCTCTCCTTATGGGGCACTCTCCTTGCGCATGGGGTTCCCCTACACGGGGGACACCCCTGCGTGGCAGGGCACTCCTTGCGCACATCAGCACTGTGCATGGGCCAGCTCCACACAGGTCAAGGAGGCCCAGGGTTTGAACCGCGGACCTCCCATGTGGTAGACAGACGCCCTAACCACTGGGCCAAGTCTGCTTCCCTGCCAGGTCTTTTTATGCATTTATTTGTGTTTTCAGTCCCTGCTCTGGGCCTGTTGAGGGGGATTGTATTAGTTCATCCCAGAGAGGTGAGAAGGGTGGTGTTTCTAAACTGTAAGGTTGTTTCCATGACACTGGTGAAGGAATGGGAGGTTTCCTTGAGAAGTGTAGAGAGGGGTCTCCTTTGAACATAGCCTGCAAGTGGTGGGTCCTTGGGGAGGGGACGACTATGAGGTCCTCTTGCAGGCTGGCTGGGACAGTAATACCTAACCAATGTAAAGAAGCAATTCTTTAAGCAGGTGTAGCTCGGTGGTTGAGTGCCTACTTCACATGTATGAGGTCCTGGGTTCGATCTCTGACACCTCCTTTAAAAAAAAAAGTCTAAGAATCAATGCTCAACTGTGCTGCCTTGAAATAGAAGGAGTCATGGTAAAAACAGAGCTGCCGATGAGCTGAGAAAGAAAAGACCTTCCAGAATTTATGAGCTGAGAAAGAAAAAACCTTTCAGAATGTTCTGGGACCACTTCAGCTATCATGTTCTGAAACAGCCCATGAGAATGGGCTCCTGAAAAGTTACTAATCTGACATCTCACTAACCATGGAGATTATGTTAAACCAGATTAATTGTATTTAGAAAAATGAAGGCATGCTAGTCCTTGCACCCTGCTATCTTAGAGGAAGGCATACCTGTGAGAGATGCCTGCTGTGCCCAGGGACTGTGTCAGGTGCTGAGGAAATGTCTGGACTGAGATAGACATGATCCCTACCCACAAGGAGCATGGAATCTAGCGAGAATACCAACGAATAGGGAGATAATTATAATATAGTCAGCATTCTTAATCTAGAGTCCAGATAGAAACCTAAAGGGCTTTAAGGGTTCTATAAACCCTCTGAAACTGTGCAAAATGGATTACATGCTCTTTTTTCCTGGGGAGAAGACCTCCAGTGCTCAGCAGATCCTGGAGGCCTCTGATCCAAAAAGATTGAGAGACTGCAATATAGTGCTATGGTCCAGGAAGCACGTAGGTCATGCCTGGGGACATATCAGAGAGACACTTAACCCGGAATTGTGGGGAGGTTGGGGTTGGGGGAAGTTTCAGAAAGTCTTCTTAGAGAAAGTAATGTTCAAAAAATATATAATCTGAAGAATAAGATGTTAACCAGATAGAGGGAAGAGGAAAATTCTTTTGGAGAAAGAAGGGGGAGTCTAGGACTCACCAAGTCCAGAAAGAAGTTCCAGGTAGCTAGAGCCAAGAGAATGAGCATGGAGGAGAGGTGAGACATGGGACCAAGGAGGTAGGAAGGGGCCAGGTAGTGCATGAACACTGTCTTAGTTTGCTGGAGCTGCTATAACAAATACCACAGGCTAGTTGGTTGAAACAACAGGAATTTTTTGTCTCACAGTTTTGGAGGATAGATGTCCAAAATCAAGGTGTCAGCAGGGTCATGCTTTCTCTAGTCTTCGGCATTCTGGTGGCAGCTTACCAGCAATCCATAACTGAGCCTCTGCCTCCATCACACGGCCGTCTCTCTCCATATCAGCCTCCACCTCCTACTGCCTCCTTCTGCCAACTGTGACCACGTTCCCCGGCTTATAAGGACTCTAGTTGTATTGGAGGAAGGCCCGCCCTGATTCAGTTTGGCCCCCTCTTCACTGATGGCGTGTTCAAAGGTCCCGTAACAAATGGGTTCACATCCACAGGACCGGAGTTCAGGACTTGAACATGGCTTTGTGGGTGACATGATTCGAACCATAACATAAGCCTTGAGGTGGAGTTTAGACCTCATGCAGGGGACAGTGGGGAACTGGGGGAGAAGGCGGGGAGTCGCACGACCAGGTCTGTGTTTTCGAAGAATCATTCTGGCCATAAAGCAAAGAGTGATTGAAGGAGGACAAGCAAGGAAAGCAGAGAACAGTTAAAAGGCTCCTGTAGCAAATAGTCCAGCTAAGAGATGATGACTTGAACTACAGGGGCGGGGGGTGGGCAGCAGGCTAGTAAGATGTGGTCGGTTGTGGTGATGGCTGTGACAAGGATTAGGTGAGATATTTAAAGTGCCAAGCCAATGCGTGAAGATAGTAGAGTGTCCAGTACAATGCTTGGTGCATAATAAATAGATCCTCTTCTCCTTTCTTCCCATGGCCCCTGGATTAAAAATAACCCCTCACTCTACCCTGTACATGTGGGAGGAAGGGCGCCCGGCTTGCCACAGTAGCAAACGGTGCGGCAAGAAGTGATACCGCCTCTGCCCACTGGGCCTAGATAAGGTGACCACGCCTGACTAGGCCTTTGCTGCTAACGGCTGGCCGGTGCTGCCCTCCCCCTTTCTATCTCCCGCCTAGCCCAACATCCGGCCAGCTCTCACTCCCCCTTTCCCCTACCCTATTCCAAACCTCTCCGCCAGCCCTCTGCCTAGCAACCACTTACAATCACCTATCAGGAAGCAGTACCCGCCCGCACCTATCAAATCCCTCCACGCAGTCCCTAACCCTATAAAGCTATGTCCCCTTCCGCAATAAACCGGACTTGCGTACCAGACCTGGTCTCCGCGGCATTCTTTCTCCCCTCGCCGCGCGTCCTCCACGCCTGAGAGCCCCTCTGAGGCTGTCTGCCGCAGCCTCAGACGCCTTTGCAGCCAGCTGACCCCTCCAAACCCCCCCGTCAGCGTCGGGGTGCAAGCCGCCCCAGCCGCATGTACAGACTTTCATAAAAGCACCTCTAAGAACTCCATACCTGTATCCTCCTTCTAGAGCAGTGCTGTCCAATAGATACATATGACATGAGCCACAAATGCAAGCCATGTGTGTAATTGGAAATTTTCTAGTCACCACATTTTAAAAAGGAAAAAGAAACAGTTGATATTAATGTTAATATATTTTGTTTAACCCAATATAGAGGGAATTTTACCATCTCAACATGTAATCAGTTAAAAATTCATTAATAGGATGTCTTAATTCCTTTTTCCATGCTAAGTGTCTGAAATCCAATGTGCGTTTAAGACTTATGGGACATCGCATTTCAGACTAGCCACATTCCAAGTGCTCACAGCTCCATGTGGCTAGTGAATACTGTATAGAGCAGCGCTTTGCTAGGCTATAAACTCCTCGAGGGCAAGGCAGTGCTGTCAGCTTGTGTCTCCAGGAATTAGCTCAGTGACTGACACATAGTGGATGCCCAATAAACATTTGTTGGATAGATGGATGGACAGATGGATGGATGGATGGATGGATGGATGAGATTCCATCCACCTTTGAGGAAGGGCTGTCGTTTTAGCTGACCCTGAAAGGTGAGCAGGCTCACAACAGTTGTAGATGGTGGAGTGTGAAAGGCAAGGATGCAAAGAACCAAAGCATGGTCAAAGGCAATGCAAAGTGATACCAGGAACTATTATAGGCTTTAGCCAAAATATGGAGTAAATGCTGCAGAAGGAAAGATAGTAAAGGGTCCTGGAGACCTTTACAAACTCTATACATCTTAGGGACTCCCACACTTCCAGGATAGTTTCCCTCTGTAAATAGTTAAGTAGCAAATGAAAAGGGAACCGAGGGGGAGAATTAACATGAAAGAAAAGAAGGTAAAAAGGACGCAAAATGAGAGCAGGGCAATAGCAATTGCTGGTGTTAATGTTGGCAGATACGGGGGTCACTGATGGAGAGAGGAGGACACTCTTCCGAGAAGTCTGAGGTCTGGTCCATGTTAGAAATGAAAACAGGAGTTTCTGCTGGTCTCTGGTCCATCTGGTAGGAATGTGGAGAGCCACTGCTGATGCAGAGGGCCGGGTTTTGGAATCAGGAATGACCTTCACCCCATGACATAGCATTGTTGCTGCCTCATCTTTAATGAGTCAGAGCCGGTTTGCATTTCTTCCCATCAGTCTATACACTAGCTATACAGAGAAAATCAAGAAATTGCCCTGCGGGAAGCAGATTTGGCTAAATGGATAGAGTATGCACCTACCACATGGGAGGTCCAGGGTTCAAACCCAGCGTCTCCTGACCCGTGTGGTGAGCTGGCCCACACACAGTGCTGATATGCACAAGGAGTGCCCTGCCACGCAGGGGTGTCCCCTGTGTAGGGCACCCCCATGTGCAAGAGTGTACCCCATAAGGAGAGCTGCCCTGTGCAAAAAAGTCCAGCCTGCCCAGGAATGGTGCTGCCTACACAGAGAGCTGACGCAGCAAGATGACGCAACAAAAAGAGACACAGATTCCTGGTGCTGTTAACAAGAATGCAAGCAGACACAGAAGAACACATAGCAAATGGACACAGAAAACAGACAACTGGGGGTGGGCAGAGAAGGGGAGAGAAATAAATAAATAATAAATCTTAAAAAAAAAAAGAAATTGCCCTGGATTTGCTGAAAATAGGTATGATTCTTCAGGCAAAAAGTTGTGCAGGCATCTCCTTTGAGGCTGTTTTGAAAATATAAATTAGTTGCTTTCTTAAAAGATATTTTTATCGAAGGCTTTCTTGTTGAAAACATCCTGTGTAACAATAAACAAGTTACTTAACCTCTCTGAACCTAATTTCCTCATCTTCAAAGCAGGGATAACAATACTTACTTTGTGGGCTTGCACTAAGGAGTAAATACAATAATACTTGTAAAGATTACTTGGCACAGTAACCAGGCACAAAGCAAGCAGTCAATGAGTGTTATTCTTGATTTTTACTGTTATATTCATCATCGTTTTCATTACCCTTTTGAAAGCTCTTATATACCAGCCTTCATAGGGAGTGTATTGGGCTCTTTCATTAGTTCTAATAGATGTATATAAACAAGAGTGCTGCCTCGGCTTGGTGTTTTAAATGATGCATGTAGGATGCAGAACCTGAAGAAGAAATAGTCTAAGGCTCTCTGAGGTCTTATGTAAAGTAAAGAAAAAATATAAAATAGAAAAGCAATGCTAGGTAGAAGTTGTATACACACAGAGGCCACAGCAATTGCCCTTTACATAGCAAGGTCCACTCTGGTATACATATAGACACTGTACATACTTAGGAGCATTTACTTTATCTTAAGAGAAATTTAAAGGGGTAGGGGACAGTCACAAAATTCATGATGCACTTTGTCTTACTTTGTTAAAGGCTGCCAATGCAAAGTTCCAGAAATGTGTTGACTTTTATAAAGGGGATTTATTGGGGTAAAAGATTAGATTTTTCTTTTTTTTTAAAGATTTATTTTTTAATTTATTCCCCCCCCCCACCCCCCGTTGTCTGCTCTCTGTGTCCATTCGCTGTGTGTTCTTCTGTGACCACTTTTATCCTTATTAGCGGCATTGGGAATCTGTTTCTTTTTGCTGCGTCATCTTGTTGTGTCAGCTCTCCGTATGTGCGGCGCCATTCCTGGGCAGGCTACACTTTCTTTCGTGCTGGGCGACTCTCCTTATGGGACACACTCCTTGTGCGTGGGGCTCCCCTACGCAGGGGACACCCCTGCATGGCACTGCGCATGGGCCAGTTCCACACAGGTCAAGGAGGCCCAGGGTTTGAACTGTGGACCTCCCATATGGTAGGCGGATGCCCTATCCATTGGGCCAAGTCTACTTCCCTAGATTAGTTTCTTTCTAGCCAACTATAAGCTTGAAATGTCCCAGTCAAGGCCCCAACAGGGATGCTTTCTCACCAAAGTCAGCTACTATTTATCCCAGCGTCCTGCCATGTGGTGATCAGGCAAGATGGCAGATCTGGTGATCTCTCTCTATTTTCTCTTTGAACTCAGCTGTGACCAGTCATCTCTCCCTGGGCCTCCGCTCCTTAAACCTCTTGGGACTTCTCTCCTTGAAACTAGGGGTGGGTGAACCTAGGGTCCTTTCTCTCATATGGCTGGATCAAATATGGCAGCTTCCTTTCTCTCTGCTCTCCTTTTTTATCAGACCCAGCAAGAGGGTGGAGACAGCCTGAATCATGCCTCACTGATGCAGCCCAATCAAAAGGGTCTCACACCCACAGGAATGGATTAGTTCAAAAACAACCTTTCTCTTTTGGGGATTCATAAAAGAACTTCCAACCATCATACACCTTGATTACACAGAGGCTTTCTCAGTTTCCTGGCTGCTGTGGCAAACACTACCCAATGGGTTGGCATAAAAAATGGGAATCTGTTGGCTCATGGTTTCAAAGGTCAGGAATCCAAATCAAGGCACTAGCTAGCAGCCTTGCTTCCTCCCAGGGTCAAGGTGTTCTGGTTGGCCAGCGATCCTTGGGCTGCTTGGCTTTCCTGTCACAGGGCAACGTCCCCTCCTTTCTCTTCCGGGTCCCACTGGCTTCAGCTTCTAGTTCCTCCCCATGGCTTTCTCACTTGTTAGGTCTGAACTTCTTCCACTTATTAAGGGGTCCAGTAATCCAGGTTAAGGCTCACTCTCCTTCAGTTGGGCCACACCTTTCCTAAAAATAACATCTTCAAGAAATCCTGTTGACAATGGGTTCACATCCACAGGAATGTGGGTTAAGTTGAAGAACAGGTTTTTTTCTGGGGTACAAAATCTACCACGGAGGCCCTCCATATGAGTCATTACGTCACAGTAGATAAACTCCTGGACTCTGAAATCAATTAAATTTAGTTCTGCCACTTACAGCTATGTGACCTTGGCCAAGTTATACGACCTCTTAAGGCCTTGGCTTCCGCGTCTGTAAAATGGCAGTAATTATAGCACTGACTCAATGAGGACTGTTATAAGGATTAAACAAGGCAATGTATGCAAAGGCTTGGTCCCACTTTTGACTCCTAGAAAGTCTCCTGGATAAAATGTAGTTATTCCTAAGTACTCAAGCGTGGAACCTGATCAAGCCTCTGAATCCAACTATCAATTTTAGAGAAAATACAGAGGACAGAGGAAAATGTCAAACTATACCAGAGGAATGCAATCAACAAAATCCAGATGGTGGGAAACAGCCTAGTTTCTTCAACAAATAAAAGAAAAGAAATAAAACAACGAATGCAGGTATGCTATAGATTAAAAGAGATTTAAAAGACATATCAATCTATTGCGATGTGTGAAACTTTTTTGGATTCTGATTCAAATATTCAAACTATAATTAACATGTTATGCATATTATACATAATATATAACATTTGTGAAACAATTAGAAATTTGAATTCTGGCTAGATGGATGGTTTTAAGGAATTATTAATCTTTTATGTGCGGTGATGATATTGCAGTTACACAAAAATAAAGAATCCTTTTCTTTTAAAGATGTATACAGAAATTCTTACAGATAAAAGAATATGGCACCTAGGATTTGCTTCAAAGTGGAGCAGGAGAGGAGAAGGGAAGGATATAGACTAAAAGAACGTGGCCGTAATTGTTGAAGTTGGGTAATGGGCACATGGGGGTTTGTTAAACTAGTTCCTCTACTTTTATGTATATTTGAAATTCTACATATAGAAAGTTAAAAAAAAATTTTTTTTTGGGGTGGGGAGTGGTGTATATGGGAGCCTCTTATATATTTTTTTATTTTTTATTTATTTCTCTCCCCCCGCCCCCATTGTCTGCTCTCTGTGTCCATTCACTGTGTGTTCTTCTGTGACCAGTTCTATCCTTATCAGCGGCACCGGAAATCTGTGTTTCTTTTTGTTGCAACATCTTGTTGTGTCACCTCTCCGTGTGTGTGGCGCCGTTCTTGGGCAGGCTGCACTTTCTTTCGTGCTGGGCGGCTCTCCTCACAAGGCACAATCCTTGCACGTGGGGCTCCCCTACACGGGGACACCCCCGTGTGGCAGGGCACTCCTTGTGTGCATGTTCTGTGCATGGGCCAGCTGCACACAGATCAAGGAGGCCCGGGATTTGAACTGTGATAAGCGGACGCCCTATCCATTGGGCCAAGTCCGCTTCCCTCTTATATATATATATATATATTTTTTTTTTTTAAATATTTATTTATTTATTTCTCTCCCCTCCCCCCCACCCCAGTTGTCTGTTCTCTGTGTCTATTTGCTGTGTCCGTCTTCTTTGTTCGATTCTGTTGTTGTCAGTGGCACGGCAATCTGTGTTTCTTTTTGTTGCGTCATCTTGTTGTGTCAGCTCTCCGTGTGGGCGGCGCCATTCTTAGGCAGGTTGCACTTTCTTTCGCACTGGGCGGCTCTCCTTACGGGGCGCACTCCTTGCGCGTGGGGCTCCCCTATGCAGCGGACACCCCTGCGTGGCAGGGCACTCCTTGTGCGCATCAGCACTGCGCATGGGCCAGCTCCCCACGGGTCAAGGAGGCCCGGGTTCTGAACCGCGGACCTCCCATGTGGTAGACGGACGCCCTAACCACTGGGCAAAGTCCGCTTCCCTTACATTTTTTAATGTAACATTTTGTGTGATCTATGTATCTTTAAAAAAAAAGACAATAAAATATTCTTTAAAAAATTATTTTTGTTGACATGATTTTTTTTTTTAACTGGATAGCTTAGTTTGCCAGCCTGCTGTGACAAATAACCAAACACTGGGTTGCTTCAGCAAAGTGAATTTATCGGCTTACAGTTTTTAGGCCAGAGGAAGTCCAAAATCAAATATCGACGGGGTTTGCTTTCTCCCCGTAGACTTGCGTTCTTGTCCTGAAAGTTGGCAATCCTTGGGGTTCCTTGGCCTGTATCTATTTCCTGTCACATGACGACAGGAAATACATTTTAAAAAAATTTCTTTTTAAATTTTTTTTACTGGCTTCTGGCTCTTTATCAGGCCTCCAGTAATCTAGATGAAGATGCACCTACATTCAGTTGGGCCACCTGAACTAGAAATCACATCTGCAAGAGGTCCTATTTTCAGTGCCTTCACCCCCACAGGAACGCAGATTAAGCACATGTCTAAATTGGGGTAGGTAATTAAATCGACCCTCACCTGGAGAGGTGAGTTCTAGGGAAAAGGAAATGAAATTCTGGAGAGCATAAGAAATTCCTCTAAACCAGAGGTCCGTGAGCTCGCATTGAAATTCAAAGAAACGTTATTCTTGTGGGGACATGTTGGGAGGGTGTGATCTATTTATTAAATAAGACACAGTAGAGTGTGGACTTAAGAAGGGGTCTGCGGTTTTCACCTGGCTGGCAATGGGGTCCATGGAACAAACCAGGTTAAGAACCCCTGCTCTAAAACCTGCTTTCCCTGACTTTCTCACACTCGTGTCGCCTGCCCCTTCGCACAGCTGTTACTCTCAGTAATCGCCCTCCCTTGTCTTCTCCATCTGCCTTCTTTCTTTCCAGTCACCTTCTCCTCTTAGCTTGTGCTATTTTCCCTTCCTCCACGCAATCCCCTGACTGTGTTCCCGCTACCTGTCAAGGCTGAGCTCCAGCTCACCTCCTTCTCTGCAGCTTCTAGGAATACACTAGCCAAAAAAATGTTTTGAATTTCTGTGGCACTTAAGATTCTTTTGTTCCCTGGCTGTCCGTATTTTCCCCTCTAAACTATTTGAGAGCTGGACAGAGCAGGCCCTTGAAAAATATTTGAACAACAGCAAACATTGTTTTGGTTTGTCACTCCCTATCTTCCTCAAATACCTGTACAGCTTCATTTTGCTCCTACCCTGGATTATCCAGCCAACCGGATTAATCCTCATCCCTTGAATGTGCCATCACTCCGATTTGGGACCCATGCCTTTCTGTGCCAGGGCCTTTGCCACGTCTCCACCTATTGAAACTCTACGGGTCCTTCGAGGCTTATCTCACGTATTTCCTCTTCCAGAAAGTGTTTCCTCACCTCTCTTCCCCATTCCACCTCCAGCCCAACTAGATGTGATTCTCTCCTTTTAATTTCTAAAACAGTGGGTTTTAGTTTTGCTGGGAAATCACTGATGACTTTGAGAATTTCATGAAAGAGATGGACCCTCTCCCTCCTCCCCATAGGCACATAAGTACAGGCACACACACAGTGCCACGGTGGATTTGGGCGGAGCTTCATGGATCCATGTTAAAATCTTGCCTGGGTCCCTTTATTATAACACTTTTCATAACCTTTCAGGTTACTTGTAACTTGGTATCATTTTTTTTTTGGACTAAAAGAGAGAACCATGCCTTGCCTAACTTTGTATCCTCCATGGCATCCGGTGAGTACGTGGCAGACAAGGGATTGATTGCATGCAAGGCATTGTAGATTCTTGAAAAAATACGTGTTGCATGGAGTCAAGTTCAATTAATCGGACGATTGTTGTGCATTCATGTTTAACGGTCGTGTATTTGATCACTCACATGCTTTCTAAAAGCTACTCCTAAAAGCTTCCCCAATTCATTGCTTTACTTCTTGTCCATTATGGACTTGCTAAACTGTGGCCTGACCTGGGTAGTATCAAGAGGTGGTTTTCAGATGCTGCTGCCCAAACCTCAGACATTTGTGACAGAGGCTGGAACATCACATGGTCTTTGTGGTAGCCGGGGCTAAGTCCTTGATATCCTCCACTCTTCCTGACCAAACAGTGCAGCAACCGGGAGACCTGCCAGGGCAAGCTATATCGCGTAGGCTCTCTGGGAAGCTGGCTGGGCTCTCGCAACAATATTCTACCTGAGGATGGATCTGGTGTCTTGGCAGAGCGTGTGGTCGCTTCCATCCATGGTCTCAGAGGCAGAGGCCCCATCTGCGAGGAAGCCTTCCACCGTGGGCTTGCTAGGACACCGCCCTTCTGTTGGGCCAGAACACCTCACCCTCCAAGTGACTCTTTGGGCTGGAACCACAGAGATGGAGTGTCACCAGGAAACGCATATATCACCTGGGAGTGACAGGTTAATTCTTTCCAGGATCCCATTTTTATAGGACCATGAATATTCTAGTCAAGTTAGCTAATTTTCTTCTTGGAGGGAGTCTGATCACGGGGGGTTGGGAAGGGCGGCTGGTTCTGGCATGTCAGGGAGCCTCCGCTTTGCTTCTAGCCTGGCTGAGGTCCTCTGGTGTGAGATAGACCACTGGGGAGCTCCAAGCAAAGTTCCTCACTCCCCCCAAGTTTTATGTTCAGAGTTCCGTAGTTAGTTGTGCAGTGTTTGGAGCAAATTCGGAAATGGTATTTCCTGCTCTATCTTTAAATATGTTCAAAAAAGTAGATTTCCCAGTTCCCTTCTTCAAAAACCACTGACGGTTGTGAGCCCACTCTAGGAAGACTATTTCCCAGACTCAGGATGTGAATGTTGACTGGCAGGTGGGGGAGAATGAGGTCCTTGCCTGGGAACCCTGCTTTCTTAAAGGGCCACAGACCCCCCAACTGCCCTTCAGATGGGCATGTGGGGATCAGAGAGTCTAGACCTCTACAGACAGATGAGGCCTTAGAAGCTACCTAGGTGTCAACTAATGGATGAGGTTCTGAGAAGGAGACTTGTCCAAGGGTACACAGCAAATCAGTGCAGAGCTAGGGCTCAGCCTTCCATCACCTGCCTGCTCTTGGCCCAGTGCTCTTTTTTATTTCCAAATTGTCAGCACAGCAATTTTATGGGGCACCTACAGTACGCAGGATGCTGTGTTTCACACTGCAAAAATAATACAGAGCGTCTCAGAAAGGGTGGCTAGAATTCAGAAGCTATACAGATGTTTCATTGGGGGTTTGAGGATGATGGGAAATAACTCCTGTCAATGGGGTGGCTTAGTTTGCCAGAGCTGCTGTGACAAATACTACACAATAAGTTGACTTAAATGACAAGCTTTATTGCCTCCTGGTTTCGAAGGCTGGAAGTTCCAAATTAAGAAGTCAGCAGAGCCATGCTTTTCCCCAGGGTTGGTAGCGATCTGGATAGCAGTCCTCTGTCACATGGCAGTCTCTCTGTCCCCTCTGGCATCTTCTGACTTCTTCTGACCGACAGTGTCCGTGTTAGCCATACAGATTAAATCCCTCCACCCCCACCCCCAATTCAAATCTGGCCATACATCAACTAATAATATCTTCAGAAAGCCCTGTTTACCCATCTCACCCTGCAACCTGCCTGCAGCCCATGCCTTGAACCAAGTACTTTTCTCTTTTTCTTGTTTCCTAAAAAACTCTTTACTCCCTTACCAAAAAAAAAAAGAAAAGTCCTGTTTCCAAATGGATTCATATGGGTACATGGATTAAGATTTTAACAGGACTTTTGTGGGTACAAGATTCAGTCCCCAATGTGGGGCTTGAGCTTAGGTCAGACAGAAGTCTAGGAAGGGGGGTGCAGGGTCTCCATAATGGTGGGGAGACCTCGAAGCCTGGAGGAGAGTTAAATAGAGGGACGCCCTCTCTTCCTCCAAATCGTGGAGCCCTCCAGCTGTCTTCTTTTTCTCCTCAATGAAAATACAACTTTTCCGGGCCCTCAAACTGGAGAGCCAGAGGCTCTTGGCTCGTGCTTTAAGTAGATATTAACCAGAGAGCATCTAGTGCAGTCAACATAGGTGCTTTGGAGACAGGTAGCCTGAGATATGAGCTCACTTACTGTGTGACCTTGAGAAAGTCACTAAACCTCTCTGGGTTTCCATTTCCTACATGTAAGGGTCATAATGACTAGCACGGTGCCGAGTGGGTAGCAACCTCTTAGTAAATGGCAGGTATTACCATTTTGATATTTGCTCCTCTCACTCCCTTCCGAGTCAACAGGAAGTTGGCGCATAGACAGATGAGCTCCCTTGTTACATACCTGGAGTCCACGCCTACTAAACGTTTCTCTATCACTCTTTGTGTCACATCTTTCATTTCGGGAAAAATTTGGATGAGCTAAATTGGGAATGGAAAATTTGTATCTGACAAAAGATTTGTGCAAACACATGGTTGCAAATGAGGTCAAGGTTTCAAAATACCCCTTCTCTGCCAGATGAGTCAAGCCCCACGCCGTGGTCTTACTATTTCCCATGCATGACGGCGCGTTCTCTCGGCCACCGATGGGGTCTTTTGCCAGGAGTTATATTGGAGGGAGTTACTCATTGGAAAATGTGGCTGCATCACCCAGACGGAGATCTGAACTTGGACTTCCAGGGATTTCACCCCAAATAAGCTGAATTCCTCTGTTATTATTGTCAAAGGAGCGCAGCCAAGGACTCTTTGTGACGGGCAGGGCAGCGCCGGCTCCTGCTGGGCAGGGGTGAATCTGTGCTGGGACGGCCACGGCGTTTAGTGGGAGAACAACGAGCCCTGGGCACAGCGTTCACCGTGATCCCAAAGGCCGTTGCCCTTTCATTCAGTTATTCATTTACTCCCCCAGCAACTATTTTTCCATCACCTAATTTGATACCTACTATGTGAAGGCACCGTGCTAAGCATTTTCTCTGTGTTATCGTGGGCCATCCTTCCAAAAGCCCTATGAGAGAAGCACTATTATGTAGCGGGGTGAAAATTTCCCTCACACTAAGACTGCAATGTGTGTGGGAAATGCAAAGGTTTTCATTGGCCTCCTCCTGAGACCCCGACCCACCCCCCTCGTGGCAGGGGGGCGCGGGGGGAGAGGGAATGAAGTGGCTAATCCAATTGGAACCTTTGATCTGGACATTTCAGGAGTCCCTTTCGGTACCATGCTTGCTCTCCCTAGGAAGAATGTTCAGTCCAAGAGACCACCCCTCCAGCCCCCCACTGCCCCCCAGCTCCTCTCCCTGGGATGGTGTTGGGTGTGTGTAGAAGGGAGGCGTGGCCTTCAAGATCACGTGGTAGAGGGGAGCTATTGGAGTTACTGGTGCAGTGTTTTCTGGCCTTTGGGCAATGTCTTGCATCTTTTATTTGATTATCTTTTTTTAAAAAAAGATTTATTTTTATTTATTTCTCTCCCCTTCCTGCCCATTGTCTGCTCTCTGTGTCCATTTGCTGTGCGTTCTTCTGCGTCCGCTTGTATTATCCGCCGGCACTGGGAAACTGCGTCTCTCTTTTTTGTTGCATCATCTTGCTGCGTCAGCTCTCCGCTGTGTGTGGCACCACTCCTGGGTGGGCTGCGCTTCTTTCACACGGGGCGACTCTCCTTATGGGGTGCACTCCTTGAGTGTGGGGCACCCCTATATGGGGGCACCCCTGTGTGGCAGGGCACTCCTTGCGCGTGGCAGCACTGCACGTGAACCAGCTCATCACACGGGTCAGGAGGCCTTGGGTATTGAACCCTGGACCCTCCAAATGGTAGACGGACGCTCTATCACTTGAGCCACGTCTGCTTCCCTTACTTGATATCTTGAGTATCACCTCATTTTCCTCCTGGTGTCACCCACCCATGAAGACCACACTCCTTAGCCTGGCTTTCGAGCTTTCCCCACTGTGGGTTAGATTCCCACCTTTCAATTGCCTCGTATATGTTTTTTGTTTGTTTATGTTTTTTTGAAGTGCCTGAGCCAGGGCTGGACCCAGGACCTCATACATGGGAAGCGGGCGCTCAACCAATGAGCTATACCTACTCCCCGTCATATGATTTCAGTGGGTCCCTTAGGACCCAACTTAGATCCAGCCCCACCTTGACGATCTTCTGGGGCGCTGCTGCCTGGTCACTCCCTTTCTCTAAACTTTTGGGGTCCTTACACTTGGCAATTAATTCTGTTCTCCTGTGAGAGCTGTCTCTTCTTATTGTTTCATGTTGTTCACATGTTTCGTTGTTTAATTTCTTTTTTCATTGTATGATTTATAAGCTTTGGGGATATGGATGATGCTGTGTATTTTGTTGAACACCCCAAATCTCCTCATCAGGTGCAGTACGGAGAAGGAGCTCAGCAAATGTGTGTCCACAGACAAGGGGTTGTATCCCTAGTATATAAGGAGCTTCCAAAAACAGAGGAGAAAAGTACCAAGAATGCCACAGAAAAATGGGCGGGAGATAGGAACACATAATTCACAGGAAAAAAATATTCGAGTGGTCCTGGTTCATGTGAAACAATGCTCAACTGGCTCATAAAAAAACCAATGAGGGTTAAAACTACACAGATAGGTCTCTCTAACCAACCAGATCTGCAGAAACCCAGAAGTTTTCCTATGTACTCTTGGCAAGGCTGTAGAGAAACAGGCACCTGCGGCATTACCGGGAAACTTGATTGCGTCATGCAGCAATCTATTGCATTTGTGCTAAGAGGAAGGATGTGGGGAGTTAGCTTCTTCTTACTCTTACCTGAGCATTTTCCTTGCCCAAATCCTCCCTGTACCTCAAAGTTCTGCCTGTCCCCAGGTGGCACAAACTGCACACGTTCATGGCATCAGTCTCAGCTGCCATTGTTTCCAGGCCACGGCCAGGAGATGGGGAGAGGGATTCTCTGGGGCCTGAACAGTGTTGTTATGGAAGAGGCTGTGTAGGGCGCTGCTTGCACCTGCGCCAGTGCTGGTGGCTAGTGCCCCAGGCACCCTGTGTTCCTTAATAAATGTATTGTGTGTGTCCATGACAGGTGGGGCTCTCTAAAGCCTGGGGTCCAGACCAGGAACTTCTGCAACTTCTAAGGAAGGTTCTGCTTTGGAGTCATCGCCATTGAAAAAGAGCAAGGTGGAGAAAGGTATGTAGAAAATGCATGAGTGAAAGCGGGTGTACAAGTATATAGACATATATACCCATATTTTCTTGTTTACAAAAGGGAAGGGTAAAGCCATAATTTCTTACAAGTTATGTATAAGGAGAGAGAGAGAGAATAGGGTAGAGATACTGGAGTGAAGCTGGACTTGTCTGAATACACTTTGTTTTGTAGATATGACAAAAATAAAATTTTAGAAAAAGATAACACTGAAAATCTAAAGCAAATTAAAAAAAAAAAGAAACCTAACTCTTTTTTTTTAAGATTTATTTTTTAATTTATTTCTCTCCCCTTCCCCACCCCTCCCCCCAGTTGTCTGCTCTCTGTGTCCATTCGCTGTGCGTTCTTCTGTGTCTGCCTGTATTCTTGTCAGCAGCACCCAGAATCTGTGTCTCTTTTTGTTGCGTCATCTTGCTGTGTCAGCTCTCCGTGTGTGTGGCGCCATTCTTGGGCAGGCTGCACTTTCTTTCGCGCTTGGGCGGCTCTCCTTATGGGATGCACTCCTTGTGCGTGGGGCTCCCCTACATGGGGGACACCCCTGTGTGGCACGGCACTCCTTGCGTGCATCAGCACTGTGCGTGGACCAGCTTCTTACACGGGTCAGGAGGCCCTGGGTTTGAACCTTGGACTTCTCATGTGATAGGCAGACGCCCCATCCGCTGGGTCAAATCCACTTCCCAAGGAACCTCACTCTTTATCTAGTTGATGGCATAACCACACAGAGAAAAATCATTCAACCACAGAGAAAAAGCATTCCAAGTGAACTTAAAGCATAGAAACTTTATACCTACTGGGATCTACCCTAAAAACAAATAAAACTGTTGAAAGAGAAAAAGGGAGGACAGAAAGTGGAGGGAAGAAGAGGGAAAGAAAGGGGAGAAAAGGGAAGGGAAAAGGAAAATGAAAAGAAAAAAGAAATCTTGAACCATTTTCAGGAATCAAATTGTTGGTGGTAATGCTGATTTTGTTTTTCTGAGACTGCTGTGTATATTCTGTGGGATAAGAGAAATGAGTAATTCTGGTATATTGCCAAGAACCCAGATTTTCAGGGTAGAAAAAAGCAGATACAGATATAAGATAGATGAGGTTAAGTAAAAACTTCATGGGAAGCGGATGTGGCTCAAGTGATAGAGCTTCTACCTGGGTTTCATATGGGATGAGCTGGGTTCGATCCCTGGAGCCTCCTGGTGGAAAAGAAGAAGAGAAAGCACGCCCACGCAGCAAGCCAGTGCCTGCGAGAGTGCCCGCGTGGTGAGCGAGTGCTTGCGTGAGTGCCCCTGCAATGAGCCAGTGCCCCACACAAGTGAGTCACGCAGCAAGATGATGACATCAAAAGAGAGACAAGGGGAGAGTCAAGGTGAAGCGGAAATCAGGAACTGAGGTGGCGCAATTGACAAGGAACCTCTCTCCCCATCAGAGGTCTCCGGGATGGAATCCTGGTGAATCCTAGAGGAGAGAAAATGAGAAAAGGAGACAACACAGACAGCAAAAACAGCAGGGTGGGAGGAGGGCAAGGGGGAAAAGGATCAGGGCTCCTTGGAGAAATGGCTGGTCTAGGCTGAGGCAGGAAATACGTAAAATGAACTTTCTTGTCCATAACAAAGCAAGGTAATAAAACATCAAAAGCTACCAAGTTGTGACTAAAGGACCCGGGAGCTAACTTGAAGAGGTTCCCACTGGTCAAAGATGGGGAGGACAATTTGAGTACCATGAGGATAATAGCAGCAATAATTGAAATGAGAAATATGTTTAAATACCTGAGTTCATAATGATAAAAACAGAAAAGAAAATTCATTGGTTGACTTTGAAAAAGGCCAGGGAACGATCTCATAATTTTGAAAATGGGTAAAATTTAGAGAAAAAAATAACCAAGCATTTATCCTGCCCCTCTGATATAATTGGTACCTCTAGGTAACCAAATAGTTGATGAGGGAGAAGTTTCTCTTTCCAGAAGTATTCCAACTAATTAATGACAAAGGAGTGATACAACTGGAGTATCGTCATTTTATAACCCCTAAAAATATTGGATATAGGCAATAATCCTTAATGGATGCTATAGCAGTTTGATATTACTGATGAATTCCAAAAAGAAATATTGAATTATGTTTGTAAATGGGTCTTTTCCTCTGGGCATATGAGATTATATTGGATTCAGATATTTACTTGATTACTTCGTTAAGTAATCAAGTAAACCTCTTGTGTCAACAGGGTGTTGAGTCCCCACCCCTTGGTGAGTGGAGACTCACAGATAAAAGCCATGGCAAAGGACAGAGTTGAAGGCTTTTGATGTTGGAGTTTGATGCTGAAGCCTTAAGCTGGAGCCCAGGGAAATAAGCTCACAGAGGAAAGAGAAGCCAGCCCCAGGAAGAGGCAAGCCCTGGAAAGAAAGGAACCTTGAACCCAGAGAGAAGCAAGACCCTGGACGGGAGGAAGCCAGGAAGCCTGAACCCTTGCGGCCATCAGCAGCCATCGTGCCCCAACACCTGAAAATAGACTTTGGTGAGGGAAGAAACTTATGCTTCAATGGCCTGGTAACTGTAAGCTCCTACCCCAGATAAGCACCCTTTATAAAAACCAACCCATTTCTGGTATTTTGCATCAGCATCCCATTGGCTGATTAAGACAGATGCTAACATCTCAGAAAGCAAGCCAACCCGATGGAACTTGTTTTAGTTTCTGAGGCTGTTCAAGCAAATACCCTGAAATGGGTGGGCTAAAATCATGGGAATTTATCTGCTCACAGCTTTGAGGCCAGGAAGATGTCCAAATCAAGGCCTCATCAAAGTGATGCTTTCTCCCTGAAAATGGTGGAGCGCTGGGCCGCTGATCCTCAGCTCCTCTGTCACATGGCAAGGCACATGGTGACATCTCCTGGTCTCTCCCCTTTCTTCCGGTTTCCATGCCAGCTTCTTGCTTCCTGTGGCTTTTCTCTCTCTCGGTCTGAATTTCATTTCCTTATAAAGGACTCCGGTAGGAGGATTAAGACCCATCCTGATTGAGGTGGGTCACACCTTAACTGAAGTAGCCTCATCACAAGGTCCTCTTTACAAGGGTTCACATCCATAGGAAAAGATGAAGGTTAAGAACATGTCTTTCTGGGGGTACATGTAATTCCAAACCACCATAGAACTACAGAGTCCAGGAGTTATTCTTGTCAACAAATCAGACTTAGAGCTGATCAAGCCTCTAGATCTCACATCCAATTTGTCAGAAATACAGAGGAGAGAGAAACATGTTAAACTTCATCATAAGAAAACCATCTGCAAAAAAATCAGACCATGGGATATCTATAGGATAAACAGCCTGATTTCTTCACCAATAGATTGCCAGGAAAATAAAACAAAGGGAGAAAAAGAGATGGAAAAGAGACCTGTAGATTAAAAGATACTTAAAACACATATCAGCAAATGTTTTATATGGGCTTTATTTGAAACTTGATTCTAACAAATTGTAATATATATATATATATGGAAGATTTTGAACAGTGCATGGATATGCGATGATATTAAGGAATTACTGTTAAATTTTTTAGGTATGATAATGTGGTCAAATTTTAAAAGAATATTTATTTACCTTAGAGATACACACTGAAATATTTAAGACAAAATTAATATGATGTCTGGCATTTGCTTCAAAATAATCTGGAAGGGACAGTGGGTAGAGCTGTTCTGAAACATGATCACTCATGAGTTAAGAATTGTTAGAAGCTGGGTGACGGGTTATGGGGGTTCAACACACTATTTTTTCTCCTTTTGCCTAGGTTCATATCTTCCCATAATAAAAAATAAATAAGATTCAAAAGATATTTTTAATTGCAAAAACAGCATATGCTCTTTGAAAGATTTTCAAATCACACAGAAGGGTGTAAAGTAAAAAGGTAAAATCTCCTCCTCTCCCTGTTCCTCTATCCCAGGCCCCATCCCATCCTGGGAATAATCACTAAACAGCCCAGTTGGTATCTGTGGTAATATTTTGCATTATTGTTCACACACAGTCACTGTGCTACCCCGAGGACAGAACATCCTTGCCTACCCCATTGACTTCAGGTTTAGCCATGTGACTTCCTAGCACTAGGAAACCCAAAAAATGTGTGTGGCTCACTTTATCGCAATATTCGCTTTATCGCAGTATTCGCTTTCTTGCAGTGGCCTGGAACCACACCCGCAATATCTTGGAGGTGTGCCTGCGGAAATAATTACCTCTTCACACATGGTTGTCGGGAGGTTCAAATGACACGTGAAAGTAAAAAGCATCCAAGGTGTCCTGAGGAAGTAAAGCCGGTCTTGGCAAAGGTGGCTGACCTGACTGCCTTTTGCTCACTATTTGCCAAGGAATTTAGAAAAAATGGTACAGGAGATGTAAGCAACCCTAGGGACTTCAGGTCTCGCCTCAGCTTTGTTCTTAACACAACACTTGAGGGAAGGTGGAGAAAACGGAGCTCCACAGCCGTTCTGCCACAATTGCTTAAAGATACCACACATCCTCAAACAAAGGTTGAGTTGCCTTGAACGGCAGCGGTTGTCAGTGACAGAAACCCTAATCAAACCAGGCTAAGGAAAGAAGCAATCTATTGGCTCATGGAACGGGCAAGTGGGAGGGAAGATACTGTTTCAGGATGGACCAGACACAAGGGCTCACAGATTGTCTCTCCACTTCTCAGCTCTGCTCTCTTTTGTCTTCGTTTCCTTCAGAGACAGCCCTTCCCGGGTGGTGGCACAGATGGTCCCTCACAGCCTCCCAAGTACGTTACCAGTTTAGCAACCCCCGCAGAAGGAGCACTTCTCTTTCCCAAGAGTTCCAGAAGAAGTCTAGTGAGTAGGGTGTGCTAGATACACAGAAGGCGTTTCCCTGAGTCCATCCTGTGGCTCTGGGGACAGGCTGACCTGACTTCCCAGCACTGGGTTGCCTGGACATCCCCTGAGCTGGCGCTGAAGGAGGTGGCAGGGGAGGGGAGATCGTCCAAAAGAAAAACGATGGTGCTGTTACCAGAGGAAGGGGGAATGGAAGTCGGAGAGGGAAAACAACAGATTGCACCCCAGCCATCCTGGTGTAAGGTAACAAGCTCCACATAAAGAGTGCTTCTCCTCAAGCCTGCTGCTGGGTGCCTGTTTTCAGCTGGACCCTTTAAAGCAGGGCTTCTTAACCTTTTTTGTTCCATGGACCCTTTTGCTAATAGGTGAAAACCATGGACCCCTTACTAAGTTCACACTATACTGTATATCTAATAAATACATCACACCTGCACCAACACTTCCCCACAAGAATAATGTTTTTTTAAAAATTTCAATCCAAGCTCACAGACCCCTTGTTAAGAACCCATTTTTGGAAGCGGATGTGGCTCAACAGACAGAGCGTCCGCCTACCATATAGGAGGTCCAAGGGTTCAATACCCAGGGCCTCCTGGCTCGTGTGGTGAGCTGGCCCACGCACAGTGCTGCTGCGTGCAAGGAGTGCCAATCCACACAGGGATGTCCCTGAGTTAGGGTGCCCCCCAGGCAAGGAGTGGTCCCTGCACAAGGAAAGCCACCCCATGCGAAACCCCAGCCCGCCCAGAGTGGTGCCACACACACGGAGAGCTGACGCAGCAAAATGACAGAACAAAAGGAGACACAGATCCCCAGTGCCACCTGATGAAAATACAAGTGGACACAGGAGAACACACAGTGAATTGACACAGAGAGCAGACAATGGGGGGCTGGGGGGAGGGAGAGAAAGAAATAAATAAATCTTTAAAAAAAAAACCCCAGTTTTAAAGAGACCTGTTCCAAGCAGTAACGAGGTGTCCAGGCCCACCAAAGCTCCAGTCCACCGGCACTCCACCTTGTCCTAGGTCTGCTCCTTGTTTGCTGTCTCTAAGATGCCTTTCATCACCAATATTCCTTGCTCTCATCTTTCATGGCTCTGTAGCCCTCTTAGCATCCATGAGCATGAAACGCAAGAACTGTTTATTGCCACTTCCCTGCCCAACCCCGCATGTAACACCACCATATACTTACATCCTTACATCCTTGAGCTGCTCCTAGCTACCAGGCCCACCACTGGCAGAGAGTCTACCTGAATAATAGAGACAGAGCCCAAATGATGCTATATGAGCCCCTGAATCCAGCCGTACCTGAAGCCAGCCATATTTCCCAGATTTTTTCCCCCTGTTTTGTGAGCCAATGAATTCCTTTGTTGCTTAAGCAAAATTGTTTTTCTATCACTTACAGCTAAAGTCCCAAATATAGCGATACCTGTTCTGTATTATTTGGTGAGGATGTAAAAACAAATTAGATTCTCTCCCCACCGCTGAGTCATTCATCTTTGTGGCACTTAGCCCAGCACCACCTAATATTACTGGGGCCAAAACCAGTGAGAAGCATGAGAAGAAACTCAATGCCATACAGGGATGGAGATTTCTTCTCCCTGGCTAACGAAAGTAATTTATTTCAAGCACAGTTCAGACCCTGATCTAAAATACTGATGGCTTCCCATTCGCCACAGGATAAAGTCCAAACTCTTCAACCTGATACCAAAGGTCCCAACCCAAATTTCCATCATTACTTCCCAATATACTCAGTTCCTTCTTCTCCTCTACCTCCTTTGCTCCAGCCACAGCAAATTATCAATTATTCCCCCAAAGACATCACACACTTTCAGAAGTTGCTACATTTGTTTATAGTATCTCGGTCTACACATACTCCCATCCTCCATCTCAAAGTTCTACCCATCCATCAAAGGCCATCTCCTCTAGGAAGCCTCCACCCACCTCCCTACAGCAAGAATACCTAGTGCCCCTGTGCTCAGCTCCAGCCTAATCACATGTGCCCTGCAGCAGTGAACTTACTAACTTAGCTTGCAAGGTCAGGACTGGGATTCAGACCTAGTCTGTATGGTCTGAAGCTCTTGGTCAATAACTATTTTGCTAGTTAGAACAGAGTTTGTAAATGTTGTCATTTTGAATTAAACTGATAAAGAGAAAAGAGGCTGGGAAGCGGACTTGGCCCAATGGATAGGGTGTCCGTCTACCACATGGGAGGTCCGCGGTTCAAACCCCGGGCCTCCTTGACCCGTGTGGAGCTGGCCCACGTGCGGTGCTGATGCGGGCAAGGAGTGCCGTGCCACGCAGGGGTGTCCCCGCGTAGAGGAGCCCCACGTGCAAGGATTGCGCCCCGTAAGGAGAGCCGCCCAGCGCAAAAGAAAGTGCAGCCTGCCCAAGAATGGCGCTGCACACAAGGAGAGCTGACACAACGAGATGATGCAACAAAATGAAACACAGATTCCCGGTGCCGCTGATAAGGATAGTAGCTGTTACAGAAGAACACACAGTGAATGGACACAGAGAGCAGACAACTGGGGTTGGGGGTTGGGGGGAGAAGGGGAGAGAAATAAATAAAAAATAAATCTTTAAAAAAAGTAAGAGAGAAAAGAGACCAGGAGGAGGAGAGGAGCTGTCCAGTACATTTATGATGGTTTTCCAGTCACCTGTAGAAAAAGAATAAAGTTAAAACTGTCCAAATATGAACTAAAACACAATCACACTTTCCCCCCCAGCCTTCTGAGCTCATCCACCTTGGCTCCCCATCCTTGCAATGGTCAGAGTTTGGGTCCCTTGCATCATCTACTTGGGTGGGCTTTGAAATCATTGGAGGACCTGAGAAGAGCCTTTGAAACCTGAGAATGACTCCTGTCCAGTGGCCATTCCAGCCTCAAGGCTCCAGGACAGTGACAAACCCTCCCTCCCTCTGAGGTCCTTCTAGGACCTCTGACTCTGGTCCCAGACTCTGACCACCTAGTTGAAAACCCCAAACCAAAGACACACCAAGAAGATATTCTGCGTCTGGCCCCCAACAGGGTGGTCTGGAAGCCCGCCAGCTTCACGGTAAAGGTGACGGCGGACGGCTGGTCCCAGGCAATGCCGACCCCAGCCCAAAAGGAAACGATGTCTGGCCCAGAGCGCAGCCTCACTGCCTAGTGGTCCGAGCACTTGCCAGAAGCGGGGCTAGTGCAGTCTGCCTCCAGACAAGCGAGGTAAGAATCACATCACTGCAGAGGCTGAGAGTTACAGGCTTCGTCGCCCTGAAACAGCTGAGGAACGGTCGCCCGTTACCTTGCTGCCTGTCTTTCACAGAGAGACTTCCAGAGAGCATCCCAGTAACATAGATCTCTTTATTTCTCTCCACTAGAATGCTTCCCTTGTGCCCCAAATCAGCCTTCTGGGTTTGGGTTCCAGCTACCTCCTAGGTAGGCGTCCTCTCTGGTGTTTTGGTGGGTCTCGCTGAATTGGGTGGTTCCTGAGTTAGGGACTTTTCCTAGACCAGGAGCTGAGAACAACCGGCCTCTTTAGGAAAACTACCAAATAAATTGAAGAGGAAAAGGAAGTCTTAATAATAGGCCTTCTAGAGCACTTATCAGGAACTATTCCAAGCACTTTACATGGGTAGGTAATGCAGTCAGTTATATCATTTTCCCAAATAGTCTCCCACTCCTTGTGGGCCACCTTCACCACCTGCAGTCATTAGGCATAGCCATGTAACTGGCTTGTGAACAGAAGTGACATGTGTCACTCTCAAGAAGAAACCTTAAGAACCATTGCATGGCTCCACCTTCCGTCACTATTTTCCTGTTGCCCGGACTCCAGAAATGACCCCAGTCAGCTGCTTCTCTGCCCCAGAGATGTGAGCCAAAGCCAACCTGCAATGGACATGTGATATAGACAAGAAATAAACCTTTGTTGTTGTAAATCACCGAGTTCTTGGAGTTGTTTGTTATGCAGCACAGCTTAGTCTGAGCTGACTATTATCATCATCCCATTTCACAGATGAGGGAACCAAGGCACCAAGAGATTGTGCAACTTGCCCAAGGTACAGTCAGGAAGTAGAAGAGCCCGGTTTCAATTCCAAGTAGCCTGGCTTCAGAGTCCAGGCTCTTAACTATACTGCCACTGCAGGGCTCTTTGTTACATCCTTTTAAAACTCCTTCAGCTGGCAATATCCCCACGTAGGCTCTGTTTTTCTGCATCCCCATGGTGATGATTACAAATAGTCAATAGATCATTTGATCTTCCAGAGATAAAGTAGACCAGGTAGCTAGATTCTGTATAAATATAACTGGTTATTGAATGAGCTGTATTCACTGGTCTGCAAAGCAGGAAACAACTCTATCCTTTTCCACACCTCAATTATCCTGAAATTAACAATTTCATCCCTAGAGATTTGAAAATTGAGGTCAAATCTAAAATCAAAGCTTGGGAAGCGGACTTGGCCCAGTGGTTAGGGCATCCGTCTACCACATGGGAGGTCCGCGGTTCAAACCCCGGGCCTCCTTGACCCGTGTGGAGCTGGCCCATGCGCAGTGCTCGTGCGTGCAAGAAGTGCTGTGCCACGCAGGGGTGTCCCCCGTGTAGCGGAGCCCTATGTGCAAGGAATGCGCCCCGTAAGGAGAGCCGCCCAGCGCAAAAGAAAGTGCAGCCTGCCCAGGAATGGCGCTGCACACACGGAGAGCTGGCACAACAAGATCACGCAAGAAAAAGAAACACAGATTCCGTGCCGCTGACAACAACAGAAGCGGACAAAGAAGAACACACAGCAAATAGGCACAGAGAACAGACCCTGGGGGGTGGGGAGGGGAGAGAAATTAAAAATAAGTAAGTAAATAAATAAAATCAAAGCTCCAGTCCTTCAGCCGCTTGAAAGCTTCTTTCTGGTCCCACGTTCGGACACTTGCCGTAGGGAGGTCCTGGTTGGCTTCCTCCCTGACTTGCTGTAGGACTCGTCCAGGCCTACACTTAGGCTCCTGCAGAATTGGGGCTGGGGGTGGGATGGAGGATAAAAAGCAGAGAAAGCCTTGCTTGGTTTTGGAGTCCTCTCTGTGTGGCAGGTGATCAAATGTCAGCTCTTCGTGACTAGAGCCTCTATATGGACTTCC
Source organism: Dasypus novemcinctus (assembly GCF_030445035.2). Classification (NCBI taxonomy): domain Eukaryota; kingdom Metazoa; phylum Chordata; class Mammalia; order Cingulata; family Dasypodidae; genus Dasypus; species Dasypus novemcinctus. The sequence goes on along the minus strand of NC_080693.1, from coordinate 24,261,942 downwards.
CCCTGGAGATACCCACTTTCCAGCCCAGGTAATGTAAGATCCGGCTAAGCACTCAGGACCAGCCCTCCTCTCCCGCAGGCGATGCATCCCACATCTTTCTGCTGGGGTAGCCTGGATCCTGGCAGAGAGCCCTCTTATGTAGGGTCCTTCTATATATATTTATCTATGTTTTTAACAGCTTTATTGAGACATAATTGGCATGCAGTAAACTGTATACATTTAAAGTGTACTGTCTGAAAAGTTTTGACTTTTGTATTCCCCATGAAACCACAAGGCAGATCACAAACATATCCATCGTCCCCCCAAGTTTCCTCCTGGTTCTTGGCAATTCCTCCCTCCTGCACCTCCCCCAGCCCCAGGCAGCACAGATGTGCTTTCTGCCACTATAGATTAGTTTGCATTTTCTTGCATTCTAAATAAATGGAGTCATATGGTATGCATTTTCTTTTTTGCCTGGCTTCATCTGTTCGGCGTAATTATTTTTAGATTCATTATGGGGTCCTTTTCAAGATGCCCTAAGTCCAGCCACCTTCCCATGGGTCTGCGGGACCCATGGGAAAGTTCACTCATCCGCGTCCTATCACACAAAGCAGGGGCAGCCCGTCCCCAGGCTGCTGCCACGAGCTGCTCAGGCCAGCTCGCACCTTTGTCCTCCAGGTGTGGTGGGCTCCAGCGTGAGGCCGCCTCACTCCAGAGGACCCAGCCAAACTCTCCAAGCATTCCTCCTGCAGGCCCCTTTGGCTTGAGGTTGGGGTAAGGTACCCCCAGCCCTCTTTACACCACGTCCTGATGGCTTACGGGAAACCCTCCCTTTCCAATTTTCTGAAAATACCTTAGGACCTCGTACACCCACCTGTGGTTGATGCCCTGAAAGTGCCAGGACTGTTTTTTGCTTTTGTTTTTTGGCTCGTTCTTTAGCAAGCTCTGCCTAATGGCCTGGAGCTTTTCTTTAGAGTGTGTGGGCACCTAGCCTCCTGTGTTCTCAGCATAGGACCTCAGCTCAAGGGGAGACAAAAGGTGACATGTCTCTATCCTTGACACCTTCAGTTGTCCCTATAACCCGTGTCCCAGCCATCACCAGCTTCTGAGGTCATGCTGCCCTTTAAAATCTGAATCACAATAGCCCAGGTCCCCAGTCCCCTTGTCCACAGACACAGTTCTTCCAGGTCCTCCTCTGCAAGTTCTTTAGGACTCCGTAAGACATGCTCACCTGAGCTTGACATCTGCTCTCCTTCTTGCTTCCACCCCAATCAGTCATGAGGGTCTGCATCTCCACCTCACCCTCTTCTCTCCAAGGACCCCTCCTCGGTCTAGCGCCTGTTCGGGTAGCGGCCGCCCCTCCCCTTCATCCCAAGCACAAGACTCCTCCCTTGAGTGCCCACAGCAAGCCTAGCCAGCTGTGAACGTTTCAGGAGACTTTACTGAAAGGTAAGCACAAAGGGTGGTGTGGAGAGGCTCCACCGAAGTTCTTATTAGCGTTGCCAGATTTAGCAGATGAAAGTACAGGATGCCCAGTTAAATTTGAATTTCAGATAGACAACAAATCATTTTTTTTTAGACGCCTCTCCTGTCCCAGGTGATGTGCCAAACCACGGTGATGTTCGCGACATACTTAATCCTGAAATAATTGTTGGTTGTCTGAAATTTAAATTTGACTGGCCCAGCATTTAATCTGGCAGTCCCACCCCTGCTGGGTGTCTCTGTGGCCCCTGGCCCATCCCCAGCTGCAGAGTCCAATTTACCTCCCACAGTGGGGGTGTCCTGGAGAAACCCTCCCTTCCTGGGAGTCCCGGCTTCTCATTCCTTAAGGCTCCAAGAACAGGAAGCTGTTTTCTCCTGGGAGAGTCTAAGTCTCCCTCCAAGTCTCCGTTCCTGGCCCCAGGATGAGCTGATAAATGGAGCCATCCATTCCTTTCAAGGAAAACCCCACCCCCACCCGTAAGAACGGTGGTCTTGCCCTCCGGCTCCTAAAGGCATCAGAACGATATTCTGAACCAGTCCATTTCCTTGAGTGTAGATAGCAGAGTTGTTCTAGAACAACCCAGACCCAAGAAGGTCAGTCGGAGAGCCCAGGTGTCCTCAGATGATCCCTGATGACCTTCAGGGGACCTGAGCCTGAGCTGACTCGTCTCCTGCTCTGTGTGCTTCCTGGCTTTGCCCATCCCGCCCGGGTCTTGGCCCAGAGCACATCGCACATCTCCCCAGAAGAAACAACCATTTTTGAAACAGGGGAAGGCAATCTTGTGCGTTATCATGCACAGCAAGGATCCTCCCCATTCTAGAACCGGACTTTGCCTTTAAAGTATTTCCCCAGATCAACTTTACGGGTTGCCCTCAGGCTAAAATCCAGCTTCCACCTAAACTGAAAGGCTGCTTGTACAACTAGAACATCAGTTTTTCCCCACGCAGAACCATTTCCAACCAAAATGAAGGGGCTCAGTCTTAGCCAAGACCCCACCACTGCCCGTGCACCCGACTGATGTGTGCTAAGTATTTGGGTTCAAGACATAGTGAGGCCACAAACAGCAGCCCTCCTGGCATTGGATTCTTCAGAAACATGCATTTTCCAGATAACTGAAGCTTATCTCTACAAAAGGCAACTTTTGTTTATTTTAGCCGGTTTGGTGGGGAGCCTTTGAAAACGTCACAGCACAGTGTGCTTGGGCTGCTATTTTTCTTGGACAGGCTACCAGATGCTTTCACCCTGTTAATGTGTCAGACTCTAGCAGCCCCCTCCCCATTTTTCCCTCACTGGATGAGAGGGTTTAAAAAGAGCAAAAAGAATCTTGTAAGAAAAGGACCTACAGACTTTTACTAAAGCTGGGTAAGTGTTGGATTCCTCTGGGTGCTTGGCTATGTCGCGTAAGAGAATTTAAGACCGTGCCAGCTTAGTTAGGCCAGTGAAAAGAATTTATTGAGAAATGGGGGGAAAGAACAGATCTAGCTGAGAAATGGGAGAAGGACGGAAATATGCACTGAGATTCGAAGTGGGTTCCTCTGCGGCTTGTGTGGTTACCTTTATTAAACTACTCATTACTTCTCCCCTTGCTAATGCCAAGCTGTTATTGGTTATCCCACCAATGGTGGGGGCCAGTGGTGAGGACTTTTATGTTATCCAGGACCAATGGGGAAGTCTGTTTGGAAATATCCAGGGCCCCCCTTTAGCCCTGGAGAAAGTCCCAACTGGGACCTCAAGGCCAAGGTCTCACGGGGTCTTGTGGCCATGTCTGTTGGCCATGTTGTCTGTCGGCCATGTTGTGGCTTGTCTTCTCCTCTTTCCCTGAACTAACCTGCCTCATTACAAATAAAGCTCTTGGCTTTATCATGGGACTTTGGGAAGGTTATTCCCAGAGCTCGAGGGGTTTTGTGCTGCCTTATGGCTTAATTTAAGGTTAAGATTTCCCTCCTTCCGAATCGGTGGGATGTTATTGTAATGAAATGTGCAAGTTCCTTTAGAACCAGCTATGGCAAGCTATAAAAGTTAAAGCTGTTGCTAAGGGAACCAGGCAAAGCTCGCTTAATGTATAAGCCTGGTTATTATATTTAAAATTCAAGTAGCAGCCAGAGATTCCTATCGGGAGAGGAAAGACTGCTTTTGAAGAGGGAAGTGGAAAATTACTCCTCACTCGTGGGATAAGGCAGTTCTGAGGAGGGTCCTTAATGGCTTTGAGACAAAGGTATGTGCCTCATCTTAATTCTGTATTCTCGTGGTGGAAGGAGAGGGAAGCCCCTCTTCCAATAGGAAAGTGGAGAAGTAGAGCAAGTTTCTTCTCCCATTAGAGGGAGAAGAAGGTCTGAGCAGAGTCCTTGGCTATCAGATCAGCTCTAGAGACTTAAAGAACAACTCTGAGCTAGAAGCAACTCTTCAAGAAGTGTTTGGCTCCTGAAGCACATAGGTGAGAAAAAGCCAAAGATTGTCTTTCTCTCATAAAAGAAAAGACGTAAAATATTAAAAAGTCGTGGTTGAAGGAAAGACATTAAATTGTCCCTAGCAGCAGGTTGAGATCACCTTCCCAGAATCCTCCCGCCACCACCCTCCATCCCCCACCCTCATCGTCCTTCACCTCTACTTTTCTACGGTAGGAAGGGCACCACCACCTTGGGTCAAAGAATCTTGGATTTTATTTATTTATTTATTTTTAAAATCGTATTCACTTTTTTTTTTTTAAGATTTATTTATTTATTTCTCTCTTCCCTCCAGTTGTCTGCTCTCTGTATCTGTTTGCTGTGTGTTCTTCTGTGACTGCATCTATCCTTATCAGCGGCACCGGGAATCTGTTTCTTTTTGCTGTATCATCTTGCTGTGTCAGCTTTCTGTGTGGGCGGCGCCATTCCTGGGCAGGCTGCACTTTCTTTCGCGCTGGGTGGCTCTCCTTACGGGGCGCACTCCTTGCGCGTGGGGCTCCCCTACGTGGGGGACATCCCTGCGTGGCACGGCACTCCTTGCGCGCATCAGCACTGCGCATGGGCCAGCTCCACACGGGTCAAGGAGGCCCGGGGTTTGAACCGTGGACCTCCCATGTGGTAGGTGGACGCCCTATCCATTGGGCCAAGTCTGCTTCCCAGAATCTTGGATTTTAAATGATCACCTCATTGATTAGACTTAATTAACCAGTGCACAAAGCAAGGGCCTCCGAGGCGCTACTTCAGGAGGAATGGGACCCTCACCTCCTTACCCAGGCTGTTTTCCATTTCAGAGGCAGGAATACCTCTGGAAGATTCGGGAATTTTCTCATTTAATAGCATTCCCTTGAAGCTAGAAGGAACAATATTTCCACAGGGTGTCCCTTAGAATGCTAGCCCAGGAGATGTGCCACCAATTAATGGTGTCACCAAACAAATGAGTCTGGGCAAGTCTTAAGGCTCCATTCCCCCCACCCCTGCTGAGCCTCAATGCACATTCAATAGAAGACTCAACGAAGTCTGAAATCGAAGGCCGTCTGTTCTCGGTGTCTATTGGCTGTGTCTTGTTTCTTTGTCCGCTTCTGTTGTCCTCAGTGGCACGGGAAGTGTGGGCGGCGCCATTCCTGGGCAGGCTGCACTTTCTTTCGCACTGGGCGGCTCTCCTTATGGGGCGCACTCCTTGCGCGTGGGGCTCCCTTACGTGGGGGACACCCCTGCATGGCAGGGTACTCCTTGCATGCATCAGCACTGCGTATGGGCCAGCTGCACACGGGTCAAGGAGGCCCGGGGTTTGAACCGTGGACCTCCCATGTGGTAGACGGACGCCCTAACCACTGGGCCAAGTCCGTTTCTCTGAAGCTGTGCTTTTAAACTCTGGTGTGGGGTGTCCCTCCCACCCCCATCTGGGTTGCTTTCCTGCTGCCCTTCCTGGGTGCCCAGAAGGGCGAGTTAAGTTCACTGGAGACCCCAGGAGCCCCCCGGGCTGCCTAAGGGCGGGCCCCGGGCACCAACCTCACAGCGCTCTGAGCCCCCGTCTTCCATCTCTCTTCCTTTCTCCAAAATAGGGCCAGGCGAGTTCAGAGATTTCCTGTCACCTCCCAGCAAATCTGGAATTCTCCTGGTGATAAGACTCACCTGGGGTGCTTGTCAAAGAGCAGATTCCCAGGCTCTTACTCTGGAGCTTCTGCTTCAGTAGGTTCTGAATCAGAACTTGGGGAGAAAAAAAATTTTTTTTTCCCAAACAAGCATCCCAGGTGATTTTCTCTTGGTGGAAGTTTGGGTATCCTCTGACCTTCACACCCAAAAAGATCTTAGAAGGACATCCTGTAGCTCATTCATTCCCCTGCTTCCCAGACAAAGCAGCTGAGGTTCAACAGAGCTGAAGAGATGGACTGCCCACATTCTCACAGCCGCTTTTCTAATTGCCTTTACAATGGAAACAGGAGCGAAACACTCATTTGCTCTGGGAAAGGTCGAGGCCAGAGGCAGGTCTGTTAATTTCTGAAATGAAATGTGGTCCTCTATTCATCCCAGTGAACCCTACCCCCTTCCATCCCTTCCGCCCCAGAAGATAACCTTCTCTCAGTTGCCCCTCCCTTGTCCTGCCCACCTGGGCAGCTGCACACACCCTGGAACGCATCCCCGCTGCTCTCTCCTGGCTACAGACCCAACCGCCACTGCGCTGGTGACCCAAGCTGCTTCCTGAGCCGTGATGGAGACCAAATGTTGTTTGGCTTTCCCCGCCGACCCCATTTCCTTCTGAGAACCATCTCAGGCCTTAAAACTATGCTGCAAGAGGAAGCAGCAGCCTCCAAGGCCTCCCACCCCAAGGAGCTTATCCCTACCCAGCCCGGCTGGAGAACCTGCCGCCCTGGCCGGGCGCAGGAGACGGATGAGCCGAGACGAGGCTGGGCACGCGCTCAGCATTCCGTCGTCACTTGGCAGGTCCTTGTCAAACAACAGATGGAAAAGTCTGAGGACACTCAATTCCCCAAATTCCTTTTCCGAGAGCTCTACTCTGTCCCAGCCCCAACAAATTGGATGCCTTTCAAGTTAGTTAAAACCCGGCCCCTCCCCACCCACGTGAACACCCATTTTCTTTGCTTTGGGTCCCTGGAGGGGGACATCTAAGAGATGAAGAGGCCACTGGGTATATTGTGGTTCTCCCTGAGGTGTCTGCCAAGCTCCCCTGGGAGGTCGTGCTCCCCACCCGGAGTCACAGGGTCTGTGCTTGCAGGGGTCTTAGCCCTAGACTTGTCCCAGGGGGCCGACACGTTAGATGCGGGGTAAGAGCTACTTCATGAGGTTGTCATGAGAATGAAATGAGATGGAAAGTGCTTGCCACACAGTTAAATGCTTGGGGGATGGCAGTGATTTTTATTTCCTCGAGCTCTCAGGGCTCTTAAATTATGGGTTTTCATGGAACATAAACATGCACGACAGAAGAACACCTGAAATTTGACCCAAGAATGTGTCACTTGATCTATATTGCTAAATTGCTCTTGAGAAAAGACGAATCAATTTATGCTTACATCTACAATGTAGGAGAAAGCTTGCTTTCCTTTTTCCCCTAACCAAGATTGGGGTTAATCGCTTTTCTTTTTTTTTTTTTAGGGCAGTTGTAGGTTTACAGAAAAGTCAGGAAGAAAGGACAGCGTGCCCATCGAACCCCTCCCACACACACAGTTTTCCCTATTATTTGTTGCAATCAATGAAGTGATTTTTTAATTATATTATTAACTATACTAGTTATATTATAGCCCATAGTTTACAGTAGAGTTCACTCTTTGCATTGCACAGTTCTATATGCTTTTAGAACTTTTTATTCTGGTAACATGGTCTGCTGTGTCTCATTACCTAGCCTAATATTTCCCATTTTAACCACTTTCAAATATTCAATTTAGTGGAGCAAATTGAGCAAATTACATTCATGATGCTGTGATTCCATCACCACCAGCCATGACCAAAACTTTTAGATCGCAGCATTTCTGAAGTCATTGGCGGTTTGACAAATTCTCTCCTTGTTGTTCTGATTGGTGAATCTGTGATCATTGGTGAGGCTGAAGATTTTTTTCATATTTATTGGACATTTTGGAATTTCCTCTTTCGTGATTTTCTTGTTCATGTCCTTTTTTTACTTTCCTAAGTAGTTGTCATTTTAAATTAATTCACAAGAATAATTTATAATTGTATCCATTTACATTTATTAAATTACAATCTTTACATATCAAAAATATAAACACTTTACCTGTCATTTATGGTGTAAATTTTTTCCAACTTTGTCTTTTACTTATATTTTATTCTAGTATTTCTATTATTTTCTTATAATATCGCCATATTTATACTTTTTTTTTAGGTGGTATGGGAGATTGAACCTGGGGCCTTGGATGTGGGAGGCAGGCGCTCAACCACGGAGCTATATCAGCTGCCCATATTTATACCTTTAGTCCATCTAGAATTGTGCAGCTTGGTAGCCACGAGCCACAAAGGGCTATTTAAATTTTAAACAATTACAATAAAAATTCAGTTCCTCAGTCACAGCAGCCATGTTTCACCTGCTCAGTGATCAATATGTGGTTGTGGCTACCACATTGAAGGGTGCAGATAAAAAATATTTCCATCATTGCAGAAAGTTCGATTGGGCAGCACTGATCTAGAATTTATTGTGTGAATGATGGGGAAGGGGAGAGAATCTAACATTTTATCCAAAATGGTTTAGGCAGTTGTTCTAACAGCATCTTTTGAGTAATCCATCATTTCAGTCCTGATTTGAGGTATCACATTTATTATATTTGTATATCTAATAATATATATTTGGATCATTTTTGACCTTCTATTTTATTCCTTTACCTGCCTTTCTACCTTTTTAATTCTCACAGGACCACACAATTTCAACCATTGTAATCCTATAATATATAGGTGCTGGGGATTGAACCCAGGGCCCCGTGCATGGGAAGGAGACACTCAGCCACTTGAGCTACATCTGCTCCCCCTATAATATATTTTAATGTTTAATATTTTCTTTCCTCATTACTCTTCAATAAAAAAATATTTTTTGGTAATCCTCACACTTAAAAATGTATTTTTCTAATACTTATCTTTTCCAAGAATACTTTAGAACCGTCCTGTGGTTTATAATTACATTGATACAATAACTCGACTCATGAAGGGCCTTTATCTTACAGCTGTTTACTCAACCTCCTCTACTTCCCATCAAACTCCACAAGCTAATTAGTTTTTTTTTTTTTAAGCTTTATTTATTTATTCCACCCATTGTTTTTGGGCTTGCTGTCCACTCTGTGTGGCCACTTGTTGTGCATTCTTCTGTGTCTGCTTGTCTTCTCTTTAGGTGGCACCAGGATTTGATCCTGGGACCTTCCAGAGTGGGAAAGGGGCACTCAATCTCTTGCGCCACCTCAGCTCCCTGGTCTGCTGTGTCTCTTATTACCTCTCCTCTGTATCTTTTTTAGTTGCATCATCTTGCTGCTCCAACTCTCCACATGGGCCAGCTCATCTTCACCAGGAGGCCCCAGGAATCAAACCCTGGACTTCCCATATGGTAGACAGGAGCCCAGTTGCTTGAGCCACATCTGCTTCCCCCAATTAGGTTTAACCACTTGCCCTTCCAAGAACATGCCTGCCCTCTGCCCCCTTGTCACTTGGGCATGCTTCCTCTGCCTGGAGCACATTCTCATTATTGGTCCACTCAGGACTTAGACTGATGCTCTCAGCCCAAAGCTCCCTTCTCAGAAACCCTCTCGCATTTCCCTGGGCAGATGTAAGTGCTTCTTCTACTGTTGTGTTTTGTACATTCCTTTGTTGAAACAATCATCTTATTATTTTGCATTTGTTTACAAGTTTGTCTCTTCACCATGGTAAACAATTTTTATACAAATCAATTTATTAATACATATTAATAAAATACAATTCATCCAGAGTGTACAATCAATGGCATTTGCTGTACTCAGAGTTACATGTTCATCACTTCAATCATTATTAAAGCATTTTCATTATTTTAATAATAATAATGAACAATATAAAACAGACAAAAAAATTCCTCACCTCTCAATCCCTTTATGCTTCCCCCACTGTATGTAGCTGCTGTTTCTAAGCTATTCTATACAAAGGGTATAATCAATGGCTTTTAGTATATTCACAATTTTCTATATTCATCTTCTCAAAAATTTTAGAATAATTTCTTTACTCCAAAAACAAAGACTCCACACCCCTTAACATTCCTTCCTCAGACCTACATAACCATTAATCTCCTTCATCTTTATAAGTTTATTTATATTTACTTTTTTCTTAAGATTTAATTTTTATTTCTCTCCCTGCCCACCCACCCCCCATTGTCTGCTCTCTCTGTCCATTTGCTATGTGTGTTCTGTGTCCGCTTGGATTCTTGTCAGCAACACTGGGAATCTGTGTCTCTTTTTGTTGCATCATCTTGCTGTGTCAGCTCTCCATGTGTGTGGTGCCACTCCTGGGCAGGCTGCACTTTTTTTGCGCAGGGCAGCTCTTCTTACGGGGTGCACTCCTTGTGCATGTGGCTCCCCTATGCAGGGGACACCCCTGCATGGCAGGGCACTCCTTGCATGTGGCAGCACTGTGCGTGGGCCAGCTCACCACACGGGCCAGGAGGCCCTGGGTTTGAACCCTGGACCTCCCATGTGGTAGGCAGATGCTCTATCAGTTGAGCCAAACCCACTTCTCTATATTTACATTTTATATAATGGGATCATACAATATGTAGTACTCTGTATCTGGTCTCCTTCACTTAGTATGCTTGTTTTTGTCTGATATTAGCATTTTGTACTATTGACTTACATTTGTTTTGTTGCAAAGAAAAAAGTCTTATATATGCAATTCTACCCATATTTATATTTCATATAATATATTTATATTTCATATACTATATTTAGTCACAATAGGGCAATCATATAGTATTTGTCCTTTTGTATCTGGCTTGCCTCACTCAATGTAATGTTCTCTAGGTTCATCCATTTTGTCATATGTTTCGTGATTTCATGTCTTCTTACTGCTGCATAATATTCCATTGTGTGTATACTCCATAATTTGTTTATCCATTCATCAGTTGATGGACTTCTGGGTTGTTTCCAACTTTTGACTATGATGAATAATGCTGCTGTGAACACTGGTGTGCAGATGTCTGTCTGTGTCACTGCTCTCAGTTCTTCTGGGTGTATACCTAGCAATGGTATTGCCGGCTCCCATGGCAAGTCTATATTCATCTTCTTCAGGAACTGCCAAACAGTCCTCCACAGTGGCTGTACCATTCTACATTCCCACCAACAGTGAATAAGTGTCCCTGTCTCTCTACATCCTCTCCAACATCTACAGTGTTTTGACTTTTTCATAGTGGCCAGTCTAGTAGGTATGAAAGAGTATCATTTTAGTTTTGTTTTTTTTAAAGATTTATTTTATTTATTTATTTCTCTCCACCCTCTTGTTGTTTTTCACTTGCTCTGTCTGTTCGTCTTCCCTGTCTCTTTAGGAGGCACTAGGAGCTGAACCTGGGACTTCTGATGTGGGAGGGAGGTACCCAATAGCTTGAGTCATCTCTGCTCCCTGCTTTGTTGTATCTCTCATTGTGTTTTTCCTCCCTGCATCTTGTTGCATCATCTTGTTCCGTTAGCTCGTTGCACCTGCCCGTCACGTCAGCTCGATGTCTTCTTTAGGAGGCACCAGGAACCTCTGCTCATGCTTTGTTGCGTCTGACATTATGTTTTTTTTCTTCTTGTGTCTCTTGTTGTGTCAGCTTGCTGCACCTGCCCGTCATGCCAGCTCGCTGTCTTCTTTAGGAGGCACTGGGAACCGAACCAGGGACCCAGGAGCCCAGTCGCCTGAGCCACATCCACTTCCCTCTCACTGTAGTTTTGATTTGCATTTCCTTAACTGTTAGTGATGTTGAACATTTTTTCATGTGTTTCTTCGCCATTTGTATTTCTTCTTTGGACAGTTATCTTTTCAAGTCTTTTTCCCATTTTTGATAAACAATTTAAGGGCAGGGACTGTGTGCTTTCAGCTTTGAATTCCCATAACCTACCAGAGTTTTGGCTCAAGGTAGTTCTCTGTAAATATGTATTGAATTCAGGGGCGGGTGTAGCTCAGTGCTTGATGCCTGCTTCCCATATAAGAGGTCCCAGTTTCAATCCCTGGTACCTCCTTAAAAAAATCTACTGAATCAAAGAACATAGGGTATAACTCCGGTGAAGCTGGAAAAGTTGTCTGTGGCATGCCGTGGAAGGCTTTGCATGTGGGTATCGATGGGCTTTGAGCTGGCTGGGGTGGGACAAGCTGTACTGTATAAATTCAGTCTAGCAGTGATGTCGTAGCTGATTTGGAGTGGGAAAGCGACGGAAAGTCCGGAGACCAGTTAAGAGGCCATTTCATGAGTTCAAAGACTCAGAGTAAAGCCCTGAAGAGAGTGGTGGCTGGAGCTTGGAAAGGAAGAGGCATCACTGAGGGTTAATGCAGGGTTAGAACTGCCAGGAACCTAAAGGCAGGCAGAACCAACGTGATGAGGAGTCTAACAGGATCTTTCTGCAGTTTGTTCTCATGGACTTTTCACCACCTATAAATGTTTCAAGTTATTCACAAACTTTACAATGGGATTTTTACTACAAAATCTTGCTGAAGGATTGGAATGTGTTGGGGATTGAATCATGTCCCCCACAAAAGGCATGTTGAGATCTCAACCCCTGGCCCTGGGGTGTGAATGCATTAGTAAAGAGGCCCTTTGGGCAAGCGGAGTTGGTCCAACAGATAGGGCGTCTGTCTATCACATAGGAGGTCCAAGGTTCGAACCCAGGGCCTCCTGACCCGTGTGGAGCTGGCCCATGCGCAGTGCTGATGTGTGCGAAGAGTGCCGTGCCACGCAGGGGTGTCCCTTGTGTAGGGGAGCCCCAAGCGCAAGGAGTGCGCCCCAGAAGGAGAGCCGCCCAGCGTGAAAAAATTGCAGCCTGCCCAGGAGTGACGCCGCACACACGAACCGCTGACGCAGCAAGATGACGCAACAAAATGCGACACAGATTCCGGGTGCTGCTGACAAAAATACAAGCAAACACAGAAGAACACACAGCGAGTGGACACAGAGAGCAGACAACTGGGGGGGGGGGGCGGTGAAGGGGAGAGAAATAAGTAAATAATACATCTTAAAAAAAAAAGAGGTCCTTTGAAGGTGTTATTGGTTCAGGGGTTCAGACTGAAGGAGGGTGGGCCTTCATCCAGGAGGACTGAAGTCCTTATAAACAAAGGAAATTGGACACAGAGGGAGAAGCCAAAAGCTGAAAGTCAACGGAACCCAGAAGAGAAGGCGAAGATGCCGCGATGTGCACTGTCACGTGGTGGGAAAGTCAAGGGACCCTAAAGACTGAAAATAGAGACACCAAGAGGAGGCAAGACCCATTTGGCTCTGGGTTGGGGTGAGCCTTGGTGCTGCCATCATTCTTGGGGAGACTGGGAGCTGGAACTGGAGGAGTAGCAGGTAGAGCTGTGACGCCCAAGTCTGCCAGAAATTTTCACTGCCGGCAGATCCCCACCTCGCAAGGGGCTCGGGTCAGGGCGGCTCATCCTGGACAAAGCTTTGTGGACTCCTCAGAGTCTACGGGCCCGCCCGCAGCTACTGGCTGTGTTGGCCTCGTTCCGCCCGTTACAATCCTGAATCCTGCCATCGTGCTCGTAAAGAAAGTGAGGTGTGCTGATGGGTTTACTACAGCTCTTACCAAGCTGTGAGAAGAAAGTGAATTACTCCAGGGAGTCTGCTAAAGGCTTCGCCACCTTGCACACAGCGAAAGCGAGCCGTGCCACTGTGCTGCTCACTGATGCCAGTCCTCTTACCCGGAATGAGGGGGAGAGGCGCCGCGGTCATTATAAAGCTCCATCGGCTCTCCTCGGGAACAGGGGCCAAGGCCCAACGCCGAGTCTCCCTCTCCATCCTGTTCTGCCCTTGCCTTTGGACTTGCCCGTCTCAGTCCTGCAGAACAGAGTTCTTGATACTCGAAGGTCTTTGCCATGTTTCGCGAGGGGGTCACACGAACAGTTAATGCCTTTGTGCTGGAACAAGGTCTCCACTGTGCCTCTCTGGGTGAAAATAAAATCCCTGAGACACAGAGTTGACTTCCAGAAAAGGCTCCCGTGCTAAATCAGCCAACAGACTCCAGAGCTAATCGGAACCAGATGTGAGTTCTTTCACTTAAATATATTGCGGGTCACAGATTTATTTTTTGAAAGCACCTATAATAACAATTAAAATCATAAAATGTGTTTTCCCTAGATATTTCCTCCAAGGCGACTAAGCGATATTGTCTGATAAGTTGGGGCCAACCTATGCCAAGATCAACATATTTGCTTTGTTAGAAATCTGCAGAATGTGTCTGTCTGCGGAGGTGTGCTCGGTTCAGGCCAGGGACAGCTGCCAACATACAGTTTCCTAAAATATCCTGCGCATGCAGGAATGATAAGCAGACCTCATGGATTTGTGCTGAGAGGTGGAGAGAAGAGACTGGGGGAGAGGGATAATATGAGTGGCATGAAGCATAATTCACGTAATTTGGCAGACACTTCCTGCATTTAAAAACTGGAAGCTCCATAGAGCCCGGCAACTGCCGACAACTTTCTCCATCCTGGTGTCACTGCCAAAGTTCAAACGCTGGGCTGATGTCCACCTCTGGGGAGAGCTACTAGCAAATTCGTGGGCTGTTCTTTCGTTCAGAGTCTCTTACCAAGACAAATTATTTCTTGGAGAAGTTGTCTGGACTTAGCAGGAACTGATGCGCTGCCCTGGGATAGCCCCCTCGGCCAGGTGCTGCTAACTGCCTGTCCCCACCTGGGTCCCCAAGCCACTGAAATGGATCTGGCTTCCCTTGCCAAATGCCAACCAGCAGGGGCCTCGCCGCCCCCATGACCACCCTAGGGCTTTGGGGCTGCTCCTTTACTTGCTGGCACCCATTACCATTCCAATAACCCCCTATTGCCCAACCCTAGACTCCCAATGCCCTTGGAGTATAGAAAAGGGGTCACAGCCTCTTCTCCCTGGTTTGCTGTTCTTACATCTACTTTGGGGATTCTGACGGACCCTGATTATCTCTGACATCCAGTTTCCATTCCTGCTGCTTTTGGTAACAGCTGCTGATTTCCACCTGGGGAAATATCCCTCTCCACATTTCCCGTTCTTTATGGGCAAGACGGCAGGAGTAAGGATTAAATGGGGTGATGTGAAGGCAACACAGCCAGTAGCTTCAGTAGGGCTCAGAGACTCTAGGAGTCTACAAAGTAATGTCCAGGATGAGACGCCCTTGACCTGAACCCTTGCGATCTGGGAGTCTGCCGTCAGTGGCAATTTCTGGCTAACTTGGGCATCACAGCCCTACCTGCTACTCCTCCTGCTGGAGGCAGGAAGAGCGAGAGAGTTTCAACCTCCAGCTCCTCCTTCTCCAGCTCCCGCTCTCCCTGGAGGTGCCACACGCAGCCAGGCTCGCACTCTACTGGGGCTGATAACATCCCCTGGCCCTCCTCACCACACACACACACTCCAGGTCCCGGGTGGGTGTGTGCCCCAAGCCTAGCCAGAGTGAGGGGGATCAATGCAGTGAAGGCACATATGTGGCCAGGGGAGGCTTTAAACTTTTAAAAAAATTAGTAAATGTTTAAATAGTGGATACATTCACATGGTTCCAAAAAAGCATAAGAAGGCAGACAGTAATGAAACAGGAAACGATGAGTCTACACACAAAAAATGAATAAATTGAAAATTTGATAAGGGAAGAGGACAACTCCTTGGTTTCAAAGAACCTCCCTACAAAATACTTCTTAACTACAAGGAAAGAAGAGTAACGTCACAGTGGGGAAACCTGGCGGAAACCACCTTGACAACGTGATTGAAGTTAACGCGATCAGCAAGGGGATAAATAAACGGATGTATGTCAGCCGGCAGAATGCAAGGAGAACAAAGGTCACTTTCCTGCTGAAGATCCATAACCTGAACCTACGCATGAGCAAACATCAGACAAACCCAAACTGAAGGACCTTCGACAAAATAACTGGTCTGTAATCTTAGTGGCCCTGAAGGTTGAGGAAAGCCTGAGGAACTACTGTGGGCTAAAAAGACTAAAGAGACCCGGCGACAAGATGTCACACATGATTACAGACTGGGTCCTTTGGCTATGAAGGAAATTGGGTCGCTGGGTGAAAATTGGATGGTAGGAATGTGTCAATACTAATTTCTTGATTTTTTTGATCGGATTTTGGGTATGTCAGAGAATGTACTTGTTTGGAGGAAACACATATTCGGGGGTGATGGGGACAACTTACTCTCAAATAATTCAGGAGAAAAAGTTATTTTTATCATACTTTCAACTTTTGCATCAGTCTGAATTGCTTCAAAATTAAAAAAAAAATTGTTTAAAGTTATCTAGTCTCTTTCCAATTCCTGACCCTCATCTGCTTAGACCCTCCCTAATAACAGGTAAATATGGATCCTGTTGTATTCTCTGGAGATTTTATTTTAAAAATTTTATTGTGATAACATATATATCATAAAACTTGCCATTTTAACCATTTTTAAGTGTACAATTCAATAGCAGTAATTGCATTCCCAATGTTGTGCGGCCATCACCACCACCCATTACCAAAACTTTTCCATCACCACAGAGAGAAATTCTGTGCCCATTAAACATCAACTCCCACACTCCCTTCCTTCAGTCCCTAGTAACCTCTAATCTACTTTCTGTCTTTATGAATTTGCCTGTTCTAGATATTTCACGTAAGTGGTGTCATATAACTTGTTCTTTTCCATCTGGCTTACTTCAATCAATGTTTTCAAGGGCCACCCATGCTGTCGCAGTATCAGAACGTCATTCCTTTTATTGGCTGAATAATTCCATTGTAGGGACATACCACATTTTGTTTACCCATTCATCAGTTGATGGACATTCGGGTTGCTTCCAGCTTTTGGTTATTGTGACTAATGCTGCTATGAACATTCACGTAAAAATTTTTATTTCAACTACACCTATTTTCAACCCTTTCGGATATATAAAGCTAGCAGAGGATGCTGGGACATATGGTAATTCTGTGTCTAATTTTCTGAGGAACAATCTGTTTTCTGAGTCAATCTGTTTTCTACAGTGGCTGCACCATTTTACAATCCCACCAGCAATGCACAAGGATTCTAATTTCTTCACATCTTTGCCAACACTTGGTATTTTCCTTTTTTGTGAAAAAATTATTATAACCATCCTAAGTAGGTAAGAAGTGGTACCTCATTGTTGTTTTCATTTACAATTTCCTTAATGGCTATGTTGTTGACTGAGCATCTTTTCACATGCTTATTGTCCATTTTTCATATCTTCTTTGAAGAAATGTCTGTCCAAGTTTTTTGCCCATTTTTAAATTGGGTTGTTTGTCTTTTTGTTGCTGAGTCATAAGAGTTCTTTATGTTTTCTGGATAATAGACTCTTATCAGATCTATGATTTGTAAGTATTTCCTCTCATTCTGTGGGTTAGCTTTTCACTCTCTTGATAATTCCTTTTTTTTTTTTAAGAGTTATTTATTTATTTAGTTCTCTCCCCTTCTCCCCCCTGCCCCAGTTGTCTGTTCTCTGTGTCTATTTGCTGCGTGTTCTTTGTCCGCTTCTTGTTGTTGTCAGCAGCACGGGAATCTGTGTTTCTTTTTGTTGCTTCATCTTGTTGTGTCACTTCTCTTGTTGTGGCGCCATTCCTGGGTAGGCTGCACTTTCTTTCGCACTGGGCAGCTCTCCTTATGGGGTGCACTCCTTGCACATGGGGCTCCCCTACGCGGGGACACCCCTGCGTGGCACGGCACTCCTTGCGCACATCAGCACTGCGCATGGGCCAGCTCCACACGGGTCAAGGAGGCCCGGGGTTTGAACTGCGGACCTCCCATGTGGTAGGCAGACGCCCTAACCACTGGGCCAAGTCCGCTTCCCGATAATTCCTTTAATACCCAAATGTTTTGAATTTTGATGAAGTCCAGTTTATCTACTTTTTCTTTTATTGCTTATGCTTTGGTGTCGTATCTAAGATACTATTGCCAAATTCAAGATAAAGAAAGTTTACCCCTATGTTTTATTTTGAGTTTTGTAGTTTTAGTGCTTACATTTAGGTCTATGATCCATTTCGAGTTAATTTTTTATATGGTGTGATACAGGGGTCCAACTTCATCCTTCTGCATTTTTCTATCCAGTTGTCTGGTATAATTTGCTAAAAAGATTATTTCCCTATTAAATGACCTTGGTGCTGTGTGGCAATGCTCCAAAATGTGATCATCAATTGCAATGAATGTACCACACTAATGAAGGAAGTTGTTAATGTGGAGAAAAGTGGGAGATGTAGAGAGTGGGGCATATGGGAATCCCTTATATTTTTTTATGTAACATTTTATGTAGCCTAAGTATCTTTTAAAAATAAATTAAAAATATATTAAAAAATTAAATAAATGACCTTGGCATCATTGTCAAAAATCAATTGCCCACCCCCCAAAAAAGGGAATATACTAAGTGAAAGAAACTAGACAAAAGGTACTACATATTGTTTTAGTCCATCCATACAAAATATAAATACAAATAAGAGAGACGAAAACAGAATAGCAGCTGTGTACGGCAGGGGAAGCATAGAGGATTGATTATTAAGGGGTAGAATGTTTGTCTTGTTTTTTGTTTTTTATTATTATTATTACTAACGGATTAATGAAAATGCCCTAATAATGTTTGAAGTGATGAGTGCAGTGAACACCATAGGATTATACCAAATACCATCGATTGTACACTTTGTATGAATTGTATGCTTTTGTACTATATACCAATAACATTGATTTTTAAAAAGTCAACTGGCCTAGATGTACGGGTTTATTTCTAGACTCTCAATTTTATTCTATTTATCTGTGTCCTCATGCCAGTACCAAACCATTTTTATTATTTTAGTTTTGTAGTGTGTTTTAAAATTGGGAAATGTGAGTTTTTTAACATTGCTCTTCTTTTTCAAGGTTGTTTTAACTATTTGGGGTCCTTTTCAATTCCATATGAATTTTAGGATCAGCTGATCCATTTCTGCAACAACAAATGCAGTTGGAATTTTGATAGGGATTATATTATAGTTTTGCTCAAGTGGTGAAATTTTGGCATCTTAACAATAGTAAATCTTCTAACCCTTCAGTATAGGATGTCTTTCCACTTATTTAGGTCTTCTTTAATGCCTTGCAACAATGTTTTATAGCTTTCAGTGTACAAAATCTTGTACTTCCTAGGTTAAATTTATTCCTAAGTACTTTACACTTTTTAAATGGAATTGTTTTTTCAATTTCATTTTTGGATTGTTCATTTCTAATGTATAGAAATACAACTGATTTTTTTTTAAGAATTTTTTTTTTAAGATTCATTTATTTATTTATTTCTCTCCCCTTCCCTCCCCAACCCTGGTTGTCTGTTCTCTGTGTCTGTTTGCTGCGTCTTCTTTGTCCGCTTCTGTTGTTGACACTGGCACAGGAATCTTTTTGGTTGCATCATCTTGTTGGGTCAGCTGTGTGTGTGGCACCATTCCTGGGCAGGCTGCTCTTTCTTTCGTGCTGGGCAGCTCTCCTTACGGGGCGCACTCCTTGCACGTGGGGCTCCCCTACACGGGGAACACCCCTGCGTGGCAGGGCACTCCTTGCGCGCATCAGCACTGCGCATGAGCCAGCTCCACACGGGTCAAGGAGGCCCGGGGTTTGAACCGCAGACCTCCCATGTTGTAGGCGGACGCCCTAACCACTGGGCCAAGTCCACCGCCCTACAACTGATTTTTGTAGATTGATCTTGTATCCCGCAACTTTGCTGGGTTTATTCGCTTTAATAGTTTTGCATGTGGATTCTTTAGGATTTTCTATATATAAGATCATGTCCCAGGACCCAGAATATATGTGTGTTAACACTATGATGATGATCAAATAATCAAATGGTATTGGGGAAGTCCTCAGTTCCAAGGTCAGTCAAGGACTGGGGAGCCAACACACACACACACACACACACACCATGTCATCTGCAAATAGAGATGGTTTTACTTTTTCCTTTCTGGATTGGATACAACTTTAATTTCTTTTTATTGCCTAATTGTTCTGGTTAGAATGTCCACTACAATACTGAATATAACTGGAGAGAAGATGTCCTCATCTTGTGTCTGATCTTAGGGGAAAAACTTTCAGTCTCTCACCACTGCGTGTGATGTTAGCTGTGGGATTTTCATAGATGCCCTTATCAGGTCGAGGAAATCCCCTTCTATTCCTAGTTTGTTGAGTGCATTAATCATAAAAAGGTGTTGAATTTTGCTAAATGCTTTTATTGCATCTATTAAGATGATCTGTTTTTAACAGATAATCCTTTTTTTTTTTAAAGTGGTAAGCAGTATCCATTTAATTAACTCTTTTCTAAAAAATATTTATTTCCGTCTTCCTCTCCGCCTCTCCCACCCTGCTGTTTTTGCTGTCTGTGTCCATTCGCTGTGTCATTTCTGTATCTATTTCTCTTTTTTTTTGTCTTCTCTTCTCATCTTTTCTCCTCTAGGATTCACTGGGATTGGATCCCAGGGACCCCTGATGCAGAGAGAAGTTCCTGTCAGCTGTGCCACCTCAGTTCCTGGTTTTGCTGCGCTTCACGTTGACTCTCCCCTTTGTCTCTCTTTTGCTGTGTCATCATTTTGCTGTGTGACTCACTTGTGTGGGCACTTTCTCACCACATGGGCACTCAGCTCACTGCACGGGCACTCGTGTGGGCACTTGGCTCACCATGTGGGCACTGGCTTGCCATGCTGGCATGCTTTCTCTTCTTCTCTTCCACCAGGAGGCCCCAGGAATTGAACCCGGGTCCTCCCATCTGGTAAGCTGAAGCCCTATCACTTGAGCCATATCCGCTTTCCTTAATTAACTCTTGAGTGGTATGCTGCTCTAAAGATGCTTACAAAATCAGTCTGAATGGCTTGATTAGAGCAGCATTTTCTCATAATGTGTATTCAAACCACTGGTAACCTTAGATGGCACACAGAAAAATACTAAATTTTAATAGTATTTTTACACTTACCTTCTATTTATGGCAAGTGTTGCTGATCTTGTACTCATAGAAATTATTTGTAGTTTACTATATTTTAAAGTGTGTGACCCAAGGAAACATACTAATTTCACTCAACTCATATGGGTGCCTTTTTTCTTTAAAAAAAAATTTTTTTTTATTTTGAAAGAAGCTTTAGATTACATAAATGTTACATGAAAAAAAATATAGGGGGGGAAGCGGACTTGGCCCAATGGATAGGGCGTCCGCCTACCACATGGGAGGTCCACAGTTCAAACCCCAGGCCTCCTTGACCCGTGTGGAGCTGGCCCATGTGCAGTGCTGATGCGCGCGAGGAGTGCCCTGCCATGCAGGGGTGTCCCCCACGTAGGGGAGCCCAATGCACAAGTAGTGCCCCCCATAAGAGCTGCCCAGTGCAAAAGAAAGTGCAGCCTGCCCAAGAATGGCGCTGTACACACAAAGAGCTGACATAGCAAGATGATGCAACAAAAAGAGACATAGATTCCCATTAGAGACACAGATTCCCGTTGCCGCTGATAAGATAGAAGTGGTCACAGAAGAACACAGAGCGAATGGACACACAGAGCAGACAACTGGGGGGGGGGAAGGGGGTAGAGAAATAAATAAAAAATAAATCTTTAAAAAAACAAATAAATAAAAAATAGGGGATCCCCATATGCCCCATCCCCTGCCACACCTTCCCACATTGACAACATCCTTCATTAGTGTGGTACTTATGTTACAATTGATGAACACATATTGCAGCATTGCCACTAACCATGGGCTACAGTTTACATTATAGTTTACACTCTGTCTCACACAATTTTGTATGTTCTGACGAAACATATAATGTCCTGTATCCATCATTGCAATGTCATGCAGGACTATTCCAATGTCCTGAAAATGCCCCCATATTATACCTATTCTTTCCTCTCCCTCCCCTCAGAACCTCTGGTGGCCACTGCCTTTATATCAATGATAAAAAGTTCTTCCATTGCTAGAATAATAATAAGTCTATAATAGAATAATACTAAGACCACTTTGGTCCATTGTTCATTGCCCAATCTTGAGGAGTTGGGGATGGTGATGCCCACTCTGTTTCTAATTGAGAGGGGGCATCTGGGTATCTTGAAGGGTTGCTGTCCCTATAGGAGAAATAGCACTTGAGGAGGGAATTGCCTGCTTCCTAAAGTTCCTGGGCATGTGGAAACACAACAAAGTTTCCAAGCACCAAATATCAACCAGCAGTCCAGGACTGTGGGGCCCTGGTCTCCTCTCAGGCCGCCATCCTCCTTGCCAGTCCCGAAAAGTCTACCAGACGTCCAAGCCTGTCGCTACCTCTCAGCCTCTCTCAGAAGCAAAATCTGCACCTAATAGATCGTTCTTAATTTAAAAACGGGTGGAAGATTTGAGTAGACACTTCACCAAGGATTGTATGTTATGTAAGTACATGAAAAGATGCTCAATATTGTTAGCAATTAGGGAAATGCAAATTAAAACAACAGCGAAATATCCCACTAGGATTGCTATAATGAAAACGACTGGCAATACCAAATGTTGGCAAGGATGTGAAGAAACTGAAATGTTGGTGCATTGCTGGTGGGAATGTAAATGGTGCAGCCACTATGGAAAATAGTTTGTTCCTCAGAAAGTTAAACCTAAAATTACCATATAATCCAGCAATTCCACTCCTAGGTTTAAACCCAAGAGAACTGAAAACAGGTGTTGACATAAAAACTTGTACATGAGTGTTCATAGCCACCTTATTCACAATAGCCAAAACATGGAAACAACCCCAATGTCCATCAATGACTGGATAAACCAAATGCAGCGTATCTGTACAATGGAATACTACTCAGCTGCGAGAAGGAATCAAATATTGACACATGCTGCGACATAGATGAACCTCAAAAATCTTATGCTAAGTGAAAGAAGCCAGACACAATAGACTGCATATTTTGTGATTATATTCATATGCATTTTCTAGAAAAGGCAAAACTACAGAGACAGAAAACAGATCCGTGGTTGCCTGGGGCTCAGAGTTGAAAGGGGGATTGATTGCAAACAGACATGAAGTAACACTGGGGTGATGGAAATGTTCTAACACTGGATTGTGGTGATGATTGCACAACTGTATAAATTCACTAAAAGTCATCTAAACATTCTTCTTAAGTAGGTGAATTTTATGATATGTAACTTATATCTCGATAAAGCGATTACATTCCATTTGGAAAAAATTTTGGTACAAATTAGGAATCTCAGAATGCCTTGTCTTCTGCTGTGTCTCTTGGATATCACCCCCATAAATCAAAACCCCCTTCAAACAACAGACACAAGACCACTCTCCAAGCCAGAACAACCGACGCCCTTACACACCCTGACTTAGTAGACACAGTTTCTCTAACGACAATGGCTTGGACTTGCTTTCAATTTGTGCACCCTGGGATCAATTCCAATGTATTCTGCCACAACCAACAATGATAAAAATGTCTGGCCTCACAGCTGAACCGAAATGTCCATCTCTAGGGACAGAAAATTGCCCCCAACTCTTAAATGACAGTCCCCACTCCCACGCCTTAAGGTTTCAAAATGCAGAGGGTCTCTTCTCTGTGCCTCCTTACTCTGTGTCCCTTAACCCATCGAGCAAAGGGCAGGCATTTGCAAACATATTTTAAGGACTGACTTTTAGGGTGCCTCCGTTTCCATTTTCCCTTTTCCTGTCTCTTTGTCCTCTCAAGTCATCTCTCTAAATTGGTATCATGCTTTTTTTCTGGGTTTTACCGGGGTTGCCCCTAACAGCTGACCTGGCTCCATCTCTAAATATTTGGAAATTATAAATCGAAGCGACCCACTGTTAAATGAAATATGTTCTTGTCTCCTACCTTGACATTTACCTTCAAAACAACCTGGGAGGTCAGGTTCAAATTTAGAATTCTCATACTCCTGGGAATATCATGCCAGAACATGGAAGCAGAAAGAGCCTGCCTCTCCGTGGCCGTGGGCTGCAGCCCGCCAACCTTCCCTTTCTACTCCCAGCTCCATCCTTTACCTCTAGGGGCCTCATTTGCAGAGCTGTGGACACTCGAAGCCATAGAACCACGTTCCACCCCCTTTCCCCTTCATCCACTACAAACAGCCTCACTGAGGCTGTTCTCAGGTCAAGGGGCGTGTACTGTGGTGGCAAAATCCAGCATCAGAAGGATGGAACCAGGGAAGAGACTGGTGCCTCCTGGGAGGTTTGCTCTGGCAGGAAGGAGCCACCCGAGCAAGGCCCTCTGGCCCGGATGGAATCCTTTACCCTTTGGCTGGAGAGGACCACTGGCAAGTCCCCTGAGGCCAGGGTGGGTCTCAGGTCTAAGGGCAGGCCTGCCTGTTTTGATAAATCGTATTAATAGATTTCCTGATACTCATCCATCTTTGTGATTCTGGAATAAATCTTGCTTAGTCACGCCGGATTCCATTTGCTAAGGCTCTTTGTTGGAATTTTCCATCCATATTTATAAGGAAATTGATCTCTAGCTTTCTTTATTTGTGCTAATGTTGTCAAGTTTTCGATAGCAAGTTTAAGCTGGTTTTGTAAATTAAATTGGGAAGCTTTCCATCTTTTTCTTTGTTCTGTAACAATTATTTTGTTCCTTTTAATATGTGAACCATTTATAAAAATAGTCTCATTGTAAAAAAATTCAAAGCATACAAAGCAAAAGTTCCCCTTGATCTTCCGCCCAAATTCTACTCCCCTGCCTAGAAATGACCACTATTATCCAGTCCCTTTTCATTTCCATACACACACACACATAAAATTTATGTTTTTTTTTTACATAAATGGGATTAAACTCTAATGCTGAATTTCAAGTTTTTGTGTTTTGTGGTTTTTATTATTAAATTTATATCTTGAAGAACTCACATGTCAGCACATATAGAACTATCTCATCTTTTAAAATGTCACATAAAATGGATATACTTATTTAAAACTATCTTCTGTTTCAGGGGCATTTAAGTGGGTTCCAATTTTCTTCATTATAATACTATATTACTTTTTTTCCCCCCATAGCACTTATTACTGCCTAATTTAAACCCATTTGGTCATTTGTTTATTGTTATGTCTACCCCACCCCCCAAACCACCACCCACACCTAGAACTTAAACTCTTCAAATCAAAACCTTTTTCTGCCTTATTCCTATTGGGACTAAAACTTGTCTGGTACATAGTAGGCACTAAATAAATATTTACCGAATAAATGGATGAATACAAGGCCATCTTTAAAAATGGCTCTTTGGAAGTACATGCTATTGTTTCTTTGATTAGATTTCTAGGAACGGAAGTGCTGAATCAAATGGCATAGGCATTTAAAATTCCAACAGAAACTGCCAAATCCACGGCCAGAAAGACAACCCCATTTATACTTCCCCAAGAAATATACAAGAGAATCTACCTACTGAGCCTTTGCCAGCATTTGCTATTAACAAACGTTTTTATCCAAGTTATGGGTGAAGAAATTGTATCTTGTTGTTTTAATTTGCACATTTTTGATTACTAGTGCAGTTGATCATGTTTTTGTTTCTTGGCAAGTTGGGAATCTTTATCTGTAAATTACTTGTTCATAGTTTTTGTCCTTTTTCTACCCAGTTGGTTGTATTTTTCTTATTTATCTGTGGAAATTGTTACATATGTGGCCATTTTCTCCTAATCAGTGTCTTGTAACTTAGCTTTGTTTTGGTTATCTTTCTGGTCTGCAGAAGGTAAGTTTTTATGTATATATATATTTTAGAGATTTAATTTTTATCCCCTCCCCCCTTGTGCTTGCTGTCTGCTCTCCATTTCTGTTTGTTGTGTGCTCTCTGTGTCTGCTTGTCTTCTTTTTAGGAGGCACTGGGAACCAAACCCGGGACCTCCCATGTGGGAGGGAGGTGCCCAATCACTTGAGTTACATCCGTTCCCTGCCTCTTGTGTCTCTCATTGTGTCTTGTCTTTGCATCATCTTGTTGCGTCAGCTTGCTATGCCAGCCCATCGTGTCAGCTTGCTGTCTTGCTCGTCTTCTTCAGGAGGCACAGGGAACCGAACCTGGGACCTCCCATGTGGTAGGCGGGCACACAG
The DNA here is from genome assembly GCF_030445035.2 of Dasypus novemcinctus. Classification (NCBI taxonomy): domain Eukaryota; kingdom Metazoa; phylum Chordata; class Mammalia; order Cingulata; family Dasypodidae; genus Dasypus; species Dasypus novemcinctus. Next base: position 24,236,366 of record NC_080693.1, on the reverse strand, counting down.
CTGTTTGAGTCACATCCGCTTCCCAGTAAGTTATATTTTAGTGAATCAATTTATTAGTCTTTTCCTTTTGGCGGTTTTTTTTTTTTTAATCTTGTTAATATCTATTGACTTCTCTGAAATAATGAGAAAATTACATACTCATAAAAGGTAACCTTCAAATTGATATTCTTTAAATACTTGTTAAACATTTCTTTAAAGGAGAGAAAGAAGCTATTTTTCTTTTAATTAGAATGAAATAAGGCTTTCCTTATAGGTCAAATATGGGGTTTATCCCATGTGCTGAGTGTAACAAAGAGTTTTCGCTTATTTTCATTTTCTTCTTTCTATTATTCAAAAGTAGACTCACAAAGGATGAAAACTGCAGAGCTGAGTCTCAACAATGTCTTAGGGGAGACATCAAATTGTGTAGATGAAACAAAAAGGCAAAGCTTTCTCTCACTGAAACCATCGGAGAGGGAGGCATGTAGGAGCCAATGAGTCTGGCCTTAGTGAAAAAGGAACCACAGCACCCCTAGGAACTGGTTTCTCAACCTTTTGTCTTATAAAATTATTTTTCCCCCATCTCAGTTTTCTTGCAGGATGCTAATTTTACAGTTACCCATGCTTTAACTGCAGTCGGATTGTTCAAACACCATGACAAAAGTCCCACTGGTGGCAGCTTACCCTAAATTCAGGCAGAGGTAACTCAGAGGCCATCAATAGCTAATCTCTTGAACACTAATCTCTCAAGTCTGAGTTCAAGGAAGGGCGGTCGACAAAGAACCCCCAGGTGCAAAACTATTTCCCCTGACCTCTTTTGCCTGGTGTGCTGGGTTGAATTGTGTCTCCCCAAAAGAACGTTCAAGTCCTAACCCCTGATCCCGCGAATGGGGCCTTATTTGGACCCAGGGTCTTGGAAGATTTGATTAGTTAGGATGTCGCCAGCCTGGATTAGGGTGGGTCCTAATCCAGTATGGCTGGAGTCTTCATAAAAAGTGGGAAACTCGGGCACACAGTGGACAGAACTGGGGCGACGGCCACGCGAGGAGGAGGCAGAGCTTGCAGTGATGCCTCTACAAGCTGAAACTGCCAGCGACGGCTGGCGACCACCGGGAGCTAGGAGAGGCAAGGACGGCGTCTCCCTATGGGTGTCAGGCGGAGCACCGCCCTGCCCACACCGTGACCTTGGCCTCCTCACCTCCAGAACCATGGAGACGAGGCATTTCTGTTGTTCTCAGCCACTTGCTTCCAGGACTGTGTTACGGCAGCCCTGGGAAGCTAAGGCACTCTGCATCTCGAGATTTTCCTGGATTTGCCAATCCCGGTTACCACAACCCAGTGTTCTGACTCTGGCTGCTGCTACCTCCAGTCCTTCAAGACACTAACCTCCTCTTCCACCCTTTTTTAAGCTCAAATTCCCCTTCCTTCTCTTTTTGCTTATTGTTACAAGGGGAAAGGATGTGGAAAGTAGGGTGGCAGGATGGAGGGAGACCAGAAACTACCTGCTCTCTGGTCTAGAAACCATTCACTCAGCCATCGCATTATTTTTTTCCCTTCCTTCCTTCCTGCTGGGTAAAGCGTGGCTGCTGCCCCGTTAGGCTGCTGTTTTCCGTAGCTGGCTGGTATCACCTCTTCTTTAAGCCACTCATGGTGCACTCTTATTAAATGAAGAATCAGGCACTGAAATCTGTGATGGAAGGGAGGGGGAAACACCGTGCTGCCCATGTAGAAATCAAGAAGGGGGGCAGACGTAGCTCAAGGGGTTGAGCACCTGCTTCCCATGGATGAGGTCCTGGGTTTGATCCCTGGTACCTCCTAAAAAAAACAATCAAGGTGTGTTCAGGGGACATTTCTCTGTACAACCTGAAGGGCCCTGCTGGAGTTTGTCTTGTCAAGCTTAGCCTGGACATCTCAGGAAAAGATGAGCAGAAATTAGCCTCTTCCTATTGGGAGCAGAAAGCAATGGTGGAGCTCAAGCAGGCAGATTCTGGCTTGGATCTCAGCTACTTCCACTTGGTTATGGGGCCTGACCCAGTGATTTCATTTCCCTGAACCTCAGTTCCATCATCTTTCAAGCAGACAGAGTGTAGAACCAAATGAAATAATTAATGTGTCTTCAGCAGACAGCATGAGGCAGGGGCGTGGTAACTGTTCAATAAATGATGGCCTTAACCTCACCATCAGGCACACAGTCTTATTTGGTCTTTATTAAACTTCTCTACCTTCTGATTTTGTGGTTGAAAAAATTGGGGTTTTAAGAAATAAGGGGAAGTGGATGTGGCTCAAGCATTTGGGCACCTGCCTACCACATAGGACATCCCAGGTTTAGTTCCTGGTGACTCCTAAAGAAGACAAGCAAGACAGCAAGCTGATGCAAGGGGCTGGTACAGTGAGCTGATGCAAGAAAAGTACACAATGAGGTGGCACAACAATGAGACACAACAAGGAGATGTTATGAGAGACACAACAAGCAGGGAGCGGATGTGGCTCAAGCAATTGGGTACCTCCCTCCCCGATTTGGTTCCCAGTACCTACCTCCTAAAAAGAAGATGAGCAGACAGAGAGAGCACAGAGAGAGCAGACAGTGGGCACAAACAATGGGGGGGGAGGGGGCGAGAAATAAATAAAATAAATCCTAAAAGAAAGAAAGAAAGAAGAAGTATTGAATATGAGGAGGCCCCGGTCATTCAGGCCAAAGCCAGGCAGGAGTCAAGACTCTGACTCCCAGGCCAGAGCTCTCTCCCCTCCTTCTCACCAGTCAAGGAGCTCCCTCTGCCCCCCTGGCTAGCGGCTTTGCCTTGGGGACCTGAGGCTGCCCCAGCTTGGGGAATCAGGAATTGGTGGGCTCGGTTCAGATGCTCCAGCCTAGTTTGCAGCTGTGTGCACATCAGACTCGCTTGGGGCCAAGCGGGTGTAGTCCAGTGGTTAACGCCTACTTTGCATGTACAAGGTCCCAGGTTCAATCCCCAGTATCGCCTTAAAAAACAAACAAACAAATCTCTTGGGAAGCTTGGGAGAATAGATAGATGTCATGTCGTATGCCTGACTCTGACTCCAGACCAGTGCATCAGAATCCCTGGGGTGGGCCTGGACACCAGCATTTTTAAAAAGCTCTCTTGTGTGTTTCTCATGTACAGCAGGGTTGACTTCCCCTGTACCCAGAGGCACAGGGAGTGCAATGCTGGAAAAAAACATCAACTATTATTTGGAGTGAGTTAAAAGCCAGGAATTACCAAAGCTACATCTCACCCAGAATGGCTTTCTAACAGTGGCTTTGGGACACCTGCCCTTGACCTTGCAGGTTCAGCTGCTCCTACAGACATCCCCAAGTCTGCCCCGCCACTCCAGACTTCACCCAAACCAGGGGGTCTTAACAGGGGGTCCAGGAACTTGAAACGAAATTCAAATAACGTTATTCTTGTGGGGACATTTTGGTCTAGGTGTGATCTATTTATTAAATAATACACAGTACGGTGTGGACTTAGTAAGGGGTCTGTGGTTTCCACCTGACTGGCAAAGGGGTCCGTGGAACAAGAAAGATTAAGAACCCCTGACTAAACCCTGTCCCGTTCATGCATGGTTTAGGCTTGAAACACCACCCAGAACTTCACTGCCCCCTCTGCCACGTGCATCTGGAGTCCTGGAGAGGGTCTGGGCTGATGGAAACCTTGGCTTCCTCAGGCTAGAGATAGAAAGTGATGGCCAGTGGGCGAGATGGCCCAGGGAGGCAGAGGAGGGTTTCTAGTGGGACTTTGGGGATCACCAATATTTATTCAGGACTCTAGATGTCACAGGGGTCATCATTTTTGCTACCTTCAGTTCAGGTCCAAATGCACCCTGGGAAGGCTGCAGGCAGCACCCTAGCTTGGCCAGGCCAGTGGGGCGAGGTGAGATGTTCCCCATCTGTGTGACCAGAGGAAACGTTCTGGAAGCTGGGGAATCTTGTCTGCTAAACGCCACACTTCTTTGAATCCTGCGCAGCCTCAGGCACTATCTGCACTTGGCCTGCTTCACTTGGGCTGGAGGGGTGCAGGGAAGAACAGGGACCCCTGAGAAGGGGGAGGATAAGAAGAGGGGAGGGCTGGAGGCTGGCTCAGGGAAGGGAAAGGAGCACAGCAGATCTCGTTCCGCACATTCCTCCTGGGATTTTTTTGAGTTTCCTTGGTTATAGAAGAATACCAATTAGCACATTTGGTAAAAAGAGCCAGAAATGGAGACTGTGCGTTTGGGGGGACAGCATGCATTAGTGAAGGAATGTGGCCAGAACTATATATAGCCCCTCTTTGGCCCACCCACCTGTCCGCCGAGTGAGCGATGGCCTGTTTGTCCTGGGCTGGTATGTGGCTCGTTGCGCTCTGGGAGCCCTCCATCTGGGCCGGAGCCGCGCTGCCAGGAGCTCTCGGTGACCATATATGGCAAAATGATATATGTGATAAAAAGAAGCCAAATTCTCCAGTTGCGTCAGCCCCCGGAGCCTGCAGCCAGCCTGGCTGAAACCCCTTCCAGCCCTGCTCCCTGCTGCCCCCACACCCCCACTCCCCTAACTCCGGAAACCAAAGGGCCTCAGTGATAGGCTGGGCGAGGAGTGGGGGGAGCCCTGGGACCCCGCCTCCCTCTCTCCCTCTTCTTGTACCACCTACTCAAGACTGACTTTAAGGCGCGTCTGGGGGTGGGGGCTGGGGCGGGAAGGGCCGGTAGCCTGAGTGGGAGACGGGGAGTGTTTGACCTCCTTAAGCCAGGAGGATTAGAGGTGAAGAGTGGTGAAAACTCACATTTTTTTCCAAAAAGCAGCCTGGGGTGGTGCCAAAATATATGTGGGTGGGGAGCAGGGACACAGTCTCATTCCGGTCCTTACCCCCTCCAGGTCCAAGGATGAAATGGCTCTCACGGCCCGCAGCATCACCCAAATTCCCTTAAAACCTAACCCCCCAGTCCAGACAGCAGGAAGAAACAAAGTCTGTTTAGATCATCTCTCCATATACCTATCTCCCTCTCTCTATATATATACCTACACCTATCATCTAAATCAGTAGCTGTCACCTGTACTCATCCATAGCTATACCACCTACCAGATACATCATCCACGCATCATCTATTTCTACATCTCATCCGCTCTGCACTCCGACTCTCCTTGCGTCCTGTCCCCAGCAGTCAAACCCAAGGCCGGCCGCCTCGGAGACCATGCAGTGAGCCCCGCTCTGGACCAGGATGCTTGGGGGGAAGGTGACGAGCACAAGCCCTCAGGCAGCTTTGTGGCAGGGGGTGGGGGAGAGTGGAAGAGGGGTGGGAGAGGGGGAGGGGGAGGGAGGAAGAGGGGGCAGAGGGAGGGAGGGGGAGGGGGCAGAGGGAGGGAGAGGGAGGGGGCAGAGGGAGGGAGGGGGAGGGGGCAGAGGGAGGGAGAGGGAGGGGGCAGAGGGAGGCCGCCACCGGGCGGTGCAGCCAATTCAGACTATCTAGGGCGGATGTGACACTTCGGCCAAGTCTTAAAGGACAAGCAGTAGTTAGCCCAGTGATGGATGGGGGTTAGGCACAAACATTCCAGGCCGAGGGGACAGTATTTTCAAAGGTCAGGAGGCGCGCACGCCTGAGAGCGAGCGGGGTTAGCTGCTGGCCGGGTGTGATGAGCCCCGAGGCCGAGGGGGCAGGCGGGGGTCCGAGAGCGTGGGGGCCTTTGCAAGGCGGGGTTCCGGGGGGGCTGGACCTCTGCCTCTCCCTGCAGCCTCCCATCTCCTATTGGAGCCCCCAACTCCTGCGCACCAGCACGTACCCGTGTGCCAGGGCAGGCACACGCGCGGTACACGCCCTTAGGAGCGTGCCCGGAAACGCGTGCTCCCCCCAACCTCCCACCGCCACAGCCCGCAAGCAAGGGAAGAAAAGAAGGCTGAAGGACAGATGGGAGCCTGCGCGAGAAGGCAGGCCTGGGTGAAGGCGCTCAGCCAGGAAGGAGGGTGGAGGTGGGAAGCGGGGGGGGGGGGGGGGGTGGCGCCCCCCCCTGCTGTTGGGAGAGGAAGACCATTCTAGCCAGCTCTGAGGCCTGCACCGCAGTGGAGCTAGCCGGTTGGCAGAGGAAGGCACAGGTTCTGTATCCCGGGCTCCCCGCCCCCGCCCAGGCGCGGCCCGGGCCCGACCTGTTCGTGCGGGGGGCGGCGCCAGAGCCCCCGCCCCCGCCCTCACTTCTTGCTTGTGGGTGCTGTGGCTCCCCTCTTCTGCTCACCTCTCTGAGCTCCCGACCTGGATGCAGGAGCCCCTTAAGAAAATGCTCTGGGGAGGCCGGGGAGGAAAATGGGGCCTGGGGGTCCCCCTAACACCCCGAAAGGCCTGAGTGCCTGTCCTGAGGTGTGAGCGTCTGTCACTGACCATGGCTTCCGAGACCCGTGTCCACCGAGGATTCGGAGAGGAGGAGAAGGTTTCCGGGCTCAGTGCAGGCATTGCTCCAGTCAGGAGGCCCTCCCGCTTCCCTGGGGCAGGCTAGGTAGCCCTGCGCTCCCTTAGGAAAGCACTGTGCAGTGGGATATACCCAGGGAAGTAAGGGGCAATGCTGTCACCATCTAGCCTTGGAAGTCACTGGTCACTTCCACTTTATTTCTGGTGGTTGCGAGACAGGGCTTGAGTCCCAGGCAATGAGGCTCTTTAAGGGCCATCTTGGTGGTTGGTTACCATAGTCTCCAGTTTTGGGGTAATTCGTTGTGCTGCAATAGATACCTAATACAGGGTGGATGCCATTGAAAGGGTCCTTGGTCCCAGCGTGGCGGTGGGGTTGTTGGGGGCTGACAGCTAAGGCTGGGTGGGACTTATCTGAGTCTCTGCACTAGACAGGATTCTTTCCATTGCAAGAGATAAAAATTCATTTCAAACTGGCTGAAGAATAGAAAGAAACGTATTGGCCCACATAACAGAAAAGGCTGGAAATAGTCGGCAGTGGCTGAAGCTAAGATTTCATGAGAAAGTACATGATTAATTGCCAACTGGGAGGCACAGACAAGTTAGAGGCGTTGGGAGAGGAAGAGGCCAGTGGCAGTGAGAACGATGGATAAGGGGGTTCACTGTGCTATTCTCTCTACTTTTGTATATGCTTTCACATTTCTACAACAAAAAGTTTCAAAAAGAAAGACAAGGATTCGTTTCTAGGAGGGTGGCCAATTTACTGGTGTGTCTCACTCTCTTTTTGCACCCATAGTGTCAACTGCAACCACTTGCCCATCACGACGCCCTCAAAGCACAGAGTGATTCTTGGCATCAACTCGCCCCCAAGTCAGATCTGGACCCTCCCCCCCCCAAACACATATAGTCCCTAACACCTTCCAGATGATGCGCCCCATCCAATACCCCATTTTCCCTTATGGGAAGCCCTCCTACATCTTGTTGCATCTGTCCTGTTTTTCAATAAAGTAGTTCCTCTTGAGGGCACCTGCCTTGTCAAAGAAGTTGGGAAACTCAGCTTCTCTAGATGCATCCTGAAGGCAAGGTCTGACGTCTATCTTATTGGCCACTCTCTCCCAGGTGCTCAGGACAGGGCTTGCACATAGTAGATGATCAAGAACTATTTATTGACTGAATGAAATATATTCAGGAAAAAGGGGTTAGTGGTAAGGATCAGAAGGTCCAGAACTGAAACTAGATATCAGAATGGAAGCAATCCCAGGGACCGGTGACTATATTTCTCCTAGCAGCTGCAAATTTTCTCACCCCCAGCATCTCTGCCTCGTCATACATTTGCTCCATTCAGCTTTCTGCCCCGGCTTCCTCTGCTGACTTAGTTCTCCACTTGCATCACCTCAGCTTGCCACGACCCCAGTCCTACCTCATGGTATCCTTTGTACTAACTTCCAGCTCCTGCCATCCAAGAACCTTACCCCATCACTGACTCTCCAGACTGGACTCTTCCCATCAACATTTAAACATACTCATGTCTCTCCCATTGAAATAATCTCTTAACCACATCTCCTTCTCCTATTACTGCCTTCCTTCCCTTTGCAGCCAACTTCTTAAAAGAGTTGTCCGTATTCTCTTTTAATTTCTTCGCCTCATGCTCAGATCTTACTCATTTCATTCTGTCAGTGCTATGGCATGATACTGACATAACTCTTGCAGTGGTACCAGGATCGTCTCGTTTGTTCATATCCTCATCGTACCCCACCCCTCAGTATTACTAGACTCAGTTAGCCAGTCCCTTCTTGAACTCCCCTGATTTTATCTGGTTACTCCATCTCAACCTGCATCACAGGCTCATCCCCTTCTGGAAGGCCAGTAAGTGGGGGTGTTCCCAAGGCTGCCCCAGGCGCTCTTCTTGTCTCACTCTGTATGCTTTCACTGGGCAGGTCATTCATGTGACTTCTTTGGGCTCCTCTGTTACTGTGTATTCATCTATGATTCTTTGGGTCATCACTGTCCAGTTTTCTCTCCTTCTTGGAACATGTTAGGATTGTACTGCCCCTTCCCATTGGGACATGGTCATGAGCGTCAGCTTAAGTGACACATGTCACTTCAAGTCACAGCCTTCAAGAATCAGTATGTGATTTACTGTATCCCTTTTCTCTGCCTTAGTCATTGTGATAGTTTGATGCTGGATGGACCCCAGGAAAGTACGTTCTTAAAGCTAGTCCATTCCTGCGGGTGTGGACCTATTGTAGGTGGGACCTATTGATTAGGTTACTTGGTAGGACGTGGCCCAGGGTGGATCTTAATCCTCTTACTGGAGTCCTTTATAAATGGGATGAATATGGAGAGACAGAGAAAAAGCCACAAGAACTGAGAGAAAAAGTCTGAGGAAACCAGGAGCTGAAGGCAACAAAACCCAGAAGAGAAGAGATAGACCAGCAGATGCTGTTATGTGCCTTGCCATGTGATGGAGGAGTCCAGGATGACCAGCAGCCAATCTTTGGGGAGAGAGCATTTCCTGATGATGCCTTGATTTGGATATTTTCATGGCCTCAAAACTATGCTTGTAATCTAATAAATTCCCACTTGAAAAGCCAACCCATTTCTGGGATATTGCCTTTTGGGAGCCTAGCAAACTAAAACAATCTTAATAGAAACATTTATTGAGATAGAGGTTTCATCAGCTTGGTCCCTGTGTGTCTATAATAAGCAAAACTTCCTGATGATCAATGTTGGATGTGTAGCAAGGTGGGAAATAAATTGTGCTGTATTAAGATACTGAGGTTTGGGATTCTTTATCTCCCTCTCCCTCTTTTTATTTATTATGTCTTTGTTAAGTTTTGGTATCAGGTTATTGCTAGTCTCATTAAACTGAGGTGGGAAGTATACCTGCCTGCTCTGTTTTCTGAAAGACTTTGTGTAAGACTGGCATTATTTTTTCCTTAAATGTTTGAGGGAATTCACCCGTGAAACTATCTGGGTTTGGAATTTTCTTTGTGGGAAGGATTTTGATAATGAATTCAAATTTTAAAAATAGATATAGCTACTCAGATTTTCAACGTCTTCTTGTGTCAGTTTTGGTAAGCTGTAATTTTCAAGGAATTTGTGCATTTCATCTAAGCTGTCAAATTTGTTGGCATAAAGTTATTTGTAATATTTTCTTTTAATATCTGTGGGCTCTATGATGGTATCTTTTCTTTCATTCCTTGTACTGGTAAATTGTGTTCTTCCCCTCTGCTTACCCTGTCTTGATCAATCAAGCTACAAGTTTGTAAATTTTGTTGATATTTTTAATGAGCCAACCTTTTTTTTTAAGATTTATTTTATATTTATCACCACCCTCCCCCCCACCCCCACGTTGTCTGCTGTCCGTGCATATTTGCTGTGTGTTCTTCTGTGTACACTTGCATTCTTGTCAGCAGCACCATCTTGCTGCATCAGCTCTCTATGTCTGTGGTGCCACTTCTGGGTAGGCTGTGCCTTTTTCATGTGGGGCACACTCCTTGCGCATGGGGCTCCCCTATTTAGGGGACACCCCTGTGTGGCATGGCACTCCTTGCATGCATCAGCACTGAGTGTGGGCCAACTCACCACGTGGTCAGGAGGCCCTGGGTTCGAACCCTGGATCTCCCATATGGTAGGCAGATGCTTTATCAGTTGAGCCAAATCTGCTTCCCATGAACCAACTTTTGGCTTTCTTAATAGTCTCTATTATTTTCCTGTCATTGTTTTCTATGTCATGAATATTTACTCTTATTATTATTTCTTTCCTTTCACTTATTTTCCTAGCTTTTTCAAATGGAACTTCAGATTATTGATTTTATACCTTTCTTTTTTTCTAATAAAGCTAATTTTTTTTTTCCATTTAAGTACTCCTTTGGCTGCATAGTACAAATTTTGAGACCTTATATTTTCCTTTTTCATTCAGTTTGAAATATTTCTAATTTTTAACTTCGCTTGTGAATTCTTCTTTTACCCATAGGGTATTTAAAAATGAGTGTTTTGGGAAAGTGGAAGTGGCTCAACTAATACAGCATCCGCCTACCGTATAGGAGGGTCCAGGGTTTGATACCAGGGCCTCCTGACCCATGTGGTGAGCTGGCCCACACACAGAGCTGCTGCGTGCAAGGTGTGCTGTTCCTGCAGGGGTACCCCAGGGGTACCCCCACATGGGGGTGCCCCATGTGCAAGGAGTGCACCCTGCAAGGAGAGCTGCTCTGCATGAAAAAAAGCACAGCCTGCCCAGGAGTAGCACTTCACATACAGAGAGCTGATGCAGCAAGATGACGTAACAAAACACACACAGAGAGCTGATGCAGCAAGATGACGTAACAAAAAAGAGATGTATTTTTCCAGTGCCACCAAGGGTACAAGTGGACACAGAAGAACACACAGAGAGCAGACAACGGGGGGCGGGGGCAGAGAGAAATAAATAAGTCTTTAAAAAAATTTTAAAAATATAAAAACGAGTGTTTAATTTCCCAGTATTGGGGTTCTACTAGATAACTTACTGTAATGGATGGTCAGATAACATAATCTGTAAATTTCAATATCTTGAACATACAATGTACAATTAAAATGTTCTGTTAGGTCAGTCAGGTCAAAATGGTTGATAGTGATGTTCCAATCTATATCTTTACTGATTTTTCTTTTTTAATCGTAGCATACATTAGCCTACCCTGACAAGTACAGTTCCCAAATTTATATCTCTGGCCTTGAGTCTCTGAACTACAGGCCCAAATCTCACTGTCATCTATATATCTTTACTTGGATGTCTCGAAGATACCGCCATTAAGTATTTTCAAGAATGAACTCAGTCTTGCCCTGAAAACTGTTGTTCTTCCAGCATTTCCAATTTCTTTGGATGGTACCGTTGTTCCCATCCAGTTCACCAATCCAGAAACCTGGATCCATCCACAAGATCTCCTGTCTTACCACCCGTACATCCAGTCTATCTCCAAGTCCTACCATTTTTACCTCCTTAATATATTTCAAATACTTGCACTTGCCTCCCTCTCTAATGCCATCGTCCTAGTGCAAGCCACTGTTGTCCATCACTGAGACAACAGCAACTACCTCCTCGTTGGTCCCTCTGCTTGTGATTCAGCTTCCTCTCCTATTCATTCTCCACACAACTGCCAGGAGAAAATTTTAATTTCCAACGTGCTATTCCACCCCCTGTACCCCTGGCCACTTAAAATCATTCAGTAGCTTCTCATTGCTCTTTGTTTTTTGTTGTTGTTTTTTTTAAAGATTTTTAGTTTTATTTATTTTATTTCTCCCCACTTCCCCTCCCCTTGCCCACCGCAGTTGTCTGCTCTCTGTGTCCGTTTACTATGTGTTCTTCTGTGTCCTCTTGCATTCTTGTCAGCAGCACCAGGAATCTGTGTCTCTTTCTATTGCATCGTCTTGCTGCATCAGCTCTCCGTGTGTGCAGCCGCCACTCCTGGGGAGGCTACACTTTCTTTTGTGCTGGGTGGCTCTCCTTATGGGGTGCACTCCTTGTGCGTGGGGCTCCCCTATGCAGAGGACACCCCTGCGTGGCAAGGCACTCCTTGTGCGCATCAGCACTGCGCGTGGGCCAGCTCCACACGGGTCAGAAGGCCCAGGGTTTGAACCGTGGACCTCCCATGTGGTAGGTGGATGCCCTAACCACTGGGCCAAGTCTGCTTCCCTCTCATTGCTCTTTGGATGGTGACCAGAATCTTTCCCAAGACCTGCAAGGTCCTGCATGTTCTGGTCCTGCCCAACTCCCCAATCTCTTCGGTTGTCCCTTGCCCCTGTGCTTCACCTACTCTCTCCCTCTTCTACCACAGGGTCTTTGCACATGCTGTTGGCCCCATAGGGACTGTTCCTCCCCCATCCTCTCCCATTTTTGTCCCTCTTCCCCCTTTCCCCTAGTTTAGGCCTACTTATCCTTCTGGTCTCAGCTCCATATCCCTTCCCAAGGAGTACCTCTCCAAAGCTCTGTGCAAGTTTGGGTCCTTTGAGAAGTAGATACCAAAGTGGAATTGAATATGCAAGAGAGTTGTTGGGAAAGGGTCATGAAGAATGAGGGGGAGGGCAGGGAGAGCCTTCAGGTCTGATACCTGTGAAAGGAGAGGTGGAAGGAAGGAGGACTGGATGGGAAGAACTTCAGACTGCAGAGCAGCTAAGAATGTCTCAGTTAAGCTGATGGTGTCCCCCAGAGCACAGACTTCCCATGAGAGAAGTTCTGTGTCTGGCAGAAATGGCCCAAGCTTGGTATCCCCTTCAAGACCAGTCACTGGCTAGGAGCAGCCTGGGGAGTGAGTGGCTTGGCATGAATACTGCAGCGGATCTGAAGGCACGGAAGTTGGAGGCTGTCAGCCAACTACATTCCTCTCTTGAAGGGACATCTGAGTGGTGCACCTTCGGGGCCACACAACACTTCTCTAAACAAGATCCTGTTCCTTTGATGCCTATTGTCATAGGACCACATTCCTTCCCTTTGGAGAACTTACCTCAGTTGTAATTATACTACCCGTGAGCATTATCTTTGGTTTAAGGTCTACCTCTCCTTGGGAGCAGGGTCAATGGAATTGCTCACTGTATATTTCTCAGTGTGTTCAACAGGTGCCTATAAAGAAATGAAAGCAGGGACAAGTGACAACTGACCCTGTTTCTCACAAGTCCCTAGTTCAGATTCTCAAACCAGAACTTGATGGCCCCGTTCATCTTTTCCTTCAGATCACAGGGTGCCAGCCTCCTGGGAAACTGATGCTGACCCGACCCAGTGAGTTATACTGGGGAAGGGAGTTGCATGGCATAAATCAGGGTGGTATAAACAGTCGATATCTTTAAAAAAAATTTTTTTTACAACAGGTATGGCACTTCTTCAACAAACTTACTCCAGAGACTTGTTATATTGTGAAGAGCTATATGGATGTCTCTGAGTTCCCACTCAACCGCCAAAGCATTGTCCCCAGGGAAAAGCTACAGGTCCTTATACACACATAAACAGCACTGTCCCCTTCCCTAGAAATTTGTCCTTTGTTCCGTTTTCCACGAGACACTTGAGCTGGGACAGAGGCAGCATCTCAGGACTGGTGATGTATTCTTAGAGCTTACTAACATGGGATGAAAATATCACAGGGTGTTGGGGCAGGACTCTAGATTCAGAGGGATTGGACGTCCAGTCCTGACCCCTTCCCTTCCAAGCGGCGGGACTTTGGGCAAGTCACTTGGCCTCTCTCAGCCCCATTGTCTCATCTGTAAAAATGGAAACTGAGAAATAGCCAAAACAAGAGGCTGTTGTGAGGGTTAGGCAGACTGTCTATTTGTAGGGACTCTGCATTCGAGGTGTGTTAGCATATCGAAGGCTCAGAGAGGAATCCTGCAGTAGGGAAACCTGTTGGACTCAGCTTTCCCAATCTCCCTTGACAACGGGTTTTCAAAACATAACGGCACATGGGGTAGAGTGTTCTTTGGAAAACAGTTTGGGAAACACTGCTCTGGGGAACTTAGCTTTTATCTTTAGATCACTGTGAACCTTCAGAACTGCCACAGATGAGATCCAGATGGCCTTGGCCCCTCTGCAGAATCATTTTAACTGAGCCGAGCTTGTGGGATTATGTCTATGGATTTTGTGGAGGGATGCCGCAGCTCTACAGAGTTCCGTGACTGTGTTCTCTGCAGGGACGATGTGGAGGACACTGTGTGATGTGCCTCCCTTTAGTGCTAAGAGACACTTTGTCTAGGAAAACCTAGTCATGGTTATGAAGACATAGAAGATGTTGAGTGGGGCACTCCCTAAGGTCATGGCCAGTTCGTTCAACCTCTTCATTTATTTATTTTATTTTATTTTTGGAGGTACTGGGGCTGGAGATTGAACCCCAGACCTCATATGTGGGAAGCCGGTGCTCAACCACTGAGCCACATGAGCTCCCTGAGTTGGTTTCTTTTTTATCCTCCATGCCCTTGTGGCTTTTTGCATGCTGTTTGCCCTCGGTATCCATTCCCTGTGTGTTCTTCTGTGTATGTGTTTATTTCCCCTCCCCCCTTGCTCTCTGTGTCCATTTGCTGCGTGCTCTTCCGTGTTTTTGCTCGTCTCCCTTTTTTTTTGTTGCGCCACCTTGATGAGTAGGCTCTCTGCGGCGCTGGCAGGGCAGGTGGCCAAGCGGGGCGAGTCTGCCTTCACAAGGAGGCCCTGGGACTTGAACCCAGGGCCTCCCATATGGTAGACGGGAGCCCAACTGATTGAGCCACAGCTGCTTCCCTGAGTTGGTTTTTTCGTGTTTCCTTTTTTTGTTGGTTTGTTTCTAGGAGGCATCAGGGGCGGAACCCCAGGACCTCCCATGTGGGAAGCAAGTGCTCAACTACTTGAGCCACATCTGCTCCCTAACCTCTTCATTTTATAGATGAGACAACAGCGGTCCAGCTAAAAAAAGGTTAAATGACTTGCCCAAGGGCGTATAAAGGTGAGGGGCAGAGCCCGGAACTCAGCACCAGCTCTGGCACGTTGAATGGAAGGTGCTGGGTGCTGAGGGAGATGTCCCTGGTTTGAACTGTGCACATGAGGGACCACCCAGTGGGGACTGGGAGATCCCTTAGCTCTTGGCTCTTTCTCTCGACTCGGCTGTGTGCAGGGAGGCACGAAGAAGGGTTATGGTTGAAGGTCAGGGGTTAATAAGCCTGAGTCCAGATGACAGGCAGCTGGGCCGAGGAAGCACAGAGCAAGGAAAGCTTCCTCCTCTTTCTGGTGATTTCAGCGATGAGAAGGCAGGGGAGGAACTTGCCACAGATGGAAGGAAGACTGAAGGAATTTGGAACAGGCCCAAGGGGCCTGGCTCTCAGAAAGTCAAGGGGGAAATGTTTTCTGTTTGGAGAGAACATTCTTTACAAGAAAAGAGCAGGGCCATGTTCCTAGCCTGGTAGATTGGGGGGTCTCTGGATCACATTTCTTGGCCATGACCAGCCATACCAATTCATGTTGCTAAGACAACTAGGGACCCAAATAGGAACCATCAGAGTTGTGGTGATAAGAAGTGCTGTTTCAGGCAGGGCCAGGCCAGACAAGTTGAGCTCAAAGATCAGAAGTTTTGAGGTCAGTTCTAAATTTGGAGTCCACTTTTTTGGAAAAAGCCAAAATGAGCTCTCCCTGCACGACACATATCTGATGAACAGAAGATACAAATCCCAAGGAGCAACTAGAACGGGGAGGCGGGGAGCTCCTTTCAGCCAGAGATGCTCATAATGAGATCAGCCAGGTTTTATCCTTTTCGGTTTTTTAACATAGCACCTTTTCAAACTAAGAGTTTGAAAGAATTTCCTATCACGTCCCCTCTTCTCTCTTCCCTGCTGCCTCTTTCTTGCTTTCTTAGAAAGACCCTCAAAGCAACTTAGGATGTATGTGGAGGAGGCTATGTTCGAACTTTCATTTCCTCAACACCCAGCCCCAGTCGAACTCCACATGGACCCGGCCCTCGGGTGGACCCGTGGGCCCTCAGCTGGACCGGGCCCTCGCAGGGATCTGATCCTCACGTGAACCAGGCCCTCAAGTGCACTCGGCCCTCACATGGACCCGGCTTTGACATGTGGACCTGGCCCTCCCGTGAACCGGGGCCTCAGAAAGGTCAGGCCCTCACATGGCCCAGGCCCTTCTTATGGACCAGGCCCTCAGGTGGACCCAGCCTTCTGGAGGAGAAGAAGGGTCAATCCCTCACATGGACCTGGCCCTCAGGTAGACCGAGCTTTCCTGTGGATCCAGCCCTCTTGTGGACCCAGCCCTCAGGTGGACCCAGCCCTCAGGTGGACCCAGTCCTCAGGTGGACCCAGCCCTCAGGGGGACCCGGCCCTCAGGGGGACCCGGCCCTCAGGTGGACCAGGTCCTCAGGTGGACCCAGCCCTCAGGGGGACCCGACCCTCAGGGGGACCCGGCCCTCAGGTGGACCAGGCTCTCAGGTGGACCCGGCCCTCAGGTGGACCAGGCCCTCAAGTAGACCAGGTCCTCAGGTGGACCAGGCTCTCAGGTGGACCCGGCCCTCAGGTGGACCAGGCCCTCAAGTAGACCAGGTCCTCAGGTGGACCAGGCTCTCAGGTGCACCAGGCCCTCAGGTGGACCAGGCCCTCAGGTGGACCTGGCTCTCAGGTGGACCAGGCCCTCAAGTAGACCAGATCCTTAGGTGGACCAGGCTCTCAGGTGCACCAGGTCCTCAGGTGGACCAGGCCCTCAGGTGGACCCGGCCCTCAGGTGGACCAGGTCCTCAGGTGGACCAGGCTCTCAGGTGGACCCGGTCCTCAGGTGGACCAGGCTGTCAGGTGGACCCGGCCCTCAGGTGGACCAGGCCCTCAGGTGGACCAGGCTCTCAGGTGGACCAGGTCCTCAGGTGGACCAGGCTCTCAGGTGGACCAGGTCCTCAGGTGGACCAGGCTCTCAGGTGGACCCATCCCTCAGGTGGACCAGGCCCTCAAGTGGACCAGGCTCTCAGGTGGACCAGGTCCTCAGGTGGACCAGGCCGTCAGGTGAACCCGGCCCTCATGTGGACCTGGCCCTCAAGTAGACCAGGTCCCCAGGTGAACCAGGCTCTCAGGTGGACCCAGCCCTCAGGTGGACCAGGCTCTCAGGTGGACCTGGCCTTCAGGTGGACCCGGCCCTCAGGTGGACCAGGTCCTCAGGTAGACCAGGTCCTCAGGTGGATCAGGCTCTCAGGTGGACCAGGTCCTCAGGTGGACCAGGTCCTCAGGTAGACCAGGTCCTCAGGTGGATCAGGCTCTCAGGTGGACCAGGTCCTCAGGTGGACCAGGCCCTCAAGTAGACCAGGCCCTCAGGTGGACCAGGCTCTCAGGTGGATCTGGCCCTTAGGTGGATCTGGCCCTCAGGTGGACCAGGTCCTCGGGTGGACCCGGTCCTCAGATGGACCAGGCTCTCAACAGACTCTCCTTTGTGTATGAGATCCTCACAGAAGGAAGAATGCAGGTTACCCTCAGAGCTGGCACTTACTGTTGGCTCAAACCGACTAAAATCTCACTGGGAAATTCACAAGACTGACAGCCTCACCATCCTGATGATGCCAATGTGCCCACAAGCAAGTCTCTGGAGTCCCATGTTTTTAGGACTCCCCACCACAAACACTCCCCTTGAAACTGAGTGGGTAGGGGTCTCCAGACCCAGGCGCCCACCGGGCCCCACTCACCCCTTACTCCTTTACTCTCTGAGCTCACTTTTGAATTTAGCCATGTGCTCTGTGTTAAGGGTTGAGCTGTATCCCCCAAAAACCTATGTTCCAGTTCTAACTCCCAGTACTCAGAGTGTGCCCTTGTGGGACATAGGGTCGTTATAGATGGGATTAGGCAAGTTCAAACGAGGTCGTAGCAGAGCAGGGTGGGCCCTTAACCCAGCATGACTGGGGGCCCCATGAGAAGGGGAGAGGGCCAGGGAGAGGACGCCAGGTGAGGACGGAGGCAGAGCACGCCGTGGACGGTGGGCACGCCACTGCCAAGGCCAGGCAGCTTCTCCCCTCCAGGTTTCCAGGAAGCCTGGCCCTGCCGACACCTTGGTGCTGCAAGCCCTGGGAAACTAAGACACTGTGCCTAGAGCCTCTGTTTCCACTCTGTGAAATGCCAGGTTGCCACGTTGTTTCACATCCGCCCCTGGGACGCCCACCCCTCATTTCTCCTGCAGGGGTCTCCTAATTCACTGGGCTGCCTCCACTCAGCCAGCAGACACTGAGCTATTGGATCAAGCTTCCTCAAGTCCTGATCGAGTCACTCTCCTGCTCAAAAACCTTCTGTGGCACCCCGCTCCCTACAGAATCAGGTCTAGTGTTCAAGGTCACCCATGGTCTGGCCCCTGCCAACCTTTTTCGTCTCATTCTTGTCTACCCACTTCTTCCAACAAACTGAACAATTACACACCAGGTTTTCATGCATTGTTTTTACCTGAAATGTCCTTCTCCGCATTTCTGCATGTCAGACCCCCTACCCTCCTAACACCCATGGCCCACTTATTAGCTGTGTGACCTCGAAGAAGTTATTTAAACTCTTTGTCTGTGGGATATGGTTTCCAAAGATGGCCACAACAATTCTTGCATGTCTTTTTTTTTGTTCTCTCCCCTTCCTCTCCCCAACGCCCCCATTGTCTGCTCTCTGTGTCCATTTGCTGCGTCATCTTCTTCGTCCGCTTCTGTTGTTGTCAGCGGCATGGGAATCTGTGTTTCTTTTTGTTGCGTCATCTTGCTGTGTCAGCTCTCCATGTGTGCGGCGCCATTCCTGGGCAGGCTGAATTTTCTTTCGCGCTGGGCAGCTCTCCTTACGGGGTGCACTCTTTGCACGTGGGGCTCCCCTACGTGGGGGACACCCCTGCGTGGCAGGGCACTCCTTGCATGCATCAGCATTCTACGTGGGCCAGCTCCACATGGGTCAAGGAGGCCCTGGGGTTTGAACTGCAGGCCTCCCATGTGGTAGGCGGACGCCCTAACCACTGGGCCAAGTCC
The DNA here is from genome assembly GCF_030445035.2 of Dasypus novemcinctus. Classification (NCBI taxonomy): domain Eukaryota; kingdom Metazoa; phylum Chordata; class Mammalia; order Cingulata; family Dasypodidae; genus Dasypus; species Dasypus novemcinctus. The sequence goes on along the minus strand of NC_080693.1, from coordinate 24,217,557 downwards.
GCTTCCCTGTATGTCCTTTTTGCAAGATGACTTTGTCACTCTTACCATGAAGATGCAGAGTTGATTTCTCTGCCACTTGAATCTGGGTGACCAGTGATGTTATGTCACTTACAACTCCTGATTTTGCATTCTGAAGTCTGGGCTAGCCTGCTGGAGAGGGGTCACCTCAGGGAGAACCGAAGAGCCCCAGCTGATAGGCAGCCCCGAGACCCAGACGTGTGAGTAAAAGGCCACCTTGATCCTCTAGCCCCAGCCAACCTGGCCCCAGAGGTGAGCTGTCCCTGCTGACCCTGCCTGGGGTCTGGACCCACTGAAGGATGAGAAAATAAAATGATTGCTTAAAGCCGCCAAGCCTTGGGATGGTTTGTTACGAAGCGAGGGATAACCAAACAGGTTCCTCACCAAAAAGGGGGATAGAAATGGCCCCATACTTCACGGAAGGGCAGGAGGGCTATCTGAGTAATTGTCCCAGCAGGTCTGAGTTAATGTACATAAAGCACCTTAGAAGAGCATCTGCAGGTAGTTAGCACTCATCAGTGCTAGCGCCTCACGATCTGAAATTGCCTTGCTCATCTTTTTGTTTATTGTTCATCACCAGCCCCACCTCCCAGCAATGCCTAATCAGTAATTGCGTTAGTCTGCCAAAGGAGTGCGGATGCTTTAAAGTACCAGAACCGGCTGGCTTTTAAAAGGGGTATTTATTTGGGGTAGAAGCTTACAGTTACAAGGCCCTAAAGAGTCCAAATTCAAGGTTGATTTCTCAGCCAAAGCCATTGGCCCCGTGTTGAAGCCAGATGGGGGGCGATGTCTGTGAGGGTTCGGCCTTCCTCTTGAGGCTCCGCGGGCCCAGCTTCTTCCCGTCTCGGCTGTAGGCCGGCACAGGGCTCAGCTGCTCTGTTCTCTTCAGCTGCAGACTCTCAGGTGAATGGCTCAGCTCCCTTCCTGGGGCCGCAGGATCACTCTCGTCTTCCGTGTGGATGGAGCGCTCTTCCTCTGTGTACTACTCCTGTGTTCCTGACTGAGTGTCCATTCATACAGCTCACCAAGGGGGTGGCCACTCAGCTCTGCAGGCCCTAATGATGTGGTCCAATCAAAGCCCTAATCTTGGTTTAATCAAGTAAACATAACGCTTTTGAATTTAAATCAACCAAAGGGTAGCATGCCCAGAACAGACCAGTTTACAAACATGATTAGTATCTTTTTTTGGAATCCATAAATAATCTCAAACTGCTACAGTAACCATGAAAGAATGTCAAATGCTCCCTCCTCCAGGAAGCCTTCTCTGATTACCCGATTACCTTTCCCCAGGTAGACATCTCTTCCTCCCTTTACCTCCCACCACTCTGTATCAATACCCCTCTTTCTATGGGGAACAAAGCCACCGTCCCTATCTGCCCACCAGGCTTGTTGTGATTCAAAAGAGAGAATGAGCACTGAGGGGCTCAGGCCCCCTGTGCCCCCCCGGGGGCGTATTTGAAGGCGGTTCTGCTGCTTCCCTGTTCTCCTGGTCCCGGCTGTGTGACCCGTAATCCCTCAGGGCAGGAGAGAATCCAATGTAGGACTCCCGGAGGAAATCTTCCTATTTCCTGTCCGAGGAACTGGCTGGCCTCGCGGGCCGTGGAGGTACAGGGTGACGTCAGGGACCTGGGAAGGAACTGGTGACCTCCAGCTCTGTTCCCATTGCTGACAGACGCCTGAGGTTCCACTGCCAGACGAAAAATAGCTGATTCCTAAGCCATTCTTTAGCCAGACATTTTATTTTTATTTATTTATTATATATTTATTTCTCTCCCCTTTCCCCCGCATCAGTTGTCTGCTCTCTGTGTCCATTCTCTGTGTGTTCTTCTGTGTCCGCTTGCATTCTTGTCAGCGGCACCAGGAATCTGCGTCTCTTTTTGTTGCGTCATCTTGCTGCGTCAGCTCTCAGTGTGTGTGGCGCCACTCCTGGGCAGGCTGCGTTTTTTTCGAGTGGGGCGGCTCTCCTTACGGGGCACGCTCCTTGCTCATGGGGCTCCCCTACGTGGGGGACACTCCTGCGTGGCATGGCACTCCTTGTGCAAGGCAGCACTGCGCATGGGCCAGCTCATCACGTGGGTCAGGAGGCCCTGGGTTTGAATGTTGGACCTCCCATACAGAAGGCGGACACCCTATCAGTTGAGCCAAATCCGCTTCCCTAACCAGACATTTTAATATTTCTAAGACCTGTGCAGTCCAAAAAGAAAGTAGGAGATCAAAGAAAGCAGGATTCCATCTAGTCCAAAGATCTTTAGCACTAGATTGAAATGACTGTCCCAATCTTAAAAGCCAAAGACAGGCAAAATCCAATCAAGTGGCAGAATTTTTGGGGTAGAGGTGTAGCATACAATATGATTTATCCTTTGAATTATGAGGTCATTGAAACAGATCAGAGTGGTTGTTAGCTAATCCCAGGATGTCCAGAAAGCAACCCCCAAAACTGTGAACTATTAGAGTTTCCTTGGTGAGTGAGCATCTTTTAACCCCAGGAAGATTTAAAACTAACTACAGAAAGTTTAAGGGAATCCAAACAATTGTATTAATATTTTTAAAGAATCTTTGCACATTTGGTATTGGTATTTTATGTATTTATAAAGTGTAACAAAATTTGGTCTAGAGGGAAAATATTGAAATTCCAGTTGAAAATTTGTAAGTATATAATTGATTCAGACTTAGGATTTTAAACCAGAAGCTTCCTAAACTTATACATAGTATTGGAACATTTAAGGTAACTTAAAGTTCACCATATTTAAAGTTTAATTTACTGGATGAATAATTCAAATTTATATACTGGCAAAGGTTTTGTTTGTTAAGTCAGACCAGTAAAGTACATAAGAGGAAAGTGAAGGCAATACATGTTGAAATGTTGTTTAAAATATTTAAAGGAGTTTAATTTTGTTTCTAAATGGAATCAAATATTCCAAAATCTTTTATTTTTTTTAAGATGTATTTTTTATTTTTTTCCCTCCCCCCCCCCAGTTGTCTGCTCTCTGTGTCCATTCACTGTCCATTCTTCTGTGTCTGCTTGTATTCTTGTCAGTGGCACTGGGAATCTGTGTTTCTTTTTGTTGCGTCATCTTGCTGCGTTAGCTCTCTGTGTGTGCGGCACCACTCCTGGGCAGGCTGCACTTTTTTCATGTGGGGTGGCTTTCCTTACGGGGCGCACTCCTTGCGCGTGGGGCTCCCTTATGCAGGGGACACCCTGTGCAGCATGGCACTCCTTGCGCACATCAGCACTGTGCGTGGGCCAGCTCACCACATGGGTCAGGAGGCCCTGGGTTTGAACCCTGGACCTCCCATGTGGTAGGTGAACGCTCTATCCATTGAGCCAAATCTGCTTCCCTATTGCAAATCCTTTTAAAAGTGGTAGCTAAAATAGGCTGGATATAAATAGAATAAAATTTGTAAGGAAAAACTAGTTTTTTTTACCTTAATTTTAAAGATTTATTTTTTATTTCTCTCCCCTTCCCCACCCCGCCCCCCACCAGTTGTCTGCTCTCTGTCCATTCACTGTGTGTTCTTCTGTACCCTCTGTATTCTTGTCAGCAGCACCTGGAATCTGTGTCTCTTTTTGTTGCGCCATCTTGCTGCGTCAGCTCTCTGTGTGTGCAGTGCCATTCCTGGGCAGGCTGCACTTTTTTTCGCGCTGAGCAGCTCTCCTTGAGGGGCGCACTCTGTGTGTGGGGCTCCCCAATGCGGGGGACACTCCTGTGTGGCACGGCACTCCTTGCATGCATCAGCCCTACGCGTGGGCCAGCTCCACATGGATCAAGGATGCCTGGGGTTTGAACCGTGGACCTCCCATGTTGTAGGTGGACACCCTATCCATTGGGCAAAATTCGCTTCCCTTAATTTTAATTTTAATAAATTAAATATTAATTTTAAAAGTCAAGGTTAAACCTCTGAATGAGCTTTGTCTATCAAATGAGATTTATGGCAATACCTACCTTGGAGGCTTCTTGGGAGGATAAATGAGATACTGGATTTGAAATGTCCGATGTCATGCCTGGTACATAGTAAGCTTTCAAAATGACATATTTAATAGAGATTAAGTAAAAGAGAATATAGAGATGTGCTGAAAGAAGAGGGAATACAGGATGTGAGACAGAAAGCTGACAATCTTGGCGGCAGGGGTAATGTGTCCCCCATACGGCTTTCTAAATGTTAGCAGGAAGTATAAATAATTGATGGAAGATTTAGGGAACTAGAAATTGCAGGTAGCGCAGAATGCTAAGCAGGCAGGCAGGCACCTACAAGACAACCTGGGCCAGCAGCTGGCCGACTGGCTTCTCCAGAGCCCCTGGGATCCTGTGGTTGTTTCGAATGGGGCAAGTGGCGGAGGCGGAGGGGTATATGGGGATCCCCTATATTTTTAATGTAACGTTACGTAATCGAAAGATCCTTTAAAAAAAAAAAGTGGGGGTAAAAAAAGAATCTGCTTATCAGAGGCAGGGGGATCGTTGGATCCCTCCCATCCCAATTCAAACACAGCAGACTCCAGACCCCCTTGGATCTGTTTTACACCTTGTTCCTCTGCGTAAGTCCAGGTTTGCCTGGCCCATCGCGACAGCCTCCAGATTGTCGGGAAATTTTGGGGAAGACTTTGAGACAGGCAAAAATATCACTGGGGTTTCCTCTGAATGGGATCCCTTTGGGGTCATCTGATTGTATAGGGGTTTGTGTCTTTTATCCTGTGACCATTCTGCAGCTCTGTAGAGACAGAAGTTAACTCATGGAGGGGATGCAAAGGACTCCTGTCTGTAGAAATGCAAATGAGTTTTTTACAGTGAAGATGCAATTGATTTCTGCCTGTGGAGATTTTTGCACCTATTAGCAAATTAATTTCAGCATGCCTGTTTCTTTGGATTCTCCTTTGAACTGGCTTTTACATCATACTGGCTTCCTCAATTACTGAGTTAAATAAAATCTTTAATGTGCAATCATTTTATATTTGTGTGAGAGGCATGATTTTCCTTTTTTAAAAAATCCTTTAACAAATGGTCTCCCTGCATCCACCCCAGCCTCCCTCCATTCTTGCCGCAATTTTTTTTTTTTACATATACAATCTTTATTTTTAAAGGAGCTTTAGATTACACAAATCTTACATTGAAGGTATAGGGGATCCCCATACACCCCACCCTACTCCCCTCCCATGCTTTGCCCCATTAACAACAGCCATCATGTGTGGTACATTTGTTACGAGTGATGAACACATACTGAAGCATTGCTGCTAACCATGGTCTAGTGTTTACATCATGGTTTACACTTTGCACTGCCCTATTTTATAGGTTTTGACAGAATGTTTAGTGGCCTGTATCCATCATTGCAATGTCATGCAGAACAACTTCAATGTCCCCCAAATGCGCCATGTCACACCTATTCTTGCCTCTCCCACCCCTCAGAAGCTTTGGTGACTACTGTGTCTTGCCCCAATTTAATTCATTCTCCATGCAGGATCCAGGATGATCTTTCCTGAGGGTGAATCTGATCATGCTCCTCCCCAGCTTAAAACGGACACACTGGATAGCCTGCCAGTAGCTCAGACCTGCCTTCTCCTAAAACGACAGCTGCCTGCCCTCCTCCCCAATCAGGTACCTAACTTGGCATCAAACAGCCTGAATCCCCATGGCAAGTGCTGCCCCTGTGGGGCAGAAGCCACCTCCAGCTGTCCCTGTGCCTCGCTGACTGAACATCAGCCCAGATATGGCCAGCCAGTCCCCGGCACTCAAAGTCGTGCCTTTCTAACCCAGGACAGAGAAAGCTGTGGGGTTCTCCAGCTTTGCAAGATGACTCCTCTCTGCTCTTGAACCTCATTCCCCAGATCCCGGAATCTGTGCCAAATTAGATTTCTGAATCTGGCGATACAGAATGAAAGACAAACAAACTTCCACACAGAGCTCAGTCTTTGGTCTCTTGGTCTTTATTTTTCTCGGTGATAGAATCTTCCAGTACCCTCCCATTCCCTTAGAAGAAAACACAGACTCCTTGACAAGACCCTGCCCAAGGGCCCCGCGTGGTCTAGCCCTGCCCAGCTCTGTGCCTCGCCCTCACCCCTCTCCTCCAGCCACACCCGCCCTCTGCCCTTCGCCGCCAGGCGCGGGGCCTTCCTGTTTTGTTGTGTTCAGGCCGTCTCCTTCCCCCTCTCCTTCTTCTCCCTTTTCCTCTTCACCACTGTCTGGCTAAAAAACACCTGTTCATTCTTCTTTTTTTAATTTATATATTTTTAAACTTTTTATTTTGAAATACTTTCAAACTTAGAGAATAGTTACAAAAATAATATAACCCCCATACAGTGAACTCCAGCATACCCCTCCGCCCATACCCAGATCTACCAATTTTAACTTTTTGCCACATATGCCATATCATTCTATCATTCTACCATCCATCCATCCATCCATCCATCCATCCCTCTTTCAATTTATCAACCTATTTTCTGAACCCTTGGGTGTAGGTTTTATGTATTATGCTCCTGGAATACTTAACACCACCATGGACATTTCCTAGGAGCAAGGATATTCACTTTTGTAACCACCTTAAGTGTAGTTATCAAGTTCAAGTCTAATATTTATGTGACGCTGACAGTCTATAGTCTAATTGTTTCACATGTTCCAATAATGTCTCTTCAAGCCTTTTCTCCTCCCTTGCTAGTTCCCATTGAGGATCATGAACTGCATTCCATTGTCATTGTCTCTTTAGTTGCTCTTTTTTTTTTTTAAATTGTGGGAACATCTACACGGTATAAACTTTCCCACCTCAACTAGTCCCAAGCACACAAATCCAAGGGATTAATCACATTCTCAATATTGTGGTACCCTTATTACCACCCATTACTAGAACCTTCCTATCTGGCCAAACAGAAACCCTACACCTATTATGTTTTAATTCCCCCTGACCCCTGCCCCTGGCTACTTCTGTCTCTATGAGCTTGCACATGCTCCAATAGTTTCTTCATAGTTACCATGAGGCTTAAATTTAACATCCTCAATCAGTAGAGATCTCATTTGCTTCCATATCAATTTAACTTCAATATTATATACAAACTATGTTCCTATACCCCCCGCCCCCCTGCTTTTTTTGTAGTTCTTGTCACAAATTACATGTTTATACATTATGAGTTCAAACCACTGACTTACCATTACATTTTATGCATTTGCCTTTTAGATCCTGTAGGAAGTAAAAAGTAGAGTTACAAATCAAAAATATAATAGTACTGGAATTTACATTTTACTCCTCTTGTAACTCTTAACAGAGATCTTTACTTCTTACACGGCTTAGATCTATTTCTACGGTCCAGTCCTTTCAACCAGCAGACCTCTCTATTGATATCTCTTGTAGGGTCGGTCCAGTGGTGATGAACTCCCTCAACTTTTATTTATCTGGGAATGTCTTAACGTTTCCCTCATTTTTGAAAGACAGTTTTGTTGGATATAGAATTCTTGGGTAGCAGTCTCTTTGCTTTCAGCACTTTAAATATGCCATCCCAATGCTTTTTTTTTTTGTCTCCATGTTCTTTTCGGTAAGAATTTGGCACTTAATCTTATTAAGGCTCCTTGTATGAGACCCAGTGCTTTTCTATTGCAACTTTCAGAATTCTCTATCTCTTGGTATTTGACGGTCTGATTATAATATGCCATAGCATGGGTGTATTTCGGTTTGTCCTGTTGGGAGTTCATTGAACATCTTGGATATATATATTCATGTCTTTAGTTAAATTTGGAAAATTTTCAGCTTTATTTCTCTGAATATTCTCTCTGCTCCTTTCTCTCTTCTTCTGGGATTCCCACGATGTGTATGCCTGATGGTATCCCTTAGGCTCCGCAGGTTCTGTTCACTTTTCTTCATTCTTTCTTCTTTCTGCTCCTCAGACTGAATGATTTCAAAAGTCTTATTTTCAGGCTCACTGATTCTTTCTTTTATCAGCTCCAATTTGCTGTTGACCTCCTTTTTCATTTCTGCTACTGTGGTCTTCAGCTGTTTGGTTCCTTTTTGTAACTTCCTTCTTCCTGTTGATACTCTTTTCGTGTTCATCTATCATTTTCCTGGTTTCCTTTAGTGTTTTGTGTATGTTTTCCTTTAGCTCTTCGAGCAAATTTAGGACCGTTTTTTAAAGGTCTTTAGTGTGTGCCAGGTCTGGTCCTCCTCATTGATGGTTTCTGATGCTTTAATCTTCTCCTTTGCCTAGGCCATCAGTTTCTGTTTCTTTTCTTTTTTTTTTTAGGAGGTACTAGAGATTGAACCCAGGACCTCATATATGGGAAGCAGGTGCTCAACCACTCGAGCTACATCCCCTCCTCTTTTCATGTTTTGTAATCTTTTGTTGAAACCTTTACCTTTTGGTATTTTAATGTGTTATCACTGAAATGTAGACTCTGTGGCATCAGTTCCTTAAGTATCCAGCAAGTGTTAGGAATGAGTTTTCCCTGAATGCCAGGAGCTACCAAAAAAAGGAAAAAAAGAAACCTCTTTCAGTCTTTGCAGATGAACCTGTGCAAGCGCGCGCTGTCGGCTTATCCTTACAGTGGGTTGTACGAGAAGAACTCCAGGCAAGTTAGGGGCCTCCCTCACCCTTTCTGTGCAGGTGACTTGTCTTGGGCAGGAGGAGTGGCCTGAGGAATTACCCAATTTACGTGTTTACAAATGTCCCCTTTTCCCTGGAAAAGTCTCCCCAGTCAGGGACACTGCACTGTGTCCTCCAGCAGCAGCCCCTGGCCCCGGGCAGCCACTTGACTGCCCTCCCCAGTGCTCTGTGGCCTTCTCTATGCAGCGCAGGTTCTGGACGGCAAGTCCCTCAGGCCACCGTCTGTCCGACGGGCCAGACAGACACCTTCCCAGTATGTGCATGAAGGCGGCTCTGTTCCCTCCAGAGCCGGAACCAGGGACCCGCGCTGGGAAGGCAGGTGGCTCTGCGCCGAGCCGGGGAGGGGCTGAGGGGGGCAGCCAGGGCGTTGGAGATTCTACTGCTTTTTTTTTTTCCTCTCCCCTTCTTCACCCCCCCAGTTGTCTGCTCTCTGTGTCCATTCGCTGCGTGTTCTTCTGTGTCCACTTCTATCCTTATCAGCGGCACCGGGTATCTGTGTTTCTTTTTTTGTTGTTGTTGTTGTCGTGTCAGCTCTCCGTGTGTGTGCGGCACCATTCCTGGGCAGGCTGCACTTTCTTTCATGCTGGGCGGCTCTCCTTATGGGATGCACTCCCTGTGTGTGGGCCAGCTCCACATGGGTCAGGAGGCCTGGGGTTTGAACCTTGGACCTCCCATGTGGTAGGGGGATGCCTTATCCTTTGGGCCAAATCCACTTCCCCCCACCACTGTTAAGTGGCCTTTTTCTTGATTCACGACCTGCCCTGTTACTGCAGTCCTTTAACTGTTTTCAGGAGCCCTGAAAAAGATATTTCGGCCAGTTCTTGCTGGGTGTTCAAAGTTTCTGTGGGGGACAGAACCCTGAAGCATCTCCCTCTGCCATCTTGTTGGGGCGGGGCCTGAGCCTCCTCATTCTCCAGGTCTCTGCCCAAGCACCCCATCACTTCCTCAGAAGCCTGGTTTTCACCCCCAACTCCTACATGGGCCCACAACACCCACTTCTTCTGGACAGCTATTGGCAGCGATAAGTATTTAACTATTTATTATAATCGGCTTCACATCCCTCTTTCCCAAGAGACCAAAAGAGCCGAGAGGCAGGACCCATTTCCGGCGCGGTCCCTGTGCCTCGTCCAGCGCTTGGCATACAGGAGGCACTAAAACACCGTCACCGTTACTTGTCAGTGCACAGATGGCTTCTGAAGCCTGCCTGTGAGGGAGAGGGTGGGGAGTGGACGGGGAGTGGGGCATGGGGCATGTCTGGGTGAGGCTGGATGTGAATGTTTACTTGACACAGTGAACTGTCATGGGGCTGTGTTGGCGCCTGGTCTCTAATTCACAGTCCAGGCTCCGTCCATTTGAATCTGGGCAGCTCTGCCATCAGGCAGCCAACGCAACAATCTTGAACTGCCCTCAGGCCTTGTTTCATCAAATCCTCGTTTTCCTTTTGACTATTCCCTGCTGGACCGGCCTTCCTTTTTACTAATTTGCCCTTAATTCCTGAAATGAAAGCACACCCAGAATAGCTTAAAACATAGTATTTTCAAATAGTCTGATGGGGGAAGCGGATGTGACTCAAGCGATTGGGCTCCCATATACCATATAGGAGGCCCAGGGTTCGATTCCTGGGGCCTCCTGGTAAAGGCAAGTTGGCCCACTCAGGAGTGCCGGCCCGTGTGGAAAGCTGGGGTGGCAAGATGACGCAACAAAAAGATGACGCAACAAAAAGAGACACAAAGGAAAGACAATAAGAGACACAGACCAGGGAGCTGAGGTGGTGCAAAAACTTGAGCACCTCTCTTCTACTCCAGAAGGTCCCAGGATTGGTTCCTGATGCTGCCTAAAGAGAAAGCAATCAGACAGAGAAGAACACACAGGAATGGACACAGAAAGCAGACAGCGAGCACAAAATCAATGTGGGGGAGAATAAATTTTTTAAAAATTATAAAAATAAATAAATAGTCTGACGGTTCCTCTAAAGTTCCCATATGACCCAGCAAAGTGACTTTTTGTTCTCCACACAAAAACTAGTATGTGGATGTTTATAGCAGCATTAGTCATAATAGTCAAAAATGTAGAAAAATAAACAACTGATAAGCAAAATGTGGTTTAATTTGTTGGAATGCACCAATGGAATATTATTCAGTCATATGAAGGAATGAAGTGCTGATTGATACATGCCACAACATGGATAAGTCTTGAAAACATTACACTAAGTGAAAGAAGCCAGTGAAAAAGTCCACATATTATATGATGTCATTCATATTCACCCAGAAAAGACGAATCCACAGAAACAGAAAGCAGATTAGGTGGCCTGGGGTTGGGGGGAGGGGGTAGAGAGTGATAGCTAATGGGTATCGGGTTTCTTTATGGAATAATGAAGAGGTTCTAGAATTGATTGTGTAGATGGTTGCACAACACTGCAACTATATTAAAAACCATTGAATTGTTCACTTTAAATAAGGAAATTGTATGGTATGTGAATTATAGCTCAAGAAAGCTGTTATTTAAAACAAGTATTAACTCCTAACCTTGTTGGAGTCTATGACTCCTGGGAGAATCTGCCGAACGCTATGGAATTTCTCCTGCCCCCAACCCTGCCCTCACCCTGTTCAGTCATGAAAAATACCTACAGAAAGGTATATAAACATTTCATAAAAGCATCAGGGGATTCCCCAACTGATTGAAGCCCATTTGTTGACTCCCTAAGGGTCCATAAGCCCCAGGCAGGTAAACCTGCTTTGATGAGCCCATTGCTGCTAAATGTCAGGTCAGGTGCACATCTGAAATGATTTCTTTTTGTTGCTGTTGCATCTTGGCCTTTGGCCACCCTTGTCACGGTCCATCCTCCCATCAATCCCCCTCCTCCCCTTCCTTCTCAGGTGCTCTGACACCCTTTCTTGACCAGTGTGGTACACAGATTTTTAAGCTGGTCCCCATAACTTTACCTTCTGGTGGCAAAAGGGTGACTGTCTAGGATGAGGGGGGTAATGTAATTGCACCAGCCCCTTTAAACTCTCCTTAAAAGAAGAGAGTCTGGGAAGTGATGTGGCTCAAGCATTTGGGTGCCCCCGTACCACATGGGAGGTTCCAGGTTCAGTTCCCGGTGCCTCCTGGAGAAGATGAGTAAGAAAGCGAGCTGCCTGATGGGCTGGTGCAGTGAGCTGATACAACAAGGAGACACAAAAAGGAAACACAATGAGAGACACAACAAAGCAGGGAGCGGAGGTGGCTCAAGTGATTGAGCACCTCTCTTCCACATGAGAGGCCCCAGGTTCGGTTCCCGGTGCCTCCTAAAGAGAAGGCGAGCAGACACAGAGAGCACATAACGAATGGACACAGAGAGCAGACAGTGAGCACAAATAATGGAGGTGGGGGAGAGAGAAATAAATCTTTTTTAAAAAAAGAGAGAGTATTCTTTGGCTGGTAGTGGGAGAGAAAGTCAGAGAAGTTGGAAGTGTGACAGGACTTGGCCTGCTGTTGCTGCCTTAGATGGAGGGCACCATGGGAAAAGGACCACTGACCCTCCCCAGGAAAGAGTCCAGCACAACCAACACCCTGATTTCAACCTTGTAGGGTCCTGAGCAGAGAACCAGCTTGAGCCCACTGGGCGACAGAACTGTGGGAGAATAAATGGGTGTCAGTTCTGAACTGTACAATCAAAAGTGGTTAAAATGGATGTTTTGAATTACATACATTTCACTAAAGAATTGGCAAAAAATCACAACAGCATATATGATTATAAATGAAAAATTAATATATTTAGATATATATTTCTTAATGGATAGCTCATGAAATAGAATTTATTCAAATTTCTATGTTCTCAGACACAAACCTATAGCAGGATTACAAACAGTGAGTAATCTGTGTGTGATCCTGTGTTATACATGTTTGGGGAAAAAATGTCCACCAACATTGGTAAGAGAAAGACTAAATTGGCTTTCTCTTCTCTCTATAGACATTACAAAATCTTAAACAACAACAAAAAAAGAAGTAATCAAAGCATATTCAGCCACAAAATGTAGAAAAAAAAGACTGTAGAGATTTTTCAGGCAATTCATTAATAAAAATATTTGGTCGTTTTTCAGGTTTGGTGTGGTATTTTTCCTCTGTCAGAATTTTTTAACTTGCAATTTGTTATGATTTATTTTCCTCTTCTAAATAATAATAGTTATCCTTTAAAAAAAAAAAGGTGTAGGTTTAAAAGTCTGAAGTCTGTGGTAAGTTGTTAGGCAGAATAGAAAGCTAATACCCTCCATTTCACGTTGCTACGCAGCTGGTTGTGGTTCTGCTGGATGTTTCCTAGCTCCAGCTCTTTTCTTCATAACTTTCCTGAAATGGCTTTTTCACCACACTCTAGGTGTTTCCAAGCCTGGCTCTCAAAGTTCCTGAGCAAGGACTGCACTGGACCACGCTACACAGCTGTGACCTCCTCACACCATTTGGGTGAGGAAGCTGAGGTGAAGTCTGCAGTCTCACTAGTGTCCCAGCTTGGAATGTTCGCTCTCCCAGGAGGAAGAAGCTGCCTGAGGCAGGCACTCCGGTGAACCTGGCTTGGCCTCAGCACCCTGCCTTCCACATAGGGGACTTCCAGTAGATATTTGAAAGTATGGCAAGAGAGGAGTTCCCTCAGATGCCTGAGTCATCAGCCTCTACGATGGTTTGGAATGAGACGTGGAAGGTTCCGGAGCCCTTCCAGCTGACTGAAAGCTGTGGGGACACCCCACCTGGCGCCTGGGAAGGGGCCTGTGAGGGAGGGGCCTGATCCCAAGAGCCTACAGCCGATCCCAAAGAAGCAGACACTCTTCAGCCACCCCAAGAGAGGTCGTGATCACCCTGAAGAGCTTTCAACGCTTGGTTCTATTCCCATCCCCCCCAGTGGCTTTTAGACCCCCATGGTGTCTGTCCACCAGCTGCTTGTAGGCCTGGCTCTTTCACATGCACTGGCTCCCCTCCATGCCTTCTCTTCTTTCTTTCAGGAAGCGCCAAAAGGTTTTGATGGGGAATGGGGTGACCTAGCATTGAAAGCGAATCCCTGGAGGGCTTCCCTCCACACATAAGGCACCCAGAACTCTACTTCCTGCCTTGCTGATGAGAAGCGATCATTTCTGGAACCAATCAGTTATTTCTATTTTAACGAGCTGGTGTCTTATCTTGCTGCAAAAACTCCAGTCACACCCTTAATTTCATCTTCCTGTTCTCAGAGCATGATCTCATGTATCTGGGAACCCAAATCTTTCTTGACTGGGCAATCTTGGGGTTCTTTATGGGGGCACAGGGCCCAAGCTGGTGGACTTTGGGGGTTGGGGGTGGGGAGATACTCTGCTGAGAAGGGGTGGGGATGGGTGTGGGGGGAGAAGGGGTGAGGGTCTTTTCCTGACTGCTGCCCTCTCCCTCCCCTGCAGGAAGCCCTTCCACTCGGGCTCCCGAGACTCCCTGGAGGCTTCTGGCTTTGCTCTCCCCCTTTCTGTGGGCTTGGGAATGAGTTCGTGGATTTGTGGCTTTCCTTGTAATCAAGAAGTCTGCCTAAACCCACAGAATGTCTTCTGCCCCAGGGCTGGGCCCCTTTTTTAACCTTAAAAATGCAAGAGTACCAGAGCGAGTTACACACATGCGCTGCGCGTAAACACGAGTGTGTTAAGATGAGCGTAAAGTAAACCTGAGTGTGTTAAGAAGAGCTTGCATTGCCATCGCAGGAATTCTAAGGGCGAGCCTTCATTAGTCCCCGCTTGGGTCAAGCAAGAAACTTGACACTCGGAGGCGCAGAGTGGTGAGGGCGAGGGGAAGGAAGGAAGGGAGAAGGGGGTGCCTCTGGCTCTCTGGCCTGAGGCCTTGGGGTGGGGCCGATGGGTGCTCCCCACCAGGCAGCGAGGAGGCATCTTAATTTTCACCAGCTGGACTTTTCAAACACCTCACAGAGACAGCCAAAGACAGGGCGATGTGTGTTTTGGGGGGTTGAGGGACTGTCTGCCACCTCCCAGGGCACAGCCCAGTAGGCTCGACGGTCGGAGGAAGCTATTTTTGAGGTACGTGCTTCACCCACGCCCCTGCTTCTGGAGGGACCGGACCCCAGTTCCCTTCTGAGTACCACCCTGGAGTCTTGTCCATCTGGGTTTGTGAGATGACCTCTGCCCTCTAACCCCTTCCGGACAGCAATCTGCTTGGCCGGAGCCAGCCAGCTCTGCTGCGGCCTCCAGAGTCCATTCCTCTCTTCTGAAGGGTGCTAGGCCTCCCTTCCTCGTCTGTGACACGGAGATGCTGATGGTGTGGTGGCTCTGTACCGTGTCACCTCAGCCGGCATGAACCACGTTGCCCAGAATTCCTTTTCCTGTTGGTTTCCAATTAGGGCGGGCCACAGAGACATCCGCGCGGGAGATCTGGAGGGCCAAGGGAGGCGGCGGCCATTTTGTAGCTCCTGCCCTGCCGACTCGCCTCCTGGGGGTGAGGGCCTGCCCGGGCCTGCAGGGCCTTCACCTTCTCTTGGATCCTCTTCAGCTTCTGTGACTTCCAGGCCAGCCGTGGGCGCAGCTCGGTGACAAAGGGTGCTGGTGTCGGCAGGACATCCCGACCACGGAGTCCAGAGGCCACGGAAGCCAGCTGGTGCTTGTGGGTTCCAGCTTGTTCTTATCTCCCCCACGTCACAGCCGTGTTTCTTTCCCAGCTACCTCCCCCCGTGGACTCCAAGCTCCAGCATCAGATGTAAAGACAATGGCCTTACAGGAACTGCTTAACCAGCTCCCATAACGGCCTATGATCATCCAAAAAGGTGATGACGCACAGCAGCCCAAACCCGCATCTGAGCAGGGCAGGCTGCGGCCGAGGTTCCTGGGAGGAAACCAGGAGCCTTGTCCAGGCCTTCTGAGAGGCAGCCTAGGCCAGTGCAGAGGGCACAGGCTTTGGGGGCAGGCAGATCTGAGTTTGAATCCTACAGCCGGTATCCTCAGGCACATGCCCTGCTCAGTGAGACAGGGGCAATGTCAGGTTTTCACGAGGATGATGAATGCTCAGGAGAAGCTGCTTTCTCTGCTGCTAATGTCCCAGGTGTCTCTGACTTGGCTTTTGCCACTGATGATTTAGAAAGTGCAACTGAGTTGTTGAACTGAGGCGTAAGACTTTACAACGGCCTCTGTCCAGCTGAGTTTTGCCGGTTTTCACCCATTGTTTCCAGCCTGCTACGATGCTCCCAAAGCCTTGAGGTGGTTGTTCTGCAGGTCACTGGTCCCTCAGCCCGTCCCCAGTTAGAAGAGCCTGGCTGCTATTTCTTCGTTAGTGTCGCTGATACTGTGCCTGATTTAGGGTCCCCAGCTGGTGGGAGAGCAAGAATTCTTGACTCACCAGCTCTGGAACTCTGTCCTGGAACGCGGCCTTCACAGCTCGAGTGAGTCTTTGTACCCGTTGTAGAAACACCAACCTTTTTCCTTTTTCTTTTTAATCTTTGAAGTGGTAGAGGAAAGAAGGGTCCTATGTATCAACCCCAGGAATCTGTTGTCCCCCCTAACACTTACTGTGGCGACTCCACACCCAAGATTTGGTTTCTAGCCCCTGCTTTGAGAAGGGGGTGCTTCTTCCTGTGAATAAACCACCAAAAAGAGAGAGAACTTCATAAGAAACTGCTCGTAAACTTTAATGATTTGAGGGCTGGGATGCACGGAGGCCTGAGGGGGCCTTGGCAGGGTGTTTGCCAGCAGAAAGACACGGCATTCCTTAGCGGCCTGGACTGAAAGCCCCGCAGGAAGCTTTCTCCCTGTCTCTGTCTCAGACCATCCTGGACGCACGGCTGCCTCCTTACACGCGGACTTGCTGTTGTTCCTTCCTCTTCACCTCTGCCCAGATGTCTGACAGGTCCTGGATGAACTGCTGGACCTAACGAGGCAAGGGGGCGGCGTTAGCCCCACCCAGCGACAGGGCTCCCCGTCCCGAGGGCCATCCCTCCGCGTGACTCGTAAGGAGTTTCTGGCTTTCCCATGACTGGCATCTTGAGGAGACCACATTCCCTTGGTGGAAAATCACTCTTGTTGAAATCAAGTATCAGGTTTAGAGCCTAGAAGCAATAAAAGGGAATGGAGTGGGGAACGCCTGCAGGCAGACGCGGGGGTGGCGGGAAGCAGAGCTGACCTCTGACAGGAGGGAGAAGAAAGAAAGATGGTCAAGAGCAGACTCTGGACTTACGAGCAGACGGCAGGGGGCCATCCGCCCAGGGGCAGGCCGCCCTCCACAGCTTAGAAGTCCTCATCCACTCGAAGCCCAGAACTTGGGGAAGTCACTTCATCTTTCTGGGCCTCAGTTTATTCATCTTTAAAAAGGGAAGAAGAGCAGCTGGGGAACAGACGTGGCTAAAGCAGTTGAGCCGTGGGAGCCCATGTGGCTCAGTGGTTGAGGGCCGGTTTCCCACATACAAAGTCCTAGGTTCAATCCCTGACCCCGGTACCTCAAAAAAAAAAAAAAAAAGGAAGGAGAAAATACTGACTGAGAAGGTCTCTCCAAGATCTCTCTGTTCTAAAATGTCTCCTTTTCAAGAAAGTTCCTAGATATGGAACTACACAGACTTTGCACAAAACTCTCAAAAACCCTGTCAATGAATAATAATGTTACTTTACCAACATAATTCCTGCTTTGCAAATAAGGATACAAAGAGTCAATGCATTAAAAAGCTGCCCCTGGGGCTAGAGAGAAAAGTTCAGCACTTGGCAAACTCTGTCCTTATAATACATATTATATATATAATATATATATTATATGTATGTATACATATATAAGTATATTATATACATATAGATATATACATATAATATATATTATATGTATATATATTATAATACATATAATACATATTCATATACATCAAAAAAGGGTTCTGGGGCCAAGTAAGTTTTCAAAACTATGCTTGGAGATACTCAGGGTACAGAGCTTAGTAAAGTCTTATATTTAAAAACAAAACAACAAAAAACAAACCTCTTAACTTTAGCATAGACTTTTTAAAATTTATTGGTCCGTGGAGTCCTTTTATTCACCCCCACAGAAAACTTGCTAACCTCTTGGGATTCTAGGATTTGCCAAACATTTGGAAAATGTTGCTCCAGAGAGTTTGGCTTGAGTCAGGGATAATGCTGAACTTCTCATGACACTGTGTATTGAATTCAAATAGTTTTGGCCTTGTGCAGAATCTTTTTTCCTAAGTCATACTGTGGTA
This sequence comes from Dasypus novemcinctus, assembly GCF_030445035.2. Taxonomy (NCBI): domain Eukaryota; kingdom Metazoa; phylum Chordata; class Mammalia; order Cingulata; family Dasypodidae; genus Dasypus; species Dasypus novemcinctus. The sequence goes on along the minus strand of NC_080693.1, from coordinate 24,199,780 downwards.
CCGCACTCTTAGTTCTATCCAGTGGACTGCCTTACGTGGCCTGAGCCTGCATCTGGTACTGGGATGTTATTAAGAACATTACTCAGTGTCTCTGAAGCCCATCAAGAAATTAAGTAGTGGAAAAAAGGTTCTCTTCTTTTGTGAAAACCTTGTGCTTTCTTCTTTGGGAACAAGAATTATGTCTTGCTTTTCACTCTGGCTGCCAGGAAGTTCAGAGCCAATTATTGCCAATTATTATAAGGGTTGCAGGCCCTTGTAACCCAAGAACCCCCAGTCTGAAGTTCTCTTCCTCTAGCCCTGACCTCTGATTTTAACTTCTATTTTCCCAGGTCCTCATTTTTAATTTCCAGGCTACTTGATCACATGTATTCTGTCAGTAGGCACATATCCTACTGGGATGAGGAGGGACATTTTAAGATAACATATGGGCAATGTGAAGTAGTCCTGTAGAGGCAAATCAAGGTTGGGAGAGAGTCAGAAAGCATAAAATTTGTAGTAGGCAGACCAGAAGCTGAGGTCTGAGGAGGGAAGACGAGAGTGGGGGACAAGGAGCTGGAGGCCACCACTTCCTGAGGTCCTCCAGGAGTCCCCAGGACAATTTCTGGGGAGTGGGGTGTCTATGAGGCTAAAGCTCTTTTGTAATACTTAGGCTTTATTTACCTTTTCCACTCTTGATTCCTCATGAATGTACAGAGGGGTTTACTAGAGTGGGGTTTAGGTGACGTGTGATAGGACATCAGAGTGAAGGAAGAAGTGATGAAAATTCACCTGCCTGCTACTGAGTCAGATGGTAAAAAGACTGGCAGAAGTTAGACTCATGCCACTTTTCACAGAAAATACTTTTTGGGAATAGTTACTTTTCATTAAAAACATGTTAACTACGTTGACATATGATGGGCTTTTAAAATTGTCACTATAAAATGAGTGAAATAGTTATATTTTTCTTTTTAATTTCTAATATGGTATATATCAACAGATATACCCCATATAATCAAAAAGCTCTTTGAGGGTCCTCGATAAATGTTAAGAGTGTAAAGGGATTCTGATACCAAAAAGTTTGAGATTTGCTACTTCAGAACAAAGTTTCTTACAAATCCCCCCCTTTGGACTGCAAACACCCCACTGAATAGTCATCACGGGAGACTCCAGAACACACCTAAGAACTGGCTCCTAACACACCCTAAGGTGCAGACTATTTGTTTTGGGGGAATTCTTCCTCCTTCCTGGTGGGTGAATGAAAGCCTTTACATTTCATGAGCTTCACCTTTTTTTTTTTTTTAAATAGGAGATGTGCCTCTCAGTCAATTCAGCCAATTTCTTTTATGGGCTTATGTTTCATATTCATTCACCAAACATTTATTGTGCGCCTACTGTGTGCCAGATGTTGTTTTAGGCACTGGATACAGCAGGCAACAAAACACAAAACTCCTAGCCTTTCAGGAAGCTCACTTCCTGGTGTTTCACAGCAGAGCTAAAGACTTCTGCGCAAGAACCAAATAATTAATCAGTCAGGGTTTTCTGCGGGTCAGATAATGAATTTGCTGGTGCAGGGTTTGCCAGCACAGTGGGGGACTGTGTGTCCATTTGGTCATAAGTGAGATGATTTGGGGTGGCACTTGGACAGGACATTAAGTAACTCTGACTCATACAGGGAAAAAATTATTTCAATTTCCTTTCAGTTACTTCAAAGAGAAAGATGGGTACTAGTATGACTTGAACCATCTGTAAACTTGCTAATTCCTTTTTTTTTAACAAAGAGTGGGCCTCAGACACTAGACTATACAACTGATCACTACTGGCCACTCTGATTGGTGTCAATGGGACCTTAGCTCTAACGGGGAGGTTCTCCAAGCTGGAAGCCAGACCTCAAGCAGCATCACCTGGCAACTTGATGGAGAGGCAAACTCACAGGTTCTTACCCCAGACCTATGAAATCAGATGCTCTGGGATGGGAAAGCAAATTTGGCTCAACTGATAGGACATCTGCCTACCCAGTGGGAGGTCCAGGGTTCAAACCCAGGGCCTCTTAACCCACGTGGTGAGCTGGCCCACAGGCAGTGCTGATTCGCACAAGGAATGCCCTGCCATGCAGGGGCTGTGCCCGCATACGGGAGCCCCACGCACAAGGAGCGTGCCCCACAAGGAGAGCCGCCCTGTGTGGGGAGAAAAAAACACAACGACGCAGCCTTTCCAGGAGTGGCACTGCATGCACAGAGAGCTGACGCAACAAAGAGAGGCACAGATTCCTGGTGTTGCCAAGAATGCAAGCGGACACAGAAGAACACACAGCAAAAGGACACAAGAGAGCAGACAAGGGGGCCGGGAGGGGAGAGAAAGAAATAAAAATTTTTTTTTTAAAGATGCTCTGGGGGAAGGGCCCGGCAATGGGCGCCACCCCTCAGGGCCCGGTGACAAGAACCTCGGCTCCATCGGGCTCCTAACGCCATTCCAGGAACCCAGGTGCCCGCCCCGCCTACCATGTCCAGCTGCTTGTGCGTGTCCTCCAGGGCCACGTAGGTGGATTCCTTCAGCTGCTTGCTCACGATCTGGAAGAGGTTCAGGGTGGCCATCTTGATGGTGCCGAGCAGGAGCGTCTTCTTGGCCGCGGTGTTCTGGATGTGCGCCCAGCGGGACTCCTGGGCGGGCGGCAGGGGGCGTCAGCCGCGGGGGGCCCTCGCTCCCTCGCGCCCTCGCCCCCTCCGCCGCGCCCGCGGGGCCTCACCCAGACGATGACGTCGCTGCGGGCGCGGTCGAAGCGCATCTGCAGCCGCGCCAGCTCGTTGTTGTGCTGCAGGATCTCGTCGTCCTTCTCCTCCAGGTAGCGCGCCAGCCGCGCCTTGGCGTGCTCGATCTTCTCCTGGCCCTCCTGCGCCGACAGCATGAGGTCGTGGTGCATGCTCACCAGGGTCTTGTAGCGCGCGATCACCTCGTGGATCTCCTCGAACTGCGGGGCCCAGCTCGCGTCACTGCGCCGCCGGCCCCCCCGAGGGCCCCGTGCCGCCCGGCCCGGCCCCCAACTCCCAGCCCGGCAGCCTCGGCGCTGCAGACAGGACGTCCCGGGCCAGGGGCTGCGAGGACGTTCTCCTGGGTTGGTATGGGCCAAGGTGCGCGTGGTGGGCCGGGTGCAACGGGCCCAGGGGTGCGCAATCTTGGCTGCATGTTAGAATCACCTGGGGAGCTTCGAAACAGTACACCTTGGCCTGTGGATTTTGCAAACACTTCCCCGGTGACTCTGCAGCCAGGGCTGAGAATTGCTGTGGAGGCCATTTTGGGATGCCTCGGGTAATTATTCCATTCAACAACAATGTACCAAGCTCCACTTGCCAGCCAGGAACTGTGCACAATGCCAGGAACATAGCGGAGATAAGAAAGCCAGACCCTGCTCCAGTGGAGCCTCCAGCTTTGGGGGTGGTGGGGAGAGAGGCCAGACATAAACAGGCAGTTACCGCACAATGATAAGACCTATCTAGAATTCACGGGCGGGGCTGGGCTGGGGTAATACTTTGGGGCTGCTTCAAACAACGCTCTAGGGTATTTGGTCAACATTTCAAGCGAGGAGGAGCTGGAGCTGGAGAGGGAGCCAGTGGGACAGCTCGCCTTCCCTGGCCAAGTCCAGAATCATCCCACCAGGCCCTAACCAGCGGCCCTCACTCTCCTTAGAAGGCAGACATGAGCACCGGCTCCCGTACTCCCCAACTGGTCTCCCCAGGGCTTATCAAAGAGTGCCTTCCAGCCACCCAGGGGACACGCCCCGAGTGTGGTCTCCATCTCGTGACATTTCCACTGATGGGTTGCTGTCCTGGGAACTGCCCTGTTATCTGTTCCCCAGAAATGCCTCAGTGGGGAAGGCCTCCCCCAGCCCAGCCTTGGAGAACAGGGGAAGAGCCAGAAAAAGTTTTCCCAGGGAAAGGGTGGCTAAGAGGAGACAGGAGGCATGGATAGAAGCAGCAGGTGGGAGAAGGCGAGGCAGGATGACAGGTAGGGGGTGAAGTTGAATGGGGAGGGATGCAAGGTGACCTCAGGACTCTCAAGGTAGTTTAGCAGGAAGGGCATAGTTCAAAATGGAAGGGAGGGGGCCTGGAGGAGTAAAAACGTGCCCTGCAACTCCGTGAAGGAGGGTGGACATGATTTCATTGAAGGATTGCAAGAAGCAGAGTGGGAACTTCATGTCCACATTCCAGAAGGTTCACTGGCAAGCAGTGCAATGCCACACGGCAGGTAAAATGAGTGGGCTAGAGCAGAGCTACCGGGAACAGGGACATGTCTCAAAAACTTCAGGTGATGTCAAAGGGACTCAGGTGCCAACTTGAAGAGGCTCCGAGTGCCCAGAGATGGGACAATTTCACATCAGTCAGAATGAGTGTGAAGGATGGAAACACAGCAAATGTGTTTAGAAACCCACCAACTCATAGTGATACTGAAAACATTACAGGTCACTTTTGGAGGCTGCTAGAGAACCAACTTGTTATTCTTCAAACTGTAAATGAAGACTTGGGCATTTAATAAGCTTTTCCTTTAAGATCCACATAGCGATCAAATAGCTGATGAAGGAAAAATTTTTTGGAGAAGTCCTTTTTGTTATAGTAGTAGTCTAGCTAATAAATGAAGAAGGGATGAAACAACGTGTCCAGCACCCTGGGAGGGTCCTCTACCCCGTCTGTCAATACCTCCCCCCACCACTGAGGGAGCCATTATTCTGTCGTCTCCCATCATAGATTAATTTTATGTTTTTTTGGTTTTTTTTTAGGAAGTACCGGGGATTGAACCTGGGGCCTCCTATATGGGAAGCAGGTGCTCAACCACTGGCTTTTTGCTCGTCGTTATACTTAAGAAACATATCAACCAAATGCAGCATGGGACCCTGATTGGAACAAACCAATGTCCCAAAAGCATTTATGAGATAATGGAGGCAATTTTAGCATTGGCTGGATATGTGCTCTTAAGGAATTGTCAAATCGCTCCTAGGTGTGGAAACAGTAATGCAGTTATGTTTAAAGAGAGACCTTGTCTTTTAGAGATACATATGAAATACTCATGGATGAAAAAACATCATTTGCTTCAAAATGGTGGAGGTGGGAAGTGTGGGGGATATGATTATGAGTTCATAATTGCTGGAACTAGGTGATGAGTAATGGGTGTTCCTACTTTTGTATATGTTTGAAATTTTCCATAATAAAAAGTTTAAAGGAAAAAAACCATATGGTTGATTGGAAAAAGTAAGTTGCAGAAAGACATATATAAACTATAATTTATAGATATGTAATATATTACAAAGGAATAGAAACAAGCGTGAGAATGACAAATGTGAAAAGCAGGTTACTTGTTACCTCTGAAGAGAGGGGAAGAAGAATGGGATTTGGAAATGGCACACATGGGGTTTCAGTTACTTGTAGTTGTTTTATTTCTTAAGGAAAAAAAGAATCTGAGCTAATAGGGCAAAATGTTAAAGTTTGACAAAGTGGTGTGATGAGTACTTGTTATGTATTTCTCAATACTTTTCAGTATGCTTAAAATATTTTGAAAAATAAAGGAAGAGAGAGGGAGGGAAGGAAGGAAGGAGGGAGGTGGGAAGATGGAAGATGGAAAGAAGGAAGGGAGGAAGATGGATAAATGCTAGGTGCTAGATAGATAAATGATAGATGCTAAATGCTAGGTAGATGATAGACGCTAGATAAATGACAGATGGATGATAGATAAATGATAGATATAGATGATGGATAAATATAGATAGATGGTAGATAAATAATTGATAGATATAGAGATAGCTCAATCATGCCGACAGTAGAATGCCGATAGGGCTGTCCAGCCAAATGCACAGTGGACCTCCAGATGAAGTCCACTGGTGGTCTGGACGAGAGAAGGGGCAGGGGTGTTTTCCAGACATTCTTCTGAGGCACAACCCACTGCTCTGCTGATGGATGGCTGGGGGTGGCGTGGTGGTCAGCAAGAGGAGGGAGTCAAGGCTGAGGCCGAGTCCCAGGTGGGCTGTGGGTGGGTGACCATGCCATTCACAGCTCAGGCCGTGCCAGCGGCAGGGCTGGCCGGGGATGGGAGGAAGCAGATGGGAGGAGCTGTGGACACAGTGGGTTAGACGGAGGGGCCTGAAGCTTAGGAGAGGGATACAGGCCAGAGGTATACCTGATTTCCTCAGCTCTAAGATAAGCATTTTGCCAGCCCTGAAGCTGAGACGTATCTTCCAATTTATTCTTTAATGCAGTAGTCTTTCCTCACCCTACCAAAAATCCCAATGATTAAATCAATGATTTACCTTGCAGCAGGTAGTACTTTAGGATGGAGGAGGTAAGAGACCTGGGACACGTGCACATATAAATTTGATGAACTCTACTGGAATCACCAGGGGACTTTGTAAAGCTTTGCATCCTCCGTCTCCCTGCACCACGGGCCCCACCACCCGGAGCCAGCACGACTGCCGGTCACATCTCTCGGGAGTGTCTGGGTGGGGGGAATGGGGTGCACAACTACTGACATGGGTGGGGGGGTAAGGGATATGGGCAGTGCTGGGGGGGCGGGCCCAGGACTTCCTCAGAGGGAAAAGGTGGAGGCTGAGAAGGAGGGGCTGTAGGTCGGAGGGTGCAGAGGGAGCCCTCAGGCAAGGGCCAAGGCTGTTCCAGGAGGGGCGTCAACACTGACGGGCATCCAGCCGCACGGCTGCGTGAGAGCAGCTGAGATGCCCGAAGCTCTGCCAGCAGGGGGCCTTGGGATGAGCAGAATCCGGGGCCCCGTGTGGCCCCCCGAGGACCGCTTATAGGCTTTCCGCTCTGCAGCAGGGCGGCTGTTTTTCGGGTTTCTCTCCCTCCCTCTCCCCAGCACATTCAAGGAAGCCAAGACACCCCGCAGAGAGGAAGCAGATACAGATGGAGGCAGCCCCCCCACCCCCATGCAGGCAAAGCTGCTGGTGCTCCAAAGCCTCAGTCCCCCGACAGACCCACACACCCAATGAAACACTAGCCTTGAGACGACCCGTCGCAGACACACCTGCAGCTGTCCCAAACCCACGGCCCGCACCCAGACATTGACCCAGGCGTCGCTCACAGACACCCCCAGGCGGTGCCTCCAGGACTGGCCCACTCCCCCCAGCCCCGACGAGTCCCGTTGCCCTGGGAGGGAGGCCTCAGCAGCTTCCTCCCCTCACAAACTGTGCGGGGGGCCTCCCCAGGCCGGGCCTGACGGGAGAGGGTGTGGAGGGCAGGCACGCGTCTCCTGGGGACCCCCGTTGGCCCTGAGGGAGGGGCAGAGCTGGGCCGGCACACAGGAGGTGGCCATTCTGTGGAGTCGGCCCAATGGGCCGAGCTCGTCTCACGGACGCCAAGGGCAGAGTGTCCAGAAACATGGGGGCCACCGTGGCTGACGCCAGGCTGTGGACAGAAACGAGGCCGCAGGTTTGGGCGCCAGTGACTCTGGAGGGGGTGGTGGCGGCCAGAGGTGAGTAAGTGAATTGAAAGCGGGGCTGTGGAGACGGTTGGCCTGGACAGTGCCTTCTGGAAAGTTCCCCCTGCGTCAGGAGAGCTGGGACAGTACACAGAGAGGGACGTTGGGTCTTAAAACAGTGCAGATGCTTAATGCATGTGTGGGGAGTAAACGAATGAAAAAGGAAATATTTCAGGGAGGGCAGGGGAGTGTGGTAGTCTGGAACTGTAGGTACCCCAGAAAATCATGTTCTTAGAGCTAATCCTTTCCTGTGGGTGTGGACGGTTGTAAGTAGGGTTTTTGATGAGGCCACTTAGTTAAGGTGTGGCCCACCTCATCTAGCTTGGGTCTTAATCATCTTCCTAGTGTCCTTTATAAACAGAATGAATACAGAGAGAGAGAGATGGAGAAAGAAAAAGAGAGAGAGAGGAAGAGAAGGGCGGAGAGGGAGGGGTAGGGAGGGGGAGAGAAAGGGAGGGGGGAGGGAGAAAGAGAAAAGCCACAGAAGCAAGGAGTTGAAAGCAAGAGAGAGAGAGAGCAGAAACGCCACCCTGTGCCTTGCCACAGTAAGGCTCACTGGCAGCCGTCTTTGGGAAGAAAGCATCAGATATCGTGGATTTGGATATTCTCATGGTCTCAAACTGTAAGCTAATCAATTCCCATGGTTTAAAGCCAATCCAGGGAAGCAGACTTGGCCCAGTGGTTAGGGCGTCCGCCTACCACATGGGAGGTCCGCGGTTCAAGCCCCAGGCCTCCTTGACCCGTGTGGAGCTGGCCCATGCGCAGTGCTGACGTGAGCAAGGAATGCCGTGCCACGCAGGGGCGTCCCCCACGTAGGGGAGCCCCACGCACAAGGAGTGTGCCCCGTAAGGAGAGCCGCCCAGCGCGAAAGAAAGTGCAGCCTGCCCAGGAATGGCGCCGCACACACGGAGAGCTGACATAGCAAGATGACACAACAAAAAGAAACACAGATTCTTGTGCCGCTGACAACAACAGAAGCCAGCAAAGAAGAGCACGCAGCAAATGGTCATAAAGAACAGACAACTGGGGCGGGGCAGGGGAAAGAAATAAGTAAATAAGTAAATAAATAAATAGATTAATTTGAAAAAAGCCAATCCATTCAAGGTATCTGTTTTGAGCAGCCTAATAAACTGAAAGTCTCCTCATCTGTAAAATGTGGGTAATACTAGACCTTCCCTGATAGTGGTGCTGGGAGGCATACACGGATGTATCCAGGGACAGTTCTTAGAACAGTGCCTGTTACGAAGTAGGTGCTAAGGATGAGCAAAATAAAGTAATTAAAAGCATTGGGTGTGGGAAGCAGATGTGATTCAACCAATTGTGTTCCCGTCTACCATATGGGAGGCCCTGGGTTCACTTCCTGGGGCCTCCTTGTGAAGGCAAGCTGGCTCACGCCCGCAGAGAGCTGACAGCCCGCACCCATGGAGAGCTGGTACAGCAAGATGATGCAACAAAGGGAGACAAACAGACACAGAAGAATGTGCAGAGAATGGACACAGAGAGCAGACAGCAAGCAAGTGGTGGTGGTGGTGGGGGAGGGATAAAATTTAAAAATAAATCTTTTTTTTTTTAAAAAAAGCATTGGGTGTAACATGGTTAAAAGGGGAAATTTTTACCTTGTATGAATGTTAATAGAACAAATATTTAAAAAGAAACCCATAGGGCAGTACAATACTATGTTACTAGTTCAATTATAATAATATTCTTTCATGAATTGTAACAAAGATGCCATACTAATGCAAGGTGCTAATAAGAGGAGGGTATATGGGAGCTCTGTATTTTCTGCTTGATTTTTCTGTAAATGTACAACTCCACTAATAATAATAATAAATAATATATTTTAAAAATATAAGCACTAAGTGAAGTTGGAAGCTTCTGACAAACTTTCTGACCAATACCCAGCCTAGAGCAGCTCTTTCTCCCCATATTCACGCTTCACCCGATGGGACAAAAGCTTCCTTGGGGGGAAAAATCCACAGGGATATCCAAGGCCTCCCAGGCACCCGAGATGTGTGCTCAGGGTAGGCAGGGGATTCTGGAAGGGGAAGGAAGCCAGCAAGGAGTCTGGCCTGGACTCAGGCTGGCATCTCCATGGACTCTGCCTGCTCCTGAGTTCAGGAGTGAAGGGCGCCCCGGCTCAGAGCAGAGGAGCCGTCTCGCCTTGCCCAGGGGAGGGCAGAGTGTGTGTCAGTGGCAGTGGATGGCCTAAGGGTCTGTTTTGGGGCACATGTCTGCGGCCATGGTTGGACCTGATAGGCACAAACCCCAACATTCAGAAGACTCAGGTGTTGGAGTCTAGGGGCTTTGCCAGCTGCATCTCCTCAGAGCAGGGGGAACATCCCTGCAGAACCCCCACCCATAGTCCTGAACCCCCAGTTGGCCAGGCTGCCCCCACCCATAGTCCTGAACCCCCAGTTGGCCAGGCTGCCCCACCCATAGTCCTGAACCCCCAGTTGGCCAGGCTGCCCCACTCATAGTCCTGAACCCCCAGTTGGCCAGGCTGCCCCACCCATAGTCCTGAACCCCCAGTTGGCCAGGCTGCCCCCACCCATAGTCCTGAACCCCCAGTTGGCCAGGCTGCCCCCACCCATAGTCCTGAACCCCCACTTGGCCAGGCTGCCCCCACCCATAGCCCCAGGCCCTGGGAAAGAGGTCTCGAGGCTGAGGCAGAACCTGCCCCCCCACCCCCCGCTTCTCCCAGGACTCGCCTCGGAGTTCTCCACCACCTTCTCCAGGTACTTGTTGAAGATGGAGTAGTCCTGCAGCTTGGCGCTCAGGCGCTGGTGCTCCAGCCGCAGGGCCGCCATCTCCTGCTTAGCCTTGGCCACCTCCCGCATGCGCTGCCTCTTGAGCTCCCGCTCCTTGTTGGCTTTCTTCAGGGCCCGGATCCGCTTCTGGTCATTCTCCTGGAGCCGGGGCAGGGGGCGCGGTCAGGCCGGTTCCCACGCCCCCCACCCCCAGGCCGTCCCGGCTGCCCGTCAGGCCAGAGCCCCCGCCTGGCACTGAGCCCGCAGCCTGCCGGCGCCCGCTGCCCCCTGCCCCCTGCCCCCCACGAGGCCCTGTGTGCTGCAGCACCCCAAGGACAGGTGGGGGCCCCCAGGCCGCCCCGTTGGGGAGCGGGTGCGAGGAAGAGGGTCTCCCAAGTTATTTGAAGCTGGTGAGGGGATGCCTGTGGACTGAGCGGGGGTTCCCTCAAAGTCAAGAGGCCTGGGGGGCTAGACAGGAAATGATTCTGCTTCCGTGGGAGGGGGCGGGGAGGCCCACCCTCCACCCAACTCAGTGTCTGGAGAGACCGTGACCCGGGGACAGGCTGAGGAGACCCGGAAGTAGGAAGAGGAGCTCTTCCGACGCAGTGTCTGTGGGTTCTGTTCTGAGTGCTGGGGTCAGTTTCTGGGCCCAGAGCTGGGAGGCCCCATTTTCCTCCCCTCTTGCTACTTAGTGCCTCGGTTTCTCCAAAAATACAAATGAGCAGCAGTGCGCCTCTTTTCCTTCCAAAAGTTGGGGCAATAGTGCTTGAGCGATAGGAGACAAGGCAGGAGAAGGGCCTGGTCCAAAGGGCCTGGGGATGGGGGGTGTTAGGCTCTTCCAGACAGGGGGTTCCTGGGGGCTAGGGCATCAATTTGACGTCCGGGAGGAAGACACAAGGCTCAGCTACTGCAGTCCGTCCCGCCCCCGCTTCCCCTTCCTTCTGCAGCCCCTGCCCTAGATTCGGGGGCAAACCCGCCCACCCCTCACTCTTCGCTCGTGGCTCCCGCAGGGCCTCCCTTGATTCCATGCAGGAAGGCATATGTGGTGGCGGCATTTTGGGAACACGGGGGCATTTGCACAGGAGATTTGACCCTGCCCCATGAGCCCAGGAGAGAACTGAGGGACCCTAACCCCATCGTTTTCTAATCCAACTGTACCTCAGAATCCCCTGGGGAGCTCTGTAAAAATGCAGATGCCTGGGCCTGACCTCAGACCTGCTGAAAGCAAGGAGAGAGCCCCTGGCCTCCGTACTTGGAGCAAGCTCTCCAGGATTTCTGTGCTGCTGGTTCTCTGGCACCCCCAAATCTCCTGCCACCCCAACCACTCCATGAGTTTTTCTCTGGATCTCTGGAGAACATGCCCAGCCCAGCCACTTCTCTTCCCATCTGGTTCAGGCCTGGGGCACGGCGGAAGATGCTTAAGTGTGGGCCTGCTTCATAACAAAGCATGGCAATGACCCTTCTGGAGCTGGGCCAGGCCCTGAAGGATTCCTTAAGTGCTGGCTGAAGTGTGTCTGGGATAGATCTGGATTTTTATGACGATTAAATTGCTCCTCTGAGGACCGAGTGAGGTCTGGGAATGAATTCTGGTGCTTGATATGGAGGGGCGGGGCGGGTGGGGGACTTATTCACCCTCGTATCCCCAAGTGCCCAGCCCTGATGCTGGCACATCATTCATTCATTCACTGTATGTGCCAGGCACTGGCCAGGAAATAGGAAACAGCAGTTCAGAAAGGTCAGAGACTGACAGGCAAACAGGAAAGTACCAACAGAGCAATAAGTGGAGGCACAAAGGCAAGCACCAGGCATTACTGGACCACTGTGGAGGCATCTAACCCGGGGTAAGGGCATCAGCAAGAGCGAGGAGGAGAGAGAGGGGCAATGTGCCGGACTGTAGAGTGCGGGTCCCCTTGCCCCTCTGTACCTGGATGAATTGCTCAAATTTCTGGATGTGAGCCTTCAGCTGGGCCTCCTTGATGCCCAGTTCCTCCCAGCGTAGATTCAGGGCTTCCATCCTGCGCTTGAAGGTCTGCGGGAAGGGTGGGGGGAGCAGAGGGCTCAGGAGGGCCCCTGGCACGGGTGCCGAGGCAGGCCGCAGCATCCTGTCCTCCAGAGCCTCCACGTCCGAGCGCAGGGGGCTCGGTGCACGGCTTTCTCCTCTCCACCCCACGTTTCTCTTGGGACAGGGCATCCCAGGGCGCTGGCTCCCCCAGAGATGCAGATCATTTCTGAGCTCCCCAGAGGGAAGAGACCAGAACCACCAGCTGGGGGTTCCTGGCTCTAGCCACCTCCACCCACGAAACGGAGGGTCCCAGCTCACCCCCCCCCCCCCCCGCTGTGGCCCTCCCTGCATCCCCCTACCTCCTTCTTCTTCTCCATGGCCTGGTGCATAATCTTGGCCTCCTTCTTCTTCTCCAGGAGCCGGATGGATGGGGACTCTGACTGCTCATCCATCGATGGGAACTTCCTGCCCAAGACAAGAGGGGCCTGTGGGTTCTGGGCCCCCGGGGCAGGCTGGGACTGGACAGCAAACCGTGGAGATGGACACGCCTGGGGAGGGGAGGAGATCTCTCCCTGCATCTGAGTGAAATAATTGGAGTGTGGAGGAGAGAGGGCCATGCTGGCACTCAGGGAGCAAGCTGGGACAGGGGTAGGGGTGTGATCTGGGTGATGGGAGCTAGGTGAGCGGGAGCGCTGGGTTATGGATGTAGAGGGGGCAGGTTGGGACTGGGAAGGTGGGTGCCGGGTGGCCTGTGGTACAGAGCTTGCGGAACAGGCCCGGCCCGTAGACACTTACTGCAGCAGTTGCAGCAGCCGCTCGCCATACTGCAGCCGGAAGTACTCGGCCAGATCTTCCTCTTCCATGATGCCCAGACTCATGGCTGCGGTGACCCCACAGCCCAGGCCACTGAATCCTCACAGCAAAAGAGCGCGTGGCGGTGCCACAGGTGGGTCAGGGTGGTGGGTCAGCTCTTGCCTCTCCCCTCCTCCTGCTTTTGGGGTCCCACGGGGGTTAGGTATTTGAGACGCTGCCCAAGATGGGTGGAGGCTGAGGAGCTAAAGTGCAGGCTGACGCCTTGGGGCGGTGCTGGGTCTGGCTGCCTAGCAACGGGTCCCCTGGTTCTGTGGCCCACACGCAGAACCCAGGCTTTGCCCTCTGACCCGTCTCCCCACTGACTCCACTCTTGTTGGGGTCCCACCCTCTGCTCCTGCCCTCACCCCTCCGGGGCTCTGGGAGAAAGTGAGTGAGGCCTGGGGAGCCGCTGGTTGCCATGGCGCCGGGGGCAGGAGGCAGGGCCTGGGTGTCCAGGCTGAGAAGTGGGGTTTCGGTACCGGGCTGTCCCCTGCCCCTGAGGCCTCCCTCCCAGGTACAGGTGGTGTGTGAGGGGCAGGGCAGGGCACTGGGCCACTGACCACCAAGGGGTGGGGGGACAGAGGAGCCTGGGGCCCGTGGGGCAAGCACAGGAGGGGGGCCTGGGAGATTCCAGAAATGGTGGGGGGAGGCCTGAGGTCGAGAGCTTTGTGTGTGGGGGAAGGATGTGGTGTGAGAATAGGCAAGAAGCTTGGGATTGAAGGGACATGACAAGGAATGCTGGGGGGGGGGGGGGGGTGTGTGTGTGCCATTTATTTTGAGGCTCCAGGACTACTAAAATATAAAGAAATGCCCAAACAGGGAAATTTCGCATGTTTTAAATGTTTCCTTTGTAAGGCTGCCGTCCGTGGTCCCGCCAGGGGATATGCATGAATTCATTGGGCCTTGAGGCCCAAAGCCATCGGGTCTCCGCGCTCCAAGCTGGGCCCTGGCCGGGAGGCAACGGCCGCCACCTCGAGCTCAGGGACAGGCCCCGAGCGCCCCTCCGTCCCCGCGGCTGATTCCCAGGCCTCGCTCCCCTCTCGGGCTGGGGAGGGTCGTCGGGGTGGGGTGCGGCCGCTCGGCCCCGGTCGCCGCGGGAACTCAGGCCCCTTCGCGGCATGGCCGGTCCTCCGGCGCCCCCTGCTGGCCGCCCGCGGCTCTCCCTCGGGGGGCGCGGGAAGGAGGAGACGTGGAGGAGGCGCCGCTTCCCCCCTAATCATCTCCCGCACCCAACTTCCTCTCCGCAGCCGGCTGTTTAGGAGACACCTGCAGCCGTAAATACGCATCCCGCGCCTTCCAGCCAGGCCCGCGGACCCAGCAGAGACACAGGAGATAGGGCCAAACTCACCCCTCATCACCCCACCCCAAGGCCCTAAAACCGCAGGTGGCTTCTCCTCTGGGAGCGCCCTGGAGAGGCACTTTTCGCAACAGAACAATAACTGTAAACTCCTTGAAGGGCATGTTTCTTTCAGGATTTAGCACTTGAGCCTGGCACAGTTCTGACACATGGAAGGTGCTTACTTAACATTTGAACAAATAATCATAATAGTAGACAACCCCAATGCCTGGAATCCTCAAATCCACCTTCTCTAGGTGAATCTACTACCACTTTAAGGTCCATTTTACAAAGAAGACGGAGGCTCAGAGAGAGTAAGCATCTTGCCCACGTCACCCAGCTAGGAAGGCGTGTTGTTGATGGAAGGCTGGGACCCCCCTGCTGCCCTGACAAGGGGTCCAAGGGCTTCGAATTGGGGGTGGAGACATCTGCCCGAGTGCCTGGTGCCCGTCAGGACAGGGTGGGGGCTCAGCGGGTCCTTCGGGCTGTCCAGGGTAGCCCTGGGTTCCTGGCCCTTCCTGGCCAAAAGGCTCTGTCCCCCTGAGGCACGCGGTGGTGGCCAGCTGGTCTCTCCTTTCTCGTACAGACTTCACTGCTTTCAGTGTCTTGCTTTGGTGGTTTTTTCTCTCTGTATTCACTCAATTTATAAAGGACCCCAGTAATAGAATTGTTCCATCCTGAAGGAGGTGGGTCCCACCTTAACTGAAGAAACCTCATTAAAAGATCCTACTTTCATTGGATTTACACCCACAAGAATGGATTATATTTAAGAACGTGTTTTTCTGGGGTACACACAGTTTTAAACCACCACCAGAGGGAACCTGTGATGGGGGCAGTTTGGAGAGGCCTGTGCGCAGCTCCTTTTGCTCGAATAGCAGTTGTGCTCTGGCTCAGTCCCTCTTGTGGTCAAAGAATGGCAAAGCCCTGCAGCCATCTGCTCCTTCGCTGTTTCTCCGTTTCTCCTCTGAATCCATTGACTTCAGCCATTGGATTTCTACTAACCCAATACCCTCCCCCATACAATGGTTTTCCCTTATGATCAATACTGTCTAACTTATACATGCCATTATTTTCTCCCAACCTATTATTTTTTCTCCCTTTTGCTTATGGTGTCTTCTGTCGTAGAAATTTAAAAGAGGTACACAGCCCATTTATAACCCCAAGGGGTTTTGCCTTTTGCTTAGGGAAGTCTTCCACACTCAGAATGATAAATATATTCCAACCCATTTGCTTCTTTTAGAAATTATGTTATTTTGAAGTGGCCAGTGTTACAAGCGAATGTATTCTCATAAAATTATAATTCATTCAAACAAGATGAGAGGGCTAGAGCCCCTTGTAGCCCACCACCCAATCCCGTTGCCCAGAGGTAACTACGCTTTCAACAAATACTTAGGTTGAGCAGCTGCCCTGCTGAGACTGGGGATTCAGCCGTGAATAAAACAGGGCCCCCCACTCTTCTGGTGGTTAGGGGAGGAAACTGACAATAAACAGATAAATTCTGGAGATGCAGTCTGGGAGTGTTGTAGTGAGGGCACCGTCCTCACTGCTGCCCTGAGTGACCAGAGCCGGGAGGACGGGAGCCGGAACCAAGGAGCCAGGCAGTGCGCCCAGACAGAGGTGCCTGCCAGCAAACCTGCCAGCTGCGCCCCATATCTGGAGGGCGCAGGGCCTAGGGCCTGTGAGCTTTCTAGGGGCCTACGAAAAATGTTTGAAGCCTGAAAATGATGGTTGGCTCTAAAAATACAAAAAAGAAACCACAGAATGAAAAACAGGAACTGCTCAGATGCGAAAGTAACGTCAGCGGCAGCTTCGTTCATTGTTAACTTCAGCGTGCGTAAAGCATTTCACACATTTGAAATTCTCAAGAATTCCCAATTGGGCACGCAGTTTTGAGGGGAAAAAAATCAAAACAAATTGTGAGTTAAATGAGTTAGTCATAGACAAATCATTTCAAAACTAAAGTATAAGGCTCCTTTTGCTATTTTCCTCCGAATTATATTGACTGTTGATGGGGACACGTTTTAATCTGCCTGCTGTGGGCAGGGTTTAGGGCTCGGTTCTGTCCCCTGTGGGGGTGGGCTGTCTAAAAAGGGCCCAGGCGAGTTGTCGCTGAGAGGCTTGCTCAGGTCGGCTGTGGCCTGATGGAACCCACCCCCCTTTTCACAGGGTGATCGGGCTCTTTGTCTTGGCTGACAGGTGCCTCCAGAGGCAGCTTCAGGGCCACCTCCAGGGAAGGGCTGAGGGGGCCCCGGCTGTATGAGCTCCCTGGCCAGCCACGGGCCAGCTCTGGTCCCCAGCCGGGTCCTGAGCCCCCACCCACTCGGCCGCTTGTCCGGGAAAGGTGAAAGGCTCGCTGCTCTGTTCCCCTCCCGGGTTCCCAGTGCTGAGCTCCTGGGAAGAGAACCCGTCCTGGCCTGAACTAGCTTCGCTAGGCAGTCGATGAAACACCCCCTTTCCGTCCCGTTCTTCCAGAAGAGTGGCCCGGCCTCTTCCTGTGGGGGGAAGCCGGCCACTGCCCCCGTCCACCCAGTGGAGCTTCTGCCAGGGACCTCGTCACTCCTGAAGACTGGAGAAGCCGGAGGGAGCCAGGGGAAGCTTCTCGGGCTCCGACCCACGTTACTCCATCCATTTATTATTCTCTTTGCTTTGGATGCCTTCAGCAAGGTCACTTTGCTTTACCTCAAGTATCTCAATAGTCAAGCTTCTCAGTCTTCAAATACCAAATCTGATTTTTTTTTTTTTTTACAAAATATTGCCCCTGAATACATACCTCCGTAGTAAAAGTATAAAGAATTACTGGGGGGAAACGGACTTTGGCCCAGTGGTTAGGGCGTCCGTCTACCATATGGGAGGTCCGCGGTTCAAACCCCGGGCCGCCTTGACCCGTGTGGAGCTGGCCATGCGCAGCGCTGATGCGCGCAAGGAGTGCCGTGCCACGCAAGGGTGTCCCCCGCGTGGAGGAGCCCCACGCGCAAGGAGTGCGCCCGTGAGGAAAGCCGCCCAGCGTGAAAAGAAAGAGCAGCCTGCGCAGGAATGGCGCCGCCCACACTTCCCGTGCCGCTGACGACAACAGAAGCGGGTGCCGCTGACGACAACAGAAGCGGACAAAGAAACAAGACGCAGCAAACAGACACCAAGAACAGACAACCAGGGGAGGGGGGGGAAAAAAAAAAAAAAAAAAAAAAAGAATTACTGGGAATAATAACAAATTCTGGATAATGGCTGCCTCTAAGTGGTGGGGGAAGGAAAGGGATATGATTGAAGAGTTATATGGAAGTTACGATATATTGTAATATGTAATATTTTAAATTGGGCATTGGGGATGCAAGTGTTCATTATATTATTCTTTGTATCTTTGGGAATGTCTTAACTATTTAATAATAAGTCAAAAAGAAAAATATTAATCCTTTTTTTGTCATTCTGAAGACTTGCTGGTTATCCTCCAATTCTCCTTTCAATCAGTGGTTTTCTCTTTGCCTTTTTTTTGGTTGTGTTGTTGAGTTCTGATATAGATCCTTTTTTAAAAAATGATCTCTTTATTTTCTCTTTGCCTTTTTATCAAAGATTTATTTTTAAAAAATTTCTCTCCCCTTCCCTGTGCACCCTGCCCCAGTTCTCTGTGTCCATTCACTGTGTGTTTTCTGTGTCCACTATTCTTATCAGCAGCACCCAGAATCTGTGTCTCTTTTTGTTGTGTCTTCTTGCTGTGTCAGCTCTCCGTGTGTGAGGTGCCACTCCTGGGCAGGCTGTGCCTCTTTCACATGGGGTTGCTCTCCCTACAGGGTGTACTCCTTTTGCGTGGGGCTTCCCTACATGGGGGACACCCCTGAGTGGCATGGCACTCCTTGCGTGCATCAGCACTGCACGTGGGCCAGCTCATCAAACAGGTCAGGAGACCCTGGGTTTGAACCCTGGACCTCCTATGTGGTAGGCAGTCGCTCTATCTGTGGAGCCAAATCCACTTCCCTCTCTTTGCCTTCTGAGTCTCTATCAACATCCTCTCTCTTCTAAATCCCCTTGATTGACTTTCCACCTTCTAAACGTGACATCCATTCTTGCTAATAACCTTCTCTTGTTGGGTATTTCCCCCATTATAACTCTTATCACCTCGGTAACTGAGTAGTCCTAAAATAGCTCAATGTCTTTTACCTGCCACCTCTTCATTCACCACATTGAGTTACTGGATTTTAGAGCTAGAACAACCCGAGAACATCTATCCTGAACTTCTCACTATATAGATGAAAAAAAATGGAGGCTTGCAGATTAAACATCGCTTTCAGCAATGGCAAGGCCAGGATTAGAAATGAGACTGACTTCAGGTTCCCACAAGACTGTGAGTCAGGGGAGGCTGTTGGCGTCTGTCCCTCGAGATGCTGCGGAGATGGGAGTTAAGTGGGTGGACACCCGAACCAAACACAAACCTGTGAGGAATCCTGGGGGCGCGGAAAGTGGCTAGATGCCCGTGTGTGTGTGTGTGTGTGTGTGTGTGTGTGAGAGACGGCAGTCCAGGGCAGAAGAGGGCCAGGTACCACGGATGGAGGTGCCGGGTAGTAAGAAAACAGCAGCAGAAGCCCAGTGCCAGCTTAACGCCAGAGCACGGGGGTGAGAAGACACAGCATTGGAGCAGACACAGGTGCACAAACCTGAACTTCCCTCTCCTCCATGGGCCTGGCAGTTGTAAGAGAGGGAGGCAGCCCCTGGGAAGGAACAATGTCTGGGGAGGAGGTTCTGGAAAGTTCCCTGAGGAACAGTATTGCCTGGCTGGCGCAGGCCAAAGGGAAGTGGTCTTGTTCAGACAGCAAGACCGCAGGGTCTCCTACTGCCCATGTACGGACTACCAGCCGGGCTAGTTAGTGGTGAGCTCGGACACGTGAGCTCATAAGGAGGACTGATACGATGTCTGGGAAGGGCAGCTATTATAAAAGAAAGACAATGGACTGAACCACCTGTATCAAAGGAAAGAGCGTCAATAGATCAGTGGAATAAGAATTTAAAATAAATCCAACAAATGTCCTTGGAAAGGGGAGGGAGGGTACTGGAGATCCAAAACAGAATCAAGAAAGAATGGAAAAGTGCAAATAGATTGGGCATGCTAGATATGAAAACTGAGTGAAATAAAGAACTCTGTGCATACATTGAATGGCAGGATAGAGACAATCAACGAGGAATGAGGTGAGGACTTTCTTTAGAAATTCTCCCGGAAAGCATCAGATAGAGATGGAGAACAAAAGCTAAGCTATAGTGGTTTGAGATAAAAATAACAAATCTAAGAAATTATACAATTTTTTTTTTTGTATAAGGGGATGGAATATATGAAGAAACAATGACCAAGAATTTCCAGAATAATGAGACTTCAGGTTGAAAATGCTCATATCTAAGAAAGAGAGAACATCAGGCCTAGACATATTGCAGTGAAATTTAAGATTATCAAGGACAGATCGAAATTATTTTCTTTTAAATTTCGTATTTTGAATAGAGAATCCACTCTCATGGTATTAAAATCCAAAACAGGGGCGTTCATTGTGAAAGTCTCACTTCCACTCCTTTGCTTATCCACCTAGTTCTCACTCTTTCCCCACAGATAGCTGCTTTTTATTACTTTTTGTGTACTTTCCAGAGTTTCTTTGTGCAAATACAAGCAGACATGAATATTTTCTTGTTTTTCTCCCTTTCCACACACAAAAAGATAGCATCTGGACACTGTTCTGCCCCTTCTTTTTTTTCACTTATAATATATATTAGGGATCTTTCCCTATCAATTCATAGAGTTGTCTCATTCTTTTAATGACATAACATTCCATTATGTGAATATATCATAATTTAACTCTCACTGATAGACATTTAATTTATTTCTGATTTCTTTTGCAGTGAATGACCTTGTGTAAGTACAATTTCACACTGGGCAGGTATATATTTGTAGGATAAATTCCAAGAAGTGGCATTGCTGGGTCAATCCACTTGCATTTCCTTTTCTATGAACTACCCATAATATCTTTGTCCATCAATCTATGGGTTTGTTGATCTTTTCCTTATAGACTTGTAAGAGTTCTTTTTTTTTTTTTTTAAGAGAGAAAAGCTGTTTACACATGGAATGAGTTGCAAATATTTCCCCCAGTTTATTATCTGTCTTTGGTTTATGGTGTATGTGTGTGTTTTGTAGTTTATGGAGTCAAATGCATTAATCTTTTGTATTATGACTCCTAGATTTTTGAATCACAGATAAGAGAGGTTTTCTCTTTTGCAAAGTTTTAAAGGAATTCTCCCCTATTTTCTTCAAATACTTTTCTGGTTTCATATTTCACATTTTTATCTTTGACCCATTTGGAGTTTATCCTGTGGTATGCTGTAAAATTTGAATTCCCCCCTTTTTTCCCCTTCTCATGGCTGCTCAGCTGTTCTCTAACCATTTGTGGGCAAATCCAAGTTTTCTTTAAAGATATTTTCCACTCAATTGGCCAATCTATTCATGCACCTTTACCTATTGAGAATTTAAATGCTTTAAAATATACTTTAGGGCTAGTTCCAGGTCACCCTGCTTCTTTTTCATTCTTCCTAGCTATTCTTGTTTATTTTCCCAAATAAACTTCAGAATTGGCTTTCCTAGTTCCAAACAAAACAACCAACCATACAGCAGTGACAACAAAACCAAGTTAGTATTTGTAATGGGACTGTATTAAATTGTATAAATGAACTTAGAGAAAATTGACATCTTCGTGATGCTGAATCTACCAACTTAAAAACATGGTTTGCTTTTTTGTTTGTTCAAGTCTTTGTTTTGTTCTTCAGCAGGGTTTTAAAGTTTTCTTCATATAGATATTATACATTTTTTGTTGATTCCTAGATATATTATTATTTCATTGTTGTTTTTGAAAGGGAAAATTCTTAAAGCTTCCAGAGGGAAAAGGCAGATCACCTGCAAGAAGCAATAAGTAATTAATATCAGACTTCTCAACATCAAACTGGATACAAGATAACAATGGATAATATTTCCAAAGTTTTGAAAAGTACAGCAACTTTTGAAACCTAGAATTCTATAGGCAGCCAAACTACTATTACAATGAATGCATGAAATAAAAATATTATCAGGTACTAAGTCCTCAAAAAAATGTACAATAACAAGATCTTCTTTAAAACCCTTTAAAAAAGTATTTCCTTATGATTGTCCTGTGGATTACAACTAGCTTTTTAACTTAAAATAATCTTGTTTTTATTAATATTAATTTAATTTTAATAGTCTATAAAATTTTGCTCCAATATACCTCCAATCTCCAGCCCCTTGTGCTATTATTGTCATACAAATTACATCTTTATGCATTAGAAGTGCATCAACACATCTTAAAATTATTGCTTTGTGGAGTTGATTTAAAATCAGACAGGAGGGAAAAGCGGATTTGACTCAACTAATAGAGCATCAACCTACCACATGGGAGGTCCAAGGTTCACACCCTGGGCCTCCTGACCCCGGTGGTGAGCTGGCCCATGCGCAGTGCTGATGTGCGCAAGAAGTGCCCTGCCACGCAGGGGTGTTCCGTGTGTAGGGGAGCCCCATGTGCAAGGAGTGTGCCCCATAAGGAGAGCCATGAAAAAAGTGCAGCCCGCCCAGGAGTGGCACCACACACAAGGAGAACTGACGCAGTAAGATGATGCAACAAAAAGGAGACCCAGATTCCTTGTGCCGCTGACAAGAATACAGGCAGACACAGAAGAGCGCACAGCAAATGGACACAGAGAGCAGACAATGGGGGGGAAGGGGAGAGAAATAAATAAAAAATAATTAGAAACAAACAAACAAAAATAAAATCAGCCAGGAGAAGAAAAATTTACAAACAAAAATGTGACTATATTGTCTTTTTTAATGACCTATGGAGTTACCTTTAACAGTGCTCTTTATTTCTTTATGTGGATTCAAGTTACTGTCTACTGTCCTATTTCAGCTGGAAAGACTCCCTTTACTATTTCTTAAAGGGCAGGTTGTTCTACTAGCGATTAATTTTCTCAGTTTTTGCTTATTTGGAAATGTCTTCATTTTTGAAGAAGAATTTTGCTGGGAATAGATTCTTGATTGACAGGTTTTTCTCTTTTAACCCTTCGAAGATGCCATCTCACTGTCTTCTGGCCTCCATGGTCTTTTATGAGAAGTCAGTTGTTAACCTCACTGAGGCTTCCTACATGTTAAATGTTTCCCCCTTGCTGCTTTCAAGATTTTCTCTATGACTTTCATCACATGGACTGTGACGTGTGTAGGTGTAGGGATCCTTTCATTTATTCTATTCAGAATTTTTTTTTAAGCTTCTTGAATGTATAGATTAATGTTTTTCTTCCAAAATTCTTTCTGCTTCTTTCTCCTCCTACTGGGACTCTCACTGTGTGTGTGGTAGTATGCTTGATGGTATCTCACAGATCTCAGAAATCTCAGTTCATTTTTCTTCATTTCCTTTTCATTCTGTTCCTCAGACTGGATAAACTCTATTGTGCTATCTTTAAGTCTGCTGACTCTTTCTTCTGCCATAAATTTATTGTTGTGCCCCTTTAGTGAAGTTTTCATTTCAGCTACTGTACTTTCTGCCCCCAGAATTTCTATTTGTTTTTATTTGGGGGGGGGGTGTTAATTTCTGCTTCTTTATTGATATTCTCTATGTGGTAAGACATTGTTGTCATACTTTCTTTAATTCTTTAAACGTGGTGTCCTTTAGTTCCTTGAACATGTTTATAGTAGCTGGTTTAAAGTCTTTGTTTGCTGAACCCAATATCTGTGTCTCCTCAGAGATATTTTTTTTTGGCTGCTTGTTTTCCTGTGTGTGTGGCATAATTTCCTGTTTCTTTGCATGTCTCAATTTTTTTTTTTAAACTGGACATTTAAAAAAATAAGTTACAACAACTTGGTTTCAGATTCTAATTCTCCCTCACCCTCACTTCCATCTGTTGTTGTTTGTTTAGTGACTTTTCTGGACTAATTCTGTAGATTCTGTATGCTTTGCAGTGTTCAGCCTCTGCTAGTTTTGGTGTTTTTTTTTTTTTAACATTTTATTTTTAAGTCTGGTTTCTTAGGGTTCACCCCTGGGTCAGTCACATTTAGTGGTCAGCCAATGTTTGGTCCCTAAGTGCCTTGCTTGTGTATCTTCCACCCTTTGCCAGGAGGATCTGTGGGTGGAGGGATGCCTTCAACCTTCAGGCAGTTCACAACACAGCCTTGGCTTTCACTTCTTGCTTGCCCAGGGCCTCAAGGTCAGCCAGAGGTAAGAACTTCTCCTTGCCAACATCTTTTATGAGCATGCACTTGTGTGCACAGTTTTCTAGATCCCTAGCAATATGCTAGAGCTTTTCAAAGTTCCCTGAGGTCATCTGGTTCTCCAGGATTTCCTTTTAAAGTTTAATTGTTGTTTTTGGCCATACTCTTGTTTGCCCCAACTGAAATCACAGAGCCTTAGGCAGATGACATAGTGCCAGAAGATGATTATTGTTTTTGGTGATGCCCTGGGAATAGGGCTCCTTATAAACCAAGCTGAGCTCTGAGTCAAATTAAATAGCCTCAGTACCTTAGGAATGGGGATTTTCCAGGTAGCTGCTAGTTTAGACAAAATATTGACTGTGCTCTAGAGATGGGGCTTTTAGCAGAGCTCCAAAAGAGCTCAGCTGTGGCTGGGGAGAGAGTGAGGATGGACTCACCCCAAGTTAAATGCCACAGACCCCACTGCCTTATCGAAGCTCAGTAGTTTCTCTTGGCTAGATGATTTTCAGTTTATTGTGTGGCTTTGGTGCATTTCCAGAGTTCTGAACTGGTTGGTTTTGTTGTTTTTGTGGGGAGCAGTTCACCAAAGTCCTCACTCATGCCACCATTCCAGAAGTTGACATCTCTTGAATGCATTTTTAAAGAGGCAGAACCCAATAAGATAAGAAATGAATCCAGAAATGACCAATGAGGTGTACAAAATAAGGTGGAGGATGTGACTTGGAATAGTGTGTTGTTACTTCTATTTGCAAGCCCCACCCCCAGTAAGTATATTAAAGGCAACCTAGAAATAAGTTCTATATTAGAAGCATGGCTAGGGAAGGGGGGACTGTTGGCAGCAGGAGAGACCAGAAGGTTATGGGTAGATGCTAAGGTACTTGTTCTGTTTAAAGAAACATATAGATGTTGTTAAGCTTCAGAAACTGACAAGGGGAAAAATAAACACAAGTAAGGGTCTTAATAAGTTAGGGTTAACCATGAGAAGAATATAAATAGAGTGTATTATTTTCTACAGAAGAAGTTTGATCTAGTCAATGGAAAGTAGAAAATTCATTCCTGTCAACTGAAAGAAAAGAATGTTGAATTATTAAAAAGAAATTGAAAGGAGTAGAAAGAAATGACAGTTGATACAAAACCCAAAATGAGATAGAGAATAAGTCCTAAAGTAATATATATATATATTTAAAGATTTATTTTTTATTTATTTCTACCCCCCCCCCCAGTTGTCTGCTTTCTGTGTCCATTCGCTGTGTGTTCTTCTGTATCCGCTTGTATTCTTGTCAGTGGTACCCAGAATCTGTGTCTCTTTGTTGCGTCATCTTGCTGTGTCAGCTCTCCGTGTGTGCGGCACAACTCCTGGGCAGGTTGCACTTTTTTTTGCGCTGGGTGGCTCTCCTTATGGAGAGCACTCCTTGTATGGGGGTCTCCCCTATGCAGGGGACACCCCTGTGTGGCACGGCACCCCTTGCACACATCAGCACTGCGCGTGGGCCAGCTTATCACATGGGTCAGGAGGCCCTGGGTTTGAACCCTGGACCTCCCATGTGGTAGGCAGATGCTCTATCAGTTGAGCCAAATCCACTTCCCTAAAGTAATATTAATTACTCATATGTAGACATAATAAACTCACCAAACAAAATACAGAGACTCTGCATATAAAAATAAGATCCAATAATATATTGCCTAAAAGGGATACTTTATACAAAATTGAAAAATAAGTTTTTAAAAAATCCAGGCACATTTGAAAAAACAGAAATCCAGTATAGCAATCTTAACATTAGAAAAAAAATTAAGGTGAAAAATAAGGGAAAAATAGAGTTGTAATATACTTAAGCATATATGAAATGAACTCCAAATGGATTAAAGCCTGAATGTGAGAAAGTAAAACTATGAATCTAGTGGGGCATATGGGAATCCCATGTATTTTTTTAATGTAACATTTTGAGTGATCTATGTATCTTTAAAAATAAAAAAATATATTAAAAGAAAACAACAACTATGAATCTGAAAGTAAAAAACGTAGGGTGATATCTTTTTTAACCTGGGAGTGGGAGTGACAGGAGAGATTCTTAAATAAGATGCTGAAAACACATTGTAAGGGAAAAAAACTAATGAATTTGATTGCATCAAAATTAAGGATTCCTGATCAAAAAATGATGCCAGAGACAGTTAACAGATGGGTGGCAGAAGATGGGTGGGGAAGGATATTTCCAGCATGAAAATCAACAGAGGATTAATATCTAGAATACACAAGATACTTCTGAAACCAACAAGGAAAAAGACAAGAAACTGAAGAGAAAAATGGGCAGAGGCTATTTTGGAAATATTAACCTAAGCTGTCTTCTTCATTAAACGCTTTGATTTAACCTTGGTTAAGATTGTAGTTGAAATCGCAGGTCACAAATCATAATGAGAAAACCTTGACAAGAAAGGCCTTTGGAATCAAAGCCTTATTCTTGCTCATAGACCTGGGGATAAGCCTAGCAGAACTGCCAGTCTCCTGAAACCCCTTCGTTTTCCAGTTGACGCTCCTTTCGGGATAGAGAAGAACTCTCCTGGCCCCCCATTTAATTGCTTGAGCCCTGCCAAAGACTTTGATAGGTGGAGAGAGGGGAAGCAGCCGCTTCGCTGAATGAAGAAGACAGCTCCCGGCTCCAGTACCCCTCTAACAGAATCTCAACCTTTCTTAGCTCTAAAAGCTCACGGCTGGGAGTTCTGCTCCCAGCCCCAGCAGCCTCAGCTCCAAGAGCCAAACGCAAGCAGAGACGAATCCTTCCTCCGTTAGCCCTGTCTCTTTCCAGGCTGTAACTCCCAGCACTTGTTCCCATTGGTTGTGGCGGCGGGTCCCACTTTGAATCTAGTAATGGTGCCTGGTGCTCTTTTCTCTGAGGTCACCCTTACTTAAATTCCTTTGGTTGCAACAAGACAAAAATTTCTGGGCACAGATTAACAAAAAAGTGTTTTTTTTTAAGATTTGTTTTTATTTATTTCTCCCCTCTTCCCCCCTGTTGTCTGCTCTCTGTGTCCATTCACTGTGTGTTCTTCCATGTCTGCTTGTGTTCTTGTCATGTGGCACTGGGAAACTGTCCCTTTTTTTGTCGCATCATCTTGCTGTGTCACCTCTCCGTGTGTGCAGTGCCATTCCCGGGCAGGCTGCACTTTTTTTTTGCGCTGGATGGCTCTCCTTACGGGGCACACTCCTTGTGCATGGGGCTACCCTACGCAGGGGACACCCCTGCATGGCACGGCACTCCTTGTGCGCATCAGCACTGCGCGTGGGCCAGCTCCACACGGGCAGGGAGGCCCTGGGTTTGAACCCTGGACCTCCCGTGTGGTAGACGGACACTCTATCCGTTGAGCCACATCTGCTTCCCCCTATGTAAAATAGAAACCTAACCCTGGCCAGACAGAACGTTTCCTCACGTGCGTCCCCGTCTGCCCTGGATAAGCTTTCCCTCTTCCTTTCCTGGGTGGAGCTCCTTCCCATGCATGGTTTGGATGCTGCCTGATTCATGAAACAAACTGCTCAAATTAACTCCATAGATACTATCTTGTCTAATTAAAAAACAAAACAAAAACCTAGAAAGAAGCTTTCAGCAAGAGCAGATGTTAGATTTATATTCTCTCCTTCCTGGGAGTGTAGTTTCTTTTCTGGGAAAGGGCACACGGATTTTGAGGTAACTTGCCGAGACTAGAACCAGGCGTCTGTCGACGTCATCTGCTTTCCAAGAGAAATGGAGACATCGCCACGCGGCAATATCAGAGGGTTTCAGGATTTTCGGTCTCTGGTGACAAATTCTCTCCTCTTTTCCCATTGATAGTGCAACCCAGTGAATGCCTGGAGAGATCACACTTATTTGTGAGCACTTTTGAGGCACCCATGCATAAATTGGTGAAACCTGGGCTGCCAGGGTTGGAGGGAGGTGGCTGGGGATCCAAGAAATGGTGACCTCATGGCCCCTTATCAGCCCGGGAAACTCAAGTCATTTCTCCTGTTTCTTTCACATCAGCCCAGGGTAGCCTAGGTGCTTAGGAAGAACTATCTAGGGCTGCTCTGGGCCATCAGGGCTGGTGGTGCCTGTATATCTTATTGGCCAGTTCCAGGGAAAGCGCTTGCTGCCTCCCCTTTTCCCAGGCTCCTCTTGGGGACCACTTCCTGTCTCCCAGACAAAGCCAGCTCAGCAATGCCATAGGAGGGAGACCTGTGTTTGGCACTTGGTCCTTGGGGTTTTCTTTTTTTTAAGATTTATTTAATTTATTTATTTCTCCCTACCCCCTCCTTGTTTGCACTTGCTGTGTGCTGCGTTTTTTTTTTTTTTTTTAGGAGGCACTGGGAACTGAACCAGGACCTCCAATGTGGGAGGGAGGTGCCTAATCACTTAAGCCACCTCCAGTCCCTGCTTTGTTGTGTCTCTCATTATGTTTTCTCTTCTTGTGTCTATTGTTGTATCAGTTTGCCGTGCCTGCCTGTCACGCCAGCTTACTGACTTCTTTAGGAGGCAACGGGAACTGAACCATGGACCTCCCACGTGGTAGGTGGGAGGTCAGTTGCTTGAGCTGCATCTGCTTCCCAAAGGTTTTTCTGCAGCCCCGACAGCCACTGGGACTTCAGGGAGCCAGCCTCGCTGGGAGCTGTGCCTTGGGAAGGGGACAGGACCGGGGAAGTGGGTCTGGGAGTTTTCCCAGTGTCTGGTGCCCCCTGCTGGAAAGCTTCCGAACCCCCGGTCTAATCCCTCCCACCCCACTCCTGTCTTGATTTGCTTCAGGAAACTCTTCAGCCCCAGTTAATCTCCCTCTCGCCCCACTGGGGAGAGAGAAATGGCTTCACAGTTCCCAGAGGATGTCCCCACCCCTCTCAAAAGTGGGGGCTGCGGCTTTCCCAGGCCGTGGCCTATGAGGGTCAGAGCTGAGGGGAAGGAATGGAAAATGCTGGTGCTTTCCACAGCAGAGCCCCACGCCGGCCTGCCCACGGGCCCGCAATTCCAGCCCCCGAAGAGGCCCCTTCTGATTCTGTAGTACTAGAAAAACCCCAAAACCCGGTAGGGCTAAAATATTTAGGCATTGTACTGGACGAGGGTTAAGAATTATTAGCATATAGATGCCTTTATATTATGGAAAGTAGCAAAAGGTGAATATCTGAAATTGCTGAAACTGGCTGGACTTACGATGGTCCTTCTAAGCAGGTCTCACCCCTGTTAAACTTAGCCTCTCCCCTGTGTGTGCTTACTGTTGTGAAGGTAATTCTGGAATGAACTCTAGGCTCCTGTTTGTTACCAGATGGAAAACCTTGTGACTGACCTCTATCTACCCTGGACTTCCCTGTCCCAGAACCTTGATCTCTATAATGACTGGAACCCACCCCACCATGTCCAACCCCTTAATGTTTATCAGTGAAGGAGGCTGTGCCCTGCTTCACCCCAATTATCATTAGCATCCTCTTGGTATATTAGAATTGCTGCAGTTCGGGGAGGCTGATTTGAATCGTGCATCTCTGGTTTCCTGCTGATGAATAAACCCTCTTTTCCTTCCCAGCTTTGTTCAGTGTGTCTGTCCTGCCATGCTAAATGCAGAGCGAACAAACCCAGCCGAGGACCACCCCGGCCCCTCTTCAATTCCTCCCACCACCTCCTCCAAGTGGCTTTGAGGGCAGAAGGGTAGCCTGAGGCTGGAGCTTTGGATTCAAGTGGCCACTCTGCACACCAAACCGGGGAAAGGAAACACACACTTAGGCTGTGCCCGGGCGTCTCCTGGCTCTGGAATGCCCTGCCATTCTGCCAGGCAGGAGAGGCTGGGGCTCAGTGTCCATGGCTCGGAGGGGGAGCCATGTCATGGTACAAGGGCAAGGATTTGGTGGATCCAGGAAGCCAGGTCCTCACTGTCCAGCCAAGGAAACTGAGACCCAGTGGGGCAAGCACCTTGCCCAAGGGATCCTATGGTAAGGTTCTCTTCTGTAGGAGAAGACACCTCAGCACATCGCTTTGCTGTCACAGACCACAGGTACGGAAGGGACTTCAGCCCCGACCCTCCTCAGAGCTCCAAGTCGTCTTCCAGCCAGGCTTGCAGAGAGACGAAATCTCCCTAGCTGGATGTCGTGAATGTCGGCTCTGCCTCACCCGTTATCTCCAAGCAGCCTCTGGTCTCAGGGTCCCTCGGCAACTGTAGAGGGGGCCAGCAGGAGGCCGGGCAAGGTTTTGGCTGTATTTTCTATAATTCTTATGATCTCTACATTGGTTTCCAGGGTTTGGATGGATAGTTGTGCTATCGGAAGCTGGGTTTCTAGGTTCTTGCTAGCTTGCAAGAATTCAGAGGTGCGCCAAAACATTGAGGCCAGTACAAAGAGTTCATTGAGAAAAAAGAGAGTACATACCTGAGACGTGGGTGCTGGTGTGCTCCAGGTGAGACGTGCAGCGTGGGGCCCAGGGCACGCCTTTCCTCCCCCTCCCAGTGTTAAGGAGGGACCTCAGCCACTTGCTGTCCTGATTGGCTGCCTTTCTACCTTCACCTGTCAGCTTTCAGGGACCCGATGGGGAGGCCTTTCTGTGTGGAGTGATCTGGGGCTCCTTTTGAGCCCGGGAGTTCAGATGGGACCTGGTGAGCAGGGCCGTGGCTGGCCCTTGCTGTGATGGTTACAGCTGTGTTCTCGAGCAGCCTCCCCCCTGGGGTTTCGGGGTGGGGTCTAGTGGCCATGCTCCCGCCGGCCGCCCTCCCTCTTTCCTGTGCTCACCTGCCTCGGTTTCACGGGTTTTGGGGCCCTTTCTAGCAGTTCTACGGATGGTCCCCCTCCTCATATGGGCTCAGAACCGCAGACCATCCGTGGTCCCTGATAGCCTTCTTCTATGACCCCCTGCCTCATTATCCTATTAACAGCCAAGGGCTGTAGTTTCGATTCCACCTCTGAAACGCCTTCACCTATCTTGTCATTTGTTCCACACACTTTTTAAATTTTTCATTTTAAAAAAAGATTTATTTCTTCCTTCCTACCCCCTTGTTGTTTGCACTTGCTGTGTCTGTTTGTCTTCTTGTTTCTTTAGGAGGCTCCAGGAACTGAACCCAGGACCTCTGATGTGGGAGGGAGACACCTAATCCCTTGAACCACCTCCATTTCCTGCTTTGTTGTGTCTCTCATTACGCTTTTTCTCCTTTGTCTCTTGTTGCACTATTTTGTTGCATTAGCTTGCCATGCCTGCCTGTCGTGCCACACCTGCCTGTCGTGTTGTCTTCTTTAGGAGGCACTGGGGATCGAACCAGGGACCTCCCATGTGGTAGGCAGGAGCTCAATTAGTTGAGTCACATCCGCTTTCCCCACACACTTTATTAGCACCCAGACCCTTCCTGTCTGGACGTTGCCGATGGTCTGTCCAGGACAGCCCTCCCAGACCACAGTCTCTGCTCCAGCCTGGGTCCATGGTTCACAGGGCAGCCAGAGAGAGGGTCAGAAACCTTCAGGGGCTCCCCACTGGCCACTAAAATCTTCACCTGGGGACAGCCTGGTTACAGGGGAAGGCCCCAGGGCTGTGGTCAGAGCTGGGTTCCAGCCAAGGCCTCGCCGTCTAACAGCCGTGACCCTGGACAGCTAAGTCAACCTCTCCGAGCCTCAGCTTCCCCTGATGCCAAAGGAGCACGAGGGTGGTTGTGGGAATGACAAGTGTGACGGCACACAGAGCGCCAGGCACACAGACGGCAGGCCTGGCTCTGCGGTGGGAGGCCCCTTGTCCTCAGGCTGACTTCTGGGGCTCCACAGTCTGGTCCCAGCCTTCTCTGGCCTTATTTTCCACAAATCTCCATACGAAATCCATACTCGGACAGACCGAGCGTTTGGCCGGGTCGCGCCCCTGCCTCTGATCTCTGCTCCTTTGCTAGTAATTAATTTAACGTGGAGATCGAGGGTGCGGACTCTGTGGTCGGACAGATCTAAACCTCACCTGTAAAACAAGGCCGTAGTAAAGCCTGCTGTCTTTCCTTTGCTAGAGGCTGCCAGCGCAAAATACCAGAAACGGGGTGGCTCTTACAACGGGGACTACTAGGGTAGAAGCTTACGGTTCCAAGGCTGTGAAAATGTCCACACCCAGGCATCATCGAGAGAGGCTGAATGGCCAAGTTGCAGCTCTGGATGACCAGGCACAGGGCGGCGTCATCTAAAGAGGCTTCTCTCCCAGCTCAGCTGCGGGCGATCGAGCATATGGCTCACCTTTCCTCACTGCTCGTTGCCTCAGCTTTGGCTGCTCCACTGATTCTCAACCTCTGCAGGTTTCTCTCTCTTCCTGTGCCTGGAAATCCTCGGTCACATGACAGGGTAAGATAGCAGGCCTCTTTCTCTATGTGTCTCTGTATATTTCTCCTGTTTATAAAGGACTCCAGCAAGAGGGCCGAGACCACCCTGGATCACGCCTTGCAGAACTACTCCCATCAAAGGTCCGCACTGAATTCAACCCACTCAAAGGGTCCCACACCCACAGGAAAGGATTCACTGAAAGACTTAAACTGTCACACCTCCCTCTGGAAGTGGTGCTCTGACTTAATGAAATAAGCTTTGTCCTGTTGTTAGCTTGATGCCCAGGATTCTTGCCAGGCCGGGTATGTGGGAACACAGCCTGTCATTGAGGCCCAACTCCTCTAAGTTAAGAAGGTCATAGATGGAGGAGCAGATGTAGCTCAAGTGTTTGAGCGTGTGCTTCCCAGGTACAAGGTCTCGGGTTCGATCTTTGGTACCTCTTAAAAAAAGAAAAAACAAGAAAAAACAACTCTCATTGGGGAGTGGATGTAGCTCAGTGGTTGAGCACCTGCTTCCCATGTATGAGTATCCTGGGTTCAATCTCAGCTACTTCCTTAAAAAAAATAGGTCAGACGGACACAGGAAACTGCTAACGTTGGTGCCTTCTACAGAACACGAGTTTTTCAAGTCTAAGTAACTGGTGTTTCTTGGAAGAAGGTTGTGGTAACAAAAATATCTGGGGATTTGTAGGTCAGAGGCAAGCAGGTTTATTACAGGGCTTTTCAGAGCACTTAATATGCTAACCTGCATGGTAAGTTGCCAAGAAGTGGCAAAATTGACATCACTTCCCACATTGTCTGGCCATGGGATCCTTTTTAAAAACTCCTCCCCCTTCACCCTTGATAGGATTGAGTGTTCTACAGAACTCCCTTTGAAAATTATGGTCTAAGTAAATCTGAGCATAAAGGTTAATGACTCATTCAATATTTACTCTCCTCTAAGATGGAATCAAGACTCAATGTCAGGCTAGGAGCTGAGAACCTCAGTTACTTCTGACTTTATGGAGCTTAACTGACCTACTATTAGAGAAGTTAATAGGGTAAAAGTCTTTTTCTGACCCAGTCTTTCCTTCAATATGTGGGTCCATTTCACGATTCCCACGACAGTTTCTCCCCCTTTGCAACATCCCAACACTCGGCAATCACTCTTACTTCAGACTTTTTGAAGTCCTCGCTCTTTGAATGTCTCACCCGACATTCAGATGTCCTGTCTGGTTCTGTGTGTGTGTATGCTCTTTGTTAGGACCTTCCATTCTCAACAGTCGGCCTTGTTCCCAGGCTGGCAGCAAGATGCAGTTCAAGGCGTCACATCTGCAGGAATAGACGTCGTGTGCTCCACTGGCCTCCATGTTCCAGGAAAGAATTTCTGAGGGCTCTTCTGATGAAAGAGCTTCGTTTCCATGTGTGGTTGTGGCCAGAGGAGTGAAATGTGCTGAATGGTTTAAAATTTGTGGAGATGGCATCAGTTACCCGGGGTATACATGGAAGGCACGTGTTCTGTTTGGAAGGGGAGAGGGAAAGGGGGCCGAGAGATGCGGAATCTGGCAGGAACCGTAAATTCAATGGCTCAAACCTCTACATTCCTGAAGCTTAGCCCCACACCCTGGAAACTGTCGCAGCCTTGCTCAGCATATACGCGTGAATGGAATGTTGACGAGAAGAAAGTTCAAACCCCTGTGTTTTTGTGGTTTCCTTAAGGATCTTCCCCAGTGTCTCCCCCAAACCTTCTCCTCGAACTCACTTTCCTCTAACCCAGCCTCTGAGTTCTGCAGACCTCACGCCAGTGCATCACTGGCTTAAAGACAAAGGACTGAAGGGCCAAATAAGGAGAAGAAGGAAAAAAAATAGGGGAAACTTTGATAGCAAAGACACTGATCATGGAATAGAAGGAAGGCAAAATAGGGAAGGAATTTTCCAACTTTGGATCATTGGCAAAATATTCGGTGGAAAATCCCTCTTGAGCAGGTTTAATTAACCTAAGGCCTGTGAACGGGTGTTTTGGGCATCCATGGAATGTGACTGAGTGTGAAAAAATGATGTGCATATGTGCATCTTTGTGGCGTTTATCAGATTATTAAAGGGGACTGTGACCCCCAAAGTGTTAAAAAACACAAACAAATAAAAAAACACTGTTCTCAGCAACAACCATCCATCTGGTAGGGTCACGGGGATAACACAGGAGACATAAAGAAGCAGATCATGGTCAGGAACAGGCCTGCAATTGCTGTCAGGGCTTCCTTGTCAGAAAGCCTCTTGTTTACAGGTACAGTGTTGGACACGCACGCAGTGGCAGCAAATGGAAGAGGAGGGATTGCTTTGTTTGAACAAAGTGACTTGTACTTCAGATTACCTTCCAAAATTGTGTATGTGTGGGTGATCTCAGCATCGTCCCACAGGGGCCATGTCCGGGGCGTGGAATAGCAGCCCTAAGGAGAATCATCCGGCTCAGTTCTCTGTCTTGAGGCCTGTGCCTATGTGAAACTATCCAAGGCAGAGTCATCATGTCTTTTTTGGCTTTTTCTTCAAAGCACCTCTCTCACAGGCAACCTGATCTGAAGGTCACCTGAGGCTGTTTCGTTCTTGCTCACTTCTTTGCTGCTGATTGATCTTCAAAAGCACAGGACAGTGAAAAGATGCCCAACATTATCGTCAGTGAAAGGCACATTAAAACCGCAATGAGATGCTACTGCCCTCTCCTAGAATGACTAAAATCTGAAAGGCTGACCGTATCACATGAGGGCGAGGATAAAGAGCAACTGGGAGGCTCATGCCCCGCAAGTGGAAAAGTAAAATGGTGCCACCACTTTGGAAAACTATTTAACAGTTTTTGTTTTTTTTAAAAAAAGGTTAAACATACAGTTGCATATGATCCGGTCATTCTGCTCCTAGGTGTTTACCCTATAGAAATGAAAGTATATGTCCATACAGAGACTTGAACAAGAACAGTCACAGAAGCTTTACTTATAAAAGCCCCAAACTGGAAGCAATCTAATGTCCATCAACAGGTGAGTGGATATACCGACTGCTGGCACGCCCACATAGTAGACTACGACTCAGCAATAAAGGAATGAACTACAGCTACACTCAACAACATGGTGACTCTCAAAGTAACTATCCTGAGTGAAAGAAGTCAGGAAACAAAAAGTACATATATACACAGAACAACAACAACAACAAAAAGCCCACCAACTAATCTATAGTGACAGAAGGCACATCAGTGGTTGCCCCGGGTGGAGGGAAGGAGGAAGGCAGGGATTACAAAGGGGCAGGAGGAGATTTTGGGGATGATAGATGTGTTCAGCATCTTGATTGAGGAGATGGTTTAACAGGTACATATACGTCAAAACTTATCAAAATTTTCAATTTAAATATGTGAAGTTTAGGGAGCAGATGTGGCTCAGTGTTTGAGCACTGGCTTCCCACATATGAGGTCCTGGGCTCATTCTGTGGCCCTAGTATCGTTTTTAAAAATTTGCAGTTTATTATATGTCAACTCTACATCTTTTTTTTTTTTTTTTTAAAGGCTTGGGAAGCAGAGGTGGTTCAAGCAATTGATTTCTGCCTACCACATGGGAGGTCCTGGATTCAGTTCCTGGTGCCTCCTAAAGAAAATGAACAAGACAGTGAGCAGACTTGACAGGCAGGCGTGGCAAGCTGACGCAATAAGACGACACGACAAAGAGACACAAGGAGGAAAATACAATAAGAGACATAACAAAGCAGCTAGCAGAGGTTGCTCCCACATGGGAGTTCTCAGATTCAGTTCCAGTGCCTCCAAAAAGAAGACAAGCACACACTGAACAGATAGAGCAAGTGCAATGAACAGGGGGGGAGGGGGGGAGGCAGGGAGAAATAAGTAATAAATCTCAAAAAAAAAAAAAAAAGACTCAGTATGGTCTTTACCTGTCATGAC
Source organism: Dasypus novemcinctus (assembly GCF_030445035.2). Classification (NCBI taxonomy): domain Eukaryota; kingdom Metazoa; phylum Chordata; class Mammalia; order Cingulata; family Dasypodidae; genus Dasypus; species Dasypus novemcinctus. The sequence continues at coordinate 24,163,981 of NC_080693.1, read as the reverse complement.
CCTGTCCAGAACCTTCCAGGGTTTATCCTTAGTCTACAGAATCGAGGATCTCCATGACCTGGTCCCAGGAGATCCTTCTAAAACCTTACCCTTCAGCACTGTGCCGCACTTTGCTCCTTCCAAACTATACTTCTTGCTCTTCTCCAAGTATATGCCAGGCTTTTTCCAGCCTCTGAAGCTTTGCTCATGCTGTTCCCTCTGCCTGCAGTGCCCTCCCCTGAGTTAGCCCCACGCACACACCTGTTAAAAGCTTACCTAGCCTCGAGGGCTTGGCTTAAACGTAATTTCCACGAAACCTTCCTTGAATTCTTGAGTCAGAAACAATCTTTCCCTTTCCTAAACTCCTGCAATGCTTCTGGGTGGGATTTATCACACTGTCCTGGGCTTCCCGTGTGTACATGAGCATTGGTAGATCTCCCTGTTAGAACACTTCTCAGGCGTAGAGACGACATCTTTTATTCACCCTTGGGTTCCCCCTGGCAGGTAGCATGATTCTATACAAATCGATTGTGGTCAAACATTAAATAGCCCAAGCACAATTTTCTCAGTATCCATCACACAAAAATCTTAGATCCTTGCACCGTTCTGACACTCAGTTTTCTTCCTCCTTCTCTCCTTCCCTCCCCCATCCTGCTCCTCCTTTTCCTTCTTCCTCTTCTTCAGGCCTAACCACACTTAGTAATTTAACTGTTTTCTTCAGCCAAGTCCTATCCCTCACCTGTTTGTTAGTTAGGAGGACAAACATGTGTTTGTATTTTTGGTATTATTGTATGTTTTGTCTACATAATAAATACTATCTACTATCCAGTAATTTTCAAGTACTAGCTGTCTTAAATCTTAATAGCTGATGTGCCCCTTTTCTCTAATTTCCTAGCCATAGAGCATAGTGATTAAAATCAGACTCTAGAGCCACCAGGCTGAATTCCAACTTTACCACCTGTTAGCTGTGTGACCTCCTGCGAGTTACTTAGTTTTGTCATCTGTAAATTGGAGGTGCTAATAGTGATTACGGCCTAAGATCGTTTTGAGGATTAAATGAGCTAGTCGAGGGAAGCAGACTTGGCCCAATGGATAGGGCGTCCGTCTACCACATGGGAGGTCCGCGGTTCAAACCCCAGGCCTCCTTGACCCGTGTGGAGCTGGCCCATGTGCAGTGCTGATGCGCGCAAGGAGTGCCCTGCCACGCAGGGGTGTCCCCCGCATAGGGGAGCCCCACGCGCAAGGAGTGCATCCCCTAAAGAGAGCCGCCCAGCGCGAAAGAAAGTGCAGCCTGCCCAGGAATGGTGCTGCACACACGGAGAGCTGACACAAGATGACGCAACAAAAGGAAATGCAGGTTCCAGGTGCTGCTGATAAGGATAGAAGCGGTCACAGAAGAACACACAGAGAATGCACACAGAGCAGACAACTGGGGTGGGGGGGGAGAGAAATAAATAAAAAATAAATCTTGAAAAAAAAAAAAAGAGCTAGTAGATGTAAAGTATTTGGAATAGTGCCCTAGCATATGGTACGCATTTGGCAAAGAAGTGGTGAGACATGCAGGGTTGGAAAGCATAAGGCAGTAGATGAGCGCTTGGTCGGCCACGGGAGAATCACTGGGAGACTGGATTAACAATACAGATCTTTGGGTCCCAACGGGGAGGTTCAGCTGGAACCCAGGGATCTGTCTTTCTGGACATGTTCCTCAGGTGGTTTGGATGGACAGCCGGGTTTGGGAAAACTCCTGGGTTAGCCCAAAATGCACTACATTTTTTAGGTGAAACCAGGCTTCTGGCGGTGTTTCTGTCAGTGGTCCCTGGTGTGACCTTTTTCCAAGACTCTGTTTTCTCATTTGTAAAATGAAGATAACAAATCCGATTTATTCATAGGGTTGTTGCAGGGATCAAATTGTTAAAGGGATTTCTGTGGGGAAGTTGGCTTACTGCAGTAAAAGGAGCACAGGCTTTAGAATGACACAGCCCTAGGTGAGAATTCCCCTCCTGATGCTGGGGCAGACACTGTTAGTTGATGACCCAATATTCAGCCTCCTCTTTCCACTAACGGAAGCCTGACTTTGCTTGGGGTATAGTGTGCCCAGCTGAAGGTACGCCCACCTCCCAGACGCCATTGCAGTTAGCGTGGCCGTGTGACCGTTCACTCAAAAGTCTGCTGAAGGTTTCTGGGAAGGCTTTTGGTTTCCTGATAGTGGGACTCATTTCTGCTTCTCCCTGTCCCATTGTTTCTCTTCATCCTGCCTGGAACAGGGAAAAAAGGTCTGGTGGTGCAGCAGCCATCTTGTTAGGAGAGTACGAATATGGGCTAGAGGTTTACAAGCTGAGGCTGCTGCAGTGAGAGAGAAGAGTCTAGCCCCCGGCAGCACCATCAAGCAGCTGTCCCAGCTCTGGACGGCCTACTCCGAGACTTGTTATGTGAGAGAGAAATGAATCCCTCATTGTTTAAGGCAGAGGTGATTGTTTTTCCTTAGAGTTATTTGTAACTGAAGCGTCCTAGCCAATAACCTGTCCATTAGGAAGTTGTGAGGAAGAGGAATAAGTATAAAGACCCAGGCACCGTGTCTGGCCCAGCAGGTACTCGTGTGTCTGTTCCCCTTCCCCAGCTATGAGACATTTTCTGCATTTGTAAAAGGAGGCTCCTTCTAAACCCAACAACCGATATTTAACTGATTACAAAGTCCAAAAATTGGGCGCTGGGGACTGGCCTGCCTCTGGAATAAAGGACCCTTACCTGGGGGGGGGGGGGAGCTCTGGGGGGCTGGCAAAGTGCGTCACTAGCTTTCTCAAGAGCCCTGCCAAGTGGGGGCGGCCTGCTGCACCCTCATCAAAGCACACACTGAAAATCTCCGTGCACTCTTTGAGGCGCAGCACGTAAAATATGAGTCCAAACGACGTGAAGCTGTGCTTGCTCTGCTGTACACACATGGATTCTAAGGATCGGCTCCTGGAGACACTCACGCCGCTGAGTGAGAATAGAAGCCTACTGAAGTCCACCCTCCCCGGCACCTTACAGTCCCGCTGTTTTCTCCTGTTGGAGAGAGAAGTACCTGGTGTGAGGGTGGGTGCCGGGATACCGGGGTGGGGCGGGGGGAGAGTTCCCTGGCTGTTCTTACCTGCCCACTGTACAGCTTTGATAGAATCAGTCTAATGCCTTTACGGCCCAGGGGCCAGACGGGACTCGTCTAGGTCAGCTGTCCCCTCTGCCAGGTGAACCCTACAGCTCCCCACTGCCTTGAAGCCACTGCCCGTTCAAGGTGATCATTTCGGCCATTGCCGAAGGCAAGGGCACCACAGTAAAGACCACGAAAGTGCTCGCAAACCTTGTATATCCAAACAGTGAAAATGAAGATAAATTTTTGAAAAAAAAAAAACCAAACGTATTCTTCTTTCATTATTTAAAAAAGATCGGACGGCAAAAGGTTAAATCTCCTTTTACTATAAAAGTAAAGAAAACCACGCCACGAGATGCTCTCGCCGGACCTTGGGCACAGCCCTGCCGCCTCTCCCGGGGCTCCCAGCGGCCCGAGGCCGGCTGCTGTCCTCGGCGGACGGCGTTCTGTCCAGCCCCTGGGCTCCTTCCCAGATGGGCGCGACCGAGGCTTCCCCTCACCCCTTCCAGCCCGCGTGCTCCTCCTGCATGGCCTTCACCAGCCAGTCCCGCTCGGTGCCCTCCTCAGAGTCGCTGGTGTCGCTCGCCTCCGTGGCCAGCAGCTTCGAGTAGTTGATCTTCCGCTCCTGGGGCAGCCGCGAGCGGACGGCCAGGAGCAAGGCCAGCCAGAGCAGCAGGGCCACGCAGCCGGCGCGGTAGAGCACAGGCAGGCCGAAGCGCAGCCCCACGAAGCCCCCCACGAAGCTGCCCAGGCTCAGCCCGCCCCCGAAGAAGTGGCCGCGGAACATGGCGCTCAGCGCCCCGCTCGGTCCCGGGGGTGGCCACGGCCTCGATGGAGGCCCCCACCGCCCACCACAGAGCCCCGTTGCTGATGGCGCCCAGGATCTGCGCGGGCAGGACCGACCACCAGCTCCAGAGCAGAGAGTAGTAGAGCAGCTGGGCGGCGAGGCAGCCCAGGCCCAGCCCCACCGTGCCCGCCCTGGACAGCTTCTTGAGCAGCTTCGTTTTCAGCGGGGAGAGGAGAATCTCCCCCAGCGCACCCAGCGCCACCGAGAAACCCATGACCAGCTCGCTGCTGCCGTGGTCCTCCATGTGCCAGAACAGAAAGTTCTGCACGGTGCTGGTGGCGGCGCCGATCAGGAAGACGGTGAGGGCCAGGAGGAGGAGGCGCGGGTCGCCCCCGAGGAGGGACAGCGCCTTGGCCGCCCGGTGGCTGGGCTCCCGCCGCCGGCACACGGGGACGGGAAAGGCGGGACTCACCAGCGAGGCCAGCAGGCCGAGCAGCGCGTAGCCGTAGAGGTGCACCGCGCCCCGGGGGCGGCTCGCCAGCAGGGAGCAATCCAGCTGCCCCGCCAGGGCCCCGCTGCCACACGCGCCCGCCGCCGTGCCCAGCAAGCCCCAGACCCACAGGCTTCGGTAGCGGTCGGTGGCGTCCACGAAATCCAGGTATTCGTAAAGGCTGTCGTCTGCCACCTGCTGCAGGGGGGCTGTCAGCAGCTCCCAGAGCACCAAGGACGCCAAGCAGAGGATGAAGGTCCTGCGCAACCCTTCCGAGGAGAGGTCCGGGGCCCGGGCTTGCCCCTTGGCTCCCGGCAAGTCGGCCGGACTCCCCGGCTCCGGGTCCCCGGGAAGCAGCAGGCCGGCGGTCCTGACCACCTCGGTGGCACTTTCCCCGGAGTTACCTTGCGCCCCGGAAGTAACAGGCTGGAGGAGACCTTGGGACGCGGTCCTGGCTCCTGCCGCTGAGCCGGCCAAGGCGCTGGGCAGAAGGCCCGGGGGCTCCTGGCCCCGCTCACCCGGGTCTCTGGCGGCGCCAGGGGCGTGCACCGTGCCGGCGCTCTTCTGGGCCGGGCGGCTGCGAGCCCCCGCTCCGGGGTCGGCGGCGGGCTCTGGCGTGGGGGTGGCGTTCGCAGGTGGCGAGACCCCCGGCGGCGCGACAGCGGCGGCCCCGCTGCGGCTCGCGTTACAGGAACGGATCGCCAGCTCTTTGTCCAGGGGCGGGACGAGGACCAGGGACAGGCTGGCTCCCACCGAGCCGAGCAGCGAGCCCATCAGCAGCACTCTCCGCTTCTGGTGGGTCTTGGCCAGGAAGGCGCAGAAGGGAGCCCAGAAGGCGGCGAGCAGGTGCTTGGTGCCCAGCAGGACGCCCACCCAGGGCGCGGCCAGGCCCAGCTGCCGCAGGTAGAGGGTCAGGAAGGGCGTCGCGCAGGCGTCGCGGGCGCCGCACGCCAGCTGGAAGAGCCGGGCCACCCCCAGCGCCCTGCGGACGTCCCACTGGGGGTTGGCGCTCATGGCGGGCGGAGCCGGACCCCCACGCGGGGCCGTTCAGGGGGCCCCGGAGGGCGGCGGCGGCGGCCGGGGCGGGCGCGGGCCCATGGCCCCGGGAGGGCGCTCGAGGGCGGGGGCGCGGCGCGGGCCGGACGCGCCTCGGGCCTCCCGCGGGCGCGCCGCCGGCACCCGGTCAACGGCCGCGCCCCGGCCCCCGCCCCCCACGTCCGGCCGCCCCACGCCCCCCCCCACGTCCGGCCGCCGGCCCGGAAGTGGCCCCGCCCCGAGGGGCGGTGCGGGGGGGGTGGGGCCGGCGCACCTGCGGGCTGCACCTGCCACGTCCCCGCTGCGCGCCTGCGCCCAATGCGCCCACCTGGCCGGGCGTGCGCAGGGCACGCGGGCGCGAGGGGCCCTCCCAGCCCAGCGGCTGGCTGCCCCGCGGCGCCCCCACGCCCTCGGCGCAATCTCCGAACCGCTTCAGGCCGGTAAAACTGGGGGCGGGGGAAGGAAGAGGGAACGGAATAAAGGATGCCCAGCGGCTTCCTGCCTTCGGCTTCTTCAGGTCTTTAATGTCCCTGGATCAGGGACTACCCTCTTACCCCCAGTGACCGGCCCTGGCCACGCCAACCTGAACTGCATCCCCCCCACACACACACCCACAGAGACCCCTCCCTTGCCTTCCATTTCTCCATTGCACTTAGCACTATCAAAAGCACTACTGGCTCCTCTTTCACACCTGTCTCTTGTCCATGGCCTGTCTCCATCAGAATCAAAGCTCCAGGAAGGCAGGTTATTTTGTCCTCAGGGACTAAAACTCTTTCACTGGATGCCAGCTGCCCCCGGAACAGGCATGAGCCTGGATGGTGCAGTTTTCTTTACTGGCACAATCCCCACGGAGGGGTGACAGCTGAGGGCTTTGGCCAGTGGTACTCCAGCAGCTGAGAAAATAAACCCTTCACTGGGAAAGGGGGATCCGGGCAGCACCTCACAGCCTCCACCACAGTTTGTATATCCTAGACAGCTTTAATCCTGGGGGCTGTATACACTCCAGAGACGTTAGCTGGCTTTTAACGTAAAAGCCACACTCCACAGGCAGCTAATACAAACACTTCGGCCACCTTCATCTCAGGTCATTAGACGTGGCTTCGCTAATTAGCATAATGGATATTGGAAATGGTTTTTCACTGGTGGTGTAGCCTTTACTCCAAAATGATCCAGTGTCCAGCCACTGATTCACACTGTTGCTTCCCAGAATCTTGACTAGTAACCTGAGTCCCACCTCTAGAATACTGAAACATTTTTCCTGAGTGAACTTTTCATCCCAGGTTTGGCGAGAGCACCTAAAAAGCCATGCTCCGGGTTCTCTTTGAGCTTACAGATCGGATTGGATGGTTATTTAGGGGAGGGAGCTACTTGCCACCAGTTTTCTGCCTGTGTGGTGGACTTCGGTTCACAGCTTGCTTTCACTGTAAGCTAGTAGAGAGGACGCTGAGAGGACACCCAGAGCCCTGCCCTGACTCTGACAATGGGTGAACACTGCACGTGCTTACCTAAAGCACCTTGTAACTGTGAACACCCCCAATGACGAGTCACTTCGTATCATCCACAATGGCAGAAAAAAAGTCTAGCCACCTCCAGGCAGTCACACCACTTCAGTGTGGTCTCAGCCATTTCAGATGAAAAGCCAGCTCGGGGAGAGTGCCCGTGTATCTCCTCCCTGGGGGCACCTTCAGTGGAGGGCACATGCCATCCACTTTCCCACCTTCCTCTACCCTGGGCTGGTACCCCGCGCCGTGCTGCACCCCTTTGTGCCTCCATCGAGGGGCCCGTGTTCCCCAGCTGGCCGTCAGGTCCCACCGTCCACCCTGCTGCCCACTGCTGCACCCCTTTGCCACAACTGGAGTCCCATTGGGCTGGTCTGCTTTCCACTATCTGGGACCCTCCCACGCCCCATGGGGGCACAGGGACCCCCAGGCTACCCTTGGGCCCATCTGCCAAGGCGTGCCAGGCAGCCCCCCTTACACATACTCCCAGCACAGAGAATGTTCTCGGGGGCTTCCCCCCACTCCTGGGACAATGAGGCCCAAAGTGAGCTGCGTGCCTCTCTACTCTTGGGTCCCTGAAAGGGAGTCTTTCCACCCCTCCCCCCCACTATGCCCTGGGACTCCACCAGGGCAGAGGGATGGACTCAAGCCACGCCTTTATGTTCTCCATGTGATGTTCGTTCTCCCCCACTGCGTACCTGGTCTTGTGGGTAGGGGAACTGGATTTGGACCGTTGGTCTTTTCTGTTTTATAACTGCATGTAAATTTTCCAACTCGAAAGCCAAAAATATGATGCCTGACATTTCTGAGATGACCCTGCATTCCCTCCTCCATCCGGGGCTGGTGCTGGTCAGGGAGAGCGTCTAGTTTAACGCGAAGGGGAGCAGGAGGGGCGGGCAGGCAGCACGCACCAGGCAACGCTTCCCAAATCTGCCTCCTCTCGGGCGTAACTGGGTTCACTGGGTTACATGAAGTCCTGCCCCCTGATTTCTACTAAGATGCAAATATCGCTGGATAGCAGGTGGAGGCAGGAGCACTTTAGTGTACGTTTAATAAATCTGACATTTTCCTCTCAACTGGGAGAGACCCCTGCCCGGGAGTGGATGTGGGGGGGGCAATGGCCCAAGACAGGGAAGGGACCAGACCCATTTTCCCCTAGGCCTGCCTACAACAGCAGCTCTGACCTTGGTTTTAAGAGACGGGAGGGGAGCTCGAGCGGGGGGAACTGGGGGGAGAGGTGGGAACGTGAGACACACGAAGGCGTGGGCGTCGGTGTGAGCAGCGGGCTGAGTGCTCTTGGGCCCCCGCAGCCGGGCTCCCTGCGCTCCCAGGCCCAGAAGCTGCCCCGGGGAGCCGGGGCGTGTGCTGGCTGCTGGCGTGGGCGCTGGGGGTGGGAGGGGGGCTCCGTAGTGTATCCTTCCTTTTGGGCTCGCAGCGCTGGGACTCGGCTCCTCCGTGGCCCCTGCACGGGCTCACTGGACAATGCCGGAGAACGTGTTGATGGGCATCAGGAGGGGTCTGGCCTTGGCTGTGGTCACCTCCGTCTCCTTTGGCCGGGGTGAACTGAGCCACAGCGTCTTGGACTTGTGGGCCCGGGCCGATGGCTCTGGGCAGGGAGCAACCTCAAATCTGTGGGTGGAGAGAGGCCAGCTCAGGCGACAAATCTCTGAGGGGTCAGCTCTGGCATTTTAAAGGTGGGCCTTGCATTGCAGGGGACAAGGGCGGGGGCCCCGTAGAGGGCAGTGGGAGTTGGGCAGAGAAGGCACCCCTGGGTTTGGGGCTAACCGTGGGAGAGAGGGAGACGGGATGCCTGGGTTTAACCGCACTGCGCATCTACCTTCATTATGCAAATACACCTGCCGGGTGAAACCAGCAGAAAAGGGTCACATTAAGTGGGCCACAGGCAGAGCGGGCATGTGGGAGTCTGGGGAAGTTTTTATATCAGCACCAGCCCTTCATCTGCCTCTTCTTCCTGGACCTCAGTCCAGGGCAGTGACTTAAGTCCATGCCCAGAAGGGCACGTGGTTTAAAGGTTTCAGGTTTCAGCCTGTGCCTCTGCGAAGGCCTCCAAGCAGGGCCTGGTAGAAGCTGCTGGAGCCCTGGGGGTGGCGCGGCGGGCTCACCTGACCACGTCCCTGAAAGTACGCCGGTTGTCCTTGTCCAGCGACAGCGTCAGCAGCCTCTGGTCCTGGCTCTGGATCCGGAGGTCAACCGTCCGGAAGGTGTTTGTCACTGTCTGCAACAGAGAGACAGCTCGCGTGAGTGCCACCTTCATTAGGTGGGTGATTCGGCCCAGGCCCCCACCCTGGAATCTGGGGCTTCTTCAGCCCAGCACGTGGGACCCGCAGCTTTCTTCCCATAAGCTACGCTGAGCAGTGGCGAGGCTGCAGAAAACTGTCCTAGGCTGCCCTTGCCCCGGGGTCTCTTATCCTTTCTGCAGCTCCTCCCCCAATCTGTCTATCTTAATTTCGAACAGAAACTGAAATGCTGTGGCTAGTGCTTGCACAGTTATCAGGTTACCTGGGATTTAGGTGTTGACTTACCCAAGACAGTTTTCTGAGCATCTCCTAGGTGACAGGCAGGTGGTTAGGTGCAGAATTTGGGGGCATTACAGGGAATTTTATAAGTCCTGACCCCAGGATTTAAATTACAGATCAAATTGTTTATCTGGGGCAGAGAAAGAGGGTCTAGAAAGCAGCTAAGTACTCCCATGCCTCAAACCTGTCTATATCCAGGGCAACTGCTTCAGCTCGTGATGTGGAATTAGTCCATGGGGCTACAGAGATGGAATTAACCTATCCTTTGTAGGTATAACCTGCTCAATTTTCCAAAACAGCACTCAGGGCCAAAGAAAAGCAGTACCAGGCCACCCTCTGACCCCCAAACTGAGGGGGCTGCTGCAGGGAGGACATTCCCATCCAGCAGAGAATTGGGATTCCTGGGTTCTTGGAGTTTTCAGACAGCCTTTTTAGGTCATTGGCCCTTGCACAAGCAGACAGTAGCTCTGGGATTTTACCAGCATGGGACACTCAGGTTGCTAGAAACCTTAGAGCATTCAAGTGTTCTCAACCCTGGCTGCTCAGAAGACTCACCTTTAAAACAATGAAATGAGAGATTCTGAGTTACATGGCCTGGAGTCCAGCCCAGAGCTCCAGGCAAAGCCAGGCCCAAAAACCACTGAGCTAATGCCCCTGTGCCCTGCTCAGGTGGTAGAGGAGGCAGTGGGAACCTAAACCGGGGAGGTCAAGCACATCTGGGTGTTTCTGTGAAACTCTGTTTTTGGGGGGAGGGTTTATACAGGCAGGCCAGCCAGGAGTCTACAGGCAGAGTGTGGGAGAACCCCAGGAGGGGGTCCAGAGCAAGACTAAAGCCAGACTGTGGGGTTCTAATCCTGGCTCTGCCACTTTATCAGCTGTGTGATCTTGGACATATTCCTCAATCTCTCTATGCTTCAGTGTCTCATCTGTTTACAAAATAATGGAACAATTGTAACTACTCTGTAGGACTATTGTGATGATGAAATGGGACAGTCTATGCTAAATGTCTGGAGTCGTGCCTGGGGCGTGGTAAGTGCTGTATTCGTGTTTGCGGATTATTATTATTTCTATCCTTCCAGGAAGGAGCCAGGCAGAAGTGGGGGACTCAGCAATGATGCCTCAGTTGTCAGAGGGGAAGGGAATTCACGGTGGACTTTTCCTTTCCCCAGTTTCCCACCTCAACCTGCCTCCTGTCATCACCTTATCTGTAGACCCATGTCTGAGTCTGACCAGATGGGCTGGGAATAAAGACAAAGGTTTCCCAGAACCTCTGGAAGACAACAGGGGCTCCAGGATGGAGGGCAGCACACAGGGAGAGGGGACAGTCCTCCTGAGGCTGGCTAGGAAGAGAGGGAATCAATAGATGGATCTGGAACCTGGTAGAGAGTCCACGTGGACATCAATAACCCCAAGATGGCTGCTAGAAGACTTTCCCCAAGATTCTGCCACTCAGAAGAAAACTTCCTCTGGAAGCCAGGAGAAGCCCCCGATATTCCCCAAGGACTTAACATGGGGCCCTCCTGGGAGATTGATGGGAGAAATAAACAATCAAAACAGTGAACAGGCGCGGACTTGGCCCAGTGGTTAGGGCGTCTGTCTACCACATGGGAGGTCCGCGGTTCAAACCCCCAGGCCTCCTTGACCCGTGTGAAGCTGGCCCACGCGCAGTGCTGATGCGCGCAAGGAGTCCCCTGCCACACAGGGGTGTCCCCCGCGTAGGGGAGCCCCACGCGCAAGGAGTGCACCCCGTAAGGAGAGCCGCCCAGCGCGAAAGAAAGTGCAGCCTGCCCAGGAATGGTGCCACATACACACACAGCTGACACAAGAAAATGACGCAACAAAAAGAAACACAAGATTCCCGTGCTGCTGACAACAACAGAAGCGGACAAAGAAGACGCAGCAAATAGATACAGAGAACAGACAACCAGGATGGGGGGGTGGGGGGAAGGGGAGAGAAATAAATAAATCTTAAAAAAAAACAAAAAAAAACCAGTGAACAGTTGGAACTCCTCCCTTGCCATTAGCAAAAGGGTGGGATAATCAACAGTTCAAAAGGCAGGCCCCAGGCCTGAGCTCTTTCTCTAGTGCGCTCTCTTGCCTGTGGACCTGTGCCTGCCCTCAGCGCACCGCTCTTGCTGTTTTTCCTCTGCCATGCGGACACACAAGTAAACCTGAGGATTTATAACCTATAATGGGAAACTGGGAAAGTGATCAGCCCACTTTATCACCACCTGGGATCCCTGATCTGTTGTTTTCTCCCATTTGTTGTCCCTCCCTACCTGAATAAATTACTGGCCTAACTCACCCACTCTTGAAATTCACTTCTGCATCATAGTCAAAGAACCTGGACAAAATCCAGTAACACTCCCCGGGGCAGCTTTGGTGCCTGGGAGCTCTCAGCGGTGCTGGGCAGTCGCGGCTGGCGAGGCAGGCAGCAGGGCCCAGCAGACACTGACCGGACAGCTCACCAGCTGGCTGTGGGCACAGAGGCGTCCTCTGTGACCTTCTGGAAATACCCAGAGAGACTCTGCAGGGAGGCTGAAGTGTGGCATGGGCTGGGGGCAGAGGGGAAAGCCAGCGGCATCCAGTTCTTGTTAGTTCCCGGGATCCCACCTGAACTGACTCCGGCTGGTGAGGCTGACGGACCCTCAAGTTCCCATGGGTGGGGAGTCTCAGGTGCCAAGGGATTGGCTGTGATCTCCTGAAGGTCTCACAGTGAGTAGGAGCGGGGCTCCCCCGCTCCTGCTCTATCCTGCATCAGGCAGCTGTAGGTGCCATGACCCCGCCCAGATCAGAAGAATCACTCCTCCACTTCCCCACAGCATAGCCAAAGGCCTCTCATTTCCCCTTTGTGGTCTGCACTCACAGACACACCCTACCTGCTTGGCTCTGGCCCTTAAGGACAACAGGCGTCTTGGATCTCAGTCCATAATTATACCAGAGGCAGAATTTGCAGAGTCCCCGTCTCAGAGCGTATGGCCAAAATGCTGCTAATTGCCCGCCTTCTCTTTTGGTGGCTAGGAATCCAACCCAATCCTGTTGTTTCTGCCTTCTTCCCACTATTTTTCTATATCAAATTTCCACTCCAGTCGAAGAACTGTATTTGCTGATCCTTAAACTCGCCATGCCTTGCCGAGCTGTGGAATACCTTCACTCCAGCGCCATGAACTGCCCCGGGCTGCTCAGTGTTTATCTTCTGATCCGTTTGGACAGAACACGCACACTGACTCGCCTGGGTTCTAAAAGAAAAGCAAAGACTACCAGACTTTCCCCCTAGCAGGTCAGTGCAGGGCTAAAAGGGAACTCTTCCTGGGGTGATACGTTGATTAGGTTTTCAGAAAGTCCGTGACCAGGTGGTTCATTAAAAAACAGAAACTATTGTAAGGAACTGCCTCCAAAAGAGGAAACACAACGTAAAGGGTACATGGGTCCACCTTGGAGCCCAAATCTTAAACACTGAACTGCTCTATGGGGAGGCAGATTTCTGCTCAATACAGTAGATCTCTGCCAATCAGAGCTCTCCTACATTGAACCGGCTGCCTCAAAAAAATGTGAGCCTCCAGTTCTGGGAAGAGATTCTGTCCAGGAGGAGGATGGATTCGATGACTCAACAAAGCTGCTGAGTTTCGTTTTGAAGGATGAGTAGGAGGTGGGCAGAGGAGGTGGGACAGAGGGCGGATGGGGCTGCAGGCTGGGGGAACAGCCTGAGTGACTGCTGGAACTATGAACGCTTCCAGGTATCTCAGCGAAAGGGCCTGGGGAGGGGCTGGAGACACAGATGGAGAGGGAGAGGAGCCATGCTGTACACCAAACAGCTTAGAAAAATGTGTGGCCCTTCTGCCACGGAGAGTGGGAAATGACCTGGCTGAGTTCTATTTTAGAAAGATCCCGTGGGCGGAGGGTGGAAAGTGGACTTGAGGAGCCTGGGAGTGGAGTCGGGGATACCAGCTATTGCATTTGTCCAGGAAAAGGGGGTGGAGGAGGGCCCGCACCTGCAGGTGACCACCTGTCCTGATTTGCCTGGGACTCTCCTGGACTTACCACATCCTGGGAAACCTCTCAGTCCTGGGAAATCTGGAATGGCTGGTCGGCCTGACAGGGTCCAAAGAAGGAGAATGGAGAGGACAGGAGAAATTTGAGAAGTGTATGGGAGAAAAACCAGCAGGACACGGGAAGTGGGGAAGAAGGGACATGTGGCATGACTCCCAGGTTTCTGGTAGGACTGGCAGGTTAATGAACGTACCATTAAATGGGAGAAAAGACATGGGGAGGAGGGGATGAAATAAAAACAACTGCTACAGGTATATGGCTCTTGCTTGGCCAGGCACTGTTCTAAGAGTTTTATAGGTCACACTCATTTAATCCTCCCAATAACCAGATGACATAGGTGCAGCTGTACCCATTTTACAGAGAGTGAAACTGAGGCACAGTGAGCTCATCTAAAGTGACACAGCTTGCAAATGGCAGACGCAAGATGTGAATCCAGGCAGTCTGGCTCTAGAAAGCTCTTAACAGTATCTTACAAGATACTGGCTTTGGCTTTGAATATCTCGAGTTTGGAGTATGTGGGACATCCAGTTCAGGCTAACATAGCTGAAGGAAGGAGTCTGAAACTCAGGGGAGAATATCAGAGCAGGAGATAGAGATTTCAGGGTCCTTGCCAAGTGGGTGGATTTGATACCCAGGGAATGAGAAAAGAAGTGAGCCATAGACAGAGGTTTAGAACAGGATCTATCTAAGGAACTGATTTAGGAAAGAGAGTCCAGGGAAAGAAGACATGTGGAAGTACCATACGAAAGTTGAGTTGCAGAATTCCAGGGTGCAGGGAGTTTAAAGACTCAGAGAAAGTGGGGTGGGGGGTGGGATGGGGAGAGAAATAAATAAATAAATCTTAAAAAGAAATAAAGACTCAGAGAACACTCAGAGAGCTGTCCACAACCTCCCAACCTTAATCAAAAGAATATAAAATAAGGAAAATGTCAATTTCAGGGCTGGAAACCAGCTTCCTTGCAAGTATTAACAAATAAATATAATTTTGAGTATACATATTTTGTTTGTTTTTCTTTCTTTAACTTTTTATTTTCAAATGATTTCAAATGTATAGGAAAGTTGCAAACATAATCCAAAAATAATAGAGAACTCCAATGTATCCCCCACTCAGATGCTCAGATTTGTCAACTTTTACAATTTTGCCACATTATCATATATTATCTAGCTATCTGTCTATCAAATGACAGAGTAAGTATGGATAGATTAACTTCTCATTTGTTTTTTTAAAAAAGATTTTCAGACTGAGAACAGAATCCAATTATATACCATTGGCAAGTGGCAACTCTAAAATATTACAAAAATTTTTTTACATAAAAGAATGAGGATTTCTGATTTCAAAATAGCAGAATACCAGTTTTCTCCTTTCCTCTTGTAATTCACCTCAAAACAAGAAGGTGCATTTTTAAAAATATACTTTTTTTTAAAAAAAGATACTTAGATTACATAAGTGTTACATAAGAAATATAGGGGATTCCCATATGCCCCGCTCCCTACCCCTCCCACATTTTCCCACATTCACAACATCCTTCATTAGTATGGTATATTTGTTACAATTGACATTCTGAAGCATTGCCACTAAGTGTGGATTATAGTTTACATTGTAGTTTATACCCTCCCGCATATTTTTGTAAGTTAACGACCAGATATATAATTCCTTGTATCTGTTGTTGCAAAAAGTCATTCAGGACAATTCCCAAGTTTGAAAAATGCCCACTAATCCACCTGTTTTTCCCTCTCCCTCCCCTCAGCACCTCCAGTGACCACTGCCTCCACATCAATGATTAAAATTCTTCCATTGCTAGAATCACAGTAAGTCTATAGTAACCAGTAAGTTTTCTCAAAGCCCTACATGACAATATTTGAGTACAGAGAAGAGAATAGAGAAATGGCAAGAGATAACTGATCATAGAAGAGGAAGGTCAAATATTAGGATAGAAACTCTGGAAAGGCTCATTAACTGCAGGCACCAGATTCCACAGATTGGGGGGGGGGGATGAAATGGAGGCTGAAATAGGTGAATTGGTGGAAAATTGAAAGTTGGAATGAATCTGAAGAAACCTCCTCCAAAGAGAACAGGAGAAGAAAGATTAGAAAATTAGAGTGATAGTCTAGGAAACCTGACATCTATTTTAATTAAGTTCCAGAAGGAGGTAGCAAAGAAATAAAGGGAAGTAAATTATTTTTTAAAATCAATTAGAAAATATACTTGAATCAAAATGTCCATCAGATGTCCAACATACTGAATAAAAAAGATCTCACCAAAGCATAATCCTGTGACATTTGAGAATCTTTGTATAAAACAGAACCTAAAGCTTCAGGATGTGGGGGGGGGGGCGGAGACAGACAGAGAGAGATAGAGACAGACATACAGACACCAGACATAGAAAGAAGGCATCATATTTCACAACAGCGATATTGAAAAGTAGTAGAAAATTCAGGTTCAAACAAAGCAGGATAGAAATTACAAAATCAAAATCATAGTGGGGATAAAGGTTTACTATCCAGAATATATAAAAAAATCATTCAACTTAACAACAAAAAGACAAACAACCCAATTTAAAAGTGGTCAAAAGACATCTCTCCAAAGAAGATGCAGAAATGGCCAGAAATCACATGAAAAGATACTCAGTGTCATTAGCCATCAGGAAAATGCAAATCAAAACCACAAGATACCATTGCACATCCATTAGAATGGCTGCTATTTAAAAAATGGAAAATAACAAGTGTTAGAGAGGACGTGGAGAAACTGGTAAAAAAAAAATCATAAACATTAAAAGACCAACTTAGAGAAGCATTCCTAATATATTGTCATATAAAATAAGGATACCACAATATTAATATGTGATAAGAATATGGACAGTAAATACACAAAGAACAATAATAAATATAATAAATTATTCAACCTCAATAATTGGCAATTAAAGAAGTACAAATAGAATGAAATTTTGACAATCATTCATAGATGAAAAAATTATCATTGTGTTTATTGTGCAGCAAAATGGGCACTCAAACACTATTATGAGAGTGGAACTTGGTACAGACTTTCTGAAGGGCAATTTGGCAAAACATATCAGAAGTCCTATAATACTCATGCCATGTGACTGAGCAATTTCACTTCCATGCATTTTTTAAAAGGAATAGCTATGATTTTAGGCAAATATTTTTCCTTAATATTCCTCACAGTGTTACCTAAATTAGTGAAAAATTAGAGCTCACTTAAATATACTATAAGTAATCAATTAATTATAGTCACATGTAGTCAGTATGTAATAAATATTTAATGAAATCTATTTAATTATACAAAAGCTACGTAATGACATTAACAAGTATTCATACTATTTTGTTAAAATACCACATTACAGACCAGTGTGTACCATAACTAGCAATTATGTAAAAATATGTAGAAAAAGAGGCTGGGTGTTCACACTTCAAAAAAATTAGTAGTTATTCTCTTTAGGCAATAGGACTACAAATGATTTTACATTTCTAGTTGTGCTTTTTTGTTTCCAAAACTAAATAAGGAGGGAAGTGGATCTGGCCCAACAGATAGAGCATCTGCCTGCCACAGAGGTGGTCCAGGGTTCAAACCCCGGGCTCCTGACTCATGTGGAGCTGGCCCGTGCGCAGTGCTGATGCGCGCAAGGAGTGCCGTGTCATGCAGGGGTGTCCCCTGCGTAGGGGAGCCCCACGCACCAGGAGTGCGCCCCGTAAGGAGAGCCGCCCAGCGCGAAAGAAAGTGCAGCCTGCCCAGGTGTGGTGCCACACACATGGAGAGCTGACGCAGCAAGATGATGCAACAACAAAAAAGAAGACGCAACAAAAAGAGACACAGATTCCCAGTACTGCTGACGAGAATCCAAGCGGACACAGAACAACACACAGCGAATGGACACACCAGACAAAGGGGTGGGGAGAGAGAGAAAAAAAAATCTAAAAAAAAAAAACTACAACAAACAGACTTTTTTTTTAGGTTAAAATGTTGCAGCAATTGCAGTGATGAACACACAACTCTGTGGTTATACCAAAAGTCACTTGATATACACTTTAGATGATTGTATGGTACATGAATATATCTCAATAAAATTGCTTTAAAAATGCACGTCAAACGGGAGGAAAAGGAAGCTATGAACAATATCAACGCAACACGCAGCCCATAACACGAGGGCTAAAGTGGCCACTGGTCTTGACAGCTTGGGGGTGACCTCGCCACAGGGAGGCGGGCTGAAGGCAGATGGTGGTGGGTAGGAGAGCCTTTGGTAAGGAACTGGATAATCTTCCAAGAAGCTTGACTGAGAAGGGAAGGAAGGAGATAAAGCGGTAGCTAGAGGGATCTTCGCGCTCTGCTAGAAAATTTTTTTTCAGGGTGTGAAAGACCTGAGCCAAGAGGAAGGAGCAGTACAGAGAGAGAGACCTGAAGAAAAGACCTGAAAGGAGATGGAGAAAGACCTGGGGGAGGAGGAAAGAGAAAAGTGCGGAGGGACAGGGAGGACTGCTGAGGAGGGCGGCTGAGCGTGGGCAGCGGCCCCCGAGGCCCCGTGGACTTTGTCCCAGGAGCACTCTGCCCCTGAGGTGCGGTCTGAGCAGGTGGCTGGAGGCAGAGCACAGGGACGCCAGTGAGAACAGGTTCAAGGGCAGGGGTAACCGCGGGGTCCAAGGCCACGCTGAGGTAGGGAAGGGAAGGCCCGCGAAGCTGTCATATGGGGAGATGAATGGGTCGTGTCTGGGAATACCAACAAGGGCAAAGGGCAGCAGCACAAGGAAGGCTGGGATATTAGACTGGCAGGCGGATGGCAGAACATGTGTGCGTTTGGTAGCTCCCTGGCTAACCTCTCAGGTCCTCTGGTAGGGGCAGGGCTTAAGCCTTCGACTGCCTTAATTATACCAGTCGGTGGTATTGCAAACGCACTGCTTGGAAAGCAGATTCTGAGTAAAGGCTCAGAAAGGTCCAGAAGTTGGCTGCCGTTCCCTGAACGCTCTCCCCCACAGGCTCCCAGCCACCTACCCTATCTGAGTAGCCTGCTTCCCAGCTCCCCGGTGCCCCCTCCCCATTACACCCAGTACTCACAGAGAAGGACCGCCCTGCCAGGTTGCAGGATTTGATGACCTCTGTCACGCTGACATTCAGGCATGTGTGGTCTCTAACCGGAGCAGGCGAGGGAGGGAGGTGGGTGGGCCCTGAGTTTAGGAAGAATGAGGTGGGGGTGGGGCGGGTTGGGACAGGCCTCCAGGGAAGGAGGGGAGTTTGACGCTCTAGGTCCTAAGAACACCTGCTGGAACCCATTTTGAGCCCCCATCTCAACCCCCTTCCGCCCTGCTTAGGCCCCACTTCCTGATGCCACTTGGTGCTGGCCAAGTGTCACTTCCTTCCCATTCCTCGGTTTCCCTTCCCTGGTGAATCCACAGAGTCTGCATCCTCAGGTATAGCAGCCACCACCAACCCAAGCCCACACCCCCTGCCCTTTCTTCACTGCCTTCTGACTTTAATAGGCGATAACGTGTCAAAATTATTACCGTCTGACGGCTCGCAGTCTAACCCTCTCCCTGCCGCCCACAGGGGCTCTTTCCTCTCTCTGCCTCAGAGGCGGTTTCTGGCACCACCCTACCAGTTCTGACCGGGTTCTGTGATGGGAAATTTGGAGGAGGCCCATGAGTTGCAGTGAGGGTGGGCCAGGGGAGAGTCTCGTGAAGGAAATAAAAGTAATACAACTTTTTTTTTTGAGGTACCAGGGCAGGGGTTGAACCAGGGACCTCCCGTGTGGGAAGCAGGTGCTTAACTCCTAGAGCCACATCCGCTCCCCCAATTTTAACAATAAGAGCTAACATTTATGTTTACTACGTGCACTTAAATTATTAGCTTTATCAATAAACTCCTTTTTCGAAATGAAAAAACAAGTAGAGAGACCACAGGTAATTTACCCAAGGTCACATGTTGTAAGTGGCAAAGCTGGGCCCTTCCAGACTGGTCCTAGAATCTGTACCTTGATCCGTGGCTCTATAACCACCTCTAGGTTACAAGCTGTTGCCAGAATTACACGCCTCCTTTGTGATGTTAAAGATCTACAAGTAAAGAATGTCTTGCTGTGATAGCATTTCATATGTCATCCACAAATTCTTCTTATCAGCTTGGAACTGATAAAGTCTATGACTATTTCTTGAGTTCCTTCTTTGTGCCAGATGCCAAGATAATTTAGGAGCCCATAAAGAGCACAAACACACGATAGACAGAGAGGTGTCCTAATGTGGGTACTAGCCAACTCCAAATGACAGAAGTATGTCTAGATGGACGAGAGAGGGATCACAGGATTCCAGCCGGGGTAATGGGTATTTTCATGCCGTACTTTTTCTGGAATACTCCATATTTATTTCTTCATATTTTAAAAGTTTTTTTTTTTTAGTGTCAAATAGCACTTCATTTATTCAGCCAATGTCATATCCTACTCTGTGCCAGGACATGTGCTGGGCACTGGGGATAGAGTGGTAGACAAGGTAGGCCCCTGCTTGGATGGGCTTTTTTCTGTTTGTGCCAAAACGATCTTCCATAGATGTTATACCCAGCATCTGTGCACAGCAGCCCTTAGGTGTGGCCCACTGAAATTTGGCTATTATAGCAGAGTCACAAGTGCGGGGCAGTAGTGAAGGGCACGGGCTGTCAGGCGGCCTGGGTTCAAATCCCAGCTCTGACTGTCACAATGTCACCTTGGGTAAATGATTCTCTTTGCCTCAGTTTCCCCTTCAGTAAAAGGTTGCTTATACGACTAAACCCTATCTCATAGGATTAAAAGGGTTCATATGCTTAAGTGCTTACAACACCGCCTGGCCTCTGGCAAACGTGTGCAGGAGCCAGGAACCCCTGTGACTAGCCTTCTCATTATTCCAGGAGACTGCCGGTCACAAATCCCAATGCCCCAGGGCCACGGCACATTTAGCCGGTTAGGACTAACGCTGACTTCTGTGAACTGGAGGGCACCTGCCCCATGGAACCACAGTCAAAATCAAAATTTTCCAAACACGATGCAACTAGCTCTACAGGCCCAATGCAGAGGCAGGGGCCAGCTGCAGCCCCTTCGGGCCCACGCACCTTTTAGCCTGGACCACTCAGGCTGCGGAGGCCCAGGCTTGCTCCTCACCAAGCCCTTCCTTTCGCCAGGTTTTGGGTCACTACGTGGGGGCAGACTGCGGGCTGGGACCGGGTTCCACCCCGGGCAGTTCTGGCACCCAGCCTCGAAGGCATGACCGCCTTCCGTGACCCCAGTGGCTCGACCCCTGCGCCCTCCCTCCTGCTGGCCCCGCCTTGTCCCTTCCCTGTCTCTCTGCCCTGCTCTTCCAACTCCTCACCTTCGGCGTCACTGCCCGGAATGGCCTTCAGGACCAGCCCAGTGGCCCGCAGGGAAACGGTGACCTCTCGCGCGCGGCGGCTGAGCAGGGCCTGGGGAGGGGTGCAGGAAGAGGTGGGGCTCCTCAGGACGAGGGTGTGCCCCCTCGCCTGCTTCCCGCCCCTGCCCTAAGTCCCTCATGGGTGTCCGGGGGCAACAAGGGACTAGCTGACAGCCGCTTCCACCTTCAGGCTCCCAGACCCAGTGGAATATTCCCCTAACACACTGAGTTCAAGCACCTGATCAGCTAAGGAAGAAGATAAGTTTCCAGCAAGAGGCCATCCTTCTCGCCCCTTAAATCGATCACCTCCTTTTTAAGGAGATTGACACGAGGTCAGGCTTAACTCTTCATCCTTGCTGGGAAACGCCGGGGGCAGCTTCGAGGAGAGTGGCAGAAATGTCCTGCCCCTGCTTCCACGGGCACCCTCCTGACCGCCCCGCGCACTCTGACCCCCACGCTGACCTTCTGGTAGCAGATGGTGAGCTCAGCCCCCGGGGTCTCAGCCACGCCTCTCTTCTTGGGTGACAAACCATCTGAGGGAAGAGGAGAAGAGGCCTAAGGTGTGACCAGGAGGCGCCTGCCCGCCCGCTGGCTCCCGCCTTGCTGAGGGCCACGGCTGAGCTGCTGGATTTTCCCGCCTCTCTCCCGGGATGGGAAGGCCGCACCTCTGAGGGGCCTTTCAGTCTGGACGGGCAGGGGGTCCCAGGGCGCCCAGGCACTGCAGCCCTGGTATTGGGCAGGGCGGTGCGATGGGGAAGGGGTGCTGCCTTTAGGTGAGGGCTGGGAGGACCTTGGGGAAAAGGAGGTTGGGGGAACCTGAGCCAAGATGAGCTTTGGAAGACGGGAGCCAGCTGCTCACCTTTGGGGAGTTTACAATCTTGGATCTTCACCT
Source organism: Dasypus novemcinctus (assembly GCF_030445035.2). Classification (NCBI taxonomy): domain Eukaryota; kingdom Metazoa; phylum Chordata; class Mammalia; order Cingulata; family Dasypodidae; genus Dasypus; species Dasypus novemcinctus. The sequence goes on along the minus strand of NC_080693.1, from coordinate 24,142,214 downwards.
TCAGCTCAGTGAGGAAAACGTCCTCTGCAGGGTCTTGGCTCAGGTCACTGAAGAAGATCTGGAGGAAGGGGGAGGGAGACGGAGGGGAGTGAGGATGGGAGGGGGCGGGGAGGGAAGGGAGGGGGAGGGGAGAGAAGGGAGGGGTGGGGGAGGGAGAGGAGGAGAGGATGGGAGGGGAGAAGGGAAGGGGAGAAGGAGGGGGAGAAGGGAGGGGAGAGGGGAGGGAGACAGGGGAGGATAGGATGGGACGGGAGAAGGGAGGGGTGAAGGGAGGGAGAGGGAGGGGAGGGGGAGGGGAGAGAAGGGAGGGGAGGAGGGATCAAAGGGAGGAAGGAGGGGAGAAGAGAGGGGTGGGGGAGGGAGAGGGAGGGGGGAGGAGCTGTGGAGAAGGCTGACTCCTCAGGCCCGAGGCAGCTTCCACTCCCCCGTGCCGGCCCAAGGACACGGACAGCCAGGAGACTGCCCCGAAGCAGGGCAGGTGCCCCCAGCCCCATCTTGCCAACACTAGATTCTGAGCTGCCTCAAGTAATTACCTGGATCTGAATCTACCCATTTCTATAGTCATATAACATTTAAACGGTGGGAAAACTACTACTGACAACCCAAACTCCCTGTAGCCACTATCGTTCAAAGCAGTAGGTCAGCAGGGGACAACATTCACAGAAATGAGGGCAGACGGGTGTCATAAGATCTCCTGAAGATGGGGAGGGCCGAAAGGCAAGGGCCAGCGAGGAAACCTCACACAGCCCTCTACGGGAAACTGAGAAGCCGGAAACTGAGGGAAGCAAGACTCTGTGAGCTGATCTGCCCTCAGCGGGTCCCTGTGGAGATCTCCAGGGAGGAACGGCTCCTGAGGGGAAAGGGGCAGAGAAGCTGAGGCAAGGTGTGACAGGGAAGAGAAAGGGTGCCGGGCCAACGGGAAGGAGTTTTTGAGGACAAAAGGATTTCTGAGGACAGAGAAAGGAGAAAGAGAAGAGCAGCTCCTGAAAGCCGGGGACTAGCCTGGCACTGGCAGCTCGGCTGGGGGGTTCTCCTATTGGGCAGAAAAAGAATTTCCCAGAACGTCCACATCAGGCAAAGCCTGTGTGCCCACGAGGGGTCAAGACGAAAACAAGACCACTCCACAGCCGTGTCCAGACACGGATACTGTGCAGCCCTTTGACTGGATTCCTTCAGCGAGGCGTGGCCCAGGGTGGGTCTTGGTTTCCTCTTGCTGAAGCCCTTTATGAACAGCTGAGAGAAAAAGCTGCAGACAAGAAGACACAGGAAGAACGTGCCGAGACAGAGAAACCCTCGAAGCTGAGAGAGAGGTCCTGGGGGCCGGAGGCTGGAATCGGTGGAGCACAGAGGCCCGGGAAAAGGCCACCAAGAGGCCGGAAGAGACGAGGCCAGGAGGAGAGCGGAGAGACAGGCATGTCCTGATGGTCCACAGCGGAGCTCAGGGAGAAAGTGAGCCTGGAGGAGAAGGCAGAGACCGGCAGAGCCGCCACTGGGCCCTGCCCTGGGCCTCCTTGCCCACAGCTACAGCTTGGTGAGACGCATTTCTTTCTTTTTTTAAAAGATTTATTTAATTTCTCCTCTCCCACATTGCACTCGCTGTCAAGCTTTCTGTGTCTGTTCGTTGTGTGCTCTCTATGTCAGCTCATCTTTTTTTTTTTTTGGAGGATCTGGGAACCGAACCCAGAATCTCCCATGTGGGAGGGAGGTGCCCAATCATTTAAGCAGGACAATTCCAATATCCCCAAAATGCCCCATGTTACACCTATTCTTCCCTCTCCCTCCCCTCAGACCCTCTAGTGACCACTGTCTTTATATCACTGTTACAAATTCTTCCATTACTAGAATAACAATAAGTCTACTTTAGTCCATAGTTGCATTCTCCCCTTACGTGGGTTCATTCCTCGGTCTTGAGGATTTGGGGAGGGTGATGCCCGCTCTGCTTCCTATGGAGAGGGGGTTTAGAGCCCATGGGGCAGATGGAGGGAACTGTCTTGCTTACAATTATAGATACTTTCTGTTTTTTGGGGGATGGTTAAGTCACTTTGTAAGATTGTTGTCATTTTTAACTGAGAGTCATCACCGATATAAACTGAGAACCAGGAGTGGAGTTTTGCAAGTGAAAATACTAAAATGAAGGATTGGCTGAGTCCAAGTCGGGTGGAAAGCAGTGGGAATCCTTCCATCCCTGGTTGAAATTTGGAAATCTCAGCCGTTTAAACTGCTACCTGCTTTACCTCGGGGCTCAGACCATGTGCCCACTGAGGCTGGCGCTTCAAGGGATTGGGCAGAGTGAAGCCAAGGTGTAGGAGTGTGTTGGCCATTTCCAGTAAGGACCACTAAGAAAGAGAAATTGGCCAGGAGACACTGGCCCATCTTAGAGCAGAGAGGGAAGACACCTTCCAAGAGAGTTCTTTCTGTCTGTATCAGCCAAAAGAGCCAGATAATCTTGGGAACCAAAGGATTTAAAAAGCTGAATTTTCCCCCAGTGAATGCTAGCAAAGGTATAGAGCTTGAAAACAAAATAGGAAATAAGAGTGAGACCTGGAGAAAGTCTGATCCTCGGGCTCTCCCCTCCCAAGCCCCACTGCTGTGCACACCCTCCACCAGAAAACAAAGGGAAACGTCACAGACTTAAAGGCTGTTTAGCTTATAAAGATGGGAGGGCCAAGGAGGGAGGGGGTGGCTGAAGGGCTCAGGACCAGGAGGAGGTGGTGCAGATGGTCAATGGCATAGAAGAAGGGGTTTGTCCTGAACTGGAAGAGGTCCACTGGAGTGGAGTTTGTGGAGATGGGAAGGATGGGGAGGTATTTCCAGGCATGGACAAGAAGTCTGAGAGGACCTGACAGCCTCAATACTTTTGCCAGTGGAGGAGGTAGAAAGCGATTTGCTGAAAGCCAGGGGCTTGAGGAAGGTCGAGAAGGTTGGAACAGCTGTTATTCCAGAGGCAGAGGGAGCCAAGGGAGCGTGGTGGGCCCAGCTGAGCGCCACAAATGGGTAGAGAGGTCAAGTCACAGGGCTTTGGATTTGTTTTCCAGATGGTGCTCAGAAGCCCAAACGTAAGAAAAGGTAAGGCATGCCATGGCACTGCTCTGGGCTGGGTTTTGCTGGGAGGGGAGACAGTAGGGAAGGGATGCAAAGGAATTGAGGGTTGAGGTGGGAGAGTGGTTCAAATGAGAAACTGGGCAGGAAAGGAAAAAGGTGGCAGGTGGCGGATATGGTGAGGAACTGGAAAGACCTAAAGTTCTCCACGAGGGTGAAGAGGGGTGTGGTGGAGAGCAGGTGAGAGAGCCTTGTGGGGTGGGAGTTTGTGTTCAGAGACTGGAAAAATGGAGCTTAAGATTTCTGAAGTAAAGAAACTCCTGGTGAAACGTCCATACCAGCCAGTCCTGATTCCCAGCCCTCCACAGCAGCCCGTTTCAAGGGGCCGAGGGCCAAGGCAAACCCTTCCACATGAAGATCTACTTTGGCATGGATTTGAGTCTTACAATTATCTGATTAATCCAGGAAATAAGAAGATAAAGCTAACAACCAAGAGTATTTTTATTTGCACCCTGGGACCTCATGTTTCCCCAGAGCCAGGGCATTTGGGCGATGGAGTCCTGGGGTTCAGCAGACTGACACAGTGTGCCTGGAGCCCGGGTGGGAAGCTCACCTTGACTGTGTAGATCTGGAAATAGATGGGTTGGGTGCCCATGCGAACATAGTAGGTGATGACATCCAGGATGAAGGGGTCCACATTCTGGGATGTGTCCAGGGAGAGAGGCTGTGAGGGAGAAGGGGATGCCTTTAGCCACTCCTCCTCCACTATTTGGTGCCATATTTCCTAACAGAGAAACTCCAAAAGTGTCACCTACCCTGTGTGACGCATTAATCCAACTGGTCCTTCAACACACTCCACACATTCCCTACCATTCCTAATCCAGAGTGGAAATCAGGGGCCCTGACTCAGTTCAGATCCACAAAGCCACACTGAATACCTCTATGGGTAAGGCACTGTAGACGCTTGGGGGAGACAAGATGCTTGAGAGTATAACGAATGATGAATGAGCCTGGCCTGGGTCCTGCGTGTGGATTAGCCACCCACTAGCCAGGTGACCTTGGAAAATGACTCAACTCTTTGAAGCCTGAGTTTCCATCTAGGTGGGAAATGAGAGGTTGAACCAGATAATCTGAAGTTTCTTTCAGCTCTGGTGGGCTCTGAATCTATGCCGTGTTATTGGGAAAGGACAAGTGCCATGTCCTCCAGGCATCCCAACCCCATATGAATATAAAGCATAATGATTCGGGAGTGGTGTAGCTCAGTGGTTGAAAGCCTGCTTCCCATGTAGGAGGACTGGGTTCAATCCCCAGTAGCTCCTGAAAAATAAATAAATAAAAATTAAAAAATTTTAAAGCATAATGATTTTGTTTAAAAAACGAATACAACACAACTTTATAGAATCATAGCTCCAGAGTTTGAAAGAAGCTTAGCATTCATCTCATCCAACTCATAACTAATCCTATAAATCTTCTGTAACTCTCACCTCTGGTCTATTGAAATATTGCTCCCTTCAAATAGGTCACACTGAAGAACTACAAGCTCATTCTAAAAATGCTATCATTGCTTATAGTGTTTCCCATCTTTTCTTGTGGAAAATGCTTTTAGAGTAAGTGTAAGGGCCACACAAATTGTTAATTGTAATGGAAGGGGGAATGGGAAGAAACTAAAGTCCTGTATGTGTCCTACCAAGGAATAAACTACCAACAATGGAATACAGTGAGGGCTGCATCAGATTTTCCTCCTGTAATAGCCTCTAGGTTTTAGGAAAAAGTATTTTAATACCCAGCCAAACTGTCTTTTGCATATATACAAAGACACTTCACAGAAAAGCAATAACACAGAAAACATGCCCCCAAAATACCTTTATATGAAAGAAAAATATAAGGCATATCCCAGTCAATCCAGCAAGAAAATTGAAAGTTCAGTAAGGTGGAAAGTTGAAAAATAAATATGTAAAAATCAATAGCTTCCTTTCATACTAGCAATAACTGCTAACCAGATATAATGGGGAAAATACCATTCATAACAGCCAGAAAAAAAATTAAACATGAGGAATGAGTTTAGAAATAAATGGGCAAAAGCTGCATTATGAAAACTGCAACCATACCGAGGAATACACAAGACTTTAATAAATAAAGAGCTATACCATGCTTGAGAGGGGGAAACAATCCACCAAAGATACTACAGTTATCCCTTCCACACGGGGACTTTCCCCATTGCGGTTTCGATATATCACAGGACAGCATAAGAAAGGAAGTGGGAGTTTTTTTGGAGTTTTGCGGAAGCCGCAGACAACATGCGAAGGCTAGCAGATAACACAGAAGAAATTTAGAAACTCAGAAATGCATAAAATATATGTAGAATATTGTATAACACTTAACTAAAATTTTACAATAAGGCACTGTACAGACCCCATAAAAGAAAAAGAACAAATTTCAGAATTCTCTGGTATGAAGGGAGTGTAAAATAATTTTTATGTGGATTTTCTAGATTGCGGGGGCACTGTACTCCTAACCCCCAAGATGTGGAAGGGATAACTGTAATTCTCCTAATTTCAGTCAAAATCCCAATGGGATTTAAAAAACAACTTGACAATGAAATTCTCAAGCTTTTCTGGAAAGATAAATAAACAAGCACAGCCTGGGAAGTTTTCAAAAAGAAGAGTAATAGGACAGGCTTACCCTGCCAGAAATTAAAATATAAAAGTGTTATTTTGTACAGGAATGAAGAGATCAATGAGAAAGAACAGGTACCCAGAAATAAACTCAAGCAGATGTAAGAATTTAGTAAGTGATAAAAGTGGTATTTCAAATTGATGGGGCAAGATGGTCTATGCAATAAATAGCTTTCGGGCAACTGGCTAAACATTTGGGAAAAAAAATAGAATTACATACTTCAAGCTAAACACTAAAATTAACTGCAGATGGGTTAACTGCTGAAATGTAAAAGATCGAAACAATGAAAGTGCTAGGATAAAATATCAATGACTGTTTATTTAATGTTGGCGTGGGAAGGCCTTCAAAGCAGGACTCCAAAGGCAAAAACCACAAAGAAGAGTATAAACACTTGAAGCCTCTCTAACTCAACAAACACTACTGACGATACTGGAAGACAAAGGCGCAAAGTGGAAAAAATGTCCACACTACATAATAAAGGAAAGGGTAAGATTCTGTTAACATATAAACGACCTTCTCACATCCGTATGAAGTGAGCTCCTCCCACCCAGCCAGGAGCAGAGGGTGGCAGCATGGTCTGTGGTTAGAACAGGCTCTAGAGTCCTGTAAATAGTTAGAACAGCACCGGGCACATAGTGAGTGCTCAGGAAACCTTAGCTATTATAATCATGGAAAATGAGCCTAGGAAATTCACAAAAGAAGAAACAGAATTGGCCCACAAATGTATGAAAGAATATTTGACTTCATCCTTTCCGCGGGGGTGCCGTCCAAAGTGGGGGCCCTGCACGGGGAGGGAAGGAAGTCAAAACCCCTATCCGGCTATGGCTCCCCTTCGGAATCCCACCCCTGCTCCCGCTGGAGTTGCCGGAACCGACTCTGGAGGTCGAGGGTCAAGGGTCAAGGGCGGGCCCTGGGCCGCCGCGCCTGCGCAGACCGCGCCTCCGCCCGCCGGGGTCCTTCCCTACCATGGCCGCCAGCTTGTGGATGGCGGGGCAGAGGGTGTTGACGATGCTCTCGTACCACGGGTCCGCGCGGCCCAGGAACGCCGCCAGCTCTCCCAGCTCGGGCTGCCCGGATGCCGAGGGCCCCTGGGGGGCAGAAGCAGAACGGGGAGACCCTCAGGCCCCCTCTCAGGCACCCCCTGCCTGGCTGGCGGGTCCCGGGACCCACGGCCTCGGCTCCAGGCCTGGGCAAACTAGCCGCGCGGGGGCGCCACGTGCCTTAACCTCTGGGGCCCCGACTTCGGCACCTGCGGGGGCGCCCCGCGCAGCCCCGGCCCCCGTCCCCGCGCTCCCCTGCCCCCACTCCCCCTGCCCGTTCACCTCGGGCGCCAGCACGCGGATGTAGTAGAACTGCAGGCTGAGCCGCGGCGTAAGGCAAAACTTCTGGGTCTCCCGTTTCCTGGCAACGGGCAGCAAAGCAGCGGGGTAAGCGCAGGGGTTTGAGCTTTAAACAGACTTGGCTCCACCTCGCGGCTCTGCCCCTTATTAGCTCTTGACTTTGGGCTTCTCTGACCCTCTGTTTCCTCGTCTATGAAATGGGCGCAGTAATATCTGCCTGGCAGGTGAGGAGGCTCAACGACGGGCCCTGCACACAGTCGGGACGTGCGGCCATCCCAGCCCGGCCTCCCGATCCCCTCTTTCCATCCCTGGATCGGTCGGCGCCTCGGGGCCCTACCTGAGGCTGTGGTAGGCCTGGGCCAGGCGCCCCAGCATCCTGTCGTCCCCCAGCACCAGCACGCGGGCCGTGTGGAGCCGGGAGACCCCCGGCAGCAGGTCCCCGTCCCCCGCGGGGCCGCCGGTCCGCCGGTGCAGCCCCGGGGCGCCGTCCCAGCCGCCGGGCAGCAGCAGGTCGGGGGGCCACGCCCGCTTCTTGATGCCGCCTTTGCGCTGCAGCCCCGCGCGCTCCATCTCGGGGCTGCCGGGGGCAGGCGGCTCGTCGGCCCCCGGCGGCAGGTCGCGCTCGATGCCGCTGTCCGTGGACAGCACTGACACCCGGGCCAGCTCCCGGCCCTGCGGGAGGCCCTGCAGGTCGAGGGCCTCCAGGTCGGCGCTGAGGCGCATCTGGGATCGTGGGCGGAGGAAGAGAACCAGCTCCTTCCCTGGGGTGCGGGGAACGAGGGCATGGTCAGGGCAGCGGGGGTCCCTGAGGCTGACAGAGCCGCCCCCCCAAAAGCCTGCAGCTCCATGTTTCCCAGCCATCGTTCAGCTACCAGAAGCCCCCCAAGATGCTCCTCAAAAGACACAAAGGTCCTGTGGTCACAAGCTTTGAGGACCCCGCACATTCCTGCCACCTCTTGTCGAGGCCCCTTAGCAAACAGATTAAAGGCCCTGAGAAGTCCTGCAGTAAAGCAATCTGTTTAGCCTAGTATTTCTCACATGTAGCCAACCCTAGAGCCTTCTTTTTCACGAACACTTACCAATCCTCCCAGGCTGGGACACAGATTCCAGCCTATTAGCTCTGGGAAAGACTATCTATTCCCTCTGCTTTTTTTTTTTTTCAGGAGATGGGGAAGGATGAAGTTAGGGACCTCATACATAGGAAGCAGGCGCTCAACCACTGAGCTTCACCAGCTCCCTCCTGCCTTTTATGACCAGCGAGGAACCTGAAGCCCAGAGAGAAAGCTGAGTTCATGTAAGGTCACCCAGCAAAGGAAAGGAAGTGGCAGAACTTGAACCCAGTTCCCCTGTCCAGCTCTTCTCACTACAGCCTACCTGGATCCCTCTCTCCCTTGAGCAGGGCACAGTGGGACAGGGAACGCCAGTGCTGAGGGGGAGTGTCGGGGGAGCGGGTCTCTCTGGAAGGCCGCCTCTGGCTCTGGGAACCGTAATTTTTTCTGGGTCTGCCTCTTTCTTGGGGTCACTGTCTTGCGTCAGTTTGAGTGCCACGTGGCACTCTCCAGGCACACAAGCCAGTGGCTATTGCATGACACTCTTCTGACAGAGAAAATGCCTCCTTCCAGACATGGGGCCAGCTCAGGGAAGAAGGGGTGAGGCACACACACACAGGCCACCATTTCCAGCATCATCGTCATCGTCGCCCCCCCCCCCAACCCCAGGAGCCTCTCCTGCAGAGGTCAAAGGCACTTACAGAGCTGCTCCTCGTCTGCCCACAGGTGGAAGGTGATGTGGGGGCTGGGCAGGGGGATGCTCGGCGGCCGGTCTGCGAGGGAGTCACCTGAAGAAAGGAGCAGGCTGTGGAGACGAGGGAGCAGAGGACTGTGGGGTCCTCCTCTGCCTGCACCACCTTCCACACGCCTAGAGCAGGTGACAGACCCCTGCCCTCTTAGACCTGGTCTTGTGGAGCGTTCCCTTCCAACGGGCCTCCTTTCCTTTCTGTCTCGGCCCCCACCAGTCCTTCCAGAGCCGGCCACTGCAGCTGTCCCCTCCCTGCCCAAGAAATCTCAGCAGCTCCATTAACTACAAACTCCTTAGCCCAGCGCGTAGGACCCTTTGCAAACCAGCTTGCACTGTCATTTCCAACCTCTTCCCCCAGTGCTGGTCCCTGCTGCCCCCCAACCCTGTACTGCAGTCACGCTGGTTTTCCTGGGGGTCCCTAAATGCTCTGTTACATGCACACAGGAGGAAAAGGCCCCTGTTTATCTGAGGGCCTCTTCCAGTACGGTGCCCACATGACACCCAGTTAGCGTTTGCTCCTGCCAGTGCTGCCGAAGAGAACTCAGCGGCAAAGCGCCCAGGGCAGCGGGAGCCCTGGCAGCCCAGGCCAGGGTGGGGCGCGGGAGTCCGCCTCCTTCTGGAAGCCTTCCGGACCCCCAGCCACAGTGGTCTCTCCCGCCGGGGCAGACCTTATTGTCTGCACCCTGGGCGCTCCATGTCACATGTAGGCTTAGGAGTTGACTTTTGTATCCTGTTTAACTTCTGCACGGAAATAGCGCCATCCCTAGTGAGGCTGCAGGCTTCTTTTGATGTTTACTGAACACCTGCTCCAGGCACTTTTTCTCCTCGACTCACCTCGCACATGCTATAATCATCTCACTGGATCCCGCCAGCCACCCTGGGCGGCAGGTGCTGTTATTATCATCAGTTGACAGTGGAGGAACCAGGGGCACAGAGAGGTTAAGCAACTGACCCAAGGTCAGGCAGTAAATGTCAGCCAGAATTTAAGCCAAGGCAGCCTGGCTCCAGAGTCCCTGTTCTTAGCCACGACACCTGTTCTTAACTATCCATGCTGCCCCCTGTAGCAGCAGAGGCTCGAGAGGTGTGCTCGCTTGTCGTTAAGATGCACAGGGCAAGTCCAGGTGGGAGACAGGTGACACTGGATGTGACTTGGGATGGTGGGGGCAGGGGTGACCCAGACTAGGTCTCGTCTACACCGTGCAGAGTTACTGCTGGTATTAGCAAAGTGGTGCCCACGGGAGCAGAAGCCAGATTTGCTCAGGGTCTGTCCAGCTCCAGGAGGAGAGAAGCTTCTTGAAGAACCATTTCCAGGGGGTGACCAGGAGCAGTTGAGAATATTCAGACAAAACAAGAGCACAGGAAGCTGAGAAGATGGAGGCAGTCTTCAGGCAGGGGTGGCCCTGCCTACCTCTCCCTGACTCCTACAGCCTCTGCTGCCCCTGGGAAGAGGACGGCTGGGCTGCCGAGCTCAACACCTGCCAGCGGCTTCTGGCCTTAGCCCGGTGTCACGGAACTGGGGCTGCGCGGTCAGTCCCTGTGTTCTGGGACACGCCGTCTGACAAATTCCATGGGTGCTTTGGGCGACCATGAAAACGGACTCAAATTGGAGCCATCCTGTAATAGCCAGAAAATAGAGATTCTGGGACACTTTTCGCAGCTCTTTAGGATATCCCAGGCCACAGGGGGGCCTCACTTCCCATCAAGGTGGCACAAGCTTATGAAAAGATAGCAGGAAAGGAATTGTGCTGCATAAAAATCAATGAGACCAAATATAAATGATGTTGACTCATCTGCTATCTTAGATGACCCTTAGAGAATCAGAACCTGTGGCAGTGGTTGAGAACTGACTGGCCCACCTGGGCTTGAATTTTGACTCTGCCACTTACTAGCTGGGTGATCCTGGGCAAGATGTTTAACCTCTTCAACTTGGTTTTCTCATCTATAAAATGGGGACAACAGTGGTTTCTGTCTCATAAGTCTACTGTGAGGATTAATTGACTTAATAGATGAAATATACTTTTTCTACGTCTAAAGCGCTTAGCACAGCACCTTGCGGAATGGAAGGGGCTCTACAGGTGTTTGCAGTTGGTACCCAAAAGGAGAAAAAATGTAGCCTTATTGCGCTAGGCATGCCCTTGCCTTTCTGCAGTCCTCCCTACTTGTAACCAAAGGTGTGAGATTTTGGTGGAGTCAGGCAATGTGCTGACCTGACTTGGATCTGGACTCCTTGACACTTTTTTCCCCCCCCAGGAAGTACCAGGGATCTAATCCAGGACCTCGTAAATGGGAAGCAGGCGCTCAACCACTTGAACTACATGGCTCCCCACTCCTGGACTTTCGGAAACTGCCCTCCCCCTCCTGGCAGCCTCCGCCTCCTCGCAGCCTCCCTCTCCTGCCAGCCTCCTTAGCCCCAGGACCGCCAAGTCCCTGGGCTGCGCTCTCAGTCTCCCCACTTCCCTAGGAGCCGCGGAGCCCCGCACCCTGCTCAGCCCGGCCCTGCAGCCTGCGCTGCTCTCTGGCGCCCCCTGCGGGTCTGCGGGCCGCAGCCCCCACCGCCCCGCCCGACGATCAGCGCGGCCCCCCACCCCCGCGCGTCCGCGAGCCGCTTACCGCCGCAGCGACCCCTGGCGGCCGCCGCCGGCCCCAGCAGCGAGCCGTAGACCTCCTCCAGCCTCTCCACGTGTCCCGCGCGGCTGGGGCTGGGCTCGCCAGCCATCTGCTCCACGGCTGCCACCACGGCGTGGAAATACCGCTCCAGGGCGCTGCGGGGGCTGGCCTGTCGGGGAGGGGCGTCAGAGCCTGGGTCCCGGCCCAGCGTCCACCCACCCCAGCACCTACGCCAAGTCTGCAGAGACATGGACCGCGGAGAGTGGCACCTCCCCGCTGCCAGCTGTTATCTAATGCTGCCTACAACTGGCGGTCCCCTCTGCCCCTCAAGGCCTGCCAGCCTGGTGTTGGGAGACAGCTAGTGCCTTGCAATGTCTAGAACCCGGAGGGGCAGAGCCGGCCGCTGACCTCTGCCCTCCTTTGAGCATGAGGTGACATTTATGTTCTGGCCCCACTAGAATGTCAACTCTGGGAAGGCACGGTTGTTGTTTTTTGTTTGTTTGTTTTCTGGCTTTGTTGATAGCGGCATCCTTGGCGCTTAGAAGAGTTCCTGGCACATAGTAGGTACTCAATAAATATTTGTTGAAAGAGTATTTCCTAAGCTTCTGTTACTCCTATACTACCTTGTCATACCAAATGTTCTATTATTTGCTCGACAGTTTTCTTTAAATCAGCTCACTTTTTTTTCCCCTCAAAATTATTTCAAAAGGCAACTTTATATTGCCACTCTAAATAAAAAAAGCAGTGTCACTCCTCATACATAGAAAATAATGAAAAAATATGTATAATGATCACAAAGCGCTATCAGTAAATTCTAGCTAGGGACTTTTGCTCACCAAGGCTTTGAGTTTGCAGCTCCCTTTCTCTTTTTAGAAAGGGAGGTTAGTAAGTGTTAGAGAGGGTAGGGACACAGCACCAAGCAGAGCCTTTCTTAATGGAAGCAGAAGGTTTGGAAGGAAATGGAAAAGAAACAAGTTTCTCACCACGTCCCTCGATGCTCTTCAGCACACGGCCTCCCGCCTCCAGCGGCACAGCTGGCCTCCTGCCGCCTGCCGTCGGTCGGGTTCTCTGTCTCCTCTCTTCCCCACCCACCACCGATGAATTCCATCTCAGGGACCAAAACAAGCCGTGTGGCCCAGCACACTGGGCTCGCCCTAACCTCAGCTCTGTGCTAAGGGTTTGCTGGGGGTGAGGATGGGGGGGCCCCAGCTCCCTGGGCCAAGGGGCAGTGGGTCATTCTGATAGGCAGGGGTCAAATAAATATTTGCCGAACAAGCAAACGAGCAAACAGAAACAATTAGATGGGTATGGAATCTGAGCTGGGTGGGGCCATAGAGAGCATCTCATCTCGTTGCTTCCTTTTATAAATTCATTAATTAACAAATATACATGAGCCCTCACTAGGCACCAGGTACTTTGGGACAGCCATGAACCAAACAGACAAAAACTGTCTTCTTGGGCCTTACATGATAGTGTGTTTGTCTGCGTGTGTAGGGGCACAAAGTAATTAAAATGTATAGAATGATCGATAGCAATAAGTGCTGAAGAGAAAAATAAAGCAGGGAAGGAGGGTATGAAATTTGGGGGAGGGGTTGAAATTTTAGGTAATGTGGTCAGGGAAGCCTCAGTGAAAAGGGGACTTTTAAGTACAGGCTTGAAGGTAATGAAGGAGTGAGCCATGTGGATATCTGGGAGAAGGATACTTCAAGCATAGGAAACAGCCAGTGCAAAGGCCCTGGGGTGAGAGCACGTATGGCATGTTTGAGAAACAATAAGGAGATCAGTGTAGGTGGAGCAGAGAGAATGAGAGGGAGAGTCTAGAGGAGATGGTCAAGAGTGGCAGGTCATGAGAGTCTCATAGGCCATTGTAATGGCATTGGCTTTGACTTCTAGTGAGACGGTGAAGAGGATGTTTCCCTAACCCCCATCTCCAGGACAATGGCACTCATCACTCCTGGGAGTGTTGGCAGCTGACAGCTTTCAGCAGAGGCCCCCTCCAAAACTGTCCTCAGCTGAAGATAGCCACGTCTCCTGAGCAGGTCCCCTTCCCAGGGACAGCCCTCAACTAACGACTAGTTGATGTGGAGGTGTAAAGACCTGCCCTTCCCATTCTAACGTCGTCAGCTTTGAAGCTGCCACATCTCCAGAGTTTCCCACGGAACCAGCCAACTACCTTACAGCCCAGTTTCTCCCTCCTGCCCAGGCATGCAGACTTTCAAATGCCACACGTGTTGATCCTGAGAGGCCTTCCCAATTAGTTCCCACCCACGAATCTCCAGACCAGAATGGCATTCCCAGGGAACCCAACTGGTGACAGATGAGGAGCCACAGGGGTGCTTGAACAGAGAAGCGCATGATCTGACTCATACTTTAGTGGCTGCAGAATTGAGAAAAGGAAGATGGGAAGGGGCAAGAGCAGAAGCAGGGGGGCAGGAGGCTCTTGCAATAAGCCAGACAAGAGATGGCAGTGGCTTAGACCAGAGTGGTGGCAACTGAAATGGGGAGAAGTGGTTGGCGTCTGCCTTTATTTCGAAGGTGGAACCAATGGGAAGGAGTCAATGGCCAGAAGCTGGTAAGGGAAAAGGTATTTCTGAAGCTCCATGGAATGACTGAGGAAAAGAGGAAAATTCAACCCGAGAAGCTGTGGCTGATTGAAAGTCACTGCTGCCAACCCCCTGGAGATCTGGCTTTCAAGGACATGTCTCCTGAATCCTTCCTTGGCCTCTTTCCAATATCTGTTTGGAAAACCCTGGCTTCAAGGCTTAGCAAAGAAGCCTCCCCTGGTCCTGCCCCACATGGGGCAGCCCAACTTGGAGACACTTACATCTCTAGCACCCAAACTATGGTACAGAGGGCCAGGGAGATGGACTGTCCAAGCTGACCTCCCAGCCTGGGGGCCATGTCAGCTGGACTCATGGAGACCAACCTACTCCCACTTGGGCCTCAGATCTGGCCCTGAGCAGACAGGTGAGGGCTGGTGGGCAAGCAGGGCCTGTCCCCACTCTTCTGACCGGCTGAACCACTTCTCCCAGATTCCACTTGATCTCCACTAGACAAGGTAGGACTGGGAGTGGCACCCCAAATCTGCCTCGAGGGACAGAAATCCAGATGAGGGCTCCAGTGGACTGGGGAAAGGTGGGGAGTGGTGGGTAACGTGAGCTAGAGTGCTCCAGGCACGCAAGCGGGGTGGAAGGCGTGCCAGGAACGCTCGAATGCTCCTCTACTGCTAAGCTTCTAAGGTCTCCAATTTATGATCAGTGATGCATCCCCTATATCTTTCCCTGCTTGCCCTTCTACACTGTCCCCCCAATTCTTTATACACAAAGATTGAGACTCAGAACAGGGGGCTCTGGAGAAAGTGAGGTAATTGGCCTGGGGTAGGGGTAGGCATGGCATTTTGATTACACCTAAACAATACAGCTTTTACTTTCAGTATTTCTTTTTTCCATGGTAATGTTTTCAAAAGACCTGTTACTTTACCCAGCTCTGAACCCCACCCCATTCCTGACCTGGTGCCTCTCAGACCTACTCTGTTCCTGACCCTAACCTCAGACCTAACCTATCCCTGAATTCCAGCTGTCTCCAACTTGAGGATGGAGTGACTTGGGATGTTTCCCACATCATGCAGTAACAAAAATCGATGTTCTTATGCTTTACTTGGTTGTGTCAAAATAGCGCCATCAACATGCTCTGCTTTATGAGCCAGAAATGATCATCAGAGTTTACTGAGGAAGAGGAGGGGCTGCTGGGTCAGCAGGCAAATGCTGGGTCACCTTCCCAAGGGCCATGGCCACGGAGAGAGAACAATATCCCACATTGGAGAGGTGTCTGCTAAAACCAAGATGGCGCCCTAGGTATGAGCTCTTGAGGGCTAGGAGCACACTCCACAGTGCATTTGTGTGCTGGGAATCCCCTCGAAGGGAGTGGTACAAAAGGAGGGGAAGTAAAGGATGTGAGGTTGGGGCAGTGAGTCAAGAACCTTCAACAGGAAAGCGGACTTGGCTCAACTGATAGAGCATCTGCCTACCACATAGGAGGTCCAGGTTCAAACCCAGGGCCGCCTGGCCTGTGTGGAACTGGCCCACGCAGAGAACTGATGCGCGCAAGGAGTGCCCTGCCACGCAGGGTGTCCCCCGTGTATGGGAGCCCCACATGCAAGGAGGGTGCCCAGCAAGGAGAGATGCCCAGCGCGAAAAAAAGTGCAGCCTGCCCAGGAGTGGCGCTGCACACACGGAGAGCTGACAGAACAAGATGACGCAACCAAAAGAAACACAGATTCCCGGTGCTGCTGACAAGAATACAAGCAGACACAGAAGAACACACAGCGAATGCACACAGAGAGCAGACAACGGGGGCGGGGGAGGAGAGAAGGAAAAAAAAGAACTTTCAACAGATCCTCCAAGCCGATGGGGCAACCCCAAAGGAGCAGTATTCTAAAGAAGCTTCTTGGGAAAAGGAATGATAGAAATCCACAAACGTGGTTTAGGGAGAGACAACTGCACACAAAAGGCACCCGAACCACCGAAGGAAGGATTCAAGATGTTGGATCCGGGATGTGGAGAATTCCAGGTAGGAAAGGGACAGGAAAAAAAGGAAAAATGCATCCGATGCGTTTTGATGGGCAAAGCAGGGTCCATGGTCTGGAAAAAAGGCCTGCCTCTCCCCTCCCTGGGGCAAGTCAAGGAGGGGTAGATAGCAGAGTTCTCCAGGTGCCCTCTCCTGGGCACTGCCCCCTCCTGCAGTGGCCGCTCCACAGCTCGGAACCTCAGCCATGCTCCAACCCAGACTTCCAGAAATCGCCACCCCACAAAATGTCACCCCCACCTCGGTGTGTGCTCACTGCCCAAGCACCTGGGGTCCAACCCGCGGCAAGAGAATCTCCAGCCTACTGGATCTCTTGGACCTTTTACAGGGGCTGAGGCTGAGCCAAAAGCTAGGAAATGAGTGGGCGGGGATATAAAACTGGACACAGAGTTTGCTATTTTAGTTTGTGAAAAAGAAGGAAGAGGGGCTGGAAGGCAACTGTTGAACATAAGCTTGACGTCAGAGAGATCTGGGTTCAAATCCTTGTAGTCACGTTGGTCCATGTGACCATTAGTCAGTTATTAACTTCTCTGTGCCTTAGTTTCCCCATCTCTACATGGAGGATCATTGTATCCATTTCACAGATGGCTGAGACTTTTGAGAACAGGATACATGTAAAGAGTTGAACATGGGGTTGGAACACCAAAGACATTCAATAAACAGTAGCAGTTGTGATTATCCTTGTCATCATTATTAAGGATAAATGTTGGTTGCTGGTGTGTTTGGTTAGAGGGTTTAGGGGTGGTTTTAATGTCCTTTGGTTCATTTGTGTTTTTTTTCTCTCCAGATTTTCCTTAGTGAATGTGTATTGACTTTTAAGCAAAGGTGATACGAAAAGGAGAAGGGAGAGAAGAGGAGAGCAAGCCCAGGGCAGGGGTCCAGGCTGGAATGGGGGCCCAGCAGTTACCTGCAGCTTCCGGTGCAGCGTGCCGGCTTGGCAGGTGTCCCCCAGAGCAGCCTGCAGGGTGTGGGAGACCACGTGGCGCATGCAGGCCTCCGGCGTCTGCTGCTCCTGGGCCGCCTGGATCTCCAGCAGCAGGGCACTGCACACGGAGGGGGACACCAGCTCAGGATCCACGAAGAGGAGCACTCTGAGGGCAGGGTGGGGTGGGGAACAGGACTGATGCAGATGGCTGCTGGGAGAAGGTTACTGCATGGGCACCCTCAGAGCCCTGCAGCCTTCCAAGTTATCTAGTTCCACCTAAAACAGGAACCTCAAATTCAAAAGCCTATAGGAGAGTTACGATAGGGAATGGTGGGGACTGTGGCAGATAAGAGCAGGCAACGCCCTTCCAGATGGGCAGCTGGTGCTCAGCTGTGGTCCAAAGTCTTCTCACAGGAAAGAGGACCCAACCCTGGGTCTAGGTAAGTTCCTGCCCTTCTCTGAAAGGATGTGTTCACTCTCCCGCAGTGTCCTGGCCCAGTGACTGGGTCACCCTCTAGGAGTGACCTGAAATCCTTCCTCGTGAAACTGGAGCCCTGTGAGTCCCATCTTCTCTAGCACCCTTATCCCACTAGAACACCGACCTTAGACCTCCTTTCCTCCTCCTCCAACTGTGTCACCCCAACCTCTCAAAGTTAGTTTTTCTCCAATCCTAATTTCTCTGGGCCACCTTCACCTCCCTGCACCCTTCATGGACACAGGGTGCCAAGCCTTAAGCTCAGGCCGGGACTTTTGAGGCCAAGTCAGCAGATGGACCTGCAGAGGAGGGAGGTCTGTGCCCCCACACCCCACCCACCCATCTCCCCCAGGTGAACAGTCTTATCTGAAGGGCTTGGCACACACAGATGAAAGACCTTTTCTCATCAGATTGAGGCTTGGAACCCCCTCCAATGTACATAGTCTGAGCTCCTTCTAGAATATTCCGGTTGGTTTGATGTGCAACAAGGCCAAGCTGGAGGATAAACATCAGAACTCCAGAGCGGTCCCGGGGCCACGGCCACCTGCCTCTGAGCAGGTCAGCTCCGAATCTAGCCAGGAAACAGCTCGACCCTGCTTTCAGAGGTCTCCAGAAAAGGAGATGTCCCATCCGCCCTTGAAAAGGCATTCCACTTTTGGACGAATGTCAGGATGGACCTCCTACCAGGGGTCCTATCTACATAGCCTTCTATGTGTTCTGCTGTCAGGGAGGAGTCCCACGGTCCCCAGCACCTCGAGGGGCTGCAGGCAGCAGCTTTCCCCGGGCACTCACCTCTCCTGGTACGGATACAGGTCACTCATCAAGTTCTGTTCAGCAATGACCGTCCTTTGGTACAATGTCCCTGCAAAGCAAACCACCTTAGCCAACCAGCCCCCGAGCCTCTGGCTCCCACTCCCCACCTTCCCACACAAGATGCTAAGACTTTTTGAGCTCGCCTGTACCACAGAACAAAAGGCAGCATCTTGGGTGGCGCTGGAGTTGTAGCGTGGGAGACAAAGACGCCCAGCAGCTCCTACCTGGGACGGCCGTCTCTGTTTTCAGCTGTACGGCGTATTCCAAGGCCACGGTGCAGTAGGGCGTGGGCAGGGTCAGTAACCTCGTGCAGAAGGCGTAGGTCCTTCGGTACAGCTCCTCAGAGATGCCCGTGGCCTGGGGGAGAGGGAGGGGGTGGGGTGCCCAGAGCCCTAATCACGAAGGGCGCGGGGTGGGTGGGGTGGAGTGGGCAAGGAGGAAGGTGGGGCCTGACAACCAGGCCATGCTCATGTGCCTTTAAGGATTCCTACATGTACACCTTCCAACCCTTCTCCCAGCCTGGGAGACAGCTCTCAGATGCCTGTGGGGGGCTGCATAACGGTCCCCCCAAATTCACGTCCGCCCGGAACCTCAGGATGTGACCTTGTCTGGTCTTTGCAGCTGTCATTAAGTTAAGGATCAAGATGAGGTCCTATCGGGTGAGCCCTAAATCCAATGAAATTGTCCTGAGAACGGGCAGAAAAGAACACCCGGAGACACAGAGAGGACGACAACGTGAAGACGGGCAGAGCTTGGGGTGATGCGTTAAAGCCGAGCAGCGCAAGGAAGCCAGGGGAGGGGCACGCGCGGGTTCTCCTTCAGAGTCTCTGGAAGGAACCAGCCTTTGCCAACACCTTAAAATTTTGGACTTCTGGCCTCCCGAACTGTGAGAGAATAGATTTCTGTGCTTTTAAAGCCACCCGAGGGGGAAGCGGACTTGGCCCAGTGGTTAGGGCGTCCGTCTACCACATGGGAGGTCCGCGGTTCAAGCCGCGGGCCTCCTTGACCCGTGTGGAGCTGGCCCACAGGCAGTGCTGAGGCTCGCAAGGAGTGCCCTGCCACACAGGGGTGTCCCCTGCGTAGGGGAGCCCCACGTGTAAGGAGTGCACCCCTCAAAGAGAGCCACCCAGCCTGCCCAGGAATGGTGCCTCAGACATGGAGAGCTGACGCAGCAAGATGACGCAACCAAAATGAGACAGAGATTCCGGGTGCCGCTGACAAGGCTACAAGCGGACACAGAAGAACACACAGCACATGGACACAGAGAGCAGACAACTGGGGGGTGGGAGGGGGGCGGGAAGAGAAATAAATAAAAAATAAATCTTATTAAATAAATAAATAAATAAAGCCACCCAAGGGAAGTGTATGTGGCTCAAGCAATTGGGCTTCTGTCTACCATATAGGAGGTCCGGGGTTCGATGCCCAGGGCCTCCTGGTGAAGGCGAGCTGGCCTGTGTGTAGAGCTGGCTCATGCAGAGAGCTGGCCTGCGTGGGGTATGTGCAGGAGTGCTGCCCGGTGCAGGAGTGCTGGCCCACACAGAGAGCTGGTGCAGCAAGATGATGCAACAAAAAGAGACACAGAGGACAGACAAAAAGAGACACAGCAGACCAGGGAGCTGACCAGGGAGCTGAGGTGGCGCAAGAGAACAATCACCTCTCTCCCACTCTGGAAGGTCTCAAGATTGGTTCCTTCACAACCAATCCAATGTCCACAGAGAAAATGTGGAATGGGTGTGGGAACGGTAGCCATGGGGGCTGCTGGGTGTGGGGAACGGGAGGAAGAGATGAGATGTGGAGGCGTTTTCGGGACGTGGAGTTGTCCTGGATAGTGCTTCACGGACAATTACGGGACACTGTAGATCCCCCCAGGGCCCACTGGATGGAACGTGAGAGAGTCTGGGCTATGATGTGGACCATTGACTGGGGTGCAGCGATGCTCAGAGATGAACTTACCAGGTGCAATGGATGTATCACGATGATGGGAGAGAGTGTTGCTGTGGGGGGAGTGGGGGGCGGGGGCGGTGGGGTTGAATGGGACCTCATATATTTTTTTAAATGTAATTAAAAATAATAATAATAAATAAATATTTAAAAAAATTAAAAAAAAAAAAAGAAATGACTAAAACGGCAAAAAAAAAAAAAGATTGGTTCCTGGAGCCGCCTAATGAGAATACAGGCAGACACAGAAGAACACCCAGCGAATGGACACAGAGAGCAGACAGTGGGGGGAGGGGGAGAAATAAATCAATCTTAAAAAAAAAAGCTCCATTAAAAAAAAAAAAAGCCACCCAGCCTGCGGGCATGTGTACGGCCGCCCAGGAAACTCGCACAACGCCCCACTCCATGTTACCGAGGTGTGGATTCATCGCAGCGCACTCTGCCAACAAACCCACTCCCCTCTCAGCCTCTCTGCTCTGTCTGGACCACACATTTCTGCTGTCCTCCAGGCTCGGAAACTTCACAGGGTCCCAGGGGCTGCCCCTCCTCCCTCTCTCGCCAGGCTCTGCCCCTGCCAGAGGCAAGCCCTCCGCTGGATTCTCCAGCAACCCCAGCAGGGCTCTTCCTGCGCGCAAGCCCACCCCTTGACTAACTGCAGCTCCTGATTCCTCTTCCAAGACACTTATTTTTTTTCATCCACACCCCCTCTCTGCGTAGAGACCAGTGATGCCCATTCAAGCAAACCCAAAGATCTCATCCTGGCCCTCGAGACTCCCCGCGCACGTCCTCCACAGTAGTTCGTGCCTAGGGGCCAGCTTGGGGCCGGCAATCCAAGACTTTCTCTGGCTCCCGCTGGCAGGGATCGGCTGTCCAGCGCAGCCACGCCTGGGCCATGCCCAGCACCTCCCGCTCACCTTGGTGAGCACGTACATTAGTGTGTGCAGCAAGGGGATGATGACGTGCCGGAGGTCCTCGCTTTCTGCCTGCAAGACAGGAGTTCACGTGACAGTCATCAGGCTGGGGATGATTTTGCCGCATCCCTGCAGGGGACAGTGGGGGCAGGGGGGGACAGGAGACGGGGGGGGGGGGTGGGGAGAGGCAGCGTTCCATCAAGCCAAGGAGAGGGACGAGGGGCAGCAGTCTGCTTGGGCAGAGGAGGGGTGGGGCGGGAGCACGGGTTGGGGAGCCAGCTTTGGGGGCCTGGTGGGGGAGGGCAGGGGTGGCGTTGACCCAAAGCAGGTGCTGGCGGCAAATGACAGGTCCACGGCCTGGAGGGCAGTGTTTTCCAAACCTTGGCACACAGAAGGCTGGTGGTGTGGAAGGTGATTTTAGGAGGTACAAGGGTCATTAAAAAAAAGTGTTGGGGAAAACGGACTTTGGCCCAGTGGTTAGGGCGTCCGTCTACCATATGGGAGGTCCGCGGTTCAAACCCTGGACCTCCTTGACCCGTGTGGAGCTGGCCATGCGCAGCGCTGATGCGCGCAAGGAGTGCCCTGCCACGCAAGGGTGTCCCCCGCGTGGGGGAGCCCCACGCGCAAGGAGTGCGCCCCGTGAGGAGAGCCGCCCAGCGTGAAAAGAAAGAGCAGCCTGCCCAGGAATGGCGCTGCCCACACTTCCCGTGCCGCTGACAACAACAGAAGCGGACAAAGAAACAAGACGCAGCAAATAGACACCAAGAACAGACAACCAGGGGAGGGGGGGGGAATTAAATAAATAAATAAATCTTTAAAAAAAAAAAGTGTTAAAGTCATTATGCATTCTGGCTCACAGTTGTCTTCTCTTCATAACAGGTGATACTGAGTGTCCCTTAACGGTCGAGTTATATAGAGTTTCTTTTTGAAATATATTAATTCAGGTCAAACAAGGTGAGTCAATTTGAAGAAACTATTGTGGATGTGAAAGTTCAGGAGGGAGATAGACTATGGTAAAAATCATGAGGGCGGTCCCCAAGTGACCAAAGTGTGGGAGACACAGCCCCGAGGGGACCAAGCCCCCAGCCCGCCAGGCCCCTCTCCGCTTCCCCAAAGCCCGAGCACCCACCTTCTCCAATTCTTTAAGCAGAATGCGGACCAGAGCCGGGCTCCTGCCGGGATCTCGCTCGACCTTCTTGTGCAGGGACCATCTCCACATGCCTGGCAGGAGACGGGAGCCCAGCACACCCGGGCAGTGGGCGCGTGTGTGCGCGGAGGGGGAGGGCGATTCTTAGCAGAGACCCTCTGAGCTGGGCCCCGGAGCCCCAGGCCACCACCCTGAGCAGCCACAGGTCGGACCCCCTTGCCAGGCACCTGGCCGGGGCACACACGGGCTGGTTGCTCCCGTGTAAGTGGATTCTGATCTGCAGGCCCTTTCTGAACGGGGAATTCCCAAGGCATAAAGAAAGGGAGGTGGGACACGAGCAGGGCCAACCCCAGCTCTTCAAGTAGCTTCCAGAATGTGCTGGGATCAAGTGAAAGGAGATGGTGGGCACGTGTGAACTATGGAACAGCAATGCTTGCAGGTCGATGCCACGTTTCTGGAAACTCTTTGGGCCTGGAGGGCTGCGGGGAGTTTGGTTTGGAAGCAGAGCTGGGAAAGGTGGCCAGGACAGAGGGAGGCATATCCCAATGCACCCTTGTTGGGAGGATCGGCCAAGGGGGCTGAGAAGACTTCTCGGGCCTTCCTTGCAGCCCAGGCATCTCCAGCAGGAAGGGGGCAGGCTGGACCGTGCCAGCTCTTACCTTGGTTGCTCTGCTGGGCTGGGGCCTGCGCGCTGAGCTCCCGGAGCACGGCCTGCACGCTCCGCAGGAGGTCCAGCTCCACATCTGGGGGGCAGGGCAGGACTTGGAGGCCGGGAGCTTTGGTGCCCAGCTCATAAGGCCCGACCCTCACCCCACCTCCGGGCCCTTCTGCGGGCCTCAGGAGGCGCCCCGGGTAGTCAGCTCGGAGTCGGCAGCGGGACAGCCAGAAGACCCGCCCGTGCTGGGGCGCAGCCTTGCGAGTGACATCTCTGAGTGTCTGTCAAACCAGCAGCGCCCAACGTGCGGCCCGTGGACCGGGGGTGGGATGGGATGCAGGATGATTTTAAGAGGCACACAAATAATCTTAAATTTTTAGTGGGTATGCACTTCTCTTCCCGCCCCCCCCACGGCCATTTAGAATTTCTTTAATTCTCTGTGAAAGTGAGATAACAAGAACTGCTCTAGGGCGGTGGACTTGGCCCAATGGATAGGGTGCCTGCCTACCACATGGGAGGTCCAAGGGTTAAACCCCGGGCCTCCTTGCCCCGTGTGGAGCTGGCCCACGTGCAGTGCTGATGCGCGCAAGGAGTGCCCTGCCATGCAGGGATGCCCCCGCGTAGGGGAGCCCCACATGCAAGGAGTGCGCCCTGTAAGGAGAGCCGCCCAGCATGAAAGAAAGTGCAGCCTGCCCAGGAATGGTGCTGCACACATGGAGAGCTGACACAACAAGATGACGCAACAAAAAGAAACACAGATTCCCGTGCCACTGACAACAACAGAAGCGGACAAAGAAGATGCAGCAAAAATAGACACAGAGAACAGACAACCAGGGTGGGGGGGAAGGGGAGAGAAATAAATAAATAAATAAATCTAAAAAAAAAAAACTGCTCTAGATGAATCGTCCAGTGGGAGGTGGGGGCTGGGACAGTCCAGAATGGGGCCCCAGGAATAGATTTTGGCTTTTGCAACTGCTGGGGGATAATTTTGATTCAACTTCCCACAGCTTCATTTGTAATGCTTTCAAAGCATCTTCCATCTGTTTTAGAG
This sequence comes from Dasypus novemcinctus, assembly GCF_030445035.2. Classification (NCBI taxonomy): domain Eukaryota; kingdom Metazoa; phylum Chordata; class Mammalia; order Cingulata; family Dasypodidae; genus Dasypus; species Dasypus novemcinctus. The sequence continues at coordinate 24,118,256 of NC_080693.1, read as the reverse complement.
ATTTTTCTATTTCAGCTCTGCTTTCAAGATTAAAAGCGCTTCATCTTCCAATACAATTTGCTTCTCAGAGGACCCTAAAACATAATTCTTAATAGCTTCGATACTGAGGCAAAACAAGTCTCTCTTGAAATCAAGATTCTTTGGTGTACCTCTGTATATGTAGGCTCGATTGAGTGAGCATCCTGTACAGTGTAAAGTTTCAAGAATGAAACCATTTTCATTTTTACGTTTGGACAGCTTCGGTTCCTTATCCATAGAAACATTACAGAAACACCTACAAATCTCTCGCGCCCTAGAGCAGGAGATTTGTTTGTTTATTTATCCCCCCCTCCCCCACTGTCTGCTCTCTGTGTCCTTTTGCTGTGTATTCTTCTGTGTCTGCTTTTCTTCTTTTTTTTTAGGCAACTCAGGGAACTGATCCTGGGACTTTCTGGACTGGGAGAGAGGCGCTCAGTCTCTTGCAACACCTCAGCTCCCTGCACTTCTCTTAACGTATACCAGAAGGAAAATCTATAGCTAGCTCCTCCACCTGTGATGTTGTGGCAAGTGTTTAGGGTGAAACTAAAATTTATAAAGGGAGTTAATAAGTCAATCCAAATAAACATATCAGATAAATACCAAGACGGGTGGTACATTGACTTGGCAAACATGCAAAGGTGGTATAAGAATGAGTACCCGAAGTTTGGAAAGTGTGTAGCCGTGATCCTGGGTCTCACTGATCTCCCCTGCACTGCAGGGCATGGAACAGACCCAGGCCTTCAGCTGCTGTGCTCTGAGGCCGCACTTCCCAGCCAGCACAGAGCGCTGCACAAACTGCAGCAGGCCCTTCTCCAGGAGGCACGGGACTTCCATGGCTGACTTCGTTTGTTTGTTTTTTTTTAAGCATTTACTGCCTAGATGCCTTAAGAACTGGCCCTAATGATTTTTTTTAAAGATTTTTATTTTTTTATTTATTTCTCTCCCCTCTTCCCAGCCCCCACCCCAGTTGTCTGTTCTCTGTGTCCATTTGCTGCGTGTTCTTCTTTTTTGTCTGCTTCTGTTGTCGTCAGCAGCATGGGAATCTGTGTTTCTTTCTGTTGCGTCATCTTGCTGTGTCAGCTCTCCGTGTGTGCGGGGCCATCCCTGGGCAGGCTGCACTTTCTTTCGCACTGGGCGGCTCTCCTTACGGGGCGCACTCCTTGCACGTGGGGCTCCCCTACATGGGGGACACCCCTCTGTGGCACGGCACTCCTTGTGCACATCAGCACTGCGTGTGGGCCAGCTCCACACGGGTCGAGGAGGCCCGGGGTTTTGAACCTTGGACCTCCCATATGGTAGGCGGACGCCCTAACCACTGGGCCAAGTCCGCTTCCCCTGTGGCTGACTTTGGACCAAGGACCCCCCAATTGTTCCGCCGGGCCCTTCTGGGACTATTCATCAGTTTAAGACACGTCTAGCCAATCGTTCTTCTCTTTCTCCTTCCTTCTGGGGTCAGACTTATATCAGGGTCGGCATTCTCCCAGCCGTCACCATCTCCCTCCCTCTCTGTTTTTCTTGTAAAGATTTTGTCCCCTTCCTCCCCAGCTGCTCTGTGTGTTCTGTGTCCACTTACATTCTTGTCAATGGCACAGGTGTCAATGGCACCTGTGTCTCTTTTCGTTGCATCATCTTGCTGTGTCAGCTCTCTTGTGTGTGCGGCACCACTCCTGGTCAGGCTGCACTTCTTTGGCGCAGGGTGGCTCTCCTTACAGGGCACGCTCCTTGTGCCTGGGGCTCCCCTACGCGGGGGACACCCCTGCATGGCACGGCACTCCTTGCACGCATCAGCACTGCACGTGGGCCAGCCCCACATGGGTCAGGAGGCCCTGGGTTTGAACCCTGGACCTCCCACGTGGTAAGTGGATGCTCTATCATTGAGCCAAATCTGCTTCCCTCCCTCTCCGTTTTCTGCCATGCGTTCTCCTACTCAGTCCTTGTGCATCTAATCACGTCTCAGTGCCTGCTTCTTAGAGGAACCAGGTTAAAACAGGAAGTGTGGGAAACACTCCCACCTGATAAACTCCTCTTTGTGATTAGCTCCAACCAAAAGCCTGTCCTTTTAGGCAAGTGCATATTCTCTGGTCCTCCAACAAGACAAACCACATGCGTCAGGGGTTCGTTCCTCTTTTGTCTTGATTGTCAGGAAACTTACAGTCAAATCAGGGCCCTGCCTCAAAGATCACCTCGTCTCAAGTGACAGGGACCTCTCTCTCTCTCTTTTTTTCAAAGATTTATTTATTTATTTATTTTCTCCTCCCCCCTACCCCGGTTGTCTGTTCTCTGTGTCTATTTGCTGTGTCTCTTTGTCCACTTCCATTGTTGTCAGCAGCACGGGAATCTGTGTCTCTTTTTGTTGCGTCATCTTGTTGTGTCAGCTCTCCGTGGGTGCAGCGCCATTCCTGGGCAGGCTGCACTTTCTTTCGCACTGGGCGGCTCTCCTTATGGGGCACACTCCTTGCACGTGGGGCTCCCCTACATGGGGGACACCCCTATGTGGCATGGCACTCCTTGCGCGCATCAGCACTGCGCATGGCCAGCTCCACACAGGTCAAGGAGGCCCGGGGTTTGAACCGGAGACCTCCCATATGGTAGATGGACGCCCTAACCACTGGGCCAAGTCCGCCTCCGAGGGACCTCTCTTATTGGCTCCTCTTTGGTGCTCTTAATTGATGTCCTATTTAATATGTATCTTAATTGCTTCAGATTCCTTTGGAAGTAGGCATGATAGCAATAATAAAGAAAGAAATCAGAAGGTCACAGTCCTAGGATTGACATTTGTTCAGGCCAAGGCGTCCTGTGCCCTGGAGCCCACTGACGGGCCCCCCACGACTCTGGGGTGACCTGTGCAGTCTCCTGGGGCCGCTGGCAGCTTGGAGGCTCCCACTTTTCTCCTGACTCTCCCTTGTCCACCTGGGCCAGGTAACAGCCCGATCCTGGATCTCCTCCACAGCCCACCTCTGTCCACTTGACCACTCTGCTGGGCAATGCAGCATCTCCCCAAACTGGCAAGGAAATAATTAGGCTGACACGAAGGCTGGCCACAATCTGCGCTTCTGTCTTACCCATCTTCACCTTGCATGAAGAATTAATGAAGGAATGCAGGGGAGTTATTTTAAAAAAATAATTGGGGTCCTTTCTCTCCCTCCTCTCATTTCCCTCCCTCCCTTCTTTCCTTCCTACCTTCCTTTTTTTTTTTTTTTTCCCTTTCTTTCTTCTGTGCACAGAACAAAACATAAGTGTGCTCCCTGCCCCTCCCCACCCCACCACTGGAAGGACAGCCAAGCCTTGGGGCTCTGAGCCCTGGGTTCCCCTGTTTTGCAAAGGGAGTTAGTTGGTACATTTCAGAGAAAAATAGAGAAGTTGCCAGTAGCCCCGGGAGACAACCCAAATAAGCTTTGCTTTTGAAAGCCTGGGTAGCCGGAACAAACGCTCAGGTCTTGCTCCACATCTGGCTGGCAGACATGTTTTGTTTGGGTTTACACCATGTCTTGAAAGAAAATCAAACTAGCTGCCGACATTTAAAAATCAGGAGCTTTTGCGCAAAAGTTTAGAATTCTGGCACATGTTGAGAATCAGAAAACGCAATGACTCTGGGCGTGCGTTCTTCTCCCACGCACCCATCGACCCGGCCGGGGAGCAGCTGAGACGGGCGTGGCTGCTCTAGTTTCTCAGTTTCCCACTCGCCTTGTTTCACGCATTGACCTCATCCACCTGGCTCCTGGAGGCACTTGAATTTGAGCCCCTGGTCTAGCTGATGGAGATAATCCAGCTGAATTGTCCCAAGGGTGGGGATCGGATGCCCTAAGACGGTGAGGGCACAAGGGTTACGGGAGTCCAGAGAAGGAGCGAGACGCAGGTTGACGACTGGCTGGGACATAACTTGCCAGTGGTGGTGAAGATCTCAGATAAGGGCAGCGAAGCACGAAACCCTGAGCTCTTGACCGCCACGACGGTCTCGCGGGCCACCTTCGCCGGAGCGCCGCAGTCCAGCACCTGCTCCTCGATCCCAGGGCATGTGAAGCTGTCCTGGGGCTTCGCTCACAACTCCATTGCCATGCGATCCTCTTTCCCTGGACAGAGTCAAGCTCCTGCCTTCTGCTCTCTTAGGATGCTTTGCCTTTCTCCTAGTTCAGCGGTCCCCAACCTTGGCTGCACATGAGAACCACCCGGCAAGCATTAAAAACTATCAAGCCACAGGTTCCCCCACCCCCAGCAATTAAATCCGAATCTTGGTGGGTGGGGCCTGTGACGGTTTACTAGTGCCCCCCCAATGCACATCCACTTGGAGCCTCAGAATGTGAGGCTGTAATTAGTTATTAGTGTAATTAGTAACACTAATTGCAGGAGTAATTAGTTAAGGATCTCCAGATGAGATCGTCCTGTATTTAGGAGGTGTCCTGAATCCAAGGACCGATGTCCTTATAAGACAAAGGAGAGGGAGACTGGAGACACGCAGACACAGTGAACCAAGGGAGAGGCTGGAGGGATGCTTTCACAAGCCGAGGGCTGCCGGGAGCCGCCGGAGCTGGAAGAAGCAAGGAAGGACTCGCTCCTAAAACTTTTGGCCACCTCACATTTGGACTTCTGGCCTCCAGAAGTGTGAGAGAATACATTTCTGTTGCTTTGAGCCCCCAGGCTGGTGGTCATTTGTTCCAGCAGCCCTAGCAGACAAACCCAGGTGCAATAAACAAGGCTGAGAACTGTCGTCTTAGCTGATAAGCCTGGAATTCAGGGTAACTGGTCTGTTAGTCAAGCAGGGAGGCAGCTGCCAGGGTTCACAGAGGGCAGTCGACCCTAAATTAGGAGCAAAGGTCACGGGGTCAGGCCAGCTCCTCCTTGCCGATGCTCCTGCCTGTCACGGAGGTGGGTAGGGGCTTCCAAAGAGTGCAGCTGGAGAAAGTTGATTCAGTTGTTGTTGCAACAGATTTAACTTTGGAAATGTAACCCTTGGATCTGGGTGGAAGACACCAATGTCCTAACTCGCTTGGGATCTGGCCAGGCATTATGACACGGGTGAAATCCTCTAAGATTTTGCAACAGACCTGTCTGTGTCTTCCTCAAGTTACCCTCTACCCACATCATACAGGCAAAGCTGGGGGAATAATCAAACTCAACATTTGTTCAGCCTTCTCCACTGTGGGGGGGGAGGGGGGGTGTCCACCCAGATGAAGGGGCTACAGGGACCCTCCGGGCACTTGGCACACACAAAGTTATCACAAGAGGAATTGGGTTCATCATCCCAAGGATGCTCCCCTCAAGCCAGGGTGTCGAGCTAGGTGGCCCTTCTCCACTTCTCCACTCTCTTGTCAGAACGCCCTTGCTGCGACGGAAACAGAAAGGCTCCAACCAACCTTCCTGGCCACTCCCTTTATAAAATCACCAACCCCGGGCTACCCAGCAATTGAGAAGAATCCGGTTTGTCGATGTGAGTTCCAAATCAGACTTGGGACTCCTGAGGCAGGTGAGTTCTGTACAGGTGACTGTTATCCGGTGCACGATGCGCCTACTGGTTTCCATTTCAGAGGGCTACTGTGGCAGTTTGAAGCTGGATGGACCCCAGAAAATTATGTTCTTAGAGTGACTCCCTTCCTGTGGGTGTGGACCTATGGTGGGTGGGAACTTTTGATCAGGTCATTTCGGTAAAGGTGTGGCCCAGGGTAGGTCTTAATCCTCTCATCCAAGTCCTTTATAAACGGGATGAATGCAGAGAAGAGACAGAGCGAGAAAGCCAGAGGAAGCCGGAAGCTGACGCGGCAAAACCGAGAAGAGAAGGCAGAGCCCAGCAGACGCTGTCGTGTGCCTCCCCATGTGACAGAGGCGTCCTGCGTGGCTGGCAACCGGTCTTCAGGAGAGAGCACCGCCCGATGATGCCTTGGGGTGGACACTTTCACAGCCTCAAACGGTAAGCTTGCAAGCAAACAAATCCCCATTGTAAACGCCACCCCATTTCCGGTATATTGCGTTTCCACAGCCTCGCAAACTGAAAGTGACCTTCTCCTGACCTTGACCCCTAAGGGGGAGCCCATCCTCCAGGGAGCCAATGGGTCCCCGTGCACTGATGATTTACACTGCACTGACTTCCCTTCTAACCAGGGACAAGCACTTGTCTAAGAATCCCTTGGTGTGCACGCAGCCTGGGGCCCACCAGTCAGACCTGCTGCTCAGCTGCTCAGGGCTCAGCACCCACCCAGCACCATCAGCTGGGGTAACACGGCTCACATTCCTTTCCCATTCCATATCTGCTCCCCACCCCCCGAATTTGGTAGAAAGGCTCCGATATTTTAAAAACATATGCAACCTTGCCCTGTTTGCAGGGCTGGCAAAATAAACGTAGCCTGGGTGCCCTTGACACATCATCCCTCTTTCTGCAACCTAAGAAATAAATGTCTCTTACTTTCCAGCTGCCCCGCCCGGGGTGGGAGGAGTTGAAGGGCTGTGGGAAGGTGGTAAAAGTTAAAAACAACTGTAGTTTGGGGAAGAGGATCAGCACAACACTGCAGCTCTGTCCGTGATGGGAAAACTCCCCTTCGGATCTGCCATCCTGAGTTTGGGAAGTGTCCTGTCACCCGGTGTTTGGGGTCACGCCGCATCTCGGGAGGGGGTTGTCGGTGGCTTTGCCTGCCCAGCAGCCCTTCCCCTCCTTGGTCCAGCCTTGGCGGGCCCATGGAGAGGGCCCAGGGCCAAGCTGGCCGATGCGCTCTCGGTCCCCAAATAAACCTTGTGCGGAGGGACTGAGGAGGGAAGAAGGCCTGGCACGTTCTCCAAGGACCCTGCCTGCCTCTTCCCATGCTGGGTGGCCGGGCTGCCCTCGTGGTGTCTGGTGCTTCAGCTTTGTTTTCAACGCTGCTCACTTTTTTAAAAAAAATTAAACGAGCCACATTCTGCTTCTATTGCTTGTCTCCAAACACCCCTCATCCCGACATCTCTTCCTAAAACACAGCGCTGGAGGTATTTATTGTGAAAGGGAATGCACATGAATCTGGTTTGAAATAGGCGATTTTCACGCTGCTTCCCCAACGCCTCTCCTCCCAGACTAAACCCCGCCTGGTTAAAGACGACCCAGAACATTGCAGCACCAGGACTCGCTGGGGCTGCCCAGGCGGCCGCGGCTACTTCTGACTGGACGAGGCTGTCCGAGGGGAGTGGAAAGGGATGATGACAACTCGACAGCTGTCCCTGCTTTGGGGGGTCCCGTCCCCTTCCCCATTTCAGGGACCCTCAAGGGTATCAGAGTCTATGCCTGGTGGTCTGAGGAGGGGTCTCTGATTTGCTGGGTGACCATTAAGGGATATACACCTTGAGGGGTGTTGTGTCCGGGTGAGACAGGGGTGAAGAGCTCGGGCTTTGGAATCAGACAGACCTGGGTTCTGGTCCTGACTCTGTGGTTTTGGGCAAATTAACTAACCTCTCTGAGCCTCTGTACAGTAAAACGAGAACACTTCTGACAGTTGCATGAGGCAATTCACAGTGAAATCATTAAGACCCTGGATGCGGGAAGTGGACTTGGCCCAGTGGTTAGGGCGTCCGTCTACCACATGGGAGGTCCACGGTTCAAACCCCGGGCCTCCTTGACCCGTGTGGAGCTGGCCCATGCGCAGTGCTGATGCGCGCAAGGAGTGCCGTGCCACGCAGGGGTGTCCCCCGCGTAGGGGAGCCCCACGTGCAAGGAGTGCACCCCGTAAGGAGAGCCGCCCAGCGCCAAAGAAAGTGCAGCCTGCCCAGGAATGGCGCCGCCCCCACAGAGAGCTGACACAGCAAGATGACGCAACAAAAAGAAACACAGATTCCTGTGCTGCTGACAACAACAGAAGCAGACAAAGAAGAACACACAGCAAATAGACACAGAGAACAGACAACTGGGGCGGGGGGGTGGGGGAGAGAAAATAAATAAATAAATCTTAAAAAAAAAAAAAGACCCCGGATGCTGGAGCTGGACTGCCCAATTCAAAGCCTGACTCCACCACACAATAGGTATGGGGCTGGTGGAAAAATATCTGCCCTTTCTGTGCCTCTGTTTCCCCTTCTGTCAAATGAGAGTGATAATGTTATCTACTTATGTGGTTCCTATGAGGGCTAAATGACAATATTTGCCAAGTGTTTTTCTCCATACTTGAGACGTTGTAAGTGCCATGTAAGATTTTGTTAAATGAACACAGTGTGCAATGCACAGCCAAAGTCCGTGTGATACATCTTGGTTACTGTTGTCACTATTCCCATTGGAAGGCTCAGTGTCCTGCAAGCAGCTGGGGTTTCACACACACTTCTCTAGATATTCTCAAACACGGACAGCTGAACAGGAGTCTTGCAGTCTGGCCGGGTGGAGGCGGTCCTGCCAGCCCTAGGGGCATTCTCACCCACAAGAGGGGCCCATCGACCCCCTCCTTCTTCCCCCAGACTGACCTGAGCTCTCCATGGAAGCCCGCGGGGCGTGCGAGGAGGATGTGGTTGTCTCGGGCGGCTGGGTGGAGAGCAGAGTGTGTGTCCTTTCTGCACAGAGGTAGTTCTGCAAAATAAGAAGCCGTCAGCGTGGGGGGTGGGGAGGCGCAGAAAGTGTGGTTGGGGGATGGAGAGGGTCCTGGGGCCCTGAGACTTCTAACACGCTGGCAAGGAGTCCAGATTTATTTAAGAAATATGTGGGAAGCGGATGTGACTCATTACATTGAGCTCCTGCCTACCACATGGGAGGTCCGTGGTTCGGTTCCCGGTGCCTCCTAAAGAAGACAGCAAGCTGGCGCAATGGGCAGGATGGCAAGCTGACGCAACAAGAAGATGCAACAAGAGACACAAGAAGAAAAGCCTAATGAGAGACACAACAAAGCAGGGGATGGAGGTGGCTCAGTGATTAGACGCCTTCCTCCCGTGTGAGAGGTCCCAGGTTCGATTCCCAGTCTTCCTAAAGACACAAGGAAGATGAACAGGCATAGCAAGTGCAAACGACGGGGTAGGGAGAAGTAAATAAATAAAAATAATTTAAAAAAGAACTATGTATGTGGCGCTCAGTGGGTGCAGGCACTCTTCTAATATCAACCTTCTGAGGCAGGTACTATCTTCCTCCTCTTCTACAGAGGGGAAAACTGGAGCACAGAGAAATTAAATAACTATTCAAGGTCAAGCGCCTAGTAATTACGTACAGGAATGGGGATTTGAACTCAGATCATCTGGTTCCAGAGTCCCTGCTCTCAATGATATCCCCAGGCTTCCTCATAGTGGCCCCAGCACAGGGTGGCCCCAAAGTTTGCTCCCCAAAGCTGCAAACCAGACACCCGAGAGCAGATGAACTCTGAACAAATCCAAGAGCTTGTTCTTTGGAGAAAATAATAAACATATTCCTGGGACTGCTCATCAAGAGAGAGAGTGTGCGTGCAAAGAGAGTATGATAAATGGAACATATAAATAGATGTGGCAAAAAAGAAAATCTGTCCCCCCAATCATATACGGTTTCCTAGGGAAATGAAAATGACTCAGTGCCTCTAGAAGAACCAGAAGATCTGCTTTTATAGTTACCAGTGAGGAAGCAGAGAAAGTGGCAGAGAATTAGTGGTGCCTGGCTCAGATGGTTCCTCTGATAAGTTATTTCAAGCTTGCAGAATAAAGAAATTCTGTGTTGTTTAAACTGTTCCAAAGCACAGTGAAAGCAGGAAAGATTCTCAGTATATTTGAGAAAGCTAGCTTAACCATGATGCCAAAATCTGATAACAATTGCTTAAAAAAATAGATCGGGCTCACCTATAAATATAGACGTAAAATTTTAAGGTAAATATCAAATAACGGAATCCATCAATGTATTAAAATTGTAATATACAATGTATAATTTCAGCCTTATTGATAAGCACAAAAAGGAGCATCAAAATGTGAGACACCATTGGCAAAGATGAGAAAAGAAAATATGCAGTGTTAGTGAGGATATGGGAGAATTGTACTCTGTCATACACTGTTGGTGAGAACGTAAGTTGGTACAGCCTTTTCAGGGGGTAGCTGGGTGGCAAATATCCTCTATATCCAATTACCAATTTATAGGAAATCCAGGACATGATGGAGCATACCACTAGGCTACAATCTTCAAAATCTAGACTCTGAGAAACTCTAGGGAGAATGACCTGCTTTCTCTAACAAATGAATTGCAAGGAAGGTGGGAAGGGGAGGGGTGCCAGGGAGATGAAGGGGGGTCAGCCGACAGATTAAAAGGGGCATTATCAACCAACTGCGGTGTGTGAACTGTATTACCAAATTGGAGTTTTTTAATGGTCCTGCCCCCAAATCCAGCAGTGAGGAGACCTAGAGAAGCTTCCCAACTGGGACCCAGAAAGTCAAGTCCAGTCTCTATTAGCCGTGTGGGCCCGGGCAACGACGATGATAACCTCGTTCGTCTTCGTTGGCTTTTCTCCAACCCCACTGCCCCCACCCGGCCCAAGCCACCATCCCCTCTGGCCTGCAGAACGGGAAGGCTTTCCATGGGTCTCGTACCTTCTGCTCTTTCTTCTTACAGTCCATTCTCCCACTAAACGCTCCCCTGGTTTCCCCTGGCTCTGAGAGTCAACTCCAGCTCCGGCCCCACTAGGCTGGCCTCATCGCTCACCGACCAGGCTCTCAGCGCCCTGCTCTCTGGCATCCTCCAAGCTTGGTCCCACCGCAAGGCCTTTACCAACTTCCACCAGCAACACCCCTCCCCGAGCTGTCCCCACGCCTGGCTCCTTCTCAACACTCGGGTCTCATTTCAAACGTCCCCTCCTCAGAGCAGCCGCTCCTGACTGCCCTCTCGCTCTAAAATAGCCCTCCTGCCCCCACTCATGCTTCAGCACACGCTTGTAATTTATGAGCTGCACGTATCAGTGTTCGAAGTCACCCTGCGTAATTATTTGCCCTCTCGCCTACCGGTTAGCCTGTGAGCCCCACAAAAGCTGGTGTGTCTCGTTCACTGAGGCATGCCCAGCCCCTAGCAGACACTGAATTAAATATCGTGGACAAACACCTGTTGACTGAGTGTAGGGGACGTGTGTTGCTGAAAGTCACACGGCCAGTGAATGCTGGAGCTGGGGGCGGAGGTGAGGCCTCATCCTGGCCCCTGGGGCGGTGGTCACCTGCCTCACCCCTTCCCCCACCTCCCAGAACACGCTGTGCCCTAGTAAGATAAAACGGGCACGCCGTCAAATTTACGTTCTGGTGGACTTGGATAATAATGGGCACCAAGCAGCCTCAAAGGAAAAGAAACTCACAGAGATTCAGACTAATAAAGGACTACATTCACTCAAAGGATCTTTTTATAGAGCACCTATATGGCCAGGCACAAGGCTAGGGGTGACTGTGGAAGCAGATGGGGGTAATGGGCTGATTTTCAATTGCAAATATAATCCTAAGAAGCTTTAACAATCTCCATCAGGAAATCTCCTTATGTAACAATTCTTGTTCATCAAACATTTATTCAGTGTTTGTTTGTGCAGGAGCTGGGGGTGCAAAGAGGAACAGTCCTTGAACCTGGAGTATATGTGGGAAAGGCATGATGGGAGACAGGAATGGAAACAGAGAAAATTCAAGGCCTGTGGTCGGTGCTAGCACCCACAAGAACCTCAGCCCACCCTGACACCAAGCTGCTTTGAAGTCTGGCTGGTTCAGTCCCTGAGCCCTGAGCTCCTTTCTTGCACCTTTATTCTCTCCACACTGATGCTTCAAGGGCAACTGCGGGTGACAACATCTTCCCCACTTCCCTGAGGCGGAGGGATGTCCCAGTCGCAGACAAGATTAATATGGGTGAGCTTGGAAGCCTGGTCTCAGGGACTGGCAGAAGCTAAACACCTCCGGAGTGCTGAGCTCCTGTGGCTGGTGGTTTCTGAAAGCCCCTGGCTCCTGCAGCAGAGCAGCCGACTCTGACATCTATTTCCTCTCCCTCGGAGCTGCTGACCACGCCAGAGTGGCGGATCGCCCTCAGGGGACAAGCTCGCCCCGAGACGGAAACAGAAACAAGCAGAACCCGGCTCCTTCTCAAAGTGCATTCGCATCTTGATTGTCTCCCCTTTGGGAATGACCTGTTCCATGTTAATGAAGTTCTCAGGTAACTAAAGCGTGCCCTCTAAAGCACAAAAGCACACCATCTAAAATAGTTATGCCCAGCAGTTTCGTGATGCTTCTTGATGGGAACTCAAGGTATGTGCCCCAACGTAGAAGTGTTGGGAGGCGAAGAAAGCCTCCATCCTATGCTGAACCGCTCCTGCCTTTTGACTTCTCAAGTGCAAGAGGTCTTGGTTAGGGCTGCCAGGTAAGGCAGTGCAGGCTGGACCTTGCACAGAGCGGGTGGCCTTTTGTAATTTATCTAGCCAGGGGCTGTGAGTTTTTGTAATGCATTCATCTTTTGTTGACCACTGTACTCCATCTGCTCATAGGGGGTGCCCGATTTCAATTTTTAAAATTCATTCATTCATTCATCATTCATTTATTCATTTTTCCCCCTCGACACCCCTCCCCCTTTGTCTGCTCTCTGTGTCTATTTGCTGTGTGTTCTTCTGTGTCTGCTTGTCTTTTCATTAGGCGGCTCCAGGAACCGATCCTGGGGCCTTCCGGAGTGGGAGAAAGTTCATTCTCTTGCACCACCTCAGCTCCTCTGTGTCTCTTTTTTGTTGGGTCATCTTGGTGTGCCAGCTCTCCACTCGGGCCAGCTTGCCTTCACCAGGAGGCCCCAGGTATCAAACCCTGGACCTCCTACTTGGTAGGAGAGCCCAAACGCTTGAGCCACTTCCGCCTCTCCCTGCTTTCAGTTTGAACAAAGACACCTGCTAGGTTGCCCAGTCCTGCCCCAGCTGTCTGTTCTTCCACCCAACTGCACCCTGTCTTAGGCTGGGAAGCCAGATGAGCACACATGATTGTTGTTATGTACCATATGGAAACCCAGCCTGAGAAACTAATCTAAGAAAAGAGAATAAAATTTCCATCCATGGGCCTGGAACAGATATTTGGGCTGCTCAGTGGTCCCTTTGGCTTGCTTCCTACTTCGTGGCAGTGCTTTGGGCAGCAGTGGTGGCTGAATACATCAAGGAGCATCTAGGGAGCACCAGCCAAGTGGCAGAAATTGTGCAAAGCCTGAATTTCAAGATAAATGGATGAGGCACAGTCCTTGCCCTCAGGAGCTTGCAGCCCACCAGTTCTGCGACTTCTTAGCGACCACAGCAGGGCTCTACTCACCCAAGACCCTTGGAAAAAAAACCACACATACTCCAGGCCTACCATTAGCACCAGGTTCCAACTCCTGATCCTGTGGGCATGGACCGACTTTAAAAAGATCCCTTCAAGATGTTGCTACAGTTAAGGTGTGGCCCAATTGAATCAGACTGGGCTTTTATCCAGATGACTGGAGTCTTTCTCACCCGCCTCCCCAAGCTGGCTCCCTCGTCTGTCGCTCATTGTTTTTACTCGTTTGTGCTTGTTGTCTGCTCATTGTTTTTTTTCAGGAGCACCAGGAACCTAATCCAGGACCTCCCATGTGGGAGGCGGGCACTCAACTGCTCGAGCCACATCCGCTCCCCTGGAGTCCTTTAGAAGCAGAGTGAAAGTCAGGCTGAGAGAAGAGAAGCCACCAGGGCAGCCAGCAGCTGGAGGTCAACGGAACTCAGAAGAGGAAGGAGAAGATGCTGCCATGGGCATGGCCTGTGACCAAGAGCCAAGGAACCCTGAAGACGGCCAGCCCCAGGAGGAAGCAAGCCTTCTAGGCTCTGACAATACGAGCCAATAAATTCTTGATTTATTTACAACCGTTGTGTGGTATTTGTTTTAGCAGCCAGGAAGCTAAGACAGACCCAGTGCACACAACATGCTGGATAAGGCTACCCACTGCACAGAATCAATCACGCAGACTGTCCTGTTATATTATTAGAATTCATTTTTTGCATTAAAAGGCATGCATATGGTAAAAATCTCAAAGGTACATGTGACTATACCATGAAAAACAAGCATCTGTCTTTTGGTCCAGTAGTTTCCCTCCCCAGAAGAAATCACAGTTTTACAACATTTGAATCCATGGCCGATATTTAAAAATCAGAAGTCACATAAAAATAATGACGTCCAGCTTTTCTTTAAGAGATCTGGATATGGCAACATTGGGCCCACAGTCCTCTGGAGAAGGGCCAGGTGCTCCCCGGGGGCTCCGTGCCCACTCCTCCCTCTTGTGTCCTCAATACAGAGGTCAAGGGCACTGTCTTTGACCCGTGCATTAGTCTACCTGCTTGTCTGCTTCGTCATTTGATGATACCTGCTGGGCTCTTGGAGGCTGAAGAGTTTGCAGTCCATGAGCTGTACTGTAGCTCAAATTCTAGTTCCCAGGGAGCTAATTCCAGGATGACTGACATAAACAGGGCATTAGAATTGTCCCCGGGGTGCCCACAGAAGTCGTTCGACAAACACTTATTGTGCATCTCTCTACTTCTCCATCGCACGGACATACTTTATTTTGCTTGCTAATTGTTTGCTTGCTTCCACTAGAATGTAAGCTCTATGAGGGCAGGGATTGCTTTGTTCACTGCTGTGTCTCCATTTCCTGGAATGGTGTATATCACCCAGGAGGTCCTCAGTGAATACCATTGAATGAATGAATGGCAGGCACTTGTATGAAGACAAGACACCGCTCAGCCCAGGGGGCAGGAACAAGTCTGTTGGGCATGGTGGGATGACAAATGGCACGAGAAACGGAGATTGTGTTGATGCTCAGAAGACTGGTGAAAGAGAAAGCAGCAAAACAGTACCTGGCTGGGGGTGGGGGGCCGATTCCATGGTGGGGGCAGGACCTGAGGTCTTGGAAGGACACTGCTTTGCTACATTGACAAGGTGGGCTGGTCTTTTTTTTTTTAAATGACATAACTTAAAATTTGCCATTTTGACCAATTTTAAGAGTGCAATTCAGTGCCATTAAATACGTTCATGATGTGTAACAATCACCACTATTTCCAGAACTTTTCATCATCCCAAACAGAAACTCTGTACTCATGAACCATTAACTCCCCATTCCCTACTGTCCCCAGCTCCTGGTAACTTCTATTCTACTTTGTGTCTCCATGAATTTACCTATTCTAGATACCTCATATAAGGAATCATACAATACTTGTCCTTTTGCCTCTGGCTTATTTCACTGAGCATAGTGCCTCCAAGATTCTTCTGTGCTGTAGCTTGTATCAGGACCTGATTCCCTCTTGCAGCTGAATAGCATTCCATTGTGTGAAGGGACCACATTCTATTCATCCATTCATCTGTTGATGGACGCTTGGGTTTCCCACTTTTTGGCTATTGGGAATGATGCTGCTAGGAACTCTCCTGTACAAGTATCTGTGTGTTTTTGTTTTTTTAAAAATAGGGAATGGCCCGGGATGGGTCTTTTTAAATTTTATTTAATTTTATTTACTTCTTCCCCTCCCTCCCCCGTTGTCTGCTCTCTGTGTCCATTTGCTGTGTGTTTTTCTGCATCCACTTGCATTATCCAGCGGCACTGGGAAACTGCGTCTCTTTTTTGGTGCATCACCTTGCTGCGTCAGTTCTCCATGTGTGCGGCACCACTCCTGGGCAGGCTGTGCTTTTTTTTTCACGTGGGGTGGCTCTCCTTGTGGGGCGCGCTCCTTGCGGGGTGCACTCCTTGCGCCGCATAGGGGTGCCCCTGCGTGGCAGGGCACTCCTTTTTTTTTTTTTTTTTTTTTTTTTTTAAAGATTTATTTATTTATTTAATTTCTCCCCCTCCCCTGGTTGTCTGTTCTTGGTGTCTATTTGCTGCGTCTTGTTTCTTTGTCCGCTTCTGTTGTCGTCAGCGGCATGGGAAGTGTGGGCGGCGCCATTCCTGGGCAGGCTGCTCTTTCTTTTCACGCTGGGCGGCTTTCCTCACGGGCGCACTCCTTGCGCGTGGGGCTCCCCCATGCAGGGGACACCCTTGCGTGGCACGGCACTCCTTGCGCGCATCAGCACTGCGCATGGCCAGCTCCACACGGGTCAAGGAGGCCCGGGGTTTGAACCGCGGACCTCCCATGTGGTAGACGGACGCCCTAACCACTGGGCCAAAGTCCGTTCCCCAGCAGGGCACTCCTTGCATGCAGCTGCACTGCGCATGGGCCAGCTCACCACATGGGCCAGGAGACCTTGAATTTGAACCCTGGACCCTCCATATGGTAGACAGATGCTCTATCAGATGAGCTACATCCGCTTCCCTACACATAGCTGTTTGAATCCCTGCTTTCAAGTCTTCGGGGGTATATACCTAGGAGTGAATTGCAGGGTCCTATGATGTTCTCTGTTTAACTTTACGAGGCACCACCTACGTGCTTTCCACTGTGACTGCACCATTTTACATGCCCATTGGTGGCTGGTGAAGGACCACCCAGGCTGCAATGTCTGACGGGTCAAATGCCAAGGCAGAGCTCATCTCACAGAGCCCTCCCATGCGTCTACACAGCCTCACTCCCCTGCCTTCCCCCAATTTCCCCAGGAAGGGCAAGAATGTGACATCCCAGCAGAGCACTCTATCAGGGCCAGCCTCAGCCTCCAATCAGGAAGATTCCCAACAGCTGACTTACACCCACAGAAAGCAGCCGAGCTCTGTATCCCCACAACCTGGGAGAGTTGCACACTGTGGGCTCTCAGCCTGCACTGCCAGTTGCATTCATTCATTGTCTTATTTACTCACTAGCTGGCTGTCAAGCACCTACTATACACCAGACACCATAGTACAAGTAGAAAGATTAGGCTTTGAATGAAGATCAAGTAAGTGGATGCATTAATTCATTTATTCAACAAATATTTATGAAGCACTTTCTATATGTCAGACCTTGTTCTAGAACCTGGGGGTATGGAGATCAATTAAAATAGCCAAAAATGTCTGCTCTCCTAAAGGTTGCCCTCCAATAGCTGTGTGGTAGGGGAGTCAATAAACAATCTAAATTACTAAATTGTATATTAGATGATGATAAGTGCTTTATAAAAATAAGGCTGGGAAGGGGAATGAGAAGTTCTGGGTTTGGGGATGGGTTGCAGTTTTTAAAAGGGTGCCCCAGGGTATAGCCTAGTGGAGGACGTGACATTTGATGCCCAAAGGAAGCAAGGAAGCAAGTCTAGCCAGAGCTGCAGGAAAAACGTCCAAGCAAAGACAACAACCAGAGCAAAGGCCTGGAGGTGGGAGGGTGCCTGGAGGGCTCAGGGAACAGTGGGGGGGGGGGGGGGGACTGGAGGTTGGGCAGAATAAGTGAGGGATTGAGTCAGGAGACAGTTCTCCGCTGTGCCTTGTCTGCATGCCCTCGGGAGCTTTTGTCCTGGATCCTCTTTTCCAGGCTGTTTGTATAGCAGGGAAGAAGACACAGTGTCTCCCTCTAGTGCACAGGGTGGATTTATTCGCAGTCCAGTATAATAAAGATCATGTCCTTCCAGAGCAAAGGTCGGGCAGGGTTGCTGGCAGCCCATTAGGAAAGCTCGGGTCTGCTGGGATGCACGGCCCCCACCTGGGCCCATCTCCGTGCTGCCCCAGGGATCCTGGGGAGCAAGAGGAACCATTGAACATGACCCTCACGCTCCCTGCTGTGCTGTGAGTGATAAAGTCCTTTGTCTCTGACTCTGGAATCTCGTGTCCTCCATCAGCCTCCATGAAACTGTGGCTGGCGAATTTGTTTCCTTACGAGTAGCAGCGTGAAATCTCAGACCCTTCGCTGTCCTTGACAGAGGAATGAGATCCGAGACAAAGGATGAATGAATGAGTGAGTAAATGGGGATTCAGAGGCCAGTCTTCCTTAAATGCAGAGAACAGTCCTCAGGGCAGGTGTGAATACACCGCAGGTCAGCTGCCTTGGGGTAAAAGAGGCCCCAGGTTCTATGGGCACAACAGAAAGAAGCAACATGGAAGCACGTGGGCAGCTGTTGCCCTGAGGTCACCGGAGAGACTGCCCACAGGAGGAAGGACGGACGGAAGCAGGATTTAGAGGAGGGTCTGAGGAAGCCTGGCCCCAGACCAGGGCTTTAGCCGTGAAGATTCCAGTTCTCACAAGCCCTGCGCGCCCCAGGCCTGGGTTCGTCGCTCTTAGACCAGACTCTTCCAACAGAAGAATCCCAACCCCAGCCCTCCCTTGCGGCCCGGCTCCAGGACTAAAACCTGGAGTCTCCCGGGACCACCGCCCGCCTCCTCCCGCCCTTCACCTCCCCTGAGAGAAGGGGCTTCCGGGGCCCTGCCTCCCACCTCTCGCCCCCAGCCCCCTGCCCTTCTCGCCCCAGGTTTCCGGGGGCAGGTGCTCGTCGGGCAATCAGAACTCGACCCTCGCTGGAGACGCTCGCACTGCCCGGCAGCGTTTCCTGTGTCTGGGTTTAGAGCAGGTTTCTCGAGTATGCAGGTAGAGAGAAGGGAGCGAGTGAGGGGCTCGCAGGTCTGGACGCCCTCCCCAGCCCTCAGCCTCATTTCAGATTCCCAGAGGCTTCGCAGGGGAAGGCCCTCATCCCCGGCTGTCCCCCGAGGAGGGGGCAGGCCTGCTTCGTCGCCGTGTCTGCGCTGGCCGGAAGGAAACACCTGGGCGGTGGGGGCGGGTGGGGAGAGCATTGTCCCGGGGCAGGGAGTCCGGGAGGACTCCGACAAGCGCCGGTGCAGGCGGGCGGGCGGGGGCTGCAGCCGGAACTCCTGTCAACCCCGCCAGCCGAGAGCCTCCCTTTGGGATAACTTGGGGGTAAGCCCCCCTCCCTGGGGAGAGGCAGCATTTGGCGCGAGGTGGCCTGGGTTCAAATCTCCTCTGGAAGTGTCAGAGTAAGGACAGCCACTTGGGCTAGTGGCTTAAAATCGGTGTGCCTCAGTTTCCCTATCTTTAAAGGAGCGCTCAGAATAGCACCTGCCAAGGATGACTGTGGAGGACGAATGAACTAGTTGAAAACCGCTGAGCCCTGTGCTCCGTAAACCGAAGAAGCCTTTGCCCGCAAGTCCTCTAAGAATTTTAGGCCTTAGCAGCCAACCTGCATCTCCAGCTCTCTGGCCGCTCTTTTCCTTCAATTGCGATTTTCCCGCTAACTCGCCTCCCTTCCCGCCCCCAGCGTGCCTACTGTCTCATTTCTGTCTGGAGGCTGCGCTCAGGGGCCCCCTCTTCTGCAAAGCCCTCCTTGAGCCCTGCTGGCCCCCACCTGGGGGTGGCCTCCGTCCTCTCCTCTGGGTGCCACCTGAGCTTTCTATGTTGGGTACAGCTCCCCCAGGAGGGGGCCGCGGTGGGACTCTGACGTCTGCTGCACAGCAGCGTCGCTCTCCACGTGTTGGGAGAATAGGCCGGACCCACGGACCGTCCTGAATTCCCCAGGAGAGGGACGGGCAGATGGTGTCCCCGAGGGGCCACGGGCGGGACCCAGAAGAGCCGCGCCTGAGTGCTCCCCTTGCCTGCCGGCTCTGCCAGCCTGCTCCACCTCTCTAGCCTCCACCTCCTGATGTTATCAAAACCCCTGTCCAGGGAAGCGGTGTGACTCTAGCGGGGGAGCGCCGGCTTCCCACATCCGAGGTCCCAGGTTCAGGTCCTGGTGCCTCCTGAAAAAAGTGCTTTCTTAATTGCAACAGGGGCACCAGCCAATGCAAGGTGCTAACAGTGGGGTGGTAGATGGAAAGCCCCGTGCAGCCCAGCCCCGAGGCCTCGGGGGAATCAAATGGGATGAAGAGTGTACTGCCCCCCTGACACCTACAAGGAATACCATGATTGTTTACAGGGTTCTAGGAGGAGAAGGGAAAATCTTCTCACGGGGTCCATTCTCCAGTCCTCTGTCCTTGCATCTTTTTTCACTATTAAAATTTTTTTTTTATTGTGGTAATGTATAGACAGGCTAACATTTCCCATTCTAACCGCTTTCAAGTGTACAATTCACAGCCCTAATTATACTCCCAAGATTGTGCTCCTGTCACCACTGCCCATGACCAATTGTTTCCATCACCCCAGACAGAAACTCTGCACCCATCAAGTCTTGACTCCCCACTGCCGCCCCCACGCCTCTACCCTCTCGCCTGGCCGAAGTGGGTGGAACAATCTGGACGTGGCAGAGGGGTCTTGACCGCCATGCATCTCGGGTGACCCTCCTTGGAAAGGTTGGTTGTTGGAAACCTGCGTTCCCAAGCGTCCCCTGGGCTCCCACTCCAGCACCCTTCTCCCCACCCCCTCCCCCTCTCCTGCTGGCATCTGCGTGCTCACCCTCCCTGGAGACCCCTGTCCAGCCAGCAACCTACCTTGGCTCAGCCGCAGCCGCTCAGCTCCCCACGGTCCTGCCCCAGGGGACCGCCCGCCCCAGAGAGCCAGGTGTCTTGGGGGAGCCCCTACAGGGGTGTCTTTAGTCTGGGCCGCAGGCTCAAGATCTGCAGAGAAAAGCCCAGTTCCTCGCAGGCCCGGCTCTGTCCCCTCCTCTTCCTTCCCCTTGCCCAGGGCCCTCAAAGCTCCTCCCAGAACACATCCTGTTGTGAGGTCACTTTCTAAGAAGCATCTGGAGCCAGTCATGGTCACTGGAGCTTCTTCATTCTGCTCTGGCGTGGCCCAACTCTGTGGGAGGGGCAGGAGGGGGCCCTTCTGTAGGGACCCCCTCTGGGGTTGACTGGGCCGGAACGGGGGTGGGTCCCTGCCCGCTCTCCGAGCTCCAGGACTCCCACTCCTCCCTGTCCTGGGCAACTCCAGCCAGTGTCCCTCCGGCACCTCAACCCAACACGTGCCAATCAAGCTCTGCTTCCCCCCCCAAAGCGCTTCACCCTGGAGGACTCCCCTTCCCCCACCTGTGATGCGCAGGCCCATCAGAAGGAATCCAGCCGCTCTCCTCATCCCCCACCCCCCAGCGTCTCTACCTGATGGGGCCACTGTCACTTTTTGGCTGCGTGACTGCCACAGCCTGATGTCTCCCTCTAATCCTCCCCCCAGTGACTGAAGTCCTCTTGCTGAGAGTGAAGCAAATCTGACCAGCTGCACCCATCTGAAAGCTTCAGGGACCGGCTAGTGCCTTCAAGAGAACGGCCACAGGCCTTGACATGAGGTGGAAGGCCCTGCTGATCTGGGCCCTTCTTTTGGAGGTGTCACTCTACCTCCAGTAAGAAACACTCAACAACAGCAGCTCCTTCTGATCCAGCCTCTCTTACCTCCTGCCTCGACCTGCGCTGTGGGAGTCTCTTCTCAGCACTTCTCCTGGTTCATCCCTACTCAGCTGTCAATCAGGAGAGAAGAGCGTGCAGCCAAGGAGAGTATAACAATCAAGCCGGAGGGAGAAGGAAAAGCTGGGCGAGGAGAAGGTCCAGAGACTGTGGTGAGCATGTCAAAGTTGTAGAGAGGACGTGGACAGAGAGACCCAAAGCATGTCTGCTGACCTCAGCAACCGGGGGAGAGCAGAGGCAGGGGAGTGATGGCGAGGGCGCTGGGAGAAGCAGATTGCCTCTCAGATGAACCGTTTGGTGGTTTCATCATATGTTTCCTACACACACACACGCATTTTGAAGCCAAAATTGGTTGGGGGCAGGCGGGTTCTCCAAAATATTTCCAGGCCTTTGAAATGCTCCCAGGTTCTATGCTTTTATCCTATTGTGCCTGATGAACGAATGGCTCTGCAGACGTTGTGACAGCAGTGTTGGAGCACCTGGATTCGGCTGTGCCTGAAACCCTGATTGAAACTCAACTCTTGAACTGCTCAGCTATGGGATCCAATAAATTTTTTCTCTCTTTCTTTTGATGAAGTCTCTTTGCGTTGGATTTCTGTCACTTGCAACCATAATGCCTTGGGGCTACAAAGTCACTGCTCTTCGCTGCAGGGGCTTGGCTGTGCTCTGTTCCATCCCCTCATTTTGCAGAGGAGACCATTAGAAAAAAGGAAATCTAAAAATGTAAAGCATCGGCTCCATGACTCTGCCCCCCTCCCATGTCTACTTCTTTTCTGTCCCCCTCCTGTGATTGGAGTCACATTCTATCTTGTCTCTTTGTATTGGAGTTCTGAGGTCACATGTCTGCCTTGTCCCAGTAGGCTGTAAGTTTTGGGAGAGCAGGTGCTAGTTCTTCTTCATGATTCTACCCATCACAGTGCTAAGTCAGGGCTTGGCTCAGTAAATAAAACAAATGAATGAACAAATGAATGACGAATGAAACGAGTAAATCCAGGACAGGATAGAGGCCCCAGAGCTCAGCCCCTGCAGGCCCGGCGCTCAGGAGCTGCCCCCTCTCCTTATCAGCTTCGGCCTAACTGAATAGGAAATCACAAGCTGCTGTTGGCCCTCTGTGGCTGCCGCGAGGCTCCTCTTATCGTCAGCCGCGGTCTCTGCAACGCACTGGGCGTGGTAGTCACGGCGGGACGCACCGCAGGCAGCCCAGAGCTGTGCCCTGCAAAGATGAGCTGGGGCGCCTTCATTTTTAAGGTCCATAGCCAGGCAGGGCCGAGGGAGAGAGTGGGGGGGGGGCGGCTCTGCCGAAGGAGAGAGAAGGACTGGCCCCCAGCACGGAGCCACCCGAGGCACTGACCCTTGGACCAACCCCGTGACCTCGTCCTCTCCAGATCCTGCTCTGCGGGTTCATTTATACGGAATTTTCCAGGCTGTGTTGCTACAGCAATTCTCCAGGAACAGCCTCCATCCCCCTACAAAGGCTGACGACTTTGCGTCGGGACTGAGAGAGTCCCCTGCCTTTATGGTGGCATTTCCTGGGCCACCGTTAGCTGGTGAGCGCATGAAGCGTCGGCTAATGGAAGCAAAGGTGCTCTCCAGGGACCAGCGCCCAAGAGCAGAAGCCGAAGGCTCACCACCTACTTCCTCTCGTCCCCTGCCCCTCTCTGCCATGGGAAGGGTCCGCGTGCCCGGCTGGCCCCCCTGGGCAGGGCAGCCAGTGCGGGCTGCTTCTGGGGTTCTTCTCTCTGGGCTGGGCGTCTGGAAGGTTTTGTTGGAGGAACTCGCCTTGGGGCTAGGAAGTTCCTTATCTTTCCTGTTCCCCATTTCCTCCTTCCAGGAGGGCCCCTTACCCCCACCTTGTCCCTTTTCTGCAAAGAAACAAATGGCCTCTTAACCTATTTTCCTGTACAGAGCAGCTGAGAGCTTAAAACAAAAATTACCCCTTGCCATGTGAGGGTGGGGGTGGGCACCGATATGGGGGCAGGGAGCTCTGGAGGACCAGGGCGCTGGAGCCAGGGAAGCATCCATCACTTTGGATACAAGAAACCCGGGGCCCCCTGTGCCATTACCTCCAGCGCCATCGTCTGTGGAACTCACCTCTGGGCCCATTCAGCATCAGAAGAAAATTCATCATCTCTTGGAGTTTTCTAAAGAATCCACTCATAGAAACAGGCAAGGCAAATTTTACTGAAGATGACGGTGGGAGGCTGGAGAAGGGAGTGTACAGTACACGTCTCTTAGCAAACTCTTTAAAATCCTCCATGGACATCTCTGGCGTCCAGACTGCCCTCCGCCCTTCACCCCATGCGCTGGCCTGGGCAGGTTGGGGTGGGGTGCGGTTTTTGTTTCTCTCTCCCCCTGCAGCCCCTGCTCACTAGCTCCTGGTTCCTTCCACCTGGATTTTTCACACGCATATCCAAGTCCTCTTTAGAAGGTATTCGGAGCAAATGCCATTCTGATTGTTACCTTCCAATTTTTATACCTCAAACGTACTAAAGATACCCCCCAAAACAAAAATGGCTCTGATTAATAGGACCCATTGTTCTTAGAAAACAGAGAGGAATAAACTGGAAACAATCTCTTACGTGTCTAACAGGGTGCCTCATTGGAACACTCACCCCTCCAGTTAGATACAATTACGGGGATGGATAAACGGTCATTTAAAGGCTCCCATGGCTGGTGGAGGGGGGACTTGAACCAGGGAGTGCCCAGACCAGGGACTTCCCACGGCACCACAGGAGGGAACCAGCCTGAGCCGCACCCCAGGCGCTGCTCCTCGCCACTGCGGGAAGGCCGAGCCAGCTGGCGTGGCCGGCACCCTCCTGCGGCCCCTCTGCTTCCAGCGTTCACACCCACGGCCCAGGAAGCGGTCAGGGCGCCCTAAACCAGGGGCTCATGTGTAGTCCCTGCACCAGCAGCAGCGGCCCCAGGGGATTTGTTAGCCACTAGTAATGTCTGGTATGGGGTTGGGAATTTTCCATCCCGTGCTTTCTGCAGTTGTATTCCGGTGTGTGTGTGTATGAGATTCACAAGGGTGATAGTTACAGAGAAGGTGGTTTATGCTTAACACCCACCCACTGCCCTGCCAGGCATTCTTTTTTTGTGTGGGGGAGAGAGAGTTGTGATTTTAAAAGTCCTCAACATTCTTTTTAAGTTATTCTTATTTTTTTTGAAAAATTAGTGTTTAAACAATTACCCACGCAAACTATTATCTATGTGGTGCAGCGCTGCTCCAAAATGTGTTCACTGTGTGATGAGTATGACACAATGACAGAGGAAGTTGTTGGTGTGGGAGGAGTGGGGTGGGGGGGTAGGGGTTATATGGGAATCTTTATATATATATATATATATTTTTTTTTTTTAAAGATTTATTTATTTTATTTATTTCTCTCCCTTCCCCCCCCCCCAGTTGTCTGCTCTCTGTGTCCATTCACTGTGTGTTCTTCTGTGTCTGCTTCTATCCTTGTCAGCGGCAAGGGAATCAGTGTCTCTTTTTGTTGTGTCATCTTGCTGCATCAGCTCTCCGTGTGTGTGGCACCATTCCTGGGCAGGCTGCACTTTCTTTCGTGCTGGGCGGCTCTCCTTACGGGGCGCACTCCTTGCGCGTGGGGCTCCCCTACGCGGGGGGCACCCCTGCATGGCAGGGCACTCCTTGCGCGCATCAGCACTGCACACGGGTCAAGGAGGCCTGGGGTTTGAACCGTGGACCTTCCATGTGGTAGGTGGACGCCCTATCCATTGGGCCAAGTCCTCTTCCCTATATTTTTTTAATGCAACATTTTTTTCAGTGATGTATATATCTTCAAAAAAATACAATTTACAAAAATGGTGGGGTGGGGGGGTGGGGAGTGGGGTATATGGGAACATCTTATGTTTTCCATATTTTTTAATGTTTTTTAATGTAACATTCTTTGTGCTCTATTAACTTTAATAAAAAAGTATAAAAAAAACAAAACAATTATCCAAGTAATGCACGGATTTATTTTCACTGTAAAAACACTCATATATTAAGGAGTATATAGAGTAAAAAACAAAAAAAAAAGAATTACCCTCAAGTGTCTTAAAGGTTCATCCGTATTGTCGCATGTATCAGAACTTCATTCTTTTTCATTGCTGAATAATATTCCATTGTAGGGCTACACCATGGGGATTCTCCTGAGGTCACGTGGAGAGTGTGAAGCTGGCTAGTAAGATAGGGAATCGATGGATGGATCTGGAACCTGGCAAGAAGTCCACGTGGACATAAATACCCTCAAGACGGCTGCTGGAAGGCTCTCACAAGAAATCCAATTTGGAATGAGATTTCCACCGGAAGTTAGGAGAAGCCCCGGATATTCTCCAGGGGCCTTTTTATTGGGCCCCCCTGGGGGATTGACGGGTGGGGCAATCGCTCAAAACAGCAAAGAGCTGGGACTCCTCCCTGCCATTGGCAAAGGCGTGGGATAGTTAATGGTATAAAAAGCAGGCACGGAGGCTGAACGCTCTGGCTCTTGCTTTTGGACCCCTGTTATTGCCCTCTCTGCCCCGCTCTCGCCATCCCACGATGACCACACGAGTAAAACCTGGGCATTTATAACCTATGATGGGAAACTGCCGCCCGTAGATCAGCCCGCTTTATCACTTTTCAGCCCCTTCCTCTCTACCTGGGACCCCTGCTCTGTAATTCTCTCCCATTTCTCTTCCTTCCCTACCTGAATAAATTACTGGCCTAACCCGATGTGCTCCTGAAATTAATTTCTGCAGCAAGGCCAAGAACCTGGACAAAACCCAGTTACAAGAGTAGCTTCCGTTCTCAAACCTCCAGAATGCCATGATAAGGAAGCCAACCCTCTCAGATAGCTGTGTGAACTTTACTTTTCTGGCCCTCAGTTTCCCCAACCAGGGGGTTGAGGGAGTAGCTTAGCGGTGAAGAGTGGGGAATCTGCCTGGCTGGAGGCCTGGCTTCCCTCTTTTGACTCTCTCCGTGAACTTGGGCAAGTTACTTAACCGCTCTCAGCCTCAGTTTCCCCATTTGGAAAATGGGGGCATAATAGGACCTACTACTCCCTCGGATGTTGCGAGGCCTACGCGAGTTAGCACTGTAGGTGCACAGAAGGCCTGGCAAAGGGTTTGCTACTATCTCCTCTTGCTGCAGCTTAGCCACCGCGGCCGCGAGTCCCCGTTCAGGCTGCATGACTGAGGGGCACGGCCTCCCAGCGCTGGATGTCCGAGAGCCCTGGGATGGGCTGTTTCTCTCCATGCAGCTGTGCAGGGAGCGGCACACGGGGCCGCTGCTGCTCCAGTGGCCTTCCCACGGAAAACACCCTCAGCACCCCTGGGGTTGGGGGCTCAGCCGGACGCGGGGTGCCTGCCGCGTGGACCGGGAGAACCACCCTGGTGCACGCAGGGACGTCCCTGCCCCCTGCTCTCTGGCCCCACAGGGGCTTTCCCGGGAGAGCTGGCTTCCTTCACCCTGATTCACTGGTAGGGTTGGGGGTAAAAGTAAAGGGACTCAACTTGGGGAAAGGGGAGTGGAGAAGGCCTTTTCCCTGGGGAGCTGCTAACATCCCAGGCTGGAGCGTGGGGTGGGTGTGGCCTGGCAGTGGGGCCCGGCGGCCTGGGCCAGGGTCCCAGGAGGCTCTGGCGTCTTCTGCGTCTGTGCAGGGTAGACTAAGCCGGCTGCAGGCTCTCCCTGCCCCAGGGCTGGCACGAGGGTCCATCCCCTGCAGGCGTGGCTTGGCCGGGGCTGAGGGAAAAAGCAGCACTGCCTCCCTTGGGGCTGTCCGAGGAAGCTCCAGGCTGCCGGAGGAGAGCCAGCAAGTCTAAGCCCACTGTCTGCCTTCAGGAAGGTTTCCAGGCCAGGGGTCTACCTGGACCACAGTCTCAGCGCCACGAGCCCCTCAGACAGAGTTTCCTCGACAGACCCTACAATGCCTCTGAGAAGTGGGTGCTGTTTCCCCTTCACAGGGGAGGGAAATGAGGCTTGGGGACGCGGTGAGGAAGCAGGGGTCCCAGAACGTCATTGCTGTTCCTCCCAGGTCTCCTGGCCATCAGAGGGCAAGTGGAAGGTCACGTGGATCCTGCTCCTCTCTCGCCAGGAGCAGAGAAGGAATTATGGGGGTGGGAGTGGGGTGGGGAGAACACCCTTCCCTCAGTCCACACCCCAGCCCCATGGTGAGTGGCTTGATTTTTGTTTGTTTTTTGTTTTGGAGGTATCGGGGATTGAACCCAGGACCTCATACCCGGGAAGCAGGCGCTCGACCACTGAGCCACACCTGCTCCCCAGCAGGGCTTGATTTTATTTCCCCACCTGAGCCTGGCTCCAGCTGTCTGGGAAACAGCAGCTGGCAAAGGGAGACTTGTCCATCGCCTCCTCCCAAAGTTAGAGAATAAGGTTCGTCCAGGAGGGCGTGGCAAGGCGGTTAAGGGCCTAAGGTAGGAATAACTCCTCTGCGAGGCCATGTGGGGGGGGATCGGGCTTGCTCAGGGTTTGTCAATTAGTATGCTGGTTTTCTAATTACTGATTTCCTCTCATACTTATTTCCTTCCTTCTACTGTCTTTAGGTTTGATCTACTGCTCCTTCTCTAGCTTTTTGAGGTGTAAACTTAAATCATTGATTTTTAGCCTATACCAACATTTCTAGGACATACATTTTATGGCAATAAATTTCCTTCCAAACACTGTTATAGCATCCCACAAGTGTCCATATAAAATATTCATTATTGACCAGTTGAAAGTATTTTCTAGCTGCCATTTTTCTTTTTTAACCCATGAATTATTTAGAAATGTATGATTTAATCCTCAGGCAGTTGGGATTTTGTAGTAATATTTTTGTTACTGATAGTTTAATTTCAGTGGAGTCAGAGAATATACTCTTGTTTGAGTTCATTCATTTGACATTTGCTGAAAATTTCCTCAAGGTACAACCATTAATTTTTTCTATGGTTGATTTTTGGCTAATATACTACTTGTACTTGAAAATAAGGTGAAGGGAAGCAGACTTGGCCCAATGGTTAGGGCGTCCGTCTACCACATGGGAGGTCCGCGGTTCAAACCCCGGGCCTCCTTGACCCCTGTGGAGCTGGCCATGCGCAGTGCTGATGCGCGCAAGGAGTGCCGTGCCACGCAAGGGTGTCCCCCGCGTGGGGGAGCCCCACGCGCAAGGAGTGCGCCCGTGAGGAAAGCCGCCCAGCGTGAAAAGAAAGAGCAGCCTGCCCAGGAATGGCGCCGCCCACACTTCCCGTGCCGCTGACGACAACAGAAGCGGACAAAGAAACAAGACGCAGCAAATAGACACAGAGAACAGACAATGGGGGGGGGCGGGGGGTGAGGGGGAGTGGGAGTTAAATAAATAAATAAATCTTAAAAAAAAAAAATAAGGTGAATTCTGTTGTTGGATGCAGTGTTCTATCTAGTTCAGTGAAATGAGACTTGTTAATTGTGTTGACCAGGCCTTCTTTTTTTTTCAATCTCTACTGATTTTTCGGTTTATTCGTTTTATCAGCTATTGAGAAAGGTAAGTTAAAGTCTCCCCCTATCATTGTGGCAACTCTTAATTCTGTCAACTTTTGCTTTATGTAATTTAAAAGTTGTATTATTGGGTGTGTACATAATTAGGATTGTGATATCTTTTCATTGGAACGGCCCCTTGATCTTTATGAAATGTCTCTCATATCTTTACTAATGTTTCCCACCTTAAAGTCTACCTTGTCTGTTATCAATGTAATAACACCAGCTTTTTGGGTCAGGCGTGCATAGTTTTATCCTTTCTATCCTTTTGCTTTCAACCTTTATGTGTCCTTATATTTAAAGTGTGTTTCTTGTCTTCTGCTTTCATTGTTTCTGTTAAGAAGAAAGCTCTCAGTTTGTTACTTCTTTGAAGATAAAGTGTATATATTTTTTCTCTAGCCGTCTTTAAGATTTTTAGGTTACTGCATTAGTCAGAGTTCTCGAGGGAAACAGAATCAACAAGAGATAATCTGTCAATAGTAAGAGATTTATCAGAGTCTCTCATGCAGCGGTGGGGATGCACAAGTCTAGGTTCCACAGGCAGGCTGCAACCAGGAGCTCTGATGAAAGTCCAATGAAGATTCTTGACGAGTTCTGAGAGATGCTGGCTGTCCAAAGACGAGCTGGGAAATTCTCTCTCAATGCTGGAATCACTTCCCTTTTTAAGGGATTCAACTGCTTGGGTTAAATGTCACTCACTGCTGATGGCAATCTCCCTGATGTAATTATACCCAGCTATCTATGATTTACCACTGCAGTAAAGTCAATGGTGACTGAAGTTCATAAATGCCCTTGTATTACAGTTAGCCCAGTGCTTGCTTGACCACAAGCACAATTACCTGGCCAGGTTGACACAATAGCCTAACCATCACAGTCCACCCCTTGTCAGCTCGGCAGCCATACAGACTACCTTAAACCATGCTTAGTATCTAAGCAAAAACAATAACAGACATGCACGTATATATAGTTCTGCCTAACAACGTTCAACTCTCCTGCATACAACTGGAAACACATTAATTCCATACAGAATAGGGTGCAGGATCTTGAGTAACATTCACTCTCAAACTTGACCTCCTCAAGTATTACGACATGAAATGGATACAACTTATTTATATAATAAAGGGGAAATTGTGGGAAGAAGACAAAGAAATTCGTTTTGTATACATATACTATCAGCATAATGAAACAAGGAAGAAAGATTCATAACCATTATAGTCCTCGTTTCTGTAACTGGCCACATGGTCGAAGTTCATATTTATCATTACCTTCTTCCATTCCATGTTTCCATTACCCTCAGCAAGCACTTCAGCTGGCCGTGGTTCTTTGCCTGGCAGGGTGACCCAAACTTTCATTCCTGAAGATTCTGGGCCATTGTTAGTCCTGCTTGGATTGGGTTGTTATAATTTTCCATTCACCTTAATCATAGGATATGGCAGTAGTAGGAGATGCCCTAGAGGATCTCCTGTATTCCAGGCAAACTCTTCTTCACCCCCATTATGTAGATGCAGTCTTATTTCCCCCTTAATAGTCAGGATCGATCACCCCAGCCAGTACAGTAATTCTCTTCTTTGACCGTTGATTCAGAGGTAAGAGGAGCCCAAAGTAGCCAGGTGGCAGTTTTAACTTCCAGTTCAGAGGAATCGTTGTGTTCCCTGGCGACAGCACTCTTCCTTTTGGGACTAAGACCAGCAGAGTTTGAGGTTGCAGGGACAGGAAACAAAAATTTTCCTAGTGGTGCCACTCCCATTTCCACCCCTTGATTCCTGGAACCATGGATCCTGGTTGTGGGAGAAACAGCACCATAGAGTGGACTCTGATTTAAAGCATACACAGGGAAGCGGACTTGGCCCAGTGGTTAGGGCGTCTGTCTACCACGTGGGAGGTCCGCGGTTCAAACCCCGGGCCTCCTTGACCCCGTGTGGAGCTGGCCCATGCGCAGTGCTGATGCGCGCAAGGAGTGCCCTGCCACGCAGGGGTGTCCCCCACATAGAGGAGCCCCACATGCAAGGAGTGCGCCCCGTAAGGAGAGCCGCCCAACACGAAAGAAAGTGCAGCCTGCTCAAGAATGGCGCCGCACACACGGAGAGCTGACACAGGAAGATGACGCAACAAAAAGAAACACAGATTCCCGATGCCACTGATAAAGATAGAAGTGGTCACAGAAGAACACACAGAGAATGGACACAGAGAGCAGAAAACCGGGGGGTGGAGAGAAATAAATAAAAATAAATCTTAAAATAAATAAATAAATAAAGCATACCCAGCCTCCTGGTGAACACTGCCCCAACCCTGCATGGTATTGCCACCTCGTTGGCACTGTAATTGAGTCTTCAAAAGGCCATTCCACCATTCTAGCAATCCAGCTGCTTCAGGGTGATGGGGTGAATTCCATGGGCATGAGCCCATTCCTGCACATCATTTGCTGTGAAGTGGGTCCCTTGATTGGAAGCAATGCTGTGTGGAATGCCATTGCAGTAGATAAGACATTCGGTAAGTCCACGGATGGTAGTTTGGAAAGAAGCATTGTGTGCAGGAAATGCAAACCCACATCCAGAGTATGTGCTTACTCCAGTTAAAACAAATTGCTGCCCCTTCCATGGTGGAAGTGGTCCAATGTAGTCAACTGCAATGCTTTTCAGGGATTACCAAGTCAGTCTTACAAATTTATTCCTCACAGTCCTGGTTGAAGGTGTGTCCTCTGGACATTCCTGGGGTGGGTGGGCAGCTCTCAAATGGTAAGTCCATTCTAGCATTCCAATCTCCCTAAGCCTTTGAATTCCCTCTTCTACGCTGTATGAGGGCAAATCCCGCATCTCAACTTCAGACATGCTAGGCCATCTTTTGGCCCATGTTTCAATCAGCCACCCAAACAAACTGCTAGAGCCTTTTCTAACCCCTCGAGCTACGGGGATGAATCCAGAATTTCTGCTTAGTGTGTTCATATCAATAAATTCAGCCTGATCCAACTTTGTATTCCTTCCACCATTATCTCATATCCTTAGTATCCATTTCCACACATATTCCCCTGATATCTGCCTATATAAGTTGGAAAACTCATGCAGTTCTTTCTGAGTATACCTTACTTCCTCATGGGTCACACTTTGTATTTCACCTTTGGGGGCTTGTTGTTATTTTAGTCTGGTAATAGGTCTCGCAGGCAAGAGAGGTGGTGGGAGTGGGTAAGGAGAAGGGTTAGAAATGCCTTGCAAGCTACTGACCTCAGGGCATTCTCTTGCATTTTCTTCTGGATTAATCTCTTCAGGTAGGGGTTGGAAGACAGTTTCCTCAAGACAGACTGGAGGCTTGACAGTACATGCCAGAGTTTGGCTTTTAAGTGCCTCAGGGCTGGGAGGAAGTCCAGACACACTGGGGCAGGCTGGAGGCTGGGCAGGGCAGGCTTGTTTGGTTGGTACCCACCCCAGGGCTGGAAGTTGTTTCAGGCTCCCTGGGGCAGGCTGGAGGCTGGATGATACAAGGTTGACAAGGTGTGGCCTGGACATGGCAGGCCATGGCAGGCTTATCTGGCAAAGTTTCAGCAGAATTCACTGCTCCAATGTCTCCATCAATATCATCATCATCCCATATGTCTCCATCCCAATTCTCTGGATTCCACTCTTTTCCAGTCAATGCTTTCACTTTAACTGCAGAAACCCTGCATGGTTGAGATTTTAGTTTCCTTTGTAACTCCGCTACTTGAACAATGAGAGTCTGAGTTTGGTTCTCAGATATTTCGGGCCTGTGGCTACAGGAGACAAGGTTTTCTTTCAGAGCACAATTAGAAACTTTCCCATCATCCATTCGGTGTTTAAGTTTCAAAATGGAAGCCTTTAACTCATCTCTTTCTTTGGTAACAGTATCCAGGGTGTCTAGGAGGAGCCATCCAACATCATTATACAGTTTGACTCCACAAAACTCTGTTGAGGTGTTGAAAACACTCACCCAGATACTTGCTTCTTACAAGTGTGGAAGTAGGGGAATCCAGTGATGCTATTCAGCAGATCTCGATTTCCACCTCCTGCCACGGACTGTTAGCAGCCTCTTCGTTACTGGAAAGTGAGTCGTCAGTACCCTTGAGTTCAATTAGAGTAGAAAGACAATTGCAAAACTCCCAGAACCACCTCAGACACCCCATGTTTAAGACTCTGTTCCTCAAGAACCACTCCCAGTACCAAGCTGTATTAGTCAGAGTACTCTAGGGAAACAGAATCAACAAGGGATATCTGTCAATAGTAAGAGATTTATCATGCAGCTGTGGGGATGCACAAGACCAGGTTCCACAGGCAGGCTGCAACCAGGAGCTCCAATGAAAGTCCAATGAAGATTCTTGATGCGTTCTGGGAGATGTTGGCTGTCCAAAGACGAGCTGGGAGATTCTCTCTCAATGCTGGAATCACTTTACCTTTTAAGGGATTCAGCTGCTTGGGTTAAGCGTCACTCACTGATGATGGCAATCTCCCTGATTGATGAAATTATAACCAGCTATCTATGATTTACCACTGCAGTAAAGTCAATGGTGACTAAAGTCCATAAATGCCCTTGTATTACAGTTAGCCCAGTGCTTGCTTAACCAAACAACTGGGCGCAATTACTTGGTCAAGTTGACAAAAGAGCCTAACCATCACAGTTACCTTTTTTTTTTTTTTTAGGAATTTAATAAAGAGGTGTCTATTTGTGTGTGTTTTTAAAAAATCCAGACTTCAGTGGGATTCTTCCAGTTTTTCCACAAATGTCCTCTTTCTATCTCAGGATCTAATCCATTGCATTTAGTTCTGTCCTTGTTTTCTGTGTCATTGATAGTTAGAGGAGACCTGGTCAGGTATCCTGTAGAATGTCCCCCAATACAGGTTTGTCTGATATTTTTCTCATAATTAGACTGGGGTATGGGCTTTCGGAAAGAACATCACAGAGGTGAAGTACATTCTCATATACTTTAAAAAAAGT
The DNA here is from genome assembly GCF_030445035.2 of Dasypus novemcinctus. NCBI lineage: Eukaryota > Metazoa > Chordata > Mammalia > Cingulata > Dasypodidae > Dasypus > Dasypus novemcinctus. Next base: position 24,084,732 of record NC_080693.1, on the reverse strand, counting down.
CCTATGTGAGATTTGGTGAGCTTCTTGGATCTGTGGGTTGACGTGTTTCATCAGTTTGGGCCAATTGACTGTTGGCAGAAGAGTCAGTATGCCAGCTCCAGGCCCAGGCCCTGGGAGGCTACACCTATCTCTGCTTGTCCTTCTGGTGCTAGTATGTGGATCCAAAGAGCTTGAGGCACACACAGGCAGATCTGAACCCAGCCTGCCCCTTGGAGACAAGCCACTTTGAGTCCAGCTTACAGCAGGTGACCCCAAGATGTTCTTCAGATGCACGAGCAAGATTAGATGATCATCGTGTTAAGTCATTGAGTTTAGGGATGCTTTATTGGTTGCAAAAGCTAGCTGATGCCGAGGGAGAGCATCTCATGGTTCCTCCTCCCTCCATTCTGATGGCTGCTCTGGGAGTGCAGTGCTCACCTCCTTTTCCAAGTCGTAGGTATCCTCCACATCCCTTCACCTCCTCTTCTCTCCCTGCCTATGATCCAGGCACCATCATGGAGCTCATTTCCCTTCCTCATGACAACAAGGTTCTCTGCACCATCCACCAGAAACCACAGCTCAGGCCCAGCCCCTCCCTGGGGCTTTGGGTTACAGGGAGCAGCTGGATATATGGTCCTATATTTCTCAAGTAAGAAGGCACAGGAACCTAACTGTTGGGTCCTAATGTATGGGATTATTTGTTCTATGGGTTGGTGAATGCAATGAGGCTTAATAGAAGAGGGTATCAGGGAAACTCTTAGCACAAAGTGGGAAATTACAAAAATCCAGTCAAAAGAATCCCTCAGGAATCTTATTTCTGTTACATATGAACAGATGTATGCAAACCATCCAACTAGTAGATAATTGTCAGGCAGCAAAATAACTGAAGATCATTAAACACCAGAATAATTACGTTTTATTTGACAATAATGTTCCATTCATTTATTCTGAGACATCTGTTGATCATGTAGTAGGACAACTTGCTTTCATGTAACAAAAAAAATATTGAAGGCATGTGACCAATCACTCTTCTGGAGCCTTGTGCAAGACAGATGGTTGAGAGAGAGGAGGAAAGGTGGCCCAGGGGAGGAGCTGGCTGTGTACTTCTCTTAACTCACGAGAGCTCTGGGCTGGGATTTGCATGGGCTCCTCCAAGCCCAGGACCTAAGGCGCAGGACGGCACAGGAAAAGGAGGGGAAGGAGGGGCTCTGTGGGGTACAACTGTAGGCTCCCATGGTGACTTTCCCCACCTTTACCAGTCCAAATCCTGCCCTCCACACTTTGCTTCCAACTCTCAAACCACTCCAACCTGCCTCTCGTCTTGAGTTTAAGTTTTAGGCTCTCATCTTCTGCCCTGGGGTGAACATTTCCCCTGTGTGAACCCCACTTCCCCCCCACCAGGCTCTAAGCTCCATGAGGCCAGGCCCTCCATCTTCTCCTCCTTGGGGACCTTGGCCAGAAGCCAATGGTGCCAGTGAACTCTAGGGGATGGATGACTCTCCAGACCACGTGCCCAAGGAGTGAGATGGGGGTGACGGGGGCACTGGGGTCAACCTGGTAGAGAGGGGATACCTGAGCAGTAACCCCTCACCCTGACAGAGACAATTCCTCCTTTGGAGAGTAAAAGGCTTCTCACCCCCTCGGCCTTGGTTCTGCCTCATCGGTGAATTGGAAAGGAGTAACTGCAGAGCACCCCGGAAACTGGAGGCCCCCAGTGGCCCGAGACAAAGGAGTAGCATTCAGAGGGCGGGGACCCTCCTCCTGCCTGGGCACCCACCAGGATTGCAGTGCTCGGCCAGGTGGTAGGCAGGTGATCTCCTTTCAACTCTTTAAGGAGGTTTTATTTCCTCCATTTTAGTGCTGAGGAAAGAAGCTAATTAACTTCTTTCTGATCGTTTAGCTAGACAACAACTGGGCCTCTGCTGAATTTAAGGCTGTCCAGGCTCCCAAGGATCTCAGGTCCAGAAAAGATCCAGAGTCAAGAGGGACTCTGTCCCAGGTCCTGACAGGAGCCAGGGAAAGCTAAACTTAGTGCTGATGCTTCAGAAGACCCAGGGGATTTGAGAGAGAGGAGTGTTTACACGTGTGTGAGTGACGGAGGGGGAAGGGAGGGAGAGTGACTGAAGGTCAGGAAAGAAAAAGACGCACCAACGTTTCCACCATCTGGGCCCCAGAGTAGAGGGGACTGAACCTCAGATACAATACGTTCCCCAAATCTTTGACAAAGTAAGGGGTGACCAAGCATTGGGAGAGGCCCAAGCCATGCCCCAGAGCCTCCCAGCCGCAGACCTTTCTTCTAGAAAGAACCCAAGCCTGTGTGCTCATGGGCAAGGCCTCCAGAGGTCAGCCCACCTGTCCCTTTCCTTCTGCTATGAGGAATTGGCGGAGGGGCGGGGAGGCTGCGGGCCAAGCTCCTGTCTCCCCAATGTCTGTTCCTTTCCCAAGGAGAGCCCTGAGGGCATGGGAACCACCTACCCCACTGCCGCCTGCTGGCCGCTGGGCCCATGGCGGGACCCTGGCCCATCCAGGGCTCCACTAGAACAGCCCACTGCGGGGTGCGGATGCTCGGGGCAGCTGCTGTGCCCAGGGCTTCCTGTCCAGCCTGGGGCCAGGGCCGCCCTAGGGCAGAGCGCCGCTGAAGGTCATGATGGGCAGGCAGAGGAGGGAGCAGAGGTCGCTGGCGGCGTGGGCCGGCGGGTAGGGGGGCGTCTGGGGTGGCGGGCAGAGGCTGCTCTTCTCGGGCTTGTAGCAGGGCGAGACCTCACACCTGCGGGGTGGGGAAGGGGTGAGAGCAGGCGCAGCCCCGGGAGGGTAGACGCTGGCCCCCTCCCCCAGACCCCGCTTGGCGGAAGCAGAGCTGGGCCCCCCCCCACTCCTACCTGACCACACTCTGCAGGATCTTCCTCTCATCCTGGTCCAGACACACGGCAAAGGGGCAGCTGTTGGAACCGAGGATCTGCGCCTTGTCCACCTTGATCTGCGATGTGCTGATCTGGAGGCAAGCGCCAGCTCAGCCCCGGGAGGCCAGCCCCCGAGCCCCTGCCCACCACGGTCCTTCCCGTGGGACGCCCGTCTCCCTCCTCTCTGGCCTCTGCCCCTCCCCACCCCAGCAGATCCCCCGCACGGAGCCCCCTCTGCCTCAGCCTCTCCTAGTGGCCACAGAACCTTCTCCCGAGGGCGTGACAGCACCCCATGTATGCACACCCCCCCCAAACCACACCCTCGCCCTGCTCTCATCTTCTCCCACTCACGTGCCTGACCCCAGGCGCGCCCCGGCAAACAGTCCCCCGACACCCCTCCACATCTCACGCTCGCTCATGAACACAAGCACACGCGCGCGTGCACGCGCTCCAGTGAGTCCCGGGACCCTCGGGCTGAGGGGGGGGTGTGGCTGGGCGGGGGGCAGGGGTGGGAAGCCCTCACCTGGTTGAAGCCCTTCTTGGATTTGGGGTTCTGCCTCTTCACCACTTCCGTCAGGGTTAGCGTCAGCGCCTCCACGCTGGAGTCTGCAGGGCAAGGCGGCTCAGGCCCCGAGCTCCCTGCCTGGCGCCCTCCCCGGGTCCCCAGCCTGCCCGCTCACCCAGCTCCTCCGGCTTCTGGCAGGCCTTGTTGAGGTGGACAGAGGTACACACTTTCTCCATGTTGCTCCAGCGGCTTCGTCCGCTGATGGCTCCCTGGAGAGGCAGCAGAGCCAGGCCCCTCAGCCCAGAGGCCCCCTGGCCCCTGCCGCCTTCTCTTCCCAGAGGAAGCTCCCACCCACCAGCGACAGGCAGCTGCTGGCGGCCACGCCTCCCCAGGCAGTTCTCTCTCCCTGACTGGCTTCTTCGCCAGGGCCCCTTCCCCACCAGGTGGACCCTGGAGATCAAGGGAGGTCCACGGGCCATCTCTGTGACCAGGTCGGAGGGCACGACGGCTAAGAGCCCCTGGAGGGTGGTCCTAATGGCCTACTGCTGAGGCCACCGCCAGGCCAGAGCCCTGCTTTGAGCTTCTTGTCCGAATGTCCCCCTCAGCAGGGACCCCCTGTTTCCCGACCCAACGAGCATTTCTCAGTCCTCAGCTTCCTTGGCCTTACAGGAGTATCTGATTCGATTCAGCACTCTCCTTTTTTAAAAAAACTCCCCTGAGCTTTCAGGGCACTTTCCTGGACCTTCCTCCCATCATGCCTCTGGCTTCTCTGGCTGGAGGCGCCCCCTCTTCTGCCGCCATTACATGAGGAAGGTCCTTAGGCCTCTTCCACTCCATCCTTTGTCCACGAGGGAATCTCACCCACGCCCTTCCCCACTGCCACCTACACACCCATCTTCATATTTCACCTCTGCGTTCGGGCCCATGCACCCAACGGCCTATTGTTTCTCTTTATACCTCTCACGGGTACCTCAAACCCAACACGGCCAAAACCAAACTCATGCTCTTTCCCCACCAAACCTGGGCTTCCTCCCATATTCCCAACTCGGCAAACAGCAGTGCCAGTCACAGAGGCTGAAGCCCAGGAGTTTGGGCTCTCCATTTCTAACCCGTCGCCAAGCCCTGCTGATCACATGACACCCAGGCGCCTCCGGCTCTTTCTGCTCTAGTGGGGCTGGCCTCATTCTCTCCTGGACAACGGCCGCAGTCTCCAAGTTGCCTTCCACATTGCCTGTGGACCCTTCTAATCTGCTCCCCACAGAGCTGCTGGAGGAACCCCCACAACCTCAAATCTGATCATGTCGCACATCTTCCCAGCCTCGCCTGAGCTGTAAATCCCTTCAGTGGATACCCATTGCTCTCAGGACAAGACAAAATGCCTCTCATTGCATTCAGGGCTCTTGGCATCCTGGTCTCATCTATTTCTTTAGCCTCACCTCTTCATGTTCTGCTTCTCTCTGCTCCAGCCCCTCTGGCCTTCTTCCAGGGCCCTTTGATGGTCATGCACCCCTCTCCACCTCACCCCAGGGCCTTTGCACACACTGTACCCTTGGCCTAGTTAATGCCTGGTTTTCTTCCCAATAGCAACCTTCTCTAGCTTTCCTGACTGGGTCAAATCTACCCCTTATAGGTTCTTATAGTACCAGGTAGCACTTCTTCTTGTTTTTCACAGTAGCACTTTTCCATTTTGTGGGATCCTCTAACCAAGGTCAACCTTCCTCTAGAATGCAAGCAGGTCTGCTGAGACCATGCTTGTCCTTTTTTTCAGTCTGGTGAACACTCCTGGGCTTAGAACAACGTCTGGGACATAGTCAGAGTTGAGTGAGTGTCAGTATTTCCTGCCGATTTCCCTGATCACCAGATTTAAAGCAGCTCCCTCATTCGCTATCCCACTGGCCCTAGTTTGGCAGCGTCGTCTCACCACTCTTTGAAATTATCTTGGCCCTTTATTTGTTCACTTGTTTCCGTGCGTCTCCCTCCTCCTAGTTAAAGGGAGGGCCTGGTCTCTCCCGCTCACTGCTATGTCCCCTTGCCCAGCCCAGAGCTTGGCATGAGTAGGTGCTAAATAAATATCACTGGAGGGGCTGAAGGAACACGGGAACAAAGGCAGGAAAGAAAGAAGTGGGGCTCCCCATGTGTGAAGTCAAGCCCCTCTGGGCCTGCACCCCTCTGGCCAGCGCATGTGCACCTCCCCCCTGCCCCACCAATTGCCTCTCCCATGCACCCAGCCCAGCAGGGCAGCCCCGCAGCCCCTGCCCTCTCCCTGGCCCTGCCGAGCCAGGGGAGGGAAAGACTCCAGGCAGAATCCAGCGAACCACCTTGCACTGGGTGCTCCCAAAGACCCCACCAAGCCCCGCCCGTGCTCCCCTCTCACCCCCAGCCCGAGGCCAGGAAGTGGGGGCCACAGATTCAGTGGAGGGAAAGCACAAAGGGGGAGGAGGCCTTGGAGGTGGACCGGGAGAGGGATGCCCTCCCCTTCCCCCAGCATCCAGGGGAGCCTGCTGCGGCCTTTCTGCTTCAAGTCTGGGATCCCATCCCGTTCTGGGGCTCGGACTCAGGGAGGATCTGTAGCAGATCCGACGGGGAACGGGCCCCAGCCCAGTTCTTACCTTGCTGTAAATAATCTGTAGTGTTAGAGGGACGGCCTCGCGGTCGCCATCGATGCCCAGCCGCTTGCTGCCAGGACCTGCGCACACACTGACCCTTTACTCCCTCTCGCTTCCCAGGCCCCTCACTGACCCCCGAAGGCCCCACCCCCTGGCCCCGCCTCCCTTTGGTCCCGCCTCCCCAGAGTCCACTTCCCTTTGGCTCCGCCTCCCCTGACCCTGCCTCCCCTCGGCCCCACCACTGGCCCCGCCTCCCTATGACCCCGCCCCTGGGCCCCGCCTCCCTATGACCCTGCCCCCTGGGCCCCGCCTGCCCAGGCCCCCCCCTGCCGCCCCCCCCCCTGCAGTGGCCCTGCCTCCCTCTGGCCCCGCCCCTGAGCCCGCCCCCATGGCCCGCCCAGGCCCCGCCCCCTATGGCCCCACCCCGGGCCCCGCCTCCCTGTGGCCCCGCCCCTGGGCCCCGCCTGCCCAGGCCCCGTCCCTGCCCCGGCTCGCGCAGTACCCACCCGAAGCCTTGATGGCGCGCGTGGCAGCAGAGTGACCGAGCTCCAGGGAGTGGATGAAGATCTCCGTGGTCTTCTCCCCAGTGATGAAGGTCAGCTGGAGAGGGCAGGGGCGGTGCTTCAGCGTGGACCGCCCTGGGCTGCCCTGGGTGGGGGCGGAGGCCTGCCGGGCCGGGCCGGGCCGGGGAGGCTGCTGGAGCCCCGCGGGTGGGCGAGGGGCCGCGCGGCGGGGCGGGTGGGGCGGGCGGGGCGGCCGTACCTCCGTCTGATAGACCTGCAGCAGCACCGGGCGCGCGGCGAAGCGGCAGTAGTAGAGCAGCATGTCGGCCAGGATGGGCAGCTGGGCCGGGGAGCCCTCCAGGGGCCGGGATTCGGACTTCAGAGACTGGCGGGGCCGAGCCGGAGGGCCAGGTGGGGAGAGAGAGAGAGACCCAGGCAGGGACAGGTAGACATAGAGGAAAAGACAGCGTGAGGGACGGAAAGAGAGAAGGGAGGTGGGGAGGCAGCCAGAGCAGGGGGCAGGACACGGGATGGTCAGGGCGCGACCCGCAGCCCAGCCCCCTGCCTCCCTCACCCAAGACATGGCCTCCAGGGAGGCCCCAGGCCCCGCTGGCCCAGGTCCAGCTGAAAAGGGGGGCTGAGCCTGAGGTCCCCAGAAGCTACCCTGGACCCTGCCAGCACAGGGGCCACAGCCCTGCCCTCGGGGCCGGCCTCAGGCTCAGCCGCGCCTCTCCCCCACCCTGCCTGCTCTCTTCCCAGTGGGCCCTGGACCTCCGTGGCTGGCTCCCTGCTGCCCCCCCCAAGGCCACTCACCTGGCATAGGACCTCAGGGGGCAGGTGCATGAGGCCCAGCACGTTGCGCTCGTACCAGGGATCGAGCATGCCGAGGTAGTGGGAGATGTCATTGGTGCTCTCCTCCCGCGGGGCGACACCCAGCTCCTGGGGCGCGAGGGGCGCGAGTCACTCCCAGGTCCCCAGGGCCGCGCATGGCCCCTGCGGCCCCAGCCGGAGCTCCTCCCTGCCCTGCGGAGAGCCTGGCAGCTCTCCGTTTATGTCATGCGGGCAAAACATCACACCAAGCATGGGGCAGGGGACGCCGGGCACGGAGGGGGCGCCTGCAGACCCGGGCCACCGCTCGGGGTGACTTCCGATACCCTCCCCCCTTTCAGGGAACTGGAACGTGCCCCTGTCCACGCCACTGCCCCACCCCTGTGGTCCGGAGCGCGGGCCGTACCGCGGCGCTGGGGTGCCTCGGGGAGTCTGTGGGGGCTGGGGGTGTCTGGCTGCAAGGCGCGGGGCAGGCACTGGCCGCGGCGCCGAGGCTGCGCTTCACCGGCACATAGAAGAACTGCAGCTTGAAGGACCGCGTGAGGAGCGGGCGGTGGTTCTCCAGGCGCCTGGCACAGGGAGGATTCGGTGAGTAGGGGGCCGCTGGCGCCCCCGTCGGACCCGACGCCCCGATGCCCCCCCTGCGGCTGCCGGCCCCTTACCGCAGGTTGCTGTACGCCCGCGCCACCTTCCCCGAAATCCGATCGGAGCCGAAGACCACAACTCGGAGCGTGGAGGCCTTGGGGTCCTCGTCCCCGCTGAGGAAGGGCCGGCGGCGCTGGTGGCGCGAGGCGGGGGCCAGCAGCCAGCCCGGCAGCTGGGAGCTGAGCTTGGGCTGGGGCAGGGAGCGGGAGCGCTGGGCGCGGGTGGGGGGCGGCTCCGCAACGTCCAGGGGGCTGCACAGGCTCCCCGCGCGCCGCAGCGGGAGCGCGCGGCCCGGCCTCCGGAAGAGTTTGTAGATCCTGTTGAACTTGTGCTCGGGCCGGCGGTGGCCCCGGCCTTCCTGGCCGCCGGGCGCCTTGGGCCACTCGGAGGAGGAGCCCTCCTCGCTGTCCACATAGCCGCTGTCCGTGTTGTCTGAGAGGCCGGACACGAAGGAGGTCAGCACCCGGCGGGAGAGGGCAGGGCCGGAGGCCTGGGAGGAGGCGAGGGACAGGGCAGAGTCGTGGAAGGTCCCTGAGCCGGTGGAGAGCAGCGAGTCCCGCTGGGCGCAGTGCCCGTCGGTGTCCAGGTCGTCCTCCTCCTCTTCCTCCTCCTCCTCCTCCTCCCCCTCGTCCCTGAGGGTCCCCGGCTGGAGCAGCTCCTGTTCCTTGAGCAGGATTTCCTGCAGGATGTCTGCAGAGAAGCAAGGAGACGTGGCACCTGGGGGTCCGGGCCGTGGAAACCCCTCTCGCCCGCCCTCCGAGGGGCCGTGGGTGCAGGCAGGGGCGGAGGGCAGGAGGGGGCTCGGGGCCAGCCTGGGGCCTGCTCAGGTGGGGGGCTGTGGGGGGAGTGGGGGGCCGCTGCCCAGGCCGCGGAAGGGAGCTGGGGCTGGGGAGGGGGCTCCACCGGGACGCAGGCGGCTCCTCACCGAAGCTGTCCTGGTTCCAGCTGTAGGTATAGCACCTGGCCACGGGGATGGGGATGGTGTGCAGCTTGCCGGGTTTTGCCGAGTCTGTAAGAACCAGGGCGGGGGGCGGGGGGGGCAGGAGATGAGGCCGAGAAGGGACACAGATGGGCCAGGCGGCCCCTCATCTCACAGAAGAGCCCGGGGCTGGGGGAGAAGGCGCCCCGGTGGAGGGGCCGAGGCCGAGTGAGAAGCCGGGCTGTCAGCCTCAGCTCAGAACGCCCCAGCAGGAAGGTAAGGACACCATGTCATCAGGGGTCTGTGAGGAATATTGTGACAGGGACGTCTAACTGTTCCCTCAGATCTGTTCCCCCTTCTTCCGTGGTAACAGAGTGACACATCTCAGGCTCATGTGCAGCGTGGCCATGCCACCAAGGCCGGCTCGAAGGGGTCTGTGCCGAAGTGATGTGTGCATTTTCTGCATTTGTCGTCCACCAGTGGAAGCCCCTTGCCCTCCATCCGCGCCCTCTCTCCCTCTTCCTGCCAGCTGCCAACACGGTGGCAACCTGACCCGACCCTGCAGATAGGAGCGACGTCCCCTGGGACGGGGGCACGAGGTGTGGGAGAAACCTGGATCCCTGGATGACTCTGTGGAGCAGAGCCCCCAGGCCGACCAGGACGGCTCCCTCGGGAGCAGAGGGAAAGCGGGCCCGGCTCCGCCCTCCCAGCAGCCTCACCTGAGACGCTGGGGAAGCCGGCTCTTTCTCCCACTGCCTGCAGCTTGGTGCTGAGCCACTGCCGGGCCTCCGCTGCGTCCCCGATGCTGGCTGCCAGCTCCTGGGCCTCCGCGGTCTCCGTGAAGATGTCCTCGAGCTCTGCCAGGGTCTTGGCCTAAAACCCCAGGAGGCGTCGGGGTTGCTTTTAGGAGCCTTTGCCAGCTCCTTGAATCATCCAGCAGCCACCAGCCCTCTCCCTGGCTGTGTCCGCCACCTCTATTCACAGCCACCAGGGAGCCAGGCCTCCCCCTTTCCCTGCTATTCCCAGAAAAATGTTACACGAGAAGGACCCAAAGCCATAATGCTTCAGAGTTGGGAGGGATTTCAGAGCGCATCCCTGCAGCCTGGAGATGGAGGGACTTGCCCAAGGTCACTAGGTTTTATGGCTTTGGTCCAAAGTTCACTCCCATACCATCCAGCCCAAGCCATCTCCTGAGGCCCAGCCCCACTGTCCAGGGTCCCCCCACCCATCAGGACCCAGAATAACAGAACCCCCCTGGGGAGGCCAGTGCACCCTGAGACTGCAGCACTGAGGTGCTGGAGAAGTACCTGGCGGGAAGGGGCAGTGCTAAGCCCCAGGGCTCCAGGCACATACCTGCAGCCTGCCGTGCAGGCCCGTGAGGTCGCAGTGGGCCCCAAAGGTGGCCTGGAAGGCATGCAGGAGCAGAGTGACGTAGGTGCTGTGGGGCGAGTGCCCGGGCGTGCTCAGCTTGTTGGCCACGGCGAGGAACTCGGCCTGCACCTCCAGGGGGTTCAGCAACAGCACGGTGCTGGGGACACAGAGGACCCGGCTCTGGGCCATGGGGCGGCCACACACCTCCCACTTACCACTACCAGCCTCGTGAGGCCAGGGGAGAGCCCCCAGGTCAAGGGCAGCTCGGCGCTCCACTTCCGAACATGTATCTGGCCTACATTTTCAAAATTGAATTTAATTTTTTAAAACACAAATGAGGGAAGTGGATATGGCTCAAGCGATTGGGCTCCTGCCTACCACATGGAAGATCCCTGGTTCGGTTCCCAGTGCCTCCTAAAGAAGAACAGCGAGCTGATGCAACAAGATGACACAAGAGACACAAGAAGGAAAACATGACAGACACAGCAAAGCAGGGAATGGAAGTTGTTCAAGTGATTACGTGCCTCCCTCTCTCATTGGAGGTCCTGGGTTCGGTTCCCGGTGCCTCCTAAAGAAACAAGGAAGACAGACAGACACAGCAAATGCAAACAACAAGGGGGTAATAAATAAATGAATAAATCTTTAAAGAAAAATAATCTTAATTGTAATTTAAACATTTTCTTTTCCCTTATGGGACACTGAACGGCTGCAAGATGAAGCAAAAGGAAATTTTATTTCAGGAGGGGATTTCTTTTTCTTGGAACGGGGCAGGGCAGCACAGGGCACATGCCGTTGCGCAGTGTGGCCTGGGATGACTCGGAGCTGACTCTGGCTTGTGCCCTTGGGCCATGGGTGCTGGTCTGGGCGTCTGCCTGGTGGAAGGGTGCCAAGGCAGGGCCGCATCTGACTCCTCGGCTCCGAGGGGACGCCTTTCCTAGCTGGCCCGAAGCCATCAGATGGGTTAGCCGTGACCTGCGAGGGGCTGTGCCAGTGTTCAAATTTATTATAGAAATTTCCAAACATATCCTAATGGGAAGAGAATTGCAAACCACCACAGGTCCACCGTTCCCTTAATAGCTAGCCACCCATTCTCTCTTCGCTGAGGCCACCTCCTCCATCACTGCCTTATTTCAAGGCAAATTCTAGCCATCACGTTGCATGGTGCAGTTTTATCTGAAAATTCACTAGTATGAATTGCTGAAGGGCCAGCTCGTGCCGGCACCTGCTCTCTTGCTGTCTCAACCACACGTCCGTGCCACTTTGCACCCAGTGCAGAGATGCACCGTGACAGGGGCTCTCCTCCAGTCTTTGTGGACTTCTGTCCCACAGCTGGGCTTTGTCAGGGGCCCGGAGACGGGAACAATCTACTTTTTTTGTTTTTAGACGGTACTGGGGATTGAACCTGGGACCTCGTATATGCGAGGCTGACGCTCAACCACTGAGCTACCCACTCCCAGGAGAGACTACTTTTTAATTTTTCCATTTATAAGAAAAAAGGAGTGAGCTTGTAACTGAGGGTTAAGAATTAACAAATAACTATGATTTGCTAAGTCATTACACAGATGCTCTTTCTATTACCAATAGCCAAAATTAATACCTGAAATGACTGAAGCTATTAGAGGGGCCTCACCCCCATTTATGGTTACCCTAGACTTCCCCTCACCCACATATATGCTATTGTGATGGTAATTCTAGACGGATCATACCCTGATTTATGGTTATTTCAAACGAGGCCCACCCTCAGTATACTTACTATTGTGATGGTAACCCCTCTTCCCTCCCGTTTGAATCCATAAAAACCCTAAAATCCTAAACATTAGGGAGGCAGTATTGGGCCAATAGGCTACTGTTTCCTTTGCTTGTGCAAACAAACTCTCTCTTTGAAACTCCCCGTGTCCCAGGAAGTGGTCTTTAAAGTGCATTGGGAGGAAAAGAACCCGCTTTTGCTCAGTGGCAAGCTTGTGTAACAACCCCTTAACTGAGCCTGTATCCCTGGCCCAGTCGATCTTTCCTTCCGCAGATGTGCCTGGGGTTGCCCTTTAAGAATCTGACAAACAGGGAAGTGGACTTGGCCCAGTGGTTAGGGCGTCCGTCTACCACCTGGGAGGTCCGCGGTTCAAACCCCAGGCCTCCTTGACCCGTGTGGAACCACGCAGGGTGTCCCCGCGTAGGGGAGCCCCACACGCAAGGAGTGCACCCGTAAGGAGAGCCGCCCAGCGCGAAGGAAGGTGCAGCCTGCCCAGGAATGGCGCCACACACACGGAGAGCTGACGCAGCAAGACGACGCGGCAAAGACAGACACAGATTCCTGTGCCGCTGACAATAACAGAAGGAGACAAAGAACACACAGCAAATAGACACAGAGAACAGACAACTGCAGGTGGGGCGGGGAGAAACAAATAAATAAATCTTTAAAAAAAAAAAAGAATCTGACAAACATATGGACCCGCAGCCCCCAAGCATGAAAAGCATGAACCTCTGTGCAGACATCACCAGCGAGTCCAGCGGCTTCCTGGCCCCGTGAAGCCTGCTTGTTCATGGACCCTGGTTGGAACCCTGCGTTGGGAGCCCGAACGAGTGACAGTGGTGCCTAACACGGCTGTGGCCGGTGGGGGCGTGCGGTGATGGAAGGAGAGGGGGCAGTGGCACGGGGCAGTGGCACGGGGCGTGGGGGTGGGGGTGGGAGGGGAGGCCAGCCCACCCAGCTGCCTCCCACTGCCCGCCCTCCCCTCCCCTCCCCTCCCCTCCTCCAGCCCCTCAGGCACTTACACGGTGGAGCTGCGCTGACTCCTGATGGGCAGTCCCTGCTCTGCCCTCACCAGTCGCTGGTAGGAGATTCCTGGGAGAGGGGGTTGGGGGGGTGGAAGAAGAGAGCCGGTGGGTTTATCAGGCACTGGACGGTGGGGCGCATGAGGTCACTCGGATGGGGCGCATGAGCAGCTGGGGAGAGAGGGCTGCTAGGTAGACGCCTGCTGTCTGCCCGGAACTTTCCACAGGCAGCTCTGTTTGTTCCTCTCGAGGAACACCTCCACCCCGTGATGGTCAGGCTAATGCGTCACCCGGCCAGGGACTGCTGCCCAGCTGTTTGGTCAAGCAAGCACGGGGCTAACTGTAATACAAGGACATTTATGGACTTCAGTCACCAGAGTGTTTCCTGCATTGATGGCTGATTACAGCTACAATCACCCAGGGAGATTGCCCTCAGCGATGAGTGACCTTTACCAATCAGCTGAATGCCTAAACAGGGGAAGTGATTTCAGCATTCAGAGAGAATTTTCCAGCTCGACTTCGGAGAGCCCACGTCTCCCGGGAACTCATCAAGGACCTTTACCAGAGCCCCTGGTTTGCAGCCTGCCTGTGGAATCTGGACTTGTGCCTCCCCACGGTCACATGAGAGAATACTTCCTACAGGTATCCCCTGTTGATTCTATTTCCCTAGAGAACCCCAACTAACACAACCCTATATATCAGCCTCCGACCCCCAAATCCACCCGGGGCCTTGCCGTCCTCTGGCTGCCCACTCCCCTCTTGGCCACTGTGCCCACCCCCCAGCCCCCAACCAGGGATTCGGGGTCGGGAGCCCGGTGGGCCCGAAGCCTGAGTTTGGTCCTGGCTGTCGCTTTACGCCGTAAGCGGGAGGTTAGACGCCAGGCCTCTGAGGCCTTGACCACCCTCCTCCCTCTCTCCTCTGCCTTCAACATGCTGAGAAGAAACAAACCGAAAAGGGTCCTTTTCCCTGCCACTTGACTCACTTCTGTGGCTGGAAAGCGTTTCCTTTAAAAACATGCTCAGTCCTCAGTCAGCTTTGGTAAGGAGTGGAAACAGAGTGCCCTCTCCTCACAGATGAGGCCAAACCACTACAGGGATGGGGGCGGGGCCGGTGGGACAGGGGGAGCGGGGCCAGGCCTGGGACCCCGCCAGAGACCCCGCTGTGTTCAAAGCCAAAGCTGGAGCTTAGAGACAGCCATCAACAGAAAGGCTGGGGTTTTGTTTAGATGACGGAAACTTACCACATTTATGCAGTTCCAGTTGGGAGTCTAATTTGTTTTGATTTTTGGTCTTTTGTTTGATATTTATTATATGTCATTGTCACATGCTTAGAAGTTCATGTTATGTCTCTTTTGCCAGGGAAAGCCCCAGAAACCGGGGCTGTGACTATTCGGTCTTGGGACGCCATCTGGTGGCAGCCCATGCACATTACAGAGAAAACCTCCCCTCGCCACTCTCACCCCCTCCCCAATCTGATAAGGTAGTGGAGACAAAAACTGATGCCCCCAGTCTCCCTGGCCACAAATCGGACACACGGACACAAAATATTCCCTTGGCCCCGATGCTCTTTTCTTCACTATTTAGTGGTGTTTTAAGGGGTGACACCCCACTGAGCCCATCTCTTCACCCCCAATTCTGCCGCTATAGACCCAGGACACAGAGCTGGGCTCAGTCCTGAGAGCAGAGGATTGTGAGCCCACACTCGCCTCGACAGCAGGTTGGATCGTCCAGCCATCAGTGTCCAGCCGCCTGCCCACTGAGGCTTCCCAGTGGCTCCCCAGACACAAAACCCAGAGGCTCGACTTTATCCTCTTTCTCTTTGACTTTTTAAAAAAGTGTGTGTTTGACAACTTTCTCCTTGAAGCTCTCATTTCTCCTTTAGCCTCTGTGACAAGAATATTCTCTAACATCTTATTTTGCTATTGCTGTTCATCTCCAGCTATTTTAATAGCCTCGTTTTGTGGCCGGGGTCCAGTCCACGGGCGGCTACTTTGAACGGCCTGTGCTGGCTCCGTGCGGTCCTGCTTACTCTGCCTTACTCTGCGACAAGGACCGTGGGCCTTTGGGGAGGTTTCCAGGGCTGGTTGGCTGGGGATGACTATCCGTGGCGCCATTAGCTCCAGAGAGGAGCCACGCTCGCCGGACGAGACTTCCCCCCAAAGGGAACCAACGAGCCCGGCTCCGCGGCGTCTCCCAACCACGGCCCTCGCGCCTTAGCATGGGTGTGGATTTGGGAGTCAGGGATTGGTGGGGTGGGCTCTGCGTGGGAACACATCAGAAAAGACTGCGCAACATGGAGGGAGGTTTCGATTCCATCAACTACTGTGCCAAGTGGCTCCCCAGAGCCGGGCTTAGAAATCCCACTGCCAGCCAGCGCCCCACTGGCTTGAAGTCAGAACGCCCCAGGATCCTGGGGCCAGGCAGGTCTCTGTCTTCACTGTGTGACCCGGACGCCCGAGGGAGGACACACCAGCTGAGGGGGCCGGCGGTGTCAGCCCCGGCACCACCACGAGTCCACCCTCCTCTCTCTACTCGCAGGGCTTCTTAGCCTTTTTTTGTTCCACAGACCCTTCTGCCAGTCAGCTGAATACCACGGACCCCTTACTAAGTCCACACCGTACTGTGTATTTTTTAATAAATATATTTCACCTGCACCAACATATCTCCACAAGAATAATGTCATTTTGAATTTTCAATTCAAGCTCACGGACCCCCTGAGATCTTTCCACAGACCCCTTGAGGGGGCCCATGGACCTCTGGTTCAGAACCCCTGCTCTACCAGGAAGCTGCAGGGGAGCCCTGCTGGACAGAAACCCCTCTCCCCTTGCCTGCCGCTCACAGCCCCCTTGGCCACCTCAGCACATGCAACAACTTGTGCGATTGACGATCTTAGCCCAAGGGCTGACTGTAAAACGTGCCTGGGTCGTTCCTGTGTCAGGTTCTAGCAAGGAGGAAATCAAGAGGAGCCACCCACACAGCTGCCGTCAGACCAGCCCCCTCCCCGCCCTGCTGTCACCCAATAGGACCAACCCGGGGTCTTGCAGGCCACTCTACCACCAAGTTTATATGGCAGCGACTTCCAGGCATCTGCCCCAAATCTATCACCCTTTCTTTACTAACGGAACCCTGGGCAAAGTCCCCAGTTGAAAAGTCACATTTTTCAAACTGCCTTGCAAAAGGTGTAGTTTAGGGCTTCTGGGAGACAGACCCCTTTCTGCAATTTGCTTTACTTCCTCCTTTCTGTCAAGTGGAATATGGACATGATGGCCAGAACTCCAGCAGCCACATTAGATCAAGAGGTGACTGAGGATAGATGCCTCCTGTTAAGGACGGAGGTGCAGAAAGATTGGAGAAGGCTGATCCTGGATGAACATGGAGCCACTGTACCAATGGTGGACTGCCTTCTTCCAGATTTTTTTTTTTTAATGTGAGAGAAAAATTAACCCTATGAGTTAAGTCACTGTTCTTTTGAGCTTTCTGTTAAAATGAGCCAATTTATTCCTAACTGATTATACCCTGTGACTGGAACCCTCCTACTCCTTCCCTAAATCTCCCCCACCTACTGGTCAATGACATTTGACAGTTTTCCAAAGGGCCTACACCTGTCATCTCATAACCAGAGGCAGAGTATGAAATGCAAACTGCTGTGGTCAGTAATGTGCCATGGGAAACTCACTGCCACTGATGAATAGGTGGAATTCATCTGCCACCAATTAATAGGCAAACTCGACCTAACCCACGTCTGTTTCTACCTGGACAGGAGGTCAAAGGGCAGGAAGACACTAAGCATCTGAAAGGGAAAGGAGCAGGAGAAATTCCCCAGGGGACTTCCAGGGTCTTTCCATCACGCACGGTCCCTTATCTGTGGCTCTTGGAAGAAACGCAGCTTTGTGCAAATGTGGTAAGAACATGGTTTTTGGAATCGGACAGACAAAGGCTCAAGTGGTGAAGCGCTCATTAGCTCCGTGACGTGGGCGAGCCACTAAAATCTCTAGCTTTCAGTTTCATCAGCTGAAAACTGGGAATAGAACTAACTACCCAGGGAAAGTTCTGAGGGTTTAGCCGAGAGCAACACTCAGCAGTGCTTAACAAACTGTAAGCACACAGTAAGGCAACCGCTGCTGTCACCATCCCCTTAACAAGTACAGGCCTAGTTTTTGCAGGGAGGCTGGGAGGGCTGCAGGAACTTGCTCAAGGTCAGCTATTAAGTGACACCCCATAGGTCAGGCTCGACAAGCCAAAGCCCAGCCTTCTGCACTCACACTTCACTTCATAGCTTAGGCAAGTAACACTGAACTTCTCTGGGCCTTGGTTTTCTTGTGTATGAAACGGGAATAATAGTACTTGTCCCTCCACCTCGCAGGGGTGTGGCCTGGGGGCGATGCATCACTGAGGTTTGTGTGCTCTGGAAATTACAGAGCAACTCATGCCCATAAGACACCCCCCGTTGCCCCTCAGGATTATAAATAAATACCTTGCAGGCAAGTAGTGTGGTCTGAGCAATCCAGGGGCCATGAAGTAAATATTCAATAAACATTTGGACTCAACCCAAGAGGTTTCCTGCCACCCCCAGAGGGGTGGAGTCAGGAGGAACTGGGAGGCCCGCAGGTTTGATAACCTGATCTGTTTCCTCTGTCATGCAGCCACATCAAAGCAGGCTAAACTGTTTCACTCGTCTCCACGGCAACTGGCTCCCAAAGGCTGCCAGTCATCTTTTCCCCATGACCCGGCCAGGACCAGTCTCTTAAGCTACCACCACCCCAACCTCCCCTGCCCTCAGCGATGGTCCAGGAGCCACTTACCACCTGGAAACCAGCCCAGTGTGCCTTTTCCAAGCACCCCTTGCAGAAACAAAGTGGATAGCTTGTCTCATCCCATCACTTGTCCCTTCTCCTTGCCCTTCCCCAGCCCTCTTTCCCACCCGCCCCCTTGCATTCCCATCACTGGAGGTTCCAGCATTGAGTATCCCAGAATACCAGGCCTGGGGAAAATGTTACAGGTCACCCAGATTGGTGTTTGTCCAACAGTGGGTCACGGCTCGCTAAGAGGGTGTGACATCAACGTCGTCTAGCATTAATCCTCCCAAAGGCTCTGAAAGGGAGGCTTTATCAATCCCATTCTGCGGATGAAGCCGAGTCTCCTAGAAGTCAAATGTCTTGCCCATGGCCCCACAGCTCATAAGGAGCAGAGCCAGGACTTGAAACCAGATGGTCTGCAACCAAGTACTGGGAACCCCTATGTTATTTAGCCTCTCCTCCGAGAACTCAAGTCCCCTGATTTCCACCCCAGCCCTCGCCCCACATTGCCAACCTCAGCTGCAGAGTGTTGAGAATAATGATCAGGGGCAGGGAGGAAACTCAGAAATAAGGGAAAAGGATGACCACATGCCTTTTCAAAATTACACTTGAGCAATTTCTAACAAGCCCACTCAGATCATGGAGGAGAGGGTCACTCCGCTTGACTTTCTCTTTACTCTTTACTAGGGTGCACATGTTCTAAAGTGAGGGCTCAACTTGTGTGATAAGGTACAAGTGATTTTTTTGGCTGGTAGAAAAGCTAAAGGCTAGGGCTTTATTCCCCCATATGCTATTGACTAGTTTTTTATGTTACTTTGCAGTCTTCTCTCCATACTCCCTTTTTCTCTCCACCGATGGTATCCGTTTCTTGTACCCTCCTTTCCACCAGCCCAGCCATCCTGCCGGGCCCCTCTTTAAAGAGTTGGATTGGACTTTGACACAGGCTCGCTATCTATTTGTGTGTTTGGTTTTAACTGCTTGAAAATGATTCTATGACAAGTGGGGGAGTTAATGGTTTCCTGCTGGGGCTCTGCTTTCCCTCTCAGGGTACATGCCCCCAGCATGGGCCACGTGGCCTAAGCTTCCCTCTCCTGACATTTGCCTTTCCTTGGCCACCAGGATGTCTCAGCCTCATAGGAGGTCCCAATGCACAGTCCCAGGAGCAATGCTGAGTAGCCACAAGGAACACCAGTCCACAGGGTCCTCTCTGCTCTGCAGCCAAAGGACCCCCATCCCATTTCTGTTTCTGGTGGCTGCTCTGCCTGGCTCTTGTCTCCCGAGTTTCAAATCCCATGGCCCCAGGGTGTGGGCCTCACCACAGCCTGCCCTTCTGCTCCACATCTGCAGGCGCACGTCTTCAACCCCAAGGCTTCCGGGGCTGCCCCCCACATAAACAACTCAAGGCATTGCGTGCATGCAGCTGGGGGAGCCAGGTGGTTCTACTTGAAACTAGGAAGCAGTCTGCCCACAGGGGACACCACATCCCCCCCTGAGATCTCCCTTATCCATTTCATAAAGGAGTCAGAAACAGACTTTTGGTACAAATTGAAGGTCCTGCTGAGGCAGTCGTGTCTTAAATTCTTTCTCTCTAAATTCTGGAAAGGAAGAAAAGCTTTGCCTCTCAAAGGAATTCCACTCTCCAGCAAGAACTCAGAAACGATCTTAGATCTCTTTGCTTGTTTGTTTTGAGGGGCTGAGGGGAGGCAGGGAATGAAAGGGACTGTTCTTAAAATGGCTTGCTCAGTGAGGGGGCCTGGGAATGTTAGGTTGGTAAACTCTCTATTCATAACGTGCCCAAGCACCTGCCCAGGTCCAACACGTTCTCAGAACTAAGGGCTGTTTCACCTGCTTAACTCTCCCGTCCAAGCCTTTACCATGGCCACACGACAGGTAGGCTTTTGGCTTGGGCAATCCTAGCCTATGTATGCTCCATGCTACAACAGACCGAGGGTTGGTTGGGGGCAGACAGATCAGGGGATTGGGTGAGGCAGCTGATTGTTTGGGGCAGACATTTTCAGCTGATTGGTTGGGGAAGGAAGCCACCAATCCCTTGGGAGTTTATACCCAATGCTTCAGTCCTGCGCATTCTAGGGTCTGTGAGCAGCTGGGGTGTAAACTTTGGACTCCTAGCCTGTGTGTGATGAGAATTAAATGATCTTAGTATTGAAGAGGGCCTGTTTAAATTTAAAAGACAAAACTGGGATTACCACATATATAGTACTTTGGGACCTGCTTTTTTACCCAAGCAGTTACTCAATATCATTTGAGATTTCAGTAACTATAGTTCTACAATATCATGTTTAGTGGTTGAATAGCACTCTACAAAATGACAGTTTTTCAACCATTTTTAATATTTAGGTTTGCTGGGGTTGGTTGATTATCAGAAAGAATGCACTGACGAATACCCGGGGAGCTAAATCTTTGCACACGTCCATGATTTCTCATCAGGATAAATTGATACTAATGCAATCATTGGGTGAAGGAGTATGTTCCTTTCTGATGCTTCTTCCAAATGGCTCTCCAAAAATGTTGTACCAATTTATGCTGCTGCTAGCAGCAAAGAACACAGCAGCCACCTTTCCCCACCAATACTAGCATTTTCATTCTTTTTTATCTATGCCAATTGATAGGCCAAACAATTCTCACTATTGTTTTGTTTTGCGTTTTATTACTAGGGAGGGGTGTTGCTCAGCTACTTCTGGTTTGTTTCTGATGTGCTTAGGTCACACCTTTTCCTTATATTGGTGTGTTTGCCTATTTTTAAATGGACTCAAAAGAACTCTTCATGGGTTTGATATTTGAATTTTCATTGCAAATATTTTAAAAGTTTATTATTTACCTTTCACTTCCACCGATAGTGGGTTTTGCCATGCAAAAGCTGTAAATTTAATGCTCTCAAATCCGTTGGTCTTTTCCTTTACAATTTTTGCTGTAGTGGCCCTGTTCAGCAATGCTTTTCCACTCCAAGCTCATTTAACCTATTTCTCTGCAATTACTTTTATGATCTTGTTTCCCACACTTTAAACTTTAATTTACCTGAAGGTTATATTTATATTTAAGATAGAACTGTAATTCAAAATTTTAACGGTTTGCTAATTATCCTGATACCATTTATTAAATGATCAATTATTTTTCATCACTGTTGAAGAATGCCACTTTTGTGATAAAATTTTACATATCTATTCTGTTTCTGGATATTATATTTTGTTCCATTACTCTATCTACTCTTATACCACTAGTGTACTATTCTTATATCAATTTTAGCCTTGTGGTACCTTCAAAGACCTAGTAAAGGAAATATCCTAGTCTTATTTTTCTTTAATAAATAAATGAATATGTATAATAAATGCATGAATAAATGCTATTTTAGGACATTTATTCTTTCAAATGAGCTTTCCTTATTTTGTATTTTGTCAAATTTCAAAGATTACATTATTATATTTTGACTATATTTTGATTGTGACTACATTTATTTATAATACCTGATGTCATTACAATATTGAAGTTTTCAATCCAGCAACAGGGGTCTTCAATTATTTATCCGTGAGTAAATCGAAGTGCAGGTGATTCACATTTCTTTCATTTCTATTTTTAGTTGCTCTTGTAAACTCATGTTTTTTTTTTTTCCATTACGTTTTCTTCCTGGTTAATTCTGGTATATGGGAAAGCTCTAGCTCCCTGTTCACTAGTACTGAGAGTTCTTCAGGTGATTTCTCTTAGTCTTGACAGATAAGCAAGTGTTTGATCACTAAATGCTTAAGATTTTGTCTTCTCCAGAAGAGGAAATATTCTTTACTTTTTGTCTTTTTGCATAGGCAAAATACCTCTAAGCAAAAAGAGGAAGATTATTGGCTCCAATGGAAATGTCCTTATATTTCACCCTGTGCAGTTATCTTATTGACATTTCTGTATATTCATAGTTTCCACATATTAGAGGAGTTTTGAATATCAGGAATGGATGTTGAATTGTATCGAATATCTTAGCAGCATCTATCAAGATGTCTATGTGATTTTGTTCCTTTGAGCTGCCCATGTGATGAAGTATGTTAATAGAATATCTAATATTGGACCACCTTTTTTCTAAATTATGCATTTTATTTCTAATGTTTAAACCTATTATTACTATTTCGTTTTTCTATTAATTGAATTTGGCAATATATTCATCTTCATTTTTGAAGAAGTTGTGTATCACAGAGGGGTTCCACTATGGCGGGGAAGAGCACTGGTGTGGGGTGTCATTGACGGGGGATGCATGGGAGGGAGTTCGCCTGGGCATGCACACAGGGTATATAGATATATTCTGATGTTTGTTGGGTATTGACACATTGGGTAGAGAGTCACACAATAACTGAGGGCGTGCTGGGTTCCCATCCTGGGGAGCCCTGCTGCATTCCCCAGTGGAACAGCAACAATCCCCCAAGTGCAGGGGCAATGACCAGTGAAGAAGGATGGTCCATTAATGGGCCCTTGATACTGATGGCTATGCTTATGAGCTGTGTGCTTGAAATCTCAGTAACTCGTTCTTGATTGTGTTTTCTCTGGCTCCATAATGGTTTTCGTAGATCTCATGAGAAATGTCTGAATAATAGCACCCCCAGTTTCTCAAGAACTCCCACTTTTCAGACCCCACCTATGAAAACTTAGCACCTGGTCCATGCCTCTCATGGAGGTCATCAACTTTCCCTTCCTCGCTTCAGCCACCTTCTCTGGCCAGAACTGAGTCTACCCACAGGTGCAGTTCCCTATTTGCTCCTGGGGCAAAAAGAACAAGCAAAGGCCTCTTGTCAGTATTCTGGGGACTTCCCTGTCTGACCTGGACAGCCTCAGAGATCCCTTGGCAGAAGCCAAGTGGTGGGGTCTCTTTGCCCCCAAACACTGTCCCTGCTTTTTCTAAGAATCCCTCCTTGGGTTTTCTCTGATTACTGCTTTCACCTTGTGCATACTCTACCATCTGAGGCTGTGTGCACCATGAAGAGGAGATTCCAAGGTTTTTGAACCAGGGCATGGGCAAAGATGAGTTAAGGATATATGGTGAGGATGGACATATCCAAGGAACAGTTTCAGAAGAGCTGGAAGTATCCTGATCATGTGACCCCTGCCCCATGTACCTGCTGCCTCAACTTACCTGGGGCCTTGAGTTCAGCATCGATGAAGGTGAGCAGTTCCTGGCAGATGCTGCAGTAAGGAACAGGCCAGGTCAGGAATTGGTGGTAGGTTTTAGCTGCCTTCAGAAGGAGATCTGAGTCTGGTGGGAAATGTGGTGTCTGGGATGGAGAAGGAGCAGTAAGCAGAGAGGTCTGGGTGAGAGATAGCTCACTGATGTTCCAGAGCAGACCCTGCTTCCCTTCTGGAATGTTCCACAAGGACACACATTCTCTGGTAACAGGTTTGACCAGAACAAGGTCAAGAAGAGCTGGAAGTACTCAGAGAGAAATTTACAAATGGGTAAAATGGCATCCAGCCCTATCTCTGTTGGAAGGGCTTTGTTTTTACCAAATATGCCACAGTTAACTCAACACTTGAGAGAGCCTCCCTGCAAGAGCGTTATTTGGAGACCATTCTAAATACTGCCATTGCTTCCACTCGTTTTGGGAATTCCTCAATGTCTAAACCATTGCCTCAATGTCTAAAGATTTCCTCAAATATTCTCTAGAGACATTGTTTACTCCTTGAGGGTGGACTGACTCTATGTACTTGGAGTCATTAGGAGCCACCAACCTGGTGAACAAAGGCTGTGGTCACATTGAGGGAATTTGACCATTGGGGTACAAAATGAGGTGGGCTATAAAATCTCTCAACATAATCTCTCATGGCAGCAGTTCCTACATGCGAGCCCAGATATACCAGGCACAGTGACATCCACATGGAGTGATGGAGGCCTCTCAAGATGGCTGCCCTGAGAAGCCGTTGCCCCAAGTCTCATTGCTTGACAGTTTTTCTCCCTGTGTTTATCCCCAGAGGCAGGAGGGCTGTGTCCCTCAGAGAGGTAGTTTCTCCTTCCCCTCCTTTACCTCCACCCGCCTGGCTCACCCTGGAACTTACAGAGAGGACGGTGGAGTAAAAGAGCAGAGCCAGCGGGGCGAGGAGGTCGTAGGTGCCTTTCTCTTGGACCTGTGGAGAGGGTGGGCAGGAGGGGTGAGGCTCATTCAGGGGGTGCAGGGCTCCCTGAAGCAGAACAGAGCAGCACTTTTGTGTTCTAATCTTCCTTTGCCCCTCCCTACCTTATTTCCTTTCTCCTTCCCTCACTTCCTTCCTCTCTTCCTCCCTCTCTCCTTCCCTGCCTCCCTCCTCCACTCCCTCCTTTTCTTTTTTCCTTCCTACTCTCACTCTCTCTTTCTTTCCTATTGAAAAGTAATATAATAACAAGACAAAATTTTGGAAAATAGAAGTTTAAAAAAAATCATTCACAATACCCCAAACTCAACCACAGCTAATGTTTCCTTATACTTCTTACACCATGCTTTCCCTCTCCATTTTCCTCCACAAAGTTGTACTCATAGTATGTATATTTTTACTCTGGATGTTTTTTATTTATAGTATTCTGTTCTGCTACATAGTCTCTAAGTCCATCTTTTTTTTTCCCCCTGGGTATGCATTTACCCGTAAATAATTTTTCTAGTTTGTTGTTTGTCTTTTAAATGTATGGAATTTTTTGATGTGCATTAATTGCAAGTGTTAATTTTTTTCTCTAAGGAATTTGCTTTTACACGTTTCAGAAGTTTTAACTACAAAGATTAAATAAATATTCATATATATTTTCTTCTTTTCTTTGACACTTCATTTTCTTAAATTAAATGTTTGAATCCATCTACAATTTCATCTGGCTTATTATGTGAGTTAGGAATCTCACTCTGTAGCTTTCCAAATGTTTAGTTAATTTTGCCCAAACCATTTAATAAATCTTACTGATACAGTTTTGGCTATGCCCTTGGAGAATACCCTTCATTTTTATTAGCTGCAATCATTTATTAATTCTGATAGATAGCAATCATTTATTAATTTTTGACATTTGAGATTATTTTCTGTTTTATATACTGTTGCAGTAAACACATTTGGGCACATTCTTTGTTCCTATAATTTGGGCTATCTATCAAGGATAGAATTCAAGAAGAAGAATCAATAGATATAAGATTATCAACATATTTCTGATATTTGAAATTTAATGCCAAATTGCTTTCCAAAGCATCATGTCATTTATAATATCATGAAGGGAGGAAACTACCAGTTTCACTATACCAGTCCCTGTGTTGATTATAATTTTTGTTAATTTGTTAGGCAAATGTTATCTCATTATGGTTTTAATTTGCATTTATTTTATGATAACCATGGCTAAATATTTTTCATATTTGTTTACAACCTCCATTTATTTTTAGTGAATCAGCTCTTGACCAGGAAAGCATTTAGATAGAGCCCAGCACATCAATACACATGTGTGTCCGTGTTTTAGAATTCTTTTGTCAAAATGCTAAGGGTTTCCTAGCCCATTCTGCAGCTTATGGGGCTTGAAGACGCAGAGAAAACCCTACCATCTTGGCTGTGCCTGGTGACCTCATTAGGCTCAAATTTAGAAGTCTCCTTCTCTTTACCCTCAAAGGAAAATGTGTCCCCCACACCTGCTACTCAGTCCATTCTACAAAACTCTCCCTGCTGGCTACATGATAGTTTATCTGGGTATTATAGTACCAGGCAAATGCTGTGGATCATGCCAGAATGATCACCTTGGGTGATAAACCCAAGATTTTATTCTTATGGGGATGGCTACCTGAGAGAGAAGGTCACATGCTTTCCCATGTGACCAGAATCCTCTTTTGGTATTCTACCACTCTCCTGGAACTCCAGCCCATCACAGTATTAGAGGCTTTCCTCCTTTCAGTCATAAAAGCCTATCTATCTGAGTTGTTGGAGGAGTCCTCAGTTTACCTTTCCAACCTTCCAATCAGTCTTCTCTTTCATTTCTTTGCCTTCACAGATCTCTCTGAGGAAAGGCATTCCTTAAAGCTCCCTCCCTTCTTTCTAATCAATATCGTGATTTATAGGCAATGCCTACCCAAAGAGGCAGCTTAAATGCAAGGCCCTGGCTCATGGTTTACACGTCCTGCTTGAAAGGACCACACCCCTTCCTAGAAACCTATCAGCAAGTACTGCTAAAACAAAACTCATGGGTTCCCAGCACCCTTGCCAAGCACCTCTGGTGGTATGTGCACCCCAGGACTGTCATTTCTTGGAAAACCTGTCCTTTTCTCTACCAGGTAGCTCCCAGCTGTGCCCTTCAGTCCCTGACCCGCGCTCACCTCACGGGTTTTCTGCAGGATCTGTTCAAGGAGGATGAGGAAGTGGCCTGGATCCCTGCTGACCAGCTCCTGTAGGCTCCAGCAGTTCAGACACAGCCCGGCTGGAAAGGGAGAAACGGGGAAGTGGTCAGTTCAGGTCTCTTCTACCACTCTCAGCCAGGGCTTGGAGAAGAAGGGAGGCTCCCTGGGGCTGCCCTGGAACATTCTTTCCTAAAACAAGAGAGTCTTGGAGAAAGTGCTGGACTGACATTGAACCCTGCCGCGCCCCATCAAGACATAACAATGGGTAATGGTAATGGTGGCCCAACATTGGGAATGTAATTAAGGGCACTGGATTATATATTTGAATGTGGTTAAAAGGGGGAAACTTTAGGTAGTATATATGTTACAAGAAGAAAAAATTTTAAAAAAATTCATGGAACTGCGCAACACAAACAGTGAACCCTAAGTTTAACCATGGACGACGGGGAGGCAGATTTGGCTCAATGGATAGAGCATCTGCCTACCATATAGGAGGTCCAGGGTTCAAACCCAGGGTCTCCTGGCCCATGTGGTGAGCTGGCCCACTCGCAGTGCTGATGCAAGCAAGGAGTGCCTTGCCATGCAGGGGAGCCCCACGCACAGAGTGCCCTGCCAGGAGAGCCACCCCACACAAAAAAAGCACAGCCTGCCCCGGAGTGGTGCCGCAGCAAGATGACGCAACAAAAAGAGACACAGATTCCCAGGGCCGCTGACGAGAATGCAAGTGGACACAGAAGAACACACAGCGAATGGACACAGAGAACAGACAATGGGGCGGGGGGAATGGAAGAGAAATAAATAAAAAGGAAATCTAATAAAAATAAAAATAAAATACGTGGGTTAGGTTTAAAAAAACAACCATGGACTACAGTTAATAGTACAATGATAAAAATGTGCTTTGATCAACTGTAATAAATGTACCATACCAATGCAAGGTGTTAATAATAGGGTGGTATTGAGAATCATGTATTTTATGCATGATAGTTCTATAAACCCACAACTTCTTTAATAATAATATGCACATATATTATTATGGATATATAATAAAAGACAAAATGACAAGTGTTCATTCCTGCAGATACACAAGGCTCGAGACACGGGGATTGGAGATCTGGGCTGGAATCCCCATTAGAGGCCAATGAACGTGACTTGGTCCCATTCCCTGTGACTCTGGAGAGCACCAGCCTCCCTTGGTTTCCCACAGTGGGTGCTGGCACCCACAGGTGCCGGAGAAATAAAGAGAGGAGGCACGGTGAGCTCCACCCCAGGATGCCAGACCAAGTCTGTGACAGCAACGGGACTTCCCAGACCTGCTGACCGTGGCACCCAGGAAGGGGAAGCTAAACTCATTCATATTTTAAATGCTACTATGAGCCCCGGGTTGCTTTGGAACTTCCCCAGGCTCTCTGACTTGGCCATCTGTTTCCCTGCACTCAGCAGGGGTAAACCCCTAAAAATGAAAAGGGTGCTCAGAGAGGACTGCGTGTGTATCAATGGGGAGGGGGGAGGGGAGCGAGAGCAGGGGGTGGAAGTGGACTGACCTTGAGTTTCATGGAGTCTAAGCCCCAGGCTCCCTCACGTGCGTGGGACCCTCCCCAAGTCCTGGAGGCCCTGAGCCATGCGTGTTGCTGGGGTCAGAGGTGTTCGTGCAATGTGCCAAAATCAGGTCACTTTGTGGTCCTTTACTTAATGATTCCCCACCCCACCCCAATTCTGTAAGCTTAGGCCCTTATCAAATCCTGGGTAGGAGGAAACTACCTGTCGGGGAGCACCCACCAAGGACCAGGGTGGGGCTTGGGCTGTGCGTACATTATCTCAGTTGAGGCTCCCACTCCCTTTCAGGAAGGTGGTTCCTGTCATTCTTATTCCCATTTCACAGATGAGGCAGGTGAGGTCCTGAGAGCTCAAGTGACTTGCACAAGGTGGTACAGTCAGTGAGAGGCCATTGTCATCTGGATCTGTCTAATTACAAAGACCTGGGAAGTCTCTCAGCAGAGGTGACATTTGAGACCTGGATGAGAGGGAGCCCGCGAGGCGCAGTTGAGGGAAAAGTTCTAGGCAGTCCTCTGGCAAGTGCAAAGGTCCTGAGGTAGGAAGGTGTTAAGAGCAGAAGTCAATGGTGACTACCCTGCCCATCTCAGGGGGTGTCAGGAAGTGAGATTTGGGGTGTGAACTATTCTTAGAAGCATGGGGAATTATCCCAATTAGGCATCAGCCTTCAGAAATACAACCGCCCCAGCCTGCAGATAGCCTCGTTTTACAGTCCCAGGGAACAGGGAGGACTCCTGCTCCCTGGGCCTCTGCTTAGATTCTCCCACGTTCTACAAGGAGGAGGGCCTGGGGCTGTGGACAGAACTAGAAACCAAGCATACAGGAGAATCCCCAATTCCCAGCTGCTTTTTTTAAAATCAGCAGTTGCAGTGTTTCCAAGAAGGTTCAATACCTTCTCCAAGGAGCTAGGTACATTCCAGTACCTGCTGAAGGAGCAAGAAACAGCCCTGAGAAGGATGCGGAAGACATCAAGGAGACACTGCCACCTTCCAAGGGCCCACTGCACCTCAGGTACTGTGCAGGCACCTGCCCAGGTGAGGTTCAGGGGCTTGCCCATGTCGAACAGCCAGTGGGAAGCCAGACTTTGAACCAGGATCTGCCAGCTTCCCTGCCTCGCCCCGTGCTCAGCACAGCCTCAGAGGCTTCCTGGAGGCCCTCAGAACACCTGCCCAGCTCCCGTGGACCTACCTGGCCAGGTGGTGGAGCCGCGGCTGAGGCTGAGCCCATGCAAGCAGCGCTCCAGGGCGTGCTGGATGCGGTCCTCCGTGCACGTCGTGGCCTCTGGCTGCATCCTGAGTCATCGCCTGCAAGGGGGGACAGACGCCGGTCAGCCTGTCCCAGCTCCTTGCCCCGACAGCACCAGGCCTCTCAGCCGTGGGATCAGCCCTACTCTAGGGCAGGCACTGTGGGTGCAGAGGAGACGGCTCAGAGCTGCCTCGGGGGGCAGGGGAGGTTTCTGGAGGTGCCGCGTCTGAGCTGCAGCCCAGAGCCTCCTGCAGCAGAACAGGAGAGAGTTCTAGGAAGCGAGGGCTGAAGATGGGAGCGCAGAGGCCAGGGGGCCCAGCCTGCCCCTGGGGCAGCAGTGCGTGCCACCTACACCCCAGGCAGTGCCCGAGGAGGCGCAGACCGCAGTGAGTGGACAGGAGGAGCCCGGGGGGAGAGTCAGAACCAACTGGGGGACGTTTCCTGAATGCTCTAGGCCTGTGCACCCCCAGCCCCCGGGGGTGGGCAGGGGGCCTTGTTCCTGGTGGGAAGCCTCGGCGATGCCCTTTGGTGAGCTGAGCAGTCCAAGGGCCAGCCAAGGCACTGGCCCAAGCTGTCTTCCTGTGCCCCTCCCACCATCAGCATCCCCCGCCCCAGCTTGGGGTGCCCAGGTCACAGGCACCTGTCTCTCCTCTGCCTTTACCTCCCCAGTTGCCCTTCTCCTTTCCTTTCTCTGACCTACAAATGAGGCTGGCAGTGACCCAGTGATCAAAGACCCTGCGTGTCCCTGTCCCTTGCCCCACTGAGTAGGGCCCGGGCTTAGCTCAGATCGGAAGGCCATGGATTGGGGATTTCAGAAGGGATCTTGGCACCATCCTGAGAGCCTCCAGTGGCACCTGCCCAGCGTCTCGGTCGCGTGTGAAGGGTTCAAGGTCCTTCAGGAACCAGGACAGGCAGCTCTGGACCGTGACGAAGCCCGGCCTCCGGCATCCCATAGCCTCGGACTCAAATCTCGACTCTGACATTTGCTAGCCACGTGACTTCGGGCAAATTCTTTTTGGGCAGCCCCGTTCTGAGCCTCAGTTTACCTCTCTGTAAAGCAGGGATAATGATGGTACTACTCTCAGGGGGTGCTGGCAAGAGTAACCGTCACAGCGGATGCACGGAGCAAGCTTTCAACACGGAGTATCTATCATGCCAATATTTGCGGCATGCCTTTGCCACAAATGCTCCTTCCGCAGGAATTTCCCTGAGCCGCCCTCTCCTAACACACCCCAGCGCTGACCAGCTATGTTCCTCGGGAACCCCAGCCGCGGGCCAGCTCTGTGGCTCTGGGCACCGGCCAGGAAACCGGAAGCAAAAGCACAGGGCTGAGCCATGCAAACAACATGCAAATTGAGAGGAAATCCTCTAGCCCAAATCCAGCGGCAGGGCTGAAGCCTTCAGCTTCCCAAGCCCCCCTCCAACCCCAGCACAACCTCCTACTCTCCCAGCTGGAGAAGAACCACACGAAGGTGAAAGACCAGCCCTCTGCGAGCATTTCAGTGATGCGCCGGTGGGCGGCGTGTCCGCGGCTGGGCAGGTGCCGGCATAGGGAGCACGTGACTAAAGCAGGCGGGCTCCTTGGTGGGCGAGACAGACGTGACACAGCTGAACGCACAGTGAAAGGCCGTCAGCTCAGGCGATGCATGCTATGAAGAAAGGGGATGGGCAGGGAGGGGGACGAACGGAGACCCACCCGAGGGTCTTGGGAGGCCAGGGAAGCCCCACGCCCAGGAGAAGGGACATTGGAGCTAGATGAGAAAGCCAGGAGGAAAACACTCTGAAGTTCTAAAAGTCACCAGTATGGGGGTCCGCCATCTCCCTGGCGGGCTTGTTGGGTGGTGTCAGTTCAGAACTGGCAAAGCTACTCCCGCCCCCCATACCCACTGGCATAAGAAGACTGAGAAGAGAAAAGGGGCTGCCAGCCATTCGGGAAGGGCTCTCCTTTTTCTCCCCAAAGCCACGTGCAGAGGGGCTTTAAGAGAATCCCTTCTGACGACGGGGATGTCACCAGGTGGAGGTCCGCACACTTTGCTCCTCCGCTCACGACCCACTCAGCCAGCCAACTTGCCCATCTGCTCGTGTGCTACCTGAGAACGACGGCGGGGCAGAGAGGAGGCACGGGAGGGGCAGCTTGCCGCCCACCTCTTGGGCAAGGCAAGGACGTGAGCTCTCTGTGGGGGGGTGGGTACTAGGAACAAAAGCTGGGCTTGAGCTATTCCACCCTAAAGTGCCACCAGCAGGGTGAGGGAGCTTTAGTGGTCAGAGGCTGGGGGCTGGACCACCTTTGGGAGAAGCTGGACAGGGAGGGATGGAGAGATGGGAAACTCACGGCACGGAGAAGTGAAACACCATGCCTAAAATCACACAGCCAGGAGGTGGCAAAGCCAGGATATGCTCCCGGGGAATCTGGCTCTTAATCCCTACAGCACAATGCCTCTGATGCAGTTACTGGGAGAAAAAGAAAACCAAGTCATGTCTCCACCGCAGCAAGGGAAGACTCAGTTACCTATAACAGGCTCTTGTTTTAAGAGATCTAGGCTCCAACATGCTGGGAAACTTGACCTCACCATGTTTGTCCACACCAGCTGCCACCACAGCCCCGCCTCCCCCAGTGCGAGGTATGTGCCCAGAGAGGGGACACTGCACAGGAAGCACTCCCTGGGCTGAACCACGCAGTGACCACTGTGGCAGCTCACCCGGCATCCTCTTGCTCGAGCAAGGGCTGCCCTGAGTGAAGTGGACGTTCCGCTCGGCCCATGCTGCGATGGGCGAGTCGGTCGTGCCAGCTGGCAGGAATGAGTCACCCCGCCTTCCAACTGCTACCCACATTGTAACTGATGCAAACCCAAGATACAAATGAACACCACCCCTGCACCCTCCTTTCCTTAAGGGGCGCAGAACACAGCGTCCTGGGGCGGCCTGCTCCCTGGCGCATCTTGCAATGCCTCCACTCCCATGACTTCTCCTCCCCTTCTCCGTTCCCCCATGTGACTCTCCCATCTCCTGGCCTGTGTCCCCTCCCCTTCAATGGAGACAACCACAGTAGGGACTGATTCCCTCAAGGCACCGGGCAGGGCCTGTGGCCACCTAGAGCTTGCTGAGTGCTTCTTAGAGGCAGGATCTGCCCAAGGCACTGGGTGCTGGGAGCCCAAGGGAAGTGGGACACTCAGCTGTAGGGCTCTCAGCTGCCCTGGGGGCTACATGCAGCACCCCGGGCGTCCCCCAGCCTTTGGCATGCTCATTTCCGTTGGATGACTCAGTCATCAGCCGTTTCTGGTGACTTGTCAGCAGAATCCTACTGGCTTTGGGGTCGGGGGTGATAGGGGAGAAGGTGGGACCCTCTCCCTCTAGGATGCCCTTTTGCAAAAGCCTGGCAGGCAAGGCCTGCTTGCCCTGGCAGCCCACTCCCCATCCCCCGCCCCACCTTGCTGTGTCCCACGAGGAGCTCAGGTTGTGAAATTCCCAGCTGCTGCTCGGAATGCTCCTCCCACCCGCACGGCAGCGCAGTGTTGAAACTGTCAACACTGGGGCTGGCCCGACCTTCAAGTTCCTCTTCTGAGCCAGTAAGCACTCATAGTCTTTTCTGGGGACCCTGGACAGAGCAGAGAGACTGGAAGTGGGGAGGAGGGACACTGGAGGGCACGGAGGGAGGCAGGCCTGCTTCCACTTCCTTTTTCCTATGCCGACACCACCCCATGATGCAAGAGAAGGGCCATTTTCTCCAAGGTGCAGGGCTAGTCAGAGGCACAGTTCTGTCTGGACTCAGTAACTTTGGGGGGCAGGGAGGGAAGATTCTTTTCTTGGGTGGGGGGTGTTTCTCAAATCCGAAGGGCAGAATTGGAGAGCCCACATCTCACAGGAAGGAGGTATGGGCCTCCAGGACCTGGCTGGCAGCCCACACTGCTTCCCAGGTATTCTGGAATATTCCAAGCTCATCCTCAATTCCACAGGTGGGAGTAAAAGCAGCTCCAAGGCAGGTGGTCCAGTGCCAACACTCTCGCCCCTGCCTCAGGCCTGGGGCCCCCCTTCCGCTCCCCATAACCATCGTTCCCAGTGGCTTGACTTTCCCCTGTCTGCCCCCACTCTTCTCCTTGCCAGTGCTTATAGCAGACACTCTTCTGTGACCTAATAAAAAAATTCTCACTTCTAGTTCAGGAGGAAGACTCCAGAAACTAAAGAGATTGGTTGCCTATGGGAGGTAGGGTTGGGAAAAGTGTGGAAAGAAGAGGGAGTGGGACCCATCTTCTAGAGGGATGAGGAGGGGCATCCTTCTCTAAGGATACCTTTTTGATTAGCATGACTCTTAGAACCACAGCAAAGTTTTACATACCCCAAATTAAAGAAATAATTCAAATCAACCAGGATATGGAGGGGAGAGTGTGGACCAAAAATGTGATATATACAATAAACAATTAACTGTGTTACAAATGATTAACATAACCACATTGAAGGGAACAGGGAAGGAAAGAACTAACTTAAGTAACTTTGGAAAACAGAACTTTGGCTATCGTAAGGCTAGAGACCGAAAGAATGGTATGCAAATACTGTTTTCTAGCTATTAAATCTGTTTCTCACAGGGATCTGGGTTAACAATTCTGAAACTTCTTTTTGTGCCTACTAGGATTGAAAAATAAGTAAATATATCATAGGAAATCAGAGACAGGTTTCTCACTGTTGGAGAAAGAAGTTCCAAACAAGGAAAGGGGGAAGGCTAGAAAGAATCTTGGAATGTTGAACAGGAACGGGAGGCATTGGTGCAAACTCAGGTTTTTAGTGTGCATAGAGATAAATATATAATAGAAATAGATATACACATATATTTCCTAATTCTGTTCGCTGAGAGGGCCTAGGAGAAATGACATCCCAGTAGCTATGAGCACACCGACCCACCATTCAGATCTTGGTTTCTAAATACCATTCTCCAGGAAGTGGACTTGGCCCAGTGGATAGGGCGTCGGCTTACCACATGGGAGGTCCACGGTTCAAACCCCGTGCCTCCTTGACCCGTGTGGAGCTGGCTCATACACAGTGCTGATGTGCACAAGGAGTGCCCTGCCATGCAGGGGTGTCCCCGCGTAGGGGAGCCCCACACGCAAGGAGTGCGCCCGTAAGGAGAGCCGCCCAGCGCGAAAGAAAGCGCAGCCTGCCCAGGAATGGTGCCGCACACATGGAGAGCTGACACAAGATGACACAAATCTGTGTTTCTTAAAACACAGATTCTTGGTGCCAGTGATAAGGATAAAAGCAGTCACAGAAGAACACACAGCAAATGGACACAGAGAGCAGAAAACTGGGGGGGGGGGGGTGTGGGGAAGGGGAGAGAAGTAAGTAAATAAATAAATCTTTTTAAAAAAATACCATTCTCCAATAAACGGAACTAGGGCTCCTTGGAGGAATGATTAATTCTAGGACTGGGGCAAGGAAATATACAAGATGAGCCTGGAGCAGTTTGTAGAGCCAAAAAATAAGTCATACTCAAAAAAGGATGGGACTTGCCAAAAGGACACAGAAGCTAACTTGAAAGAGCCTCCAATGACCAAAACTGGGACAATTTGAACAAAAAGTGAATAACAATGGTGTTGAATTATAATCCATTGAATTAAAGAAATACCCATAAGTCCATCCTGATATTATAAATAACTGAATATGTAAATAAACGGAAGAGAAGGGACAGTGCTTCTTTACAAGAGAATTCCAATGGGTAAACGTAGAAGGAATGAGAATAATATAAAGTCACCATTGGGGCAGACGCCACAAGAATAAATGTTACAGGCAAGATCAACAGATGGGCGCTAAAATCTGTGGTTGGAAATCTGAGGGGAAATAGGATATTTGCATAGTCTTGGAGTATTTCCCCAAGATATTTTTCGATGACAATGGAAAAATACAATAACTTTACACTAGAGATACCTAGCAGGCAACACTAACAATGAGATCAGGGTTGGCAACCCTAGTAAAAACCTATATCAACATCATGTACCTCCTGATAGATGCACTGAGAAGACACCACATTATTTGTGCGTGATTTGGCATACTCTTGCCAAAAATGCATCCTCAGTCCAATCATATGAAAACATCATTCAAAATCCAACTGAGAAACATCCTATAAAATAACTGACTAGTACTCATCAAAAATGTCAAAGTTGTGAAAGAGAAGGGAAGACTGAGGAACTGTCACAGACTGGGGGAGACTAAATGCAGTGTGGGGTCGCGGATTGGATTCTGGAACCCAAAAGGGACCATTCAGGGAAAAATTGCTAAACTTCACATAGGGTCTGTTTAGTTAGCTGCATTGTTTGGAAGATGATTTCCTGGTTTTAATAACTGTATTACGTTTATGTCAGTCGCTAGCCTTAGGGGATGCTGAGTGGAGGGCATTGGTGAACTCTCTGTGCTGTTTTTGCAACTTTTCTGTACATCTAAACATATTTCAAAATAAAAAGTTAAAAGAAAAGAAATCATCAGTTTAAAGGGAAAACGTTTTATTCCCCCTTCATTAGGTCTGATACCCTGTCACAGCCAGGGCTATGGAAATAAGAACGTGAAAGAGACATCATCCACAAGCCCAAGGAAGCTTGCAGTCTGGCAGAGGGAGAGGGAAGGGGAGACGCAGAGACAAGTAGGCTGCTCAGCGTAGAGCCAGGGGCCTAGGAGAGTCTCTGCACAGGGCTCAGTGGGACCCAGGGAGGGTCAAGTCCATCTACCTGGGTGGAGAGAGGGAGGGGCTGGGAAGAGAAGCTTCGCTGTCTGACCTCACTTAAAAAACAGAGAGGTTGGCAGTTCCTCTGAAAGCTAAGTAGAGAACTACCACATGACCTGGCAACCCCACTTCTAGGCATGAAATAATTGAAAGCAGGGACCTGAACAGATCTTTGCACACTGATGTTCATAGCAGCATTATTTACAATTCCCAAAAGATGGAAGCAACCCAAGCGTCTATCAACTGATGACTGGATAAACCAAATGCGGAATATACATACAGTGAAGTATCATTCAGGAATGAAAAGGAATGAAGTTCTGATACATGTGACAACAGGGATGAAGCTTGAAGACAAGAGCAAATAGTGGCAAGTGGATGTGGCTCCAGTGATTGGGCTTCCGCCTACCACATGGGAGCTCCCGGGTTCAGTTCCCGGTGCCTCCTGGAGAAGGCGAGCTGACTCAATAAGGTGATGCAACAAAGAGACATAAAGAGGAAAGGCAATGAGAGACACGAAGAGGAAAGGTAATGAGAGACACAACAAACCAGGGAGCTCAGGTGGCTCAAGTGACTGCGTGCCCTTCTCCCAAATGGGAGGTCCCAGGTTCGGTTCCTGGTGCATCCTAAAGAGAAGATGAGCAGACACAGAAAGCACACAGCAAATGGATACTGAGAGCAGACAGCGACAGTAAACAATGAGGGGGGTGGGAATAAATAAATAAATAATAAAATCTTTTTAAATAGTAGTGTATGGATCTCACTGACATGAA
Organism: Dasypus novemcinctus; assembly: GCF_030445035.2. Taxonomy (NCBI): domain Eukaryota; kingdom Metazoa; phylum Chordata; class Mammalia; order Cingulata; family Dasypodidae; genus Dasypus; species Dasypus novemcinctus. The sequence continues at coordinate 24,048,330 of NC_080693.1, read as the reverse complement.
ACAATTAGAATAAGCAAAGCCATAGAGTCAGATACTAGAATACAAGTTACCAGGGCCTGGGGTGGGGATAAAGGGTGGGGAGTTCGTGCGCAGTGGGTACAGAATTTCCGTTTGTGGTAATGGATGCACAACACTGTGAGCGTAATTAACACCAATGAATTATAGATTTGAATGTGGTTAAAAGGGGAAATTTTAGGCGGTATGTATGTTCCTAGAATTAAAAAATTAAAACAAACAAATGGTCAGGACTGTACAACACAAATTTACATTAGGCACCGTAATGCAAGCTATGGACTATAGTTCTTAGTACAGTTATAACAATAGCCCTTCATCACTTGTAACAAACGCACCACGTCAATGCCAGGTGTTAATAACGGGAGCAGGGAACTCGGTGTTTTCTGCATGAGTCTGAGAACCTACAGCTTTTCTAAAAAGAAAATTATTTAAAAATGTTAATAATAGGGAAAACTGTGTGTGGGCAGGGGTATACTTTCTGCGGGACTTTTTTTTCTGTAAACCTACAAATTTTTAAAAGTCCGTAAAACAAATGTTTTAAATTAAAAAAAAAAGATGACTTGCTTAAAACAAAAGGCTTAAATAAAAAACAATAGGGACGGTTTCCTTAAAACAAATCTTTTTAATTAAAAAAAAACTCAAAACAGCCAGGGGTGGTTTGCCAGAGAGATGGGGACAGGGAAGGGAGCACTGAGGGATGAGAGAACACGGTGAAGGTCAAGGGCACAGCTCAAGGGCAGGCCTGGCCAGGCTGGAGCCGGGGGAGGGCAGAGCCCACCGAGAGCCCAGCTCAGGGCCCTGGAGCTCAGCAGCGGGTTGAGGGGACCCACTCAAGGCGGGCGCCCTGGAGCTCAGCAGCGGGTTGAGGGGACCCACTCAAGGCGGGCGCGGAGCCCAGGCACACTCGAGCCTGGCGGAGATGGCTGCCACCAGGGGGCCTCGGGCAGGTTTCCCGGCTGGCAGCTGGGCGCTCCCACCCCTCTCCCCAGCCATACTGGGCAGTTTCGTCCCCAGAGCTCAGCAGTGACTTCTGGAGAAAACGGTACCGTCTGGCTTCTGAAGGAAGTGGGGTGGGACTTGGGGAGGCTGGGCCCAGTCCTGGAACCCTCTCCTGCTAAGGGACACCAGGGCATTTGCGTTCCCAATGGTAAGTAAGGGCCGGGGCTCTCCACCGCCTGAAGTCCCTCTCTGGGCGGTTGATCCAGGGCCTCGCCGCCTTTCAGGTACTTGTTTAAAGCTGTTATTTCATGTGTCACCACCAAAGCAGGGCTGGCCGCCTCCAAATCCTAAACTGGGATTGAGAATCTCTGAGGTTCTCGGGGAGCCTAAGGCTTCTCTGTGGGAATGTTTAAACCAGGTTTACCTTTTGAAGGCAATCTGGAAAACGTTCATAATTCACACACTCTGGAACACCTTGATGACCACCGTATAACCAAATATTAACATGTGATCCTGCGCCCAGTTTGCAGTCGCGTCTTCCACTGCATTGGTGTCACCTAAAAATGGCTTTTTCTTTCCTTCATTTTTTCATATATTTATAAATTTTTTTAAAAAGATACTTAGATTACATAAATGTTACAGTAAAAATACAGGGGATTCCCATATGCCCTGCTCCCTACCCCACCCACGTTTTTCTACATTAACAACAACCTTTATTAGTGTGGGACATTTGTTACAATTGAGGAACACATTTTGGAACATTGCCACTAAGTGTGAATTGTAATTTACAGTCTCTCCCACACATTTTTGTAAGTTATAACAAGATATATAACGGCCTGTATCTGTCATTGCAATGTCATTCAGGACAATTCCCAAATCTAGAAAATGCCCCCAAATTACACTTATTTTTCCCCGCTCCCCCCCCCCCTCAGAACCTCCAGTGCCCACTGCCTCCATATCAGTGATAAAAGTTCTTCCATTGCTAGAACCACAATAAGTCAGTAGTAGAATAACAGTAGTCTACTCTAGTCCACCGTTCATTCCCCAGTCCTGAGGATCCTGGGATGGTGATGTCCTCTCTGCCTCTAGTGGAGAGGGGGTTTAGCAGGGCATCACTTTTAATGCTCATTGTGTACCATGGGGTCTGCGTGAGCTCAAGGTTGAGCACAATGAGTTAAAATATGAAAAGTGTTTAGAATAGTGCCTGGCCATAACACTGATAAATGTAATCTATTACCTAACAGGGTGCTTTGTTCACATACAAATATCTGCTGCGTGGCTCCAGATGACTTTGGGATTGGGCCAAGAAATCATCAAACACTTCCTGGATGATTCTGATGCACCATCAGTCTTGGAAAGCAGTTTTCTAATAAATGCACACACACACTTTCGCACATTCACACTCATATACTCACTTGCATATTCACACAATCTTGCACGCACATACACAAGTACACACTAAACTATAAGGTTAGGAAGGGATCTTAGAGACTAGTACAGCCTTCCCATTCTACAAAGAGAAAAATGGAGGCTCTGAAAAGTCTTGCTCAGATTAGATAGTAGCAAATCTATATCTCAAACCTGAGACTAGAACCCCAGGATAGTCCCAGAACCTTCTTGCTTGAATGGAGATCAGACTCTCTGCTGACCAGCAATGAGTGATCTTCTCAGCTTATTTCCTCAAGGTTATTTTTGGTATACCTTTTAAATTTTCTGCCAATTTTATTGGTCTGTTTAGGTTTTCCACTTCTTCACATGTCAACTTTGGTAATTTATGTTTTCTGATACCATTCATTTTCATCAAGATTTAAAAATTCCTTAGCAGGGAAGCAGATGTGGCTCAAGTGATAGAGAGTCTGTCTAGCATATGGAGGGTCCAGGGTTCTATCCCCAGGGCCTCCTGACCCATGTGGTAAGCAGGCCCACACACAGTACTGCCGCATGCAAGGAGTGCTGTGCCATTCAGGGGTGCCCCATGTGCAAGGAGTGCACCCCACAAGGAGAGCCACCCCATGTGAAAGAAGTGCAGCCTGCCCAGGAGTGGCGCTGCACACACAGAGAGCTGACACAGTAAGATGACACAACAACAACAACAACGAAAAGAGACGCAGTTTCCCAGTGCCGCCAGATAATGCAAGCAGACGCAGAAGAACACACAGCAAATGGACATAGAGAGCAGACAACTGGGGGGAAGGGGAGAAAAAGAAAGAGAATCTTTATAAAATAAAAAATAAAAATTCATTAGCAGAGATCTAGATCCAAAATTCCTATATAATTTCTTAGCTCTTTCTGAAACTGTGTGTATTAGTCTGCCAAAGGGGTGCCAATGTAAAGTACCAGACAGCTGTTGGCTTTCATAATGGGGATTTATTTGAGGTAAAAGCCTACAGTCCCAAGGTCATGGAAAGTCCAACTCAAGGCAACACAAGAGGTGCTTTCTCACCAGAGTCGGCTGCCACGTGTTGAAGCAAGATGGCGGCCATCCCTGCTTGGTGTCTCCTTCCCCACAGGCTTCCCCTTTCTCTTGAGCTCCGTGGCCCCAGCCTCTTGAGGCTTCGTGCTGAAGTGATCCTGTAGTCCTCGCTCTCCTGGCACAGGGCTTGTTTCTTTCCAGGCCTTCTTTATCAGTCTCAGCTGGTCTGCTCTTTTCCCAATTTCAGCTGTAAGTTATCGGGCAAAAAATGGCTCCTCTCTCCCTGGGGCCTCCCTTCTGTCACATGGCAGGAGCAAAAATGACAGAGTTCTCTCTTCCTGTGTCTGCCTGAGTGCCCGTTTATATCAGACCCAGAAGGGGGCAGTGACTCAACCTGAGTCAAGGCCACTGATGTAGTTGAATCATCATCATCATCAAAAAAAAAAATCCCTAGGTAACTAATCAGAGGCCCCTCGACTGAATTTAATGCAATCAAAGGGTATCACACCCAGGGGAATAGATTAGTTTACAAACAAAATCTTTCTCTTTTGGGGGTTCATAAAAAAATCTCAAACTGTCACACTGTGGTTATAGGCCCTCTCCTCATCTTAGAGTTATAAATCGTGCTTTCTTCTAAAATGCAGGTACAGATTTGCAGTAAATATTTTTAAACTATGTGATAATTCTTTAAATAATGACTTTTGACATTTACATTAAACTTAATAAGTATGATAATAGCAGTTTTTGGATAGTGACTTTAAGTTTGATTTATTTCATTGTTCACAGCTATTTTTTTGTCTTTGCACCATGCCATTCTTATTTATGAGTTCTTTATTTTGATTCATTTCTTGCCTAGCTAGAGTACTTCGAGTAATTTCAGGATGAATGTGTGGGTGGTGTACTTTCTGAGACTTTATATGTCACATGTCATTTGTTGAGGCTCATTATGAATTATATGGCTTTGTCAGGTATAGAATTGGCATAATTCACAATTTTCATCTTCAATATGTTTATAGAAATCCAAGGTAATAAACTGAAAAGTGACTATTACAAGGAACAGAATTTAGTAATGTGGTTTGGTATATAATTAATATAGAAATTAGTAGCCTTCAATTATACAAATAAAGAATAGTTAGAAATTGTGATGAAAAAGACTTCATTTGTAATAGCAACGAAAAGATTGAAAGAAGGGGAAAAAATAAACTTTAAAACTATGTGGGAATAGATGTGGCTCAAGCTGTTGGCTTCCCACATGGGAGGTCCCAGGTTTGGTTCCCAGTGCCTCCCCACCCCCCAAAAAAGAGAAGACAAGCAGACAGACAAGGGAGCCATCTTGGCAGGGGGGTTGGGGGATGGATAAATATATATAAAACTAAGCAAGATTTTAATGAAGAAAAACTTTTCAGAGACCCAAAAGAAGAAAGAATAAATAACTGCCTGTTCTGTTGTTGAATAGGAAGGTTCAGTATGAAAAAGATTTAACTGATGTCTTTGTGATATGATATAGGAATAGAGGTATCAATTCTCCATAAATTAATCCATATATTCAACATGATGCCAATAAAAATACCAAAGGCTGGCAAGTATTGAGTGGCTATTCTATGGCAGTTACTCTCATGGGCACTTTCACATGATCACCCCCTTTAATGAGCATAATCACCCCATGACTTGATCACCATCAGCCCCAATTCCTGCCCAAGTGGTCAGCGTTCCCGTGGCCTGAGCTGGAAGCCCATCCAAAGTTGGCCTGATCCCCACAGCCCACGTTCCTTCTTCTGCCATGTTCATAATTATTAACCTCCCCTGTTTTCTAGACCCTCAAAAGGCTAAGTATGCTGTTTCACTTCTCTTATCACTTGAAGCTTCCAAGACAACTCGCACAAAAATTGCCTAGAATTCCATTTTTGGTGACTCAGTCTCCATAGGTTAAAGTTTGCTCACGTACTCCATCGTAGCTGATTTTTCAAGATGTAAGATGCCTGGAGGGCCATTTAGCCACCCAAGGAGTCTGTTGCGCCATCAGTGGTCTAGTGGGCAGCAGGAGGGCTCCAGGGCCAGCAGAGGAGGAAATGTGAAAAGGTGGGTGGGAGGGAGGAGACTGAAGCACGAGGGAGAACCGCCAAGGGAGCGTAGGCAAGCTTTCTGCCCCCTCCCCAGTGTGGCTCCTGCTCTTCTTTACCAAGGAAAGGGCGCAGGAGGCATAGCGGAGTAGGCGGAAACACCGATGTTGCAGTTAAGACCAAGAAGGAGTGGGGTGAGGAATGGGGGCGGGGAGGAGCAGGACGCTAGCACGTACGCAGCACGCACGCACCAGATGCCGTGCTCAGGGCTTGACGCACATTATCTCCTTCACTCTGAACAGACCTATAAAACCTCGTACGTACCAAGACGCGGAAAGTGCAGCTCCTGGTGGCTAAACGACTTGCCCAAGGTCACACAGCTGGCACGAAGGATAGGCAGGTTTTAAACCCAGGTCTGACTCCCCTCTACACAGGTGTGGTAGTTTGAATCTTTTGTGGACCCCAGAAAATTGTGTTCTTAAATTCATCCTCTCCTGTGGGTGCGAACCTCTTGTCGAGGAGACCCTTTCGTTAGGTTAGAACCAGTTAAGGGCCGTTTGATTGGATGACTTCAGGAAGGGGTTGCCCAGCGTGGGTCTTAATGTTCCTGTTGGAGCCTGTATCAACAGGTTTGAACATACAGAGAAAGAGGTTGCAGAATCAGAAAGAAATCCCCAGAAGCTGAGAGAGAAGCACCCAGGAGCCAGAAGCTGAAATCAACAGAACACAGAAGCAGAGAGGAAGCCACCGAGCCAGAAGCTGAAAGCAACGAGGCCTGGAGGAGAGGGGAGAGAGAAGTGGACCCTGCCTTGGGCCTCACCATGCAAGAGACGAATCCAGGACCACCAGGAACCAGTCGTCAGGGAGAAAAGCATTTTCACAGCCTCAGAACTGTCAGCTTATACGTTAATAAATCCCCATTGTAAAAACCAATCCATTTCTGGTATGTTGCTTCGGCAGCCTTTAGCTGCCAGAGGCAATCATCTGCAAGAGCGCTGAGAAGAAAAGAGAATCCATGATGTTGCCTTTGTATATAATAACTATAAAAATAGCAGCAGATACCATGTGTTTAGGGACTCTGCTAAGTGATAAGAGGTAGGCACTCTCTTATTCCCATTCTACATTATTCCCATTAACCATAATGACTGATTAAAGTTTGGACCCCAAATGAATGGGCATTTTTGGGGATCCTTGATCCCCTTTTGTCTTTTTTTTTTAATGAAGATTGATGGGTCACAGGCCCATCCACTGAGATGGAGGAAGCCTGGGGAGAAGATGATCTGGGAGGGAAATAGAGTTCTGTTCGTCCAAGTAACAGTGGAGAAGCCCATTTTGGTTTCAGTGGAGACGTCTGTGCTGGAGCTCTAAATCTGGGAAATGGCAACTTAGCAGCCAAAGCCACAGAACCTTGTGAAGAGAGAAGAATGGGGAACCATGGGCTCAGCCCCGGGGCACTCTAAAATTAGGAGACAGCACCCAAAGAACCAGCAGAAGGAGATTGAGAAGGAGCAATTCATGAAGGCAGAGGAGAACATGACGTCCCAGAAATCTGAAACAAAAGTGATTCCAAGAGGGCATGGAATGCTGCTGGAAGATCAGTAAAATGAAGGCAGAGAATTGACCATTGGATTTGGTGACGTGGGTTTTTTGGCTGACCTTGGAAGAATAAATGTGGGGTGAGACGACCTGATGGAATAGGCTGAGGAGAGAACAGCAGGTGGCAGAGAAGCCGCTTCTTGAGAAGTTTTGCCTAGAAGTGCTTGTGTCTGGTCATTGTGACCCAAAGGTCCTTAAGATGCTTCCAGTTATTTTTCTGAAGGATTTATCTACTTCTAAAGAAAAATGTCACCTAGATGGTCACGTACCAATGTGTTAACCAGGATTATCTCCTGAGAGACAAACTTAAATTTTAAAATTTCTACAATAATACATAGTGCCTTCATCACATAAATAGTAGGTATTAAGTATATAAAATGAGAAAATAGTCTGGGAAGATGGAGAAGATATACTTTTCCCTATTCCTCTTGCTAAATTCAGCTACAAACCCTGGATTACACGTAAAACAAACATAAAATATTCTGAAAGGTGGGGAGAAGAAGGCAGACTGGCCAGGGACCTTGGGATCCAAGGAACAACAGGATGGGGAATGTCCTAGGTTTTCTTTTTGCCTCATATATCCAAGACTAGGAGCTGAAGAGCCAACAACCTGGAAACATAATGGGAGCAGACAAAAAAGTCAATCCCCCCAAAGCCTTCTCTCCTTAGCCCAAGGACCAAGAAAGGGATAGTTTAGCAAGACAGAAAACTTTAAGACAATAGTCAGCCAAACAACATAGAAAAACACCTGCCCCACCTCCACCAGCAAAGGCCAAATAAGGGAGCGTCTCAAGGGAAATCCAAAAATACAGTGGACTGAGTGAAAATGAATATACAACTTGCCAAAATTTGTGGGACACAGCTAATTCTGAGAGGGAAATGTATATCACTAAATGCATACAGTAGAAAAGAGAAAAAGTCTCAAATCAATACCTAAGCTCCCACCTTAAGAACCTAGAAAAAGAACATAAAAATAAATCCAAAGCAAGCAAAGAAAGGAAATAACACAGATGAAAGCAGAAATCTGTGAAATTGAAAACGGAAAAAACAAGAGAAAATTAATGAAACGAAGAGCTAGTTCTTTGAAAAGATCAGTAATATTAACAAACCTTTGGCAAGAGTGACAAAGGAAAAAAGAGAGAAGACACAAATTACCAATATCCATAACGAAACAGAGGATATCACTACAGACCCTGCAGACATCAAAAGCATACTAAAGGAATACTATGAACAGCTCTACACACATAAACTTGACAACTTGGATAAAATGGACCAAACCTTGAAAAACATGATCTACCATGACTTGTTCAATATGAAATAAATAATTTAGCCATGAACTATGAAGAAAATTGAATTAATAATTTTTAAACTCCTAATAAAGAAAACTGCAGGCCTAAATTGATTCACTGGGAAATTCTAACAAATGTTTAAAGAAGAAAGTAACACACATTCTCTTCCAGAAAATAGAGAGAAGGGAATACTGCCCAACTCATTTGATGAGGCTAGTATTACCTGATGCTGAACCAGACAAAAGCAATATTAAAAATAAAACTATGGACCATATGCCTCATGAATATAGATGAAAAAAATCTTAAAATATTATCAAATACAATTCAGTTACATATAAAAAGAATTATACACCATGACCAAGTAGGGTTTACTCCAGGAATGCAAGGCTGGTTCAATATATGAAAATCAACACCCATTTATGGTTAAAAAAAAAAAAAGGCAACCTGAGAGCCCCTGTGGAGACGACGATAGGCTGCACCTTGAATGTATTGATGTCAATATCCTGATGTGATGTTGTACTAGAGTTTTGCAAGATGTTATCATTGGGCAAACTGGGTAAAGGTTTCATGGGCTCTCTCTGTATTATTTCTTAGAATTAGAACTGCATATGGAATCTACAATGACCTCAAAATGAATAGTTTAGTTAAAAAACAAAAAAAATTAGAAAACCATTAAAAAGATAAGCATGTTTCTTAACCACCCACAATAACCACAGCCAATATTCAGATTTCTATCCTTTTAAATATCATTCTTTGCTTTCTTTTCAAAAACCACTCAAATAACACGAATATATTTTCCTCATAAAAGAGTTAGGACGTATTCAGTAGTCTACCCAAAAGGAGGACTTTGGCTGCCAGGCGTGAAGATGTAATTGGCACTGGATGAGCCCTCCTCCCATAAACAACTATGAGACTGGTCAAAATAGATGAAGCAACTGCTTACAGACATTGGGCAACAGACAACACAAGACTGTGATGTCTGAGGAAGGGAAATTCATGAGGCGGGCCCCTTAAATGCCCGGGTTTTGGCTTGAAAGTGCTTTCTAGACTGTGGAGCACAGACGCAGAGCTCAAGCTGAGCATAAAGGTCTTCCTGAGTTGAGGAGACAGAAATTGGAGTTTGGGGCGCCAGTGTTGGCTAGAATTTGTGAGGCAGGGTACTAGAAAAGAGGGAAAAGTGAAAAAGCAGAACTAGAGGAATCTGGATAGGGGTCCTTTTGAGGTTTTGGCTGAATACTAAACTGTACCTGTGCAGGGAAAGACCTTGTAAGTTCTGGAAGAAGCAGCGACTGGAAATCCATGAATTGAATAATGGCTCAGAAGTTTGCACAGACAGTGAGGGGAGACATGGGAGTTCCAGCTAGGCAGAGCGGAGAACCATCATTGAATCAGCATTCAACTGAGACCCTAGAAAGGCAATGCTTGAGGACCAGAGTCGCCCTAGCTCTTGACACATGTGCTATTAGTATTGGCTTAAAAAAACTCTTGGAAGAGGAGTGCTTATCCACCTGTAAATTACCTGCTTGCCAGAAAAAAATTCAACAATATGATACTGCTACAGTAGAATAGCTAAAGTTAAAAAGATTAACAGTACCAAGTTGGCAAGGATGTGAAGCAACCAGGATTTTTAATGCATTATTGGCAGAAGCATAATATGGTCCAAACACATTTTGCAAATGAGTTTGACAGTTTCATAAAGTTAAACCAATACTTACCCTTTGACCCAGTAATTCCATTCGATTATTTAGGCAAAATAAATGTCAACTTGTGTAAGAAGTTCAAAGCAGCTTTATTTATAATAACCCCAAACTGTAAACCCGTTCCATCAATGGAAGTGATACATATTTTTTGTTATAGTCATACAACAGATTATCACTCAGTGGTTCAAGGAATAAAAAGAAACAAACTGGGAGCTGATGTGGCTCAAGCTGTTGGGCGCCTGCTTCCCACATTGGAGCACCTGGGTTCAGTTCCCTGGTGCCTCCTAAAAACAAACAAACAAACCAAAAAAAAAAAAAAAGCAACAAGAAGACAAACATACAACAAAAACTTTCCAATCTCAACTACTCCCAAACATACCAATTCAGTGGGATTAACTGCATTCACAATATTGTTAAACATTTGCCACTTTCCTTTACTAAAATTTTACCATCTCCCAAACAGAAACCTATACCTGTTTGGTATTAACTCCCCATTTCCCCTGCCCCCACCACTGCTGGTAACATGTACTCTACTTTCTGTCTCTATGAGCTTGCATATTCTACCATATTTTTTTTAGGAAATATGCTTGGCAATATTGTGTTCAAGAACTGTGATTTACGCTATATGCCATTCCCTAGTAAGGGACCATGACATTATATTGGGCCTCAAATTTCGGGGAGTTCTGGATCACAGAGTGTTTCAACAATGGCAAAGGAGGAATACTGGTATGGGATACCAATGACAGGTGATATATGGCTGACAGGGAGCTATACAGAACATATGTCCAGGGTGCATGGTAATGATTGGAATGGTGGCAACAATTGGAAACCACAGCAGGGGGGGTACTGGGTTCCTGGCCAGTGGTGCTCTGTCGTGGTCCCTAGGGGAGCAGCGACAGTCTCCCAGGTACAGCGGCGGGGACCGGGAGGGAGTGAGGGTTCAACGGTGAGCCCCTGATGCTAATGACTATGCTTGTGAGCTGATAAACCTAAAATAAGAACAAGGCCTAGAGCAACATTGTGCCTGGGAATTTCCTCCTGTCAGCCTTCATGTTACTCAAATGTGGCCAGTCTCGAAGCCAAACTCAGCATGTAAATGCAATGCCTTCCCTCCAGCGTGGGACATGACACCCGGGGATGAGCCTCCCTGGCAACGAGGGACCACTATCAAATACCAACTGATGATGCAACTGGAAAAGGACCTTATACGGAAGGTTCAATGCGGATCAGCAGAATATCCATGTCTACATAAAATACCATGACTTTAAAATGCTGTTTGACCTAAAGTAAGGGGGAAATGGAAAGGAGAAATGAGTTTATATGGCTACGAGTTTCTAAAAAAGAGTCTGGAGGCTGGCAGAAGGATTGCCCTCATGCACAACTGAGCAGAGTCAGAGAGACAGATAAAGCAGATACAACCCCCAGATAATGGTTCCTTTGAAGGCTAAAGAGACCCATGAGAGTTATGGTCATGGCCGATGGGGTTAACTATCAGGGCAGATGGCCCCTCTTTGGAAATGGTGTGTATGTGTGATGAATCTGGACTCAGATGGGATCTCCCTTCATAAGTCTTTCATGCTAATGTGCCGGAGGTGCAGTTAACGTTGGGGTTTAAGATATATTTAGGGGATTTGAATCTCTGGACCGACAATGTGATAGCCAGGTCCTGAGCCTCAACAGACTCCAGCACCTACAATCTGATTTATTGGACTTACCACACTCAGCTAAGATGGAGTTGAAGAAGGACAATCACCACACCGTGGAGCCTAGAGTGATTACAACTGAAAATGGGAGGACTGCATCCAGCATCCATGTGGAATCTGAGCCTCCTCTTGACATAGAGGTGCAATGGACACAACCAATCCAATGTCCACATAGAAGAGGTGGCATGGAATTGGGAAAAGTGGACATGGTGGACGATGGGTATGGGGAAGGGCAGGAGGAGATGAGAGATGGAGGCGTCTTTGGGACATGGAGCTGCCCTGGATGGTGCCTCAGAGGTAATCACCGGACATTGTAAATCCTCATAGGGCCCACTGGATGGAATGGAGGAGAGTGGGGGCCATGATATGGACCATTGTCTATAAGGTGCAGAGGTGCCCAAAGATGTACTTACCAAATCCAATGGATGTGTCATGATGATGGAAACGAGTGTTGTTGGGGGGGGAGAGGGGGGGGTGGGGGGGGTGGGGATGAATGGGACCTCACATATATATTTTTAATGTAACATTATAACAAAGTCAATAAAAAAAAATTAATTTAAAAAAAAAAAGAAAAGAAAAAAAAAGAACTGTGATTTATACAACCTATACCCAAGTGTTCTGAAAATGGATGGATGGATGGATGGATGGTTGGTTGGATGGAGAGGTGAACTGATATATTGATGGATAGATAAAATATGGCAAATGGGCACAGTGTTAAAATTGGTGGATATGGGTAACTGGGAGTGGGGTGGGTAGGGGTATGTTGGAGTTCTCTGTATGGGGGCTTGTATTATTTTTGTAACTGTCAAGTAATTTTGAGTTTATAATTTTAGAAAATTGCATTAAATTCTTCAACATGGATGAACCTTGAATATATCATATTGAGTGAAATGGGACAAATATGGTATGATTTCACATATGAAATACCTAGAATAAACAAATTCATATATTAAAAAAAAAGAAGACGAGAAAACCAACTCAGGGGAGCCAATGTGGCTCAGTGGTTGAGTGCTGGCTTCCCACACACAAGGTCTGGGGTTCAACCCTCAAACAAACAAACAATGATACAGGTAACAACATGAATGAAAATAAAAATGATTATGTTGAGTGAATGAAGCTGGACTTTAAAGGATAGATACTATAGGATTCCATTTACATGAAGTTCTAGAACAAACAAAACTATCTACAGTTAAATAAATCAAAAAGAGAGTTGTCTCTGGGAAGGATGAGAACTGGCCAGGAATGGGCATGAGGGAACTTTCTGGAATGATGAAATATTCTGTACCTTGACAGAAGTATCACGGAGGTTATATTTTGCATAACTCATCATTCAAGAAAATCTGTGCATCTCACTCTATGCGAATCCTATCTCAAAATTATTTTTAAAGAGTCATGCAATTGGTAAGTGCATAGAGTAAATCTTGAAAGCGTTGTACGTAGTTCCTGCCCCTGGCTCCATCCCCAGGCTAAGAAGGCAGCCAGTCTTGGGGAAGGTTTGTAGCAGAAAAGTGTGTGAAACTCGGAGCCGGAGCCGCTGGACAGTTCCCTGGGGGATGGGGCTCAGAGCTGGGTTGCAGTTGATTTACGAAGATAAGAAACAGTTCTTTTTAAATTTTCTTAATTAAAAAAATAATTAAGATGTAACTCACATAAAGCAAGATTTACCGTTTTAAAGTGTACACTTCAGTGGTTTTTGTAATATTCTCTATATTGTTCAACTATCACCACAATCTAATCCCAAACATTTCAATCACCCCCAAAGGAAACCCCGTACCTATTAGCATGTGCTCTCCATCTCCTCCTCCCCCTAGCCCCTCGCAACCACTCATCTGCTCTCTCTCTCTCTGGGTTTGCCTATTCTGGACATTTCACATAAATGGAATCATGTAAAATGTGAACTTTGGGTCTGGTTTCTTCCACTCGGCATATTTGCTAGGTTCATCCATGTTGCAGCAGGTCCCAGTACTTCATTGCTTTTGACATCTGAATAGTACTCCATGGTATGGAATACTTGAATTTATGGACCAAGATTCATCGTGGGTACCTGGGGGCTGCCTCTTCCCAGCCCTGAGAGGGAGAAAAAAAAGCATTACCCAGAAGGTTTACCCTTCTGCATGAGGGACACTAAGAAATTAACTTAGCCCAGTTTCCTCTGTGATTAAAAAAAAAAGAATTCTGCTTGAGTCTCGAGGGCTTGAATAAACTGCTGCCCCTGCCCCCAGCACTCCCCCCGATGGAGCTCCCATGCTGGCAGGCACTGGACCAGGCAGGCGCTGGGTAGCCGGACTCAACCTTCCAGGAGGGTGTTATTCATTTCCATTTTATTTATAAGGAAAATACAGCTCTGAGAGATAAAATCCCTTTCTCAGGTCTGCAGCAAGTGAGGACACCAACTCAAGGCTGCCTAGTGACAAAGCCCTCCTCAGCTAGCAGGTAACGCCTAGAGTTCTTCACCTCGTTGCTCTGGAGGCAGGTGGGAGTTGCTACCGTTTTTTGTGCCTTGAACCCACCTGCAATCAGGAGAAGTCTACAGACCCCTCTGCAGAATAATACTTTAAATGCACAAGATCAAATGCATGGAATGACAAGAGAAAGGAATTGCACTGAATTACAATGACCAACATTATTTTAGTAAGCAGATCTGTGAGATGGTGATATATGTTCTCATCAACTCATTGAACAACCAAGTCTAACAGCTGTTATCATTGTGAAGTGGTAAGAAGCACAAATGACATTTGAGGTACATACGGCAACTGGCAAGAAACTATGAAAACATCTGGATTTCTGTTGATGACAGAGTCACAGGTGCTACTGATACGACAGTGGTTTGCCGCCTGCGTTCACAATGGAAGAAAACACCAGAGGCCACTGAAAGCAGAGACTTTGCATTTTCCCCATCCAAGCTCGCAAGATCTTGGGTAAGACCCTCTGCCTCCTCGAAGCGGTGAGGCACGGTGGGACGGGATTGCAGGGTGGGGAGGCGCGGGTCTCGGCGCCTTCCTCTCTGTGCCCCTCCCCTAGTTCAGAATTCCCACCTCCTCTTCTTTTCCGGGAAGCTCCCTTAGGGTTGCCACCTCGCATGCCAGCCCCTCATCCTACCATAGCCTTTTTTTTTTTAAAGATACATAGATCACACAAAACATTACATTAAAAAATATGAGGTTCCTGCATACCCCACTCCCACACCCCTCACTCCTCCCACATGGACAACGTCTTTCATTGGTGTGGTCCATTCATTGCAATTGATGAACACAGTTTGGAGCATTGCTAGCGTGCGAGCAGGAGAATCCCATCCATCAGCCAGGTGGGATCTAAGCCCCCTCTCGATTTAGAGGCGGAGTGGGCATGGCCATCCCAGGGTCCTCAGGCTTAGGGAATAAAATATGGATTAGAGTGGCCTATTGGTATTTGGCTGTGGAATTACCGTGACTCTAGCAGCGGGAGGAACTGTATCATTGCTGTGGAGACAGCGGCCACGGGCGTGGCTGGGGCAGGGAGAGGGAAGAAGGGGTGTGATATGGGGCATTTCCCCGACTCGATTCCTTTTAAAAACAAACGCCCAGAGAGGTGTGGGGGGTTTCTCCTCTCTCATAGCAGACTTCTCGTTTGACTTCAGAAGGGCAGCCCCTAAGCCCAGTTGCCCCGGGCAGGGGCGGTTCCAGCACTGAGGGGGAGCCCCGGCCTGCTCCGCGAGGGCGCGGCCCAGCGGGCGGTTCTTCACCCATAAAACGCGCACATCACGGGGTGGCACGTGGACAGCGAGAAGGCTTGAGGACAACCCCAAACCAGACACCCTCAGGGCTCAGCCCCACAAGACCCAGGGCTCCAGCGGGCGGCGGCACCTGCGGCACTGGACAGAGGCCGCGCCCCAGGCGACACCCGTTCCCCTGCAACTCCCGCACCCACCCCGGGCGGGCCGCGCCCCAGGCGACACCCGTTCCCCTGCACCTCCCGCACCCAGCCGGGGCGGGCGGGCCGCGCCCCAGGCTACACCCGTTCCCCTGCACCTCCTGCACCCAGCCGGGGCGGGCCGCGCCCCAGGCGACACCCGTTCCCCTGCACCTCCCGCACCCAGCCGGGGCGGGCGGGCCGCGCCCCAGGCGACACCCGTTCCCCTGCACCTCCCGCACCCAGCCGGGGCGGGCCGCGCCCCAGGCGACACCCGTTCCCCTGCACCTCCCGCACCCAGCCGGGGCGGGCGGGCCGCGCCCCAGGCGACACCCGTTCCCCTGCACCTCCCGCACCCAGCCGGGGCGGGCCGCGCCCCAGGCGACACCCGTTCCCCAGCACCTCCCGCACCCAGCCGGGGCGGGCAGCGCCCCAGGCAACACCCGTTCCCCAGCACCTCCCGCACCCAGCCGGGGCGGGCCGCGCCCCAGGCGACACCCGTTCCCCTGCACCTCCCGCACCCAGCCGGGGCGGGCCGCGCCCCAGGCGACACCCGTTCC
The DNA here is from genome assembly GCF_030445035.2 of Dasypus novemcinctus. Lineage (NCBI taxonomy): Eukaryota > Metazoa > Chordata > Mammalia > Cingulata > Dasypodidae > Dasypus > Dasypus novemcinctus. Next base: position 24,032,167 of record NC_080693.1, on the reverse strand, counting down.
CCAGCACCTCCCCGCACCCAGCCGGGGCGGTCCGCGCCCCAGGCGACACCCGTTCCCCAGCACCTCCCCGCACCCAGCCGGGGCGGGCCCGGGAGCCACAGCGTGGTCCCGGCCCGGCTCCGGCCCTTCCCATCCCTCCGCTCTCCTGGAGGCAGGCAACCGGGGGCCCTTGGAGCGCCGCCTCCTCCCTCGGCCTCAGTGTCCCCTGGGCAAAGCAAGAGCAGGGCTGCGGGGTTTCCCTCCGCCGCCACGTCACCCTCCTTTGTCATCGGGGCAGCGGGGGGCCCCCCGGGCCGTCCCAGCTGCAGGTCCCGGGGTACGGAGACCTGCTCTGCTTCCTGTGTAACCACAGCGCTGGGGGTGGGTCTGGACAGGGAGGGCGGGGGGTGGGGGTGGGGGGTGGGGGGTGGGGGGCAGGTGAGGGAGCCAGGTTCCACCGCAGCGCATGCGCGAGCGCAGACGCCGCAGCACCTGTTGCCATGGTTACCTGCCCCTGCCTTCCCTGCCCCATAGCAGTGATGGGGAGGCCAGAGCTGGGATGGGGGGGGGGGGTGGGATGTGGATAGACAAGGGGGAGAGAGAGAATGGGGAGGAATGGCAGGGAGGACGTTTGAAGGGGGGTGGGCGGGGTTGAGCAGAAATACCCCTCAACGTCCTGAGATGGAGACAGATGAAAGGCGTTCAAAACAAAAACAACAAAAAAAATACCAAAATGCACACCAGCAACCCCAAGGTTTCCTGTTTTTCTAACAAATCACCAATGATTTCCAAGAAAAGCAAGCCGTGCTGTGCTCGGCCCTAGGCACAGCCGCAGAATTTGCACATCTGGCCTGTGCTTCAAGAGCAAGAGTGGCACCGGGGTGCAGGATGTGGCTGGGGGCCTGAGGACTGGCACAGGAGCCCCGCAAGCCTGGACCCCGCAGCCGGGGGGGGGGGGTGGTGGGGAAGCTGGGGACAGGGGTCTCGGAAAGGTCAGGCCACAGCCCTCTCTGGTTACCTGCAGCCTCTGGACAGCAGCTCACTTCTGTCTGCCAGCCGGTTCTTCCTGGTGGCCTCCCTAAATCCTTCCTGCTGTATTAACGCAGGCATCAGTGAACTCAGTAAGGCAGGGGAAAACAGAAGTTTGCCTCTGCGCTTAGAGGACTTTGAGAAGATTTCCGAGTATGGGCTTCCCCAATCCTGTGGAAATTCTTGGAAAATTTCCAGTTGGGAAGAGGGGGGTTCCAGGGAGGCTGAGTGGGGTCAGGTTTCCTCAGAGACCAGAAAGGACAGCTAAAGGGAGCGGTCCCAAGCGGGCCTTGGGGAGCCACCTCTCCCCACCCCGCCTCCCTCGTCACAGTCTTTCAGGAGCCCAGACCCCGGAGCTGGGGCTGCAGAGCCACCTCTGGACCCCAGGACCTCGACCCCGCATCGCGCCCGCCTCCCCCTCTCGGAGTCGCCCCAGGAAACCACACCCAGGCCCTGCCTGCCCGACCCCATCTAGAGACGCACAGCTGCCCAGTGGAGAGCCCTTCCCTGCCCCTCCCGCCCCCCAATACTCAGCCCCACCCCCACCCTGAAGCCCCAGGCCTGAGGCAAGATGCCACTTTCTCTGCCAGCCCCTCCGGGCTGGGGGACCAGGGGCTGGTGAGGACAGAAAAGGGGGCGGCCTCACTTCCCAGGTGCTGGCGGGGGCCCACCCGCCTCACCACCACCCCGCGGGTAGAGGCCAGCTGGGCTTGGGCTTGGGGTGGGGGTCTTAGAAGGAGGGAGGACGAGAGGAGGGGCTCAGGCCCATTCTGCTTTCAGCCTTATTCTATCTCTCTATCTCTCTCTCTATCAATCACCTCGCTGCTGCCCCACCTGAGCAGGCCCAGGCCCCAGGTCCCCGCCAAGACGACAGAGCCCAGCCCCGCCCAGCCGGGCTGGATTAGCCCACGGGCTGGATTAGCCGACGTGGTCTCGTCCCCCCCCCCTTCTTCTCCCGAGAGGCGCCTCCTCACCCCAGCAGGCATGACTGTAGTTGACTTACTAGGAGCCAGTCAATGCGAGCATCCTGCATATCCTAATTTATGTAACCCTCACAACAACCCTTACTTCCATTTCACAGATGGGGAAACTGAGGCGTAATGAGATTGGGTATCTCGCCCAAGGGGCAAAGCCAGGACCTGAACCCGAAGTCTGAGTCTAGAACATTCTCTCTACGAGTCCACCATCACCTTCCCCGCAACATCCCCTTGGGAGAGTGCACACCAGGTGCCCCACCTGAGTGTCCCTGGACCCCAAAACCAAGGCCCTCCCCCCCCCAGCCCAGACTTCAGCCCCACGGGCTTCCCAACAGGCTCTGGCCAGACAGCCTGGGCCAAGAAGTGGGGAGTCAGTTTCCAGGACAAGCAAGGCCAGGGACCTGTGGGGCCCAGGCGAGTTAACATAATGTCTCCTTTCATTATTTTCAAGTTTTTATTTTGATACTTTAAAAAAAACAACCATAGAAAATATAATATAGTATCATGAACACTCATAGACCCAATGCCCAGATTAAACAATTACTAAATTTTACTATATTTGCTTTCCTTATTTCTCTCTAGATTAGCTAGATGGACAAACAGACAGACAGATAGATAGATAATAGGTATAATAGGTATATAGATAATTTCTCTCCCTCCTTTCCTTCCTCCCTTCCTCCCTTCCTTCCTCCCTTCCTTCCTTCCTTCCTCTTTCTCTCTCTCTTCTTTCTTTGCTGAACCACTTGAAAGTAAGTTGCCAGCATCATACCCTTCACTCCTAAAAAGTAGATTGAAGCCTATTAGCTTATCACTGATATTAGCGATTTCAAATGGTTCAATCTGATACTTTAGCAGCACTAAGAACAAGGATTCTCTAACCTGAACACACTTTCACACCTGGAACACTGACAGCAGTAAAACAGTATCACCTGCTGAGCCGCAGGGACTGCAGCCTGACCCAGCTCCTGCACCTGCTCTACGCCTGGGACTCCCACCGCCCGCACCCCAGGGACCTCACCTGCAGAGTGGGCAATAAAGTTCCTTCAAGCACTCAGCTACCGAGTTAGACTGAATTAAGTGCCCCTCAAAAGACACCGTCCTAATCTTTATCTGATTTCCCATGGGCGGGAGTCCATGTGTCAAGAGAACCCTTTGAAGACGGATTGCCACCTGAAGTGTGGATTCTTTGGTGAAGAGGATCTTCTAAAATCCTAGTGAGGTGTGACCAAAGGAACCGAGGACGGTCCTTGGTCCTCGTGGGTGGAGGCCTGGAGAGGAGAAGAAATCAGATGCAGCCAGAGGAGCTGGAAGCTGGAAATGGGCGGAAAGCGGAAGAGCGGACCCCAGGAGGGAGCGAGGGCAGGGAGAGGCAGCCGGCAGGGGACCGCCACAGGCTGGGGGGAAAGCAGCACCTTGCCTGAGCCTGGCTTTGGGGCTTCTGGCCTCAGGAACGTGAGCCATTACATGCTAACTGTTTAGCCAGCCCAGGGCACGGCATCATGCCTGTCTTAGTTTGCCAGGCTGCTTTGACGGTCACTCTCGATGATTTCTGGAATTAGGAGCTTTTCCTTCCCTGAGGCTGGGGGAGGTGATGGGAACACGGCCCCCTCCTGGAGCCCCTCCTCCCCATCCCTGCCTCCAGGCTTCCACGGTAGCCGGCCAGGACGGGGCCCTGGGCCAGCCTAGGACAAGCTCCCGGCCAGGGAGCCGGAGAAATTCTCGGCTTCCGCCAGCCCGACCCCGAGGACCCTCCACTCCTGGCCACCCTGCTGCCTGGCAACAGCAACGCCCGGTGGTCAGGTGCAGGGGCTGGAACCCCGGCACGAGTTCCTGCTGTGAGGGTCACAGATGAAGCCCAGAAGGGCACAGCAAATGCCCGAGCTTGCAAAGAGGCAGGACAGCGGGGAGGCGTGCCGGCCGGGGGTCGAGGCGGCCAGGGAGCCTGCGAGCACCTCCCCCTGCCTCAGCTCTGGGGACCTCCGAGGGAGGAGCTCCGTCCTCCCCAAACGCAGGGACATTCTGGAACATTCACTCCCACGCAGTCCTTGCCTCCCACCTCCCAGGAGGCAGGGCCAGGCCCCACGGGCATTTGCCAGCAACCAGCCCAAGGAGCCGGGCATTGGGTCTGGACCTGGCTCCAGGGGACTCTTCCTTATCAACCCAGTCCCACCTACTCTCGCTCCCGCCCCTCCGGGGATGGATAGCCGGTGCCAGTGTCCTCTTCCCTCTTCCTCCCTGTGCCTGTCCTAAGCCACTCCTTGGCTTCTCCCCATTCACACAAGAGGGTCCCATACTGACCCAGAGAAAGCCTGGATACCAGAGGCTGCTGAAGTCAGGCCAGGGGTCCCAGGAAGCATCTTCCACTGGGATTCACCCTGGGTGTACAGATGTCTGAAAATCCATCACAGCCCAGTGACAAAGGAAAATGAGAATTTCTCTCCCCAGGGAAAGAGAAGGTTCATTTTGAGATTGCATTTTACCCAAGAACGGTCACAATAATCTCTCCCATCCACCTCCTCTTCTACCACACAACCTTGCCACCCACCCTTCAAGAGGTGGAACTGAATTTCTCTCCCCTTGAATCTAGGTGGGCTTGTGATTGTTTCAACCAATGGATGAGAGGGGAAGGGATGCTATGTGGTTTCTAAGGCTGGATCATAATACTCAATGCACGGGGGAAGTGGATGTGGCTCAGGCAACTGGGCTCCCACCTACCACATGGGAGGTTGCTGGTTCAGATCCTGGTGCCTCCTAAAGAAGACAGCGAACTGGTGTGATGGGCAGGCATGGTGAGCTGATGCAACAAGAGACACAGGGAGGAAAAACAGAATGAGAGACACAACAAAGCAGGGAACGGAGGTGGCATTGATTAGGGACCTCCCTCCCACATCAGAGATCCCAGATTCGGCTCCTGGTGCCTCCTAAAGAAACAAGGAAGATGAACAGACACAGCAAGTGAAAAACAGCAAGGGGGTGGGGAGGAATAAATAAATAAAATAAATCTAAAAAAAAAATGCAGAGACCGGATGTGGCTCAAGCAATTGAGAACCTGCCTCCCATATGGGAGGTCCTAGATTCAGTGCCTGGTGCAAAAATAAACAACCAGCAAACAAATGAGAAAACCAGGGAAGCGGATTTGGCCCAGTGGTTAGGGCGTCCGTCTACCACATGGGAGGTCCGCGGTTCAAACCCCGGGCCTCCTTGACCCGTGTGCAGCTGGCCCACGCGCAGTGCTGATGTATGCAAGGAGTGCCGTGCCACGCAGGGGTGACCCCCGCGTAGGGGAGCCCCACGCGCAAGGAGTGCGCCCCGTAAGGAGAGCCGCCCAGTGTGAAAGAAAGTGCAGCCTGTCCAGGAATGGCGTCGCACACATGGAGAGCTGACGTGGCAAGATGATGCAACAAAAAAGAAACACAGATTCCTATGCCGCTGACAACAACAGAAACGGACAAAAACAAGAGAGCGCAGCAGATGGACGCAGAGAACAGACAACTGGGAGGGGAGCAGGGAGAGAAATAAAATAAATCTTAAAAAAAAAAAGGAATATTTAGGAAAAAAAAAAGAAAACCAACTCAGGGGAGCCGATGTGGCTCAGTGGTTGAGTGCCGGCTTCCCACATACAAGGTCCAGGGTTCAATCCCTGGCCCCAATACTGCAAAAAAAAAAAAAAAAAGAAAGACAATGCAGCTATTACATTGTTTACTAAAACCTTGCACTTGGACCTTGGAGCTGTCGTATAAGAAATCTAACTATCTGATGTGGGGAAGCCCAAGCCACGTGCAGGGCCTCTTGCAGGCACTCTGGCTGACAGTTCCAGGGCCCAGCTCCTCAAGACTTACCCGTTGAGGACCCAGGCATCGTTGAACAGACAAGGCACCGGCACTGAGTCCCGCCCAAAGTCCTGGCCACAGACTCAGGAGCATAAGTAAATGGCTGCAGCCTTGCCCCTCGAGGTCTTGGGGCAATTTGTTATCAGCGATAGTATCTGGAGCACACAACATCTGGTCTAAACTCTGGGCTTTGACAGAGACCACGCCACGTGGCCGGAAACCACTGGACAGTGTGTTCAGAAAAGCTCAGATGGAAAAACTGGAGAGAAGGCGACAGATAATCACAGAAACGCAGAGACGGAAGCGCCCTTAGAGGCTGTCCAATCTAAATTAATTTACTAAAAAAAAACAAACCAAACTTTCCTATCCAGTGACTTGGCCCACAGGTTTCTTTCCTGGATGCTCTGGTATTAACAGATACAAAGATGACGAATACTCAGTATCAAACACTGAGCTTTGCTGGTGTCAGTAGGAAAGTTGCCACATTGTGAGGGCCAGACCAATCACAGTAGTGCACTTGCCTCAGGACCTTTGAGCGTGCTGTTTCCTCTGCTCAGAATGCCCTTCTCCCAGATGTCTGCTTGGCTGGCTCCCTCCGCTTTATGTTATGTTCTCAACGAGGACTCCACAATCCCGCCTCTGGCACACCCTGGTTTATTTTATCTCCAACACGACACATTCTCCATATCAACTGTGTTTATTGGCTCTCTTTCACCCCCAGCCCCATTGGAATAAAGCTCTGTGAGGGTTTAGAAGAGTGCCTGGCATATATTTGCTGGATGAATGAACAATAAATGAATGAATAAGTAAAAGATGGACACAGAATGTTCTTCCAGTTATTTAGAGCTTTTTTGATTTTTAACATTGAGTTGCAGTTTTCTGAATACAAGTGCTTTACATCATTGGTTAAGTTTTTTCCTGACTATTTGAGTTTTATCTGTCATATTTTATTTTCACCACTCTTTTGACACTTTATTTACTTTTACTGATATAATCTTCATTTCTAGACTCTCTTCCAGGTCTCTCTCTCCTGTCTTTTCTTTTCAGGCTCTAGCACACCTTTTAATCATTAGTTTAAAAAGTTTAAAAACAATGCAAGTTATTAGTGGTAGGGTGAGATGTTATATATGTTTGTTTGATGTTATATATGTTTGGTTTGTAAGTTCACAACTATTATACAGTTATTGTTTATGTATGAGTGATATATTTCAAAAAATTTTTTAAAAAAGTAATGGATGGAGAGATTTGAAGGGAGACAGAAGAAGAGAGAAGCACGTGGAATCACACATGCCAGCTTGACTGAAGCTTCCCATTTGGATCATAAAATCCACCCAGAGTCTAGGGATGGCAGGGCACTTTGCTCAGACATCAACCGACTCTCATTAGGTTAAAACCATCTGACAAGTCCTTTCTATCTGTCAATCCTTGTTCACCTCTTAGAGGGTTGAGGAAGAAATGAGGAAAACTATGGTTCTATCTTGTGTCTTTAATTCTGAACAAGAACAATGAGTAGTTTGTAAAATAGAAGTGAGAAGAAAATGGGGAGAAAATGATCTCTCATCTCAAATTTGTACTAATCATGGAAGAAAATGCTAGACATAGCCAGAAACATGTTTTAGACTTTAAGAAAGCAGATTTCTAAAAGGCCAAGAATCAGAGAGGAAAACTCTGAAAATTAAATTCTCCAAGCTAGGTGTCCTTCAGTAGGTGAATGAAGAGTGGCACATCCATACAATGAAATAATATTCAGCAATTAAAAGAAATGAGCTATCAAGCCACAGAAAGACATGGAACATTAAATACATACTGCTGAGTGACAGAAGGCAGTGTGAAGAGGTTACATATTATACGATTCCAGGTATATGACATTCTGGAAAAGGTGAAACTATAAAGACAGTTAAAACACAAGTGATTGCCAGGGATGCAGAGGGAGGACTGGAGAAATGAATTGGTGGAACACTGAGCATTTTCCGGGCAGTGAAACTACTCTGGGTGATACTGTAATAGTGGCTAAATGACATGGGTTTGTCAAAACCCATAGAAAAGTACAACAAAAAAGAGCCAGCTCTAATATAAACTATGGACTTTAGTGAATACTAATGTATCAATATTGTTTCATCACATTTACCACACTAATTCAAGAAGTTAATAACAGGAGAAATTGTGCCAGAAGGTGGGGTGGGGACAAGGGAGTATTTGAAACTGTACTTTCTTTGTGGGTTTTTCTGTACATTTACATTTGCTCTACAAATAATTTCTATTAAATTTTTAAATTTTGATTTGCAAGGCATAATCACAGATGTCATGAAGGAGAGAAAAGAGAGGAAGGTAAAGGGACTAGTATGACTTCTTGGGATGTGTGTAGATATGGACGTAAGGTCCCCAAATAAGAGTGGATCCAAAAGAATGAGAGTGAGTTTGTCATGAAAGCAAGACTTAAGAAAAATGCTAAGGACATCAAAAAGGGAGCAGAGAATTCTTTTCAGTGCCCAAAGCAGGAGCGATTAGGCTAATTGCTTGGGACAGATGGGGCAAAAGTTATAGGTGCCTCAAAGAAAGCAGAATTCTTTGTTCCACTACTATTTTGCATTCATCTTTGATAGCAAAGATAATGGTTATCCTATTGGAAAGTATGACTCAGAGGTGGTTTCTTAAGCAAATACGTATTGAGGGTCTATTATTTTGGGGGATTTTACTTGGCAAGTGGGGTCCAGAAATCTCAAGGAGCTCATGATCAGAGAAGCAGATGGGAACCTGAACATTCAGTGTGGTAGAACAGTGAGAAACAAAACAGGGAACCCACAAGACAAAGGGCAAAAGACTTGAATACACACTTCACAAAAGAGGATATCCAAATGGCCAATAAGCATATGAAAGGTGCTCCATTTTATTAGTCATAAGGTAAATGCACAGTACAACCACAATATGATACCACTACACACCCGCAAGAATGGCTAAAACGAAAAAGATGGACAACACTTGAGCATTTGTGAGGATATGAAGCCACGTGAGTACCCACACCTGCTGGTGGGAGCATAAAATGATACCGCCAGTTTCCGAATACAAAACCATTTGGTGGTGCCTTGTAAAGCTGAGCCCAAGCTTGCCACATGACCCAGCAATTCCATTCCTAGGCATATACCCAACAGATATGTACATGTCTACCAAAGGATGTGCTCCAGAATGCTGAAAACAGCACCATTCACAATCACCTTCATGCTCAAAGCTACCCACTGTGTTAGCTGTCCCAGTGGAGGTGCATATGTGGCAGGTGCAATAGGAGCTGGGAATTTCTCCTGAGATGACTCTTCAGGAAGCAGGAGCTGGCCTGGGGATTCAGGGTGATGGGGAAAACAGACAGAGGCAAAAGGCATGGCCCACGTGGTTCTTTTAGGAACGATCCCACCTTGCTGGAGGGTGAAGCGTGGCATGGAGCATGTGGAGAGGTGAGGCTGCATGAGGTGGGGGCAGACCGGGAATGGCCTTCCATGCCGGCTGAGTGGTTAAGGGTCCATGCAAAGGCCAAGTGCCTTAGGGGCAGAAGACCAGGCCAGCAACAGAGGGGCAGGCAGAGCAGAGGAGAAGGGTGCGCTGTCGAGGGAGCTGAAGTTGGAGAGGATGCCCCTCTGCTTAAAATGAGGTTAGGACTTGCAGATGAGGATAAATATACTCAGAGTCATAAAGAAACCTGAGGTTGTGAAAGGGAACTGGTACTGGTAATCTCTGAACAATTGGAGAAAATGAAACATAAGGGAGGTGTGGGGAGAAAAGAGAGAGAAAGGGAGACAGGGAGATTAGAAAAGGCTTATCCTACGTTTTGAAAAGAGAAAGGTAGAATTCTGAAAACTACAATCAGAGCTCAATGCCCACGGCAACATTCTCTCCAGAGGCCATTGGTGAACACTTCAGAAAGGATGCAGGGAGCACCGGGGGTTAGGATGGAGTCACTGCTAAACAGGTAACACAGGAAAATGCCATCAAAATAGCACATCTGAATTTCAGTAGGTCTTGCCGTAGTCTCAGGACAATGCAGAATAATGTGAGCTGAACCATAACACAGTCGGGGGGATTCACAACTGGCTTAAAGGCCTTCCCAAAAGGGTGCTGAACAATAGAAACCTCTCTCCTAAGAGGCCAGAGAACTGTTTGGGCCTTTAGAACATGCCATTTTTTACTAATGGTTTTCAATAGGGCTAAGAAGGCAAGATTACTCTTTAATAGAAAGGATGAGGAACATTCCTATAACAGCCAAGATTCAAAAAGATCTCAAGCTAGTAGAGTTCAAGCGTGGATGAGAAGACTCCTTATTGGCCTTCTATATCCACTCTCCTTGTTCGATAGTAGTAGAATATTTAGAAATTTGAGATGACAAATTTCCAGATTTTCTTGTAGCATAGCCATCTGACTCTATTCTGGCCAATGGACTATGAGGAGAAGTTGGTGCGTGAAACTTTTAAAAAGAATAAGCATGCCCTCCCCTTCCTTTTCTTCCTTTCTTGTTAGCTGGAATGCAGATGTGATGGCGATAGCTAGGGCAATCATCTTGGACCATGAGATGAAAGCTAAATGTTGAGGGAGGCAGAGCAACAAGATAGAAGGAGCCTACGTTCCCAACCTGTGGAGCTGTCATGTAAATCTGGGTCACTTATGCTCAGACTGTCACATGAGAGAGAAATAAATTTCAATCTTTAAGCCACTGCTATTTTGAGTCTCTCCAATACAATGGACAAACCATAAAATAATTGGTATTTCAGTCAACACTGAGTTATCTATACAAGGAAACTGCATTTTTGTTTATCTGTCCCTCTGTCATTTAGATACTGCTGGCAGGATTTTCACCACATTTGTAGAGTACATTTAGCGGTCTGACTTAAACTAGAGCCCTCCTTGTGGGGATACCTCAAAAGAGTTGCAGTCAACCACCAGAAAAGCAGCAGAATTTAAAAATATGTCATGCACAACTCTGTCTCTGGTTTGAGTTATTTAAAGAAGGTTAGGGAAGTGCATTTGGCTCAACTGATAGAGCGTCTGCCTACCATATGGAGGGTCCAGGGTTCAAACCCCAGGCCTCCTTGACCTGTGTGGAGCTGGCCCATGTGCAGTGGTGATGTGTGCAAGGAGTGCTGTGCCATGCAGGGGTGTCCCCCACGTAAGGGAGCCCCACGTGCAAGGAGTGCACCCCGTAAGGAGAGCCACTCCTCGCAAAAAAAGTGCAGCCTGCCCAGGGTGGCGCCGCACACACAGAGAGCTGACACAGCAAGATGATGCAAAAAAAAGAGAGACTGATTTCCTCTGCTACTGACAAGAATCCAACTGGATAAGGAAGAACACACAGCAAATGGACAAGGAGAGCAGACAACGGGGGTGGGGGAGGTTTGAGAGAAATAAAATTTAAAAAATAAGTAAATAATTAAAGAAGGTTAGATTCCAAGGAACAGAGAGTCTACAAGTTCAAGCAAGATAGTCCCATCCACCTGCCCCATGGGATCTAAGTCCCCTCTCAATTAGAGGCAGAGTGGGCACCACCATCCCAGAATCCTCAGGATTTGGGAATGAACGATGGACTAGAGTAGACTTACTGTTATGCTACGATAGACTTACTGTGATTCTAGCAATGGGAGAACTTTTATCATTGGTGTGGAGGCAGTGGCCTCCAGAGGTTCTGAGGGGAAGAAGGGGGAAAAAAGATGGAACATGGGGGCATTTCCAGGATATTGGAATTGTCCTGAATGACGTTGCGATGACAGATACAGGCCATTCTATAGCTTGTCATAACTTACAAAATTGTGCGGGAGAGAGTTTAAACTACAATGTAAACTATAATCCACATTTAGTGGCAATGCTCCAATATGTCTTCATCAATTGTAACAAATGTACCACACTAATGAAGGATGTTATTAATGTGGGAAAGTGGGGGAGGGGGGAGGGACTGGGGCATATGGGAATCCCATACACTTTTTATGTAATGTTTATGTAATCTAAGTATCTTTTTAAAAATTATTTTAAAGTATATTAAAAATAAATAAATAAAGAAGGTCAGGCACTCTTCTGAGCAAGCTGGGTTGGTCAGCTGGTCCTGGCATAGTTCAAGCTGAGAGGGTATTTTTGAGTACATGAATCAGAGATGATCTCTTATTGGTCAATAAGAAGGTACCGTGAGAGTAAATTATGTGCAACATAAAATGTATTCTCCTTAAGAAATATAAAACAGTTAAGTGGAAACTAATGTTCCTAGCTACATCTACTGAGCAAGTCTTAGGAGTAAGAGAGCCCACAGGAAAGTGGACGTGGCTCAATGGATGGAGTGTCCACCTACCATATGGAGGGTCCAGGGTTTGATCCCCAGGGCCTCCTGACCCCTGTAGTGAGCTGGCCCACGTGCAGAGCTGCCGCACACAAGGAGTGCCGTGCCATGCAGGGGGGAGCCCCACACGCAAGGAGTGCCTCCTGCAAGGAGAGCCGCCCCACGTGAAAAAAGCGCAGCCCGCCCAGGAGTGGCGCCTCACACATGTAGAGCGGACACAGCAAGATGACGCAACAAAAAGAGACGTAGTTTCCTGGTGCCACCAAGGATGCAAGCAGATACAGAAGAACACACAGCGAATGGACACAGAGAGCCGACAACGGGGGGGGGGGGGGGGGGGCGGGGGGAGGGGAGAGAAATTTTTAAAATAAATCTTAAAAAAAAAAAATGACAGCCCATAGAAGAAACCCCATCCTCAAGGGAGCTGGATGGCTGGGGCCCTGAGCCCTGAACCCAAGGGGGAACAAACTGCTGCCATCATCACCCAAGGACTGTGGCCCCAACCCAGTCCCTTTGGCATTTGAAAGTAGGGTGCATGCATCACATGTGCTCCATCTTTTGAACACCTCTTGGATCCCCCATTCACTAGAAGGAACATGAAGTAGCCCCTTTCTGGAGGCTGGTATTGGGATGCAGACAGCAGGGGCCTCTGGGTATAAGCTCTTGTTCTTGGGGGTGCTGTGCTGGTGGCTCCAGGCTGGTAGGCAGAGGCAGGGAGGGCAGTTTCAGCTCCCTTGGTCCATTTCTCAGTGTGCATGGAGAGGGGCATCCCTACTCATCATGGAGGAACCCCAAGTTGGCATGTGAGGTGTCTCTGTCCTCGGAAATCTTTTCCACTGCTTTCTCCTGCCCCCAGGAAGCCCTCTCCCTCTTCTCCAAAGCATAAATCCCCTTCCAAAAAATAAAGAAAAGAAGGAACCTCGTTCTTGCTAACCCTAATCTACACCCCTGCTTAAAAGTGACAGGAGGGTGTCTTCTTGCTCTGAGGTTCCAAATTAGACTCGGGCCTCTTTTGTGAACAATGCTTTGTAAGTTGAAAAGAATAGTTTGTGAATTAATAATACTTATTATTTATTTGCTTTCAATAAACACACACACACACATACAAAAAAAAAACACAAACACCTGAGTCGTGCAGCTACCTTGACCACCTCCAGGTATCAACTGGACCAGGTATCAACTGGTGATCTTTGAAGAATCCCCAGAACTCCCCCCCAACTGCTCTTTCCCCCCCTCCTTCAGAAAACACAGCTCCTGATTGCCCCATGCCTGGCAGGGGTAGGCGGGACAGGAAGCCCCTCTGCCTTGTAAACACTGTGTTGCAAACAGACACTTCCCCAGGTTCCTACAAAGAAGCTGTCACCAGACTGGGAGTGGCTTGTTTGGGGAAGGCTCTCCCCAGGGCTTCCGCTGCAGTCAGACTTAGAGAAAGTCTCATCTTAATCTTACTACACCGAAGAGCTGGATAAGGATTTCCAAGGAGAAGAGACTCAGCATCCGGAGGTGGCCAGGGCCTCTCGGAAGCTCCTTGGGTGTAAAGCAGACCAGAGGAAGAAGGCATCTGCTTGTCCCATACTGGATGGTAAAGACACAGGTGTCTGGAGCCTCCTCAGATGCCCAAGCGAGGCTAATGTGGTCCCAGGGTGGGGAAAGATGATTGAACCCTACAAAGAGCTCATCTAGAGATGGTATTCTCTACCATCTGAGGCTGAGGTCAGGACTCCTTGGAGCTGGTTGTCCATCCAGGCAATCATTCATTCAACAAACACTTATTGAACACCACCAAATGGCAGGGCCCTGCTGGGCACTGGGGAGTTGGCGCTGAACAGAATGGTGGGGAAGTGTTTCTCCTGGAGGCGAGGGTGAAGATTCATGGAGAAAGGAGTGGCACCCAACTTTGAAAACTGATCAAAACACCAAGGACTTTGGACTTCCCCTATGTGGTGGGATAGCATCAAAGGCTTCTGAACAGGGGAAATGGTGATGAAGTCTCCTTTTCAGGAAGAGTCTACCGGCCCCGAAAGCCCATCAGCAGGTGCCTGGTGATGAAGGCCACGTTGAAGGGCTGAGAGGACAATGGGGAAGTGAGAGAAGCAAAAACAATGGGGAAAGGAAACACCATCAAAACTGGCTGGAGAGTGGAGAACAAGGAAGATGGAAGGCTCAGAGATGACTCCCAAGCCGGGAGTCTGGTTTCACCAGACACAGAGAGGGGGAAGTCAGCAGAGGAAGCCTGCTTTGTGGAGCAAGAATTAGGTTTGGGACATGGTGTTTAAGTTGAAATAAGGCATCCAAGTGAAAATAACCGGCACGTTCTTATAGACAAAAGTTTGGGCAGGTGAGATAAACCTGTCTGGAGATGGCAAGAAGAGGAATCACAGGGGAATGATAGGATTTGGAGGTAAAAAGAGATCCAGAAGAGGCTACCATAGAAGCCAACACAGGGAAAAATTCCAGGTGAGGCAGTTGGGCATCAAATGCTATAGAAATGTCAAATAAAGATGCAGGTTGGAAGAGGCCATTGGAATTTGCCATTGCAAAGCCACCAATGACCTCAGAGGAAACTGTCCAACAGAGAAGCATGGGTTCCAATGGGGGGGAGGGGGGCTGCCACAAGGTCCCCTTAGGTCCTCCTTAGGACTCACAGTCACTGGTGCCCTGCCTTATGGAATGAGCGGGCCCCTCTTGCTCAGCCCATCAGAATGGCTCCTACTAGCCTATGCTCAGAGTGCAGGCTTCAAAAATTGACAGGATGTTAGAATAATCGAGTCCATTCTATCCAGGAGGTAACAGGTTCAGAGAGGTGAGCACCAGAGAGCACACCTCCTATTCCCATCCTGCGGGCCTGCCCCTCATCTCACAGCCCCCCGGGCTCTCTGAAGCACGTTAACAGCCCAAGGCAAGCTCTGAGCTTTCACCTTCTCAAAATGAAACTCTCAAGATGTCAGCACAGAAGTGAATGCAAAAGCAAGGGCCTCACAGCTTGAAAACCCCAAGAGGCCACTGATTACCAACTCGATCTCGGGGCTGGGGGGGGCAGGGGGGTCCTGAGAGCTTATCCGTGACATCTGGACAAGAAAGTGATTCTGAAGAGGGGCTCAATTAAGCTTATTTCACCAGGGACCAGAAGGAGCCGAGACTAAGAGACCCCAGGAAAAGCCTGAACGTGGGCCAGGACATGGAGTCCAGCGGGAGGCCCGGGGTCTCTCACCATGGAAGGTCGTGGTTTCCCAACCACCCAAGCACTTCTGCTCTGGGGAAATGGGCTGTGAATCAGGGCTGTGGGATGGGTGAGGGACCTGCCCGGCTTTGGAATTTGTTTATTCAAGGCCACTGAGTTTTATAAATTCAAATGATGTCCTCAGAACAACCAAATTTTATACCACCAGGACCAGTCAGACACAGCCACTATGAGTTAAAGAACCAGAGGTTCTTAGGAAGGGAGCTTCTGACCAGCCAGCTCAGTCTCCATTTTCACAGCTATCATTTCTACAACATCTGACCTGTACTTTCCCCAATGGGGCACTCACTACCCCAAGGCTGATACGGTCTTTCTTCAAGATGTTCCTTATAGTGAGCTGAAGTCTGTTTCCTTATAATTTCCCTTCATTGGTCCCTTTTCCTTCCTGGAGAATGACCTTCCCAGAGCAGATGGTTGCCTTTTCTGAAGGACACTGTCCTTTGAATATCTGAAGACAGTCATTTCTTCTCCCTTGTCCCATCTTCCTAGAGAAAAAACATCCCTTCTTCTTTTGGTCATTTTTTGTAAGCCATCACCATCTTGGTGACACTTCTCCGTGTATAAAGTGGTTTATCATCATCCCCACTAAATGCAGCCCCCATCTGTCCTGCTCAGTATGGAAAGTGGGCCTTCCCATGAGCTGAAGGGCAGATAAAATAAGGACCAGTGGGACTTCATGACTGGCTCTTAGAGGCCAAAAATCAGCGATGCCTCAGGGGTAGCTTGAGACCACTGAATTGACAGGTGTGTACATGGGATGACTGAGGAGGACAGAGAAGATGGTTTAGGGAGGAGAGGACAAGAACTCAGCAGCATGGGCCCTAAAGACCACAGCAAGTCTTTCCAACCATCAAGGAACAAATGATGCCTTGTTCTAAAAGCTACTCCAGGGTGCAGAAGTGATGGAAAACTTCCAAAAAATCATTTTGTGAAGCCAGCATATCAAAACTTGACAACAGGGGGAAACAGATGTGGCTCAGGTGACTGGGCTCCCGCCTACCACATGGGAGGTCACTGGTTCGGATCCCGGTGCCTCCTAAAGAGGACAGCGAGCTGAAGCAACAGGCAGGCATGGCCAGCAGACACAAGAGATGCCAGAAGAAAAGAACATAATGAGAGACACAAAAAAGCAGGGAGCAAAGGTTCCCAGTGCCTCCTAAAGAAGACAGCAAGCTGACGCATCAGGCAGGTGCAGTGAGCTGGCACAAAAAATTGATGCAACAAGAGACATGGGGGGGAAAAACAGAATGAGAAACACAACAAAGAGGGAGTAGAGGTGGCTCAAGTGATTAGGCATCTCCCTTCCACATCAGAGGTCCCAGGTTTGGCTCCCGGTGTCTCCTAAGGAAACAGGGATGACGAACAGACACAGCAAGTGAAAAACACCAAGGGGATGGGTTGAAATAAATAAATAAATCTTTAAAAAAACAAAACAAAAACAACACTTGACAACAGAGGCACAGAAAAGGAAAACATAGGCCAAACTTATTGATGAGTATAGATGCAAAAACTGTAGAAAGAATCACAGCAAATCAAACCTAGCACTGTGCTAGAAGAGTACAGCACCATGTCCACATTGAGTTTATTCCGAAAACGCAAGAAGGGCTCAATAGAGGGAAGTTGATGATATAATCTGTCACAGAAATATATCACAAGGCAAAAAAAAAAAAAAAAAAAAAACCAACACAAGAATTTCCTAATAGTGGCTAAAAAAAAAAGTAACTGACAATGTTAATTTCCATTCATGCTTTATAAAAATCCACAGAAATGAGGAATTGAAGAAAACGTCTTAACACATGGCACACGTTATCTGTGGTGATTCTCAAGAACTGTGACCAGTTCCTTGGATCTTGGAACATTGCAGACATTGGCGGCAAAGAAACAGCAATTCTTGGATTGTTGCTTCTGATTCCCAGACGTTGGCTTTTCAAGGGTAGGGACACAAACACGTTTTCCCCAGTTCTCAGGCCCAGCCTTAAACTTAGGTCTCTGCTTGGAGAACAAAGCAATTCTGGTCAGGACTGCACCAGCAAAAACAATACCCTTCAGTCATCTTGAAAATGGGTTGAATCCAAGACTTGATGAGAGATCCAGAGCACACACATTGGCGTAGCCTCCTTAGACATCAGGGACCTCACCCTCCCAACAGTCTGCCTTGAGCTTTCACCAGTGCGTCCTGGCATCCTCTGACCCAATCTTCAGGCTTTCACGATCTGTCATCACCACCAGCTCACCAGTGAAAGCAGCTTCCTCCTACATGGAGTTGTGCTGGGAGGTATACCAGAAGTCAGCATAGAGAAAGTCCTCTTTTCTAGGGTGGGGGTCCTTGGTGGGCTTTGGAGATCTGAGAAGACCCTGGAATTTTAGGCAAAACTTTGAAAGAGAGAGAAAGAGAGAACAACTGTGTGTGTGCACATGGGCTTTTTTTTTTTTATGGAGGGAGATGCCCTGTCACTTTCACCAGCTTTTCAAAGGCACCCATTATCTAGAGAGAGTCAAACCTCTCCTTCAAGGACCATGAGTGCAACTAATGCAGACAACCAACACACAGCGAAGAGGCTGGCAACCTCAGCCAGGTCTCTGGGTAATTTGCCTGACATGAGTCAAAACCCCAAGCCATTCAGGAACACGTGCTCAGACCCAGACCGGGCAACGCATCGGCAGAGACATTGCGGTTCTGGGCAGACAACTTGGCGTGAAAAACGAAGGATGTGGGAACTGGATGGGTGACTTCTTAGAAGACACAGAAAGTCAGGATCTGGGGTTCTTAGCTGGACAAGAACAGGCTCCCTGATCGTGACAGGGACAGCGCTATAGAACGAAAGCCACGCAGGCAGCCAGGTGGAGTGTTATTCGGAGGGGACATCAGGGCTCAGGTTCAGGGGGCTTGTGCAAGCAGCTCACAGCAGCACCGAGACACTGAGACACGCTCTTTGAGGATGGCCAGTGAAAAGGACAACGGAGGCCACCTGTAAGGTCTTTCTGACCTTCACGCCCAGAAGCTGGACTCTGGAAAATGGGGGGCGGGGGAGTCCCCCGACAGACACTTGGCGGAGGACTTGCCAGCCAATTATCCCAGAGAATTGTTGAAAGGAATACACAAGAGAATGCTCTCAAAGAGCCCTTAGGATATGCTAAGTGTTAGATAGCTTTATTATTTTCTTTTCATTTCGTATCTTTCAAGTCTCAAGGATGACTTCTTTAAGGAAGGCTCTTTCCCTAACCCCCAAACTATATTAGACCTCCTTTACATAATTCTCCCAACTGCCATGAAACCAGACTTGTGTCTAGTGTCTTGCCCACTAGACTGTAATTTCCTTGAGGGCAGGACCATTGTCTTGCTAGGTATCCTCAGAGCCTAGTACGTGCAGGGCACACAGAATATGCCCAATACAAGCACGCTGAATTGAACGTGAGGGGTTAGAAAGGGGCCACAGAAAGCATCTAGCGTGACATTTTCATCTTACAGTTGGGGAAATGGGCACAGACTGACCCAAGGTGGCCAGGCACCTTGTAGCAGTGAGGCCGAAACTAGGACTCTGCGTGATGCAGAGCCCTAGAAGCCACCCTCACACCCCAACCCTGCCCCCAATAAGGAAACCACATGAGCTTATTTCCTTAGGTCAACAACAACAACAAGACTCAAGAGGACATGAAAATAGCAAGCACACCCCTCCCTCCTGACCCCACCTCTACCCACCTACTCCACCCCGTCCGGCTTTCAAGAAGCTTCCACGGTTGTTGTGTGTGGACTTGTGGACTGTGAGGTGCTGGGGAGTTTCATGGTGACAGATGAACAACAGGTGGCTCTGGCGACTCTGCAGGCCAGGGAGATGAGTGCTATGGCAGGAGAACATAAAAAGCAAGGCAGGGACAGAAGGAAGGGGTGGTCAGTGCGGTGGGGCGAGGGCGCGCATCAGGGGGAACTTCAGAGGACGAGGTTGAGCTGGGCATGGAAGGACGAATTGGCAGGTCAGCAGACAGACGGAGGGAGGGAGGGCAGTCTTGGGAGAAGAGCCGGCCTGTGCAAAGGCACAGAGTTTGGAAATAGCCTGGTGTGTTCGGGGACCAGCGGGAGCCCAGGGGCCAAGCAGCAGGAGCTGAAGCAGGAGGGGTGGGCCTGGTTTGGTGGTGAGGGGCCTCAGCGTTCATGCTAAGGCTGGAGGGTAACGGCAGCTGCGAAGGGTTTTAAGCTGAAAAGCAATGGGCTCCGATTTCTTACATCATCTCCGAGGAGTGGGGGAGGCAGGAAGAGAAGGGAGGGAGGCTGGAGGCAGGAGTCCTCTATGAGGCCAAACTCTACGGCTCCAAACCTACCAATTGGCAGTGACATTGGACTGCCAGGTGTACCTTTCTACAGCAGTACCTTACTTATCCAGAAATCACTTGACAGGTAACCCCAACTATCTAGAGCCAAAGGACAGGAAAAAAAAAATCACAGCTAGTCATAAATCAAGTTCTCAAATGCGGGTCCGAGAGGCACAGATGTTCCATCCAGGAGAGGCTGCCTCTTGGGCTTGGTGCTCCCTGATTAGGAGCAAACGCTGGAGCCAGCCCAGGCTTGGCACTTTCTAGCTATGTGGCCTTGGCCTCAGTGTCCTTGTATATAAAATGGGTACAGTACTTGTAACTACTTCAGAGTGTGCCTGTGAAGATTAAAGGACATGACGCACAGTGGCCAACACCAAGAAATCCCTGCTAAAGTGGAAAAAAGCAAAGAAAAGAAGGATGAGAGAGAAGAGACAGCAAATGTACCCTGAGCACACCAAGGCACCAAGAAGAGTGGCAGGCTAGAATAGTTTGATATTTTCAAGGAATGATTAAATCATACCCAATGCGCTCTATTTATAATGACAAGCAACACATTGTACAAAGATTTCCTTTACAACATGGATCTGATGAGACGTTTTGGCATTTAAGAAGTAAAGCTACTAGAAAAATCAATGTATACAAATTCACTTATGAGAATGACATAATTCTGGGTGCACCCGTGTACATCTAAAGCATCCAAAAGGTTTGTCAAACATACATCATATTTAATAGAATCTAAGGTGCCATCAATTCCAAGATTGCATCTTTATTCGGTGTTCCACCGAATAAAAAAAGAAAAGCTATATTGGAGAAAGCTATATTGGAGCCCACTGTAATCACAAGATGCTGTAGATGATGAGATTCATCTTGATTTCAGGGTCATTAAAATGTGAAAAACATGCATCTTCAGATGGATGGAATATTTTCCTATGTAACATATGTTTGCTTTGAGAGTATCTTAAGTTCTCTTTGGGCAGGAGTCCGATGGAGTCTTTCCTTTGGTCCCCCACCCCCTGACCCCAATCTATGCCAGAGGTTCACAAATCAAACTAAGCACCTCTCCCTCCACCCGCTGGTGATCACTCTATCTGGCCCCTCCAAAAGCTTCCTCTCTTAAGAAGCTGACCCAGGCTTCCAGCCCACCCACAGCTGAAGCCAAACAGGTCCTCTGGTGCACAGGAGCTCCACAGGGCCAGCCAGCTCAGCCCATGGGGTTGAGCCTCTTCAAATGACCATCAAGAGAGCATAGCTTGAATGCTCCTCTGAATCCAAGCGGGGACCACTCAGGCAAAGAGGCAACTGGCTCTCCTCCTCTCCACTTCTCAGCCAGCAGGCCACGAGCAATACCTGGCATGGGCCTGCGGACCAGCCTCCACCAGTCAGCTCCTTCAGAGCCCCCACCCCCTGCCTTCTCAGCCTCACCCATTCATCACCCCAAACATGCTCCTCGCCCACGGCAACCAAGTCACCTTCCACCCTATTATTCTTGAAAGCAACAAAAAAGGGGTACATAGGATGGAGGGAGGGAACGTGGGGGAGCCAGGACGGGTCTTCTTCCTACAGCTTGGGGGAGGGGAGATAATTAATCATCTCCCACCTAAGCTGGAGATAAGGGGGCTCCCAAACCCCCCTGAAGCTGAGCACACAAAGCCCCCACTACCCCCACAGTTCCAGCGGGGGAGGGAACAGGAAGAGGGAGCTTGGCCAGCCACGACTGCCCCTTGGGGTGGAGAGTCACCCCACCGTGGCCGCATGGGAAGCAAGACCCCATGCCCATTGCCTTGTTCTACAATCATCCACAGAGCTCCTTCCTTGCGCAGTCGCTTTCATCACCCTTTCCCTTTTAATTAGCCAGGCCGGCCCTGTGAGGTAGGCAGTAGAGTCCGTTTTACAGATAAGGAGACTGAGGCTGGGAGACCAGCAGGAAGGATCCCAAGCAAGGGCTCCAGCATCATCACTTAAGGAGCTTATTCAAAATTTAGGAAAATGTGGATTCCAGACCCAACCCCGGAAAGCTGTGCTGCAGGGCTTCGGGAGGATCCGTGCTTTAACAGCATTCCAGGAAAGCCAGAAGTGCAGGCGGCTCTGGGAAGCAGCGTCTGGCCAGGTGGTCCCCTGAGAAGAGGGAAGACGCAGCAGCTACTGGAAGGGAGGAAGAGTGGCGCAGGCCAGAGGGGATCGAGGAGGCAGCCTTGGCCTACTTTTCGCCCTCAGGTTGCCTGAACCCACCCCTCCTTTCTGACGGAGGCTTGTTAACTCATTTCGTACCACATCCTGCTGTTTTCATCTTGCCTTTCTTTTCCCTCTGAACAATCTCTTTCCTTCTACTGGCCTGAACTTCTCACTTGTTTATCCCAGGCCCGGGATGGGCCGACACGCGCCCGTTGCACACACACACACACGAGGCACGCAGGGACGCCCCGTGGGTGAGCGCAGGCCCCTTGCGCACGGAGCGTGCAGGTCTCGAGAACCGCAGCCACTCTCTGGGGGCCCACGCTCTCCAGGCCGGATGGGGGGAGCCTCAGGCAGGCGCAGCCACGCCCCCCCAGGTCCTGACGGCCGAAGACCCCCGCGGCCAACGCTCACCCCAAGAGCTCCTAGCCTGAGGGGAGCTGACTCCTTGACCCCGACGGCACGAGGCGGCCTGAGGAGGCGGGAGGCTGCGGACACCCTCGGACCGCACAGAGGCGTCCAGCCGCGCCCACCCAGCTAGCCACGGACCGTCACCGGGGCGACCCCGTCCATCTCCGGGGTTACTGGGAACGTGGGTTTGCGGGGCCCGGGCACCAGCCTGGGCGGCGGGCACCGTCGGCGGAGGCGGATAAGACCGCGGGATCTGTCCAGCCCGGGCTCTCGGAGCGCTCTGGCCCCGCGGGTCCCCAGCCCGCTCGCGAGGCATCTGGAGCCCCCGCGCGGGCCCCCGCCGCCGCCCCGGCCGCCGAGCCACCCACCTGCAGTCCCCGCTGGGCGCCGAGCCCCTCTCCAGCGGCGACTCGCTGCGGTCCAGGTGACCCTCCGAGCACCGCGCCGAGGCTGGAGCCGCGCGGCGGGTCTCGGCATCAGCCCAGCTCTGCGTCTCCCGCGGGGCCGTCGAACGGGGCGGGGCCGGGGCGGGGCTTGCCCGAGGGGCGGGGCTTGCCCGAGGGGCGGGGCTTGCCCGAGGGGGCGGGGCCGGGCCGTCCCGCCGGCCTCTCGCGCCACCTAGCGGCCGGGCCGAGTCAGCGAGGTGCGCGCCGGGCCCGCGCCGCCGACGAGTCCCGCCGGGGTCCGCGGAGCGTCTCCGCAGCAGCCCTCGCCCTGCGCGCCTCCGCCCTCGGGAGGACCAGGCCCTGGCGGTGCGCGGCCTCGGCCCGAGGGACCCCAGCGCCGCGCTGCAGCCTCCCCCCGGGAGTAGGTGAGGCTGGGCCGGGGGAGCGGAAGCGCGGCTTCAGGCCCGAGGGAGGGGCGGACGCAGCAGGGTAGGGGCGTGGGGTGGGGGCTTCGGGGAAGGAGGAGAAAGAGGAACCTCTGACGAGCCGCTTCCTTCTCTCTCTGCGACCCAGCGCCTCACTTCCTCCTCTTACTTCTATTTTCTTTGGGTGCCGTTAACCCTTGAAATGTCTGCACCCCGGCTGTGCCGACAGATGCACCGGCCCGCGCGCCCTTCTGCAGAAACCTTCCTAGAAAGATGAGCCACTCCAGGCTTTCAGCGCGGCTCCGCCAGACTTTGGGTCTGACTTTCCGACTTTCCCTGCCCTCCTTCAGCTATTTCCCACAGCCCCTGGGGAGTCCTGCCTCCAGGGTCAAGGCCCTCTCCTTGCCTCTCGTGGCACGTGTTACACCAAAGAGAGTTAGAGGAACACGTCGCAGGATCCCGGAGGCCGCGGAGCCTCCCTGGGCCTCCGTTTCTGCATTTATAAAATGGGGATCAGAAGATGGGCTACCGCGCAGGCAGCCCTGGGAATGCAAGGCTGGCATCTTGTTTCAGGGTTAACGAAGGGTGAGAGTGAGTTTTCCACTTCCACTATTGGATGGGACAGGGTGTCATAATATGCCTCAGAGGCGTGCAGAATCGGCCACAAGATCATACGTTGCTGTCGTGGGTTGAAAGCCACAGCCCTCCCTGAGGCCTGAAAAGGCTTAAGCGCCAATGACTTTTATTTTCCTGACTCCCCAAATACCAAGAAAAAGCAACTTCCCCTAAGGGAGAGAAACAGAAAGCACTCTTGGCTGAACAGAGGGGACGCGTTCCAGTCTGTAGTTGGAGATGGAAAGGAGCTCAGAACGCAGGGAGTTCTCCTCCACCCCCACCCCCACCCCAAATATCGTCATTTTACAAATAAGGAACTGGAGTCCGAAATGACCGGGAGATGACATGCCCAAGGTCTTGCACTTGGTAGGAGTGGGCTAGAGCTCCAGTCTTGTCTCCTCATTCCTACTTTGCCTACCACAGAAATGTTGACGTTCGGAGGAAGAGGCGAAGGGGGAAGGTGGAAGAAGCCTGGAGATATCCAGGGTAGGAAGGAAGGGGTAGATCCGCTCTGGAATCAGTAATAATGGCACGTGCCAGGTCAAAATGCTGGACGATGGCAGCTCTTTGAAAAGTAAAGAAAATGCTACAGAAGTCACCGGGTTCTTGGTTTCTTCCTCCCGTGAAGCCAACTTGGTCCCACCCTGCATCCCCTCAGCTAAGGGCATTGCTTCTTCTCCACCAGCAGCTGTGACCCAGATGTTGAGCTTGCCGTGTTTTGCTCCCCTTTAAATAAATACTCAGCCTCACTTCTGTCTCCGGGTCTGGACTGGGTTGACCACCAACAACCGGGAGATCTGGTCAACACCTGACACCTAGCGGTCAGAACTGAGAACTACAGCCACCCAGGCGCATCGTCCGCCGTCTACTTCCTGCTTTCCAAAGTGGCTGCCCTCCGTTTGTTTCTATCACTCAGTTGGCACTTGATTACCTCCCACTTTGTACTGCTCTTCTGTTGCTTCATTGTTTTATATGTCTATGTGCAGTCTCTCTCCTTTTACTGCCTAATATTTTCTAAGAGGAATCTATCTGTCTCTGCTTTCTCTTACATTTCTTCCTCAGTGCTCTGAAAAGGTTACCAGTGAAACCCCAAATGCCAAATCCAAGGCTGTTTATTATTCTCACCCTGCTTGACCTCACTGCAACATTTGGCACAACCTTCCCTCGAAAACTCCCCCCTGGGCTTCTCCATCTCTGACCATTAATTCTGTTTTCTCTTTCTGGCTTTATTTTCTTCATCATCCTTTACACATTGGAATTCTTGAGGTTCTGTGCTGGGGCTTCTTTTCTGCCTGGGCAACCTTATCCATTCCCCTCATATGAATCCCCCCCAAACCTAAAGCCCAGACTTCTCTCTTGAGCTGCAGATATGTAATTCCAAGCATCTACTGCACATCTATACCTGGATAACCCAAAAGTACCTTTTTTTAAAAAGATTTATTTTTTATTTATTTCTCTCCCCCTCTCCAATCCCCCCAGTTGTCCGTCCTCCATGTGCCCCTCACAGAGCTGAGGACCCCTCTGTGACCGCTCCCATCCCTGTCAGGGGCACCAGGAATCTGCATCTCTCCTTGTTGCGCCATCCTGCCACGTCAGCTCCCCGCGTGGCGTGGCGTGGCATGGCACGGCCCTCCCTCGCAACGTCAGCACTGCACATGGGCCAGCTCCACATGGGTCAAGGAGGCCCGGGGTTGAATCACGAACCTCCCACGTGGTAGATGGACGCCCTAACCACTGGGCCAAGTGGGCTTCCCCCAAAAGTACCTTAACCGCTCTGTGCCTTGAAGTGAACTCCTCAGATTTCCCCTAATTCTTTCTCTTGTTTTCCCTATCCTCAGTTAACATGTTTACTGTCTACCCAGTTTCAAAGCTAAACACCTCGCTATACAAGTAACTTATATCCAGATCTCCAAGAACTCAAAAAAAGACAATCCAATTTTTAAAATGGGCAAAATGCTTGAAAAGACACTTCACAAATGAAAACATATGAATGGCCAATAAGTGCACAAAAAGGTGCTCAGCATCATGAGTCATCAGGGAAATGCAAATTAAAACCAGGAGATGCCACATTACAGACGCTAGAATGTCTAAAAATAACACTGACAACGTCAAATGTTGGTGAGGATGTAGAGCTACTGGAACTCTGAGACTTTCCTTGTGGGTGTATAAAATGGGACTACTTTGGAAAACTGACTGGCAGCTTCTAATAAACATATGTCTACCAATTACCCAGAAATTCCAACTTAGGCATATAGCCAAGATAAATGAATGTATATGTCCATGCAAAAACATGTACATGAAAGATTATAGCAGCTTTAATCAGTATAGCCCCATATAGGAACGTGGTTTATATATTCTCTTGATGTTAAGTTGGTATCAAAACAAACAAGATTGTTATAGATTTAGGGTGTTATGTTTAAGGCGCATAGTAACTACAAAGAAAATATCAGAGAAGCCAATCGAGACAGAAATTGGAATACAGGTTGCTGGTTGGGGGTTGTTAATGCAAAATAGGCATAGCATTTCTGTTTAGGGAGATAGGAAAATTTTAGTAATGGAAGTTGGTAAGGGTATTGCAATATTGTGACTGTGATGAATCTTGTTGAATGGCGTGATTGGAGTGTTTAATATGGGAAAGTTTATATTGTATATATGTTCCCACAATTTAAAAGAAAGAGCAACTAAAGAGACAATGATAGGAAGTAGAAGTGGCTCAACTGATAGAGTGTCCACCTATCATATAGGAGGTCCGGGGTTCAAACCCAAGGCCTCCTGGCCTGTGTAGTGAGCTGGCCCATGCTCAGTGCTGCCAGGAATACTGTGCCACACAGGGGTATCCCCCGCATAGGGGAGCCCCCAACCAAGGAGTGCACCCTGCAAGGAGAGCCACCCCACGTGAAAAAAGTACAGGCCACCCAGGAGTGGCGCCTCACACATGGAGAGCTGATGCAGCAAGATGACGCAACAAAAAGACAAACAGATTCCCGGTGCTGCTGAGAATGTAAACAGACACAGAAGAACACACAGCAAATGGACACAGAGCAGACAATGGGGCAGGGACGGGGGTAAGGAATAAATAAAAATAAATCTTTAAAAAAAAAAGAGAGACAATGACAATTAATGTAATACATGAAGTGGGTGTAGCTCAGTGGTTGAGCGCCTGCTTTCTATATACAAGATCCCAGGTTCAATCCCTGGGCCTCCTTAAAAAAAATAAAAAAGCAATAGATGATCCTGTCTAGGATCTAGCAAGGGATAAGAAAAGGCTCAAAGGGACAGTATTGAGACATATGAAAGAATTGTAATATAGACTGTAAGCTTTGTGTAAATGTTAAATTTCCTGACCTTGATATCTGCACTTAAGGTGAATATCCTTCTTAGGAAATGTGCATAGCAGTATTAAGTGTTCAATGAACAAGATGGATACAGCTTACACTCAAGTGTTCAGAAAGTAGATAGGTAGATAGATAGATGATAGATAGATGGTAGAATGATACAACAAATGTGGCAAAACATTAAAATTGATAGATCTGGGTATCTTGTGGGGAGGAGAGGGGTATGTTGGAATTCTCTGCATGGGATTTATATTATTTTTGTAGCTGTCCTGTAAGTTTGAAAGTATTTCAAAATAAAAAGTTTAAAAAAATGATTCAGGGAAGCAGACTTGGCCCAGTGGTTAGGGCGTCCACCTACCACATGGGAGGTCCATGGTTCAAACCCCAGGCCTCCTTGACCCGTGTGGAGCTGGCCCATGTGCAGTGCTGATACACGCAAAGAGTGCCCTGCCATGCAGGGGTGTCCCTGCATAGGGGAGCCCCACGCGCAAAGAGTGCGCCCCATAAGAAGAGCCGCCCAGCACGAAAGAAAGTGCAGCCTGCCCAGGAATGGCGCCACACACACGGAGAGCTGACACAGCAAGACGACGCAACAAAAAGAAACACAGATTTCCGTGCCACTGACAGCAACAGAAGCGGACAAAGAAGAACACACAGCAAATGGACACAGAGAACAGACAACTGCGGCAGGGGGAGGGGAGAGAAATTTTTTAAAAAAAGATTCAGAATAGCCCCAAACTGGGAACAGTCCAAATGTCCACTAACAGGAGAATGGATTTTAAAAATTGTGATACATTCATACAATGGAATGCTACTCAGGAAAACAGTGGAACATGTTATTGATACATGCAGCAACACAGAAGAATATCACAAACACATTGAACAAAAGAAGCCAGACACAAAATAAAATAAACCGTCTGACTCCGTTTATTTAAGTTCAAGGACCAGCAACCTAATCTGATGAGATGAGTGAAAATGGTGGTTGGGGGAGGAGGGTATTTTGCCAGAAAGGGGGCACGAGTGAACTTTCTGGGATGATATGTTTCCTCTCTTGTTCTGAGTAGTGGTATATGTGCAAAAGCTATCAAGGTGTTCACTTAACAGTTGCCTGTTCTGCTGTTTGTTAATTATATCTCAGGACATAAAACGTGGGGAAGAAAAAGCCCACATTGGGCCTTCATACCTCATGCCTTCCTCGCTCTGCTTTCTCTGCTTAGAACGCCTCTCTCACTTATTCACCAGAGGACTTACCCTGCACCCACACGATCAGCAGAACCATGTCAGCTGCTGCTCCTGGATAAATATTGGCTCCCTCTGGTAGAGAGGAGCAAACAGAGATAAACCAAACATATGAACACACAGAAAGATTTAATTCACAAAATTAAAAAACAAAAACACCAGGGATGGGGAAACTGGTATCCCTTGCAATTAAATCTCCACCAGAAAAAAAGAGGAAAAAAACCTTTAAATATTTCTTATTCATGTTTTCAAGGACATTCAGGAGGATAGTACATTTATAAATATAATGGACTGAAACATTAAGAAGTTAAAAATTGAGATTAAGACTCATTTTTGGATTGCTAAATTTGAAGCTCAGTACAGACAGTGAATAGCAGGTTGGCAGCTGAAGAAAACAGAATGTGTGAGTTAGAATACAAGTTTGAGAGTTTATCCTAGAATTCAGAGGAGAGAAGATGAAGGATGAAAACTATGAGAGAAAATATGAGCCATGATGGCTATATTACAGAGAGACAGGAGAGAGGGGAAAAAATAAAATACATGGCAGAAGAAATTTTCTCTGAACTGAAGAAAGATTTGAGTCTTTGATGCAAAATCCCAACTTTCCGAGTGAAATATAATTGACCAAAAGCTGACTTAAGAAAGTATATATCATCAGAATAGACCAATATCAATGGAATTTTATAAATTTTCAAAGAACTACTCCACTGAAAGTCTCATGCTCTGGTAGTTATATAGAAAACTATCAAACGTTAGAGGATAGAACTGTCCTACACTTTTAAAAAAATACTACAACAAAGAGTATCTAGCAGCAAAGATGATCTATAGTATGCCACCTTTCATGTAATAAAGAAGGGGGTAGAGGAAAATATGTATGTATCTGCTCATTTGTGCTAAAAGAAATACAGGAAGGATAAGTAAGAAACTAATTAGTTACCTCCAGGGGTAGAATGTTATGGGAAAATGAGGAAATGGGATTGGGAAAGAAGGGATGGGAAAATGACAATTCTCTGATTATGCTTCTTTATATAGCTCTGACTTTTATCACCATGTTTTACATACCCCTGTCCCCTCAAATTAATTAAAATCAATCAGGATGTGGTGGGAACCTAAAATGGAATGCAAACAGTAACAAATGAACCCAAATTTATTACAAATGAATGATATAATCATACTGAGGAGGATGGGGACAAAAAGAACTAACTGAGTCACTTAGGAAAACAGTATTTTGACTGCATACTATAAATGCTAAAGACAAAAGAAACTGCATACACACACTGTACTCTAGCTAGTAAATTTGTTTCTCACAGGAATCTGGTTTAGCAATTCTGAAGCTCCTTTACATAGAGGCTAGGATTGAATAAGCAAGTAAATATATTATAAATAATAACCAGACTTCTTACCATTGGGGAAAGAAGTTGCAAATAAGGAAGAAAGGCTAGAATGAAATTTGTGGTGTTCAACTAGAAATGGAGGTATGACTAGGTACTTGAGTTGTTTTTTCAAAACAGGATAGATAGATAGATAGATAGATAGATAGATAGATAGATAGATAGATAGATAGATAGATAGATAATATATACACATTTCCTAATTCTGCCCACTCCAAGGGCCTAGAAGCAATGACCTCCCAGCAGCAATGAGCACACCCAACATCCAGATCTTGGTTTCTAAATAACACTCTCCCATAAAAGGAAGCATCGCTCCTTGGAGAAATGGCTGATTCCAGAGCTGGACTGGGAAAGAACAAGATGAATCTAGAACACTTTGTAGTACTAGAAAGTAAAGAAATGCTAAAAAAAGGGGGGGTGGGGTGGGGGTGGAGGACTCTTCAAAAGAACGTAGGAACCAACTTCTTGAAGGGGCTCCCAATGGCCAAATCAAGAACAATTTGAGGGAAGTGAACGTGGCTCAGGTGATGGGGCCCCTGCCTACCATTTGAGAGGAAGCAGGTTTGATCCCTGGGGCCTCCTGGTGAAAAAGAAGAAGAGAAAGTGTGCCCACATGGCGAGCCAAGAGCCTGCATGGTGAGCTGAGTGCCCATGTGGGTGCCCGTGCAGTGAGCCAAGTGTGCACATGGTGAGCCAAATGCCCACACGAGTGCCTGTGTGGTGAGCTGAGTGCCCGTGCAGCGAGCCGAGTACCTGCGTGGTGATCCAAGTACCCGCGTGGTGAGCCGAGTGCCCACATGAGTGCCCTCTCAGTGAGCCAGTGCCTGCGTGGCCAGCTGAGTGCCCGTGCAGCAAGCTGAATGCTTGTGCAGTGAGCCAGTGCCTGCACAGCAAGATGATGATGCATCAAAAAAATAATACCACTGAACTGTATACCTGAAAGTGATTAAAATGGGAAAAGATATTTTTAAAAGAACAATATGAGTAACTAAATAATATAGATTATAATCCACAGAATAAAATATCCATGGGTTCATATTTCTATAAAAATAAAATAAATCAATCAGGGAGAAGAGGCAACCTGTCCTTATAGCAGAATTCCAATTAATAAATGTAGAAGGAATGATGGGAAGAGAAAAACCACCACTTGGTAAAGATCACAGTCGTTATTTTTGCAAGCAAGACTCATCAATGGATGCTAAATATAATGGCAAAGTATGATGATATATGGGATAGTTACATAGTCTTAAAGTACTCCCTCACAAGATACTTACTAATTATAAAGGGGAAATATAATTTTACAATGGAGAAACCTGGCAGACACTACCTTAGCCAAATGTACAAAGTTAATGTTTTCATAATGAGATAGCAACATCATCTCCCTCATGGTTTGATGCACTGAGAAAGGTACATCATTTCTCTGGCATTCTTGCCAAAAATGTACTACCTGGAAATAACCAGCGAGATGGCAGCAGAGTAAGGAGCTCCTGGAGTCAGCTCCTGCTACAGGGCAGTTAGTAAACACCCAGAGCTATCTAGAGCTAGTTGAAGCACCTGTTTGGGGGCCCCAGGAGACCAGAAGAGCATCCTCCCACATCCTTGAAGGAATGGAAGGAGGAGACTGCCCATCTCCAGAGAAGACTCGTTAAGTAGAGGCTCCACACCACAGAGGCCAGTGCCCATCCTCCAGTGGAGGCACAAGCTGCCTCGGGAGCTGTCCTGTGGCTGGAATTGGAAGTTCCACTTCCCAAAAACGGGGATGATGAGATGATCGGGCACCAACTTCAGCTACTGATGAGTAAATTCAGCGGGCTAAAGTATAATCCTAAGAACAGCTGAAGTCTGAGGCTTTCCAAGTCAGAAAGAGACTGGGAGCTGCCTTCTTAACTCTGTACCTGGCACAAGGGGAAGCAGGGTGGACTGAAAATCCCAGTGTGGTGGGGACCAGATTCTTTCCATCCAGAGCAGAGTGCAGCTCTAGCCTGGGCCCCAGCCCCACCTCTGCAAGAAGGAAGCTGGGGAACCTGCGCCAGCCTTTCTGGGAAATTACAGGCCAAGCCACGGAGGCTGGTGGTCATCCTACTTTGGCAGAGCAAGCTGCCCCAGGAGCTATTCTGTGGCTGGAATTTGAAGCTCCATTTCCCAAAAACAGGGAAGGAGGAGACAGTTGGCCACTGATTTCAGCTAGTGATTGGTGGATTCAGCTGGCTAGAGTGTAACCCTAAGAACAGCTAAAGTTTGAACCTGTCCATGTTGGAAAGAGGCCGGTGGCCTCTGGTTTGACTCTGCCACCAGACTGAGGGTAAGCTTGGCTGACTGAATATCACAGTGAAGGCAGAAACTAGTTTCTTTCACCCAGATCGACCTGCAGTCCTAGCCTAGGCTTCAGCCCCACCGCTGGCAGGGAGGAGGCTGGCGGACCCTGCACCAGCCTATCCAGGTAACTGCAGGTAACTTTGGCTGGCACAGACTGAATAATTGAAAGTCTACCGGGGCAACTGTGGTCATCTTGGACCTGCACTGCGTAGATTGCCCATCCCTGCCCCAGGCAGGGGAGAAAAAGGCATGAAGCTTCATCAGCCTCTCTGGGCAACTACAGTCTAGGCCTGCACAACTTGGATTATTCCACACAGCTGTGACTCTGTCCTCACCCCTGGCAAAGGAGAAAGTTAGAAGCCGCTTCATCAGTCCCTGGGGCAATGGGGGCAGCTTGAATCTCCACAGCTTATAGCACCAACTACATCCTTGCCTCTTACTACACAACTAGCAAGGGAGAAAGGGCAGGAAGCCCTAACCTAAACAGAAAAACTGCACCCAGAATAAATACTCTAGTAAGCCAGATGCCAAGACACCAACAAAAAATTATAACCCACACCAAGAAACAGGAAGATATGGTCCAGTTAAAGGAACAAGGGAAGCCTCCAGATGACATAAAGGAGTTGAAACAACTAATCATAGATATTCAAACAAATCTCCTTAGTAAATTCAATGAGATGGCTAAAAAGATTAAGGATATTAAGAAGACACTGGGGGAAGTGGACTTGGCCCAATGGTTAGGGCATCTGCCTACCACATGGGAGGTCCACGGTTCAAATCCCAGGCCTCCTTGACCCATGTGGAGCCGGCCCATGTGCA
Organism: Dasypus novemcinctus; assembly: GCF_030445035.2. Lineage (NCBI taxonomy): Eukaryota > Metazoa > Chordata > Mammalia > Cingulata > Dasypodidae > Dasypus > Dasypus novemcinctus. The sequence goes on along the minus strand of NC_080693.1, from coordinate 23,999,387 downwards.
GCGCTGATGCGTGCAAGGAGTGCTGTGCCATGCAGGGGTGTCCCCATGCAGAGGAGCCCAACACACAAGGAGTGTGCCCCGTAGGGAGAGCCGCCCAGTGCAAAAGAAAATGCAGCCTGCCCAAGAATGGCACCGCACACACGGAGAGCTGACACAACAAGATGACGCAACAAAAAGAAACACAGATTTCCAGTGCCGCCAATAAGGGGGGGTGGGGGTTAAGGGGAGAAAAATAAATAAATAAATAAAATAAATCTTTAAAAAAAAAGAAGACATTGGATGAGCACAAAGAACTTGAAAGCATACATAGAAAAACAGCAGATCTTATGGGAATGAAAGTCATAAGAAATGAAGTTAGAAATACGTTGGGGGGTGCTACCATGAGAAAAGCATAGCAAATCCTAAGCCCAGTGCTATCTTGAGAAAAGCATCAACAAACCCTGGGCTCAGTGCTATTGTGAGAAAAGCATCAGTTTCCAGGAGAATGCGATGCTGGCCTGGGGAGTCCTGAGGAGTGGCAACTCAAAGGGACCTGAGGCCCTGCATGGACCCAGCAAAGCACATCAGGTAAAAACCGAGTGAACCTGAGGAAGGCATGGGCTTTGTTCACGAACAGATGTCCCAGGCCAGCGTGAGCTGTTAACAAGGTATATGGAAATAGGTGCCATCTTCTCATTTTCCTCCGCAAATCTAAAAAAATAGCTTATTAAGAAAACATAATGGGTGTGTTGAAATTATCTGTATGGGTAACTGCCCTATAAGTTCGAAAATATTTCAAAATAAAAACAAAAACATAGAACCTTAAAAAAAAAAATACATTGTGGGGGAAGTGGCTGTGGCTCAATCAGCTGGGCTCCTGCCTACCACATGGGAGGCCCTGGGATCGTGTCCTGGGACTTCCTTGTGAAGGCAGGCTCACCTGCACACTGCGGAGAGCTGCCCTGCTTGTAAGCACTGTGGAGTACCACCCAGCCCACAGGCACTGTGGAGAGCTGACTCAGCAAGGTGATGCAACAACAAAACAAAAATGGGAGACAAGCAAAAACACAGAAGAGCACGCAGCAAATGAACACAGAGAGCCGACAGCAAGCAAACCACAAGGGGGGCAGATATAAAATTTTAAAAAATATATCAGCACCCTCATTTTAAAAAAATACATTGGGGGAAGCGATTATGGCTCAACTGATAGAGAGTCTGCCTATCACTTGGAGGGGCCAGGGTTTGATACCCAGAGCCTCCTTGACCCGTGTGGAGCTGGCCCATGCACAGTGCTGCTGCGTGCAAGGAGTGCCCGACCATGCAGGGGTGTCCCCAGCGTAGGGGAGCCCCATGCGCAAGGAGTGCATCCTGCAAGGCGAGCCGCCCTGCATGAAAAAAGTGCAGCCCACTCAGGAGTGGTGCCACACACATGGAGAGCTGATGCAGCAAGATGACACAACAACAAAAAAAGTGACAGTTTCCTGGTGCCGCATGACAAGAATGCAAACAGACACAGAAGAACACACAGCAAATGGATACAGAGAGCAGACAATGGGGGGGAATGGGAGAGAAATAAATAAAATAAATCTTTAAAAAAAAATACACTGGAATCATATAATGGCAGATTTGAGAAGGCAGAAGAAAGGACTGCTGAACTTGAAATGGCCTCCAAAAGAGAACATACAAAAGAACAGATGAAGAAAAGGATGGAAAAAATTGAACAAGGTCTCATGGAACTAAATGACAGAGAGAGACATGGAAACATACATGTCATGATTGTCCCAGAAGAAGAAGAGAAGGGAAAAAGGGCAGAAGGAATATTTGAAGAAATAATGGTGGAAAATTTCCCAACCCTATTGAAAGACATAGATATCCATGTCCAAGAAGCACAACATACTCCCATCTGAAAAAAATCCGAGTAGGCCAGCTCCAAAACACATACTAATCAGAATGTCAAATGCCAAAGACAAAGATGGAATTCTGAGAACAGCAAGAGAAAAGCAATACATAACATATACTGGATACCCAATAAGAGTAAGTACTGATTTCTCACCAGAAACCATGGAGGCAATGTGGAGAAGCATTGGAAAAATACAACTGGAGTGACCTATGGACTGTGGTTAGCAGTAATAATGTAATATTCTTGCATTTATGCCAAAGATGTACTGTATTGATAATAGGTCAGTATGGAAAATGTGTGCCAAACATACTCTCTGAATGTGGTAATAATTGGATGATATTACCCCATAATCTGTAACAAATGTTTCACCATTTGTGTGGTGTGTTGATAGAGGGGTTTGTTTGGGAATTCTGCACATGTGCATGACTGTTTTGTAAGTTTACAACTTCTGTCATAAAAATATTTTTAAAAAATAATAATAGGGTAGGTTGGGGAAAAATACACCAAATGTAAGATAAGGACTATAATTACTAGTAAGAGTTTGACATTATTTTTTCATAATTTGTAACAAATATCTCATGACAATGTAAGGTGTTGGTGGTGCATTGGTGTATGGGCCCCTGTATGATGTTATGCATGTTTGCTTTATAAGTTCACAACTTTACTATACACTTATTGTTTATGTATGTTCATATATAAATGATATAAAAATAATAATAGGGTGGTTTGGGGGAAAAATACTTTGGTTAGTAGTAATATTTTGATGATGACCTTTAATCATTAGTTAAAAATGCTTAACAACAATGCAAGGTATTGGTGGTAGAGTGAGGTATGACAGTCCTGTATGAGGATATATATGTGTGTTTTGTAAGTTTACCACTATGACTATATAAGCATTGTTTATGTATGTTTATATATGAGTGATATATTTCAATAAACTTTAAAAAAGTTTTTTTAAATGTATTACCTCAATTAAATCATGAGGTAAAAAAGCAACAGGACTTAAAGGGATGTTCTACAAAATAACCAGGCCAGTTACACTTCAACAGTGTCAAGAGAGGCTGAGGGACTGTCACAGATTGTCATACCACAATTAAATACAATGAGGGACTCTGGTTTGGCTCCTGCACCAGAAAAAGGACATCAGAGGGACAATAGGCAAAATTTGAATAAGGTGTGTAGATTAGTTAATAGCCTTGTATCAATGCTAATTTCCTGATTTCAATAATCATACTCTGTTATGTAAGCGGTTAACATTTAGGGAAGCTCGGTGAAGGGTATACAGGAACCCTATTTTTGCAACTTTTCTGGGAAATCTAAAATGATTTCAAAATATAAAGTGAAAAACAAAAAAATACAAGTTGCACATCCTACAAACTTTTGATAAACTTCCCATTTCGTTGTACCCTGGTACTATGACAAAAAAATAAATAAAACAAGGAAACAACAGACCAATAATCTTCTCTAAGAATCAGATATATAGTCTGACATAAAATAAGTGCAAAATACTTCCAGCCCTTGATTAAGGACCATGCGGTGAAAAAGCAGGGTTTACTCAAGGAGTGCGGACATCCTGGGTGAGCCTAAGTGGGTTCAGACACGGTGAGCGTCCCAGCTGGACCGCTTGTCCACAAGCACCTGCTTGGCACACTGACCTGGCTGGTATTGGGTCTGGAGGAGGATGTGTCCTGGGCTGCAAGATGAAGCGTGGCCTCCAGCGGAGGCTCCAGACCATCGACACAGGAGAGGCTTAAGGTCTGACTCCTAGGTCATGGGGGCAGCTACTGGAGGGGAGGCCAGTCCTTGTTCCCCACCAAGCCGGTCCCTTGGCCTTGCTCTTTAAGCGGCGCTGACCTCTCTCCCAGTCAACCTCTGCAGACAGAAACAAAAGGAGCTTGTTTCCATGAGGGTCTCTGAGTCCTGGGACACAGCAGCAGCACAACCGAGAGGTTCAGGGGGCAACTCACCACCATCCCAGTCCAAGTAGACTTTCCAGAAGGCTTTGCTTTGAAACCACAAATCCTTGCACCCTTGCGAGCAAGAGGAGACCAATCTCAGCCCAGTCACCACCCAGAGACTGCCCTGAGGACTCCCAGAAATAACTTGGGAGGTTTTGAAGGGGCGTGGAGGACTTGGAGCAGGGGGCCGAAACTGGAAAGTCTCCAAGAACCCAACAGGTTATATAGATTCACGGACAGAGCTGGCGCGATGTGATGACGTTTCACTACAGCGTTGTTTATACGCTGTGTCTCCTAAAACAAACCCTGGTGAAATGTATTTCAGTCCTTTTTTTTTTTTTTTCCTGTTCAATAAGTTTTTCTGTCCCCACACAGCTTTCTCTTATTCGTCCTAAGGTTTCTTTCCTGGTGGCATCATACATGACATTCTTTCAACAGACACATTTTGCCTATTGAAATACAGGAGTACTCTTCACTGTCACCAAGAAAGATGCTCACGCCTATTTCTCCTGAAGCATTTCTCTTGGGCCCTTGTATTTTTTCCACATTTGATAGAGACATGATTACAAACAATATTTCACTTTTCACCTTAATTCCGTTCTAAGAAAAACAACAGCCTCCAAATTACAAAATTACAAATACTGACCACTGGTCCTTGACCCTGAAACAATAGGGCTTGGAGACAATAGGGATGGAGAGGATGCAAATGAGGAGGTAAATGAGGGGACCTTTAAAGGGGATCTCTGGGGCCCAGCCCCAACCCAGGTGGCCAGGTAGAAATGCAGGACTCGTATGGTTAGACCTTATAATTTTTGAAAAAAGAAACCTGAAATGGGAATTCTTTTCTGAAATGTCCTGATTTTTAAATGCTGGCAACTAATTTGAAACAGTATTTCAAAACCCCTTGCAGGCCAAACCAGACGTGACCTACCAGCTTTCAGTTTGTGACATCTGTTCTCTATTATACAGGTGGGAGCCTGCACCAGTGAAACCTGAGTTATTTCTCTTAATGTGAGCTAATTTGATCCCACTGGCTCAGGAGACAGTTTATACAAGGAAGGCTCAGTGCTAAAAGGTGATGAACTAATATTGTTCATTTCATTAATAGGACACAGAAGGAAAACGTGATTATCCTGATAAGATTCCCCCTTATTAAAGCCCTTAGTTGACTAGGAATAAAAAGAGACTTTGATGCTTAGTGATGAACTGGAGTAGAAGACAGATACAGTTCTAAATAGCACAGATGAGGAGCAAAACAAGGATGCTCCCAATGATGAATAATTTCAACAATATTCTGAAATTCAAGGCAAGACAATAAGAAGAAAAAATAAATGAGAGACATAAATTTGGGAAGAAGGAGTAAAGGTTCTTATTTGCAGATGATAGGATTTGCAAATCATAGCATTTGACAGGAGAAACCCCAGCTAATGGACTGAGAAATGTTTAGAACTAATAAAGGAATTCAGTAAATTGACTGGACACAAAAATAAATAAATGGAGTTCAATCATTTTCTATATACCAGCAATGATCAAATAGAAAATATAATAGAAAATAGAGTTTGTTCACCCAGCAACAAAAATGCCTAGGACTAGGAAATTCAAGAGACCTAGAATAGCCACAACAATCTTGAAAAATAACAAGGTTGGAGGACTTACATTTCCCAAATTTCAAAACTTTTTACTACAAAGCTAAGGCAATCAAGACAGTGTGGTAGTGGCATGAGGATAGACATATAGATCAAGGCAATAAAATCGAGAGTCTAGAAATCAATCCCACACATACAGTCAATCGACATTTGACAAAAGTACCAAGACAATTCAGTGAGAGGAAGAATAAAGAATAATCTTTTCAGTGAAATGGTGTTGAGGCAACTGGATATCGATAGGCAAGAGAAAGAAGTTGGGCCCCTACCTCACATCATGTACAAAAACTAAATCAAAATGGATTAAAAAGTCTAAATGCAAGAGCTAACACTATAAACTTAGGAGAAAACATAGGTATAAATCTTTGCGATCTGGATTAAGCAATGCTTTCTCAGATATGACACCCAAAGCCTAAGAAGAAAAGATAAATTGTAATTCATTGAAATTAAAAACTTCTGTGTTTCAAAGGACACCATCAAGAAAGTAAAGAAATAGGGAAGCAGATGTGGCTCAAGTGATAGCGCTTCCGCCTACCATATGGGAGGATCTGGATTCGGTCTCGGGGGCCTCCTGGTGAAAAAGAAGAGAAAGTGTGCCTGTGTAGCAAGACAGTGCCTGCATGAGTGTACGCATAGTGAGCCAGTGCCCTGCACAAGTGAGTCACACAGCAAGAGGATGATGCATCAAAAAGAGAGACAAGGGGAGAGTCAAGGTGAAGTGCAGCAGAAACCAGGAACTGAGGTGGTGCAATTGACAGGAAACCTCTCTCCCCATCAGAGGTCTCCAGGATCAAATCCTAGAGGAGAGAAAATGAGAAGAGAAGACAACACAGACAGCAAAAACAGCAGGGTGGGAGGAGGGAAAGGAGGGAAATAAGTAAATAAATCTTAAAAAAAAAAAAAAAAGGTAAAAAACAACACAAAGAAATGGGAGAAAAATTTTGCAAATCATATATCCAATTTGGGATTTTAAAAATCTAGAATATATAAAGAACTCCTACAATACAACAATAAAAAACAAAACCAGTCAAAAATGAGCAAAGGATTTGAGTAGACATTTCTCCAAAAAAATATACAAATGGCCAAGAAGCACATGAAAATATGCTCAACATCATTAACCATCAGGGAAAGGCAAATCAAAATCCCAGTGAGATGCCACTTCATACACACCAGGATGGCTAGCATAAGAAAAGACAGATAACATGTGTTGGAAGGATGTTGAAAAACTGGAGTCCTAATACACTGCTGGTGGGAATGTAAAATTGTGCAGCCACTTTGGAAAACAGTTTGTCATTTCCTCAAAGGGTTAAACATGGAGTTACCATATATTTTATTTTGCTGAAGCTGCTGAAGGTAATATACCAGAAGCGGGTTGGTTTTTACAATGGGGATTTACAAGCTAACAGTTCTGCAGTCATGAAAATGTCCAAATCAAGGCATCATCAGGTGATGCTCTCTCCCCAAAGATCGGCTGCCAGCAATCCTGGACCCCTCTGTCACATGGCAAGGCACATGGTGGCATCTACTGGTCTCTCCCTTCTCTTCTGGCTTTTGTTACTTTCAGCTTCTGGCTTCTGTGGCTTTCTTTCTCCCTTTCTCCACATTCATCCCATTTATAAAGGATTCTAGTAAGAGGATTAAGACCCACCCTGGGCCATGCCTTAACTGAAACAACTGAATCAAAAGATCCTCTTACAATAGGTTCACACCCACAGGAATGGATTCGCTTTAGGAACATAATTTTCTGGGTTCCATACATCTTCAAACCATCACACCATATGACCCAGCAATTCTACTAAGTATATACCCAACAGAAATAAAACATGCATCGACACAAAATCTTACACATGAATCTTCACAGCAGCATTATTCTTAATAGCCCCAAAGTGGAAACAATGCAAATGTTCATCAACTGATGAATGGATAAATAAAATGGGGCATATTCTATACAGTGGAATATGACTTGGCAATTCAAAGGAATAAAGTACCAACACATGCTACAACATAGATGAACCTTCAAAATATAGTAAGTAGGGAAACGGACTTGGCCCAGTGGTTAGGGCGTCCGTCTACCACATGGGAGGTCCGCGGTTCAAACCCCGGGCCTCCTTGACCCGTGTGGAGCTGGCCATGCGCAGTGCTGATACGCGCAAGGAGTGCCGGGCCACGCAGGGGTGTCCCCTGCGTAGGGGAGCCCCACGCACAAGGAGTGCGCCCCAGAAGGAGAGCCGCCCAGCACGAAAGAAAGTGCAGCCTGCCCAGGAATGGCGCCGCCCACACTTCCCGTGCTGCTGACGACAACAGAAGCGGACAAAGAAACAAGACACGGCAAATAGACACAGAGAACAGACAACCGGGGGGGGGGGGGGCGGAATTAAATAAATAAATAAATCTTAAAAAAATATATATAGTAAGTGAAAAAGTCAGTCACAAAGGACCACATTTTTTGTATGATTCCATTCATATGAAATATTCTGAATAGGCAAACCCATAGAGACAGAAAGTGGATTGGTGGTTGCCTAGGGTGGGGGAAGTTGGGGAAAAATGGGGAGTGACTGCTAATGGGTATGGGATTTCTTTTAAGGGTGATGAAATGTTCTAAAATTGATGGTGGTGAGGGTTATGGAACTCTGAATTTTAGAAAAACACATCAAATTGTACACTTTAAATGGGCGGATTGTATGATATGTGAATTATAGCTCAATAAAGAGATTATATAAAACTCCAAAAACTTTATTATGGGATGCAAAAGATGCCTTGCATGAATGGAGAGAGATTTCATGTTCCTAGATTGGAAAATGATATTTTTACAGAAGATATCCACTCTTCCCCAACTGAGTATATAAAAGTAATATAATCCCAAACAAGAGCCAAATAGAGCTTTAATTTTTCAGAGAGAGAAGGTGGGAGAGTGACAAAATGATGTCACATTTCATCATGAAAAATCATTGTGCGAGAATAGCCAAAGAAACTGTGTAAAGTTGCCATCATGAGGCAGACATTGCCACCTGACATAGGAATATGTCTTATGAAGCCACAAGAGTTCTGACATGCAGTGCTGAAATAGAAAGTGCAACAGATCAGTGGTACCAAATAGATCTGTCAGAAACAAACATGGCTATCTGGATGAATTTAATATATGATAAAGACGATAGAATCAAGTTTCCAATAAATGGGCTAGGACAACTAACTAACCAATAGGGGAGGAAATTATGGTTTCTACCTAAAATCTTATGCCACAAAAAATCCCTGACTAATTAAACATCCATAAGTGTAAGGAAAGGGTTACGTTTAATTTTCACATAAAGGTGAAGCCTGAGTTGGCTCTGCAATTGGCGGGGAGAGGGAAAGGGGTTCTACCAGGTTTGGCGCCAAGAATTTGACAAGTGGCGCCAAAGCGAGGGCGGGGCCAAAGCGAGGGCGGGGCCAATAGTGGAAGTGGTGCGGAATTTGAGAAGCGGTGCCAGGAGTGAGAGCCGTGCTGAGCCCGCCCAGCCACCCGGAATGCAGGACCAGGAAGCAGCCCCTCAGAGTGGAACCGGGTAAGTTAGATCTCTCAGATAGGCTATAACCCCTGAAGTACCCAATCAATGGGGAACAGGGGAGGGAACTGCGAGTTAGGGGTAGGGTATAAATATCACTGTTTCTTGCTGTTTAGCATGCCAGCCATTTTATCCAGGTTGTGTGCCATTCTTGCAAGACTGTTAATAAAATTCTTTTCTCCTCCACAATCAGGTGAGCTTTTGTTCTCTTACAGGTGCAGCTTTCTTTCTAAAAACTTTGGGGGCTCGTCTGGGATCTGAAGCTTCAGAGGGGGATCTGGTGGTGGACGAGGGGAAGGCGTGCCCCACTGATTGAGCCATCTCAGACTCCTCCACTGGGGGCCTGCCTTTGACAGCTGGAAGGACCCAAGACCAGACACTTAGATCTACCAATTGTGGACGAGTAAAGGGGAAGGGAAAACCTGCCTCCTGCTGACCAGGTAACCTTGTGCCCAGCCCAAGGTAAGAAAAGGGACTATTATGTATTGCCTTGGTGGTGAGGAAATTCTGATGAGTCTGGATTTGAAAGAAGCCCAGACAAGACTCAGAATGGGGAATAGAGGCAGTCGGTTGACTGGGGAGGGGGTATCTGTAAGATATTCCTCCAGATAGTCCATTAGGGAGGATGTTGGAACATTGGACCAATAATGATCAGACCAAGGGGAAGGAAATGACTGCCTGATGTATTCTGGCCAAAATATGGGACAGATGAGGATTTGGCTCCGTGCCAACCTTGCTTTCATAATTTTTTTGTGTGTTTTTCTGTTTTTTAGTGTATGTTTTAGTACCTCCAGGTGGTAATATTAAATTGACAATGAAAACTCTTAAAAGAGCTCAATTCAAATGCCTAAAAATCCAAAAAGCACTTACATTAATAAATAAAGTATGGAAATCTTTTAAATGCCTAAGTTGAGATGAATAGTTTATTCTTTTTTCATAGAGCAGAATGAGGGATATGAGACTTAAGTAGATACAGAAAGATGTAAAAGGTTTATGGGAGTGCTGACTAGAATTTGGTAAGTTTGTTTAAAAGAATGTGTTTTTTTTCCCTAAGATAAGATAGCTGATTTTCATAAAATCAGGATGGAAGTAAGTAGGACAAAACTTGAATGCATATGGCAAGTTGTAGAAGGTATTGTAGAAGGTAGAATTAAGTAAGGGAATGTGTTTTGTGAAGGTGGAATTTGTGTTGAGATGAATCAACTATTGTCTATATGGTTATGGATAGTTATAAGAAGTTTGTAGAAGCAATGTTTAAACTGAAATATTTGGATGGCTAATTCCATTATTAAACTGAAACTGAATTGATTTTAATAACGAAAAGTAGTTTCATAACAGGAAAAACTGTCAGAGGCCACCCCAATCTGCATATTGAAGTGGTGGTAAAGGAAGATAATCTTGATTCCATTGAGCATTTGTATTGCTGAAGTAAAATACTTGTTAATTAATGTCACCATGGTGAAGGTGTAGAAGTAGAAAGCTCCATGGTGCTGAAGGACACAATGCACCAGGCTAGTGAAATACTAGGGTCTACCTTCCTAGCTCTTCTCTAAGGTCAGTGGTGCTACAGCATGCTGGCTGCATGAAGGACATGCTAAGTGGAGCAGTGATTACCAGCGTGCTGTGAGTAGAACTTAAGCATAATTGGCATATGGCCTTCTCCCATGTAGAGACAACTTGTATGTGTTGCAATGTGGACCTTAGATCTATTAATTGCTACTCAAAAAGAAACATGCATTCATTAGTGCATTGGTTGGTACTAAGTACTGTACCTATATCTCCTATTCTAGATATATGCTTGATGATTATGGAGGGATATTGAACATGTTAAAAGGTCCTGGTAAACTTCATTTTCTAAGTAGTTAGTGAACATGCTTAATCCAAGTCTCTCTCCTAGCCCTGATTCTAAAACCTGTCCCACTCATATCCTGGGGAGGACTGGCAAACCCACATGCCATCCTGCCAGGGCTAAGCATTTTCCCACCAGGAAAGAAACAGTAAACGAGGTGGCTGGGATCCACTTCAGCTCAATCCCTTCAAAGTAGTCTATGGGAAACCTTTCCTCACCTAGGACCTCGAAACAAATTTCTGATGAAAACCTGCAAAATAAAGCCCATCAACTTTGAGAAGATGCAGCCCTTAGGCATCTGGCCTTTTCTCTTTTTGTGGCCCAGTATCCTTTCAGTGAAACCCTGTATCCTCAAAATTCTAAGTAAGTTTATTTCTTCCCTCTTGTTAGCCATACAGGGATTTTAGCCAGTTTCACCCAGGGTGCCATAGTCATCTTCCTCCAACCATGATAGAATAGCAGGAGGGTTTTACACCTTTTTAGGTAAGGCCTGCTGCCTCTAACCAGTGGGAAGCAGTTACAAAAGAGTGACCATCGTCCTTGAGCACTCCTTTAAGAATGAAGGTGTAAGATCTTGGGGGGAGATAGAGGCTTTGCAGGGGCTCAGACGGGCACTGGTGGAGGCCCCTGCTCTAGCCCTCCCTTCCCTTGAGAAACCTTTCCACCTGTTTGTTACAGTAGATAAAGGGACAACCTTGGGGGTTCTGACCCAAATCTGGGAAGGTCAAAAGAGACCTGTAGCCTTTCTTTCCAAAATCCTGGATCCTGTCTCCAGGTGATGGCTGGATGCATTGAAGCTGTGGCGGCAACTGCTCTCCTGGTAGGAGAGAGCAGGAAGCTGATGTTCAGAGGAGCTTTAGTCATTAGCACCCCTCATCAGATCAGAACTATTCTGTCTCAGAAAGCAGGAAGGTGGTTGACTGATCCCCAAATTCTGAAGTATGAGGTTATCCTAACGAAAATAAATGACGTGGTATTGACAACAGATCATAACGTAAACCCAGCCTCCTTCCTTTGGCAGGGATTCGACCAAATGGAGGCTCCTGAGCATAACTGTTTAGACCTGATTGAGTATCAGACCCGTGTCTGGTCCAAGCTAGGGGACCTCCCCTGCACTTGGGGGAAAAATTATTCATGGATGGGTCCTCCAGGGTCCTAGAAGGAAGGAGGCACAATGACTAGCAATTGTGGATGGACTAACTTGTGAGGTGGCTGATTGCCCAATGACTGGTTAGCTCAAACTTGTGAATTGTAGGCGTTAAATCAAGCCCTCAAATGATTAGAGGAAAAGGATGGTGCAGTCTACACCGACTCTAAGTATGCCTATGGGGTAGTCCACACCTTTGGAAAATTTTGGGAAGAGAGAAGATTGACTAACAGCAAAGGAAAAGGGCTAGTCCACAGGGAATTAATAAAACAAGTATTGGCCAGTCTACTCTCACCCAGGGAAATACCAGTGGTGCGTGTAAATGGACACCAGAAAGGTCATACTTTTTGAAGCAAAGGGCTAATGGGTTAGCAGATGAAGAGGCCAGGGAAGCCTCCCTTAGTTCCCTTTTGAAGTTGATGATCCTGTTACCCTCCATCCCCAAAGAGTTCAGGGTCCCCACATTCTCTGACAAGGAGGTGAAAGAGCTGGAGCAGTTAGGAGTGACCCTAGATGATCAAGGGAGGTGGCTCCTTCTGGGTGGCAGGCAAATGTTGAATATGCAAATAATGAGAGAGGTATAAGCCATCTCACACCAAGGGAGTCATTGGGGGGTACAGGTCATGTGTGGTCTGGTTCTTAAGTATTTTGGATGCGTAGGTCTTTATACTGTAGCTAAACAAATAAGTGAATGACGTATAATTTGCCAGAAGGTCAATAAGAAAGTCTTAAGGCAGCAAGAACAAGGGGGACAGGAGCCAGGCCTCAGGCCTTTCCAGACTATTCAGGATGATTACACTGAAATGCCCCTGATGGGTTGCCTAAAGTATGTTCTGGTTATTGTCGATCATTTGACAGAATGGGTGGAGGCATATTCTCTGGCCTCAGCTACAGCATCAGGAACTACTAAAATTATCCTTGAACAAATCATTCCTCATTATGGGTTAGTAGAAAATATAGACTCAGACAATGGTGGCCACTTTACCTCCCATGAACTCCAGAATATTATGTGAAGCCTGGGTGTTACATGGAACTTCCATACACCTTGGCACCTGCCGTCTTCAGAGAGAGTGGAGAGAATGAATCAGGCTTTAAAGAAGCATCTTTCTAAATTGGTTTTAGAAACAAAGTTATCTTGGATTAAGTATTTACCTATAGCCCTTATAAAGATTAGAACTACCCTCAGGAAAGAGCTGGGAATCTCCCCTTATGAAATGCTTTTTGGCTTGCCTTTTCCTAGGAGGACTGGAGACCTCCCTTCCTTAAGAATTATGTACTGGCTTTGTCCTCTACCTTGTCATCCCTCAGGCATCGTGGTTTGCTGGCCCAGACCCTGTCTCTCGAATTCACTGTCCATCAACACCAACCTGGCAGTTGGGTCCTAATCAAGTAGTAGAAGACCAAACTTCAGCCAACCTGGGAAGGACCCTAGCAAGTTTTGTGGACAACTAAGACTGTAGTCTGGACAGCAGAAAGAAGCTGGATTCACTACTCTCGAGTAAAAGGACCAGTACCTGAAACAGACGATAAGTACCCAACAACACCATACAAGTCCTGGGAAATAACTCCAGCTTCGGATCCCTTAAGGATCACTCTGAGAAGGCAGTAGTTGGGAGGGCATGCTAGGAAGGAGGAGGGACTGGTCAGACTCTCTCAGTGAACTTGGAGGGAATGTAACCCTCCACTTAGAGGGAAGGCTAATATTTATATCTACCTTGACTAGTGCCTTAAGAGACTAGATTTAAAATTTCTGAAAATGAGAAGAATTATACTGACTATGATGTTTCAGATTCAGGTCATGACAATCCCCGTTAAATTGATAGTAAATAAAAGCAAAGGCCTAGAATCTCAGACTGTGCAATTTGACGCCTGCCAAGTGAAAAGGTGGAGATTTAGGACAGCAGCAGCGGCTCACTGGGTGAAATAAATATCTACGCCCTGAGTCACTGGGAGGTTACCTCAACCTGCCCCCCTCTCGATTGGAGTTTTGTGTGGTGGACTACCAAGTACAAGGGGGGGTGATCACTGGGAATGGCAGAGGCCATACTCACTGGAAACTGTTAGAGGACAAAACAGCCTTTAATAAAGTAATACCCACCAGACTGCAAAAACCTCCAGTGTAACCCAGTAGTAATCAGCATTAGAAAGGCAGACAAGTTCAGCAAAAACAACTGTTAGTCTTCCCGTGACCAAGCCTATGGGATAGGGGTAGACGTTACAAGTAAAAATCCTCTGGGAAGTTTCTGTATTCGAGTCCTTCCTCCCGCTGTGGATATGATGTCAACAACACTCCCTCCAGCTAACCTTTCAGAGATACCAAGGAAAACCCACCAAAAGCCAGTTCCCCAGTGCAGAATGATCCCAAAGCAGTCAGGATACTTAAGGCAGAGGATTTAAAGTGACCATAGAAACAGAGACAGGATATGGAGATGCAAATGCATCAAATATACAGTCCAGAATGGGTCAAATATACAGTCCAGAGGGTGGACAAAAGCAACTGTTATGCCTGTGCAACAGGCCGGCCCACTGCTCATATCGTGCCCTTTCCATTAGGGATGGAAAAGCATGAGAGGGAGTTTAAGTACACGGTGCTCCTCTTCCAGAATGCTCTTCCTGGTGAAAATTATAGTATGTTGTCCTCTCTCTTCCCACCTGTCAAAAAGGGAAACAGCAAAGCCGTACCGGCTTCCAGCCTTGGTCCAGGAAGTCACCCTGCCTGTCTCTCTAGATGGGGAACAGGGCTCCAGGACCTTGGGACCATGGCCTTGGGTACACGAGTATGGAAGGTGAGTGAAGGTAGTACTGGCAATTTCTCCAGTTTGGCCATACCCCGAGCAAGCCTTTGGTGGTACTGAGGAAAGGACGTCCTCCGACCAGTATTACCTGAGAAGTGGGGAGGAACCTGTGCTCTAGTTCAACTGGCCATCCTATTTACCCTGGCATTTGAAAAAAAGAAGAAACACAAAACCAGGGAATGAGAAAGGAAAGAGGTTTACCTGTTCCTTTGATGACTAAATTAATCTAGATAGTATAGGAGTTCCCCCTGGGAGTCCCAAATGAATTTAAAGCTAGAAATCAGGTAGCTGCAGGATTTGAGTCATTCTTGTTCTGGTGGGTCACCATTAACAAAAATGGGGTTTGGGTTAACTATTTATATAATAATCAACAAAGATTTATCAATTACAGTAGGGATGCAGATATGGAAAGAGCAGAACAGTTGGATGCTACTAGCCAAATGGCATGAGAAAATAGGATAGTCCTAGCCCTGATTCTAGCAGAAAAAGGAGGCATCTGTGTTATGATTGGAGGTACTTGCTGTACCTTCATTCCCAATAACACAGGCCCAGATGGGACTATCACCAAGGCCTTGCAAGGCTGAATGGTATTATCTGAAGAGTTAGCAGAAAATTCTGGCATTCACAACTCACTCATGGGATGGTTAGAGAGCTGGTTTGGAAAATGGACAGAACTAGCACTGTCTGTCCTGACGTCCTTTATCATCATGGCTGGGGTAGTCACAACAGTTGGATGTTGCATCATCCTGTGTGCCTGAGGGTTAGCTCAAAAACTCACTGAAACGGCCCTAACCAAACAGATGCCCATTCAGTACAAGTAAAACAACTTGTATCCCCTTAAAGAGGAAGATCTTTATGATGAAGAATGTGAGGATGCTCTTTAGCAGATTTGAAAAATTAAATTGTGAAAACTAGAGAGTCTAGAAGAAAGGGGGGGGGGAGTTGTAAGGAAAAGATTAAGTTTAATTTTCACATAAAGGTGAAGCCTGAGCTGGCTCTGCAGTTGGAGGGGAGAGGGAAAGGGGTTCTACCAGCTTGGGCACGAAAGTGAGGGCGGGGCCAAAGCAAGGGCAGCCAATGGTGAGAAGTGAGGGCGGGGCCAAGGCGAGGGCGGCCAATGGTGAGAGGTGAGGGCAGGGCCAAAGTGAGGGCAGCCAATGGTGAGAGGTAAGGGCAGGGCCAAAGTGAGGGCAGCCAATGGTGAGAAGTGAGGGCAGGGCCAATAGTGAAAGTGGCCAGAATTTGAAAAGCAGCGCCAGGAATGAAAGCAGTGCAGAGCCCACCCAGCTCGCCAGAATGTAGCAACAGCGAAGCAACGATTTAGAGTTGGAACGGGTAAGTTAGACCTCTGTAACCCCTGAAGTACCCAATCAATGCCGAACAGGAGAGCGACCTGCATGTTAGGTTTAGGGTCTAAATATCACTGTTTCTTGCTGCTTGTCGCGCTGGCCATTTTATCCAGGTTGTGCACCCATTCTTGCAAGACCATTAATAAAATTATTTTCTCCTCCACAATCCGGTGAGCTTTTACTCTCTTACAGGTGCAGCTTTCTTTCTAACAATAAGTAAAAAATTGAAACAATGGAAGTCCAGAGGAAACAAAGGAAATGTTGAAATAGTGTTGGAATTGTAGCAGCCCTTTTAAAGCATGACACCACAAAAATCAGAAATTATGAAGGAAAAGATTGATCTGACTTATACAAGTAAAAATAAAGTTCTATACACCAAAAAAATCACATTAAACATTACGTTTAAGAGGTAAATGGCATACTAGTACAAAATGTTTGCAACAAATAGCAAAAGCTACCATCTTTAATACATAAACATCTTTTTAAATAAATGAGAGAAAAATACATACCCAAAAGAAAAATGGTCTGAGCACATAAATAGACAGTTCACCAAAGATATACAAATAGCCAAGAAATACATGAAAAAGGTTCAACTTTATAAGGAAAATGCAGATTAAAACAATGAGCTATATATTTTCACCTGTCAACGGGGCAAAGATAAATGGAATTGTGTTACCCAGAGTTTTCAAATATTTGGAGACTCAAAAATTCTCAAAAACTGCTACTGGAAATGCAAATTGGATGGAAATTTTGGTATCATGTATAGAAATATAAAGATACATGTACTCTTTACTCCAGTAGTTCTACTAAAAGGAGAAAGAAACCATTCTTCTATGCACAAGAATATTAAGTGCTGGTTTGCAGTGATACTGAAAATAGGATATTAATTTTTAAATATGGTTAATCTTTATAATAGTAAAATATTATGAACAGTTAAATGATATTATAGAAAAATATTTAATGACAGGAAATATGACCATCAAATTTTAGGTATGAAATGTAGTTTCAAAACTGTGTAGGGAAGCAGATGTGGCTCAACTGATAGAGCATCTGCCTACCATATAGGAGGTCCAGGGTTCGAACCCAGGGCCTCCTGGCCCATGTGATGAGCTGGCCCACACACAGTGTTGCTGCACACAAGGAGTGCCATGCCACACAGGGATGTCCCCCGCGTAGGGGAGCCCCCCACACAAGGAGTGCACCCTGCAAGGAAAGCCACCCCGGGGGAAAAGATTGCAGTCTGCCCAGGAGTGGTGCTGCACACAGGGAGAGCTGACGAAGCAAGATGATGCAATAAAGAGAGACACAGATTCCCTGTGCCACCGACAATGCAAGCAGACACGGAAGAACACACAGCAAATGGACACAAGAGAGCAGATGGGGAATGGGAGAGAAATAAATAAAATAAATCTTTTTAAACAGTGTAAAAATAAAGAAAAAAGGATAAATAAAAACAAACAGAAAAAAACAGAAAAAAAATAAAGAAAAAAGAGAAAACAAAAAAAATTTTAAACCACCACCACAACAAAAACAGTGTGTAACCTTTTGACCCAGAAATCCCTTTTCTGATTATCAATCTTATGAAAATTCTTATCCAAGTGTGTATGTGTTTACATACATACACACAAATATAGGCTTCTAGTTAAAATGGAAGACAGTACTGATGAAGGAAATATTTCCTCCCACTTCAAAACTACTGAAATATTGGATAAAATGTAACAGTAAAAAAATTGTAATGCAGAGGAAAAACGAAATCAGAGTGAAACAAATAGAAATAAAACTAAACTGGTAGAAACAAGGCAAAATCTATCAGCAATCATAATGACTGTAAAGGCAATCAAGTGACCTTGTAGTAGCTAGAGATTGCTGGGCTGGATACAAAAAAAAAAAAAAAAAAAAAAAAATCCGTCTACTGATAGTCCATAAGATACATATCAGAGGTATGAAGATCCGAAAAGTTTGAAAGTAAAATGATGGATAGAGATAGTCATTATATAGTGGTACTTAGAAAGAAATTTATAGCCTCTTAAATACTAATCTGAGAAAAGAAAAAGGCTGATAATTAATGAACAAAATGCATAACTGAAGCAGTTAGGAAAAGAATAACAGAATGAAGGGGGGAATGGAATGAGATAATAAACATAAGAGCAGAAATTGATGAAATAGGAAACAAATATTCATCAGAGAGAACCAACTAAAGCCAAAAGATGGTTACTTGAAAAGATAAACACCTATCTGGCAAAACAAATAAGGAAGAGAAAGCATCAGATAGGGTGGAGATGACAAAAATAATAATATTGTACTATGAACAACTTTATGCCAATATATTTTAAATTAAGTTAACTCATAAATAGGGAAGTGGATTTGGCCCAATGGATAGGGCATCCGCCTACCACATGAGAGGTCCCAGATTCAAACCCAGGGCCTCCTGACCCACATGATGAGCTGGCCCATGTGCAGTGCTGATGTGTGCAAGGAGTGCCGTGCCACGCAGGGGTGTCCCCCACATAGGGGTGCCCCATATGCAAGGACTACGCCCCATAAAGAGAACTGCCCAGCGCAAAAAAAGTGCAGCCTGCCCAGGAATGGCGCTGCACACACGGAGAGCTGATGCAGGAAGATGATACAACAAAAAGAGACACAGATTCTGGGTGCTGCTGACAAGAATACAAGCAGACACAGAAGAACACACAGCAAATGGACACAGAGAGCAGACAAGTGAGGGAGAGGGGGAGAGAAATAAATAAAAAATAAAATCTTAAAAAAAAAGGGGAAGAAATAAAGGGAAGCAGATGTGGCTCTACTGATTGAGTTCCCGCCTACCAGATGGGAGGTCCCAGGTTCAGTTCCTGATGTATCCCAAAGACAATGAGCAAGACCTTAAGAAGACAAGGAAGACCTAAAGAAGATGAGCAAGACAGCAAACTGATACAATGGGCAGGCAAGCTGACACAATAAGATGACACAACAAGAGACATGAGGAAAACATAATGAGAGACACAACAAAGCAGGGAGAGGAGGTAGTTCAAGTGACAGGCGCCTCCCTCCCACACCAGTTCCTGGTACCTCCTAAAAAGTAGACCAGTACACAGCAAACAGACACAGCAAATGCAAAGCACAAGGGAGAAATATATAAATAAAATAAATCTTAAAAAAAAGAAGAAATAGAACGCGTCCAACTTCCATAACATTAAAAAATTGAAACGGTAATATAAAATCCCTTCAAAAAGAAAATTCCAGGCTTGGGTCATTTTTTTTCCCCAGGCTTGGATCATTTTGTCGGATTTCTAGCAAACTTTCAAAGAACTGCTTATTCCAATCCTATACAAACCCTCTCAGACAGTCCAAGAAGGGACTTATTCTTGAACTTTTTTTTATGAGAGCATCATAGCATAGATATCCAAACTAGAAAGGGATGGCAGAAGAAAGGGAATTACAGGCTAATCTCATTTGTGAAACTCGATGCAAAAGTATTAGAAAACCAAAAACGATCATTTATTATGACCATTTGGATTTATCCCAGGAATGCAATGGTCTTTTGACATTAGAATAAAATTCTATGGTATCATTCAACACATTAAGAGTGTAAAAGGAGAAACATCATATAATTATCTGATTAGAGGCTGAGAAGGCATTCGACATGAATTATGCTATCAGATGAGGGAAATTTCCTAGTTTGTTTTTATTAGAAACAGGTGTTGAATTTTAGCAAATACCTCTTCCTCATGAGATGATCATATACTTTCTACCCTTTATTTTGTTAATATGGTAAATTAAATTGAATTTTAATATTAAACCAATCTTGCACTCCTGGGGGAAAAACCCACATTATTCTGTTTATATATTACTGGGTTTGATTTGCTAATATTCTATATAGAATTTTTGCATCTACGTTCATAACAAAATTTGTCCTGTAATTTTCTTTCCTTGTAATGCCTTTGTTGGGTTTAAGTATCAGGGTAAACTGGCTTCGTGAAAAGAGTTAGAAAGTGTTTCCTCTTCTATTGAAAGAGTTTGTGTAAAATTGGTATTGTTTCTTTCTTAAATGTTAGAAAGAATTTATTAGTAAATCTATGTAGGCCTAGATATCTCTGTGGGATTAGAAAAAAAATCTTTTATAACTTTTTGGAGTATAATTGGCGTGATATAAAGTGCACATATTTAAAGTGCACAGTTTGACAAATTTTGACCTATGAATCACTTGTGAAACCATCTCCACAATCAAGATAATGAATGTATCTATTACCTCCCAAAGATTTCTAGTACTTATTGTAATCCCTTCCTTCCACCACCCCCTGTTCCCAGGTGACCACAGATCTGCCTTCCATCACTATAGATTAATTTGCATTTTCTAGGATTTTAAATAAATGGAATTATAAAGTATGTACTCTTCTTTCACTCAGCCCAGTTGTATTATGATTTATCTATATTATTGTGTGTATCAAAAGTTCATTCCTTTTTATTGCTAAATAATATTCCATTATATGGATTTACCATAATTTATTTATCTATTTACTTTTGATGGACATTTGGGTTTTTCCAGTTTGGGGCTGTTAGAAATAAATTTGCTATGGACATCCATGGACATATGCTTTCATCTCTCTTGAGTAAATACCCAGAAGTGGAATGGCTGGATCATATGATAAGTGTATGTTTAATTTTTTAAGAAACATGCCAAACTGTTTTCCAAACTGGTTATATTATTTTACATTCCCGCCAGCAGGGGTGAGGTCTAATTGTTCCATGTCTTTGCTAACATTTCGCATTGACTCTTTAAAAAATATATATATATATACTGTCCATTTTATTTTATTTTATTTTATTTTTTTTAAAGATTTATTTTTATTTATTTAATTCCCCTCCCCTCCCCCGGTTGTCTGTTTTCTGTGTCTTTTTGCTGCGTCTTGTTTCTTTGTCCGCTTCTGTTGTCGTCAGCGGCACAGGAAGTGTAGGCGGCGCCATTCCTCGGCAGGCTGCTCCCTCCTTCGCGCTGGGCGGCTCTCCTCATGGGCGCACTCCTTGCGCGTGGGGCTCCCCCATGCGGGGGACACCCTTGCGTGGCACGGCACTCCTTGCGCGCATCAGCACTGCACATGGGCCAGCTCCACACGGGTCAAGGAGGCCCGGGGTTTGAACCGCGGACCTCCCATGTGGTAGACGGACGCCCTAACCACCGGGCCAAAGTCCGTTTCCCATATACTGTCCATTTTAATGTGAGTGTAGTGGTATCTAATTATGGATCTACTTTGCATTTCCCTAATGACTCATGATGTTGAGCATTTCCTCATATTCTTATTTGCAATCTGTGTATCTTCTTTGGTGAAATGTCTGTTCAAATATTTTTCCCATTTTGCCAGGATGTGTGTCTTTTCTCATTATCAAGTTTTGAGAGTTACTTACATATTCTGGATATAATTTCCTTTACCAGATATGTGGTTTACAAATATTTTCCCCCAGTCTATAGCTTTGCATTCCCTTATGAGTCTTTCTTAATTTTTATGAGGTCCAATTTTTGTGCTTTTCTTTTATGCAGTTGTGCTTTTGGTGTCATACCTAAGAAATCTTTCCTAACCCATGATCACCAGGATTTTCTCCTGTGTTTTCTTCCAGAAACTTTAAAGTTTTAGGTTTTACATTTAGGTCTATTATCTATTTTGAGCTCATTTTTGTGAGGTATTGATCAAAGTTGTTTTTGTTTTTGCATATGGATATCCAATTGTTCCAGCACAATTGTTTCTTTGTCAAAAAATCAATTGACTGTACATATTTGGGCTATTTCTAGACTCTTCCATTTGTCTGTTTATAAATCTTTATGCCACTCTGTCTTGATTACTGTACCTTTTAAAGTCTTGAAATCAGGTAGTGTAAATCCTCTAATTTTGTTCTCAATTTTTAAAGTTGTCTGGCCATTTTAGGTCTTCTGCATTTCCATATAAATTTTAGAATCAGTCTGTTGATTTCTACCAAAAAAGAAAAATGCCTACTGGGATTTCAATTGGTATTGCACTGACGCTATAGATCAATTTGGGTGGCATTGACATCTTACCAGTATTGAGTCTTCTGATCCATAATGGTATCGCTCTCCATTTATTTAGATCTGCTTTAATTTATCTCAGCATTGTTTTGTAGACTGCCAAGTACAAGTCTTTCACATCTTTTATTAGATCTGTCCCTAGGTATTTCATATTTTTATGCTATTATAAAAGGTATATATTCTTTATAATTTCAATTTTCCAATTGTTTTTGTTAATGTCTAGAAATGTAAATGATTTTTGCACACTAACCTTTTATCCTGAAACCTTGCAAAACTCATTTATTAATGCTAATCGTTTTTTTGCAGGTTCTTTGGGATTTCTATATAGACAACCCCGTTGTCTATGAATAAAGGCTATCTTCTTTTTCAATCATTTTTTTCTCCAGTGCTATACTTTGTACGTTTTCTGTTGGTCTGTGTTTGAGTCCACTAATCCATGTTCTCTGTGAGACCCAGCCAATGAGTTCTTCCTTTCAGATTCCATACTTTTTTGGTTTTAGAATGTCTATTTGATTCTTTTTTATAGATTCCAATTCTCCAGTGAAATTTTCTATCTTTTCACCCATGTTGTCTGCCTTTTCCTTTGTTTCATTTAATACATTTATAGTAGTCATTTTAAACTCCTTGTCAGCTTATTCCAACATCTGGATCACCTGTAACTCTACTATTGTTGACTTTTAAATTTTTCTCTTGATTTTTGGTCACATTTTTCTGTCTACACATTATCTTTTCTGTATGCTGGACATAGTTTATAAAAGAACCATGGAGACTGAAGTCAGTGTTGTTTTTTTCCAGAGAGGCTTTGTCCTTTTCTCTGTTAGGTACATAGGGTATGGGGTTGATGATCTCAAGCCAATCAAGAATGAGCTAGTACAGGACTGGGTTGCTGCCTTAGTTAGCGAAATTTCTGCTTTCAAACATCTCCATGGTGAGATCTGTCATGTTTGTTACATGCTCTAGCAGCACCTTGACTTCTTTTTTTTTAATAACGTTTTTTAAAATTAAGGTTAATAGATCGCATAGAACGTTACATTAAAAAACATGAGGTTTCCATATAACCCACCCCCAACCCATCAATTTTGTAAATTGTATTTTTTTTAAGATACATACATCACAAAAAAGGTTACATTATAAAAAACATAAGAGGTTCCTGTATGCTGCCCCCATACCCCCACCCCACTCCTCCTACACCAGCAACCTCCCGCATCATTGTGGCACACTCATCGCACTCGGTGAACACATTTTGAGCACTGCTGCACCACATGGATAATAGTTTACCCTGTAGCTCACACTCTCCCCTGGTACACTGAGTGGGTTATGGCAAGATATGTAAAGTCCAGCATCTGACCCTGCAATATCATTTAGGACAATTTCTAGTCCCCAAAATGCGCCCTCATCACATCTCTTCTTCCCACTCCCTGCCCTCAGCAACTACTGTGGCCACTTTCCCCCTGTCAATGATACAATTCCTTCTACTAGTAGTCACAATTCTTTTACAGTAGAATATCAGTAAATCCACTCTAATCCATATTTTAAGCACTCCAAGAGTGCAGCTGATTTCGGGCTACCTTTCCAGCCCAGCCCAGCACTCAGCAAATATGCCATGGGGGAAAATGGCCTGAGTGCAAGGCTCTCTAGCTTCCAGTCCATCACGCCAGCCCATTGCAGCCATTAAAAGCACTGCTGATTTCTCTTTCCCTATTAGAATCCTCTCCCTATGACATGTCTGACCTTTGGTCTGTGCTCAAATTCAGAAAATGCCCTTTGGAAGAAAAAGGCCAGTGGTCTCACTTCCTTTTCTGGAATTTTCATTAAACTAGTTCTCTGCTTCCACTTCTTTGGTATATTTAAAAATGTGATTTTTATACTTTATCCAGTTATTTCTATTTGTTTCAACAGAAGCTTGCTACTACTTACCGCATTCTACTTGGAAGTAGAAGTCCCCATATAGATTAAATGCTTACATGTGAAAAACAAAGCTTTAAAACTTTGTAAAAATATATATAGGTGAATAGCTTTATGACCATGGGTTAATGAAGACCACAAAAATCTTCATCATAAAATAAGAATAAAATACTTTAACCACTTGAAAATTAAGAGTCCCTATTACTCAAAATACACTATAAGGAAAATGAAGAGAATACACCTCAAAGTAGGAGAAGATATTTTCAACACATATTACTGGCATTTAATATCCAGAATATATAAGATGCTCTTATACATAAATAAGTTAATTTTAAAAATCCAAGTAGAAAATGAGCAAAAGATATAAGCTGGCACTTCATAGGGGAAAATGCATAGCAATTAACTTATGAAAAGACTCACAATCTTATTAGTAATCAGCAAATTAAAACCACAAAATGAGGGTAGTGGTTGCCTCTAGGAAAGAGAGAGGTAGTTAGGATCAGACAGAAGCCCACGTGGAGGGGGCACAGCCTTTCAGTTCTTAGTGGCAGTTACACCTTCTATAATTATTTATTAGGCTATACTTGTGTGTTACATGTCCTTTTATGAATGTATGTTGTATTTCACAATTTAAAAAGTTTTAAAAGTTCTTCAAAAGTAGGCATCCTCGGACAGCAGACTTGGCCCAGTGGTTAGGGTGACCGCCTACCATACAGGAGGTCCGTGGTTCAAACCCCCGGGCCTCCTTGACCTGTGTGGAGCTGGCCCATGAGCAGTGCTGATGCGCACAAGGAGTGCCCTGCACCCTGTGTAGGGGAGCCCCACGCGCAAGAAGTGCGCCCCGTAAGGAGAGCTGCCCAGAACGAAAGAAAGTGCAACCTGCCCAGGAATGGCGCCACACACACGGAGAGCTGACACAACAAGATGTCGCAACCAAAAGAAACACAGATTCCCATGTCGCTGACAACAGCAGAAGCGGACAAGGAAGACACAGCAAATAGACACAGAGAACAGACAAACGGGGGAAGGGGAGAAAAATAAATAAATAAATCTTTAAAAAAAAAAGTAGGCATCCTCTTTCTGTATATCAACGTACACAACAACGTTATATACCTCTTAGACCAGGGAGCCATTTTCTCTCCTAGAAGCCATTTTCTCTTCCTTGACCTCTTAGGCTCAACTCTCTCATCACATTATCTTGTCATTTTTTTCAACAAGCAACCTCATCTCCGGTGTTTGCTGGCACCTGGGAGAAGCCGCTCCACCACTCCCATACAATGACACCGGCAGTACTTGTGGATTCCAGATTTTGAGGTCTCAACTCAAGCCGCTGTGTCACCTGCACATCAGTACAAAGCAAAGAATGGAAGCTGTTGTCGCCTTCCCCATTCCTGAGCCTGCCTTCCTGAGTCCCACACCTGGACACCAGTCTGCAGCCCCAGCCTCAGCAGCAGGAGAAATTAAACCAGCTCCTTCTAAAGCAGGGGTCCTTAACCATTTTTTTTTTTAAGATTTATTTATTTCTCTCCCCTTCCCCCCACCCCGGTTGTCTGTGCTCTGTGTCTATTCGCTGCGTCTTCTTTGTCCGCTTCTGTTGTTGACAGCGGCACAGGAATCTGTGTTTCTTTTTGTTGCATCATCTTGTGTCAGCTCTCCATGTGTGCAGCGCCATTCCTGGGCAGGCTGCACTTTCTTTCGCGCTGGGCGGCTCTCCTTACGGGGCGCACTCCTTGCGCGTGGGGCTCCCCTACGCGGGGGACACCCCTGTGTGGCACAGCACTCCTTGCGCACATAAGCGCTGCGCGTGGGCCAGCTGCACACGGCTCGAGGAGGCCCAGGGTTTGAACCGTGGAACTCCCATGTGGTAGACGGACGCCCTAACCACTGGACCAAGTCCGCCACCTCTTAACTATTTTAGTGTCATTCCAATGAAGCCTAAGAACCCCTTTCAGGAAAATGTTTTAAATACATAAAATAAAATACTTTGTACTGCAAAGAAAACCAATATTTTGAATTACAGTTTGAACATAAATAAAAGGCAATCTAGTAATGCATGTGCTTCGTTATTAATGCATGAAATAACACTATCTAGTGGCAGATCTACCAGCTAGCACAATTTCAAGGTAAAGATGAATGCTACATGTCTGTTGGAGGTAAGTGAAAATGAACATGCATGTTTTTTCTGGGAAATTTTGTGTTGTATATATATGCATTGCAATTTTTAAAAATATAATTTAAAAGGGGGGATGATAATCCTCCCCTCACAGAGCTGTGGCGGGGGATCAAAGGAGACAAGGGAGGGGAAGGCACTAAGTTGGTGTTCCCTGAAGGGTGAAACACTGAAAAGAAATCGTTTAGGGATATAAGAACATGGGAATAAATAATTTAAAAACAGAAAGAGAGAGAAGGCTGGAGGGCGTGGGGGGGCGGGGAGAGGGAGAGAAACGCAGGAGGGTGAATGGAGACTTACTCCCACTAGGGGGCGCTGGTAGTTTAGACAGAGGAGTTTACTCCTGAAGCTGAATGGGAGTAAACTGCCCGTGACCGAGCCCCCCGCCCTTTTCTCTGGCGGGTCTCGGAGTGGGGTGCATGCAGTTGGTCTCCCTCAGAGCCCCAGACCATCTCCTCCCCTTCCACCCACCTGCAAACCCTCACGCGCACCCTGCTGGCAGTGGAGGCACAAGGCTTGGTATCACTGTCCGGCTCACACAGAGCGCCCCCTGGGGGCGTGCGGCAGGCACGGTGGGTGCCACGCGGGCTGCCCAGGTCTCTCCCTTGGTGCCACCAGGAGGCAGGGACCCACGGGAATACCGCGGGCTGCGTGTCCCGCCCAGCTGGCTGCTCCAGCCCTGCCACCCTTCCGGATGCTACTGGTCAGTCCTCACGGGCACCTCCCAGTGAGCGCCAGGAAGAGCCTGCCGCAAAGCTCCCTCCTCCGGGGTCCCTTGGGGGTCCCTCAGGACAGGACAGAGTTCTGCGAATTGTCTGTACCTCAAGCTGTGACACGAAGACAGTGGGAGATGCCTATTCTCTGCAGATTCCTAGGGACTGCCTACTGCCTGGCAGAATAAGAGTGGAAACAACTTCCTTTGAGCAGAGCTGCTGTTGCTACATCCTCCTCCAGGTAGGAAGCAGAAGGGGGGAGCTCTCACTGTGAAGTGAACTAGCTTGGAAACCATTTGGAAGGCAGGGTCCCAAGTAGTTAAGAAAGCAGCCTTCAGACATCCTGAGATAGATGCTCCAGCTCTGCCACCTACCTGCTATGCGATTGTTAGGTGAGTTGTTTAATCCCTCGTGCCTCAGTTTCCTCCTCTCCAAAATGGACATAATAATAGCATTGACCTCTTAAGGTTGCTCTGTGGAGTAAATGAGACAAGATACATAACACACTGGGAAAAGTGCCCAGCCCATCCTAAGCACCAGGTGAGTTCCTGCTATCACCAATAGTTGGCATCAGGTGAGTAAAATATTCAGCTATTCCTTCACGTCCTGCTTCCACTTACCCAAACACCCACTCTACTTTTTTCCTTACTTCATGACTCTGTTTTTAATTGAAAAATTAGGCTTTCTTTTCCATTCTTAAGAGACCACTCCTTTTCACCCCACACGTGCCATCCTAACCGCACTACCTCAGCGCAGGAGAGTAGTGAAGCAAGCATTGGCAGGGAAGTCTGGAGCTGTGGTTCTAGTCCTTTCGAGCTGTGTGGCCTTGCCCGAGCTGCTTCCTATCCCTAAGACTCAGCTACATGCCCAGGGTCCTGTCTGCTATGCCTATGAATGTGCTTTCATCCATCTTTTTAAAATGCCCTGACTTCTTATCTTTATTGTGGACTCTGACATCGAGATAGTGACTGTGGGCTCAGACCATCTGGGTCTAAAAGCTGGTTCTGCCTCGTTCTACTGTGAGACTTTGGGAAAATTCCTTAACTTCTCTGTGCCTCGGTTTCCTCATTTTAAGCCAGGCTGAGAGTGCCATATTAACAAGTGCTGTAGGAATTATAAGAATTAGTCCCTGAAAAGCACTTAGAACAGGTTGGGCCCGGAGTGGGTGGTCAGTAAAATGTTGCCCATAATTAGGATTGCTAATCCTTGAACTTGCCAAGCTGCTGTCTAACTTGGGGCCTTCACCTGGGCTGTCCCTCCGCTGGGAAGGTTCTCCCTCATCCCTTCCACTGGGCTACACCATCTCCTTCTCAAGGTCCAATTAAATGTCACTCCCTCAGGGATGCCCGGCCCACACCAGCCCCTATTAGAGTCTGTCTCATAGCTCCTGTACTTCCTCAGAATTCTTATCCTACTTGCAATTACCCAGCTCTCTGTGTTATATGCTTGAACATCTGTCTTTCCTGCTAGGCTGTAAGCTGAATGAGAACAGGGACTGTACCTGCCCAGTCTTCACTGACCCCCTAGTTCTGGCATACAGGAGGTGTTCAGTAAGTGTGGCTGCACTAGATGAACCCCAGAGGCCTACAGCTGCAGGTGCAGAGAAGCCTGGCGAGAAGCCACCTGGACTGTGGTCTGACTAGCAGAAACCCACAGAGTCACGGGACTCCTGACCCTTCTGTCTGGTGGCGGGAAGGCTCTGGGCCCTTCGTCTGCCCTTTTTGGGACCTGCCAGTCAGGAAGGGACTTTTTGAGGCATCACAACCTGTGTTGTAGATGAGCAGCTAGCCCTAGACCTCCACTGGCAGGGGTGCTGGAATGTGGACCGAAAGATGCAGCTGCCCCGCCCGGGAAAGAATCTGGTCTTGGTTTGCTAAATCAGCTGAATTCCAGGAATACCAGGGAGAGGATTGGATCATGTCATACCTGCCTCTCAGGACAAACAAGCCAAAAGCTGCGAGGAGGTGCTCTAACGGCCAAGGGGAAAAAAAGCACAAAAAAGAAACAAAAAAAGAAGGGCCAGAAGCATGGGCCAGAAAAGCTCCATTGCAGGTGGAGGTGGGAGTAATTAATGGACCCGGTGGAGCCAGCCCAGGCGTGCCAGCTTGTCAGAATCTCGTCCCGAAGAGCCCTGGTCCTGCGAGCCCCTTTCCCAGAGAAAACAGAGCAAGAATAGTTTGGAATTGACAAGCCAACTGAAGGGACAGCAGGAAATTCTCAGAAACCAGGTGTTTGGTCAGACTCCCTGGCCCGTGTGTCTGAAATCAGGATTATGCCTGGGCTGATTTACTTCCCACCTGGGTTTCAGGAAAAGTCTCAGAAAGGCCGCTGGGTTGAGTCCAAGTTTAACAGGAGAGGCCTGGTCTCCCTCAGGTCTCCACTGCCTGGACAAATAGCTCCCACGAAGGGAGACATGGAGGGGAAGAGACCCAAGCCACTGCCTCACCCCATTTGAGTCACAGTTTTAGTTCCAGACAACTCTATTTGTGTGGACTAGAGAAAAGAGAATGCCCTGTTACAAGTTGAGCCCCAAGCAGACCATGAGCCAACTTTGTTAGAAACACCCAAAATGACCTTGACCTGGACCAGCAATTCCCAATGGAGATGTCAGTGTTCAATAGAGAGGCATTTGGAAATGTGTGGGGAAGTGGTTTTGGCTGTCACAATAATTGGGTAAGGAGGGGTACTACTATTTTGTAGTCAGGGGCTAGAGACACCAGTTATCTGTAACGCATCTATGGGTCAGTTGTGCACAATGAGTTGACCCTCTGCCCATACAACTTTTAAGTGCCCCACTAGACTTCATGTAGATGAAAACGTGTCTGTGCTCGAGTCTAACTTTATTTTGTCTGTAAACACAAAGGTATTTTTTTACTTCATGTTTTTAACATACACTAACATTTCCAGAAAGGCAACTACCACCATGTACTCTGTGTAGTTCACAACTTGACTGAGATCTGTTGACACCTTTGGAAAATCATGTTTCCCACGCTTGAATCACCAGAGCATTTGTTACTCTTTTGCTACTGTGGTCTTGGTGATTCTACATATAGAAGATCCAGCTAGCCCAGGATGTTGGCTCATGTAGCTATGCCCAAGCTTTTACTCCTCGAAATACCTGTTAGGTCCCATAAATGATTTTACTTCCTTTTCTCCTTTATATTACTATGTCGAAATGATGTGTGTGTGTGAAGACTGTATCACCTTCAAATTTCATTTCAGGATGATAGGGGAGAGAGTTGCAAAATACTTGTTATAAAAAGGAGGTGTCATGGTAAAATGTAGACACATGCTTCACCGCCTTGGTTGGATGCCAGCCAGTTCATGAGCGCAGAAGGAACTAACTTTTTTTTCAGGTACTGGGGCCGGGATTGGACCCAGGACCACATATGTGGGAAGCCGATGCAACCACTGAGCCATATCGGAGCCTCGGTGGAATGCACTGGTTTCACTGGATTGGAGAAAACTTGCACTTCCAGTGATTGGCACTGATTGGAGAAATCTGCCACTTTATAGATGCTACAGCTATATACAGTATATAAAGTTCTCAGTTACAGCCCGGGCACTAACAAAACCAGTTGCCTTGTTGATCAATGCCCAGAGCAAAGTTAACTGGGCAAGGGACCCAAGGCCCTTTTCTTTGCTTGAAGTGATGTTCCGGCGCCACCTAGTGGGACCTGGGAGCGTAGCTGACCGGGAGCTAGGCTGCAGCCTTAATTTGCTGCTGAATAATGAAAGTGTGAATAATGATAATAATATCAGCTAACACATATAATGCTTACACATGCCATCACTTCACATATATTAAGCTCATTTAATCCTCACAAAATCCTTATGAGGTTATTCCCATTTTTCTCATGAGGAAAGTGAGGCAGGGAGAGGGTAAGTGACTTGAACACAGCAATCATCTATCTGGCCCAGTTTTTTTTTTTTCCTTCTCTTCATTTTATGGATAAGCAATGAGGCTGAAGCAAGAAGGGACTAATCTAAGGTCACAATTAGTAAAGGTGACAGTAAGAGAACCTATATTTGTTTTCTTATAAGAAAGGGGAGAAAACTAATGTCAGATGGCCAGATAAAAAAGGATGAAAGGGTGTGAATGATGTGATTGTCTAAAACCTAGAAGATATTTATGCAACTCTAAAAACCAGAAGACAATGAATTAATAACTAATAACTGGTACTTGTAAACAGTTATATTCATCCATTCTTGACTATGTCCTAGCCACAGAGCCAAGTACATTTGCTTCCCTGTTTACAGAGTTGTAAGAGTAATGGGTTAGTTATGGTCCTGGCTCATATCTCACTAGTCTAGTGTCTGTGAGTAAATGAAAAGAAAGACACTCTCAGTCACACAAAGTCTCAAAAAGCCCACCCTTCTCCAACGGTGACTCAAAGCAGTATTTCAGTTGTATGAGAAATTAATCAAAATAAAGAACTCAGGGAATAGGAACAGGTTTATGTAAAAGAAATGGCAGCAAACAACCAAGACAGGAAAACTGAGTTAATCGTTAAGGCAATTGGAAAGGGCCATGCAGATGTTAAAAAAAAAAAATAATTCTCGAAAGAGAAGACATGTAATGCAAAATATGACTAATGGCTCGAAACTAGAAGTCTAGTTTCTGCCCACCTGCAAACCTGTGCCCTCTAGGAGCCTCGAGCTGCGGCTGGACCGCAGGTGCGGGCCTTGCACTTGACAGGTCTCAGGCGTGCGAGCTCGGCGGGGGCACGGGACTAGCGGGTCGCTCCGTGCTTGTCCCAGGTGGGCCCCTGCTTCTTGCCTGATGAAGGTGCTGTTTCTTCAGCCGCACTTTCCTGTTGCAGGGGTGTGGATGGCCCATTTCCTTCGTTTTCAGCGGCGACAGTTTCTGTTTTATCTGTTCAGTCACTTCAGTGGTAACTGGGGGAGGCTGTCAGCTTGCCATCCTGACCCAAGGGCGAGGGGTCCATCTAGCTCCCCCTCCAGGCTCTTCCTGAGGCGAGGACGGCAGGTCCTTGGACAAGACTTCTCAACTCCCACTCCCTGTCACCCACACACCAGCACCGGGTCAAAAAAAGTAGATTTTTCCAACCCCCCAGGTCAGCCAAAGTCGGAGTGTGGGTAAGATGGAGGCCTTCTCCTGGGCATCCGTTGTCCCAGATGATCTCATTCTGTCCTGTGCCCTGGCTCAACTCGGCTGGAGCCGGCGCGGCCCGGCGCGGGTGGGAGCGAGCGGCGGGGAGGGGGGGCCCCGGCCGGGGCGGGCTGGGAAGCGCGGTGGCCGCGGGGCTGACACCACCTGGCGGAGTCTTGGGGAAGAGTCTCAGAGGCGCGCGCTCCTCGGCGCCCCGCGCACCGCCGCCGAGCCGCCGGGAGCTCGCCGCCGCGGGTCAGCCGCGGGGGGCGGCGCAGGGCGGCCCCACGCGCGGGCAGCTCCGGCTGGGGCTGCGATCGGAAGGCGGCGCCCAAGTTTTATCAAGGCCGAAGAGGGCAGGTGCAGCCGCACAGAGCCCGGGCGGCGCTGGCGGGATGCCCGCGGACCGCGCGCGGCCAGGGGCCGTCCGGGGGCGGCCTTCCCCGGCCTGGTCTCGGAAAGGAGCACCCGCGCGCCTCGACCCGGCGCCCTGCGCCCTTGGCGCGCCCTGGTTGTGCTCCCGGAGAGCCCCAGCCTCCTCCCGGCCGCGACCCGGGCCCCCGCGCCTTCCCAGACCCTGGGGTCCCTCGCGGGCGCTCGCCCCGCGGTCCCGCACGGCCACGCCTGCGGGTCGCGCTCCGCGCGGGGCCAAGCCTGCCTGGGTCCCGCCGCGCCCGCGCCCGGGGCAACCCCGCCTGGCCCTCTCCGCGCGGCGCCCCGCGCCTTCCCCAGCTCCAGCCGCTCGCTCTTTTCACACCTTCCAGTGCCCGGGCCCCGGCGCCTGATTCAGCGCTTAGTAATTAATTTGGCGTTTCAGAATGGTCAGCGGGCTGGATAATAGGCGCATTCATTCCCCGGGCTAATCTGAACAGAGGTGGGAAGAAAGGCTTTCACAGACAGAAAATGCCATTCGCCCAGCGCTCAAAGGGGCTGTCACTCCCAGAATAAATCGCCGCCGCGCCCGCCGGCTCCTCTGGCCATTTCCATGCAGCGCCGGGGAGCGCCGCGGACCCGCGGGCCTCGGCCTCCGCTCCCGGGAAGCCCTCACCCGAGTGCCTTCTCCTGTCCGACGGGACCCCAGGCGGGGGCCGAGGGGAAATCGGGCACCAGGGGGCTCGTTTGAAGGCCGCAGGGGACAAAGAGATTGGTTATTAAAGAAGAAGCTAAATAAACTAGGAGGCGCGGCCCGGAGCTGATTCAGGGCGCAGACGTTGGAGCTGGGGCGTCGGAGAACAGCCTCACAAGCTCCAGCGATGTGCAGAAGAGGAACCGCGGCCCAGAGCCAGCCGTCAAAGACTTGCCCCGGGTCACACAGCAAAATTTGGGGGTTCCCAAATTATGAATCAAACTCAGTGGGGAAGCATAGATGATAGAAGCAGGGGCGGGTCGGGGACCTCGCGATCCGCCCTCGGGCATTGTGTCCTGGGGCTCTTGCCATCCCCCTCCTCCACCTGCGACCTGGCAGGTGACAGGGTGCCCTCCCGCTCCCTCCTGCGGAGACCTTGGGGTCTGCCCAGAGGCGTCAGCCGCTCAGGGGAAGGTCGTTTTACTCTTTGACCCCTTCTCGATCCCACACAGTGCCCAGGGTTGCTCCCAGGATTGCGCGCAAACGGCCTACGGGCCCGCGAGAGCGCGGGGTCTTTCCCCGGCGGTGCCCGCCGCCCCCTGGCGGAGCGGGAGGGTGCGCTCCCGCCGCCGCCCTGACCCTTCGGGTGGACGGCGCCCTGGGCGCGGCCGTGGAGCGATGGCGTGGGCAGGCCTTGCTCTCCAGCGTGAGGTGCCGGCGCTACATGTCCTTTGGCGCTCACCGTGTGTCCACTTTGCTGGACATATTTGGCCCTTCCGTCCCAGTGGGGCCCTCCGGTCTGGGAAAGGGAAGGAGCTGTGGCTCTGAGGCTGAATCTGGGCTGAAGTGAGAAGCTGGAATACGGAGAAAGCTGGGGGAAAGAGGCATTTCTGGAATGGGCAGATGGGTGTCCCAGGGCACATGGAATCCCAGCCTGCCCACTCCCGTCTGATTCTGTTTCCTCCTTTGCAAAGCAAGGATGAAATGAGATGGGCATGGGAAGGGCGTGGCCCCAGGGCCGGGCACTGGGTAGAGGGGTCCCACTTACCATTCACCCTCAATCACAACTCTTCTGGCGCCCCTCCAAGTTTCCACCAACATCTTTTCTTGAGACTTTCATGACTTCTTAAGTTTTGAGTACCCCAATTTTCTCCCAGGATGTCCCTCTACCCACCCCTTGATGCTTCTGGGTTCTAGTATGGGGCTCTCCTAAGAGCAAGGGAGCCTTTCTGAGATTCTAGAGACAACTTGCATACAACTAGTGTTACCGAGACTGGAAATGACTTAGTGGCCCATGTTACCAAGTCAGTAAGTGAGAGGACTTGAACTGGAGTGCATTCCCAGGCAGCATAATGAATCTCTGGCTACAAAAGCCAGTAGCTCTTGGTCCCATCCCAGAAGTTGCTGTGCTGGGTCTGGGCATGGAAACCTGCATTCTAAACCAGCCTCCCAAAGCATGTTGACACAGGTCATAGAGGGACAGTACTTAGGAAAATGCAGCCCAAATTGGGCTCTTTCCCCACCAGCCTCTTCTCGCCCAGGCCCACGGGCTTGTTTCCTGGGGCTTGTATTTAACCAAAACAGCCTTTCTGTCTGTCTCCACCACCCAGGCCATAGTGGGTGGGGTCTGCTTCTAGGAGATATCTTGGGATCCCCCAGAATGTGGAACCTAAGAGCAGAGCTGTGGTAGGTGAGCCAACCAACTCTGGCAGGTGAGAAATGGTCCAAGGTTCCAAAGCCAGAGGCCCCGTCCAACCAACACGCTTTCACTGTACACCGCAGGCCCCACACAAATGTGCCCTGGGGCTCCCCTTAGCAAAGCAGATGCTGCCCACGCCAGGGACAGAGGGGCTGTTGGTGGGACTCTGTGGCAGCAATGACCCAGGTGTGATCCAACACCTGCCCTCACCACCCTGGGGTTCAGAGGGAAGAAGGTGTGAAAGGAGGCAGGGAGAAGGCCAACAAGAGGGGAAGAAAGCGGGTGGGAGGAGGAGAAGCCCTTAGGAACGGCGGTGGGGAGGGGGGGGACGACGAGCCCCTATTTATGTAAGCCATTTGTAGCTGTGGATTGTAAAACTGGGCAGGATTCTCTGGAGTAATTCATAGTGTTTGGACAAGACAAACATTGTTCTGCTTTAAACAAACCTCCAGAAAGGTCAGCCTGGTTCATCCCTTTGCTTCGAGGCTCTGAGACTATCCAGATGATGAGAAAATCAGATCTCAGCTGAGGGGCCCAGGCCAGAAGCAGCCGTCTCCTGAGCCCTTAGCTCCCCGGGTGGAAGTACCCAGCAGAGGGAGGGCCCTGGGCTCCCGCTGACATCCCTGGAGCCAGGAGACGTGGGCAAAGGGGGTTGGGAGCGACGCACGTCACAGCTGGTAAGACCTGATGATGCCAAGGATCATCCCCGTTCTAGGGCACGGCTAGCCTGCCCTGCCCCGAGAGTCCCCAGGTCTGGAGGTCAGCCATCTGGGTGAAGCGGTGATGGGAATTGTGGGCTCAGGGAGGCAGTCCTGACTTCGAGCCCCTCACCCTCACGCCCAGATGTGCCCCTGGACTCCAGGAAACCCATGTTCCATTCATGTGGACACCCTGGCTGGGTCCCTTTGGGTTCATTTAGCAAATAAGTCTTGAGGACCTCCTATGTGTTAGGTGTTGGGGTTAGATGAAGGGGCAAGAAAGATGGATGTTGGCGGGTCTCCCTGACCCTGAGCTGAAGCCAATACTTACTGATATTTATTAGTCATGCTCAGTGTCTTATTAGTTATTGACTCTTAGTAATATATTATCAATGCATGTTAATGCATAAGCCCGGTATTTCCCTAATTCTTCCAGTTGCTGTCCTGCATCTGGTCTCCAGGTGCCCAAGGCAGTTTGGCATCCACTCAAAAGGGTGGTGTTTCTGTGGTAACCATGGTGATGGTGGTGGCTCTGGGTTAGCTGGTTCTACGTAAGTTTATAAAAAATTGTATTTGTGTAAAGCTTTGGAAACCTCAGGGCCTTTTGCATATGCTTTTTTCCCCCCAAGTTAACCTAGTACTCCTGATACCCATGGAAGACAAGTAATAATTACTCTCCACATTGTTCAGAAGAGGAGTTTGATGCTCAGTGACGTGAGGTGCCTTGCCCGTTGTCAAGGACAAGTTAAGGGTGGGGCATGTGTTTGATTGGGGTACAACCCAAACACGTCTCTTGGGCCAGCACCACCCTCCTGACCACCCAAGGAGCTCCCTGCAAAGAGTGCTAAGAGGGGAGTGGTGTAGCTCAGAGGTTGAGTGCCTGCCTCCCATGTACGAGGTCCTGGGTTCAATCTCCGATACCTCCTGAAATATATAATAATAATAATAATAATAATAATAATAATAATAATAAAAGAGTGCTAAGAACCAGGGCTCCAGGCACTCAGCCCAAGGCTGGGAGGTGGCTCCTAGGCTAGGTCAAGTCCATCCAGCCCTGTGTCCAGTGTCCAACATCATTCCATGGGCTGGCATGATGGTGCCCCTTGCCTGATGTCAGTCAGCTTCTATGGTTCAGGGAGATGCCCCTCTCTTCTCCCCAAATCCTAGTTTCCTTTAATATCTTATTGTGGTTGAATGATCTATACACATAACCCAATCTCTTTGGAATCACTGACCTTTGTTTTCATCCTGTACCATTTGTACCATCTCTTGGAGTAAAGTCCCCTAAATTTTCTCCCTGTGTGACATCTAGATCAGTAATACTTCATTTATTGACATTTAGGGAAAATAAGCTGTTTTACATCATGTTTTTTTTTTCTTTCCAGTTAGCAGAGACATACTCCTTTGAGTAGAGAAACTTTTCTGTAATCCTTTTTCATGAAAACCATTTTTCCGTCAAGATCATGATTTTGGTTTTTTCCACCTCAGTTAGCAGAAATAAATTCAGCAGGCACTCCTTTGGTGTGGTTGAGTGGGTGACCCACAACCCATTTTGATGACTTATAGCCATCTGGGCAATTCCCTCAGCCTTCCTGGCCTCAGTTTCCTCCCCTGTAAACTGGGAAGCACTGGACTGAATGCTCTCTAAGGCCTGCTCCTGTCCTTCTCTTATTCTGTCTGGCTTGAACATAGTGACACCCTTGGGAATTCTTGGGGGTTGCAGGACCTGTCCTGAATTCCTGGGTAGGGGCTGAGAGAGATTCTGTTGTCAGCTGTCACTGGGCCATGTATCAGAGTTCAGCAATCACCTGTTTCCCAAGGATTCTAATCTGTGGTTCTCCATGACTCTGGAGGAACAGAAGATGCCAAGCCTCAGCTGGTTCTGGCGTCTTTGTGGATTAAAGTTCCCTGATGTTGTGGCTATGGTCCTTTCAAAGGCCCAGGAGACCATGTACTTATTGGACTGAGTTCTGGATCACAAAGGTTGCTGGAGTGCTGGCCTCTAGAAAAGGAAGACTGGAATATTATAAGAAAAAGAAGTAAGCTCTTGGCAAGCTTCTGCTGAATCCAGCATTGTGGGTTCATAAAGAATAGTGAGATGAGGTCACTGCCTGTGAGAAGAAAACCCAAACAAAGACTTCGAGAATGTTTCAAGAGAGTGAGTGGTCCCTCTTTTTGTCCCTCACCTTTTAAGATTGAAAGGGGGACCTTTTTAACTCTGGAATTTCTGGGATTTTCTGATGTATTAGTTTCCTATTGCTGCTATAACAAATTATGACAAACTTGATGGCTTAAAACAACAGAAATGTACTCTCTCACGGTTCTGGAGGTTGGCAGTCTGAAACCAGTATCATTGGGCCGAAATAAAAGTGTCAGCAGGCTATACTCTTTCCAGAGGCTGTGGGGGACATCCATTCTTTGCCTTTTCCAGGTTCTGGTGGCTGCTGGCGTTCCTTGGCTTGTGGATGCAGCGCTCCAATCTCTGCCTCCACCTTCACATCACTATCTCTTTCATCTGTTCAAATATCTCCCTGACTTCCTTTCTCAAGGATACATGTGACTGCATTTAGGGCCCACCCCAATAATCTAGGATAGTCACCCCATTTCAAGATCCTTAATTGCATGTGCAAAAGTCTCTTTCTCTCTCTGTAACATTCACAGGTTCTAAACATTAAGATGCAGGTATCTTTTGAGGACTAATTTTCAACCTACAGCTGGTCACTGTCTTCAATTATCTGTGACACTGTGGTCTTTGATTAATTTTAATGAATTTATAGTATGCTCTTATTTTGGCCCGGGCAGTCTACCAAACACTGGGCATTCAGAAAGAAAAGACATAGTTCCTTCCTCATGAAGTTCATGGACAAGACGGGGAGACAGTATTAAGACAGTATTAAGAGCTGTGGGAAAAACAAGCAGAAGGGCCTTAGAGGTGCCTAGGAGGGATCCTGGAGGAATCCCAGTGCATAAAATCCAAACTCCTTCTCAAAGACTGGTCTGCAAGGCTCTGCATACAGAGCGCTCCCTGCCTCTCTCACCTCCCGCCCCTCACCCTTGCTCGCTGAGCCCCTGCCAACCCAGCTGCCTTCGAGGGGCTTACAGAAGGCAAGCTGTGCCTCAGGACCTTTGCATTTGCTATTCCTTCCACCTTGAATGCATCCCCCTCCCTGCTTTGAGCCCCACAATCCCCTTCCTCATTTCATTCACTCTTCTCATCTGGATCCTACAGAGTGGCCCCCCTCCCCCAAATTCCCTTGTCTAATGACCACCTTCCTTCCTGGCACTCTCTGTCCCGCTCCCCTGCTTCGTTTGTGTTCATAGCACCTATCACAAAGTGCCCTTCTCCAAGCCATCTCTACCTCAACAACATTTTGAGGTGTGATGACAAGAACTACCCAGAAGATTCTAAATGCATCCTGTTTTGTTTCCAGTTCTCTTTACAAAAATGCATTAAAGAAAAAAAATTTTTTTAATTTAAATTTTTGGTCTCAATAGCACATTGTATTACCGGATTTTTATCTAGGTTCTTGGCTATGCTGCAGAAATGACCTTCAAGAGCACGCCAGGTGAGTTAGGTCAGTAATTTATTCAGGTAGGGAGGGAAGAGAAATGGGAGAAAATAACAGAAAATAACAGAGCAGGGGTCCCAAGTAGAGAGGAATGGGGTAAAAAGGAATAAAAGAGGGCTGATTTACAAGCTACAATTCCCCATTATAGATTATAAATCCCCAGGTTTACTTGCGTGGCCACATGGCAGAGGAAAAATGGCGAGGGCGGTGCACAGAGGGCAGGTCGGGTCCACAGGCAAGAGAGCAGGGCAGGAGCACTCAGACCTGGAGGTTTGCTTTATAAACTAGTAATTATCCCACCCCTTTGCTAATGGCAGGGGAGGGGCTCCAGCTGCTTGCTGTTTTGATTGATTACCCCACCCATCAATCCCTTAGTGAGGATCCAGTGATAAAGTCCCTAGGGAACATCCGGGGCTTTTCCTTGCTCCCAGAAGAAGTCTTTGTTCTGGATAGCAGAATCCTGGGGCTGGGGGTCTTCCAGCAGCCGTCTTGGGGGTTACTGATGTCCACATGGACTCTCTGCCAGGTTCCAGATCTGACTATTAATTCCCTCTCTTACAGCCTGCTTCAATTGGACTAAATTTCAAGTGGCTCGGAAGGGGGTGAAGGGTAGTTACTCCATGGGGCATTTGGAAATGTGAGGAGCCATTTCTGGTAAGGAACTGTTGTGCGAGTGTGTGTGTGTGTGGGGGGGCTACTAGCAATCCGTGGACAGTGGTCGGGGATGCTAAATGCCAAGCAACAGACAGGACAGTTCTGCCCAGTGAAGAAT
This sequence comes from Dasypus novemcinctus, assembly GCF_030445035.2. Classification (NCBI taxonomy): domain Eukaryota; kingdom Metazoa; phylum Chordata; class Mammalia; order Cingulata; family Dasypodidae; genus Dasypus; species Dasypus novemcinctus. Next base: position 23,959,486 of record NC_080693.1, on the reverse strand, counting down.
TTTCCTGTCCCAAATGCCAATAGCACCTCTGTTGAGAATTGTAGGAAACACTTTGTACTTAAGCCCTAAAATAGCATTTTTTGATCGTCTCTGATAACCTTTCATCCTAGAAGGGCATTTCCAATGACTTTTCCCCAAGTGCATCACCTTCTATTAAGCCAGTCTGTGTTTCTTGGCCTAGTCATAAAAACCTCTTGAGATCCTTCTCCAGTTTACCCCCTTCCTTTGGCATCACTCCTACGTCATCTCAAAACCTCCAGGTTTCACCAAGGGGACTCCTTCCTTCAGATTTTGTGAAAATGTTAAATGAGCTGAGCCCCAACTCTGAGCTCAGAGCCCCCCTCACCCCCCATTATTTTCTCCACCGGAGTACCTCCTTTTATCCACACCCTTTGTTTCCTTCCTCAAGGCCAGTCTCCCATCCATGACAAAGCTTCCCCCATGGTGACCCGTTTTCTTTATTTTAATAGCATTTGGGGTGGGACCTTGTCAAAAGCTTTTTTGCAAATGAAAATAAATTACATCTGCTGGTTCCCCTATCCACAGGCATTTTCACCCCTTCAAAGAGCTCTGGTAGATTAAAGGATTTGGCGGATTTGGAGTTTGTATGGGCTTCTATGCCCAACTCCTGAGTCCTCAGCCGAAAAGCCTGCCAAAGGGCAGGCCTCAGCTGAAGATGCAAATAAACAGCACTGAGGAAATGGCTCCATCTCCAGGCACCCCTACATAGGCCCATTCATCCACGTTCCAAAACCTTTTCTAGAACCATCCATCTCCTGCAGTCCTTTCAATCTGCGATCCCTTGAGCTGAGGTCTAGAAGGCCATTGGAATGGGAAGATGCCCCAAAACCCTTCCAGAGTGAGGGAGCTGGGAGCCAGATCTGAGGATTATGATAAATTTTTAAAAGTCATATATTGAGCACCAACTGTATGCCAGCTGCTTTCCTCTCATTTTAAAAATCCCTTGGTGGACTTGGCCCAGTGGTTAGGGCATCGGTCTACCACATGGGAGGTCCGCAGTTCAAACCTCGGGCCTCCTTGACCCGTGTGCAGCTGGCCCATGCGCAGTTCTGATGCGCGCAAGGAGTGCTGTGCCACGAAGGGGTGCCCCCCACATAGGGGAGCCCCACGCGCAAGGAGTGCGCCCCGTAATGAGAGCCACCCAGCATGAAAGAAAGTGCAGCCTGCCCAGGAATGGCGTTGCACACACAGAGAGCTGACACAGCAAGATGACACAACAAAAAGAATCACAGATTCCAGTGCTGCTGACAACAACAGAAGCGGACAAAGACGACGACGAAGCAAATAGATAACCGGGGTGGGGGAGAAGGGGAGAGAAATAAATAAATAAAAATAAATCTTAAAAAAAAAATCCCTGCCATAAACTGCAAGGTAAATGTCATTACCTCCATTTCACCGTGAGAGGGCAGGTAAAGCAGCCTATCCAAGGTCACACATCACCTTTTGAGTCAAGTTCTTTCCGTTTCTGAAGGAAGCACATTCCCTCTCTCTTGGGGAGAGGCCAGGCCCTTATAAGAGTTGCTGCCCTTCCCAGTCTATGTCGGGGGTCCTAGGAACCAAGTCATCCAGTGTCTGTCCTCTTAACTGAACCAGACAAGCTCAGAAATGCAAAAAGTCCAGGTCACAGCTTGTGCATCCCTTTGTCCAGGGAGGGCTGGGATCCATTTCTGTTGAAAAGCTCAACAGCCAAGCCTGTGTTGATTCTAGAACCAGACCGTTTGGGTTCAAACCTCAGCTCCTCTACATACCAACGACATGACTTTTGGTAAATTACTTCTCCGTGCCTCAGTTTCCTCATCTGTGAAGTGGAGATAATAATATATGTGCCTCATAAAGTTGTTATGAGGATGGTTAGGTAGTGACGGTGAACGTGCTTAGAAGAGTGCTTGGTAGACATGAGATAAATGCTTAGTTTAAAAAATAAACCCTTGGTCATGCTCAAGATGAAGCCTCCTCTGTTCATCCCAGGATCTCCTAAATCCTGACTCTTCCTGTCTTCCTTCCTCAAAAACCATTAGCCCATGCCACTGGTGCCCCGATCCCCGGGTACACTCTCCCACATCCTCACCCTGTTCCCAGATGCCCCCCTCCCCCCTTCATGTTTACCCCACACTCTGAGCCTCTCCTGATGCCCCACTCCCACTGCAGCCCTCTTAAATGGGGTGCTCTTTCTCCCACACCACGCCCAGGAGGGGAGAGCCATTGGCCTCCTCAACCCCCGATGCTCCTTCCACCTGAAACAACGATGACAGTGACAACAGCAAGAAATTGCTGCTCCGCTGAGGCTAGAACCAGAGGGGGGGTGGTAGTCCACCTTCTACGACTCCCGCCTGGAACCACCTTTCCTATGGAGTCCATGCTTCTCTGCCAGTGAGGAAACCAGCTGGAGACTCAGTCATTTTCTCTGCCCCAAGGCCTGCTGCTGCTCCTGAGCAACTGAATTAACTGGCCTGCTCCTTGCCCATCACTTTCCCCTCTGCTTTTTGACAGAAACCCCACCTCGTCCACCGCTGGGCCTTGCCACCCCCCAGAACCGCTCCACCTCCAGAATCCTCAATTCAGACACCCAGTTCGGGACCACATCCTCCTCAGTCATCCCCTCTTTGATGATCAGAATTCCTGAATCCCCCAGACCAGCTCTGTCCAACAGAACTTTCTGTGATGATGGAAAGATTCCTTATCTGTGCCCACCAAACCAAGAGTCCCTAGTTGCATCTGGCCATGGAACACTTGAAATGTGACTGGTGCCATTGAGTAAGTGAACTTTCAGTTGTATTTCTTATTAATTAATTCAGACTGAAGTTGAAATCATCCCATGGGGTTCTTGGCCACCACATTGAACAGTGCAGCTCCAGATCCTTGGCCTTTCCAATTTCTCTTTCCAGCCTTGCTCTGTCTTCACTTCCTTCTCTCCTTGGCTTTGGCGCATCACCTCAGCCACCCTTTTGCCCTCTGTCCTTCTGCCCCAACTCTTGGACAAAATCTCAATTCTAGACCAAGCCAATCGTCTGCTTTCTCTAGTCCTACACCGGGGCTGCTGAGCTCAGCGGGGGTTGTCCCATGGCTCTGCTGTTGGCATTCTTTCTCCCAGATGATCACCAACTGCAAAAGAATTTAATTCTGCCCAGTGAGCTTTGTCCTCTTCTCCTTAGAGACTCTACCAAACCTTCTCTCCTATCCCTCAAGCCTCCAGTGCTTCACCTCTTCCCTGCCTCAGCAGATGGCCAAAGCTTCCAGACCAGCTGACTCCATTTGCAACACTATTTTATCTGCCTTCAACCTCTCTCTCTCAGCTGGTCTCTTCCAATCAACCAGGGCACACGCTCATATAGCTTTATCTTATAAACAACAATAAAAAATCCCAACTTCCCCTGGATCCCCCATCACCTTCCCGCTACCACCCTATCTCCTTCCTACCACTTGGATTCCCGCTTCTTGAAAGCATTGTCTACACTTGCTATCTCCACTTTCTCACCTCCCTTCACTACACACCCAGAGGCAGTCTGGCTTCTGTCCCCGACCACTCCTCTGCAACTGTTCTCGTCAAGGTCACTAATGACTTCCCTGTCGTTGAATCCAAAGGGCCCTTTCCAGATCTTATCTTGACCCCCAAGCACTGACTCCTCTGCTGTTTCTGCGCTCCCCCCTCTTGGAAACCCTCCTGTCCCTGGGTTTCTCCTGACTCCCATGGTTGTCCCACTCCGGCTACTTCTGAGTGTCTCCTCTTCCTAGGCCCACCCCTCCCGCCTGGCAGGTAAGGCTGTCTCTGGGCCAAGAATGGCGGCTCCCCTCCCCATGCATTCCTTGCAGAAACACCTGGGAATGTGCTTCCTCGCTCCAGAGCCGCACCGTGTGTTTTGAACGACAGCTCGCGCCCCGGCTCCCGCTGCTCAGAGCCTGACAGGCCTTTGCGGGTGTGTATTTATAACCCCGGCTTTGAGACGTTCTCACAACACTCGGACATCTGTTTTTTTCATCTGTCCCCTCAAAAGGCAGCGTGCTTTAGGAAGGGACACTTACAAATGAGAGGGCACCAGGGGGGGAGGTGGGGAGGCTGCAGAGTGGTCAGAAAACAGTGTCCTGTGAGAGATCATAAGAGGAACTGGGAATATTTTCCCTGGAAGAGATGAAACCGAGGGATGATCGGGACTGGTTTCAAACATTTAAGGGGTCGAGCCTTGGTCTGGACTGCTGTGTAGAGTTGGGACTGGACCAACGGTAGTGACAGGTGGGGGGGGGGGGCTTTGAACGGGGGTAGTGAAGTCTATTGTGTTCCAGAAGGTGCTGGAAACCTCTGGAAGCCCTACTGTGTTCCAGAAGGTGCTGGGGCCTCCCGGATACAAGGTGTGTGAGACAGTCCTGCCGACTGGCAACTACTAAAGGAGATAAGCTTGGACCTTAGTGACCACAATAAAAGTGGGAAGTGCCTCCCCTCACCACCCCGGTTAAAGATCACTGGCCCAAGCCCAGCCCGCCACATCATCAGACAGCAGCACCCTGGGCAGTGCGACTTCAAACCTGCAGGCGCACAAGATCCACCAAAGTCTCTGCTGACAGACACAGTACAGAGGAAGGCTTGGAGAGCGGGCGTCAATCCCGGCTTGGAGCCAGGCTGGGTGGGCAGCGAGCTGGGCACCCCGATCCGCCTCTCCGGGACCCCTGCCTGCCAGAACAAGTCCTTTCCTGACTTGTGTTTTGGTGCGATGCCATTGGCTTATAGCGAGGGCCGATCACAGAAACCGCCCCACGGAGCTGGCAGTTGTGTCTATAATGGGGATGTTGTCGGGGACGTCTACCCGTGACCTCACACTGCGTTCCCTTTATGAGGCCCCCCAGGAGAAATTCCTGTCTGATTTTAGCACCAAGAATAGTTGTAATTCTCTTGAGCAATAGGTCTGTTTTTATCTCATGGACACTGGGAATTGTGTAACTGACATGGTCTCCTTTTCATTTGGGCTGCGGGGAAGCTTGGGGACAAATTTGTGGCCCACCCACAGGAGGTGAATAGGGCATCCCAGGGTGCATTTGAGCCTGATTCCCATCTCTACTCAGTCTTCCCTCTTATTTTTCTTTCTTCTCTTAGCTAGCCTTCTTATTTGACTGCACAAAATCTAGACTTACAAACAAAAATAAATTAAAATCACCAGAAATTGCACTCTCCAGAGATCATCACTATTAACAATGTTGTCATTTTATGCATACTTTTTTTTTAATAAAAATGAGATTATACCGAGCATAGTATTTTTTTTTGGGGGGGGGGGTATAGAGTTTTCTAATCTGCTTTGATCATTTTATAATATGTCACATCTTTCCATGTAATTTCATATGCTTCTTGAGCAAAAATTTGAATTTCTGTATAGCTCTAGCAATTTAATAACTAACATTTATACAACCATGTTGTATAAACAATTATACAACCATGAACCTGGTTTTACGTGTATTAACATATACATGTGTGTGAATGTATATGCATGTATATTATATAATTATATTAGATAACTAGAACACTCATATGGGTTAACTCATGTGATGCTCACAGTCCTCTGAGGTAACTACTAGTGTCTCTCTTTCACAGAAACCAGGCATGGAAAGATGAGAAACCTGCCAAGTTCATGCAGCAGAGCCAGAATTTGAATCCAGGCCACTGGCTCCAAAGTATGAGCTCCATCCGGGTTTGCTGTCTTTTGGTATCCTGTTGTCTGTTTAACAGCCCACAATAATGACACATTTCATTTATTTCCTTTTATCTCACTTTTAATTTGTGTCCTTTTGCCATATTTCTAAGTACCCTTGAAATTGCCTCTGCCCCAAGACAAGGCATAAATTGTGGCGAGTGGTAAAGGGCACTGTCCCGCGAGGGAATGGCTTAGTTTCCTTGCTGGTTGGTGAGCTCCTGTCCCTGGCAGTGCTGGCGTGGGTGGCCCTCTCTCAGGGAAGCTGGGGAAGGCATTCTTCCAAGGAGGCCCAACTGGGCCAGACAAGCCCCGAGGCCCCTTGTAACGCTCCGATTTTCTGACTTTGTGAAAACGAGGCATGTACTGGAGGTAGGGCAGCAAGGCGGCTCCTGAGCCAGAACCAGGACCTGGGGCATCCAATCCAGGATGGTGACTAGACCCCACATCTAAAAGTCACACGGAAACCAAGAGAGCCTGCAGTTCAAACTCTCAGCCCAACGCCTTCTTTCCCTAAGGCGCTTTGGCAGCTCCTGCAACATGTTCCAAGGACGCCCTTACTGTCCTCAGCCCTTTTGTTAAGGAGACAGGGAATGATGCAAGAAGCAGCTTGGTGGCCAAGAGGATGCCCCTGAGACTAGAAACTGGGGAGGAGGGGGTCTCCATCGGACAAAAGGCATAGATTGTGTTTGCTGTTTACCCGCTGGGAGATCTTGGGCAAGTTTCCTCACCTCCTGAAACCTCAGTTTTCTCACCTGCAAAATGGACTTAGTACCCATTGCTGCGAGCATCCCACGAGATGGTCCAGGCTTGAGGAGAGCACGGTTACGCCTGGTTCGGGGGATCTAGGGAAAGTGGGGCTTGCCCCGAGCCCGCAGCGCGGCAGACCAGGCTGGGAGGGGTATTCGCCAGTGCCCGGGTGCTGCCCGGTTGCTCACCCCGTCATCTCCTGCCCTCCACAGCTTCCCCGGCGGAACAGGAGCCGCGTTCCGGGGAAGGTGAAGACGAGGTGTGTGTGGGGGGAGGGGCAGCCCCTCCTCGCCGGGCGCGGGGGGCTGCGCGCCGCGGCGGGGAGCAGGCCGAGGTCACCTCCGCCGCCTCCTCCTCCCCGATCCCGGGCCGCCTGCCCACGGGGGCACGGCCCTGTCCGCGGTGCCACGGGGGCCATCGGGCTGGGTTCGAGGAAGGCCCGACCTCCTCGCAGCAGTGAAAACAAACACAGATGTGGTCGGCGGGGACCCGGAGGGAGCAGCCCGTCCCCTCCCCCCAGCCCGCGCGCTCCCCCGCGGCGCGGGGCCCGCGGGAACCTGCGCGGCTCGCGGGGCAGCGCGGGGGCGCGGGCGCGGCTGACAGTCCCCGGCCGGGCCCCCGCGTCCCTCCCCGGGGTGCGCGCCGGGCCCAGCCCCTCCCCGGGGCTTGCCGGGGCGCTCCTCTCGCTTTCTCTTTGTCTCTGCGCCCCTTTCTCGGGCTCCCGGGTGCCCCCCGCCCGCGTTCTCGCGCCCTCGCCGCGCCGCCGTTCCCCTGGCCCTCCCTCGGCGTCTCGGGCCGGTTCCCTTGAACTTTCTTCTTTCCCGGGGTTAAAACTTCGCCCGCTCGCGGGCGGCTGCTCGCCGCCGTTATTGGCCGGCGCCCCGCCCGCGCCCCGCCCCCCGCCCCCGCGCTCCCCTCCGCCCCCCACTCCCGGCGCGAGTGGCGGCGGCGGCGGAGCCTTCGGGGGCGTGCGTGCGTGTGTGTGAGTGCGCGCCAGCGAGCGTGAGTGTGTGTGCGCCCCGGGCGCGGGCAGGGCAGGACTGCGACCTCGGCGGCGGCGGCGGGAGCCGGGCGGCCGCGTCGTCACTCGGGCGAGAGCGGCGGCGGCGGCCGGGCCGGGGCTGGGGCAGCGGCGGCCGCGCCGGGCATGGAGCTGGCAAGCCCGCGCTGAGGCGGGACGCGCCTGCGAGCAGCCAGCGAGAGGCTCCCCGCCGTCCGGCGCGCGGGCTCCCCGGCCGGGGCCAGGCAAACTTTTCTTTCTCTTTGCCCGCTGCAGAGGTAAAGTCCCCGGCGCGGACTCCCTGGCGGAGACGCGATCTCGGGGAGCTGGGAGGGCGCCTCAGGCTGCGGGAGGCGGGGGGAGCGGGGCCCGTGCGGGATCCGGGGTACCCGGACCTTTCTGTGGCCGGACTTCGGGTGTGAAGCGGGCTGGCCGGAGACGGGCCGACGGGCGCGATGGATGCCCCTCGGGCGGCGTGGAGGCGGCGGTGACGGGGAAGCCGAGCGTTGGCTCGCGGCCTCGGCTCGCCGTCCCGCCCGGAGGAAGGAGCGCGGGCGGTGCGGGCTCGGGGTCCCCCCCCTCGGACTCGCCCGGCCCGCGACTCGGGGGAGCGAGGAGGGCACCCGGCCGCGGGGTTGGTGCCGGGGAAGCCGGGCGTTCGCCCGCGCCTCCGCTCGCCGCGCCGCGGCGGGGCGGCCCGGCTGAGCGCAGCTCCCCTCTCTCCGCAGGCGCCTTTCCCGGCGGGCGGACCGACTCCTCGGCGCGGCGGGGCCGGGGCAAGCTGGACGCAGCATGATGCGCGCAGTGTGGGAGGTGCTGGCGGCTCTGGCGGCTCTGGCGTGCCTGGTGGGCGCGGTGCGCGGCGGGCCCGGGCTCAGCATGTTTGCGGGTCAGGCGGCGCAGCCCGACCCCTGCTCGGACGAGAACGGCCACCCGCGCCGCTGCATCCCCGACTTCGTCAACGCGGCCTTCGGCAAGGACGTGCGCGTGTCGAGCACCTGCGGCCGGCCCCCGGCGCGCTACTGCGTGGTGAGCGAGCGCGGCGAGGAGCGGCTGCGCTCGTGCCACCTCTGCAACGCGTCGGACCCCAAGAAGGCGCATCCGCCCGCCTTCCTCACTGACCTCAACAACCCGCACAACCTGACGTGCTGGCAGTCGGAGAACTACCTGCAGTTCCCGCACAACGTCACGCTCACGCTGTCGCTCGGCAAGAAGTTCGAGGTGACCTACGTGAGCCTGCAGTTCTGCTCGCCGCGGCCCGAGTCCATGGCCATCTACAAGTCCATGGACTACGGGCGCACGTGGGTGCCCTTCCAGTTCTACTCCACGCAGTGCCGCAAGATGTACAACCGGCCGCATCGCGCGCCCATCACCAAGCAGAACGAGCAGGAGGCCGTGTGCACCGACTCGCACACTGACATGCGCCCGCTCTCGGGCGGCCTCATCGCCTTCAGCACGCTGGACGGGCGGCCCTCGGCGCACGACTTCGACAACTCGCCGGTGCTGCAGGACTGGGTCACGGCCACCGACATCCGCGTGGCCTTCAGCCGCCTGCACACGTTCGGCGACGAGAACGAGGACGACTCGGAGCTGGCGCGCGACTCGTACTTCTACGCCGTGTCCGACCTGCAGGTGGGCGGCCGCTGCAAGTGCAACGGTCACGCGGCCCGCTGCGTGCGCGATCGCGACGACAGCCTGGTGTGCGACTGCAGGCACAACACGGCCGGCCCCGAGTGCGACCGCTGCAAGCCCTTCCACTACGACCGGCCCTGGCAGCGTGCCACGGCCCGCGAGGCCAACGAGTGCGTGGGTGAGTGGGGCGCAGCGGCGCCGCAGGCGGGGAAGCGGGCGGCGGCTGCCGGGCCTTGCAGCCGCGGGTCCTCTGGAAGCGCGGGCGGCGGCTGAACCCGGGGATCACCGGCTGAGTGGACGTCGCGGCAACTGTGGGAGGCGCGTTCCGGGAGGTCCTGGGCCCGGGAGGGCTGAGAGCGGGTCACCTTCCCTCGCGTGGCGCTCAGGGTGGATGCCCGGGCTTGCGCCCCGTGCGCTCTTCCAAGCCAAGAGGAAGCCGGGGAAATCCTGCCGCGCAGGGGTTTTGCAGAAAGCTTGTCGACAGGTTTCCCTAAACCCGGATCCAAACGCATATTCATTCATTGTCTTATCCTTCAGTTGCCGGGACCCTGGGACCCACCTCTGCCCCCACCTCCGTTTCCTCGGGCTGCAGCTGGGCACGCTGTTGGGGACCCCAACCCCGTTCCCGAGAAGTTCCAGCCTCAAAATCACAAGTCCCTTGGGAAATGACAAAGAACTCTTTGGAATTTAGGGTTCGGTACCAGACGAGCATCACATCTGTGCCCTCGGCACTTAGCTTTTACGGTTTGAAAAAAAATTTTTTTTTCTTCTGAACAGCGTGCTTGTGTTAGTATAAGAAGAGTGATGTGATTTCAATTAATTACTATCTGCTGAACTCTACAAAGGAGAATTCAGTAATTATTTTAAACTAATTAATTACTGGTCCAGAAAAAGAAGGATACCAGATTTTTTGTTAGCTTCAGGGTCCTCGCGTGAAATTAAACCGTTTTGAATTAACTAAGGGCCCAGCTTCCGCACTTTTTGGTGGGGCTTTGGTTCTGGAAAGAGAAATTTGACAAAACCTGGCATTGGTGAATACTGTTGGGTCAAAGTGAGACTGGCAAAATAATAATGATAATGATAATAATAAAAATATGGTTTATTTCAGAATTGTGCGACTTTGCTGCTGTAGAAACTCCCAGTCACGAGTTTCTCCCCAGGGAGGGGGAAAAAGGGAGAGGGGGTAGGGGAATGGGAGTAAGACAATACAACAATGCATACGATTTTTTTTTTAAGTATGAGATGGAAACTTTCCAAACTCAGCAATTTATTTTAGTGAAAATTATTGAGTCTGTAAATCCTCCATTCGGTGTGCATCTTTGTGACCCTGTCGATTCGACGCCCTCCCACCCCCGACCTGGGGCCGTGTCCAGTGGCTTTACTCCCTGAGGCCAGTGCAAAGTTTGCTGGGCCCGAGGAACACGTTTGGAGGTCTGGTTCTGATTAATTGTGTCATGTTGTTGTCGACTAGTTTGTGCCTCATGACTGTGGATGCAGACTTCTGAGCAAGTGAATGGAAAACATGTCTTGGAGGGCCCGGTGGGCCCCCAGGCCCGGCCAGGCCGTCCTTGTCTGCGAACGGCCTTGCGCCCTGTTGCGTCGTGAGGCCTCCATTTTTGCACTCTGTGTCCAGCTTTCGCAGACTTAATTGTTCACGCCTCTCTGTTAAGGGGCAGAGCTGGTTCGAGTTGGAAGAGACTTTTTCTCCCCAGTATTTTAGAGAGAGAGTAGTCCCAATCCGAGTTATTGGTCCTCCCGAAGGAAATTCCTTTGATCTGCTCAGTTGGCTCAGAAATGTTGGTTTTTCCCATCTCTTCGCTTTTCTTCCCCCTTCCTCTTTTCTTTGCTTTCTTTTGTGCATAAAACCCTTTATTGACATTTAAAGAGCTTCCCGTGGTTTTGCTATCAGTTTTAGTTTGTGTGTGCATAGGAAAGATGAGTGGGCATTGGCACCAGCAGGCTCTAATTGGACAAAGTCAAGTGAATACATTGAGGCAGCTGAACGTGAGGTGGTGGTAAAATTTTGCTGGTCTGGAGATTCGTCTTAGCTTTTAGTATTGTCCAGATTCACCGCCCTCTTCTGTCTTGCTTGTAGAGACTTCACCTGTGTTTGTTATAATGCTGGTTGTGCATTTGAAGTAATCTCTACAGTTTAGGATTTTGTCTCTGTGACCAAAGAACTAACTTCACACCGCAAATTGGATTGGCCTTTTTTTGGGGGGTCAAATTGAGCAATTAACTAATGTAATTAGTAAACGTCTTTTGTTCAAACCGGTTAATTAGGTCAAATAACGACATAATCTACATGACAAATAGTTGGTTAACAATATTTTCTGGGTTTTACTGGAGTTATTTTAATTCTCAGTTGTTCGAGTATCTTTAAGTCTTGCCAATTATTCAGTCATCTCATAAAAGCAAAGCTAATTCAACTATGTTAAAGTTATTTATAGTTTCCTTTTTGAATAGATGTTCTGATACCTTGTAGATAGAGCTGGGAACAACAGGTTGAAGATCTCATAAAGTCTTAATTGAAGTCTTAGTGATTTTTCCATCATTCTGCAAAAGAGAAAGCGGGCCAGGACAATTTAGAAGTGATTTACAATGAGAGGTCGAGTTTTTTATGAAAAGTCCCTGTAGTGGAGATATGTGAATGAATTAGTATTTGACAGGTGTTCTGAGATATTGAAGGGCACAGTGCTAGGAAAAAGCCTTAATAAATCCTTCAAACACTAACTTTTGTATGATCGGTGACTCAGATTTTCCCCCCAACATAATCCCACTTTGTGAATTTCACATTGTTGACATTTAAAGTCAGGCTACCCAGAGTATTTACAGCAAACGTAAAGATATATCTTTTTTCATTCTCAAATTTAGTCTTGATAAAAAAATTAAGCATCATCACTGTGCCATTTTGTCTTACCCTTTATAAAATAAAGAGACATGATTTATAATAGACTAAAATGGCATCCCTCCCCCCCCCAAAAAAAACCCAAACTCTAAAACTCTAAAACACATTGATATTATTTGACTAAATGGTCCTTTGACATAGTGCTGAGATACTTGCACATTACTAAGACGTTCATTTACCTTATGTGTCTTTTTCCTCTGGTCAAGCTTTTCAGTGTTGTTTCAAGGTTCCATTCTCTATGGAATAAAAGTATACTTCTGGAAAACCCAATTTTATTTTAAATGCAACTGTGGATTTCTTCCATTAAAAAAACAACAACAAAAACACAACACTCAAAACAATACGAAAGACAAGACTACGTATAATGTTACAGCCTCGACAGCTCTCAGTGGAATAACTAAATACTTTCTTCCGCCCATATGTATCAGCCGTGTTCGCATGCTTCCATACACATATGCAGCTACATTCATCTTGTAAAGAGGCATCCATGCATGGTGGGGGTGTGTGTACATTCAAGAAAATGCATGAGCAGTTCTAAACCACCTGGGCTGCTAGACCCTTTTTTTCCTCCTTCCTTTTTTTTTTTCTTCAAAAGAGCATCTGAAGACCATATTGAGTTTCATAAATTATTGACATCAGTTTTAATCAGTGTCCCCCTGACGTCGGAGCTGTGTTAGTATTTAGCGCCCGACGAAGCATGCTGTTTAATCTTACTGTGGGGATGTCAGCCTAAGACCCTGCCCGGTTTGTGACAGGGTGAGCTTATGAAAACTCGTTTTGCGACTCACTCTATGGCTTTGCATTGCCCAGCCGTAACCCAAAACCCACACAAAAGACATGCCTGCAAGCACCGTGCTGGGCTGGCCTCCCGTGGTCCTGTGGTACCTGCAATGTGATGCTTGTAATTGTTTAAACATGGCTTGAGTGTGTGGGGGGGTAATCCCCATGCTGTAGATGGTTCTGCTGCTTATCCCCCCACCCCATCGTTCCAGGTAAGAGAGGGAGGTTACATTGGAGGTAAACACCCATGCAAAATCCAGAGGGCTAAAATGATTGCCTGCCTAGCCCGTAGCCTAACACGTAGCTAGAGATCAGGGACTGTTTTCAGTGGTAATAATAATGAGTATAATTATTGTCATTATTTTGATTAAGCCTTGAGGGCTTAGGCTTTGCCAAATACTTTCGTTAATTTAATCATTCCGTCCTTGTGACTATGCCAGAAATGGGCACTATTACTGTCCTTATTTTACCGAAGAGGACTCCATAGCCTAGAGATGTGAAATACCCAGAGCCGCACAACTAGTAGGTGGTGGAGCTGAGAACTCCAGCTTGGTGCTGATGCTTCGTTTTAGTGCATCCTCAGAGCTGCCTCCCACAGAATAGATGCGTGAATGGATATGTGGATGGATGGATGGACGGATGACAGGGGCACGTGCATGTATAGGAGAAAAGCCGAGAGAGCCTGTCATTTCTTGCTAGACCAGGAGGTGGTTCCTGGTTGAATATATTACATTACATGGCATTGTATTATATTACATTGCACTGTATTATATCAGGTACTATGTTATTATGTGAATACGTAGTTAAGTGTGAAGTTGTATGTATGAAGTTTTCTTTTATCTTAACCATCAGGTCTGGTGGGAGCTGGGAATTAGGAGAATAAGTGAAGTGTGTTTAACCCCTGGCTGGTGAGTTCTCAGCATCTGCAGGTATTGCCAGGGCCTGTGGATCTCTCTCGAAGGTGGTGAAACCCAGCTCATAGCCAGAAAGCCCTCTTTATCGGGCCTCTCCTTTCGCCCTCATTCTAAACTTCCTGCTGCTTCTCTGGAACATCCTGGAAGCCATCTAGGAAGCGGTTAGCAATGTCGTTGTTAAGGAGAGGGCTTTGATGGGGAATGGCATGCCTTGGTGGCTGGTGTGGTGCTGGTAGGTGCAGTTTAAATGTCCCAGCGGCCCGGGGCTGTCATTTATCTCTGTGGCAGCGGGAGCGAGGGTCTCTGCTGGGGACCTCATTAACACCTGGTGGGCAGGAACCTCCCTGCCCTGCCAGCTCTGGACACATTTGTCCCTGCTGCCCAAAGCCCGAGGAGGCTGCTGCTCAGACAAGGGAGGCAGCGTTTGTCAGAGTCAATCTTCTGGGGTGGGTCTGAGCATTTCCAGGCTCTGCCCAGACTTCTCTGTGACCTCCTCCTGTAGAAAAATGAGATCCTCGGAAAAGTATTTGAGACTTTATGTCCAGAGTAAATATTGGAAAGGCAGTGGGTTGAAATTCAGATGTTCCCTGGAAGGAATCCCCTCATTTTCTGCTCACAGCTGGTATCGATATTTCCTTCTTGAGATGAGTTGTGCTTTTCATTAAGTAAATTTTTTGTCTTGGGATTAAACCAACATTGTATTCTTAATAGACTTTTATGTTTACACTTCAAAAGCCCACCGGGTTGTTATTCGTGTTATCTTGATGGCTTCTACAGTTGTCTGCTCTGCTCACTGGCTTCACCAAAATAAATGGCTCTCTGGGGCTCTGGATTATAAAACAGCCTTATCTGTGGATGCACAAGTCCAGATATTTGGCGAGCCAGGATTTTCCTCTTTTCATAAGTGATGATCTTCCTTTGGGTTTCTGCAGTGCCTTTCAATATGGGAGACCAGAAGTCTCGGGAGGCTTTTGAAACTTGGGATTTAGGCCGGATACTTGCAGAGCGGCCCACAGCCTTTTGCCTCTGGTCTGGAGAGAAACGCAGCAGCATTGCTGCGGCCACAGCCTCGGGAGATGTTGCCTTGACCTCGAGGGCTGGGGACTGCAGGGTTCAGGGTGCCAGGTGAAGGCGGGGCTTGCATCCTGAAGCTAGACCACAGGTGCCTACTGTGCGCCTGGCGTTGTACCAGGTGCTTTACGTATATGCCTTGTTGCAATTGACCGAATTGCCACTAGGAAGGGAAGCATTGGAGAACAGATGTCCCTGACACCACAGGGCAGGTTTTGCACAAATAGAGCTTAGCGTGGACAAGTCTGCAGGGCATATCTTGGCATATTCTCTTGACACCATTGCCTACGGGGAGAGCAGCGGCGTTCATTTCAAAGACCAATCACATAGAAGCTGTGTCCTGTGTCCAACTCCCAGGGACAGCTGTTTGGAATAGTTCTTGAAATAAGTGAGCTGCCTGGGGCAGTCCTCTAGAGACAGTGCTATCTGCTGTCATGAGATTTGACTTGTGCAACAGAACGTAGTGAGTTCCAGACTGAATTTCTGCATTTTTATCCCCCCAAAATGTCTCACAGTTGTAAATCACCATTAGATCTTAACTTGCCTTTAAAAAAGGAGATAATTCACATAACTTTCCCCCTACATCAGAAGGCAGTGGCACGTTCTAGGTGTCAGTCCTTTGTCCACAGAGATACTGCTCCCTCCCTGTTCCCAGCTCCTGGGAGGCCGAGGCAAGGTATGTGTCCGGCTCTGAGAACATTGTTTTGTGCCACTTTTATCTCCTGATGAAGAGAGGGGACTGGGGTGGTGTGATTGATAATATGCAGTATTCAATGGTTTCTTACCATAGAATTTCTCCCCAGCACATTAGCAGCCCACTCCAAGCTTTATTCGCGATGGACATTTTCTGTCCGAGTTACCCTCTGGCATTTGGAGGACACGGTCAGTGTCATCCCAGGGGGCTTGGGTACTGATACTCCAGGAGTACCGCCAAGGAATGGAGAAACGTGCGCTTCCTTGGCTTCTGTTGGGGCCATCCCTGGAGATCCCCTAAATTTTGTGGCGGGATTAGTATAATAGCTACATTTAGGTTGAACTGAATTCATATTGTCATGCATTTATGTATGCAAAGAAGATCCATAGGAAAGCTCTATCTCTGGAGTATGGTAGACTTCCAGGTTATTTAAAGGGGGTGGCTTTTCAGATGCCAGATAAAATTTGTTGCATGGGAACCTTGAAAGGCACAAAGTAATACCCCAGTTCACTAAATCAACTGATGGTCAATGAATCTTCCCAACTCAGCTAGTGCCTGGGACAAGGTGCTCGAAGTCTATCCCAGGGAAGATTCAGGACTAGTCCTTGTGAGGTCTCAGCTCTCTGTGCCCCTAGTCATGTTTTGTTTGGGGGCCCATTCATGCCCCCTCTTGGATGGTGCTGAATGTAGATTTTCTTATTTTTTCTCTAGGTACTGATTGCCGACTTTGCCTACAAATAAGAGAGATTGTTGATTGTCATATCCAACTTCAATACCTTTCAGAAGCTCCATACTTTAGTCAGACAAACTGTAGGATCGCAGGGAATATAAAGAGATGGGGTTTGAGAAACTGAGTCCTAAGTAGCAAGGGAACAAGATAAATCTTTGTTTCCCAAGGGCAGCCTATACGTTGTGCTACTTTTTGTATTTGAAGTCCCAAAGTAGTGGACATTTCCTGCTTGCCTGAACACCATTGTCAGGGCTTCTGATTTCATCTATTCCTGTTTGGAGTGTCTATGGTGAGTACATAGCAAATGTACCACCACTCTTCTCTTTTGAAACCAGGACAGACATTACTAATCAATCACAGCACTCTTTGCTCCTATGTCCAGAAATGATCTTAGAATCCTTATTAAAATAATCTTCTAGGCAGCCGTTACTACTTAATCAGAACTAATCTATGAGATGCAGGTTCACGTCCCAGAAGGCACTCTCCCTCCCCTTCCACCAACCACCCGCAGACTAAAGAAGCACATTGTAAGTGGATAAGCATTCCCTCTTCAGGTGGCTCTTTTGGGTCTGGAGAGATAAAGAAGGTTGGAGCGGATGCCCTTCCACAGGTGGAATTTATTCTCATCGGGAAGGTTGTGTATGGGAAAAGGGGAACACTGGTACTAAGCTGTACATGCCTGAGGAACTTGGCTGAATGCACAGGGTACATGAGAGCAGCTGAATTTCTTGGGAGGAAGGGGAATCATATTCAGCTCTTGGACCACTGATGGATTGGATTTGAATCTACTTCATTTTCCTCCTGCATTTGTTCTGTCATTGTTGTTTTCTTCCAAGAGTTTAACAGTTCATGCTTTTTTCCCCCAAAACCTTGTCTTCTGGGGAACGTTCGCTCTGAAGTTCCGTGCGGGCTGTCTGGGCTGGGCAAGAGCTCCAGAACTGCCTTTCCTTTTTAAAAAAGATTATGTTATGATGACATGTAACAATAAAACATTTTGCCTTGGATTTTTTTTTTTTTTTTGGCACCAGGGGCAGAGATTGAATCCAGGACTCGTACGTGGGAAGCCGGCGCTCAACCACTGAGCCACATCGATTTCCCTGAGTTGGTTTTATCACTTATTTTGCTTGTTTTTCTCTCCCCCACCCCCTTCTCTAGGAGGACCGGGAGCCAAACCCAGGACCTCCCATGTGGGAGGCGGGAGCTCAACCACTCCCTTGCCTTGGATTTTGAGACAAATAGCTCATCACTGCCCTGAAATGCGAAGGCATTGTGTTTCCACCGGGGTTGGAGGCCTGAGGCATGAGGCCTCCTCAGGGTTTCCCACCCCAGAAATGGGACCCTCTACTCAAAGCCATGTCCGTGTGGTAGTGGGGACCAGGAGCCTTCCCAAGCCACCTCCCTCAGCGCTCTGCTGACATTCGGGGCCTCCCAGAAAGAGCTGAACGATAACAGTTCCCAAACCAGCATGAAAAAGGAAACACATTGTGTTTACAGATACAGAATTTGGCCTCTGAAACATGAAAGCACCTCGGCTTGGGCGGCCCCAGGGCAGGGCTGTGGGAGCCTTGCCCCCCCCCCTTTCCTCGGCCACGAGTCCTGCAGCCAATTGGTTTTCCTCTCCCCGAGGCCAGACACCAGAGGTGGACAGGCAGAGCGCAGCCAGCTCTTTATTCCCCGTTCCAGCCCTGTCTTACTTCGTGGCTCAGCTCCCCGGAGAATTCACGGTGAGAAAATGTTGGCCTTCGGAGCTGCCCTGAGGAAGGAAATTGCTTCTCACTCCAGTCCACAGGAATTAATCCTTTGAAAACCACTTTCTGGGGCAGATTTGCCATACCGATACCCAGAGGTTTAAGTAACTCTGAAGCTGGTTATTCCTCTGTATTTCTCACCCCAGTTTATTGTCTGAACCAGGGGTAGAGCTGGGTTTTTTAAAATAAAATCTAAGCTGTCTGCAGAAGAAGATGATCCACACGTAAGTGAAAAGCGAGCTTGTAGTTTTCTGATCCATAGAAAATACTAAGTTCTAAGATCAAGATCAGAAGGCACAGTATTCTATTTAATAATCTGTGAAATACCCAGATATCAGCATTAGTTGCAATGGTTGAAAGAACCTGTTTCTAGCTTCAGACTGCTCTGGCTTAAATCCCAGCTCCACCAGCTGTGTGAGCTTGGGCAAGTTACTTAAGCTCTCTGTGCCTTTGGTACCTTATTGTCCTGGTGGCTCAGCTCAACACCATGTTGGTATATTGGTGGGGTGGGCAGACTGAGGAGTCCTTGCACTGTGCCACGGGGGTGGGGGGGGCTTAGAGATGGGGGAGGGCAAGGAGACCCAGAGCTGGTCTCGAGCCTAAACTTTTGCCTCTTAGCACACACTTCTATAGCCCTTACTTGCCATTCTCTGTTCTAAACACTTAACAAGTATTAGCTTGTTTGATCCTCAAAACAGCACTGAGGTAGGTTTTACTGTTAATATTAAGTAAACTTTAAAATCTGAGTATAATGTACATAGAGAAAATTGCAAGTGTACAGCTTATACAGAAAAAACATACATGCAAAGAGAAAATGTAAGTGTACAAATCCTGCGTCTAGATGAAAGGATTGTCACAAAGGGAACACACTGTATCACTGGTACCCAGCTCAGAAACTTCTATCAGCTTCCCAGAAGCTGACCTTTTGCTCCTTTCCAGTTACCACAATCTCCCCCCGCCCCCCCACCATAGGTTGGTCTCGACTATTTTTGAACTTTATGTATGTGTATATATATATGGGACTGTTTCTTGTGTCTTTCACTTGACATTACATTTGTGAGATTTATCCATTTGTAGTATAGTTTATCAGATTTCATCGCTGTGGCCTATTTTGTGGTGTAAATGGATTATGGTTTATTTGTCCATTCAACTTACAGTGGACATTTGGGTTGTTTGCAGGTTTTGACTGTTACAAGTAGTGCTGCTACTTCACCCTACTCATCCATGTCTTTTCTTGCTTATATGAATGTGTGCAGTTGGGTGAATATCTGGAAGTGGAATCACTAGGTCCTAGGGTAGGTGTCGTTCAACTTTGGTGGTTGGACTCTTCGTAGAAATTGATTGGAGGAAGGTGGATGTGGCTCAAGTGATTGGGCTCCTTTCTGCCATATGGGAGGTCCCAGGGTCAGTTCCCAGGGCCTCCTGGTGAAGGCAAGCTGGCCTGCATGGTGAGCTGATGCAACAAGATGATGCAACAAAAAAGAGAGGAAAGATGACACAACAAACCAGGTAGCTGAGGTGGCTCAAGCGATTGAGTGCTTCTCTCCCATGATGGAAGGTGCCTCAAAAAGAAAAGATGGGAAGACAAGCAGACACACTAGAATGTGCAGTGAATGGACACCGAGAGCAGACAGCGAGCACTAGTGGGGCGGGGGAGGAGGGATAAATAAAATCTTAAAAAAAAAAAAGTGGTTGTACACATTTACAGTATCCCCATTTTACAGGTGAAGAAACTGAGGCCCTCCGAGGTTAAGAAACTTGCCCAAGGCTACACAATCAGCAGGTGGTGGATTTGGGATTGGCATCGAGGCAGTGTGGCTCTTGAGTCTTTCTTTACACCAATGTGTTAGGCTGCCTCACATCTTTAATTATGGTTCATACAGGGAGGTAGAGGGACTTTGGCCCTTTACTTCTCTGGGCATTGGTTTTCTCCTCTAAAGAAGGGGTTGGATCCCTGTACCTTCTCCTGCTCTGAAATTCCATGCCCGGTGGAACGCTGCCACCTCCTCGAGAGCTTTTCTGATCTCTGCCTAACCCCATTGCTTCCTCAACCAGAAGCATCTTGCAACTTAAATGATGTACGCCCCCACCCCCACCAGTTCCCCTGGGGTTCCCTCAAAAGAATGCTTAGGCTTTAACTGGGGATCTCCTCCAAGACTTCCGAGAGTGTCCCTGCCTCTTGCTCACCAGCTCTCCCGCTTGGGAAGGGAAGGACATAAGACATCGTTTCAGCTCGCCTGTCTTCTCTCTTCAGATGGCGCATGCTCAACTGGATCAGTTTCTGGATCAGTTTTCACAAAGTGAACTCACCTGTGTAACTAGCCCAACCTCAAGAAATAAAATAGTTCCAGAAGGCCCCCGTAGGTCATTCGCCATCCCCAGGTGAAACCAGTCTTGACTTTGAACACCTGAGATTTAGTCTTCCCTGCCTTTGAACTTCTATAAATGAAATCGTACCGTATGGACTTTTTGATACCTGGCTTCTTTTGCTTAATAGTATTAGTAAATAGTGTTAAGCCTTGCTTATTCTCGAGTCCTTTTTGGTTTGGGTGATATCCACTTCTTAGGGGATCCTCCTGCTTGTTTGTCTGCTGACCTTTGCTCATGGTGGATGTTTTCTCGTTGACCTCCAAGACTGAACTTACCTTTATTTGGGATTTTGTGGAAACCCCATTGCCTCAGTTATGGAACTATCCATAATCGAGCGATTTTTGCATTTGATTATGCCAGAAATCCTAGAAGTAGTCCTAGAAGCCTGGGACCAATTTTTTTCCCATTATATAATCATACTGGAAATTCCTGTATCAAATTTGGACTCCAAACCTTCCAAGGCCTCGGGATTTGTTTTCTTACTGAAGACCTTTTCCCCGCTTTACTCGGCTTTAGATGGAGACAAATTTTTGCTGTCACCCTGGGTTGATGGACAGAGTCGTTCGTCCGCCTTTCGTTGAGGAGGCATCTGGAAGGTC
The DNA here is from genome assembly GCF_030445035.2 of Dasypus novemcinctus. Classification (NCBI taxonomy): domain Eukaryota; kingdom Metazoa; phylum Chordata; class Mammalia; order Cingulata; family Dasypodidae; genus Dasypus; species Dasypus novemcinctus. Next base: position 23,938,597 of record NC_080693.1, on the reverse strand, counting down.
CAGGCTTTACGTCCTCTGGGTAACAGCTACAGTTTCCTTACTGGTCTCCCTGCTGCTTCCCCAGCTCGCCAGGCTGTTCCCGACCCAGCAGCCAGAGGGAAGTGAGGGCACTGGCGCCATTCGCACCAGCGAGCACTCCGAGCCCCTGTGGACCCCTGCTTCCTCTGTCCTTGTCCCCTGGCTATCGCTCTTGCTCGCTTGCTCTGGTCACCAGGCCTCCTTGCTCTCATATGCCAGATAGGCACTTTTGGCACTACGTGCCCAGATGTGGGTTGGATGACTTCCTTCCTGACTCCTTCAAACCTTTGTCCAAATGTCACGTTTTAGGGGGGCCTGCCCCAGCTATCCTGTTTGGTACCACACACGGCTTCCTATCCATTTTCCGTCTGTCCCCTTCTGTCTTTCACACACAGGCTGGCACCCTTATCCTCCTCTACTTTCTCCTTAACACTTACCACCTTCTGGTATATTATTTACTTATTTTGCGTGCATTGTTTATTAACTGTCTTCCCATCATCTCATTTGTTAGAAAGTTTACATGAGAGCAAGGATTCTTGTATATTTTGTTCACAAGAGGCATGATGTTAGTAGGTGCTCATTAGAAATTTGTTAGAGGAATGTTTAACTGTTTATTAAATACTAAATATTAAATACTGGAGAAAGACTTTAAACATATTTAAGTATTTGTTAAAGCCTCCTTTCTGACTGCTGCCTTGTAAGTTCCAAGGTCTTATCTCGTGTCCATGTGGAGATGTAAAAGCCAAGCCAAAGCATTACTGTTTATTTCCAGGTCTAAATAATCAGTCTTTGCCCCCTTCCCCCATGCACACCTCATGATCTTAATGCCTTTCCTTAATATTTTGGCTTTCAGAGTCTTCTTTCCTCCAGCACCTGGAGATTTCCTTTTTTTTTCTTTCTTGTGAGCTCTGCTACGTATTATTTTTTTAAAATGTCTTGATGTTTCAGTAGTAGAAGGCTCTGCCTTACCTCAGTCCATCTTGTTGCCAGAACTCAAAAGTTGTATATTTTTATCTTTCATCCATCTGGAATCAATTGTGACATAGGGTGTGAGGTAAGGATTTCATTTTTTTTCCCCATCAAGTATTTCGCCAAGGGCAGTAATAACAATTATTGAAAAACATGAGTCTTTGCTCACTGATTTGAGATGCCATATTTATTATATACCTTGGACCTGTTTTCTGGATTTTCCATTTTGTTTCACATTATCTGTCCATTTTCCTGCCAGTTTCTGTCTGTGCACTTCAGTATCTGGTGAGCCCATTGTTTATTTATTTATTCTTTTTTGTTTGTTGTTTATCAGTTATTCTCATTGCTATTCTTATTTGTGTATAGCTTTAGGTGAGTTTGTCAAGTTTCAATACAAATACCTTAAATAATTTTTTTTTTAAAAGATGCAGTTTATTTTATTTAATTTTTTAGTAGGTACCAGGGATTGAACTCAGGACCTCGTATGTGGGAAGCAAGCACTCAACTTCTGAGCTATACCTGCTCTCTTTAGTAATTTTTGATAGAGGTGGTGTTCATTATTAACTTGCTGATAATTGGTTCATTCACAGTATTTCAATGGTCACTGTCAGCTTGACTGTTACTGATTTCTTTATTTAAATGGTCTATAAGGGTTGTTAGGATTTAAAAGGGGCTAGGGCTTAAGTCTGGACACTTTACATTTGCCTCATATATTTAGTTTATTTCTAGTTCTTTGTCTGATTTTGACTACTATTATGAAAGGGACTTTTTCCCCTTCTCATTTTGTTTTGTAACTTGGAATCGCTAACAGAGGAAAAGTGATTTTTAAGTATTTTATTTTATTTTATTTTTATTTTTTTAAAGATTTATTTTTATTTATTTAATTCCTCTTATGTCAATCAAAATGATCTCACAGTTTTTCTGCTTGTTGTAGCATGCACCAATACTTCTTCCCTTTGTATGGCTGAATAGTATGCCATTATATAGTTAAACCACAATCTAGTTATCCATTCATCAGCTGATGGATATTTGGGTTGTTTCTACTTTTTGACTATTATGGGTAATGCTATGAATCTTCATGCACAGGTTTTTGTATGGATATGGGTTTTCATTTCTCTCTTTTTTTTTTTTTTTAAAGATTTATTTATTTATTTAATTTCCCCCCCTCCCCTGGTAGTCTGTTCTTGGTGTCTTTTTGCTGCGTCTTGTTTCTTTGTCCCCTTCTGTTGTCGTCAGCGGCACGGGAAGTGTGGGCGGCGCCATTCCTGGGCAGGCTGCACTTTCTTTTCACGCTGGGTGGCTTTTCCTCATGGGCGCACTCCTTGCGCGTGGGGCTCCCCCACACGGGGGACACCCTTGCGTGGCACGGCACTCCTTGCGCGCATCAGCACTGTGCATGGCCAGCTCCACATGGGTCAAGGAGGCCCGGGGTTTGAACCGCGGACCTCCCATATGGCAGACGGACGCCCTAACCACTGGGCCAAAGTCCGTTTCCCTCATTTCTCTTGTGCATATACTTACGAGTGGAATTGCTGGGACATGCAGTAAATATGTTCAATTTTTGAGGAACCATTAAACTGTTTTCCAAGTGGCTACTCCATTTTGTACTCCCACCAGCAATGTACAAGGGTTCCAATTTCTTCACCAACACTTACCTTTTTGATTAGAGCTATTCTAGTAGGTTATGGAGTGGTAGTTCGTTGTGGTTTGGTATTTTTCTAAATTTGAATTATCCCAGCATTCTGGGAATAAAGTCTCTTTGGTGATGTTGTATTATTCTTTGCTAATATTTTATTTTGGATTTTTATATCTGTGTTCAAAAGTGAGATTTGTCAGAACTTTTTATTTGGCCTTTTTGAACTGAGGCATTCTAATCTTATAAAATGAAGTGTGAAGTTTCCATGCTTTTCTATGCTCTGGAACAGTTTAAGTTGCATGAGAAATAGCTGTTCCTTGAAGGTTTGCTAGAACTAGCCCATCCAGGCCTGGGCCTGCTGCCATTTTTGGAAGTAGTTATTTGATAACCATTTCAATTTTTTCCATGTTTATATGTTTATTCAGGAATTTTTTCAACTGCTTTATGAGTCAAACCTGGTCCTTCATTTTCCAAGAAAATAATAAATTTTATCCAGATTTTCATTTTTAAGCACATCATTGTATATAGTAATCACTAAAAATAAAAAATGAAAAGTTTAGGTGTGGCTATGTCACCTTTCTGATTTCTTAGAGTGGACATGTATTCTCACTTTTTTTTTGGCCTGGATTTCCTGTCTTCTCGGCATTTTTGAAGGTGATAGTAATAACAGTTATGGATAATTTCTGAATACTCTCTTTAGTCAGGCTCTGTATTAAGTACTTTGCATGTACTTTATATTTTTAAAAATGTTTACAACTCTAGGAGTTCAGTACTCTTAGCCCCATTTACAGGTGGTTGAGGAGTTAAGAAATTTACCTTGCCTGATGTCACACAGCTCCAAAGTCCAGAGTTGGAGTTCCCATAGGATCTGCACCTTCTCAGAGCTGGTGCCCTTGTCTTCTGTGCTTGGCTGCCATTTATTTTTGGGTACTTTTCATTGTTTTCTAATTCTCTAATTTCTCCTTTACTCTTCATTAATTTCTGTTAGGCATTTTGGTGGTCTTCCTGATTTTTGTTTTTTGTTTTTTCTTTTTAGCTGAATGCTTAATTCAATTAATTTCATTATTTAAAAATTTCTGTTTGGGAAGCAGATGTGGCTCAACCAATTAGGCTACTGTCTACCATATAGAGGTCCAGGGTTTGATCACCAGGGCCTCCTGGTGAAGGCGTGCTGGCCCTCGTGGTGTGCTGGCCTGTGTGGAGTGCTGCCCCGCGCGGGAGAGCTGGCCCACGCGGAGAGCTGGCACAACAAGATGACGCAACAGAAAGAGACACAGAGGAGCGGTAAGAAACACAGCAGATCAGGGAGCTGAGGTGGCGCAAGAGAATGATCACCTCTCTCCCACTCTGGAAGGTCCCAGGATCGGTTCCTGGAGCTGCCTAATGAGACTACAAGCAGACACAGAAGAACACACAGTGAATGGACACAGAGAGCAGACAATGGAGGGAGGGGGGAGAAATAAATAATCTTAAAAAATTTTTTTCTGTTTAACAGTAAAACTACTCAAGGCAATGACTTTTCCCAAGTAGAATAGCTTTGACCACATCCCATAAGTTTTGATTTGTGCTACTCTCATTGTCACTGTATTTAGATTTCCTCTTTGCTCCTGGGGTTATTTATGAAATGGATTTTCATTTTCAGGGATTAGCTTCTTAAAAATCTATATTTTGTTAATGTCCAGTTTTATTTCATTGCAGCTGGTACTTAAAAACAAACAAAAACCAAAAAAATGTCTTGCAGAGCAGATATAGCTTACGTAGTTGAGCACCTGCTTCCCATGTATGAGGTCCCTGGTTCGATCCCTGGTACCTCCTAAAAACAAAATAAATGAAAAAACCCACTCTCATTAGGGAGCAGATGTAGCTCAGTAGCTGAGTGCTTCCTCTCCATGTATGAGGTCCTGGGTTCAATCTTCTGTAACACCTAAAAGAAATAAAGAAAAAAAAATCTGCGTGTGCATGTGTGTGTGAGGTCACTTCTGTCAATGCTGCATTGGAACTGAATGCAAATTCTTGTGTTCAGGTATAGAGTTCAATATATTTTTACTGCATCCTTATTGGTTGTATTCTTCAGATATTCTATATCCTTATTTTCCTTTTTGCCTTCTTGGAGCAAAAATATAATATTAGGGGGAGAGTTCAACTTCTCACTCTCAGTCTTCAAGAGATTAAATGACAAAGTCATCCAACATATATAAAAATGAAGAGCAAAATTATATAAGGCAAATGAATGCAAAGTGAAAGCAGGGTCACAAAATAGTATTAGAGAAGTAGAATTCAGAACATAATGCTCTGATGGGACAAAGCGGGTTATTTCATATTGATACAGAAAAAAATGACGTAGTTCATGAGCTTGAAAATGCCTTGGTGTCTTCCTTTTCTTGGAGGAAAGAGGGAGCTGGACAGATGATTTCTCAGACTCTTCCGGTGCTTACATACTGTGTGGATGGTTTTGGGCTCTCTACTAAGTGGTGCTAGGGATGGAATTTACTGGGAATAAGGATTGGAAGCAAAGAAAAAGAACAGAATGGTTCTTAGCCTGAAGCCGGAGCAGTCTGAGCTGACAGCTGGGGCTGAGTTTATGGCTTTGGCTCATTCCGTCTGTATGTGAGCATCTGCCTCATTGCCTGTGACCTGGCAAAGGACATTTGCCGAAGTAGAAATCAGTCTGCAAGGACAAGATGGTAAAGCCACAAAGACTCCCTGAGGAGGGGTGCCACCTCCCTTAGTGACATATGACCTTGGATGGCTTGATTTGGCTCTGGGAGGCCCTAACACTGCCTCCCAGGAAGTCCTAGCTCTCTGGAAGAGTGTTTCCATAGTGTCTTTTTATTTATTTATTTACCTCCCCCCCCAACTGTCTGCTCTCAGTGTCCATTCACTGTGTTCTTCTGTGTCCGCTTGCATTCTTGTCAGCAGCAAGGGAATCTGTGTCTCTTTTTGTTGTGTCATCTTGCTGTGTCAGCTCTCCGTGTGTACGGCATTACTCCTGGGCAGGCTAGATTTTCTTTCGTGCTGGGCGGCTCTCCTTACGGGGCACGCTCCTTGCGTATGGGGCTCCCCCCTACTTGGGGGATACCCTTGCGTGGCACAGCACTCCTTGCACACATCAGCACTATGCATGGGCCAGCTCCACACCGGTCAAGGAGGCCTGGGGTTTGAACCGCGGCCCTCCCATGTGGTAGGTGGATGCCCTATCCATTGAGCCAAGTCTGCTTCCCCCTTAGTGTCTTTTTACAGGAATGTTTCGGCACCCGGCTCTGCTCCTGCCACCATTTTCTCCTCATCTTCCTGCCAAGGGGGTGATTGATTCATGGAAGAAAGAGGGGATGCTAAAGAGAGGAGTGTGTTTCACAGAATACCAGAGCCATGAGAAAAGCTGAGAATTAATAATTGTCTAATTTAAGAAGTTGGAAAAAAAAAAGTCGGGTGTGAGGGGAAAAAAGATGAAAAATAAGAGCAAAAGTCAGTGAACTAGAAAAACAGATATTCAACAGAGAGGGTCAACCAAAGCCGAAAGTTGGTTGTTTGGACAGACTAATAATAAGAAAACTTACAACACTATCTGGAAAGATGAATGAAGAAGGAAAGAGAAGGTACAAATGAAGGCCATTAGGATTGAAAAAGGAGATCTAACTACAGATGCAACAGAGACTAAGAAAACAAGTTAATACTATGAACAACTTTATGTTAATAAATTAAAAAATTATAACCCCTTCATCTTTACCAACCCCTTGAAATATTTCTCATAAAGCGATCCATAGACCGTCTGTGTCAAAACCTTGTGGGGAACCAGAGAAAAAAATAGGTGAGTTGGACTTCATCAAAATTAAAAACTTCCGCACTTCAAAAGAACACCATAAAGAAAGTGAAAAGACAACCGATGGAATGGGGAAGAATATTTGCTAGATTAAGGGTCTACTATCCAGGGTATATAAAAATACTTTACAACTCAACAAAAGAAAGACATATGACCCATTTTAAACAGGCAAAAAATATGAAAAGATATTTCTTCAAAGAATCTGTACAGATGGTCAATAAACACATGAAAAGATGCCCAACGTCGTTAGCCATTAGGGAAATGCAAATCAAACCACATTGAGCTACCATCTCACACCCACGAGGATGGCTATAATAAAAAAAAAATGGACAATAACAAGTGTTGGTGAGGATGTTGGAGTAATTAGAACTTTGATACCTTGTAGGAATACAAAATGGTGCCAGCCACAGTGGAAAACAGGTTAGCAGCTTATGAAAAAGTGAATCTTGGAGGTATCAGATGACCCAGCAATTCCATTTCCAGGTATTATGCCCCCAAAACCTGAAAACATAGGTCCAAAGAAAAACTCGGACACAAATGTTCATAATAGCATTATTTATAATGGCCTAAAAGTGAAAATTACACAAACATCCATCAACTAATGAAGGGATAAACAAAACGTGGTACAGCCATATGATGGAATAGTATTCAGATGAAAAAAGGAATGAAGTTCTGAATCATGCTACAACGTGGATGAACCTTAAAGACATTAGGCTGAATGAAAGTATCCAGTCAAAGAAGACCACAAGTTGTAGATTATCATTATGTGAAATGTATATGTAGACAAATCCGTGGAGATAGACAGTACACTAGTGGTTCCCTAGGCTGGAGAAGTTGGGGGGAAATGGGGAGTGATGGCTAATGGATGAGTGGTTTCTTTCTGGGGTACTGAAAATGTTGATTGTGGTGATGATTGCACAACTCTATGAATATACTAAAAACCACTGACTTACACACTTCACACAGACTAATTGTGTGGTAGGTGGATTATCTCAATAAAAATATCTTGTAGGGGAGATGGGAATGTTTATTAAAATACATATTTCTGAGCCCTCCCCTGGTTTAATGAAGTCAGATCTCTAGAGGTGGGGCCTGGGAATCTATACTTTAGCTGAAGCTTTAGCTGAATGCTGTGCATCCAGGGGTTTAAAGATTGCTGTCCACTTTCAGTAGAATTCCAGTGAAGGTATGTACAGGAGTGATAGGGATAGAAAATCACCATCTGGCGAAAAACACAAAAAAAAACAATATATTCAGAGTTGTTGCAAGCAAGAATCACGTAGTCTGCTCTATTTGTGGGTGTAAGTATGATGATAAATAGGACATTTATATAATGTCCAAGTATCTTCCCACTTTTACAAAATGAAAAAGTTACTTTCTTTGGTTCAGGCATACACCACCTTAACTTAAGTCATCAGAATAAACGTCACCAGGCACGTACTGACATCATGTGCTTCCCGATACGGTGCACTGAGAAGGACACGTCATTCTTTCTGTGGGCTTCTGGCTGAAAATATATAACAGGAATTTGATCATGAAGAAATGCCTGGCAATCCCAAACTGAGGGAACATTCTGCACAATAACTGGCTATACTCTTCAAGAGTATCAAGGTTGTAGAGCGGGTGTAGTTCAGTCGTTGGGCGCCTGCTTCACGTATAAGAGAACCTGGGTTCAATCCCTGGTACCTACAAAAAAAAAGTACCAAGGTCATTAAGGACAAAGTAAAACTGAGGGCCTGTCCCAGATTGGAGCAGACTAAGGAGACACGACACCTGAGTGCCCTCTAGGATTCTGGATCCAAACAGTGTGGCTCAGGTATAATTAGGGGGATCTGTAGCGTGAACAGAATACGATGTACTTGTAACCTAGGAAGCACTTTAGAAGAGGCATAAAGCAAAGCACATGGCCCTGTTGAGTTTAATATTTAACTGGACCTTTTACTTTTCTTTTGTTGTAAAGAAAATGTATGACATTTTACTGTAATGCTTTACTCATTCCCTAGTCTTAGCACTGAGAAACATAGAGGCACGAGGCACAGTATGTACCTTAAGTGTTAACCAGAGCAGAAAAACTAGGAAAGCTCCCCAAACCCCTTCCCAAGGATGTTGAGTCTATGATTAATTTTCTTTTATTTTTTAAAAAAGATTTATTTATTTATTTACTTACTTATTTCTCTCCCCTCCCCCCCCATTGTCTGTTCTCTGTGTCTATTTGCTGCGTCTTCTTTGTCTGCTTCTGTTGTTGTCAGTGGCATGGGAATCTGTGTTTCTTTTTGTTGCGTCATCTTGTTGTGTCAGCTCTCCATGTGTGTGGCGCCATTCCTGGGCAGGCTGCACTTTGTTTCGTGCTGGGTGGCTTTCCTTACAGGGTGCACTCCTTGCACGTGGGGCTCCCCTACGCGGGGGACACCCCTGCGTGGGATGGCACTCCTTGCGCGCATCAGCACTGCACATGGGCCAGCTCCACACGGGTCAAGGAGGCCCGGGGTTTGAATCGTGGACCTCCCATGTGGTAGACGGACGCCCTAACCACTGAGCCAAGTCCGCCGCCTATGATTAATTTTCTTTGTTTCAACTCCTATCTATATTCTCTTTGTTTCAAACCTGTATAAAAGCTGTAACAACAATAACAACGACCCCTGGATGGAGAGGCAGATTTGAGATGAATTAGCTCTCCTGTCCTCCACCAGCCGAAAAAGCCTCTTTTCCTTCCCAGCCTAGTTGGGTGTCTGTCTTTTCTGCTGCGCTGAGTGCTGAGCCTGGGGACCATTCCAGTCTCCTTCAACAGGACATCAGTGGACACTTGGCAAAATTTGAATAAGGCTTGCAGAGTAGAGAATAGTATCACGTGGATGTTAATTTCCTGGTTTGGATCATTGTACCGTGAGTTTGTCAGATCCTAACATCTGGGGGAACTGAACGAAGAGTGGACAGGAATTTTTTAGGTACCATTTTGCAACTTCTTTGTAAGTTCCAAATTATTTCAGGTTGAAAAATTATTTAAAAAAATCACTGAGCGTCATGATTCCCAGTTTGAAAACCCCTGGTGTTGTGGAAAGAACTTGGATTTTGGACTCGTTTAGCCCTCAGCTGGACACCTGTGTTAGTTTGCCAAAGGTGCAAAGTACCAGAAATCTGTTGGCTTTATAATGGGGGTTGTATTTGGGGGCAAAAGCGTACAGTTCCAGCAAATCAAGGCAGCCGCGGAGATGCCTTCTCACCCAGTCAGCTGCTGTGGGCCCCGCGTGCTGCCGCGTGGAGAAGCAAGATGGCCGCCGTCTCTGCTTGGCGTCTCCCCGCAGGCTTCCCCTGCCTCTTGAGCTCCGTGGGCCCAGCCTCTTGAGGCTTTGTGCTGAAGTGATCCTGTAGTCCTCTCTCTCCTGGCACAGGGCTTGTTTCTTTCCAGGCCTTCTATATCAGTCTCGAATGATCTGCTCTCTTCCCAATTTCAGGTGTCAGCTATCAGGCAGATAAACTGCTCATCTCTCCCTGGGGCCTCAGCTATTAGAGCCTTCTCTCTCATCACATGGCAGGATCAAAAATGACAGAGCTCTCTCTTCCTGTCTGTCTGTCTGTGTGAGTGTCCATTTATATCAGACACAGCAAGGGGGCAGGGACTCCCCCTGACATAGTTGAATCATAGATGAACTAATCAAAGGCCCCACAACTGAATTCAGCGCAATCAAAGGGATCACACCCAGAGGAATAGTTTAGTTTACAAACCATCTTTCTCTTTTTGGGATTCACAAAATAATCTCAAACTGCCACGATACCTCACTCCATCACTTACCAGCTAGATCTTGAGTCAATAAGCCTCAGTCTTCTCATCCAAATAATGCGGATGATCCGGTCTGTGCCCTAGGATTGTTGGAGGGCTCCAAGAAAGGGTATGTGTAAAATGCTAAGTGCAGTGCTTGCCCATAGCAGGTCTTGTGGAAGGGCCAGCCCTCCTCAGCTCAGAGAGATTCTCTCTACTCTTCAGCCTCTGGGCCCTTCCTTGCCTTGAGAGAGAGCAGTCATTCCTCTGGGCCCAGCCTTTTCGGCCTGGCAAGGAGCCATCGAAGCACCCCAGGCCTGGCAGCTGAGAAAGGTACTCACGGGAGAGGCAGAATTGGCCTGGGAATGGCCGAGGTGGGGAAGGGGCACCCGGGAGTCCCTGCAAAAGCCCTGGCCAGAGAGCTTTCTCACAGGCTCTTGTTGGCAGGCCGCTTAAAGTTACACCAACTTCAAACAAAAAGGGTTTTCAGACACAAAGAAAGGCTCAACCTGGCCGGTGCCAGGCTCGGCTTGGCATTAGAGTTCAGAAATCCAGCTCTTGGGAGCTCGCAGTCAGACCTTCCCCGCTGGCCCTCCAGCCCCCACTCCAGGAATGCCAAGGACCTGTGCTGGAGTGCACCTTCTGGGCCTGCTCCCCATTGTTGACCCCGGATCTGAATTAATTAGTGTTCAGTAAGAGCCGGAGCGGCACGGCGTTCACCCTTTGACAGCTGGGGCTGGGCTGCGGGCCGGGGCGGCAGTGGTCGGTCCCCCAGCCCTGCCCTAACCCTTCTCGGTGGTGCAGCGGGTGGGGGGTGTGTGCTGGGGTGACTTTCTCAATTGATTATTTTAAAGTAAAGCCAAGTAGGTTGCTTTTTTGCGGTCCCTGTTTTTCCACCACCATCTGTCACGTGGGTCCCCTATGTGACAAGGACATATGTTTGTAAGAGGCTGAACTAGAGTGAAGGGCGGTCCTCGGACACTGGAACAACTGGAGTGTATTTTAAATGTGCTTGTCCTCCAGCCTGGCTGTTCCACCTCTCAGTGCCATCCTGGAGAAACACACAGACTCATAAAATAGCATGTGCCAGAGTGCTTGTTCCAGGGGAGCGGATGTAGCTCAAGTGGTTGAGAGCCTCCTTCCCATGTGCAAGGTCCCGGTTTCAACCCCTAGTACCTCCTAGAAACAAAAAAACACACCAGCTCTCACTGGGGCGCGGATGTGGCTCAGTGGTTGAGTGCCTACCTCCCATGGATGAAGTCCTGGGTTTGCTCTCCAGTACCTCCTAAAAAATAAATACTTGTCCCAGATTTAGTGATAGTAGCAAAAAAAAAAAAAAAAAAAAAAACAAGAGAAAGAGAACACAACCCACCAGTAGGGAAATGGCTGAACACCCTGGAATATAATGCCACAGGTAAAAATGATGTGCTCTCCTGACCGGCGCATATGATACACACAGTATGGCGATCACCTATGTATAACCAAACAGAATCATGCCTAATCCACGATGGAGGGCACCGGGGGCCCCTTGAGCCCAGGGACCAAATCCTGATGATCTCTGTCACATAGTAGGCCTTCAGTAGCTGCTTCTGAAATAGCGTCGGTTTCATAATTTGCGCCTTAACTTGAGTGCGTCAGTGAAGAAGCGGACTCCTCCGTGTTGAACTAGTCGATGTCGGTTTCCCTAAGCCTGGGGACAGCCACCCCTGCCTGCTGCCTGCTCTGGTTCATCAACTCTTCCTGGAACACGGCCGTGCCGTTCGCTTACGAATGGGCTCTAGCCGCTCTCGCTGGTCCAACGGCAGGGTCGAGTGGTTGTGGCGGAGACTATTGCAGCAATGCCTGACGTGTTTATTACCTTGGCCCTTTCCAGGAAAACGTTTGACCCCTATCCTGAGCCCTCCTCCCAGCTGACGTTTCTTAGCTTTTGGTCCCCACCGCGTCCCCTCACCTCTTTACCGCACAAAGGAAGTCCTGCGGCAAGAGCCCTGGCTCACTCCGGCCCTCCTGGGCACCAGCCCCGGGACTTGTGAAGTGCTCTGTTTCCTGCACCTCCGCCAGCAGACTCAGATCTCTGCAAGGACGGGGACTCTGGCTGCTAGAGCTCCGTGTCCTCCAGGGCCGGGCACGATGCTGGCTCAAAGCAGATGCTTAATAAATATGCGCTGGATTAAATACATTAACGAAAAGTATAAAAGAGAGTTGCCGACGGTCTTTTGCCCTTGGCTGGCCTACGCAGAGAGCACTTGCCAGGAGTGAAGGAACTCTCTGAGCCCAAATTAAATGACCGGCTGAATTACGGGCCAGCAAATGGCTCCTGGGTCTAGTGGCTTCATGGGTGAAAAGGGGGTGTTTTGCCTCCCTTTGCCAGAGGGCTTCAGAAGCTTGGCAGGCGAACTCGATGCCCTTTGAGCAGGCCCAGCTGGCCTCGAATGTCTGGGGAGGCGCCCCCCGCACTCCAGGGCGCTTTCCTTTCCGAGCTGCCTTTCCCAGGGTCTGGGTGGTTGCGAGCTGCCTTGGCAGGGATCCCCAAAAGGTGCCTGCCTTTTGATTTTGTTTAAGGCTGTGGATAGGAAACGCGGGGCTGCTGTGCAAAAGGACAATCCAGTCGGATGGAAACCGGGTGTCGACGGTGAACAAGAGTCTTTCTCTCTCCGGGAGAACCTAGCAACTGGGTTAGCATTTCCAGAAGGGTTTTTGTCTGCCTCACAGGCTAATTTCAGCAGCGGGGTGATTATCTAGAACAATGCGCCACACAGAGTGACATCCCTGACAAGCCGAAACGTTAACTTCAGGAGGAATCACATTGTAGGGCCCGTCCACCGCGTGGGGACAGAACAGCCTCTGTCGTTGGGCGCGGGCTGCGCAGGTTTGTCCCACCTGCCTGCGGGGAAAGGGCTTCTGCTTTCTCTCTGAACAGGGGTGGAGGGTGGAGGGAGAAGGGCGTGGAGGGAAGGCTTACTCCCCTCCCCGTGTGTTCCATAATCAGTATATTCATCTTGCCCTGTAGAGGGGGGTCTTTCATTGAAATGAAAAAGTTTCCCCCATGCAGTATTTATCAAAAGGTGCCCTTATTAGGCAGAAAGAAAGAGGGAGAGAAATTCTTCAGAACAAGAGCGGGAGAGCAAGAATAGATGCTAAATGTCTGAACCGAGAGGGCAACTTGAGTTTGGCAAGTGGGGAGGGAGATTACTCCAAGTGGCCTGGCATTCAGGGGCTGCGTTTCAGCCGCCCCCTCCAGGCTGGCCCGGCCGCCCCTTTGCCCGCCCCCTGGCCCGTCCATCAGGGACCCAGGCCTCCAGCCAGGCCGCACAACGAGCGCTTTGGGATGCTAATGGCCCTTTAGGAATGCTAAATGGAGCATTTCTGTCGCAACAAAGGGGCAAAATGAGAGGAGAAAGGCATTTTAGTTTTGAAGTTTCCTTAGGGGAGCACCGAACAATGGGGGTTTAAATGGACAGTGTAAAAGTTTTATCTGTGTTATGAAAAAGAGGAATAAAGTGCACATGCCCTCTTGGCAGAATCTCGGCGGGGTTAACCGGGTACCGGGAAGGGCCGACAGAGGCTGGAGCTGGCTGGGTTTCACCCGTACTGGGCACAGCGGCGCCCCGGTCTTGATTTGCAGACCACTAGGAGGGTCCTTATCTGACCTGAGACACCTCTATCCCCTCGCTGCATGCATGCATTCATTCGTTCAACCAGTCACTTATTCATGCACCTGTTCATTCATTCACTCACACGTGCACTCATTCATCCAAATAACACCCACCATTAATTTTTTACTCACTCCTATACCCATTCATGCACCCATTCCTTCATTCACCAGCTCATTCACGCACTCACTCTTGCTTGCACTCATTCATTCATTCAGTTGCCACTCCGGTATTTGAATGCTTACTGTGTTCAGGCAGAGTTCGAAACATTGCACACAGTGGACAAGCGGGTTCTCTTCTTTCATGAAGCTGACATCCGACGGGAGAGACAGCTGTTAAAGGAGGAAACGCTGGGAGATCATATCAAGCACCCATAGGTGGGGGCGGCAGTAGACAAGGGACCACGGGAGGCCTCTCTGAGGCGGGGACATTTTTTTTTTTCTGCTTCTGCATTTATTTTCATGGAAACCATTAAGTATAAAAAAACTTTGAGCAACATCCTAATTGGCTTAGTGCACGTTTGGCAGTCATACCAGTCGGTCTTGTCTTAATGCATGGATTCATAAACTTTCCCTACCGGCATCATGTGCATGTAGTGCACATTAAATAAAAGTGATGTTAAGAGTTGTTTGCTCAAACTCCATTATTTGACATTGTACCTGAGAATTCCTGTTGCTTCTCTCTGGATATTTAACTAATGCAATGAACCTAGAAAATGCACAAATGATATGCTCTATCTGTAATTGTTCTAATTAATCTTTTTTAAAAAATTATTTTTAATGTCACAATAAAAAAATATGAGGTCCCCATATATCCCCCACCCCCCTCACCCCACTCCTCCCATAACCACCACCTCCTCCATCATCATGGGACATTCATGCACTTGGTGAATACGTCTCTGAGCACGGCTGCCCCACATGGTCAATGGTCCACATTATAGTTTACACTCTCCCCCAGTCCACCCAGTGGGTCATGGGAGGACATACAATGTCCAGTGACTGTCCCTGCAGCACCACCCAGGACACCTCCAAGTCCTGAAAATGCCCCCACATCACATCTCTTCTTCCCATTCCCACCCTCAGCAGCTACCATGGCCACTTTCGCCATCTCAGTGTTACATTTACTTCCACTACTAATCACATTAGTTCCAGAATAGAGTGTCAGTAAGTCCACTCTAATCCATACTCTATTCCTCCATTCTGTGGACCCTGGGATGGCGATGTCCACTCCACCCCTCTACTGAGAGGGTATGAGGCAGGGACATTTGAGCTGAGATCCCAATGAGAAGGAGCTGGCCCTGCAAAGGAGGCAGGTGAAGCCATTCCAGGCCAGGAGAACAAGTGCGGAGATGGTTCTGAGCTTGCCCTGTGCGGGGAACAGAGAAAAGGGCTGCGGGGAGAGAGGAAGGAGGCCGGAGATGAGGCAGAGCAGGAGGCTGGGCTGCCCTCGGGACGTGGGTGCCCTTATGCCTTCAGCGTTCATTCTAAGGGCAGTGGGAAGCTGTGGAGGGTTTCGGGTAATAGGGTGGCCTGTCTGGCTCTGCGTAGGGGGAGTGGGGGGATGAGGAGATGGGGGTAAAGGAGAAGCCGGGAAGGGCCCTGGGTTGGATGATCTGAGTTAGAGACCACCCTGGGGATCTGTCTAGCTGAGGCCAGGCTGGGGTGCTGCTTGGACCCAGGATGGGCACTGTGTGGGGTACAGCACCCCACGCCCAGTTCCTAGCTCATTGGGAACACGCCTGCCTCCCCGAGGGTGGCGCTCTGAACAGGAGAGCATTTCCCCTGCTTGCCAGGTCTCCTCACCGTCCAGAAAGAACGTTTCCTCCAGACACTGACCTCCAGCCCTCCCTTTGCAGGGAGTAATCGGACCTCAGTGGAGGTTTTTTAAAATGAGAAATCGGCTCTGCCCTCCGACACACGTCCCTGGGGCCAGTGCCGAATGGTTAGGAGCACTTCTGGAGCCTCTGAATGTATTAATAACTTCTGCTGAAATCTTGGGGTGGAGGAACATATCATTGTGGTTTTTTTTTTTTTTTTGGTCCCGGTCTCCCCCCTCCCTCTTGCTCATTTGAATGTGTCACCTTTCTTCATTCTCTTACCGCCGCCATCTCTGATTCACCTGGGATGAACGGTTACAATTAAAAATAGAAGCAACAAGAAGGATAGTTAATTCTCTTTCTTGGTGGGATACGCAGAACTTGGGATGTGTGTATATGTTAATATTTACTATATAAAAATAGATAGAAGACTGATGAAAGAAATAAAATTCCCTGACATACCTTTTTAAAAAAACCTGTGCCAAAAATGTGTTTCCAGAGAAAATCTTACTTTCGTGCTCAGGCTTGGTTTCGCCGCTCTCCTGTAAGCGAGCTCCGCGCCGGCCCGGGCCCTGCCTCCGCGACGTGCGGCACCACGCGGCACCTGTACAGAAAGACCGGCCAGGCCCCTCCTCCTGTTACCTGGACCTCTCCCCCAACTTCCCGACGCGAATTTACGAAGCTGTTTTTCTCAGCGCGGTTTTGTTTTGTGTGCCCATCGGATGTCAACACGCACGCAGAGATGAAGGGAACGGCCCAGCTGCCAGCTCCGTGAGCCAGTTCCCAGGGCCCTGAGACCCCCTCTGAGGCCAGCGAGGGCACCTCGACTCTTTCCTCCACCAGTGACCCCAGGAGAGCACGCCCTGGGCAGCTGAAGAGGGAGGCAGTGGGAAGCCCGTGAGAGAGGACAGGTGTACCTGGGTTGGTGGCAGAGGGATGGAAAAGGAAGCCAGGTAGTATTTTGAAGGAAGAATTAATAGGATTTGGAGCTGGTGCAGTATCAAGAATTGGTCGGACATGAGAGGAACGAGGATGGCTACAGTGCCCACCAGGTTTGCTGTGTGCTCCAGGCTGGCGGCCGCAGGACCCTTTATGCTCGTAAAAATTAATACCAAGGTCCTCCAAGGGCTCTTCTTATGGGGTTATATCTATTGATATTTATTGTATTAGAAATTAAGACTGGGACCCTTTTTTTTTTTTAACAAATCAATCTTATTGATACATGCTAATAAAGCATACGCTTCATCCAAAGTGTACAGTCAGCTGTATTTGGTATAATCACAGTTGTGCATTCATCACTTTAATCATTATTAGAGCATTTTCATTATTTCCATAATAATAATAAACAAAATACAGACAAACAAGAAAAGATCTCTCTATGGGGACACTTTTTTAAACACATAAATATACCTCCCATTAGCGCTCAGAGTGATGATATCTTTACCTATCAAGCAGCCTCTGGAAAGTTCTTCTGCCTTGCTGGAGTCTCCTGAGAGAGGAAAGTGCAAAGGGGAAATGACCTTGGGGACCTCCCAAAGGGTTTTGGGGAACCCCAGAGGGCAACTGCTGAGGGTGCTGTGTTGGGGCTTTAAACTTGTGCTTTGCATATAATGGACCTATGCTGGCAGCTTGGAGAACGGAGAGGAGCTGCTGGGAAGCAGTGGGCATTTAAAAATTATGGAGTGGGGCTGAGGGTCGTACACACAGAGGTATGAGCTGGCAAGACTGGGTGGTTCAGAGAAGGACATGGATGGTTTAGAGTAGAACGCTGGCAGTGGAATTTCCACAGCGTTGGCTTTCCCCCCTTAGCTGTTTTGGTTTTGGACAGCATGTGAAAGTAGAGGGAAAATGGGGAGCCTTGGGATTTTTAAGAATTTAATAAGCTAGTCAAGGGTTATTTATACTCTTTAACTGACAGAAAATTGGGGTGCAAAGGTAAGTGGCCTCCTGCTGGGTGCACAGCCTCCTTTAATCTTTAGAGAATAACCCTCAGGGAGATACTCTTTATCCCCATTTTACAGATGAACCCACAGAGACACGGGGAGGTCAAATTCCATGCCCAAGGTCACAGCGGTCAACAGGTAGGAGAACCAGGATTTGAACCTCATTTGAACAAAGATCAATCAGACCCAGTCCCTGCTGAGCTTATATTTAGAAATGGAGATGAGATATGTGGATAATATGCCAGTTTCAGGGAAATAATGGGCATCGTAAGAGAGGAAGAGGTGGGCCAGGGAGAGATGAGGATGATTGGGTCAATTAGGCAAGTTTTTTGTAGTGGGAGCCTTGTAAGATGGGTGGTAATATGGGAGAGTATTCCCACATTGAGCAGCAGCATGGAAGTGGTTTAGGGGTCCTTTTTAGGAGATCTTCGGTACCGCTGGGAGGGTTTTTAACCTGTGGAAAATTTCAGACATATGTAAGTGGAGAAAGAATAACGGATAAGGCACCATCCAGTATCCATGGTCCAACTTCCTTAATTATCAGCTTGGGGTCAGCTGTGTCTCTTCTATACGCGGACATAATCCCCGTCACCCCCAATTATCTTTCAGTAAAGCCCAGACCGCATGTCATTTCATCCATAAATATTTCAGTACATATCTCTAAATGGTTGGGACTCTTCTTCTGTAAACAGAAGTACAGTACCATTCCACACTTTCAAAAATGAATTTTTAATATCCAATACACAGGCAATGTCCAGAGTTCCCTATTATATCTCACGAATTAAAAAAAAAGAAAACAAAAAACACAACCAAAAAAGTTTGTTTGATTCAGGATCTAAATACGTTTCAATTGGTTGATCTGTCCCTTAAGTTCTCTTTTAAAAAAATACTTTCTCTTACTGCACACCCTTTTTACGGATCGAAGAAATGGGGATGGTTTGCCTGTCCCGCGGGGACTTAGCAGGAGGAGGCTGTAGGTGGTTTCTTCGGCCAACAAGACGTGGGGAAGTGCCGCCAGGAAACGCCGGCATGCCTTTCCAGCTCTCCTTTCCAGCCGGTCCTGGGCTCTTCTGGACATCCTAATACTTCTCAGCTTCGCACCCAGCGTCTCCCCCTCCGCATCCCACCGCCTGCGGGAGCTCGGGAGGATGCCGCGCACACCCAGCCGCCTGCCGCGGGGTCCGCGGAGCCGCGCTCGGTCATTCACCAGGGACCCCTGGGTGCTTCGTGCCAGGCCCCGGACACTGCGGTGAACCAGAAAAGGTTCCTGCCCTCCGGAGGCCACTGTCCAGGGCCGGGAGATGGGCCAAGGACGCTGCCTGAGGCCCAGGGCGAGTGTCCAGCCGCCCCTCGGGTAACCGGGGACTGCTCTGGGGCACGGGGGCGCTGCCTTCCTGCCCGCCTGCGGTGCAGATGCCCGGTAGCTGCAGGGTGCCTCCTTCCCCTGGGTGCCTCCTTCACCTGGACGCTCCGCGGGGAGAACGGGCTAAAAGCTGAGCGGCCTTGGCTGAAGGAGGGGTGGGCGGGTGTGTGTGTGGGGGTCTGGGGTGCATTGTCCTCATCTCCTCCCGGCCCCACCCGTGCCCCCTCCCCAAGGCCTTGAGACAAGGCCAAGGGATCCCTGGGGCCCACGTGACCCAGCTTGTGCAGAGAGCCTGGGGACCAACTCTTACACACCTTTTTATTTTTGACCTCACTGAATGTGCTGTGTGTACAACGGGCGATGGAGTGTGTCAGCTGAAATCACGTGTCACTTCATCCTCGATTTTACGCGTGGCCGGTTGATCCCTGTGGGTTCTGCCGCCCCTGGAGTCCGTTTTAGCCCTTGCCCGGGTCCTCACCGCCTTCCTTGCTTCACGCTCTTCCTGGTGATTTGCTTTTCCAGGGAGCGAGCGTGTGATCTGTCCAAACCCCTTCTCGGAGGCTTTCAGGCACCTTCTCTCCTCGTCTCCCTGTTTTCATGACTTCCTCAGGTATTTTCCATTCCGTAATACTTGGGCGGCTGCCGCTTCCTTGTTTTTCTAAGTCTGCTGATGGCTGTTTACAAAACATCACTGTAAAACCGTCAGGCTGGAATGCGGAATCGTTGCTGCTCGGGTGAGGCCTCCCGGGCTGGCCTGCCTGGTCAGGTTGGAGGGGGACCTTGAGGGAAAAATATCCAGAAAACTACACGTGGTTCCTTTCCATGCGGCACTTTATATTTCATTTTAATCATTTGGACGAACAGCCTTTCCAAAATGAATTGACCAAATTTTGTATTTATTTATTTTTTTAGGGTTGAAATGAATTTTATACTTACCTGCTTACTTATACAAACTGCCCCAAACATAACCTAGCTTTTTGTTCATGATTCTAGGGTGTTCATGTCAACACCAACTATTGCCCTGCCTTGTAGGAACCGCACCAGGGTGTGTAGGACTCTGCGTCCCTCCCCCAGTGGCTGAGTCTGGAGTGTTCGCGTTGCGTGTGTTAAAAGCCTCTTACGTGGACTCTCCTTGTCCGTAGAACGAGGACAGTTATACCCACCTTGCCGGCGTTTCGTGAGGATTGGGGCCTCCATAGGGAGCGTGGCCCACAGTAGGTGTTCAAAAAGGAGACCCTAAAGAAAATGAAAAGTAGCAACAGATGCTAAGCGGGCTGGATGTTTTGCGCTGAGTTCTTTTGCTGAGCTTGAACTGATGTGATTTGATTTTTTGGCTCTTAGGGATCTGGAACCCCTCCCTTCCCCCACTCCCTGCCAAAGTTTGTTCTCAAGCAGTTGAGGGAAAATGGACATTCGAGAGACCGTGCGGCTTAGTGGTTTCCCACGGTTGGAGTTAAACTGCCTGGCTTCTCGTCCTGGCTCTGTCACTTACTGACCATGGGACCTTGGGCAAGTTCCTTAATTTCTCTACATCTGTTTCGCCACCAGAAAACCAGGGATCATAATAGGGTCCATCTCGTGAGGCTGTGGGGAGCCTGAAATAAGTGAATACATGCAGAGTGCTTAGAACCCATCGGAAGCCCTCTGCGCTTTCATTCGCTGTGCTGCCTTCTGCGAACAGATATAAAGATGACTCACGGGGAGCAGATGTAGCTCAAGTGGGTGGGCACCTGCTTCCCGTGTATGGGGTCCTGGGTCCCATCCCTGGTATGTCCTTAAAACAAAGCAATGAAAAAACCAGCTCTGATTAGGAGCGGATGTAGCTATGTGGTTGAGCACCTGCTTCCCATGTACAAGGTCCTGGGTTCAATCTCCAGTACCTCCTAAGGACAAAAAAAAAAGATACAGGCAAGAAGACCCCAGGGGCAAGTCCAAACACAAGGTCGTGTGCGACTGAGCAAATGTCTGTGAGCACTGGGGGCTGGGGAGGGGAGAGGCAGGGGCACAAGAGCTGATGTCTGCCGGAGGAAATAGGACACGCTGCACACGGTGTCGATGTGTGTGCGTATTTATACCTGAAGACAACCAGCAGTTCAAAGTGGCCCTGGTAAATTGAACGGTAGCTGACAGTGTGCTCCAGGGCATGTGCAGGAGACAGTGTCAGACATCATATGGTATTTGTGGAACTCCAGGTTGTTTCTATATCTGTTTTGTTATTTGCTAGCACTTAAGTAGGATAGCAAGGAGCAGGCAGCAAACGTTTAGGAAAAAAGTGTAAGAAGAACATAAAATTTAGACAATCCCAACTAATTACTCCACCCTTAATTACTTTGAGTCACCTTAGGTTGCTTGCTTGGCACTGGGCACACTCTGTCCAGCCAGCAGAGCCCCTTAATTCCCAGGATGATGGAGAAGCCCATGCACAAGAGTCTGGGGTACTTTTCCGAGAGAACAGAGGCCTTGAGTGGCTTTGGAAAAAGCCGGAGTGGAGGGAGCTGGCAATTTCAGGGAACAGCCAGTCAGTGAGACGGTCTGGTTGAAACTAAGCTTCCAGGGGGATGGAGCAGAGGGCTGGCTGGGGCGAGATGGGGTCCAGGTGCAGGAATATGGGATTTATACAGGCAAGAGGTTCCCAAACTTGAACATGCATCAGAATCACAGATGGCTGGGCACCTCCCCAGAGGTGCTGATTCGGTAGGACTGAAGTTGGAATCCAGAATCTGCATTTCTATCAAGTTCCCAGATGATGCTGATACTGCCGGTCTGGAAACCAGCCTTTGAGAACTGCTAATAAATGCAATAAATCAGTTTTTAGTAGGGGACGAGCCTGATGAAAATGGTATAAGTGGTGGCCCCTGGATATGCCTGCAAGAGCAATCACTTGTTAAATCAGATGGTTTGGTTTCTGAATCAATCTCATGTTTTAGTAGGTTTTTCACTCCCGATACTCAGGCTGCTAATAAAAGATCTGTGAGACCATTGTTCTAGTTTCATAACCGTAGGCTGTCTTTATATGGAGTTTTCATTTTCCCCATCCCAAATTAGAAGCTGTACCCTAACAAAAGAATTTTATGCCTCTTCTTGGGCTGGAGATGCTGTCTAGAAAATGTTTCTATACCTGAAGTGTTGGAATTTGGGGGATGTTTTAATGGACTATAGGGAAGCGGAGCTTCGGAATATTTGAACATAAAACCTTTCTGGAAATTCCAGGCTGTATGAGTATTGAATCAGAATCTCTCTTGAGCTTTTGGATGTTTTTTGGGGGACTCCTATCCAGTAGTCCCATATAAAATATGGCTTCTCCAGGTGTGCAATTAGCACTTGCTTCTTTGCAGCCAGCAGAACCTTTAGTTAAGGGGAATAATCCCTCCTACCCATGGTTTCAAAGGGTTTTGAAATGCTAATTCATAGCTATGAAATATTCTGACAGCCTGGAATGTTATTCAGGGCAATCAGGCATCCTTGATTATTACAGAAGTGTGAAAGGTAAATTGCTGCTACCCAAGAAGTCATCCAGCTTTTCAAGAGAAAGCTCAGAAAAAGAGCACATAAAATTATTATTAGACATCGCCTTTCACGATGGGGATATCTGACATCCCGTGCATCTGTAGGTGTGAGAATGTCAACTCATAGTGGAAATCTAACTTATCTGCCAGAATTGCCCTTACGTGAAAAAAAAAAATACAGGGTTGTGGCAGTCATTTTCAGAATTTGTGTTATAAAAACGTTTTAATGCCTGTCTAAAGTCTGAAAGAAAACTCTTCTTTCTGATTGCATAGATTAGACTACCAGTACTTTTTTTTTTTTTAAAGGGGAAGACTCCAGTTCATCATGTGGCTTTTTATGGATGGTTGGTGTGTTATGAATGGAATCGTGTCCCTCTGAAAGCTATGTTGAAGTTCTAATCGCCAGGACCCCAAAATGTGACCTTATTTGGAAGGATCATTTCAGCTGGGATCAGGGAGGTTAAGATGAAGTCCTGCTGGATTAGAGTAGGTCCTTAATCCAGTAGGACTGGCGTCCTTACAAGAAGAGGAAATTTGGCCAGAGACAGAAGAGGGAAGAACCCCGTGTGGCAGCTGAGACAGAGGACGCCATGGAGCGCTAGCAAACAGCAGAGGCAAGGAGGGGCCTGGAACAGATGCTTCCCTGCAAGTTGAAGATGCACACACCTTGATTTTGGACTTCTGGCCTCCAAAACTGGGAGACAGCCACTTCCTGTTGTTTTAGGAAACTGAGGCAGGTGTAATCATTAATGGCTTTTAAGCTTTGTTGTTTTTTTGCCCCAAGGGCAAAATGGTATTTCACCTTGGCCCAAACCCAAAGGTAGGATTTAGTCCATAACCCAAAGGCTCCCCCACCTCAACGATTGCAGAGGTTGGTGCATGTATTTAGTAGAGAAGAATTCTCCTTTGAGCCAAGGCTGATATGTACATGCGTCAAGGAAGGAGTCATTCACAGCCCACAGCTCATGGGAATGAGGAAAGTCATCTTACCCAGGGTTTTCCACTGTAATTTATTTATTTCAATAATTAAGAAATACAGAGCATCCTAGTTATATAGGTGCTTTGTTTGGCTATTTCCTGCTCAAGGTCTGGTGGGTAGTAGTTTATTGCTCTCTTTAGAAGAGTAGGAAAGAGTAGCTCTAGCTTGTTTTATTGGAATGTAGAAATCAAACAAATTAATGGGAAGGAAAATGAGTGTATTGAGTAAATAGTCTTGTTTATTTTGCTGATTGCAGTAACTGGTAAAGGCTGTTTGCATGTAAACCCACCTGTCCACCCACCCATCCATCCATCCACCCACCTGCCCACCCACCTATCTACCCACCCTTCCTTCCTCCCTCTCTCCCTCCCTCCTTGCCTCCGCCCTCCTCCTCTCCCTCCCTCCACCCATCCACTCATCTATCCACCTACTCATCCATCCATCCATTTTCTGCTCAGGCTTCTCTCCCGCCTTCTTCTCCTCTAACTGACCCTCGCATTTAGGAGTTCCCCTGGCATTCTCCCTCTCTTCTGCGTACACATTCCCTCTGTAGATGATCCATTCTCTTGACTTTAGCCCTGCCCTCTTCTGGGCTCCAGACGCCACAACTCTCTCACTCTTTCTCTATATTTTTTTTTACCTCCACTGGGATGTATAAAAACTCCTCAGATTTGCTCAGGCCAAATATACTCAGGAGAGTCATCCTTATGTTTCTTTTTCTCTCATTCCCCTCCCCAAATCAGGCCGTTGCCTGGTCTCATCCGTTCTGTTTTGAAACAGTTTCTCACCAATGTACTTCATGACTGCTCTCAGGCGACTGCCACGGTCCCAGCTGCCGTTGCATCCACTAGGTGACGGCAGGAGCCTCCTCTCTGGTCTCCTGCTTCCACTCGTGTCCTGCTCTGGTCCGTTTCTCCATGGCTGCAGTGTGATCCTGGGAAAACCCACGACCTTCTGCTTTTCACCCTGAATGGCTTCCAGAGCCCTGCAAGGCAAATTCCTTCCTTCCTTCGGGCTCTGACACTGAACTGCATCCCACCTCCTGACGCCCATGGCTGCTTCCCCAATCTTCACACTCGCTCACCCCTGCCCTGCTCTGCTTCTCTCTCCCTTTGGCTGGCCCTTTCTCGTCCATCAGGTGGCTGCTCATATGCCTCCCTCTGAGAGGCCCCTCTGACCCCCCTCCCCAGTCTAACGCAATCCCCCCACCTATAATATCGCCACAGCATTTTCTTCTCACCAACTGGAATCATCTTGTTCACACACTTGTTCACTCATTTCTTGCTCGCCCCTGCTGCTGGTCTCCAGTTGCTGCGAAGGCAGGCGCCGGGTCTGTCTTGAGATTGCTGTGCCTTGTCCTTGGACCTGTCCTGGGGGAGGTGCAAGGTCCATCGAACTCTGTGCACTGAACAAAGGAAGTCACGCGGGACCACGAGTGGGACACTGGGCTGGCTCATTAGTGTAGGGAATGGTCGTCTATGTCACACCGTAAGGGAAGTATGTGGAACTTTAAACACTTGACCATTTCCCGACAAGTTCTAAGAAAGGCAGGAAGGCTTAATTTCAACAGATTATTAGAGGGCACAGGGTTGACCATTTATAATTTTGCTAATCCTGGCTTGTCTGCTAGAAAATGTCTTTAACCTGAGGCTGTATATGCTCTTATGTGTCTGTAGAAAGATATGAAATAGATGTTCAATATGTACACGTAGGAGGGTGCAGTAGGGGAGATGCTCCATTGTGAATGTAGTGAGAAGACATTAAACACATTGAAATGCAACAAGATATGGAATCGTCTGATTAAGAAAATCACAGTTTTATGGCGGACAGCATCCGCTCGCATTGATTGCGTTCTGCATAGGCCAAACAGAGGAAATTCTAAAGCAGGAATTTTGAATGGTAGAATTTAACCTGGGGATTGTGCGGCAAAAGTAGTATTGAAGGGAAGCGGATTTGGCTCAACTGATAAGAGTGTCCGCCTACCACATGGGAGGTCCAGGGTTCAAACCCAGGGCCTCCTGACCCATGTGGTGAGCTGGCCCACGCACAGTGCTGATGTGTATAAATAAGGAGTGCCGTGCCACGCATGGGTGTCCCCGCTGTAGGGAAGCCCCACGCACAAGGAGTGCACCCCGTAAGGAGAGCCGCCCCATGTGAAAAAAGTGCAGCCTGCCCAGGAATGACGCCACACACACGGAGAGCTGACGCAGCAAGATTATGCAACAAAAAGAGACACAGATTTCAGGTGCCACTGACGAGTATGGGCAGACACAGAAGAACACACAGTGAATGCACACAGAGAGCAGACAATTGGGGTGGGGAAGGGAAGAGAAATAAATTAAAAAAAAAAAAGTAGTATTGAAAATGCCTGTGTTGTCAGGGAGAGCCTTAGGTCATTGAATACACCTGCAGTAGGCATGGCCACAGGTGAGTGTGGGAGAAGGCATGTGCACTTTGAGCATTAGAGTGAGAAATTTTTTTTTTTTTTTTAGGAGGTACTGGGGTTTGAACCCGGGGCCTCAAATATGCATATATGCGAAGCTGGCACTCAGCCGTGGAGCTATACCTACTCCCCATAAGAGACCTTTTGAATCTTACTCTCTGAACCTCCTGCTACCATAGGATAATGCTTTCATTATACTAAATAGATAAGCGGAGCAGGGTATGTTTTATTTAAATGCACTGTTGCGGTACCCACCCACCACACCCGTGACACCTGCCACCAGAGCCGTCTTTCTCTATGACTCTGATTCAGTATCCCTGTCTCTCCCAGCGTCACGTTCAAACTCCTTAGCGTGGAAAGCCTGGCCCTTCACCATCTGTCCCAAGCCACCAGTCTGGCCTTCCTCACTCTCCGGCCCCCTCCCGTGTCCCCCTGTGTGTGTGCTGCACAGGTGTCCTGTGTCCAGAGTTCTTCCAGGCCTCTTTCTCTAACCCCCGACAGGTGAGAGCTGCAGGTTTGGGAGAGGAACATGGACTCAGTTGTGCGTCAGTCTTGAGGCTCCCCGCCCAGGTGCTGGGTCCTCTGGCACAAACCCACAGATTTTTCCTGCCCCCATAGAGGTTAGGGGGTATCTCAGCACCAGCGCCTTGGAATAGCTCACTCATCGAGACACTTGATTAATGCATATTGACTGTTTACATGAATAAACGGCCATGCTGGAGAGGGATTGATGAGATTAAGGAAGTAACTCTCTGGTGTGAAAAGAGAGCCAGATGATGTCCCCTAGTTAAGGTCTTTTTTTTTTTTTTACAGGCCTTTTCTCATTTTAGACCCTGGGGAGGGACTAGTGTGTCAACCTCAGATTTCCAAAGAGGAGTGTGTAAGTCACAGAAAGGGGAGCGGCTGGTTTCCAGACCACACAGCAGAGGTACCAGTGGGCCCTCGGCTGTCTCCCTGGCTGGTGCCCAGGGCTCTAGACACACGTCCCACCCCTCCAGGAGTTCTGGGATAAACTCGTTGGCCCTTCAAGGTTGGGAGCTGAATTTTCCCGCCCTTGCAAATAGCCTCTGGCTTCCTAGTGAGGCCCCCTCCACCTTTTGTGAAGACGTGGTACGGAGAGGTCTGTGTGGACGGATTTCACGGCCCCTGGGGGGATAGCAGACTGCTAGAGCAATTTTCCCAACTGTTAAATATGAACAACTTAGACACCAAGGGCTCACATCGCCTCCTAGGAGTTTTCTTAATAAAAACATTTTAAAGGTTTATTCAACTAGTTTATGGTTATGGGAATTAAAAAAGCTTGGAAATTCCATTTTAGGGACATTTCTTTCTGGTCTTCTTTAAAGATCAGTTTAATTTCCACTTTATTGCCCTTTTGTTATTCCAAAGCAGAAGAGTGAGCGTTTTTTTCTTTCATATTTCATAATTAAAACCCCTCAGCAGACTCTGTGTATAAGCTACTTTTGTTTGACTATGGATTAATCACTTTCACTCTGTTAAAAACAAAACAATGGAGCCAAGGAAGTCATTTCCTTTGTAAGGGGCGTTTGAGTCTTCCGTGAGCAGCATCCGCCCTCAAACCTCCTGTGTTCTTCGTTTTGGAGGCCCTGCCCTGCCTGCATCTCAGAGGCCCAGCTTCTTGTCATTGACTGGGATCTGGGAGCAGAGGGGCCGAAAGGTAGGGGCACCTCACAGCAGAACTAAAAGTCCCAAGGAGAGGTGTCGTATGGGGCCTCTGGCTGTTTCCAAGATTGGCCTCCACACTGACACATTCCTGGCACAGTGTGTCCCACCTTGCCTCTCTTGGTGGGTGTCCCAAGACCCCATGCCATGCCATAGACCAGTGGACCCACCATGGACCATCTTTTGGGAAGGCTTTGGTGGGTAACCCAGATGTAAGTGAACAGGGAGAAAAGAGGGAGGCAGCCTAGAAATGTCCCCATGCACAGAGCTTTTACGGCCAGAGCAAACTGGGTGTCCTAAACTCACTTAGCAGGCTGTGTAGACCAGTGCATTGAGAGGTTGGACCTCTGTGCCCGACCGTCTGGGTTCAAACCCCAGTTTTATCCTACTAACTGCTTGTGGGTGAGTTTCTCGGCCGCTCTGTGAGGCAGTTTCTCCTTCGTGATTGTCGTGCGTTAAGTGAGTTGATTCAGGTGCTCGGGACAGTGTTTGGTCCCTCGATAGTGGATTTTACTTAATCTGCTGATCTGGGATGCTCAGAACTTTTAATCCAGGGTTGTGTCCCCCTTCTAGAAAGGGAAAGCTTTTACTTTTCTCTGAACTCACTTCACAAGTTAGAGAGGTCAGGAAGTAAGAAAGAGCAACCACAGGTCCTTCGTTCCAGCCCTCTGAGACTTTGGAAAAGTGAACCGAGGCGAGAAGATGGGGTGAGGATCCCCGGGTCCAGGCTCGCACCGCCAGTCTCAGCTGCCGCGATCGGGACCTCACGTTTGAAAGTCGTGCTGCCTCTAGCACAGCCGTCGCTGTGGAGGGCCAGACCCGTGACCGGATCTGGGAGACTGGAAACGTTCCTGTTGCAGTGTGACCACACATTGCGCTCCACCAGAGCCTTTCTGTTAGTCCACGGCTTGCCCACCCCCTGCGGGCCTCAATTCCTCCAGCTTCTTGGAACTCGCTCTGTCGAGGGAATAGGTACAAACTATTACTGGTCAGGCCGTCGGGCTGATGGGCTCGGCTCTTTGGCCCTCCGTCTGCCGTGAGCGATCCTGCCATCTCTGGGGACTCGGATCCATTTCTGCTGTAACACGGACTGCCTGAAAATGGATACCCTTGGACAGAGTGATTTTCATTAATATTTCTCAAGTATATAAAGGGCAGCCTCTCGAAGCACCACATTAAGCTCCTGACATGGCCCAAGGCTTGCTCTAAGCCTGTTTTGATCGCTTTTCTAATATAGTGATCCCTTTTCACATTCCCGGTAATTAAACTTTGTAATCCTTCCCTTCTACTCTGTTTGACCTTTATCTTAAATTAAATGAAAAATTTTAATATGAGGTTTAGAAAACAGAAACATATCTGCCAAGGAAAAAAAAATGTTTGAAAACGAATTACAGTTTCTAAGTCTGGAATGTCATGCATGCCCTCCTTTGGGGCCAAAGGACTTGGCCCAGAAACCCCATTCTTCTGCCTGAGCTGCCACCCCCATGGCAGGTGGTCCAGCAGCAGGTGAAGGGTAAGTCCACCTGCCCACGTAGGAGGCGGAAGTGTCCACGGATGGAGGCTGGGCGGCCGAGCAACGGCTCATTTCACCTGTGTTGTTTTCCCAACACCCTGGAAAGGGACGTAAACTGCAAACACATGTCTCCAAAGTCACATTCAGTCTTGTTTCCCTCCCAGATTCCTTAGGCATTCTGCTCTCCAGCTTGGGATCCGCGTGGATGCTGGGGTCTGCCCAAGTGACGGGGGTGTGAGAAGCTGCCTTTTGGGGCAGGTGGTCCTCGTGGATCACGGCCCCCAGAAGATGCTGCAGTGTCAGCATCCCTGCAGGGAGGTGGAGAGGCGAGAGAACCCACAGCTGGCTTCCGGGCACCCCCGAAAGATGGGAGAGGAGCCAGGGGAGGGAAGTGGAGCTCTCTGCCCTTCGTGCCCTGAGCTGAGTCTGCTGAGATGTTTCTTTGGCGGAGGCCCCAAGGGCCACCCCACTTCCTGGGTGTCTGAAGGCAGCCCCCCACTCCGGCGTTCCAGCCTCCCCCCAGCCCCCTCCCTGGTGGCCCTGGAGCCTGGGTTATTTGCTGTCTTTTCGAAAGAGCACCACACCCTGGGACTGTCTGCCAAGAGGGACCATTGTTCATGAGAATTCCTCCCTGTCTCCAGCCAACTCTGGGTCTGTGGCCCTGTCTTTTTTTTTTTTTGTAAGCCCCCTGACTCATTCTTGCCTCCTCTCAAACCTGCCTTCTCATCAAGCCTCGTTGTCCAAAGGGGTTTGAGAGGCGGCCGGGGGTTCTAGAGGCGCAGCCCTGCGGGACTGCCCAAAGGGGCTGCTCGGCCGGCCTCCGCCACCTCTGCCTCCCCCGGGGCCGGGAGGGGAGGCTGGGCGGTGGACACTGGGAGCGCAGGCAGGGGGAAACTGCGCTGGGAATTGCAGAGGGGGCTGGGAAGGGGGTGGGGTGGGATGAGGAGGGAGGAGAAGGTAGGCTAGAAATTGAAAACCAATCTCCCCCTCAGAGTGAGCTGATTAACCTGTAGAAGTGGGGGCCCTGCCAAGCCCAACTTCCTTGTTTTCAGAAACCTTGGCACGGAGGCCCCGGCCCTGGCACCGGCCCGTCCTCATCAGTGGAACCAGCAAAGCAGCTGCTGTGATTTTCTTTTTCCTCTCCTTTCTGGCGATCTCCAACGGGACTGTTTACTTTTTTCTTCCCCTTTCCTTCCCCACCCTCCTGTAGCAGGGAGTTGGTTCTGGTTAATGTTGAAGATCATAACATGATTACCCCAAAGTCTCATGAAATTAAATCACTTTTCTTCAAAGAGAAAGGGGTGGGGGGACTGTCTGGCTGGTAGGCCAGCGAGGGACGAGCGGATATTGAAAGCAGACCAGCGGCCGCGCGGCGCTGTGTGCCATGGCGGCACGTGGGGGCCTGGGTTTGCACGCGGCGGCTCGGGGGAGTCAGGGAGTCCCACCTGGGCTTCACGTACCTGCCCCCTGAGCGTGGGCACCTGGGCATGGGGCTGGGGTGGTTCAGGGACCCCAACCTGAAGTGAGTCATTTGGGCCAAAATTGACCTCCCGAGCTCGTCCTCTAGGGAGTTCTCCAGCACCCCCTGCCCTGGGAGTTCATCAGGTCAGGATGCAAATGTTAGGGGACAGTCTAGGGTAGAAATCTCACTTTCCTCAGGGAAGGCACTCACATCAGTGGTAGGTTTGGGGAGTGAGGCGTCTTCGCTTGCTCCAGATGTTCATGGACTCGTTATGTTTTAGGAGTCTAGAGGCCCATAGAGGTTCTCCAGCATTCGACCCCTGGCCCTGTGCAGGGATCGATTCCCCGTTGCACTGAATCCTGACAAAGAACACTCAGCTTCTGCTTCGTCATCGTCTCCAGTGGTGAGCGAGTCTCTGCTCTCACCAGGCCAGTTCTCGGGAAGATATTTGGGAAATTTCCACCTGTCGATCTAGGTTGTGCCTCCTGGGAACAAAAAGAACATTGGTCCAGGCCGGCCAGTGCTTGGCACATAGTAGGTGCTTGGGTATTGCTTTTCTGTAACGTGTGAGTTGCTTTGTCTCCAGCGTGGCAGCCCCCTGGGGTTCTCAGCCCTCCTTGGGCGGCAGGTTGAGGATCTCCTTCCTGAGTATTTTCCCAAGCTCGGCCTCCATCACTTCTCAGTGGTCTTGCAAGGTCTACAGGAAGGAGCGAAGCCATTTGGAAGCAGCACCTGGAAGAAGTGTGGTTCTCGTTGCCAACAACCCAGCACCCTGAGCTCTTTGGTCATGGCAGTGACCAGCCTGGGAGCCCCAGGAATCTGGATGGGATATGGTCTGCTAGCCCCAAGAGGCCACCCCTTAAGCAATGAAGAGAGCATCCTAGAGAAATCAGTGGTCACTGCTTGCAGCATTGACATTGAACCTGTGCAGGAAGGAAACTCAACGTTGGCGAGGGTGGCTTCCCACGAGACCACGTGTAAGTTCAGCAACTGCATTTTTCTGAGGGATTAGGGATGGGAAACGGCCAGCTTGCTCCGGTTGGAGCTTGGAGCCGTGACTCACTCTCATCAAGGGTCACTGAGCGTCTCTCCGCGCGTGGCCTTGGGCTGAACTCCTCACCTGGCTAGCCTTCTCGAAAATGTGTGTCATTCCGTATGAGGCAGCGCCGTGGAGCGGGTGAGCGAGTGTGCAAATCAGTGGAAAGTCGTCTCCACTGTTGGAAAAACAACCTTGAGTTCATGACTCGTTGGCTTCAGAGGTGTGACTGTGAAGGATGGAGCCGACTTTTTTGTTTTTCCCCAAACAGGACCTGAATTGGCAGATCCAAATGAGTGTCCTGTCCACTTTTGTAGCCACCTTGGGAGGCCAAACACTTCTTCTGCTGGCCTCGAGAGCCATTTTTACTGGCCCCATCAGAAGAGCCAGTCTTGTGACTATATAGCCACAGTCAGCTTTTGTCCAAAAACAACATCACCCACGCTTGATCCCTGAGCCTGTTCACAAGATTTGACACCCAAGGGTTGGGGCTGAACGTCAAAGTCCTATCCAGCTCCAAGAGGTGAGGGGCTACCACCAGCTGGGGTATTCACAAGCCCCCAGGGCAGCGCCCAGAATCAAGTCCCAGAGATGTTTTGGGCAAGAGTAGCTTTGATGGAATAAATGAGTGGTCCTCAAAGACACATACCCCACCCCCACCCCCATCACCCAAGGGTCTTACTCCAAGGAATGTGTGGACATGGATGTTCTGGCTTGTTAAATGGACAACCTCTCCCCTTTGTGGCTGGCTCTGTTGGTTTGAGTACCAAGGAGGCTTTTCGAGAAGCACTGTTACAGCCTTGTGATTGTCTTAGTTTGCCAGGGCTGCTATAACAAAACACCACAGACTATTTGGATTGAACAGCAGGAATTTATTGACTCTCACTTTTGGAGACCAGAAGTCGAAAATCATGGTGTTGTCAGGATTGTGTTTTCTCCAGAATCTGTAGCATTCTGGTGGTGGCTTGCTGGCAATCCGTAACTCAGGATCTGCCTCCATCATGTGGCCATCTGTCTCCTTCTGTCTCCTACTCTGACCAAATTTCCTTTGCTTAGAAGACTCCGGTCAAACTGGTCTGAGGCCCACTCTGATTCAGTTTTGCCTCACCTTAACTAATAAGAACCTTAATGATTCTGTTTACAGATGGGTTTGCATCCATGGGACTAGAGGCTGGGTCTTGAACATGTCTTTGTGGGGCATGTGATTCAATCCATAACAGTGATTAAAGGGATAGACTCTGGGGCCAGATGACCTGGGTTCAAATCCCAGGCCCATCATTTAATGATGGTGTAATCTTGGGCAAGTTACCATCCCTCTCTGCACCTCTCTCTCTCCATCTATAAAATGGGGGTCTGAAAGAGTCCTTATTTGGATGGGGTATGACAGGAAATTGGGGAGGACCTTTCTGTGTCCCTCTGGTTCAGAATGTCCTTGTTCCCCATTCAGAGGACATGGTTTTTTGCCTCCCTTACTTACCTTGGGAACCCTGGAACCCCAGTGCTGTGGCTCTAATGCTAGAGCTGCGTGTGGCCCTGTCGCAATCTGCAGCCACCTGGAGGTGTGGGCCCTGCTGGTCCCAGCACTGCAGGGATGAGCCTAAGACAGAAGTGAAAGGAACACATTTTCCTGGGGGAAAGACCCACCTCTGAGGTGGTGGGTGGTTGTTAAACTCCTTTAGTTGACAGAACCCTACGTGAAGCCTGAATATACAGACCAGACAAAAGCAGAGTTATTTTCATTGATGCAGGGGTGGTCTGTGGACAGGGCCACCCCTCACCATCAGGGTAGCCTTTGGCGTGACGCTACCCATCCCTCGGGTCCCTGGAGGGTTTTTTGGAAACTGCTGGCCGGAGACATGACGCAGTTTCCTGAGGTCACCCAGCCGGCATTTGCAAGGGAGCCTTGAATGTACCAGCTGCTTTGAGAGCCTAACTCCTGTGAAGGACACTTAACCCACTGTGTCCGCAGTCCTAGTGGCACCAGGCACCTGCATGAAGGTAAGAGAGGCCCCATTTTAGGTGGAGAGGAGGAAGCCCAGCAGGCGAATGGGGACCTGCAGAGTCCCTGTCACGTTGGCCCCAGGTTGGAATGACTTAAAGGTAGAGCAGTGGGTGTTCAGAACCTGACAGAGACTTCCCCTTCTGGTTCCCTGCTTTTGACAAGCGCAGGGTTTTTTTTTCTCCATGCCTTACCATTAGAGTCCAAATGAGTACACAGAACCATGTAGTTTATGCCGTTATTTGTGATCTAAGTGATGGTCCAGGTATTTTGGCAATTATTTCCCCTTCTGTGATGGCTTTATAAACCACCTGCCACCATCCTGAGTGGGACATCCCTAAGACGTATCAACTCCTAGTTCCACATTGTCAGAGGTGCTTTCTTACTGGGGGGCTCCCCTGCAGTCAGTGTAAGAAATCCAGTGGATCGTTTTCCTAAATGACAGTGGCTTAACGTACCTAGACACTCCCAGTTTCGTGTTTGCATAGAAGTTGGAGGGCAGGTAGTACATTTTCGAGGCTGAAATCTTGGCCACACTCTTGCTTTCCCCTCTCCTTCCTGGAAATGGGTCCAGCCCTCTTCTTGGGGCAGTTGGGTGAAGGAAGAGTTGGCCTTGGTTCTCATTTTCTAACATCTTGGAATTAAGAAAGAAAGAAAGAAAGAGACAGAGGAAAGAACTGATACCAGTTGGAGATAAAAAGTTTCCAAAGTATGGGTAACCAGCCCTAACTTTTCAGTTGGAAATGGAAAGATTAAAGAAAGAAAGAAAAGAAATGGAAGAAATGATGTCGATTTTGGCCAGGAAGAGGGACAAGGGTTGGGACTATGTGTTGTTTAAGGAGCAGACCCAGGAGAACAGAAGGTCAGGTGTGTTAGGGGTGAAAGAGGGGGCATCCAGAGGCAACAGGATACTGGAGCTGGAGCCCTAGGCTGGGAGTTAAAAGACTTGGTTTCTGATTTAGGCTGTCCCATCAACTCATTTTAGTACTTCATTGAGCAAATCATTTTACCATTCTGAGCCTCAGTTTCCCATTTGTTAAGTGAAGATAGTAATTCCCAGCTCCCTTTCAGGGTAATTGAGAAGAACAAGTGGACATAATTTTATTTTTAAGGTGCTCTGTGAATCATAATAAAATGATGTATCTGGTGGAAACAAAGCAGGGAAAGGTTGGGAGGCTAGACTTTAATTGCTAGTAAAATATCCAGGAAGATTGGGAAGATAGTGGAGCAGTCAAATTTAAGACAGAAGAAACGATGTATAAACCACTCATTTCTCTAGACTTAGACAAGATATCAAGAAACCTCGGACATACAGGACTACTGAGAATTCCTTGAGGGTAAGTGGGTAAGGCTCACGTTAAATGAATGCCTCTTGGTCATGAGTATTTGAGGAGACTTATGGCAGTCAGCTCCATGTTCTCAAGGAAGGTAGTTGCAGTAACAGGTTTCATTATCATTACTCAACGCTTCTGTTCTTATTCCCAGACAGTGGTCGAGCACACCCAGAATTCTGTTTGTCCATTGGTCCATCCATCCATCCCACCCCTCCCACCCCATCCATCCATCCATCCATCCACCCAAGCTTTACTGAGTCCCTGCTCTCTGCCAGGCACTCTGCTTGGTGCGGGGGACATAGTAGTGACTAGGTCCTGACCCCTGCCCTCATGCGGCTCATGGTCTAGTATGGAATTAGGTAAATATCATAAGCTGGGATGAAGCAATGGGGGGCACAGGTTGTATTCAAATATCAGGCACCAGTTCCGAGGGTGGGGGCAGTAGGGTTGGTTAGGGAGGAGTTAGCCAGACAGAGAAGACCACTGGCACAGAGGCCCAGAGGTGAGAGAGAACATGGTACCTTCAGCTTTGCTTCACGCAAAGGCCAGTCCTGCTCAGAGCGGATGAGACATCGTGATGACACACGAGTAAACCAACTCCTGTCTTCTCTGGCTCTTTGCATCTTTGCAGCCTAAAGAGGAGGGTGGGGGAGGCTCCTTACACTTTGGCAAAAATTTGTTGAGCTTCTGCCTTACCACATTGCAGAGGAACCTCTAGGTTCTTCCTTATGACTGAGGTTTTATGTCCCAGATCGCAACTTGCCCAGTCTCTCCTTGTCTAGAAGCAGCCCAGTTCCCTGGACCTAACCCCTAGGCAACTGGAAGTAATGAATAGGATAGAAAAAAATGAAGCTCTGTGGGTTTTGGCGTAGAAAAACCTTCCTTGAAGGGTCTCCAAGGAAAACTTGATCACCTGCGCCGCCCTTCTAAGTTTCCCCGCAGTGTTCTGGGCTTCAGCCGTGAGCTGCCTGGGAGGAGACAGAGGGTGGCACAGTCCAGAGGCTTTGGGGCTGGTGGATCTGGGTTTGAATCCCTTAGGAGCTGGGTGACCTGGGGAGTTCACCTTTTGGAGCCTGGGCATCCGTATCTGCAAAGTGGCAACAATTCTGTCCCCTGCCTTGCAGGGTTTTGTAAGGATGAAGTGAGACAATGTATGTAAAGCAGAGTGAATACTCAGGGGTGCCCCGTACTTATTATCATTAAAATAAAATTGAATCTAGAAGAGGGAACTCCTGGGAAAGAAGAGAACGCCTCCTGAGCGGGGTGAATCCTAGAGCAGATCCATGTGCTTCAGAGGGGTCCAGTTTTTGCCACATAGAAGGAGCAGGAGCTGAGTTGGGACGTGGCCTTAGCAGAGTAGCCCTTCCACCGTCACCGGCCCTGCGTTGCCCTTGTCCCTGAAACCCAGAGAGTGCCTGCTCTCTGCTCTGCCTGTGTCTCAGAGGCTGAAATGCTGGAATCAGATCATCTCTGGGCTAGGAGGGGACCTGAGGGGCTGTGAGCCAAACTCCCAGGGAAACCGTGGCTTAAGAGAATTCATGGAGCACCCACTGTGAGCCCAGCCCAGTTCTGGATACTGGGACTGTATCAGTGATCTTGAAGGCATATTGTAGCCTTCAAGAACATGCTGGGAACAGCCAGAGAATTTTCACAAAGCACAGGATGATTCAAATAAAACAAAGCTGTTTTGTCTAGTTGGTTTGTGGGCAGAGGCGGGGACCCCAAACCCCAACCCCAGCCGCCGTCATCCCCATGTAGAAACAGCCACCAGAGTGTTGTTTTCACAAGACGTTGTCACAGGGTGGCCCTGGAGAGGTGTGGAATGACCTATTGCTGGAGATTTCCATCTGGGGAGCACTATGCCCTGAGTGCTAGCTACTTTTTTCTGCCATACTACAGAGCATTGTGGAGAGACCTCTGGAAAGTTCTGAAGCTCATACTACAGCCTTCCTATGGACTTCTTTAGCTTTTGTTTTGACCTTTGCAGCTTTTAATACTTCCTTCTGATACTTAGAGCAACAGGGGTGAAACTAGCAGCTATGCCCCCTTGTACCAGGATGCTATGGAAAGAAAGAAATGAGCTGTCCGACTTGGGCAGGGACCTCCTGGCTAGCTGTAGGTGTAATCATCACAACACAGAAACCTCCAAGCACACTGGCTCAGGCAAGGTGAATGCTTGTTTCTCTCTCAGAGGTTGAGGGTGGGCTGGGGTGAGTAGGAAGGTCTAGGGCAGGACAGAATCCAGGACCCAACCTTCTGTCTGGCTATTTCACCACCTTCTGGGGCATTGTCCTCATCCTCATGATTGTATCCGTTCCACCAGCACCCTGTCTTCATTCCAGCCTTCCAGAAGGGGGAAAGAGAGATGGAGGGAGAACAGTTTCCTTCTAGGAAGTGAAGTGGAGGTTGTACATGTCTCTTCCACTCATATGCTCTCACCTCAGACTTAGTCACATGGCCACACCTAGCTGCAAGTATTCTGGGAAGTATGGGCTCCAGCTGAGTGGCCATGTGCTCGATAACTAAAAGGAGGCAGGGTGTGAGGGGGATGGATACTGGTGACGACTGGTGGTATTTGCTACAGAGCCTCAGTTTCTGCATCTATGGAACAAAGTCTGCAGAATCACGAATGTTCCTTCCAGCCCCAGCCTTGACCCCTCTCAACCTTCATCTGTGAATTGGAAATAACAGAAGTGCCGACCTCGGTGGCACCCTTGAAAGGACTTTGCATGGCGCCCCACGCGTAGGCAGGTGCTCAGATAGTAGCTGCCGTTGTGGCTCTTTTCCTCCTGCCAATAAACAAATACATTTTGGGCACCCACCCTAGGCCAGGCACATGGAAGGTGCTGGGGAGTCAGCAGAGAACAAACAGGACTAAAATCCCAGTCCTTGTGGAGCTCTCGTCCCCCTGGGGAGACAGGCAGTTCATACGCAGGGAGCATCATCTCCTCTTCTGACTAGTCTTCTCCCCACCTCTCTTTTTTTTTTTTCAAAGATTTGTTTTTTATTTCTTTCTCTCCCCTTTCCGCTCCATTGTCTGCTCTCTCTGTCCATTCG
Organism: Dasypus novemcinctus; assembly: GCF_030445035.2. NCBI lineage: Eukaryota > Metazoa > Chordata > Mammalia > Cingulata > Dasypodidae > Dasypus > Dasypus novemcinctus. The sequence goes on along the minus strand of NC_080693.1, from coordinate 23,900,610 downwards.
CTGTACATTCTTCTGTGTCTGCTTGCATTCTTGTCAGCGGCACCGGGAATCTGTCTCTCTTTGTTGTACCATCATGCTGTGTCAGCTCTCCATGTGTGTGGCGCCACTCCTGGGAGGGTTGTGCTTTCTTCATGCGGGGCAGCTCTCCTTATGGGGTGCACTCCTTGCGTGTGGGGCTCCCCTATGCAGGGGACACCCCTGCGTGGCATGGCACTCCTTGCGCACATTAGCACTGTGCGTGGGCCAGCTCCACACGGGTCAGGAGGCCCTGGGTTTGAACCCTGGACCTCCCACATGTTAGGTGGATGCTGTATCCGTTGAACCACATCCGCTTCCCGCCACCTCTCATCTTTATCAAACCTGTGATTTCTAAGTTGGAGCTGTTGGCATGAGTCTTCCCAGCACCCTTTTGCAGTAAGTAATAGAGCCCAGGTGAGATTAATATCTTTCCCGATAGATAATTTATTAATGCCATTTAGTAAAGACCAGGTAGCATCCCATTTGCTACCCATTTTTTAAAAAGTCCTTATTTTCCTCATTTTCATGAGAGTTAGTTATTTTCATGGTAGCAAGTGAAAGTAGGTCTAGGGAAGTAAGCTGTCGTGGTAGCTTTGTAAGCAAAAACAGTCTAACAAGCAAACATGGGAACCATCCAACCACTGTTGCTTAAGTCTCTGTTTCCTGCCAGCCTCTGTGCTAAGAAATGGAAGTGCAGCAAGGATCACCACACGGATCCTGCTCTCGAGGAGCCTAGACTCACAGGAGAATACACACCAGCAACCACAGAACAGGGTGACGAGCGCCCCTGGAGTACAGGCGCTATGGAAGCGGGAGGAAGAGCCGGCCAGGGGGCAGGAGCAGGGAAGGCTTCACAGAGGAAGTGGGATCATCATCACTACCACCATCACTCTTGCCACGATAGCCATCACCATTCTCATCACCACCGTCGTCATCAGCGTCGTGATCATGCTGTCAACATCATCGTCTCCATAGCTCTTCTCATCACCGTCATCACCACCGTCATCGACACTACCCCGTCATCACCGTTATCATCACCACCTTCACCATGATTGTCAACCACCATCACCATCACCCCACCACTGTCATCACCACTGTCACCACCGCCACCACCACCATCATCACTGCTGTATGCCTGACATTGTGTGAACCTCTGCACGCGTGTGTAATTTGATTCTCACCATGATCCTATGAAGTTAGTTGTCCTCATTTAGAGGCAAGGAGAATGAGGCTCAGAAGGGTTAAGTACTTTGTCCAAGGTCACACAGTACGTCTCTCAATGTCAGACTCAGGATTCAAGCCCAGGCTGTTTGTCTGGGGGTCTTATCTTTACCCACCGTGCCAGAAGGATGAGTGGGTGTTGTCTGGGCGGTTTGGGGGCAGGAGCATTCCAGAGACAAGGAGAGGGAGTTACTGGTGCAGTGGCCCAGAGATGACAGAGAACGGGGGGCGGTTGAAGACCCCGCAAGGTTCTGGGTGGCTGGTGTGCAGCGTGTGAGGAGTGAGAGGTGAGGCTGGGGGTTGCTGTCTGTGTTGAGAGCATTTGAACTTGATCTTGATGACAACGGGACGATATCGATGTGTTGTAAGTGGAAGAGGGGGCAGGGAGACATCACTAGATGAGGCTGTAGAGTGACCACTCTGTTCCACAGTGGGCAGTGGAGCTGTGGAGGGGAGACCGAGGCAGGGGGACGGCAGTTGGGGGTCTGAAGCATCCCTCCCTCCTGGGGCTGGGAGAGGATAGGCCACCCTCTGCATGTGCAGCCCCCCTTAGCCTTCCCTCCAGGGCCCTTCTCCACAAGCTGCGAGAGGAAACCCAGCTGGGCAGGCAGTGTTCACAGCCCCCTCTTCTCAGGGAAACTGCCCCTTCGGAGCCCGTCCTCTGCAGGCCAAGGTCAGCAATCCCCAGGTCTCAGGATAACAAAGACGCCCTCAGGGAGCTTCTGGTTTACCTGGGAGTAGAAATGCCAAGTCTACCACGAGACCCAATGAAGCCGCATTGCCCCCTGCTGCCGTCCCCTCCCTTCATGCGCAACGAGGCTGCCACTCCAGAGTCGAGGGCCATACCGCCACGCGGGGGTGGCTAAGGCAGGCCCCCAGGTCCCCCAAATTGGGTGTTGGTGGTGAACGGGCAGCCCCGGTGGGGAAGGGCTGGAGAGGAGGGGAGCAGCCCCCGAAGCCTGGGGGGGGGTCCCAGGTGGGCACCCATCTGTAGGCAGGCTTCAGGGTTCCTCCTGCCCTTGCAGGTGGGAGGGCCCCCTCGCGAGTCGCGTCGGGAGTTCTGCCCCCTGGCCTGGCTTTCTCTCCAGCTCACACTGTCATGTTCAGCCAAGCCTCTGTGGGCCTCCGTCTCCGTTTTACGGAACAAGGGGCTGTCCTTACATGTCCTCTGAGGTCCTTTCCTGCCGAGGTGCCTCACGGTTCCCTCGAGCTCCCGGCATCCCCTGGGCGAATACTAAGTAGGGCCCGGGACAGATGGGCGGGTGGGCTCGGCGACCCACCTCCACGCCGCTCCCTGGCGCTTCGGGCACTGGAGGACGGGGACCCGGGGCACGCCCGGAAGCCTGGAACACGTTCAGATGTCGCAGATGGAGGATTTTTCTGCTTCAATTATCTTCTTCACAGGTTTTGGGCTTTTCAGACAGGGCTGGCAGCTTGGCCGAGCCCTGATATCTATTTCCGAGCTGGAGGACCTCAGGGGTGGAAATCTGTTCTTCTTCCAGCATCAAGCGGCTGAGCAATTTCAAACACAGAGAAACGACCCCATCGGGCCCTCCCGCGCACCCGGTTCAGCCCCGCGATGCGGGATGTGTCTGAAATATTTCAACGGCTGGGTTTGCTGATTAATTCCCCCCCACCCTGCCCCGGGTCTTGGGCGGTGTCCGATTTGGAGTCGGTACCCCCAGCCTGGAAGACAGACTTTCCTCCGGCGTCGAGAAGCCAAACCAGGCGCGAGAGGGCCTCGCCGGTGTTATTAAGTTAGCGGCACGTGCTTGGTTACTCCCCAATTCCTGCTTTCTCCACCTTGATAAAGGAGAGCCACGTTCTGGACGGCAGTTTCTCACTGATGGAGCGCACTGGAACGAAAGCCTTGCTTACCGTTGGCCCCGATGCCCCCTGCACCGGGTCCCTGGTGGGCTTCCCGCCGCTGGTGGGAGGGAGGGGTCCGCGCCCCTCCTGAGAACCCTTGCTGCACCGCCCGCCCTTGCTCCAAAGGCCACTCTGGACGTCGCAGCTCTGGCCACTCGGGGACCATCTACGTCCTGCACGCCCCAAACACTGCAGAACCGGAGCTGTGGCTGCGGCCACGTGCCTCTGATGGCCCTTTTCCAGGCAGGGGCTGCTTCTGCCTTTTACCACCTGGCTCCCTCCGCCAGCCTCCTGCCGTTGCTGGTGAGGACTTGTTAGAGTGGCCCAAAAAAAACCAACCAACATCACTCACAAAGCTGTTTGAACACAGCCACATAGTTACTGAGCAAAATCAACACGGTTCTCTCCTACCCCTGAGAAAGCAAAGCCCCCGTGCCCGCCCATCCTTGTCCCAGTGGAGAGCAAGGGGCTGCGGGACGGCCACCCACTTGGTGGGGACGCCATGTCCTCCCAGGCTCGGGTGGAATCTTTTGGTGGGAACCAGGGCCCGGGCGTCTGAGGTGGGCTGTTGCTTTCTCTCGCTTTCCAAAGCAGGTAAGGACCTGACCTGCGACCCTGCACACGCAGGGCGTTCACTGTGGCTTGCTGTGTGTGGGCAGGGAGGTGGGGTGCTGGTGCTGGTTTGGGGAGCCCGGTTGCGAGCGAGGCCGCTGTTCCCTCTGGCTGCACTCTTCTCCCGGGTACAGAAAGCAGGCCACGGGCCCGGGGGAACACTTAGCTTTTGTTGTAAGGAGGCAAGAATTAGAAAGTCAAATGCTTCCGTGGACTGGCGGCCAAGAGGGGGCAGGGAGGCCGCCCGTGGGGCTGCGAGCCCGTTGGCCCTGCTGCTTCCGCCCGCTCGGCCCAGGAGCCCCGCGGGCCGTGTGAAGCCGGCCGGAGGGAGACGGGCTGAAAGGGAGCCAGTCTGCACAGGGCACTGCGTACCAGGCTGAGGAGCTGGCGGTGCCAGATGAAAGGTCTTGGGCGTGTTGGTTATGTCTCACTTTCTACACTAACACCTCGTTTATTTGGCACCATCAGAGAATGAGCTGTTCCTCCTAAGTACTTTTTCCAAAGAACGGAAGCTCTTCCCCCAGACTTTAAACTAGGGAACGGATATGGCTCAAGCAGTTGAGTGCCTGCCTCCCACATGGGGGAGGCGGGTCCTGGGTTTGGTTTCCGGTGCCTCCTAAAAACAGAACAAAAATGACAAACAACAAGCAAACAAACAAGGGAACCAACTCGGGAACCGACAAAGCTTCAGCTCCTTACATACGAGGTTCTGGGTTCAATGCCAGACACTGGCACCCCGAAAGAAAAAAAAAATTAACCTAGTTTGTGTATTAATCTTTTTTTACGACTAACTTTTAGAAAGATTTTTTTTTTTACCTCAGAGGTATACTCATTTTAAAACCTTTAGAAAATGTGTGCAAACTAGAAGGAAAAAAAAATCACCCTTAATCCCATTAGCAAGGGAAACTTCTTGCATGCATGCTCGCACACACGCATTTTGGTATATATACATGTATATGTTTTACATTCTAGTATATATATACCTTCATTTAAAAAAAAGATTTTATACCTAAACATATACTGTTTGTAACCTGCTATTTAAAACTTACTGATAGCTCTACTCTCTTGGCTGCAGTATTATTTTAATGATTGCTTGATGTTACTTAATACCTGAATGTGCCATAAATTCTAACCATTTTCCCTCTATTGGGTCTTAAGTCTTTCCCCCGTTTTTCCCTATTACCAACAGCACAGTGAGGCACATCCTTGAAGCAAAACCTCAGTGCTTTGTTTAATTATTTCTTTGGGGTCAATTCTTTAAACTACTGTTGTGGGTCAGGAGGGTATGTACATCTTAAAATCTTTGAGTCTTTGGTATGTATTGCAAATTGCTGGTCAGGTAAGTTTTACTTCTTTGTATTTTCATCATCGGCACTGAAGAGTAGCAGTCAGTATAATCTCGGTAACACCGTGTGTAATAATTTAAACATATTTTTCAGTTTCAGTGATAGAAAATAGCATTTTGGCTTAAAAATATGCATTTCTTGGAACATTTTTTCCATATGTCTGTCAGCCATTTATTTGTATTCCTTCTATCATGAATTGCCTGTTTGTGACCTTTGTGTAATTTCAATTGGGGGATTAATATTTTCTTACTAGTTTTTAAGAACTCTTTATATATTGAGGCTATACATTACTATATCTATTGCAAATAAATTTTCCCAATTTGTCTCTGGGTTTTGCTTCTAGTGCTCATTGATGTTGAAAAAAAAAACACAACTTTTTATTTTTATGTAGAGATGTATCTAAGTGTTTTCTTTATAACTTCTACCTTTGGCATTGTTCTTAGCCACTTTTGTGTCTCCAAAATGTTATAGCTCTTCATTAATACATTATTCTAGCACTTCCATAGCTAGATTTTATACTTAAATCTTGGATCCATTCCTAAAATGATCTGATGTTTAATGTGAGGTAAAGAATCCAACCTTACTTTTTACAACGCGGTTTACCCTTTCCCACTGGTTAAAAAAGGCTTTGTCACTTATTAATTCTTATATAGTCTTTGGTCTGTTTCTGGAGTCATTCCTCTTCAATGATATGAATCTATATTCTTTTTGCCAGTACCACACTGTTTTAGCTTTTTAATTATTTTAGGGCATGAATCCCCTGATTACAAAATTTCTTGGCTCATCTTGTGCATTTTTTTCCCAGGTGACTTTAAATCTGGAATGACTTGGTCAACGACAACAAAATTCCTCTGTGATTCTCACTGAAATGACAAAATTTAGAGATGAATGCTGAGGAAGTTGGGATCTTTATAATAAATTGTAACTTCTCATTTGGAACTTAGAATGCCCATCAGATATCCACACGGTATTCTCCTATAGCTTCCTGCATGGTTCTTGTTCATTTTATCCCGAGGCATTTTGGACGGTCTGTAGCCATGGTGCATGAACTGACAGATTGTCTCCTTGGGTTTTATTGGTAGACTGTTATAGCATGTTCACACTTTTACTCTTCATTCTCTTATCTTGTTGGACTGGTAGGACATCAGAACAATTTTAAGAAGTAAGGACGATAGCAGGGTTCCTCATCTTAATCGTGACTTCAAGGAGAACATCACTAGTGTTTCAGATTTCTGTGTTTAAACAGTGTTAAACACAACTGATCTTATTGTTGTTTTCACCTTACAGATGCCTTTATTTATGCCACGAAGCACACAGTGCTTACAAGTGGACAGTGATCCTCTGTGTCCCCCTCTTAACCTCCCTGGCTTCGTTCTGCAGCCAGCCGGAGGTCTCATCTGATGTGCACTCCACGGGAAGCTGGCTGATGATGGCAAGAGGTCTTGCAGGACTTGAAGCTTTCAAACTTTACTTCTTTTATCTGCACTCCTGATTTTATAACGACGAAGCCCATCAGACCCATTCCCTGCCCAAGTTTCCTACTATAGTAGGGTTTCATGGGGACCCTAACATTTTAAAATAATGATTGGAGGCGTCTCAGCTCAAGGCAGGTGGCTCAGGCTAGACTAAAGAGCCACAGCTAAAGACTTGGGGAGGCCACTTGAGTGAGTGGCTGTGGCATGGGCCCTGCTGGGAAACCTGCTCTTATTCTGGTGTTTCAGAGTCTGTTTCTATACTAGAGCAATATTGCCAGGAACCAATGGATCTTCCCTGTCCAGTAGCCTTGTGGGTCCCAACTGGTATTTTCCTCTTTCTTTTTCTGTCCTTTGCGTTATCGATTTACAGAAGCTATCCCCCTGTGATGTCTCTTGCCGACAAGCTGTCTGTGATCAGTTATGTCTGCTGTCATTGGGTCTACATCCAGAAGTTACCTCTCTCCCCCATCTCCCTCCTTGTTTTTTACTTTCTGTATCACGATATATTTACTTCGTGGAATTGTTGAGGGGACATAATTCTTCCTAATTCTACTCCAAAAAGTCTTTCCAAAACAAATAAAATTGTCCTAGAGCAAGTGTGTGGCAGCCAAAACACTACCGCGGGCCGGGGACACGGGCGGGGTCCCTGGGGGCGAGGCCGAGTGCTCCCCGCAGCCCCCGCCGGCCAATGACATGTCCCTCCTGCCCTGCGGGGTTCCGCCCCCCCCCCCCTTTTGTAACCAGTGTTTCAATTGAAGTTGTAATTCATGAACATGGAAAATGGAAAATTCAAAAATTCAAGCACAGCTCCTTTCTACACCAAATGCTTGTTTACCCCTGTAAAGGCAGCCACTGTGAGTGATTTTTTTGTAACCTTCCAGGTGTGTTCCGTACATGTATCAGGGTGTCTAGGCATATGCATCTTTGTATTTATTTTACACACATAGAAGCATACTGCTCACACAATGAAGGGGCTTTTATACTTAACTATATATTGTGGCAATCTTTCTAAATCAGCATGCGTGACTCCCTCTTTCTACCATTGAATGCCTGTAACATAATTTATTTAAACGGTCCCCCATGTACTTAGGTTTTCCCAGTCTTTTGCTATAACAGAAACAGCTGTGGTGAGCACCCTCGTAAATAATAAGCCTGGGCTCTCCCCTTCTTCTTTTTTTAAAAAAAGATTTATTTATTTATTTCTCTCCCCCACCCCCCACCCGGGTTGTCTGTTCTCTGTGTCTATTTGCTGCGTCATCTTTGTCCGCTTGTGTTGTTGTCAGCGGCACGTGAATCTGTTTCTTTCTGTTGCGTCATCTTGCTGTGTCAGCTCTCCGTGTGTGCGGCGCCATTCCTGGGCAGGCTGCACTTTCTTTCGCGATGGGCGGCTCTCCTTATGGGGCGCACTCCTTATGTGTGGGGCTCCCCTACGCGGGGGACACCCTGCGTGGCAGGGCACTCCTTGCGCGCATCAGCACTGCGCATGGGCCAGCTCACAAGGGTCAAGGAGGTCCGGGGTTTGAACCGCGGACCTCCCATGTGGTAGGCAGATGCCCTAACCACTGGGCCAAGTCCGCTGCCAGGTTCTCCCCTTCTAATTCTCTGCTTCTGATCTACTTATTCTTACTTCCCCGAGAAAGGGAGAAGGTGAACTATTTTAAAGTGAATGTAAACTAAGAGCAACTAAATTCCGAATGAGGGTCTCATTGATGATTCTGCTGAGCAAAGTGGATTAATTTTAGTCGAGGACTTTGTGCGTTGTTTAGGGTGAATGTTTTGCTGATGGTGTTGACTTCTGGGTTTGTCGGGTAAATGAACCCCCTTCTCCCACTCCCCAGAGATGAAACAGACACCTTCTGACCATGTGACCTGCATCCGCCTCGGATGTTACTTATTTAATCTCAGTGTCATCAGCATCACTGCTAGGCTAGGGGAGCAGAGCCTCACCTGGCAGCGGTGCCTGAGCCACAAGTGATGGAGGATGAGGGAGAACAGGTGAGCATCTTAAGGACACTGTGGAACAGGTCTTGAAGGATGGGTGGGAAGGGGTCATTGTGGAGGATCCTGCCTGGTTGGTTCAGCAGGTGCACACAGAGAGCCTCCGTGGGGCCATGTGGTGCCAGCCAGAGTCTTCCTAGGACCTGGGCTGGGGCAGGTGCCCTGTGATGCTGGGTGTTCCAGCGGCACCTGCTCGTACAGAAAATGAGCACCACCTGCACCCTGATAGGGACCAGAGACATTGAGAGGCTGGAAGTGGAGTTTGTGGGGCATATTACAGGGTTCAGAGAGATGCCTTATAGAGAGGTGAGCATTTTTCTCTCTCACTTTTCCTTTAGGCAGGACAGCTTTTGTTTTTAACCTCTAATATTTGTTTTCTTTCTGATTATAAAAGTAACATGTTAATTTTTTAGGAAGACACAGAAAAATGCAAAGAAAAAAGAATCAGAAATCCCACCATCTAGAGAAACATACTCATAGCATTTATTTATTTATTTATTGTATTTTCTGTGTGGGCAAGGATGATCTCGAGCCTGTGGGAGAGAAGGCTGGCTCCAGACTTCTCCAAGTCTACATCTCTTTGCCTCCAATTCTTACATGTCCAAGGACAGGCTCATAGCATTTTTTTTTTTAAGATTTATTTATTTTTTAAATTTCTTTCCCCTCCCCACCGCCCAGTTGTCTGCTCTCTGTGTCCATTCACTGTGTGTATTCTTCTGTGTCCACTTGGATTCTTGTCAGCAGCACCGGGAATCTGTGTCTCTTTTTGTTGTGTCATCTTGCTGCGTCAGCTCTCCATGTGTGCAGTGCCACTCCTGGGCAGGCTGCACTTTTTTTTCACATGGGGCAGCTTTCCTTATGGGGTGCACTCCTTGCATGTGGGGCTCCCCTACGTGGGGGACACCTGTGTGGCAGGGCACTCCTTGCGCACATCAGCACTGTGCGTGGGCCAGCTCACCACACAGGTCAGGAGGCCCGGGGCTTGAACCCTGGACCTCCCATATGGTAGGCAGATGCTCTATCCGTTGAGCCAAATCTGCTTCCCGGGCTCATAGCATTTTGATATACATTCTTCTGATATTTTTCCTACTCCTTTGTACATATATATATATTTTTTGTAGATTTATTTTTTATTTACTTCTCCCCTCCCCCCCCCCAGTTGTCTGCGCTCTGTGTCCATTCACTGTGTATTCTTCTGTGACCGCTTCTATTCTTATCAGCAGCACTGGGAATCTGTGTCTCTTTTTGTTGCGTCATCCTGTTGTGTCAACTCTCCATGTGTGCAGTGCCATTCCTGGGCAGGCTGCACTTTCTTTCGTGCTGGGCGGCTCTCCTTATGGGGCACACTCCTTGTGCATGGGGCTCCCCTACACGGGGGACACCCCTTCGTGGCAGGGCACTCCTTGTGCGCATCAGCACTGCTCATGGGCCAGCTGCACACAGGTCAAGGAGTCCCGGGGTTTGAACCGTGGACCTCCCATGTGGTAGGTGGATGCCCTATCCATTGGGCCAAGTCCACTTCCCTATACATGAATTTTTAAACAAAATAGAAGCATACTGACAATTTTGTAATATGGGCCTTTTGTTTGTTATACTGGAAACACTTTTTTAATGCTGTTAAATAATTTGTGACATTATTTCAATAGTTTCATGCAATCTTATTTTATGAGTATAGAATAATTTATTTAATGAAGGCCCTTTTGCTAGAAATTTAGGTTGGTTCCATTTTTTCTTCCATTTCTTTCTCTTTTTTTTTCTATTAAAATTTTCTACATGGATTGTCTTCGGCTTATCTTTGTGTAAACTTATAATTACTTTATTAAATATTCCTAAAGGGAAAATTTCTGAGGCACAGGGTAAGCATTATTTATATTTAAATTCACTCTCCAGAAACATTAAAGCAATCATGTTTCTACCAGAAGTATATGAGAATGCCCTGAACTTTTGCCCATAATTGTTACTAATTTTAAAAATCTTTGCCTATGCGTAGGTAAAATAGTTCTTACAGATCTTAATTTTAAAAATTGAATTACTTTTCTCTGATCATAAAATATACATGATTTTTAAAAATTAAAGCGTAAAAAAATAGACAAAACTGAGAAATCATTGCTACCTAGAAATAATCACCATTAACATTTTTTAAAAAGATTGTTTTATTTACTTTTAAATTTTTATTTATATCCCTCCCCCAAATGGTTCTCTCTTCTGTCTGTCTGCTCATTGTTTGCTCACCTTCTCCAGGAGGCACTGGGAACTGAACCCAGGACCTTCCACATGGGAGGCAGGTGCCCAGTGGCCTGAGCCACATCTGCTCCCCATGGGCAATGGCATTTGCTGGCTTGTCGCCTCTGCTCATTGCAGTGGGTGCGGGCGTCTAGCCTGTCTTTTTTAGGAGGCACTGGGATCTGAACCCAGGACCTCCCATGTGGTAGGCCCAACTAGTTGAGCCACATCCGCTTCCCACCATTAACATTTTGATGGAAGTCTTTCAAGACACCTCTCCATGTATAATTTTGGTCATTTTTACTCTGCATGTTGTTTAATACCTGCCTTTTCTGCTTAGCAATATGTCATAAATATCTTAAGTGGCCAGAGTTAGTGCAATCTCGTCATATTAACATCTAAACAGTAGTCCGTTTTGTAGATTGTCAGAATTCATGTAAACAATCCCTTTATTTTATGTTACAAATAATTTTTTCCAGTGTGGTATTGACCTTTTAATTATGTTTGTGGTGGTGTTTTCCTTTTAATCCGGAGGTTTTGCATTTTAATCATATCACTTAATATTAGATTAGATCTCTACTTTCCCATCTCTTTGTTCATTCCATTCCTCTGGTCTGCAGGGCATTTCCTACCTATTGACAACTGATGGGATTTCCTAGCTGTTGTTCAATCTATTTCAAATTCGCCTGCTTGATCCTGTTACAGACCAGACATTTTCTCCCTCTTAATTATATTTCATTCTGCCTGCATTGTGTTCTTACCTTACTTATGGTATGGGTCACCTTCTGCCTTGTTTTATAGTTATGCTTATTTAGACCCTAAGTTCTCTAAGGGCTAGAACTGTCCCTCATGTCTGTGACCCTAGCAGCATCCAACTCAATGCTTGTACATAGTAGGGCCTCAGTAAATATTTGCTAGAATGAATCAGATTGAATTGGGGTGGACCAAAGGATCAGGTTGAGCTCGGGGAGTTGGTTGGAGAGACTCTTAAGCGAGGCTGGAGGTGGGTTACCCTTCATTCCTGTACTGGCTGTGGAATGCTCCATCTTGTTTGTGGTGTGTGTGTCCCAAAGAGAAACTTGCTCCTACGAATTGCATCCTGGTATAAATAGGGTTGTTGTTTTTTTTGCCTTGGCCCAATGACGTCTTGCATTCTTGACAAAGACCCGGTCCTTGGGAGATTGTTGTGAACAAGTGCAGTGAACAGGCCAGCTGTGTTTGATCCAGCCCAGGCCCCATGACAGGGACCTGGCCAGGTGAGCAGGGAATTTAGCCTGATCATAATACCATAGCACAAGCCTGGATTTTGTCACTGAGCCCTGGCTGGGTTGGAAGCTTGGGAAGAACCAACTGTTGAGATGAATAAGATCCCTGCTGAACCTTCCTTGTTGTTGGGTGCTGTGACCTGTGCATAATACGTAAGAGGAAGTAACAAGGTGTTTAATTCCCTTAGTCACCAGGGAAATGCAAATGAAAACCACAAGGCACTGCTATCTCATATCCACCAGAATGGCTAAAATGAAAAAGGATATCAGGTGTTGGTGAAATTCGCTACCGGTGGGAATATTAATTGGTACATCCATTTTGGAAAACTGTTTGGCCATGTCTACTAAAACTGACATTTGTACACCCCATGGCCCAGCAATTCTCCTCCTAGGTATTTACCCATCAGAATATGTGCGAATATGTGCCTGTGCTCACTGTTGTAGGCTGAATTATGTGCCCCAGTTTTAAAGATTATTATTTATTTCTCTCTCCTTCCCTGCCCACCCCCCACAATGTCCGTTCACTATGTGTTCTTCTGTGTCCCCTTGTATTCTTGTCAGTGGCACTGGGAATTTGTGTTTCTTTTTGTTGCGTCATCTTTTTGTGTCAGCTCTCCAGTGTGTGGTGCCATTCCTGGGCAGGCTGCACTTTCTTTCGCGCTGGGCAGCTCTCCTTACGGGGCACACTCCTTGCGCGTGGGGCTCCCCTACGCGGGGGACACCCCTGCGTGGCACGGCACTCCTTGCGTGCATCAGCACTGCGCATGGGCCAGCTCCACACGGGTCAAGGAGGCCCGGGGTTTGAACCGCAGACCTCCCATGTGGTAGACGGACACCCTAACCACTGGGCCAAGTCCGCTTCCCTTCTCTAGATGCGTACTTAGTCTTAATCCGTTCCATGTGGGTGTGCACCCATTAGAAGGTGTTATTTTTAGTTCAAGTGTGGCAAGTGCACTAGGTGGGTCTTAATTTGGATTACTGGGGGGCTTACAAGGGGACCACCACAGGGAGAAGCAAGGAGGTCAGCAGGCACCTGGGAGAGAAAGGAGAGGACATTGCCATTTGATGGGAAAGCCGAGGAACCCTAAGAATTGCCAGCAGCCAGCACCAGAATGCTGCAGTCTTGTGAGAGAAAGAAAACCTTGCTAATGTATTTGCTTTTGGACTTCCTATAGCCTTAATACTGTGAGCCAATAAATTCAGTTGTTTAAGCCAATCCATTGAGGGGTATTTGTGATAGCAACTCTGGCAAACCAAGACACCAGTAGATGTGTGTTGGAATATCTGTAGCAATACTGTGTTGGACACTACCCATAAATGCCCGTCAACAATAGAATAGAAAAATAAACTGAGATATATTATAGAGTGGAATACCATACAAGAGTGAGTATGAGTAACTTACAGTGGCATGCAACAGTTGGCTGAACCTCACAAACATAGTGAGTAAAAGAAATCAGACACGTACTGTACAATTCCATTGATGTGAAATGCAAAAACAGACAAAGCTAATACATGTTGTTAGAAGTCGGGATTTTGTTAATCTGGGTTGGGCAGAGGATAGTGGCTGCAGAGGGGCTTCTGGGCGGGTAGGAGAGCTGTGATGTTCTGATTCTTGATCTGGATGCTGGTGACATGGCGTCTTAGTTTGCTAGGGCTGCTGTAACAAATACATACACTGGTTGGCCTAAACAGCAAGAATTTATTGGTTCACAGTTTGGAGTCTGGAAGTCCAATGTCAAGTTATCTCCAGGTCAGGCCTTCCCCGAAGCATTCTGCTGGTGGCTTGCTGGCAATCAGTGATCTGTCTTTCTGTCTCCTCCTATAGCTTGTCCTTCCGTGTCCACATTTCTTTTGCTTATCAAGACTCCAGCCCTACTGGATTAAGGCCCAGCCTTAATAGGATTTTTGAAGATCCTGTCCACAAAGGAGTCTACACCACAGGATTAGGATTTGAACACGTGTTTGTGTGTGGGACATGTCCCATGGGTGTGTCCCGGTTGTGAAAATTCCATGAGCAGTTTTCTGGTGAACATTATACGTCAACGAAAAGTGAAAAGGTAATTGGCACTACCAAGCCGGCTCTACTGCGGGTCCAGTGAGAAGCGTGGACAGAAAGTGCTGCTGGTGATTCCAGGAGGGGAGCTCAGAGGCCCGGAGGGCCCTGGAAAACGTTCCAAGGTGGAGCTGGCCTGACGCAGCAGTGGAGTCAGAGCTGCCAAACAAATAGCCGTCAGGTGGAAGCTGGCACGTTTGCAGGCACTCCGGCCAGCCGGAATGAAACGTCTCTCTCCCTGGGCCCAGCAGAAGCTGATAGTTCAACACCCAAACGCCCAGGTCTGGCCGTTTTCTGAACTTGGCCCAGCGTTCCGGTCAGGTCTTGGAGACAGGGGGGAGCTTAGATGAGGCCATTTGGCCCATGAAAGAGATTTCCCAGGGGGGAATTCTGTGACGTGAGAGCTTGGGAGCACAGCCCTGAGCTGACAGCCAGAGGCCTTGTTGCCCACGGGGCATTTCGGAGTCAGATTCAAATTCCTCAACACTTACGGAGGTTGCGGTGCTGGGCCCGGGCCCCGGCTAGCAGCGAGTGCCTGGAAAGGGGGCCGGGGCAGGCCCGTCCCTGGGGCTCACGGTGGCGGACCCAGCACCCCGGGGCCTTGTGGAAAGTGCCTTGTTCTCTAGGCCCACCAGGGGCAGAACCCCAGGACCTGTTTTGTTTGGAGCGTCCTCTTTGGAACGAGAAGGCTCCGTGTTGACCCAGAAAAGCTGCTTTCCGACACGGCCGTTTGGAAAGGGCCCCCTTCCCCTGGACCTGCTGCAGTTCTGAGCCCATCGCCGCCTCCAGGGACTGCAGGGGCCAGCTCAGGCCCGCTCTGTCTGCCCAGTCCCGGGACATCAGGCGCTTCCTCTCCACCGCTGCACCCCAGGCTTGTTCTCCACAGCCAGGAGCTTTCCCAGGCCTTTTCGGAAGGTGTCTGGAGGCTGGTGTGTGCGACTGGTGGACCGGAAAGGCTTAGGAACATTTTAGGGCTGAGAAAAGAAAGCTCCCAGCCTGCAGGTGGGACGTGGGAGGCATTAATCCTGAATAATTGTCCCTGCTGCGACGGTTTTCTTGTAACTCTATTGAGACGTGGGAGTTCCTCGGGGTTCGTGATATTTATCTCTGGCTTCTGCTGGGAGCGTGCGGTGGGGGCGAGGGCTCCGTGCTAAGGAAAAACGGGAGTTGCTCCTAAAAGATTTTGTTCCCTTGGGATCTGGGCTCACGCCCTCTCCCTGGTCATGCTATTGATAGAGAACAGCCAACCTGTCCCTGGTTTTGGGAGCTATGGACGCGGACAAGGAGGCAGCTGAAGATGGGGGGTAAAAGAAAGGCATGGCGAGCAGATTAAAGCACGCTGGCCTTGGGAGAGTAGAGGACAAAGACATCGTCTAAGTTAGTGGTTCCCAAAGATGGTCCTTGGGCCATCAGCATCACCTTGGAACTTGTGAGAAATGCACATTCTCAGGTACCACCCTGACCTACTGAATCAGAGGCTCTGGGGTCGGGGCTCATCGATCTGTCTTTGTTTGGCGAGGCCACCAGGGGATTCTGCTGCTTGGTGAGGTTTAAGAAGCCCTGCTCCAGGGCCTTGCTTCCGTGTGAACCAGCACCATCGACTTTACCTGGGAGCTTGTTAGAAATGCAGAATCTTGGGTCCCACTCCAGACCTACCAAATCAGAACCTGCATTTTAACAAGATCCCCAGGAGACTCGTATGTACACTGCCATTCGAGAGTGCTGCATAGGCCACACCTCCTGGTCCAGAGGTGTAGAGTGACTGGTCTGTGATCACATGGGAAGGTGGTTAATTGCAGTGGTGGGACTTCCAGTTCACGACTTCTCCTGCCTTGAAGGTGAGATGGGGCAGTTGTACCTGACTCTTGGTCCTGAGGCTTTGTGCCTTGGTGAATTTATTTGCATTTTATATCTTGGGGACAGAATTTTTGTGTGAGACATTATCCTGGAAAGATGGTAGAATTATTAAATTGTAGACCTGTCTCAGAGTTAACAAGTCAAACTGAATACCCTAAAATACCATGGTTTAGTTCTGATCACTGATTTGCCATCTAGTCACTGGTGTTTCAAACATATTTCTTTGCTGCATCACCACCACCATCACTGCCGCCGCCACCACCACCGTCACCATTACCACCATTACCACCCCCCGCTATCACCACCACCATCAATCACCACCACTGTCACCTCACCATCACCACCACCGTCAGTCACCACCACTGTCACTACCACCACTACACCCCCACCATCACCACCCCCACCCCACCACCCCCACCACCACCACTACCACCCCCCCCATCACCACCACTATCACCACACCATCACCACCACCGTCAATCACCACCACCGTCACTACCACCACTACACCACCACCATCACCACCACCACCATCACCACCACCACCACACCCCCCCCACCACCACCCCACCACCCTCACCACCCTCGCCACCACCACCACCACCATTACCACCATTACCACCCCCCGCTATCACCACCACCATCAATCACCACCACTGTCACCTCACCATCACCACCACCGTCAGTCACCACCACTGTCACTACCACCACTACACCCCCACCATCACCACCCCCACCCCACCACCCCCACCACCACCACTACCACCCCCCCACTATCACCACCACTATCACCACACCATCACCACCACCGTCACTACCACCACTACACCACCACCATCACCACCACCACCGTCACTACCACCACTACACCCCCACCACCACCCCACCACCCTCACCACCCTCGCCGCCACCACCACCACCATTACCACCATTACCACCCCCCGCTATCACCACCACCATCAATCACCACCACTATCACCACACCATCACCACCACCGTCAATCACCACCACCGTCACCACCACCGTCACTACCACCACTACACCACCACCATCACCACCACCACTGTCACTACCACCACTACACCCCCACCACCACCCCACCACCCTCACCACCCTCGCCGCCACCACCACCACCATTACCACCCCCCACTATCACCACCACCGTCAATCACCACCACTATCACCACACCATCACCACCACCGTCAATCACCACCACCGTCACTACCACCACTACACCACCACCATCACCACCCCCCACCCCCCCACCATCACCATTACCACCCCCCGCTATCACCACCACCATCAATCACCACCACTGTCACCTCACCATCACCACCACCGTCAATCACCACCACCGTCACTGCCACCACTACACCCCCACCATCACCACCCCCACCACCACCACCATTACCACCCCCCACTATCACCACCACCATCAATCACCACCACTACCACCCCCCCACCCCCACCATCACCACCATCACCACCACCACCATCACCACTTTCATTCATTCAATCATTCATTCATTCACCAAACATATTTTGATCATAGTGCTGTCACCACCATCTCCACCACCACTACCACCATCACCACCACATCTCACTGTGACCATCACCACCACCAGCACCATCACCACCATCACCAAAATCACATAACCACCATTACCACCACCACCACCATCACCACATTCATTCATTCCTCAAACATATTTTAATCATAGTGCTAATCACCACCATCTCCACCACCACCACCACTCCATCACCACCACCATCAATCACCACCACCACCATCTCACTATCCTGACCATTGATTGAGAACTTACTGGCCCCCGTACCCAGTGCTAAACATGTAGGCCATCTTGTTTGTCACACTAACCATATATTGATCTTATTTCAAGCTGAGGAAATTGAGGCTCAGAAAGATAAAGGGATGGGATTTGAACTTAGTCCTTTGTGACTCCAGCATCACTCTTATCTGTGTTCTGAGAGGTTAGGTAAAACTAGTGCATTTTATATTTGTGACACTCTCCAAATTCTATCATTCTGGGGTAGAAGTTATCCCGTAAGTGCCAAATTTGTTTTGTTATTATTACCACATGTTAAAATGTGTCAAGATATTTTATAACATAAACATCGTCTGTATCAGTTTAAGCTTCCATATGCATTTTAAATTGTATTTTAATTAAAGACTGAAGTGGAAATTCTATATATCTCAGCCAGTTGAGAAAAAAAGAGTTTTAGATGTCCCAATAAAATGTGATTTATGTTGTTGCAAAAATGTGAAGGACTTGTGGGTACTCATTCATTCCCCAGTTATGACTGATTCCAGATTCTATATTTTAAGAGAAACAGAAAGTCAGGGAAAAGCCAAGTATGAACATAAAGACACTGGATCAGACTCACAGTTCATTCCGCTGGGGTGGGACATAGATGTCCAGAGTGTGGCTGGCTGACCCAGCTTCTCCAAAGGTTAGAGGTGCTTTAGTGTCTGGTTGTTTCTATTTTTAGCCTATGGGGTGTGTGTGGTTGGTAAATCATGGGCAAGATTTAGCCAGTCACCTGTTTTTGTAAATAAAGTTTTATTGGAACACAGTCACAGCCATGTGTTTACGTATGTCTGTAGCTGTTTTCATGCTTCCGTGGCAGAGGTGAGTAGTTGTCTCACAGACTGTATGGCCCACAGAGTCAAAACATTTGCTCTCTGGCCCTTGGATTAGTCAGCCAAGGGGGTACTGATGCAGAATACCAGAAATCTGTTGGCTTTTATAAATTTGGGGCAGGGGCTTACAGTTACCAGGCCATAAAGCATAAGTTACTTTCTTCACCAAAGTCATTTGCCATGTGTTGGAGCAAGATGGCTGCTGACGTCTTCAGGGTTCAGGCTTCCTGGGTTCCTCTCTTCCTGGGGCTTGCTTCTGTCTAGGCTCAGGGTTCCTCTCTTCCTGGGACTTGCTTCTCTTTCCTCACAACCAAGCCCCTCTGTGTGCTTACTTCCTGGGGCTCCAGCATCAAAACTCCAACAGCAAAACACTCCAACTTGGGAGCAGATTTGGTTCAACTGATAGAGCATCCACCTACCACATGGGAAGTCCAGGGTTCAAACCCAGGGCCTCCTGACCCATGTGGTGCCAGCTCCAGAACTGTGCTCGGCCGCCATTGCTGCCAGCTCCAGAACTGTGCTCAGCCACCATTGCTGCCAGCTCCAGAACCATGCTTCCTCCAGTGCAGTCCACTTTTTCTACCCTCACTCCAGGAAGTTATGATATTCGCCTTTATGTGATCATTATGTGATTTCATGTTTTCTCTTCCAGACTTTACTTGTTGACTTTATTATTTTTTCTAAATAAGGAGAACATTGCTAATAAAGTTGAAGTTCATTTTGTTCCCCTGTCTAGTTCCAGTCTCCTCTTTTCCTTCTGGATGTAAATACTATAATCAGTTGGTATTTTTCCATAATTTTTCAACTCTTACAACATATAACATATTCATGCATAATACAGAGTGCTGGTTTATGGATTAATAAGTTTGTCCAAATGCTATCTTACCAGATGTATCACTCTGCAACTTGCTGTATTTTTGAGACGGATCCACATTGCGATATGGTTGCATGCATACTTGATTCATTTTTGAGGTCACATGATGTGCCATTTTATAAACAAGCTGTAATTATCCATTTCCTATCAATGGGCTTTCAGCATCCAGTCTTTTTCTTACTGCACACATGGGTGCAGTAAGCAGCCTTATCTGGGTTGAGGTTATGTGCAGGATTTTTCTAGGCTGGACACCAAGCAGTGTACTTGTTCAGTCATTTCTTACTTTACTAGATACTGTCAAATTGCTCTCTGAGGTGATTGTACTAATTCCCACCAGTTCTATGTGGCAGTTCTCTTTTCCCCATAGTCTAGCTAACACTTGGTATTATCAGATTTGCGTATTTTTTCCCAGTCTGGTGGGTGTGTTGTTAAAGTTTGCATATGCCTATTAAGAGTGAGTTTGAGTACCTTTTCATATGTTTATAGGTTTCCTTTTCTGTAACATGCATATTCATAGCCTTTGTATGTTTTCTGTTGGGCTGTCTTTTTCTTATTTATTTGTTGGAGGTCTTTATATATTTGAGATACGAATCCTTTGTCTATTATAAGTGGTGGCAGTATTTTCTCCCAGTCTGTCACTGTTCTTTTTCCTCACGTCCTTTGAATCCCTGGACCTGTTTTGTTTCATTTGAATGCTTGAATCATGGTGGAAGGTTGCTTCCTTGCCAGATGCAACCCAACCCAGAAGGTCAGGGTCTAGATCAGTGAGAAAACCTGAAATCCCTCCAGGTGCTGCCCCTGGACGTGGGAGAGTAGAACTCCTTCCCCTCTCCCCACCTGCTGGACCTTGGTTCCCTCTGGAGGCAAGAAGAACCCGTTCCCTGCCTCTCTCCTCGCATCTAGGGGTTGGGGCAATTCTTGGTGTCCCTTGACTTGTAGATGCATCACTGCGCCTTCTGCCTCCGTCTTTACATAGCTGCCTCCTCTGTGTGTCTCTATGTCTTCTCCTTTTCTGTCTCTTATAAGGACACCCTAATCTAGGATGATCTCATTTGAGACCCGTAATTACATCTGCAACGACCCTATTGCCAAATGAGATCACAGGTAACGTGGGCTTGGACTTGGATATATCTTTTGGGGGCCACCATTCAGCCCCCTACCCTAGACAAAAAGTGCAAATCCCAGAGAGCAGCAGGGAGTCTGGTGCGTGTGGGGGTGGGGCTAGGGTGCAGTCCTGGGAGGGTGTGGAGGAGAAGTGCATTCTGGAAGGGGCGGAATATTCCGGGTGGGGGGGCCAGTCCTCCGAGAGAGGAGTGGCAGTACGTGTTGACATTCCCCATTCTTCATCCACTCAGAGTCCCAGGAAACAGGCAGTGGGGAGTGAAAGGGTAAATGCCCCCTTAGGTGAGCAGGTACGAGCCCGGCAGAACCTAGGAAGGGGACTGGCAGTATGCCCATCAACCTGCCCTCCTGCTGCGGAGCCCAGCGGGCAACTGCACCATGCCGAAGTGGATGCCTGATGGAACCAAGGGCAGCCTGCTCTGGCTCTTACTAGATAGTCGGCTTGTATGGAGCCTACCTTTCTGAGGATAAGTAAAGGGAAAACAAACAAGACCCGTGGGAAAAATACTACAGAACAAGTATGGAAAGAGTCCACCTCTGAGAAGTGATTAGAATACTGCAAGGTCATGGGGAAGAGATCTGGAGGTTGGCACCCAGCTTGCAAAAACACAGGTTCTCTGTGGGACCAACGCAGACGTGCCTTAGTCGAGGACAGTTTGAGATGAGATGGAGACGAATATCAGGAAAGAAGAATACTGAAAAATTAATTGCAGAACCGAAGCCCATACAGCACCTAAGAGCAGCTTTCGTTCAAGGATGTTCGTTGTGGCCCTGTTTATAATAGACAACAGTGTGTCCAATGGTAGATTAATTCAGTGAATTCTAGTATAGTCATACAATGAAATGTTTATGATGCAATCTGTAAGATGTTGTGTATTATTTATTGACGTGAAAGGAAGGGAAAAAGTAGATTTTAAAATAGTGTGAGCACAACCAATCCAATGTCCACATAGAAGAGGTGGTATTGGATTGGGAAAAGTGGACATGGTGGACGATGGGTATGGGGAAAGGCAGGAAGAGATGAGAGGTGGAGGTGTCTTTGGGACATGGAGCTGCCCTGGATGGTGCTTCAGAGGTAATCACCAGACATTGTAAATCCTCACAGGGCCCACTGGATGGAATGGAGGAGAGTATGGGCCATGATGTGAACCATTGTCTATGAGGTGCAGAGGTGCCCAAAGATGTACTTACCAAATCCAATGGATGTGTCATGATGATGGGAACGAGTGTTGTTGGGGGGGGGGAGAGGGGGGGGTGGGAGGGTGGGGTGGAATGGGACCTCACATATATATTTTTAATGTAATATTATTACAAAGTCAATAAAAAAAAAACATTTATTACCAATAAAAAATAAAATAAAATAAAATAGTGTGAGCACTATGATAATTTTTTTAACTTTTTTTTTTTAAGACAATGCATACATGTCTACTTAGTAAAAGGTCTGGGGGACTAGGGGTGAGATAAAAGTGACTTTTAATCTATTAAAAGCTTATATTTCTATAGTGTGCATTTTTAAAATTTTTTTAATTTTTAAAATTTTTATTGAAATATATCATTCACACATGAACACACATAAACAATAAGCGTGTAGTAAAGATTGCGAACTTACAAAATAAATATACATAACATCACACAGGGGTCTCATACATCACCCCTCCACCAACTTCTTGTTTGTAACTTGTATTTTACAAAAATGTATTGCTCTGTTATTACTTGGGTTAAAAATTTAAAGTGCGGATAAGCGAAAAAAGGTATTACCGTTATGAACTGTCGGGGAACACCTCCTCCTGCCTCCTGGTTTGTACCTGACGTGCAGCATTTACCAAATCCCCGTTCCTAGTTCTGCTTGTGCCCCTCGCCGTCTCAAGACTGCAGGCCGCCCGAGGGCGGGCTTTGGATTTCTAGAACCTGCCCCAGTGCGCAGCTTGCATGAGATGCTCAGTGCATTTCCCGTGGACACATTAGCCGGGTGGGCGCGGAGCAGAAAGCTCTGCTGTCCGTGTTCCCCGCTCGTCCGCCTGGACAGCCGCCTCTCGGCCTCAGCCTTGGGGATGGCGAGCCCCGCATACAGCAGCACCTTGCAAGCAGCAGAAGGAGGGACCCGTGAGCTTGAGCCGGTTCATTCTGGCGCGCCAGCCAGGAAGAGGCCTCTGGAGGCTCCTTCAGGGCACGGGAGGCTTTGGAGACCACCTTTTGAGTTTGGGATGAGAGTGTAGGAAATGGAGGTGGTCCCGGGCTGTTCCCCGAAGATCTACTGTGCTGGCGTCAGCTTAGCCCATCTCCCCCGGGTCGGGCTGGCTTCCCGCCGACCACCTTAAAGTTTCCCTTCCTAACGTTCTTTGTCAGTGGCCCTGGCTGAAATGGTGTCCTTGTCCCCACGAGGTTCCTGGGCCTGGACAGATCCCCGCTGGGATCTAGAGAACCGTTTTGATACCAAAGTTAATTTAAAAAGAAGCTTCACGGACAAAATCAGACGACCCTTAAAGCAAAGAGGTGGGCAGGGGTCCTGGCGGGTCCTGGAGCCGTGGCCGAGCAGCCCTGGGCAGCCTGAACCGCGCTTGCCCTCGCTGGCCCTGTTGCCTTGCAGCCGCCCAGGTCCTCGGCGTGTCCTGTGCCACGGAGGGAGAGCTTCACGTCTCCCTCTTTGTGAACAGTTGGAGAATTTTCCTCCCATAAACGCTGCAAGCATGAGCTTAAGGGGCGAAGGCCCTGGGACGAGCTGGACCACCCACATTTCTTTCTTCCCAGCGGGGGCAGAGTGGAAGACCCAAAGAGCAGCCCGCGGGGCTCGTCGCCTTGTTTGGTCAACTGTGCCTTGGGTTTTGTGGCTCTGGGAGAAGAGGCTGGCAGCCCTTCAGAGCTTTGTGCACAGAAGCCGGTGGCTTTGCAGAGGGCCCGGCCCTGCAGGCACCAAGGAAGCCAGTGCCCTTTGGGAAGGTCAGGCAGGGTGGTGCAGTGGGTAGAGTCCCCAAGGGGGCGGGGACAGGAACTCACAGTCTAGGTTTCACCCAACCCTTAACTAGCTGCGTGGCCTTAGGCAAGTGCCTTAAGCTCTCTGGGCTTTAGCTTACCTATCTTTTGTTCCAGAAGGTTCAAGCTGGGTGATCTGGGGTCTCTCCTCACTGTTCGATTCCATGAAACAGGAGGGGTGGGCTGTGATGGTGAGGGCATCCTCCTGAGGCCTCCCTCTTCCCCCGTCCCCCTCTTCTCTTCTTGCTTTTCTCTCATTTCCTCTTATTTCGTTGACAAAGCTGACTCCCAGGCCTCTGCCGATGTGGAGCGGAGGACGACAGCGTCTGCCTCAGCTGGACAATTGGGGTCAGAAAACGACGCTCCCATCCGTCACCGTCTCTTTGTCACTTTAGATGGCCAAAGAAGGTCAGTTTCCAGTCTCCGTTCAGTCTTATCTGTATTTCTTGGGGACTGCCCTTTCACAGAACTTCCCTCTCCTCCCCAGAAAAGGTGATAGGAAATGCATCGTTTTAAAGGGAGGCAAGATGTGGAAAGTAGGAGAATATTCTGATATATTAAAATCCAAGGACGGAATAAAAATTTTTAAAAATCCATGGAACTGCTAGGATAGACTCTGGTCAATAGTCCAATTATAGAAATGTGCTTTCGTCAGTGGTAACAAATGCATCACACCAGGGTGCGGTGTTTTAGTAATAGGGTGGTCTATGGGAACCCTGAATTTTATGCATGATTTTTCTGTAGACCCACAATTTTCCTAATTAAAACAACAACAACAACAACTAGGATGGGACATAAATATTTTCCAGCACTGAGTACGTCTCATTTATTTTTCATCAGTTGTGAGCATCTTGTCTTCTTTCAGGGAGGATGGGTGGCTGAGGTACAAGGGGTGGCTTTTGAAATGAAAATGAGTATTATGACTCCCTGAATGGGGTGGGGGAGAGGGCCTGGGGTGGCCCCACGGGGTGGGGCCGAGGAGCGGACCTGCCGCTGGGGAAGCAACGGTGGCGGGGCGGACACCGCGCGGAGTGAAAGGGTGCTTTTAGGAAAGTCTGGATCAGACATGATGTTATAGGAAAAAATGCAGCGTCTGAGGACACAGCGCATGAATAGAGAGACAGCGGAGAGACCGGCAGGGAGGCGGGGAGCATAAAAAGCAGATTGTCATGAGGAGCTAGCACGGGGAGCTTCCTGGCAGCAGGGCCGGGCTGCCGGCTGCAGGCTCCACAGCAGGGGACACTGGGCTTCTGGGAGGCGGGCTCGGGGTAGGGGATCCGCCAGGGTCATTTCAGGAGTTGAGGACGGACGGCTCCCAGAGCCCCTGGCCCCTGGCCTGTGCCCAGCAGGAATACCTGTGCACCTGAGCTGCTTCAGCTGGGCAGCTCCCCACGCCTTCGGGGTGGATGGCAGGGTCCGCCGTAGGGGGCAGGGAGCCACCTTGCCTGACACCCCCATTGGAAAGGGCGGAGCTGGGTGGACTCTGCCCCTTTGTGCTGCCTGTCCCCCGGTGTTAGAAGAGTGTCTGCAGCCGGAGGCAGTTTCAAGTAGTGCTTGAAGGGATGGGCTGTCCAGCCACATGTCCTGGCCTCACGTCCTGGCCTCGGGCAGCTTACTCTCTCTCTGTGCCTCAGTTTCCTCACCTGTCAAAGGCCTGTGAAGATTAAGTTCGTTAATTAGAAAATCCAGCTTTATGGAGACAGAATTCACGAACCACAGATCTCACCCATTTAAAGTGTGAATACAGTGGTTTCTAGTATATTCACAGAGTGGGGCCTCCATCACCACCCACAGTCTACATTTTCATCACCTGCAAAAGAACCCCTTCCCCATTCAAACAGTCACTCCCTGTTTCCTCCACAACTTGCCCAGCCCTGGGTGATCACAAATCTGCTTTCTGTCTCTCTGGATTTGCCTTTCCTGGACATTGCCTCTAAACGGAAGCATGCAGTGTGTGGCCTCTTGTGACTGGCCTCTTTTTTTTTTTTTAAAGATTTATTTATTTATTTCTCCCTTCTCCACCCCCCACCCCAGGGTCTGCTCTCTGTGTCTATTTGCTGTGTGTCCTTCGGTGTCTGCTTGTGTTCTCATCAGGTGGCACTGGGGATCTGTGTCTCTTTTTGTTGCGTCATCTTGCCACGTCAGTTCTCTGTGTGTGTGGCACCACTCCTGGGCGGGCTGCGATTTCACGCGTGGCAGCTCTCCTTTGTGTGGGGGCCACTCCTTATGTGGGGGGCACCCTTAACACAGCACTTACCCAGCACTCCTTGTGCGCAGCAGCACTGAGCGTGGGCCAGCTCACCACACGAGCCAGGAGGCCCTGGGTTTGAACCCTTGGACCTAGTGTATGGTAGGCAGATGCTCTATCTGCTGAGCCATATCCACTTCCCATGACTGGCTTCTTTCATTCAGCAAAATGTCTTCAAGGTTTCCCCATCTTGTAGCAGGCATCAAGACTGCCTTCCTTTTTATGGCTAAGTAATATTCCCTTGTATGAATATACCCCATTTGTTTATCCATTCATCATTTGACACACACTTGAGTTGTTTCTGTTTTTGGCTATTAAAAAGGTTGCTGCTATGAACAGTCGTATATAGGTATTTGGGTGGACATATGTTTCCACTTCTCTTACCTAGGAGTGGAATTGCTGGGTCATATGGCCACTCTATGTTTAACCTTTTTTTAAAAAATTTATTATTTATTTCTCTCCCCTTTCCCGCCCACCCCCCTGCCCCAGCCCCATTGTCTGCTTTCTGTGTCCATTCATTGTGTGTTCTTCTGTATCCACTTCCATTCTTGTCAGCAGCCCAGGAATCTGTGTCTCTTTTTTTTGTTGTGTCATCTTGCTGCATCAGCTCTCTGTGTGTGCGGCGCCACCCCTGTGCAGGCTGGACATTCTTTCCCACTGGGCGGCTCTCCTTATGGGGCGCACTCCTTGTGTGGGGGGCTCCCCTACCGGGAGACACTCCTGCATGGCACGGCACTCCTTGTGTGCATCAGCACTGCCCGTAGGCCAGCTCCACACGGGTCAAGGAGGTCCTGGGTTTGAACCGCGGACCTCCCATGTGGTAGGTGGACACTCTATCCATTGAGCCGAGTCTGCTTCCCTATGTTTAACCTTTTGAGGAGCTTCTGGACTGTTTTCTAAAATGACTGCACCATTTTACACCCCTACCCACAATGTATGAGGGTTTCGATTTCTCCATGTTTCCTCGCCAACACTTGCTATTATGTTTTTTTTCTAACCACCGTGGTGGATATGAAGTGCTATTCATTGTGGTTTTGGGTTGCATTTCCCTGACGACTAATGATACTGAACATCCTTTCATGTGCTGATTGGCTATTTGTATATCTTCTTTGGAGAAATGGCTATTCAAGTCCTTTGCCATCTTTTTAATTAGTAATTGTGTAGAAGGAACACCCCACATCTGCTGTGTGCTACTCTTGGGGAGATTCCCAAGGCCTGGGGTGTCAGGCTTCTCACCTCCCCACGTCAAGGATTTAGGGACTTTGCATCAATGGCCAACCATGAGGAAGGTGGGTGGCTTCACACTTTCTCTAGTTTTCTTCAAATATTCCTCCTTTTTGGGGGAAGAGGCTGGAACTTTTTGCCACCCAACCACAGGCCAGACTCCCACACGGCCCTTTCCAATTTGGTTTTCCCAAAGCCCCAGTGGCAGGACACACCTGGCTGACCACGCCTGGCTGCCCTTGGCCACGACGACTTCACTGCTGCAGAATCCAATATTTGGATTCTGGTCATTCATAAATGGCCCCAAGAGACTGCCGGCGCGAGCAGCACTGCGGGGACTGAATCGAGGTGCCCCGAGTGTGCCCCAGCCCCTCACCCATCTCTCAGGCCCTCGTTTGCATTCCCCTGCGCTCCCGGCGTCCACACGTGGCTTTGTACCAGCTGCTGACTGTGGAGGCGGAAGTTTGGCTCTGGGTAAGCTTTCCTTTTCATTTTCTTGTTTCTTTAAAAATACTCCCGTTTTTCCAAGAATCAGTTCACTTCTCAGGGATAACTGAACTCAGGTTTGTGACCTCCACATCTCCCGTACGTCTCTCTACCAGCTCTCCCAGGAGACGTGTCGTGAGCCTCAAAATAAGATACGTATCAAGGACCTTGTGGACTGAACCGACAGGGTTTATCCTGAGGGGCAGGGCTCGGGGGTAGGCTTGTCCCTATTTGAGTACGGGCAGCGGTACCCCTGCGGGCCAAGCGCTAACAGGAGAGAGGAGGAAACAAGTGGTCCAGATGGACACGTCAGCGGAAAGCTGGATGTCATCATTTAAATTCCCACGAGGGGTGAGCCGGTCCTGGAGTGAACTCGGTGCCCGCTGCCAGCTTGTTAATGAGAGCGCCCTGCTGGTGATAAAACTCCATTTCCTCCTAAAGGACCGCTTCCCAGAGGCATTCACATTCAGGTTCAAGTTCCCCATGACTTTCTCTTGTTTGCCCTTGAGCTAGTACCTCCTCCTCCCGCCACTCCACCTCCTGGCACTGGGTGGGGGGTAGTTAATTTTGCCTTCCGCAGTAGAGTATCTGGCAATTGTGCCTCATCCTATTTTCGATTTCCTCCCCCATCTTCTCTGCTAATCCGAGCCCGCTCAAAGCGTGCCTCCGCTAGGATTTTCCCCGCTCAGCTCAAGCACTCATTTTCTCTCTGGGACCTCTACGTATTTTTCTGCATACCGATGATGATGATTATTCCGGCAGTGGGATAATTTGTGCTTGCTCACGTGGGCTCTGCGGAGGCTCTGCCGGCCCCGCTCTTTGTGTGCCTGTGAAGCAGCCATCTATCACCCCCACCATCATCACCCCCTGCAGGAGAGGGGCCGGCAGCCCCACCAAGGACCCCTCCCACGGTTGGCGGTACCTGGGTTCCCGCTCGCTGCTCCCTGGATACACCGGGAGTGCTGCTCTTCTGCCTCCGCCCACCCCCCCTGGCCAGGCGATCACTCCTACTTCCTCCAGCCAGTCCCTCTGTGCCCATTTCCAGACCTTGCCTCATCCAATTTGTCAGTGCCCCTCTTCATATAGGAAAGCTGGAATATGATCTGGCCAGTGCAAAGGGAATATTCTCTTTCTCTGTCTGTGTGCTTTTCAGGTTCTAGGGAGTTTATTTCAGATTTTATTTTTTTTAAAGCAGCAACATTCTGCCCCATCACCCCGAAGCCTCCCTGCAAACCTTGGTCTTAACTAGTGAAAGGTGACTTGGATTGGAGGCTTTGGGGTTAGACAGTGGCTTTTATTTCCCAGTAATACTCATGGCTGGAGGAAGGGCGGGGGGCCCTGTGAGGTTTGGCCTATAGTGGGTGCGTCTAAGAGAGCATCGAATGCCAAGAAAGAGCTGGGTTGTCAAGGCTCAGCCCAGCGCTCAGTCTTTGTGCTTTTGCCTCTGGTTAAACTGTTTTTACGGTTTCATTTTTTCATGTTACAGAGGCAATGCCTGCCTGTTCATGGTGGAAGAATTAGAAAATATAGATTAGGAAAAAAAATAAGAACATGCAGGTCACAGGTAATCCCACCAGCCAGAGGTGACTAGATTAATGCCCCAGAATTTGTCACCTGGTAGACCTTTAATGGTGTTTTATGATGTACAGTCATGTTGCTTTTTACTTAATGTGTTGCTGCCATCTTTCTACTTCCCAGTTTTGCGTGATGGCAGAGTGTTGCATTCTGTGGATGTACTGTGATTCAGTTAATCAGGCATTTAAATTTGGACCTTTGGGGGAAGTGGATTTGGCTCAATGGATACAGCCTCCGCCTACCACTTGGGAGGTCCAGGGTTCAAACCCAGGGCCTCCTGACCCATGTGATGAGCTGGCCCACACGCAGTGCTGATGTGCTCAAGGAGTGCCATGCCATGCAGGGGTGTCCCCCGTGTAGGGGAGCCCCATGCACAAGGAGCGCGCCCTGCAAGGAGAGCTGCTCCATGCGAGAAAAGTGCAGCCTGCCCAGGACTGGCACCGCACACACGGAGATCTGACACAGCAAGATGACGCAACAAAAAGAGACACAGATTCCTGGTGCCACTGACTAGAATGCAAGGAGACACAGAAGAACACACTGTGAATGGACACAGAGAACAGACAATGGAGGGGGGCGGGGAGGAGGGTAGGGAAATAAATAAAAATAAATCTTTAAAAAATAATAATACCAAATTTGGACCTTTGGGTTATTTTCAGATTTTTTTCATTCAAAGCTCTGCTGTGTCCTTCTAAGCTAGATCTTTGGGTCATTCTTAAATGTTACCTTAGAATAAATTTTAGAATTTATGTAAGCACGTTTTTAAGACTTTAGATTACATATTGCATCATTGCCCTCCCCAAATCATACCCATTTGCAGTGTGTGGAATGCTTGTTTCCCTATTTCCTCAAGCGTTTTGGGTATTAATTTTAAAAGATTTTGGCTAACTTGAAAGATAAAGAGTGGTGCTTGGTTGTTTTAATTTGTGTGTCTTTGGTAATTACACATTGTAAATTACTTTTTTTGCGCATTTATACATTTCTCTCTGAATTCATCTTTTTTCTTAATGAACTTTTTATGTATTAAGGATATGAACTTTTGTCCTTTGTTTTATAAATATTTCTCCCAGGCGGCTGTTGATTTTTAAAATTTGTGGTGCTTTTTGACATATAGAAGCGTATTTGGATATTTATTTTACAGGTTTTGCTTTAGGTTTCATCCTTTAGAAAGGTCTTCTTGATCCACTGATTTGTACACTTGAAAAAGTCATTTTTACAGTTTCACTTTTTATATTTAAACTTCTAATCTGTCTGAGTTATCTTGGTACAAAGTATGAAATAAGAGTATTGCTAGTGTTGTCATCAAGTGACCCCAGTTCTACTTATTGTAGAAACGTCGTTTTCTCCCTAGTGTTCTCCCCATTTTGTCATATGAATGGGTCTCCTTTTGGACTTTCTGCTTGATTGCATTTTCTCTCTGATCTTATGTCAGTTCAGGCTGTTTTGAGCCTCATGGCCTCATGACACCTTTTACAACTCCAGGAGGCTGGCGAATGGTAAAGGTCCATGCAGAAAGTCGTACTGATTTTTTTTTTTGAGGTACTGGGGATTGATCCCGGGACCTCGTATGTGGGAAGCCGGCACTCGACCACTGAGCTGCACGGGCTCTGCAGCATTGATTTTTAATGCCCTTGCACCAAATCTTGGGATATGCTTATGATGTCATTCCCTCAGTCCACCCTCGTGAGCAAACCATCTATATTTTTAAAGCTTGTCTTCCAGGATCCCAAGTACAGTGACTCCGTCTTTGGATCCAGTGAAGTACCAGGGTCTGCGGAGCAACCCTGCTTGCTCCCTTTCCCAGGAAATGGCTCCAAGCTGCAGCTCCCATAATCACATCTGCTTTTCTTAAAAATCAGCAACCCCACTCTGCTGACTCATGTTCTCTCACTCCTAGACGCTCTTCTTCCATAATTGAGTGTGTCGGGCATGGTCCTTTTTTTGGCTTCCCGCGGTGGGGAATCCAGGGTGGAAATGTGGTGGTGGACACTGAACTGGAGGGAGCGGGAACGCCCCTTGCTCCCATGCCCGTCCAGTTGCCATGAGAGTCGCCGGACAGAGACACTTGCCAGCGTCCTCCTCCCTCCAGCTTCTCTCCAGCTTCCACTTCCTGAGCGCTGGCTGGGAAGCCTACCGGGTGGTCTCCCAGACTGCCTCGGGATCCTTGGCCACACCTTGTGCAGGGCCCGATACGGGTCTGGGCGGCGCAAGACCGCGCCCGGTACCGCTTTCTTTTCCGAGGCGGGTGACGGTCATGCCCAGGAGCCGAGCTGAGGAGCTGGAAATCCTGGACACCGATGGGAGTTTAATTTCCTGAGCATCTGATGGTGGTGTGCGCCCAAGGGTGGTAGAGGCCCCAGGGAGGTAAAAGGAATGCGGTTGGGAGACATGCCTCAGTGTGAAGGAACTTGGAAAACGGTCTGCTGAGTGCGAGAATCCAGGCACAAAAGGACAAAGATCAGGGGAGTCCACCCAGTTGAAATATCTAGAATGACAAATTAATCGAGCAGATTAGAGGTTGAAGGGGCTGGGAGAAAGGGCAAGGGGGAGGTACTACTTAATGGGTTTCTGTTTGCTGTGGTGAAAACGTTTTGTGAGTGGATGGTGGCGATGCAATTAATGCTCCTGAATGATACACTCAACCGTGGTTAAAATGGCAAATTTTATGCTATATGTATTTACCCCAGTGGAAAGGAAGGAAGGACAAGAGAGAGAAGGAAGAAAGGAAAGAAGAAACCCGGGCCCCGTGCTTGCGCTCACTCTTAGGAGCCCTGTTAGGTACAGCAGGGGAGTTGATGGGTTGAACACACCATCCCAGGGACCTGATTGCGCTGGTTTGAATCCTGAACCTTCTTTTACTCTGGAACGTGGACAAATTACCTGACTTCTCTGTGCCTCAGTTTCCTCTTCTGTAAACCAGGGATGATGCTTCCTCTGGTTGACGTGAGGATTAAATGAGTTAGTGTACCCCTGCAGTTTGCAGTTCCTGGTGTACGCTGTGTGTGGCTTTCATCGTTGTTGGCCTTGTGGATCTGCATCTGGAAGGTCCTTGTGAGCCCCAGATCCCTTTTTGTATTCACCTTCACAGCTGTCTACAGAGCAGGCCCGAGCGCATCCCTCCCTCCCTCCGTCTCTAGCTCGCTAACATTTAGAGCAGGCCGCAGACATCACGCTCCTTTACCTCGTAATGCTTCCACGCATATTTCCTAAGCACAAGGATATTCGTTTATAGAACCACATTAAGCACAATTATCAATTTCAAGACATTCAACCTTGATGGAAAGCCTGCAGCCTACATTTGAAGTCTTTCATTTCTCCCAGTAATATTCTTATGAGTTTTTTCTCCTCCATTATTGGATCCAGTCCAGGATCGTGCATTGCATCTAATTGTCATGGTGTCTTTAGTCTTTCTTCTCTTTTTTAACTTGTGGTAACATCCAACGCAATTTCCCACCTCAGGCACTCCCAGGCATCCTGTTTTATAGGATCACGCGGCTGCTCTGTGGAGAACGGAGTCTAGGAGGCTGGGTAGAGGCCAGGAGAGCAGGGAGGAGGCCATGAGAGATGCAGGGTGATCAGAGACAGAGGCTGGGATGGAGACGTGATGACGGAGAACAGTCGGCGCATTTCAGCTCTGTTTTGGCTCCGTTTTGGAGGTCGTGTCTCCAGAACTTGGTGGCTGGCCTGTGGGAGAAAAGGGAAAAGAGAGATGACCCCAAGCGTCCTTTTCAAGCGTTTGCGTGACTCTGGGACCCGGGGAACTCTTGGAGGACACAGGTCTTGTGGTGAGGGCTGAAAGCTTCGCCTACGGCAGGCCGGGGGCACGGGGGGCAGTTAGCGGGGGTGGCAGAGGCAGAGGAGAAGGGACCAGGACTGTGCTGGACATGTTCCGGCGCTGCCGTGCACGGGGTGCTGGAGAGGCCAGTCCCAGGGACCCTCGACTGCCTGCGCCTTGGCTGGGTGCCGTGGAAAGCCTCCTGAGAAATCACGTGCCGCAGCCCGTGGTTCGATTCGTGAACTGGTCGCTAATGGCTTGGGGTGGGGTTCACGAGTAATTAATTCTACGATTCAGGAAGAGAATGTCCAAGTTCACTGAAGGGTATCGCAGGCCACCCCCGGCCTCTGCAGGCTGCTCCCACCAGAACCGGTCCCCAGTGAAGGGGGGAGCGTGTTGAGGGCTGGGCGACTGAGATGCAGCCGCTGGAGGGACAGAAAGAGGGGCTTCTCCTGCCTTCTCTTGGCCCGTGTCCCCGAGGCAAAGCAGTGAGGCTGCCCTCTTGCCCTCCTACATCCCCCCGTCACCTCAGACTGCCTTTTTGGGACGAACTTTCTCCTTCTAAACCTGAAGTTTACAGTTGGATGATTTCTTTGGATTCAGATCTTGGGAGGAGGAAACACTGAGGGTCCTTGGCCCACCTGGCCCACTCGGTGTAGCTCCACCTGTCCCGTGGGGTTCCCCATGATGCCCCCCCATCCCAGACCCCATTCCCAGGGCTGGAGTTCCCCAAACCCAAGTGCAGAATGGTGCAAAAGTCAGAATCTTCCTGGGATCTCCAAGTCCTGAGAGCAGAAAGAAACGGTCCCTGGAATGAAGCAAAATACCCATTTGCCGCTTACCGAGGGGATCTGGAACAGAAGAAAGAGAACGTAACATTGAACGGAGGGGTCTGTGCCCCGCCTCGGTCCCCACCGGAGCAAATCCTCCGTGGCTGCGCTTGCACGGCCCGGGGCGGCTGTGTGGCCGCCAGGTCCCTTCCAGCAGGAACGCTCGCC
The DNA here is from genome assembly GCF_030445035.2 of Dasypus novemcinctus. Classification (NCBI taxonomy): domain Eukaryota; kingdom Metazoa; phylum Chordata; class Mammalia; order Cingulata; family Dasypodidae; genus Dasypus; species Dasypus novemcinctus. The sequence goes on along the minus strand of NC_080693.1, from coordinate 23,866,740 downwards.
GACGCCGTGACTGCTTTCATGGCCCGGCCCCGCAGAAGGCGAGGGCTGGGATTAACACCCCGAATGACGTCTTTGCAGAACTCAGACCTGAGGAAATTGAAAAACGCCCCAGCCAGCGTGGAACTGGGTTTACGGTGGGCTCGGTTCACGCAGGGCCTGGCTCCTTCCAAAGCTCCGGCGCGGTCGGGGGCCCCGGGCCTCCGCGGGCCACATTAAAAGGCACTTCACCTGCCGGGCCCCAGGGAGCCGTGTCCAGGCCGGCTCGGAGGTGACAGCGAACCCCGAGCCGGGAGGGGAGCCCCCGGCCGGGGTGGAAGGAACGCTCGGCTCTGAGCTTCCGCTCAGGCTCCTGCTCTGAGTTGAGTCACTGCTTATTTTCATTGACTGAATTCGGAGGAAAAGGTCCCTTCAAGACCCAGCGTTCCAAGTAACATCCACTAAAAGCAAGATAAAAATGAACCAAGGACTCCCCCAAAGCACGTGGCCCTTGGCATCCACTCCCCCCGACTCTCCAAGGACAGCGAGTCGTCGGTGCCTGTGTTTTCCCAAAGCTGTCGTCCTCTGAGCCGGCTGGACCACGTATCATGCCGCTTTTTTCTTTTTTAACTTGGTTTTCAGACAAGTTTTAGGTTTACAGTTACAGAAAAATTACATCGGAAGTATAGGGAATTCCCTGTAACCCCCCGCACCACACAGCTTGTTACCCCTTGACCTCTTAGGTTAGTGCAGTGCTTTTGTCACGGTCGAGCCAATGCTGAATCCAATCCAAGTCTGCAGTTCACGTTACGGCTGACACTTGGTGTGCGCAGTTCCACAGGCCTTGGCAGATGCCACGTGTGCGTCATGGCAGTACCATGCAGGAGAATCTCACCGCCCCGAATGTGCCCCGATCCACCCGTTCATTCCCCCGCTCCCTTCTGAACCCCTGGCAACCGCTGTCTTTATATCAGTGTTACAAGTTCTTCCGCCCACACGAGAGAGCATCCACGATAACAACTAATCTACTTGGGTCTGTGGCCACTCACCCCCCCCCCCATGATTGTTCATTCCCCAATCCCGAGGGACCCTGCTCCGGCAGCCCCAGAAACCACAGAGCAGAGAAGGAATTATCCTCTCCATAGCTGCTAACCCTCCCCGTATTTTGGGATGGGACCTGCCCATCATCATCGTTTTGTTGGTTGTCCAGCGCAAGCCCAAAGAACTGGACAGTCGTTGTCTGCTGCTCTGCTGGGGTAATGCAGCTTTTATTAAAAAAAAAAAGCCTCACGGTTGCTTCCCCGTCTTCAGCCGCTGTCCCACTCTGCGAGGTTTGTGCAGGCACCGACTGTTGAACCACCGCTGCTGCGGGCCAGGGCCAGTGGGTGGTTCCACGGGCAGCAATATGTGCAATTTAGGATGACAAAACATGGGAGTTCTCTGACCTGCAGAAGAGCCTGGAAGTTGTGACTGCCTGGCCGGGAATTGTGTCCAGGCCTGCTGGGGCGCCCTTCTGCTGGGGTGTCGGGGCCGCTTGTGCCTGAGCAGGCTTGTGGCCCCGGGAAGTTAAGCCTTTGCGCTGGAAAGCCGTTGGGGGTTCGCCCAGACACGGCGAGGGGAGCCTGCTGCCCCTGGTCAGGGTGGCGGGCGGCTGCCACCGGGTCCTCTACCCGTGGGCGCGGGTCAGCCCCCAGCGTGTATTTCTCACTACAGGGAGGCAGGTGGGGGCAGATGGGAGTGGAAAGGCAGAGCCTCTGGGGCAGGACCAACAGGTTTCAGGGCAGCTCGGCCTCCCAGGCTCAGCTCTCCCTGAGCCTGACCTCAGCTCTGCAACGAGGATCCTGGGACGTGGCCGGAGAGGCGGGCCCAGCGCACAGCAGATGTGCAGCTCCCTTCGCCGTTCCTCTCCTGGGACAGGTGATCAGAAATCAGGTGGGCGGTTCAGTGCCCGTCTTCTGGGAGTTTGTGACCCTGTTTGGAGATCACTCTGTCCCCTGACGCCCCCACTGGTGCAGCCAGCTACCTCCCTCTGGCTGCCCATCCTGCCAGCTGCCTCCTGGGCAGCCCGTCCCACCGGCTGCCCCTCCTCTGCTCCCTGCGACCTGCTCCACTCTGGCTCTCCCGCCTTGTTCTTGGCGTGCCTTGGACCCCAGCGCCCTCGGGGTCGTCCCAGGTGCCTCCCCTGCTCCCTGCACCTGTGTCCTGCCCGGTTCACTCGGCCTGGCCCTTCGGTGGGTTTCCACCTTCACTTCCCCACTGCCCTGCCCTGCCCTGGGGCTTGGCCCACACCTGGACCGTTGCCCTCCCTCCCCCGAGCCCCCCCAGTGCCACATCATCATGTCCCCTCCAGTGTACAAGGCCTTGTGGAGGGAAAGCACTGCTTAGCTGTCATGTGTCTTGTGGCCCTGATTATGTTAGAGCTTTGGGCATTTTACTCTCCCTTGAAGATTTAAGCTGAGCTCGCCTCCACCAGGGAGTTTTCTCTGCCCTCCCTCTGCTCGGGGCCGGGTTGGGTGCCCCTTTCCCAACCTTCTCCCAATTCCCTGTTGTGTCCCCATTGATGGCCTCCTTGCTCTTCCTCCAACATGCCAGGGACGCTGTGGCCCCAGGACCTTTTCCCTGGCTAATCCTGTCCAGGAATGCTCTCTCCCTATAGATCTTTATGGCTCACACCTATCTTCTTTACAGTCCTTACTCATGCAGCAGCTACTCAGTGAGGCTTCCGTGGCCCCTATTTAAAATCTCTGCACACGGCGTACCCTGTCCTCCCGTCCTGCCTCACTAATCTTCATCACACTTCTCCGGTCTTAACGTGTCTGATTCCCTTACATGCTTTTGTCGCCTCTCTTCAGTCGTTCCAAAATGTCACGTGATCGGGGATTTTATCTGTCTCATCCACTGCCTAGAACGGCCCCTGGCACCTGAACTTCCAGTAAATATTTGCTGCGTGGATGGATAGATGAATGAATGAAGTGCATTCACCCCATTTTTAACGCTCCGTTTGGGCCTCTTCTCTGCTACACTCTGACCTCTTCGAGGCAGTGCTGCATCTTGTTTGTCTTTGTTTCTGGCCATAGTATTTCCTTGATTCTTCCTCAGAAATTTTTGTATCGTGGTAATGTATATATGTAACATAAAATTGGCCGTTTTAACCATGTTCAAGTGTACACTTCAGCGGCGGTAATTACACCCACAGTGTTGCGCTACCATCCACACCGTCCGTTAGCGAGATCTTTACATCACCCCCATCAGAATCCCTGATTTGGTTTTTGATGAATGAATGACGGTTCAGCCTCCTTAGGCAGCCTCTCTCTAAATGCAAGTCAGATCTCGTCCCTTTGGTCTTTGTTTTTTCAAGGAGGTACCGGGGATTGAAACCAGGACCTTGTACGTGCAGAGCAGGCACTCAGCCACGGAGCTCCACCTGCTCTGCACCTTTGGTCTTTGGAAGTCCGGCTTTTTGGCTGATGTCTCCACAGCACTCATCCTGTCCCTTATGACTTGGCTACAGGCTCAGAGTCTGCTGTGTTCCTCTGCCAACCGTCCCCTGACTCTGACTCATGCTTCCCTTGCTTTGTTCTCTAACACGCCGTACACATTCGTGGACATCATACATTCCCACCTCTATGCCTTTGCTCACACTGTTTCCTGTGCCAGAAATGCCCTTGGCCTCCTGGAAAACTCCTATGCATCCCTCGCCGGCTTTCCCCCAGTGCACACCCTGTACATTCTCTCTAGCAGGGCCTGCTCCCCTGTCCGGTGCCTATCTCCTTTGGTAGAATACGAATTTGTCGAGCGCCACTACCACATCCTGTGTGCCTTTGTGTCTGCGTGTGCCTTTGTGTCTGTGTGCACTGAGTCAGCAGAGAGACACGTGCTGACAGCACGGAGCTCCACCTGACTGAGGCTCACAGCCTGAGATGAGGTCAGCCCCCGCACCCCCGTGACTGCCAACGGCCCTGCCGCCTGCGCTGGCGTGAAAAGCTCTGCCAACTTCTTCTGAGCCCTTCCCCTCCCCTGGGGACTGCCCAGTTCCGCTGGCGAGTTCAGGGGCAAGGAGGGAAGACGCCTTGGCCTGATGAGCCCCGCCTGGAGGCCTGATGGGCAGGCATGGGGCGCAGGGCTGGCAGCTCTGCGCTCCCCAGGTGTGCCTCGCCGTGGGGCGCTGCGGCTGCGGGTCTCTGTGGACCTGCTGCCCCTTGGCCAGGAGGCCCAGTGCCGCCTCCAGGGCTGGCTGTGGAAAGGTGCGGGTGGGCCAGCCAGAGCAGTGCACCCTCTCCTTGCTCCCCTGGGGCCGCTGGACCTTCCGTCCACTCAGCAGGTTGCCTGTCTTCTCCAGTGACCACGGGGGGTATAGGTGAGGGCCTCTGGCTGGAAAGCAGGCGGGCCTGGCCTTCCGTTTTTTTAGAGGACTTTCTCCGTGAATGTTTAAAAAACCCACCGGCCACTGAAAGGGGGGGTCTCCCCAAAATATGGGTGCTGGGACCTCTTCGTTCCTTGGATCGCTGATGGCTCCAGGGTCTCCTCTCTCCCCCAAATGCTGACGTCTTGCTGTCTTAGGTTCCCAGTTGCCAAAACAAACACCATACTTCGGGGCGACTTAACAATAGGAATTTATCAGCTCCCGGTTTTTAAGCCTAGGAGAAGTCCAAAATCGAGGTGTCAGCAAGACCAGGCTTTTTCCCCAAAGACCGTGGCCTTCTGGGGTGGCCTGCTGGCGTCCTTGGCTTCCCCGTGGCGTGGCAGTGCACGTGGCGAGGTCGTCTCCTTTCTCTTCCAGCTCCTGAAGAGAAGCCACTGACCTCTGGCTCTTCCTGTGGCTTTCTCTCTCTCTGTCGGAATTTCATTCTGCTTGTAATGGACCCCAGTCATCTGGACCAAAGTCCAACCTTTGGGTCACACCTTAACGAAAGTTTCTTCAGGAGATCCTTTTTACAAAGGGCCACACCCACCAGAATGCCAACCAAGCCAAGAACATGTCGCAGCCAGGGGACACAGTACAATCCACCACACTTGCGGGTCGCTCCTTTGTGATAACTGCGGGCTCCCCCGATTGCACCCCTCCCTCAGGCCATTCTCTCTGGATCTTACTTGAAAAACAAAGGTCAACTACATCGGAGATTCTTAAGTCCTTGTAAGTTGGAATCACCCAGGGAGCTTTTAAAAACTACCTTGCCAGGGCCTCGCTCTGGACTAATTAAATCCAAGTCTCTGGGCATGGGGACTGCACACCTCATTTTTTTTTTCTTCAAGCTTTCCAGGTGAGTCTCATGTGCAGCCAAGGTGGAGAACCATCAGCATCGAGGACCACTCAGCTCTAACAATCACTTACTCCTTTTGTGCAGCCCTGAGCGATCCAGGCTTTTGTGGGGCGCACAGGCGCTCGCTGCTCACAGTCCCTGCGTCGCGGAGCCCCCAGAGTTTCAGCCTGAGGCCTGGGGTCTTTTCCTTGGGGGTTGCTTGATGGATATTTGTAGATGTTCTGAAAGGAGCCTGGCCAGGACTCTCCAGCCCCCGTGCTCTGTGAAGAGACCCCCTCCTGCCTTGACTTTGGTACTGGGTTCTGGGAGGGTGGAGAAAACTCCTTCCAGGACTTGGCAGTCTCGTTTGGGAGTCCTGCTCCTGCCTGCCAGACCCAGTGGGTGCTGTCTCCTGGATGGGCACCCCCGTCCACATACCCCCACCCCCAGCACCTCGAAATCCTCTACCCTGAGCCAAGCCCTGTGAGTTCCCCACCCAGGAAACTGGTGTCGCTGTGCACTCAGGGGACCCGGTGAGGCACAGCGTCCCCCAGCTGACGTCCCGGCCCACCCTCTCCTCTCCTTCCCCACAGCTTCGGCTCACGTCTCCACATTTCTCACCTTTGCCTGTTCTTGATGTCCCGTCAGGTTCTCCAGAGAAACAGAACAAAGAGATGGACAGACATGCGCATGCACACTCACGAAAAACATACATATTACGAGATTTAGTATGAGGAATTGGCTCCCGTGACCATGGCTATTGGCAAGTCCAAACTCTGTAGGGCAGGCTGCAAGCTGGGAACTCCAGTAAAGTGGATGTCGAAGTCCTTCATCTCAAATCCTCAAGGCAAGCTGGCTGGCTGGAAATTCCAGCAAGAGCCAATGCTGAAGTCAAGTCTAAAATCCTCTTCTGACCTCTGAAATCCTCAGTTCTAGCTTTAGGACCACCATCTGATTGGATGAGGAGACACTCCACATTGCTGAGGGCAGTCTCCTTTGTTGATTGTAGATGCAACTGCCGATTGTAGATGCTAATCCCACCCATGGAAAGTCCACACAGTAACAAGCAGATCAGTGCTTGATGAATACCACTGGACACCCTAACCCAGCCAACACAACACGTGAAATGAACCATCACATCCCCTAATTGATACATTCTTTACTTGCTACCAGAGGGTCATTCTCCTGCTTCAAAACATCTGAGGGCAGCTGCCCTTTGGGTGTGAAGTGTAGCCTACTTAGAATGCCATTGTCCACCTCCACTCCTGTGCAGCCTTCATGCCAGCCAGGCTGCGCTGACGTTCTCCTCCAGTCACGCATTCCTGCTTCTCGCCTCTTCTTGTCTTCTTGGAAGGTATGGCATGTCTCCTGCTCCTTGTCTCTAGTTCCCTTCCAGGGTCACCTCCTTTGTCCTTCTTGACCCTCAGACTCTCTCCTGACCTCGGCAGCAGAGCGTCAGCCTGAGTCCCGGGCTCCGGGGAGCCCATTGCAAAGCCGTCCTGGCACTGTTGGCTTTGTGTGGAGCCTGGCCTTTCTGCAGCGACTGGACGTCACCTACAGATTGAGGTTCTGGAGTCAGCCCGAGACCTTGCCGTCAGATCCCCAGCCTGGCAGTCCATTTTGTCTGCCAGAGATTACAGGCCATTGGACCGGCTTTCAGGAGACCAGAGTCCCTGTCCTGTCCACCGTTAACTCCTGGAGCTCCTGCTCCACCTGCTGACTGAGCTCACCCCACCCCAGAGCACCGGGTGGGCACGGGGCTGAGAGGCCTCCACCCAGGCCCACACACATGCTCACACCCGCCTCTTGCTTGTGATCCCTGACCTCCTTGCGCCTCCTGGGACGCTCTGCACCCTTTTCTTCATTTCCTCCTGGTGCCCTGAGTCATGCTGCTTTCTGGAATCTTTCTAGAGTCTGTCCCCACTGAGGGGAAGCTGAGTCACTGGCCGTGGAAGGGACAGCACTCCCGGGGCAGAGCAGGCAGGAAACACTCCAGCACTGGGCCAGGGGCTGGGGTCAGCAGAAGGAACGCTTTCCTTTAAAAAAAACAAGTCAAACTGGACTTTATTTTATTCTGCAATAGTTAAGAATAGAGGATACTACCCAGCTTTAGCAAATCTTAACATTGTGCCTTTTTTCCCCCTTCATCCTTTAAAAAGAAAAGAAAGAAAGAAAAATTTGTCTTTGTGAAGCTTCCCCGCCGCCCTTCACCCCAGTCTTGCAAACTGGGGACACACATTGTGGAGAAGGGGAAAGGGTGTTGGAACCAGCGGGCCAGCTCTCACTTCTCGTCCTCATGGAATTTAAGTGTTTCCCAACATCAGCCCCAGCTCCCTCTCCAGCCTTTCCTTCCTTGTTGGCACCTGCCCCACTCCGCCCTGGTTTCCCTCCTAGCTCCCCATAGTGCTCTGCATTTCCCCTGTGCTCTTGTCTCTGCCGGGAATGCTTCTGTCCTCTCCTCCACTCACCCGACTCCTGTCTACTCCTCAAGACCTGCCTCAAATGACGCCTCCTCTGCCAAGATCTCTTTGATGGCCCTGCCAGAAATGGTGTCTCCATTTTCTCAACCCTCCTTATAGATTCTTAGTACCTCTTTTTTTTTTTTTTTTTTAAGATTTATTTATTTATTTAATCCCCCCGCCTCCCCTGGTTGTCTGTTCTTGGTGTCTATTTGCTGCTCTTGTTTCTTTGTCCGCTTCTGTCGTCGTCAGCGGCACGGGAAGTGTGGGCGGCGCCATTCCTGGGCAGGCTGCTCTTTCTTTTCACGCTGGGCGGCTCTCCTCACGGGCGCACTCCTTGCGCGTGGGGCTCCCCCACGCAGGGGACACCCTTGCGTGGCAGGGAACTCCTTGCGCGCATCAGCGCTGCGCATGGGCCAGCTCCACACGGGTCAAGGAGGCCCGGGGTTTGAACCGCAGACCTCCCATGTGGTAGACGGACGCCCTAACCACTGGGCCAAAGTCCGTTTCCCTCTTAGTACCTCTTGTGAGGACAGTCCGCCATCTGCCTGGGTATATTTGTTCCACGTGCAGCCTCCCCTCCCACCAGACAGTAAACTCCTGGAGGGCGACAGGGCCTGGTGCGACAGGGCCTGGTGCTGATCGTGGAATGTCTGTCCCCTCCCAGGGAGTGGAGCGGTGCGTGGTGAATGTTTGATGAGTGAATATTTGCTTCCTGCTTTGGAACAGAAGCTGCGCATGGTGGGCACCCAGCGAAGAGTTGCCGAGTGAGTGAATGAACGAATACGTGTCGTGCCCTGGCCCTGGGGCAGTCCTGTCTCTCTGCCAGTGAGAATCAGCGGGCAGTTGGAGCCTCCTGGGCTTGCCCTCTGGCTGATTCCAGGAATGAGGTGGTGGTTTCAAGGCTGGGGGCCGGTTCCACTGAGCGGTCCCACGAGCCGCAAGCCACGCTCCTCGTCCCCTCTGCAGCCAGCCTCCTCGGCTCCCCACGGCGAGGCCAGCGGCCTCCTCCAGCCACAGGGGCTCCCGGTTTGCGTGAATCCTAGTGTGTTGGGGTTTTTTTTTTCCTTCCAGGGCTTGACTTTAAATAGTCTTTAAAATGATTGCTCAACTTGAAAACCCCTCCAGGCGGGTGTCTGGGGTGGTTTGGATCCCTGCTGAGCATTTCATTCCTTTCCCCAAATTGCTCATTATTTCATTTGCATACATTTTAGTGGCAAGTTATTGCCCCAGGGCCAGGAAGCTCAAACAGACCTGGTAATGGGGCAGCAGAGGCGGGTAGCAGGGCTTAGTCCTGTTGAAACCCGTGCTTCTGCCCTGTCCTCCTCCCCGGGTCCCGGAAGGAAGACAAGACCCTGCTCCCAGGGCGTCCGCGCGCCTCGGCGGCGACGTGCCAGGTGCTGCCTCCCGCTGACCTCGGCCCATGTCCCCGCTCGGCGCGCCAGAGGCCAGACGGACCCTTGTTCCACCTGGGTCTGGCGCCCCCCTCCCTGCCCGTCAATCCGTCCGCACCTCCTTATTGAGCGGGCGCCCAGGGCACTGACAGCTGTGGGCCCGGGGCTGCGGGTGGGGCAGGGATGGGGCGGACAAAGAAGCACAAGGCACAAGGAGATAAGACCCCCGCGCCAGGGGCGGGCAGACAAGGCAGCTGTGTCAGGTACCAGGTGAGGGGGGCGGGCAGTGTGAGGGCGTCGGTCCCGAGGGTGAGCGGGGCTGAGGACGGGCCGTGCAGGGCGGTGTGGACTCCCGCGGCGGAGCTGGGGCCGCCCGGTCGCTGGCTCCCTCCGGGCTTCTGGGCAGGCCTGGCGTGGTGGGCAGGGGGTGGCTGGCAGATTCCAGCAGTGAGCAGAGGCATCCGGGGCTCCAAGGCCCTTGGTTTACCCCACGTGCTGCTCAAATAGTATCTTTTTTCCTTTGTGACATTGGGGAGGAGAAGGTGGGGCAGGTCTGTGGACACTATGGTTTAGTCAAAGAGGTCTTCCCAGGAGTGAAGGAGCAGGTGCAGATGGGATGCCATTTTCAGTGGGAGGTGAGACAGCACAGTGGACTGGGATGAGACTGTGGGGAGCCTGGAAGGCCAAATGAGGAATCTAGATGGTTCCTTTAGGCTCTGTGGAATCAGGGTAGGTCTTGATCCGATAGGGCATCTGATGAGAGAGATGCTTTAGACCCATTGGTGGGAGGGGGTTGTGGAGCCCAGGCCGGATGCCATAGCTGTGGGCAGACCCAGCGCCTGCCACCCGCCTTTGTCAGCTTCCTGCAGGGATGGGGCATGGAGGGAAACTGTTCTCTTCAACCCTGGCAGTGGGGTCTCAGGTGAGGCTGTTGAAAGGGCAGTGTTTGCCTTCTCCTGGCAAGGTCCCAGACGGGCCGCTGGCTGGGACCTGCAGGCTTCAGTTCAAGTGCACGGGTCCATGCTCCCCCACCCGCGCCAGAGTTTTCCAGTGATTCCCTCACTAGCTCCAGAAACTCAGTTCATCTGATGTTGTCAGTGTTTAGCAAGAACTTCCCATGAGTGTGGCTGGCTTCTCTGTGCAGTGAGAGGATGAGGAATGTGGCCCCTGCTCAAGGACGAGCCATAACCCCCTCTATGGCATTTACATTGAACAATGCTAGCTCATGACCCACAGTGAAAATACACTTACCATATGCATCATGACCCAGTGCCCACCTACCTGTACCTGTATCGATGTATCTACTTATCTGTCTAACCAAAATAAAAGTTGTGGACCCTTACTACACGTGGTCTACTCTGATATTTCCCATTCTATTTTTTTTAATGTTCTCTGTGATCCACTGACCCAACCTCATGGCCTGCTAATGAGTAGTTGCCAGTGCTTTGAGAAACCCTGGGCATACTGGAGAGCTGGTGCTAACGTACCCCAGTTAGCAGGTAGGTCAGGAGAGTGGGGCACAGATCCAGATGCTCCGCTGGGCAGCATGGGCTCTGTGTGCTCTGAGTCACCAGGAAAGGGGAAGGTCATCGTCATGGGCCTTGGTGAAAGTGCCAGAGCTCTGGAGTGAAAAGAACATCACAACCAGTTGAATATCTGCACATCCACTCTGGCCGTGTGGCAGAATGGATACCCTCTTCTGCAATCAAAGTACAGGATGAAATGTTCTAAAAATAAACCAAAAAGAAAACTTAAAAAAATTTTTTTTTCCCCACAAAGCACTATTGGGCTGGCAAGACAGTTAAAGAAATTATTAAGGCCCCAAAAGTGAAAGCAGAATTGAGGGAGGCGAGCAAGAACCCAAGCAGGTATTTGTCCAACTCTTGAGACCTCGAGCCTCTTTTTGGTGACTGTGTGGAACTCAGGGACCAGAGATAAAGCCAGGGCCCCCAAGGTTGGAAATCTAATGGGAAACCCCAAAGATGTAAGGGTACATGAGAAACTAACCTGCCGGGCAGAAGTTTGGGAAGGGAAGGAAGGAAAAAGATACCGGGTTTAAAGCCTAAATCCACAACTCCTCTGAAGGTCAAGAATGATGGTGTTCTCACTAGGACGGTGACAGTGGAGATAGAGAGAAATAGATGGAGTAGAGAGAGATTTGGGAATTAAAAAGAAACAGGGCTTGGTGATGGGTGAGATAATGGGGTTAAGGGAGCAGGAGGTGACAAAGATGACTCCTTGATTTCCAGCATGAACTTCTGGGTAGATGAAAGCATCATTTTCTGGAAGACAACTGAATTTGGGAGGGAGTATCATGACTTTGTTTGATCTTGGACCATGTTAAGTTTGAAGTGCCTTTGAGAGATCCAAGATATGGCATAGGCAATTGGATATGTGTGCCAGAAGCTCCAAGATTTCTAGACCAAAGATATGAATTTGGGAGTCATTTCTCCCTAAGAAGATAGCAATTAAGCTGGGTGAGATTACCAAGGAAGATAGTAGAGTAAGAGGAGAAGAGGCCCACCTTCTGGAGAAAATCCAGCTTCCATTAAGGGGGTAGAAGGGCAAGCATGTAAGGGAGACAGGGACATAGGAGAAAAACCAGAAGAGTGTGCAGCTATGATAATCAAAGGCAGTGAGTATTGCAAGGAGAGATGTACAGAGCACTGTCAAAATTGCTGAGAGCTCTCTAATAAGGGAGCTGGAGAGCAGTTATTGGATTTGCAACAGAGAGTGCGTGGGTGGCTGTAGCATGGGTGTTCTAGTGGAATAATGGACAAAGAAGGCAGAGTGAAGTAGACTGAAGAGTGAGGGGAAGGTGAGGCCATAGAGAAGCTTAGCTGGGAAGGTGAGGAGAGAGGGTACCTGGAGAGAGGTGCAGGGTGGAGGGAGGGCTTTAAAGAGGGAGGCAGTTCAAGCATGTTAACTGCCGGTGGGCTTGGATGAGAGTGAGGAAGATGGCAGGCAAAAGCAGGAGGCTGAGAATATGAGCGAGAGAAGGGGTAGGAGACTGTGTATATTTCCTGAGGAGCAGGAGGGGGTGGGTTGCAAATCACAGCTCATGGGGACAGTCCCTAACGGGGGTGGTGTTGAAGTTGGGGCGCAGGAGGTTGCAGGAGTTCTATCTCATGGCTTCCACTTCCTCTGAGAATAGGAGGGGAGGTCATGAACGGAGTGTGTGGAGACTGAGGAGGGGGAGGGCAGGGGCTGCAGGTCTGAAGAGGGCAGGGGAGGTTTGAACTGGGGAGTGGACGAGAAGGGCCAGTCTTAAGGACCAATTCATTCATTCAACAAATATTATAGCATACCTACTATGTGCCAGGCACTGTTCTAGGCCCTGAGGGATATATAAGTAAACGAAAAGAGACAAGCAAGTGCCTGCCTTCATGGAGCTTACATTCTGTATGGGAGGAAACATAGTACACAAAATCATTTTGTAAAGTATGTGTATGCCTTAAGATGCTATAATAACCAAAATCAGTGTGAAATGTATGTGTGTGCTGTAAGAAGGCATAACAACCAAAGTCAGTCTGTAACGTGTGTATATGTTACAAGGTGACATGTGCTATGGAAGAAAATAAAGCAGAATAGAGGGGCATGGGAGGGCTGGGTGGTGGGGTTGTAATTTTAAATCGGGTGGTTAGGGCAGGACTCTCCAAGGAGCCACAGCTGAGCTAAGACTTGATGGTGATGAGGGAGTGAAGAGTGGCTGTCAGGGACACTAGTAGTCATGGGTGGATGGAAGTGTCCCTCTTCCCAGTGGGGTGACTTTGTCCAGAAGGCCTAGCTGTTTAGACGGGCAGAGGAGAGAGGAGTGCAAGGGGATGAAGGGGCCACAGACCTGAGGGCCCAGGGCCTTGACTTGTTTGTTCAAGTGGATGCCGATGTGACCCAAGATGGTGGAAAGGAACGAGGCGCTGCCAGAGGTGGGATGGTGTGAGTGCCACGCCAGGGAAGAATCCCCTGAAGCGTTTGGGGGCGTGTTTTCCTCAGCGGGAATGTAAGGGGTGCTCGGGCTCACCTCCACGGTCTCTACAAGCTCTGTCACTCTCCAAGTATCAGGGGTTTTATTTCCGTTGAGCTGTGCCCTGCAGCATGCCCCTTCTCGGTTGTCCTCGCGTCGCTCGTTTTGCTTGTTCTGTTTCTGGTTCGCCGTCAGTCAGCTCTCCCTTCTTCTTGCTCTGTTAGGATGCTGTGCAGAAGAAGGGGAAAGAGGAAAACGGACTTTGGCCCAGTGGTTAGGGCGTCCGTCTACCACATGGGAGGTCCGCGGTTCAAGCCCCGGGCCTCCTTGACCCGTGTGCAGCTGGCCCATGCGCAGTGCTGATGCGCGCAAGGAGTGCCCTGTCACGCAGGGGTGTCCCCCGCGTAGGGGAGCCCCACGCGTAAGGAGTGCACCCATAAGGAGAGCCGCCCAGCGCGAAGGAGGGAGCAGCCTGCCGAGGAATGGCGCCGCCCACACTTCCCGTGCGGCTGAGGACCACAGAAGCGGACAAAGAAACAAGACGCAGCAAAAAGACACAGGAAAAAAAAAAACAGACAACCGGGGGAGGGGAGGGGAATTAAATAAATAAAAATAAATCTTTAAAAAAAAAAAAAAAAAGAAGAAGAAGGGGAAAGAGAATCGGGCGAGGCTGCTTCTGTGGGAAGATAGCGCCAAGCTTAGGATGGGAACGTGGTGGCAGCCATCTTGGCTGCCCAGAGGCAGGCGTTTGTCCTCCTCTTCTGTTCGTGCCTCTGTTGTCGGGGTGGTTTGGGTTCTGCAAAGGAAAGATTGCCTTCACCTGTGGGCACAGACCGTGTCAGGCCACCGTGAGAACGTTCACCCCTTCAGCCTGGAGGTCCCTCAGAGAGGAACCGCCCTCACTTCCTAAGGGGCTGGGGCCTGTAGAAGGCCAAGGACCTCTCTGAGGTGACCACGTTTGTGACATTGCTCTGGTAGCGCGTCCGGTATACCTGGTTCTCTGCTTTTGTCTCTGTCTCCCTGTGATGAACTCATCCAGGGCTGGGGCCACCTCTCAACTCGGTGTCTTCCACATCTAGCAGACCTAGCGTGGATGCCTGAAACTGTGTCAGAAGTGAGCTCTTGCAGGTATGTCAGCTCCTGCTAATAGGTGGTTGCCATTATTGGCCTCATTCCCAGGTAAGGGAGCTCAGAGCGGTAAACAGACATATCCAAAGTCAAGTGCTCTGTGGTGAGAGTGTGGCGGCTGGATTTGAACTCACACATCTGCTGCGGGTTCACCCTCTGTCCTCTGAGTTGTAATAGAACCACCCATGTGCCAAGCTAAGGGTTTTATGAGCTTTACCTCACTTGATAAGGGACTACCTGTAATCACTTTTTTTTTTTTTACCAGGGCTGGGGATTGAACCCGGGACCTCATATGTCGAAAGCCGGAGCTCAACCACTGAGCCACATTGGCTCCCTTGAGTTGGTTGGTGTTTTCATTTGTTTACTTACTGTTAGTTTTTGTTAGGAGGCACCGGGAACTAAACTCGGGACCTCCCATGTGGGAGCCACATCCGCTCCCCCATAACTACTCTTCTTGTACAGATGAGCAGAGGGGAGGCCAGGAGAGGTTACGGGGTCTCACCAAGGTGGAAGGTCGGGGCAGGCCCCAGAGCCTGGCTCTGAACTCCGCAGAGAACAAACGTACGCCGGGATGAACCGATCGGTCCTCGACCCACAGCCAGAATGAATCCCACTCCTGCAGCTTGTTTGCATTTGTCGAGTTAATTCTTTCTCGAGACAGAACCACACACCAGTGTCCCTGTCTCCCTCCCAAGGGCGTCTCGCCCTCGGGCTGTGACATCTGCCCAGGCCCCAGGCAGAGGGAGGGTGGAAGGAGGAGAAGGGGCCGAACTGACCAGGGACGGTGCTAGTGGGGGGACTGCAGTGTCCCCCCCTGGGGCCCCCCGGCTCCCTTGCTTGGGCAGGCCCACGAAATACAAACTTGGGAGGGAAATTTACTGCACAGTCAAGGAAGAATAGCCCACTTTGAGGACGATTAAAGCCACATTACTGTGGAATTGCGGAGCACGCCTGGGGAGTTGGCCAAGTCCAAAGCAGCCAGAAGCACCAGGGCTGAGAAATGTGGGCTGTTGACATGTGGGTTCTCCCCACACCTCCACTTTCACATGGAACGTGTCTGGTTCCCAAACTCCCTCATTTTAGGGTAATAAAAAGCATTTCCAAAAGGGTTACCTGAGGGGAACTATTGTTTTAAAAAAACCTCCCTGCCCGGCATGTGCCTTAAATGGTTCTATTCTGGTTACAGAACAACCAAGTCAGCAGGTGTAGGGAGGAGGACTGGGACCCCCAAGTCATGGCTGGGAGGGGAGGGCAGGTGCCAGGATTCTGAGCTGGAGCCCCTGGGTCCCAGTCCCCACCTGGGAGCTGTAAAATGGGAATAATAATGTATCATTATTAGGTATATACTAATATGAGGCATGTTGCCTGCCTTACCTGTGTCAGTGAGAATACTGGGTGGGTTAAAGCATGTGAAATAAGGCACCCTGTGTCTCCATCTTTTTAATTTTACGGTCTCCTTTAGTGACGTGAAAGTCAAGTTTGCAAAGTGTGGGGGTGTCGAGAAGAGCAAATTTGTTTGTCATTTTCCATCCAAGTCTCGCACGGTGGGGTTTACACTGGAAAGGAAGAGGGATAAGGAGATGGCATTTCTGAAGTCTGTACTAGCTGGGTGGCTTCCCTTACCTGCATGACACACCTTTGGGGGGGGCGGTGGTGCATGCATTTAATAGGGGTGGGGAGACGGGATGCCAGTGGGAAGCAGCTCAGTGAGGTGCAAAGCAAGGACCTAAGTACATGACCTTGGGCGTGTCGGGCGCTGACCTTGGGGCCTGGTGCGCAGAGCCCACTCCAGGCCGGGCACGCCATTACCATCACCATTGTGTGTTGAACTGTGTCCCCCTCAAAAGACACGGTGGAGTCCTAACCCCTAGCCCTGTGAATGCAGCATTATTTGGTAATAGGACTTTGCAGGTGCAATTAGTCAAGGCAAGGCGAGCCCCTATTGGACTAGGCAGGGCCTCGTAAGAAGGACCTGAGAAGGCAGGGATTGGAGAGGTGCGTCTCCAAGCCAGGGACGCCAAGGGTGGCGGGCAACCAGCAGAAGCAGGAGCGTGACCTTGCCGACACCTGGAGTTCAAACTCCAGGACTGCCCCAGAACTGCAGTTGTTTTACGCCGCCAAGTTTGTGATGATTCGCTAGGCAGCCACGTGGGTGGAAGGGCCAGTGGTAGGTGGCTCAGCTTTTGAGCGCTGCCCTCAACTCCCACCTCCCGTGCCCTGGTCCTCACCATTTCCTTCGGACCACAGCTTGGCACTTGTCCTCCATCTTCCTGTTCTTGGAGCTCCCAAGAGCCCTTGGCTGCTTTTGAGCGCATGGTCGTTCCCAGCACAGGCGACCTGCCGGCTCTGGGGGCGTGGCCTTAAGGGGGGGCACACCCTTTCTAGCAGACACCTTGGGGCGCAGTTCTGAAGCAGCAAAGGAGAGCTTGGTCCTGTCCTGCCTCCCGAGCTCTGCTGGTCAGCTGGGCTGGAGGACCCACGGGGAAACCCCAGCAGCTGAGCCCTTTGGGTGCTCCGATGGAGAGCAGGGCAGCAGAATAGCTCTGATAGTTACTCTGGTATCACACATCACCCCAGGAGCCGGGGGAGGGGGGGGGTGTTCCAGTCCCTCACCAAGTGGCACTGCGTGACACCAGCCTGTCAGATGCCACTCGAATCGGTTGGTGCATTCCTGTGAAAAATCAGCCTGACCGGAGGCACCTGAAACTCCAGAGGAGTGGCCCCTGCCGTCCCCTGTCTCAGCTGCCCTCTCTCTGCCACTGCACTGACCCAAAGGCCCTTGTGGAAGATGCTCAACCACAGAGCATCTTTTGTCCATGACAAAGAGTTGACAGTAATCCCCAGGCTGTTTTCCCTGGCTGTCGCTGATAATTTAGGACATCACCCCTGAAGGATCATTTGGATGAGTTTCCTGCAAATAAATCCACATGTGCCCCTAGGAAAGTTCTTCTGCCGGTTTCCTTCCCAGCGTGCACGGTCCCTACCCCGGGGACTAAGGCTTATTTATAGACCGGGAGATTCCGTGGGCCACCTCTTCCACTGTCTCCTGTAAGAAAGCTAATGAGGCCGGCCCCAGCCTCAAACCTGCAAGGGTCTCCCAGCCCAGCCTCTAAGGCTCTAGGAGTTGGGCGGGCCTTTATGAATCTGGTGTGACCCCCTCTCCAGAGCTGGCATCCCCCAGCCCTGTGTCTCTCCACTTGACTGCCTCTCCCATTCTTGGTCAACTCTCTTTGTTAGTTAGAATTCCTCATGTTGGTTAGAGTACGCTGGCCTCTGCCATCCCCTGTACTCTCTCTGTTCTCTGGTAGGCCACCTTCGTTCCACGGTATACGGCGATAGGAGTTTTAATTAAAGCCTTTCATTGTAATCTCTGAAACACCTTATTAGCACCCAAATAAATCACACCTACGGACTGGATTAAAATAACTGGATCCCACACTGGGAATCTGCTGCGTGCAGAGTTTAATCGTTTCCACCACAAAGCATGTACTGATGAAGATGACTCTTTCTGGCTCAGGATTTTGGGTCACTCTGATCAGACTGGCCTCCCTCTCCCTTGTTTTTCCTTAAACCACAGTGTGACTGCGTGTGAGCTTCTCGGCATCTGAAATTGGGGCACTCCAGGGAGGCGGCGGGGCATCTTGGGAGCCTGGGTTGGGCAGAGGAGCTGGCCGTCTGCTCAGCATTGGCGCCACCAGCCGGGAAAATGCTTTTGGGTTCTCCAGCAGAGGGTCTTTCCCCTCCACTCCCCTCCACGTGGTCTCCGGCGTGGGATTTCTGTTCTCGCTTAGCAGATGGAGAAGGGGAAGCGATTAGGCAGGGACAGGCTGGCACTGAAGAATCAGACAAGCCTTTGAGTTCAGGGAAGCCCCAGTAGGCCGCCTCCATCCTGGTGCTATTAAATCAAGGAACCCTTTTAACCTCTTCTGAGACTTGCGGTGCTGAGAAAATTAGAGCTGCCTTTGCTAAAAACTGTCTTGTAAAAAATCCCACATCTTAGGCAAAGCACAAGTTTGATGGGGATCTGGAAGGCGTTGAAGACAAATGCAGTATCTGGGCAGGCTTCTATTTAAAAAAAAATCATTCCTTGGAATTCCCACTTAACCAAGTGTCCCGTACTTTCCTTGGCTGAATCTGGCGCCCCTCGTTGGAGAGTGAATCAGGAAAATGTGAAGGGGTGCTGGTGTTGGCCTCCCAAGTGGCTCACCAGGACCCCCAGTTTCAGCAAGACCCCAGCCACAGTGTGCCATGTCAGATCCTGGGAACGGTTTAGGCTGGAACCTTGGTTTCTAGAGCTTACAACCCAGGTCAGACCGCGCTGGGGGCCTAAAAGTGTTCTGGCGTCCGAAGCAACGTGGTTGAACCAGAGCCGAATCAGCTAAACGGTCAAGCAGAGCGGTGAGTGCAGGCAGAGAGGAAGGGCTTGGGAACGGCGTGTTTTCTTGCCTGGTGTCGGGAAACAGCTCGACTGCAAGTCGTTAAGCCAGCCTCGCCCGCCGCCGCTGGAGTCCGGCCTTGGATCTCTCGCCTGGCATGTGCCAGACTCCATGATGGGACCTATTACAGATGGGGAATGACTCCAGGGAGCCGGGAGCCAGGCCTGGCCTGCTGGGCTGGCAAATCAGTCCTCATCTGTCTGTTTAATAAAGCACGCGGAGTGTGTGTGCCACCTCTGGGGGAAAGAGATTGGAAGGGAGTCTCTTTGCAGCTGAAGGGGCATCTGGGAAGGGCGGACCGATGAGTCACAAGGCAGAAGCGAATGCGTGGTGACAAAAGCTGCTGGGGTAGCTTTGCTCAAACACCCCCCTTGGACTCTGACGGTTTTCTGCATTGGGGACTGAACCCCTGCAGCCGTGGGGCTTCATCAGGCTTCTGTCTGCCCCAGGCCATCTAGCCTTGCTGGAGGAGCTCATGGAAAGAGCACTAAATTAGGGGTCCCCACTCACTAGTTCCAAGGCCTTGGAAACGTCTCTGCCTCTTGGGGCCTCGTTGTTCTCATTTCTTCGACAAAGAGAGGGATTTCTTCTATGCGGGGAAGGTAAGGCCGCACCAACCCCCTGGCCTTCTGATTTTGCCTTCCGCTGGTAACTTTCCCTTCCTCTCTTTAGCTGGTGGGTCCTGGATGTGGATGGAGGGGGAGCGGGGGGTGTTCCTGCAGGGCCCTAGCAAGGCCTCCAGTGTCTCGAGAGTTTGCACGCAGGAAGCTTCCAGAATAGGGGAGTGACAAGATGAGGGAAGTGTTTGGGGTGGAGGGATGCTGGGAGGTGGAGCCGGGAATGCCTTCCAGTGGGCCGGGGCTGAAGTCCCTGGGGGAGGCGGGCCGGGACCCACCCTCTGCTTGGCTGCCTGGGGTGGGGCTCTGGGAGGAACTGAAGAGCTACAGACAAAGAGTTGATGACTGCTGGGGCCTCACGGAGCCTCCTCGGCATTTCCTCCTCGAGATGGGCCTGCCGGCCAGGAGAAGAGGAGGAGGTTTTTGCAGCTGAAGCCCTGGGTTTTTCTTCGCAGAGAGAAGGCTTGGGAGACGTTAGCAGGGGATCGTTTCAGAGCCTTAGGGGGAGACGCGGCAGCCAAAAAAGGGCAGGGGAAAGAAAAGGCTCAGATGTTTACAGAGAAAAAAAGTCAGTGCAAAGAATGATGGGCGATGGCAAGCCGATTCGGGGGGCTGGCCTGGCCGTCGGCTGGGGCACAGGCTGTCCTTTCTGGAAAGCACAGCCTCTGTCGTTCTCTGTGCCCTCCATCCTGCCGGCGGGTCTCACCCCAGCCCACGAAATGCCCTTCAGGCTGCTCGCAGGCTGGTGGGGCCTCCATCCCCCTGCCCAGTAGCTCCCACGTCTGCTTGAAGATGGAGACAGGACTCACCAGACCTCAGATTGAGCCTCCCCACCCCCATCCCTTCTCCAGAAGCCTGGGGTGAAGGGGGGGTCTGGCCGGGGAGGGGGCCGCGCTCCCCACAGCTCTTTTGTCCGCCTCCTTGACAAAGAGACCTGAGCCTCCAGGTGTGAAGAACTTGTTACTGTAGTGTTTGCTCAGCCCTCTTAGGGGCCTGGAGGACTGTTGACAGAGGGCTGCTTTGTGTTCAGATTTGGCTAAAGCGCCATAAGCCCTGGACAAACACAGGCCACTTATCTCCAGGGACTTTATCAGAGACATCTAAAGCCTGCCTTTGGCGAGCAGAGGGACCCCGGCTTCCCTGACTGACACCCGCACTGGGGTTTTGAAAGCATTTCCCAGGTCTTCATTTTCCCTGCCACCTTGATCCACCCCTCACCGTTTTTTTTTGTTTCTGATAGCGGAGATACAGCCCAGGTCGGCGGGGTCAGAGGTTTTGTTTTCAAGTAGGAGCTTTTCAGAAAACCTTGTGGCGCTCGGTCTTCTGTCTGCCAACAGGGGGCGCCATGAAGGAGACACTTAAGCAAGTGGGCCCCCGCCTTAGCCACTTGGCTTCAGGGGCTCCGGGGCTGAATAGGGACGTTGCTGTTGGTAACTGCCCCCCCTTACAGGGAAGGATGATTTTAATTCCCTCTGCCCTCTGGAGAGTCTCCTTGCCACATGCCTTCTCTCTGGGAAGCCGGAGTGGCCACCAGTCCTCTTGGCTACTCCGGGCCATGGGATCGTCATATGCCATCCCTGATCTCCCCCACTGGCCGGGGCTTGCCTTTCTGCTCTTCCCATGGCCCTGTCCCAGCATCATTGCCTTCTCCTGGATCGCACCCGTCCTGAACTCCGGCACTGTCCCTGCAGCTTCCCTGTTGGCCCGTGTCTGCCCCCTGAGTTCTGGTATCATGCAGTCCTCTAACTTCTAGGGCCAGGAAAGAGATCACGTCCTCATTTTTCAGATTCAGACTGGGATGATGCCGCGTGGGTTTTCCAGAGGATGAGAGCCCAGGATTCTCAACCCAGCTGCAGCTTCCTTCCTCTCTCCTTTGCTGCCTGGTGATGTTGTAGCCACTGTGAGTCCCCACTGTCAGCGCCTCGACCCCGTCTTTAGGCACCTTTTTTTCTCCTTGACGTCGTCTAGACCGGTGGTTCTCACTGTGGGGTCCTCGTGTGGGAAACATTAGTATCACCTGGGAGCTTGTTAGAAATGCAGATTCCCAGGCCCCACCACCGACACCCTGAAGCAGAATCTCTGGGTGGGGGGAGGCTCAGCAATCTGTTTTGGTTTACAGTTCTGGGGGCTGGGAGTCCAAAACCATGGTGTCGGCAGGGCTGCATTCTCGCTGAAGTCTGCGGGATCCCACGCCTCTCTCCTGGCTCTGGTGGTGGCCGCAGTCCGTGGCTCTGTCTCTGCTGCTGCGGTCACAGGGCTGTCTGCGCTCTCTCCGTGTCTGTGTGTCCTTTCCCGTCCTGCTGGATTAAGGGGCCACCCTTCCTGCCCCGGCTGACCTCTTTTGGATTTGCCTAATCCCATTTGTGGTGACCCTGTTACCAAAGAAGGTCACAATTCTGAGGTCCTGGCAATTGGGACTCCAATCCGTCTTTTGGGGGTATGCAATTCAACCTGTAACAGGGATTCCCCCCCCCCCAAAAAAAAAATCATAGCAGTCTTTGTTTTAATATCCCACTGGGGAGCCTGTGCATCTGAAGTTGAGAACCATCGCCTGTTGGGGCCTGGAGACAGGGACCAGTGGCTCCCTGAATTGAAAACCACAGCTTGGGGGGGAGGGCTAATTTCCCAAGGGAGTGAAATGCAGCTGTATCAGCAGCTGTATCAGCAGCCGTGTTTCCCCATCCAGAGCCGGCACGTCCGAGGGGCTCCGGGGTTGACGGAGTAACCAGCAAGCGGGCACGCAGGAGCCCCCCCTCCCTTCCACCATCGGGGAAGTCCTGGGTGGCCCTCTCCCACGTCTCAAGGTACCCCATCTTCCGGTGTTCCCACCCTGCCGGGGCTCAGCCTGGACCAACTGCCCAGTCCCGTTGTCCAGTCCTCCTGAGCAGGCCGACGTGATGCTTTTTCGCAGTATTTTTTATTCAAGTGGAAAGAAGGCATCCCTGCAAGTGCCTGCGGACCCTAGAGTCTGACCGAGCTGAGCGCTTCCTTGGGAAGCTCCTCAAGCTGGGGGGCGGAGGTCTGTTGGCCGCGTTCTCCCTGGCTGGTCCCCGCTGCCCTGGCGTCTGGCCTGCTGATGCCTCTGTGACAACTCGGGGGCTCAAGGTGGCTCTTGGAGCGAGGCATCACCACTACCCAGACTTTCGCCATGCTCAGGTATCTCCAGAGACTCCGCCAAGGCCGGGCTCACCGGTGTTATAGCCCCATTGCCTCAAGCAGGGCCTGCGCCAGAGTGGTTGCTCAGTAAATATTTCTCGAATAAATAACGAAGTCCGCGAGCTGCCAGATCGGCCAATAAGGAAGAGAAGCCGACGGTCTGGGCTTTCAGTTTGATCGGTCGATCGACATTTACGGTCATTTCTCTGTATGTGCAGCTCACCTGTACACAGAAGGAGCCCAGAAAGGCTTCGGCCGGTCCTGGCTCTGCTCCTCTCAGGGAAGGAGGCCTTTGGAAAGGCCAACTCGGAGTGATCAGAACTGATCAGCCAGCTCTGCCGTTCCAGGTGCTCACAGGAGCCCGGGTGGGAGCGTGACTGCTCATCCTGCCATTTCAGGGAAAGCTTAAAACCCGGCCCAGGAAGGCAAGCCCTGGAGGTGGAGCACTTGAAGTTCAGAAGCAAGAGGCAGACGCTTTCTGGATGAGTAGTACACCAAATAGAGTAGCAAAGTAGCAAGAGGAGGAAACACGACGACCTCAAACGCTTAAAAATCACTACCAAATATTTGTATTACGCCAAACCGATTGTTTAAGGAGATGTTGCTTTTCACCATAAACTCTTCCCCGTGCCTTCACGGCTCTTTCTCCGGAGACTGGGCTGTATTCCAACCGATTTCTTTGCAGTTTTGCTCCAGTTCCATCAGCCACGTTGGTCTCAGTGACAGGGGCAACCCCGGGAGCTGGTCAGAAATGCCGACTCTCAGGCCCTTCCCAGCCCTCCCAAATCAGCACCTGCATTTCAACGAGAGCCACATGCTCGTCGCCACTGAGAAGCACTGGCCAGAATACCCTGCTCTAATTCTCCTCCCGGGCCTTGCCCCCCGAAGGTGCCAGCAAGACTGCCAGCACGGAAGCCCTCGCCACGGTTGGAAATCCCAGATCCGTTGTGGCAGCGCTTGGTCCCCGCCTTCCTCTCCTCTGAGCCTGGACGCACCATGAGGGCAGGGACTCTGCCTGCTTTATCGCCGTGCCCCGCGCACCCCACCAGCGCCAGGCCCCTCGGAAAGGCTCTGCTCAAGCATTGGTCAAAGGAGCGAGGCATCGTCACTCTTCGGGGGCAGCATTCTAAGCTGCACTCCTAAGGGGTGGCTGCAGACATTGCATGTAGAGAACAGGATTTTAGGGCAGCGGCAAGGGCTATAAAAATGCCCACACCGGGGGTGGTGGTGTCACGAGCTCTCTAAGCCAGAGCTTCGCAACCTCAGCCCGGTCCACCTCGGGGCAGGAAGCCTGCTGTGCGGGGCTGTCCAGTGCATGGTGGGATGTTTCGCAGCATCCCTGGCCTTTACCCACTAGAGGCCAGGAGCACTGCCTGCCCCGCACCCCCCAAGTCGTGAACCAAAAATGTCTGTAGACGTGGCCAAATGTCTGCTGGAGGGGTGGGGCAAAACTGCCCCCACTCCAATCCCTGCTTCAGTCCCTCCCTGGGGGAGTTGGGAGAGCATTTTGTCCTTGCAGGCCTCGCCCTGCAGCTGCAGATGTAACTAGCAGAGGAACTGGCGAGGGAAGCAGCAACCCCCGCTCCCCTGCCAGTGGCTATCGTGCCCCGGCTACCCCTGCGGCCTGGACACATGGAAATGCGTGGTTCATCAGGACAGATCCAAGGGCCCTGCTTGCCAGGGGCGCGGGCGCTCCGGGCCTGGGGCCGTGGTTTCTTTCATGCAGAGTCCTCCACCTGCTGCTGATGTGCTCGTGGACCAGAAATTTTGGACAGTGCAGCTGCAGACACCTGAGCCCCCAGTTCCTTGTTATGCTGCAGAAACAACACGGGACATCCTCCTTCAAAGGCTCTCCCTGGAAGGAGAGAAGAGCATTGGGTGGGATCGTGGGCTCTGGGACGGCAGAGGAGGGGCCCTGGGGCTGAGGCCAGAGCCTCTGAGAGGCCGGTGGCCAAGGGGTCTTCGTGTTCCACTGAGAAAGCCCCCAAGCCACGTGCAGTCGGGGGAGCCAGGGCCGGAGCCGGAGAGACAAGGCCTGGGATACAGCTGAGCAGCATCCGCGCCGTGCTTCGTGGGCCTAGGAGGGCTGCTGGGCATGGAGGTGGTTCATCGGGGTCTTTGGGGGAGGCCGTCACCTGTGTTTGATAAACTCTTCAAACCACTGGAAACAGATTTGGTCCCTACTATGTGCAAAGCCCTCCTCAGAGTCCAGGGAGTGGCCCAGGACATCTGAGGTGTGGGTTCTTTTCCTTAAAGCTCTCAGTCTCCTGGAGTGACAGAAGAGAAGTAGATGAACAGTTAAGGCATCAAGGCAAGTTTAAAGTAGTTCGAAGCAACAATATGAAAGAAATGTCACAGATGTCATAAAGCCTCATCTTGTCAGGGTGGCCCAGGCAGTCCGTCTGTCCTCCCGTCCTATCCTCCCATCCTGCCTCGTCACGTCCCCTCCCCTTCCATTTATCTATCTATGTATGTATCTATCTATCCTCCCATCATCCATTCATCCATCCATCATCCATCATCTAATCTATTTACCCACCCACCTGCCCATCCATCCACCCACCCACCCACCCATCCATCATCTATTTAATCTACCTACCCACCCACCTGCCATCCATCCTTCCATCCATCCATCCATCCATCCATCTTCTCTATCTACCCACCTGCCCATCCATCCATCCATCCATCTATCTTCTCTTCATTCACTTTTGCTCTCCCTCTCTCTCTCTCATTTGTACAACAAACATTTATCCTGGGTCCCCAGGATATAAGGGCAAACAGTCTCTGTTCTCCAGGAGCATTTGTCTCATGTTGAGTTTGCTGACATACATGCACATCCACCTGCTCTTGCTGTTAGACGAGGCGCCCCTGGACAGTCGAGAATGCACTGTCCACCCCCGTGTTCCCCTTGTCATGTGGCACAGTGCCTGGCCCTTAGCTCGAGTGCTGCAGACTGTGTGGAAATGAACTGATCCAGGGGTGGCGAGGGGCCAGGCACTTCCAGCTTGGTGGAAAGGACCAGGAAAGCTAAGGAATGTCGGGAGCTAAGAAGTGGTGCCAGGCCTGCGTAAAGCAGGACCGGGGGACTTTTTGATGGGAGAGGAGAAGAGGACCCCATCTCTCGTGCCCCTCTTGCTGTTCAGTTCCCATCGGGGAGTTGGGGTGGGGCTTCTCCTAGCTCCCTGCCCCCAGTTATGGAGCCACAAGTGACACATCCTAGGGGATTCCCGCATGATCGCTGAAGGCGGGGATGGAGCTAGAATCCTAGACCAGACCAGCTCTCCCTGGGGAGCTGGGATCCGGACCCAGAGAAGGCACCCAGGCCCAGGCTTTGTGCTCCCTTCCTGGGGCCCCCTTGGCCACTCTGGCCGTCCCAGGCAACGCCCGCCGAGGAAGATTAGCGACCTGACCTTTGTGTTCTCACAGAGCTGCCCTTTCCTTCCCTGCTTGAAACCTGATAATGAAACCAATACCCAATATTTTTATCTCCAGGAGAAGCAGGAGATAAACAGGAAGGCATGAGGGATTAAGGTGTCTTTTCGGGGAAGGGGCTGGGGACGAGTGGGGCGTTGGGTGACACCTCTGTGTGGAGCCAAGGGATCCAGATGTGAGCTGCTGAGCCCGATGCATTTTTCCGTTTGTGTAGGGCAAATAAAACAAAGGGAAAAGAAAACAAGCGGTAAAATATCTTGCAAAACCCGAGAACGCCGGCAGTTGCCACTTGATGTCCCCGACAGGTCTGCGAGGGAGGGGCGGAGGGGAGCCCTGCCTTTTGATGTGTGGCCTCGGCGTTTTCTTTTGTGTGACCAATTGTCTGGGAAGAGCCCTCTGTTGATGTAGGGTGCATGTGGGAGACAGCTCCCAGGCCGAGCATCTCCTTGAGGTGGGAAGGGGGGCTGAGCTCCCAGGAGGGGCTCAGAGCCCAGGGACCCGCTTGGGGGAGCACAGGATGGTTGGAACTGCTTTTACAGAGGAGGAGGCAGCGTTCGCTTCTGCACCCGAGAAGGACCTGAGCTGCTGCACTGGCACCGCCCCCTGTACAAGGCCCGAGCAAGTCAGATCTGATGGATCTGATGGATCCTCCCAGGTCCTTGCCCCCAGTAGATGTGCCAGGCACTCCAGCTTCTGTGCTTCTCCGAAAGATCGAGATTCTGGGCTGTCTTTAGCCCAGCTGTTACTTCCGGTGCTGGGAGTCCTCTCCTCTGGGGCAGTGGACCAGGAACAGGTGACCTGGCTTCCAGGCCTGGCCCCAGCTCTTGGCTCTGTGGCTCTGGGCTGCTTTCCTAACCTCTCTGAGCACCTCCCTTGGCATCACCCTTGTCTGGCCGGGTCGATGCAGCACAGCCCTTTGCACAGAGGGCAGCCTGTACCTCTACCTTCCTTCTTTGCACCTGGTTGACATCAGCTCCAAAGGCTGGAGGTCTTGAGGGACAAGTGGTAAGGCTCTCAGAGTCATTCTCTGTCCTAATTTTTTTTTTTTTTTTTTTTTTTGAGGTACTGGGAGCTGGGGATTGAACCCGGTACTTCATATAGGGGATGCAGGCCCTCAACCACTGAGCCATATTGGCTCCCCTGAGTGGTTTCTTCATTTGTTTGTTTTTATTTTTAGGAGGCGCCCGGGACAGAACCCCGGGACCTCCCATGTGGCAAGCAGGCACTCAACCACTTGAACCACACCTGCTTCCCTCTGTCCTAACTTGACTTTCAGCTGCTTCTGGGCCTCCAGGCATGGGCCAAGTCTTCTCCTGTATCCTCCTGTGCTCTCCCAACACCCGTGTCCAACTCTGCTTGTTAAATGAGTGACTAACAAGCGAGCGATTTGGATGGTGACTCTCGGAAGAGAGAAGCTTCTTTAAAGAAGCTTGTAATGTCAGAGGAAAATTAAAGAGGCAAATGTTTTAAAATCGTGAGGAAAAGTAATATATGTATAAGATGCTGAAAAGATCTGAAGCTCATATGATAAAGTTTTTGGTCCACCATATAGAAGAGTGGTAAACATAATGGAGGGGGACAAAGCCCACCCGATTTAAAAATTGGGCAAAAGGCATGAACAGGCAATGCACAGGAAAAAAAAAACATAGAAAAGTAAACAAAGAGAAATGTCCATCCTCACTGGTAATCAAAGACTTGCAAATTAAAATCACATGTGTTTTCTTTCTTTCTTTCCCTTCCCGAACAACTGGCAAAGATAAAACAGAAAAAGAATGCTGATACCAAATGCATAATGTTATTCTTTTCAAGGGAGTGGTGAAATAGGAGCTCTCACTTCCTGCTGGTGGGAGCGTAAACTAGTACAGACTTTCTTGAGGGCAATTTGGCCATTTGGATCCAAAGTTAAAAATATGTAGATTCAAAATTTAACCCAGCAGTTCCATTGTGAGAACTTTTCCTGCATGACAATAATCAGAGCAGAAGGAAGGTATGTCTGTGCAAAGGTGGGGTACCACTGTGTGTGGAAACAGCCTAACTGGCAAACTCTGGGAAGACCTCCTTTAAAAGGCATCCAGCACCCACACCAAGGAGCCCACTTTGTCCATCTGTCCCTAGGATGGAGTACTAAACAGACTTTAAGAATCATGAAGGATGGTATTTGACATAAAAAAAAAATAGTCATCATTTTGAAAAAGTATGTAACTAGATATATCTCAGTATCTGGGTGGGTGGGTGGGTATGTTATAATTCTCTGTATGGGTTTTGTATTATTTTTTGTACCTGCCTGGTAAGTTTGAAATTATTTCAAAATAAAGAGTTATTTTTAAAAAACCCTGAAGGTACAAGAATGATCCATTTTTGTAAGAACGTTAAATAGTTACAGAGCTGATCAATGAATGGTAAAGCCTGAAAGACCCCAGCAAAGCGTTAGCAGTGTCTGATGGAAGTATGAGTGCGTTTTTTTCCTTTATGCTTTTGTTTCTCAAGTTTATGGCATTAAACGTATATTTCTTTAGGTATTAAATAACATGTGATTTAAAGTGAAATTGTAGCATGAAAGCAGGGCACACCGTGTCGAGTGCGCAGGAGTGGGCCAGATGGAAGGTGGCGTCAGCCTGAGCTGGGCTGGTGACGCCACGTCCCGAGGCGGTCGTGGTGAGGGATGAGGGGTCCAGGGAGCCCGAGGTCCAGGTGCCTGAGCCAGGTGGACGCGGGGTCAGGAAGTGACGCCGAAACCACGACACGGGGGATGAGAAGGGTGCAGCCAGGTAAAGAGGCCGGTCGGGAGAAGGGTGTCCCAGGAGGAAAAGAACGGAAGTGAAAGACACAGAGGGGCAGGCGAGGGGTCCCCTCTACCCCCTGGCGTGCTCCGGTTGCTGAGAAAGTTTGGTTCAGCTGAACCACCGAGGCAGAGGGAGCTGGACAGAGCAAGGTCTGGAAGGGGAAAGAGGAGCAGCGTCTTCATGAGCCCCGAAGGCCAGATTGAAGGACTTAGACTTGACCCTGAGGAACACCAGGGAGCTATTTAAAGATTTAATAGATAGACCTGGGGGAGTGAGAAAGACCCAGGGGAGTGGGATAGACCTGGGCGAGTGAGAGAGACCCAGGGGAGTAAGAAAGACCCAGGGGCGTGAGATAGACCCAGGGGCATGAGATAGACCCAGGGGAGTGAGATAGACCCAGGAGAGTGGGATAGACCCAGGGGAGTGAGTGAGATCCAGGGGAGTGGGATAGACCCAGGGGAGTGGGAGAGACCCAGGGGAGTGAGATAGACCCAGGGGCATAAGAAAGACCCAGGGGAGTGAGATAGACCTGGGAGAGTAAAAGAGATCTGGGAAGATTAAGACAGACCCAGGGGAGTGAGGCACACCTGGGGAGAGCGAGGCACACCTGGAGAGAGTGCTACAGACCCGGTGAAGAGAAGGGGCTGAGCCCTGAGGCATGGCATTATGTACGGGATGGGTAGGGGACACAGGACTGAGAAGGGGCCAGCAGGTAGGGAAGTGGAGGTGTGAGGCCAGAGACCTGAGAGCCCAGGTGCTGGGTGGGCCTCGTGATGGTCCCAGTGGTGGTGGAAAGAAGGCCCCAGAGTCATCAGTAGGTGAGGACAGGATAGTCGAGTGACATGAGCCTCAGAGGAACGGGATGAATTCGAGGGTAGGGGTGAGTGCCTTGGAAGCAGTATTTGGGCACGAAAAGGATGTGAGTTCCACCTCCCCACTAAGGGGGGTGGGTGGGCAGTGTTGGGGTTGGGAGGCTTGAGGTGAAGGTACAGTCTCCATCTGAGAGGGACGCGGGGGTCAATAGCAGCTCAGGCGTTCCTGGCTGTTCAATAAATGCCGCTTGATGGGTGCAAACAGTGGGAGGCCAGTCACGCGCTTCCGGGGCCAGAGGCGGCCGCACTGGGCCCGGGGCGGGTGGGGGGCCTCACGGGACCCGTCCTCGCGGCGCCCCTGACGGCCTCTCCCTCTCTCCCTGCAGCCTGTAACTGCAACCTGCACGCCCGCCGCTGCCGCTTCAACATGGAGCTCTACAAACTCTCGGGGCGCAAGAGTGGTGGCGTCTGCCTCAACTGCCGCCACAACACCGCTGGCCGCCACTGCCACTACTGCAAGGAGGGCTACTACCGCGACATGGGCAAGGCCATCACCCACCGGAAGGCCTGCAAAGGTGGGCGCGGGGCGGGCGGCGGGGCCGGCCTCTGCGCCAGCCAGGGGGCCTGGGGGCACCCCGTCCTCCCGCTCCTGCTCTGCTTCGGTTTCTTCTTTCCAGTTCCCATACAAGTCGACAAGGCCCGAGTCCATTGCACACGCACACACCTGCACACACGTGCACACACGCACGCACACACCCAGCTCCCTGCCCCGTCCGGGTATTTGGAAGTCTAAGCCGAAACAAAGGGGCGATGGAGAAACGGCTCAAAGGAGAAGGTGTGAAACCTGGGAAGGTGCAGGTCTCTCCCGCCCCCCTTCTGCTCTGCACAGGTGTGCCGCATACCAGAGGGGCAGGAGTCATGTTCGCCGGCTTAACGTGGGGACAAAGGACTCCCTTTCACCAAACCCACACGGACGTTCTTAGGATGTGAGCGCCCCCCCCTTCTCCACCCCCCCCCCCCCCAATACACACACAGACATGCACAGCCCTAGAGAGGCCGCCGGCTTCAGGGGGCATGATGGCCGAAGGAACATTTAATCCATCTGCAAATAGCTTTATTGTCTCAGGACAAAAAAAAAATTTTTTTTTTAAAGAAGCCCAGAGACTCCATTTTTGCTCACCGAAGCAAGCACTAATGTTTCAACTTTCCCATTGTTTGTTTTTCTCCCACCAACAAAACTGAAGCAGTGGTCAGATGACTCAGAGGAGCTGATGAAATGCCGGGGAATTTGGTGATGTTGGGGGGTGAGATGTTTGGGGGCGATGTTTCCGTTAGCTTTGCGAAATTCCAGGAACTGGGACTCACTGGTCCAAAACGCTGGACCTCCAGCCAGGGCCTGCCTTGCACATGGCTTCCCTCCGAGGGCTCTGGGGCCAGCACCCAGCATGGGCAGGGGCCTGTGTGGACCCTGCCACAGGAGGGGTCCTGCCCTGGCAGAATTAGGTCCAGGTTGTTGAGCGGCAGTAGCAAAACCCTTCCATTGCCAAGCTCAGGCTGGGCGTTGTCCTAGCCGCTGCTGAGCCTGAGGATGAAGCAAAGGTATCATCTTCTGAAAAAGAAACCCATCAGGTGTTGGGTACTCGTGCACAGGACATGATTTGCGGGGCCCAGTGCCAACGGAAAATGTTCAAAGACTAAGAATTTCAAGATGGCGACCATGGAGCTTAAACCAAGTGCCGGGCCAGCCCTGCTTGTATGGAACGTCCCCAGAAAACAAGTTCCCAGTCTGTCTCCTCCAGAAATTCCTTTGATTCCCAATGTACAGGGATGAGTAGGGTGGCTTCCAAGAGACGAGCCAGCTTTCCTTCTGGCTCTGGACTTGAGGCTACCATTGGTGGTCACCAGGAGAATTTTGAGCATAAAGGCAGCCAGGCATCTCCGTGTGAAAACTCCCCTGAGCCAAGTGAGAATCCCCCAGGAAACTTTGAGCAGAGAGTGAGAAGGTGGACTAGACAAAGGGACGAGGGAAATGTCTGCGGTGGCAGCGAAGCGTGAGCCGGGGCCGTGACGAGGGAGGACGGTTTTCGATTTTTTCAGAGAACGTAATTGGAAGGTCTCCAATTCCTTTGCCTGCGCCGAGAATATTTGTTGTCTCTCTTTTACAGGAGAAACTGAGGCTGGGGTCTTGTAAACAAGTGGCTTGCCCATCGAATTTTTGGAGGGGTTAGCCATGAAATTCTAATCTGCTGAGGGTCACTCAGGCAAGCAGCCCTGTGTCCGTGGCTGAGCTGGTCTGGGCTGCACTGCACTCCAGGTGGGAGGACGCTGGTCATTTCCGGGTGTGCCAGTCTCTGCTGTCGAAGCAGGAACGCCACGTCCCTGGAGAAGCAGCAGTGAGCAGGCCTTGGTCGTCTTGCCCTTTGCCTCCCCACCCTCTCCTCTGCTGCTGGGGCGAGCGGCAAGGGCAGTATGCCACCTCTCACCGTTCCGAGTGAGAGATGACAGGAAGCCGCAGGGTTCCGGAAACCTGGAGTTGTCCTTGGGGGTTCTGCCACTCTGGTTAAATGGTGTGGAAACGCCCAGCTCCCTTTTACTGGTCTCCAAGAGAAACAGATGTGGGCAGAATGGGCGTGGGTCCTGTTTAATGATTTCAAGTGCCACGGCCAGCCCAGGGGGTGGCTCTGCTTGAAGCTTCCCCACCCTGGCCAGCAGCTGCTCCCAGCCTTGGTGGGAAGTCTGGAAGAGGAACCCACTGGCTAAATCCTAAGGAGGATTCTGCTCAAAAGGACACATGCAAATCCTTGCTGAGGAAATGTTCCTGGAAAGGGGGTGGAACCCACTGCACCTCCTGATTGGTGAGAAAAGACCATGTGTCAGTCAGGGTCCTGCCACCCAATTGGTGTGGAAAAGCACTGCTGACCGGCCCTCACACTGATTGGAGGAAAAACATTGCCAGGCGGGCTCTGCTATGTGA
Source organism: Dasypus novemcinctus (assembly GCF_030445035.2). Taxonomy (NCBI): domain Eukaryota; kingdom Metazoa; phylum Chordata; class Mammalia; order Cingulata; family Dasypodidae; genus Dasypus; species Dasypus novemcinctus. The sequence continues at coordinate 23,834,369 of NC_080693.1, read as the reverse complement.
TTGGTGAGAAAAGACCACGTGTCAGGGTCCTGCCACCTGATTGGTGCAGAAGAGCACTACTGACCGGCCCTCACACTGATTGGAGGAAAAACATTGCCCAAAGGGCTCTGCTATGTGATTGGTGAGAAAGGACGTGGCCTACAAGATCCTGCCGTCTTATTGGTGAGGAAAGGCATTTCCTCACGGTTCCAAATCTTTTGCCTCAGCCCTTCCTTTTCCTGGTCACCCCCTGAGGGAAGGTGGGAACGTTGTTCCTCACGACCCCCCAGGGGACACTTGCTGCCAAAAAGACCCTGAGAACTTGGCCGGAACCAGCTTTGGGAGAGGTTCTGAGGCTGCCAGGGAGAAGCGTTCCCTTGAGTCCTTCAATGGGGTCTCTCCGTGCCCCCCGCAGCATCTCTCGTTGTCAGCCCAGTGGTTGAAGGAGGGTGTTTCTTGGGCGGAAGCTCTTTGGTCCCAGCATCTTGAATTTTGGTGTAAAGGTGATTTGCTCTGAGATTTTTGAAATCTTGTCAGAATGGAGCAGATCCCGAGTGCCACCGCTCCCCTTGGTCTCCAGGAGCCCTGACCTGTGTCCCCAGGTGCAGTCCGCACTCATTTGCTCTGCTTCAGAGGAACTTCACGGGGGCGCTGGGACAACCGACTCCTGAGTCGCCTTGGGAATGGCCACCCCAGACTTCCCAGGGCCTGGGGGGCCTGAGCCAGGGGCCGAGCCCACCCATGCACTGCTGGCCATTGGCTGACTCTGGCCCTGGTGAAATGTAGAGCAGAGCCGAGCCCAGACAAGAACAGCTTGGAACAAGGGCATTGGATTCCAAACATTATTACGGAGTCCCCCATTTGGGAAGTTTCATAGCAACACATTTGTTGGGTTCTTTCTCCCCTCCTCTAGGGTAGACCCAAACCCGGGGCTGGCAGCGCTGGCGCACAAAGGGCTGTGATAAACAAGCCCGGGGAACAGGCGGCTGCACTCTCCGGCCATTCAGTGCGATTTCACAGCGCTGGGACGGCCTCATTATGGCGTGGGCTGTCGTCCTATACAAAGTCAGATGAGATAAATTTCTCCCTTTTCTCTGCCGAAGGGTTTGTGAGCGATGCTCGTCCTGGAATCTGTCAAAAGAGAGAAGGTTTTGTTTACCATTTGTCTTCTTTATGGACTTGGGGGGCTCTTTCTTCTTCGAGCTGGCCTTAGAGTCACTGCGACGTAACCGTTGCAGCCGTGTCTCCATTGATAACAATATTAATTTATCATCATCCCAAACCATCTGTGATGGATAAAGACATTCCGGGAGGCTCCCGTGCACCGAATTGTGATGAGAATTAAGAAATTAGCCAGCGCAGCGAGCATCCCCGTACAAAAGGCTGGCGTTCCATCTCGCTGAGCAGCCTGTTTCTTTCAGTCGCTGCCCGCCCCTTCCAGTCTGCTGTTTGCAGAGCTGAATGGAGGCCTCTGAAAAGGTGCCCGAGTCCCGAGAAGATGCGGTCGGTAGCGGAGCAGAGGCAGGCCTAGTAGGTGCTGTCTTTGCCAGGGCGCCCTGCCTCCCACTCACCTCATATCTTCTGGCACATTTTGGGGAGGAAGTGGGCACCTTGGCCCTGTCCCCTCTGGGCCCCTGGGCCCCCTTGTACCGCTCCCTCTGTCTTCCTCGCTCTTGCATTCTCCTCCTTCACTTCATGGTATCCATCGGTCTGTCTGTCTCTAACTTGTGCAGTGGTTCTCAACCTCGACCGCACATTTGGCTGGGGAGATTGAAAAATATTGATGCCTGGGTCCCAGCCCCAGAGAATCTAGGTGAATTAATTGGTTCAGAGGAGTCCTGGCATTGGGAATTTTAAAAGCTTCCCAGGTGACTCTAATGCATAGCCATGTGTTGGGGATTAAATCATGCCCCCCACAAAAGTCATGTTCAGAGAGCAGATGCAGCTCAAGTGGTTGAGCGCCTGCTTCCCATGTACGAGGTGCTGGGTTCAATCCCCGGTACCTCTTAAAAAAAAATCATGTTCAGGGTGCAACCCCTAGTCCTGCGGATGTGAACCAAATAGGACCTTTGAAGATGTTATTAGTTAAGGTGATGCCAAGACTGAATGAGAGTGGCCTTCATCTGATATGGCTGAGGTCCTTCTAAGCAAAGGAAATTGACCATGGAGGAAAAAAAGGTGGAAGTCAGTGGCACCTGGAGAAGGGAGAAGACGCTACCATGTGCACTGCCATGTGACGGGAAGGCCGAGGACCAAGGATGGCTGGCAGCTAGCCTCAGGATACCACGATCTTGGGGGAGAAAGCAGCGCCTTGCTGGAGCCTTGATTTTGAACTTCCCCTAGCCTCAAAACTGAGAGCCAGTAAATTCCTGTTGTTAAGCCAACCCATTGTATGGTATTGTTTTAGCAGCCATGAAACTAAAACACCAAGGTCAAGGACCCCTGTTGTGGAAGAATAAGAAATGAGGATATTGAGAAGCAGATGTAGCTCAAGTGATTGGGCTTCCCCCCTACCACATGGGAGGTCCTGGGTTCCATTCCCAATGCCTCCTGGAGAAGGCAAGCTTGCATGGTGGAAGGGCACGGCGAGCTGACACAATAAGATGATGTGACAAAAAGGCACAGAGGAAAGACAGTGAGAGACACAACAAAGCAGGCAGCTGAGGTGGCTCAGGTGATTGAGCCCCTCTCTCCCACATGGGATCCTGGGTTCAGTTCCCGGTGCCTCCTAAAGAGAAGACGAACAGACACAGAGAGCAGACAGTGACCCCAAACAATGGGGGTGGGGGTTGAGGGGTGGATAAAGAAAATAAATCTTAAAAAAAAAAATAGAAACGAGGAGGTTGAGTTGCTCTTGGTAGTGTTAATAAAGAGACCGGAGAGGAAAGATTTATCACCAATGGATTTAAGTGTCCTTATGAGTCTGTTAATGAAAGCCGGGGGTGTTTGACATTTTAAGGCTTGCTGGGCAGGCCTGGGAGCTTAGCTAGTGCAGCTGATGTCAGAGCGTCCCAATCAGGGCACAGGATCCAACAGTCATCGTGGCCAGGTTGCTTGCACGCACGGAACTGATCATTTGAGGGTGTGGTCATAGCACAGCTGAGTGGCTGGGACCCCCGCTTGACCTTCCTGACTCCAGAGTAGTGTCCACACTTCCTAGAAAGGCCTAAAAGCCTCGGGGGAGCCCCTTTATTTTGCAAGTCCTTTGTCACATTTCCATTTCCTCTCATAACTTTTTGTGGGTGCAGGGAGAGGAGGTGGTCGCCTTAGGCAGGAAGGTAGCTAGTGGCTGGCACTGCTCCCAGCGTGGAGGACAGAGGGCCCTTTATGGCGCAGTTGAGGCCAGCACCTGCTGGGGGAGAGAAAGCGACACCTTGGATCCCAGAAAGAAATCCCAGTGGAAGAGCTCGGCCCGGTAGAAGAGCTCAACTCTTCTTTTCCCTGATATTCGGGGAATGTGGGAGTCCAAACCCATGGCCTCTATATCTGACTCCACGTTTGTGTGTGTGTGTTTGTTTTTTAAAGGAGGTGTGGGGATTGAACCCAGGACCGCATACTGGGAAGCAGGCACTCAACCACTGAGCTATGTCTGCTCCCCAGTGAGAGTTGGTTTGTTTTCAGGAGGTACCAGGGATTGAACCTAGGCTTCGTACATGGGAAGCAGGTGCTCAACCTGAGCTATATCCGCTCCCCCCGGCTCCATGTTTAAAGCCTTTTGGGTGCTGGCGAGTCACTTAGTGCTACCTCACAGTCTTCTAGATGTAAAATTATAGTCAGATTTATCATCTCTGGGTCCCTTGGGCCTTGACATTCCGCGTTCCTCATGTTCTTTTTAAATATTGAAAATTCTCTAGATCCTTGGTAGCACAGGGCAGTTTCTTGCAGCAGTGAGGTGTGTGGTGATAGCGAGGAAAAGCCGTCAGGTGGATGTGCTCTTGCCCCAGCATCTTTACAAAGGAAGAGGTTCCCCGGCTCAGGGATGCAGCCCACGGCCTCCTGCTGTGGAGCAGGATCTTCTGGTCTGTTCGTCTCGCTCATCCCCTGGGTTTCCGTGGCCAGTGTTTTCAGCATCCTGGGTGCCAGTCCCACGTCTCCAAGGTCTTCTTCCAATCACCCCCAGACTCAATCCCCAGGGGTCTCTTGAACAGAAGGGCCTCCTGACCGTTAAGCTATCTCCATTCACTGGCGGTAACTGTTCTGGCAGCCAGACGGCTCAGGGCATCGTGGGGGAATAGTGTCGTGAGGATTTTTGCTGCGAGGAGAACACCAGGTCAGCCACGACGAACAGACTGGGGATGAATAGTTTAAAAACAGGGAGCCTGGAGTCATTCAAGTGCTACCTGTGACTAAGCCACTTACGACTCCTCGGAGCCTCAGATTTCTCAGTGAATATGGGGATAGCGATAGCTCCTCGTAGGCTTAGGGTGCAGGTTAAGTAAGCTGGCAGAAGAGAAGTTCCTGGCACATAGCACCCCATAGATGGTAGCTGCGATGTCTATTTGTTCAAGTCGAGGGAAAAACAGAATAACCGGAACCCTCCACCACTGCCAGCATGCCCGCAGAGCGGGGGCTGTCCTTTAGCTCGGCCTGGCCTTATTTCTTTCAGTGAGCGGTGGTCCTTGGGAGAGCCAGCCCCTCTCACTTGCAGGGCTCAGTCTTAATGTGAACTTGGAGGCTGATTCCAGCAGGACGGGGCAGGGCCCCGGGGATTTGCCCTAACACTGTGGCACGCTCTGCATAAAGGATTTACATGCCTTGGGAGCCAAAATGACAAACGGGTGGCAGGGCAGAGATGAGTGCTGGGCAGCTGCTGGCAGCGGTTCGGCGCAGAGAGGACAGGCTGGGCTCAGCTGTGCATCCAAGCATGGCTCTGAAAGGGCCGAGGACGGGCGCCCCGGTCGGCCCAGGCTGTCCCTCGCGTCACACCATGGAATCACCTGTAAGACCTGGGCTTGGGCCCCAGCTGTGAGACAGGTGCAGAAGACTTTAGCTCACCAGAGTCCTGAGGGTCAAATAACTCAGTTTGGGATTACGAGCTCCCCGGCCCCCTCCACTTCCTGCTGTCTGCACCTTGATCCGAAAGTGGCAGGGGACAGGAGAGGAGGTCCTGCAACTTGAAACATTTATTCCTTTGTGCCTTGTTAGTAACTGCTGGGGGTGGGGTGCGGGGAGGAGGGAGCCTAGCTGCGGAGGAGGTTGACTCAGAAAGCTGAAATGAAGCTTGTGGGTTATCTGTGGATTTAAATTATCCTTGCTTCCTCATTAGCATGGGGAATCCGAGCGGAGAGGGTTCCGTGCTTGAGGTGCACGTCATCTGGGAGGTGAGGGCATTACTTTTGCTCGGTTGCCCCCTCCTCCTTTCCTCCAGATGCACTGTGTCAGTGAAAAGGCATTTTCCCGTGGAAGGAGCAGCAGGTTTGCCCCGAGGTAACATTTAAGCTGATAAAGAATGTTTGTGCGTTGATTCAGTAAATGTTTATTGAGCACCTACTATGTGCTAGACCCTGGGGTTACCATGGTGACCAAGAAAGACGAGTCCCCTGGGAGCTTACTTCCTAGTGGGAGGTTGACAACAAAGGAAAAAGAATAACAAGAGGCAATTTATAGATTATGATGAGTTACATGAAAGAAATAGGGTGGAAGGAGAATAGTGGGCTGGGGTGGGGCTGCTCTCTAAGGTGGTCAGGGAGGGCCTGAGGTCAGAGCACCGAGGAAGCTGAGGGAAGGGCATCCGAGGCCCGTGGAAAGAAAGGACAGAGGTCTGGAAGCAGGACAGGGCTTGGGTGGGCCGTTGGTCAGAAGGAAAGTGAGTGTGGGATGGGTATAATAAGGTAGAGGTTAGGGGAAGCCACAGGTGGGGAGAAAATAGTTGCAAATCACATAGCTGACGCACTGCGAATGGACACAGAGAGCAGACAACAGGGGGAGTGGGGGTGAGGAGAAATAAATAAAATAAATCTTAAAAAAAAAATCACATAGCTGACAAAGGCTTGGGTCCACAATATATCAATAACTCTCAAAACTCAACAATAAGAAAACAAGTAAACCAAATTAAAAAATACTTGAACAGGGGAAGCGGACGTGGCTCAACTGATGGAGTGTCTGACTACCATATGCAGGGTCCAGGGTTCAATCCCCAGGGCCTCCTGACCCATCTGGTAAGCTGGCCCACGCACAGTACTGCCGCGTGCAAGGAGTGCCGTGCCATGCAGGGGTGCTCCCGCGTAGGGGAGCCCCATGTGCAAGGAGTGCACCCCGCAAGGAGAGCTGCCCTGCATGAAAAAAAGTGCAGCCCACCCAGGAGTGGCGCCGCACATACAGAGAGCTGACGCAGCAAGATGACGCAACAAAAAGAGACGCAGTTTCCCGGTGCTGCCTGACAATGTATGCAGACACAGAAGAACGTGCAGGAAATGGACACAGAGCAGACAATGGGGGGGAAGGGGAGTGAGGAAGAGAAATAAAATAAATCTTAAAAAAAAAAAAACTTTAAGAGGCACCTCACCAAAGATATATGGATGGCATCATGAGTCGCTGGGAAAATGCAAATTAAAACCACAGTGAGATATTATTGCACACCTGTTAGAAGGTCTAAAATAAAAAGTACTGGCAATTCCAAGTATGGACAGAGATGTGGAGCAACAGGAACTCTCCTGCAGTGCTGGTGGGAAGGCAAAATAGCGGAGCCATCCTGGAAAGCAGTTTGGTACTTTCTTATAACGTGAAATATACACCTTCCGTCTGATACTGCAATCCCACTTGTAGGGATTTGACCCAGAAAAACGAACATTTACATTCACACAAAAATCTGTACATGATCGTTTATAGCATTCGGAATTGCCCCAAACTGGAAACAGCCCGTGTGCTTCGGCGGGTGAGTGGCTAAGCGAGCGTCTCAAGCCTTCCCCTGGAGTACGGCACACACGAGTGAACTGCGGGCCCACGGGACGAGGATGAACCTCACGTGTTCTGCTACGTGAAGGAGGCCCATCTCCAAGGCCGCCTTCTGTACAAGTTCACGTGCAAGGCGTCCCGGAAATGGCAGCCTGTAGGGGCGCCAGGGCCTGGGGTGAGGGGCTGACCGCGAAGTGGCGGCACGAGGGAGTTCCTGGGGGTGTTAAGATGGTTCTGTGTCCTGGGTGTGTAGTTCCTACAAGACTCTGTGCCTGTGATAAAACCCAGGGAACTGCATAGCAAAAAAAGTGCATTTCACCCTGTGCAGACTAACGATGGTGACGATGAGAAAGCCACTTCCGTGGGGTTCTCGGTCATGGCGTCTTTGGGCTCCCTTGTCCCCAACCCCAGTTCTTCATGGCTCTGAGCTCCCTGAGAGACCTCTGCCAGCCTCAGGGCAGCACTCCCTCTGCCCCCGCCCCCCGCCCCGGTCTCCTTGAGCCCCCCCCACGTGGACCTGCCCATCTCGTGTCTTCTCTGCCCCTTCACTTAGGTCCCCTCTGCTCCAGGAGCCCTGGCAGCCTCTGCCGGCCTTCGCAGGCCTCTAGTCTTGCTTGCTGAGTTTTGGGGGCACCCCTTTGTGCCTGTTGTTCACCCTCTCCTCACTGCCTCCTCTGGGGGATCCCCCCAGGCTTCCCCCAAGAAATCCAAGGCGCACACACATGAGACAAGGGAAGCCTTCGGGTCTGGACCGGTTTCCCCTCGGCAGCACCTGCCCCCCCAGTCCCCTGCCTCCTCTGCAGAGCCTGCCTCCGTCGTCCCTCTTCCGCTCCTGCCCCCGTGGCAGGACCTGTGCACAGGGCACCCCCCCCCCACGTGCCTCCCAGCACCTACTTCTCTGGGCCTGGCGCCCAGGTACTCAGACCAGCATCACCCCAATAGAGGAGAGTCCATCCCCCTAACCAGCAGTGGTGGGCCTTTGACCGACAGCCTCGTGACTAGCCCTGGGGGTCTCCCGTTCTGGGGGAGTCTGGCCAGTTTCCAGATGCACTGATAGAGCGACCGTACCAGGAGCCACAAGCTGATTTCTCCGCCCACTGCCTCCGTGGGGAGCGTGTCCTGGGAAGGGGTTTCCCCGCCAACTTGGCCCGGGGAGGGTGTCTGAGCACTCTCTGCTTGCAGGACTGGAACCAGGGCTTCTCCTGGCACGCCCGGTGGGCGAGGAGGGGGCCGTTCCTGGGGAGGGGGACGCTCCCCACTGGCCTCCCTCCCGTGACCCTCTGCACCGAGGCCTCCGTGGGCTGCTCTTTTGGACACAGTCCTCGGCCTGGCCGTGTGTGTGAGCCTTGAGAGCTGTAGCAGAATCAGAGCTGGAGGGGCGTCTCTGGCCGTCACGGGGGCCCCATCCATCTGCCGGGGTCTCGGGGCCCTCAGAAACGCAGCCTGAAGGGGAAAGACTTCCCGCTGCCCGCGAAGGCGGCAGCTCACTCAGGGGAGCTGGAGAACGAAAGTGGCCAGAGGCTAGGGCACAGCCACCATGACGTCATCTCGTCATCTCGGTTGTTCTGTGTCCCCTCGTTGGCCTCGGGCCGCTCCCGAGAGGCTGGGATGCCACGGCAGCTCCCCTCGCCTCCCCTTGTGCTAGAGGGTCGCTGCCATTTGAGGGTCCTTCCTGATCCCCTGGGCTCTGCAAACGGGATCTTCTGGAAAAGTCGCCAATCCTGCTGATCACGGGCCAGGAGGGACTTCCAGAAAGCCAGGGTGTGAGCTGCAGCGGAGCAGGGGGGGCAGCCCCAGGCATGCGTCTTCACCCTGTCTGGGATCGCGGACAGAGAGAGCTGCTCGGGCTCAGGGAGCCCAGGAGCAGGACCAGCAGCCTTTCAGGTCAGCGACCCGGGGCCCACGGAAGGGCTGGCAACCAGGTCTCAGCGAGTAGATGCCGGCACAGTGCACGCGGGTGCAGCACGGGGGCCAGGCTCTCAGTGGGTGTGTGCTGGCGGCCTTGTGTGCTCGTGGCATCGGCGGTTTCCCTGTCCTCTTGGCCAGGACACAGCAGCGTGGGCGATGGTCCAAGGCGGCAGGCTGCCACCCTGGGTTCTCTGGAGCCACTTTGGGAACCAAGCCATGGACTGTTAGATCAGACGTGACCTGAGGGGCAGTGTAGGCCTCTGTCCTCACGGACGAGCTCGTGGGGCCCAGAGAAGGGACGGCATCAACCCAGGGCCACGGAGCAAGGGACTGGCAGGCCAGGGCTAGACCAGGCTCCCTTGGCCCACCTGAAGCCATTTCTGAGCCTCCTGCCCCGTGCGATGCTCCTGAGCAGGTCAGCTGGGGTGTCCTCTGCCCTGGGAGGCGCTCCCACCTGCCATATTTGTGAGAAACCAAGGCCTGCCGCGTTCTCAGGGACCTGAGGCTGCCCTCTGCTCTCGCCTTGTGGGAAAAGCCTCCACGGCTAGGCTGGTTCCCATGGCCAGGTGCTGCCGGCTCCGTGCAGAACGACGGTGACCTGCCTTGGAAGGGAATGACCTTCCTCTGGAGGAAAATGGCCGACTTCCAGGGGCAGCAGAGGTCACCAAATGCGCTTCCTCTGGAGGAAGTCGTTCCGACCCAGACCGTGTTTTCAGAAGAGTCGGGAAAGCGCGCCCTGCCCGCTCTCCATGCCCCTCTGCAAAGGAAGAGGCCTCTGCTCACCCCACTTCCATACTCTTCCCAACTCGGCCCAGCCCCTCACTCCCCTGCCCACTGAGGCTATGTGTGTGTATGAGAGTCTGTATGCGTCAGTCTTGGTGAGTCTGAATCTGTGTCTGAGTTTGTAGGAATCTGTGTTTGCATCTCTTGTGTATTTCAGGGTGCAGTGGGTCCCTTTGGCTTTCTCTTTCTACGGGGCCCCACACAGCCTGGGGCCTCCTTGGTAACCACGGGACACATACTCGATTCCTCTGATGTTGCTAGCCAGATTCCCTTTTCCAAGGTGATAGGAGAGCCTTGGAAGAGGGACATTCTCCACTGTCACTCCTTAAAACTCATCCTTCTCTGCACAAGGAGTACGATTTGGGTCATGTCTAGCCACAAGTTTTTGCCAAAAGACCTTATGTTAGGGCCTTTTGGCTGGGAATTGAGGAAAGCATAATATGAGTACTCCGTTAGGACTGCTCTTGGCTGCAAGTAAGAAAACCTACCTAGGATGGGTGTAAGAGCTTACTTGTCCTTGTGTGAGAAGAGGCACAGGAGTGGGCAGCCCAGGGAAGGTAAGGGTCTCGTGAGCTGGGCTCTCTCCATCTCTCTGCTGGTGCCCTCTTCATCTGTGGTTTTCCCCTCTCATTCTTGGCTGCTGCTTCTGTAGAGTCAAGTTCATTTCATACAGCTGTTGTAGGGCCCAAAGGAGATGACTTGTATGCCAGCATGAGAATGCTCTAAGATGATTTCTGGGCGTCTGGCTGATAGGACCATGGCTAGATGGAGTCTCTGCTCCGGGCCAGTGAAGCCGGCTGATGGCCACCCTGCACTAGAGATGACCCAAGCAGCCTTCTGAGGTCCCATGACCTTTGGGACTCTGATGCCTTCTCTTCTGAGAACTATAATGTGCTGGCACAGATGCACATGTCAGCTTGCTGCCTCTCACAGACCAGGCTAAGGGGCTGGTGGTCAGATTCTTCGCACAATCCTGGAGAAAGATTTGGAAACCAGGCAGCAGACTCCTCCTCACATTGAATCAAAAGACCAGCCCATCAGAAGTATCTGCTCCAGCAAACAGACGCGGGGCTCTCTGCTGTTACTCAGGAGGGCCTGCAGCTGGCCTCGGGTGGCCTTGGTGCCTCTGCAGCAGCAGCCCAGTTGCTGAGCAGCCACCAGCTGCAAGGGGCCGCATGTGAGGACGGCACTGCAGCCCCACTGCCGCCCCTGCTTAGATTCTGCTCTGGGCCAGCTCCTGCCGAAGAGGAAGGCTACCTGGCCCATGGTGGTGCCTGTGTGACTTAGTTCCGAACCTTCAGGGACAGGGTGCCCTTCGTTGACCTCCTTCCAGTCAAGTCCAAGGAGCCAGAAACTTCTGGTACACAGCTGTGTTCCATCAGCACCCAAGGGAGAGGTTTTGGCTTGAATCTCAGGATTACCAGCAGCTGTGTGAAGGCTGCCAGGGGAGGCCAGCCAGGAGGGGCCTCTGGAGACTGTCCTCCCAGCACCCAGGCCTGCAACAGTGGCATGGATGGTGGGGTCCTGGGCTGGGGTCCCCCAATTTCATACGGTATCATGTGGAGAGACTTAAGAGGCCTTGGGTGGGAAGCGGATTTGGCTCAACTGATAGAGCATCCGCCTACCACATGGGATGTCCGCAGTTCAAACCGAGGGTCTCCTGACCCGTGTGATGAGCTGGCCCACGCACAGTGCTGATGTGCGCAAGGAGTGCCATGCCACGCAGGGGTGTCCCCTGCGTAGGGGAGCCCCACACGCAAGGAGCGCACCCCGTAAGAAGAGCCGCCCTGCGTGGAAAAAGTGCAGCCTGCCCAGGAGTGGCGCCGCACACATGGAGAGCTGACACAGCAAGATGACGCAACAAAAAGAGATACAGATTCCCAGTGCCACTGACAAGAGTGCAAGCGGATGCAGAAAAAAACACAGCAAATGGACACAGAGAGCAGACAACTGGGGGGGGAGGGGGGGAGAAGGGGAGAGAAATAAATAAATAACCAAAAAGAGGCATGGGAGTGGTCGGATGCAGCTGTCCCACTCCCTGCCCCCCCAGCTACCTCCCTTTTGACATCCTTGTCTGCAGCAGCCCTCTTCCAGATGGAATCCTGGGTCTTTAGGGACTTCAGGATTTGTGGGCTCTTCTCCTTTTTTCTTTTTTTCCTTCCTCCCTTTTGTTCATTTTTTTTTCTTTTTTATGGACCCACATTCTTTCCCTTGTTCAATCGAGGTGAAATTCACATAACATAAAATTAACCATTTTAAAGTGAACAATTCCACAGCATTTGGTACATCCCCAGTGTTATGCAGCCACCAACTCTCTAGTCTAAAGCATTTTCATCACCCCAAAACAAAACCCCATTTTGTTCATCAAAACACTAATCTATCTTCTTTCCCAAAACAGTGTTTATTGTGGTCACACATACACAACGTGCCGTTCCCCATTTCAGCCACTTCAGGGATACAGTTGAGTGGTCTAATTACACTCCCAGCATTGTGCCACCCTCACCACCACCCAGACCAAAACCTTTCCATCACCCCAAACAAACTCCTCACCCATCATGCATTCCCCCATTCCCCCTTCCCCACCCCCACCTCTGGGACCCTCCAATCGACTTCGTCTCTGTGAATTTGTGTGCTCCACTTATTTCATGTAAATGAGATCATTCAGTAGTTGTCCTTTTTCCTCTTTTTCTAATTACTAAGGTAAAAAAAAAAAAAAGAGTGGGGAAACATCTTGAATTTAGGGTCGATTTAAGAAGACAATTTCCTAACAAAAGGTATTTTCCTGTCCGTGAGGGGCAGAATGGGCACAGTTCCATTTACCTCATGTGGATCCTAAAAGGTGGAGAAACCAGGACTCGCCCAGGCTGCCTGTGGGGCCCCGGTGCCTTCCGTCCCAGGGGCCATGCTCCCTGCCCCCCCTCTTAGCCTGACAGCACCCGCTAATGGACCCTCACGCCAGTGTTTCCAGAAGTTCTCACATGTCCACACATAACTTCAGCAAACAGTTTCTTTCCTTTCTACCATCCTTCCTCCCTCCCCTTCCTCATTCTCATCAGCCACTCCTGGGCCCGAGGCTGGCTGGGTGGCGGTGTTTCCACCTGCAGACACGGAGCAGTGCTTGCCCGGGAGCTCTGCTCTCACTTTCTTGGCTATTTCTTACCCTGTTTGGAGGAAGAAGCAAATAGCAGCCCTGGGCAGCAGGTGAAATTGCTGCAGGATGCCTTTCCTGCAGGCAGCACGTTTCTCCGGGCTTCCCTGGCGGTGGGGAATGGGTGTACATTTGTCTCCCTAATCCCGTCTCCCCCGTCCCCCTGGCCCTCGGAGTCCACGGCCCTGATGCAGGGAGGCAGGATTTAGCAGGGGGTCTTGGTGTAAAGTTTTCCTTGCCCAGAGCATCACATCGATAGTGGGAAACAGAATCCCAAAGCCCGCTGGTCTCCCCACCCCTGGGACCGGTCCCTGGAACACCGAGGGGGAGCCTCAGGGTGTAATGGGCTGGGGGAGGGCAACGCACTCCCTTACCCCTCTCCAAACCAGGAGGAGGGGCGTGGAGCCTGCTGATCGGCTCAGTAGCCACTGGCCTGAACCTCAGGGACCTCACTTCAGCTCCCTGCTTGGCCGACCCCTTCCTGCCAGACCCTGGAAAGTTCCTTGACATCAGTCTTCTTTTGCACATTTAATCATTGTGATCGTAAATTACCACTACAACCCTTTCTGGTGCTACACTTACGAGTTTTGGGACCCAGGAGCCAGAATGCCCTCAGTGACCCAAGCCTCGGACCACCTGGCTGCAAAGCAGTGGGTGGGCAGAGCAGGGGGGTGAGCAGTGGCCCTGTGACTCCCTCTGACCCCCCAAAACCCCACGGCCACAGCAGACCCCAAACCCCGTGCCTCCCACCCAAAGGGCCAGGCAGGAAATCTGGGAGCTGGCTGAGGAATGGAAACACCGGCACTTACCCCATCAGGGTGAGGTCTACCTCCAGATGCGGGCTCCTCCCCTTGCGAGCTGGGCCATGGGTTTTGCATTCCTGCAAACATGTTTGAATGGAGGAGGCTCCCCTCTCCAGGGCTCCCAACTCTGCTTTCCTGTTGCCAGAAAGTCCGTCAGTTTTGATTACTGTTCTCCATTCCAGGCAGGTGGGTGGCCAGGCTCGGAGCTTCTGGAATGTGGGTGTGGGCTGGGCTGGACCCAGCCTCGGTCCCTGCTCTTCCCCAGAAGAGGGGGGTGGTCCTGGGTGGGGGAGGGCGTGCCCTGGCGACCCCCACCTCTGACCCTCTTGTTGTGTGCTCTCCACAGCTTGCGATTGCCACCCCGTGGGTGCTGCTGGCAAAACCTGCAACCAGACCACAGGCCAGTGTCCCTGCAAGGACGGCGTGACGGGCATCACGTGCAACCGCTGCGCCAAGGGCTACCAGCAGAGCCGCTCGCCCATCGCCCCCTGCATAAGTACGCGGCGCCCAACTGCCCGGGCTGTTCTTGCCAACGCCCCGCTCCAGGGGGCTCAAGCAATGGGCCTTGGTTGCCTCACGGTTTGGAGGCAGGAAGTCCACCATCCGGGCCTCGCTTTCCCCTGGAGTCCGCGGCGTCCTGCCGCCGGCTGGCCGCGATGCCCGGGCTTCCTTGGGTGGCGTCTGCCTCCGTCCCGTGGCGAGCCATCTCCTTGGGCCCCCTCCTGGGCTTTCTCTGACCTCAGGCTCTTCTGTCCCTGTCCTGCTTTCCTCTGCTTACAAGGCCTGCAGCCATACAGAGAAGGCCCCCCGATGCCACGTGCCTCTTCTAGAGAGGGTCTTAGAAGATCCTCTTCACAGAGGACTCTGCACCTGAACTAGTAGTCGTAGCTTCACAGGTCCCGCTTACAAAGGGGCTCATTTGTGAGTTTCACAAAACTCATTTTGTGAGTTTCTTCACAGGAACTCAGGCCGAGACTTGAGCAGGTCTTGGGTGGGAATCTGATTCCGTCCCCAACAGGTGGGGGCGGGGGACAAGCCCTTCCAGGATGCTTGCCACGGATGTGGTGGGTGCAGGTCTCTGCACTCAGTGCCTGGCTTGTGGGGTTGTTGCAGAAGCAGCCTTGGGGTCAGCAGAGCCAGGCTGAACCAGCTGCCTCCTCTCCTCAGCCCAGGTTCCATTTCCACGTTCTGCCCAGACCCCAGACCTGGGCTGGACCTGTCCCGGGGGCCCCTGCTGCTCCTGTGGGAGTCCCAGTATTCCGCCTGCCCCGGTAGAGTCAGAGCCACATTGGAGAACTGCTAAAGTGGCTGTTGCTCTTCTAAAGGATGTCGCTGCTAGGGGCCCTGCTGGGCCAGGGGCTAGCACCCGGGTTGCTGGACCATGAGGAGGGGGTGGGCAAGATGGCAGGGGCAGACAGGGACCTTGAGGTCAGATGGGTTTCAGTATTTTACCACTTGTATTGCCATGTTGGTGTCCCAGGGGAAGAATTAGCCCTGGTTGGAAGAATCCAGCCTGGTTGAGAGCTGGCCCTTGGCCTTGGCCTTGTTGATTCCTTCCACTGTACTGACCTAGACCAACACAGAGCAAAAAAGGCCGCAGGTCCCAGCTAACGAGGCAGTCTCCAGGGACAAAGTTGGATTCTCTAACACGGGTTGACCAGCTGACCCATGGATTCGTCCGTGCTGTTTTTATGTAACTTGATGGTTCCTGTATTTTGTAATGGCTGTAGAGAAAAATCAAAAGAAGAATAATATTTCATGGCGTGGACATTATATGAAACTTAAACTTCAGCGTCCACAAATGAAATTTGGTTGAAACGCAGCCCTGCCCCCTCGTTTGCTGTTTTTGAGCACCCTTGGCAGAGCTGAGTAGTGGGACAGAGCCCTTATGGCCACACAGCCTAAAGTACTTACTCCCTGGCCTTTTACAGAAGCTGCTGACCCCTGCTTTAGAGCTTTCCAGTGGCCCATAGGTCCAAGTCTGCATTGCTTTCTCTGGCCACTCATGGGACTTGGGACGACCTTAGGGTCACGAGGCCAGCTCCAGACAGGGGGAGTGGAGAATGCTGGACATGGCACTGAGGCTGAGGGCCCTTACCCCGGCCACCACCAGGAGGTTTCCCACAAGCCTTTCCAAGAACCCCACTGGGCAGGTGGAGGGTAGGCAGAGGAACCTTAGATTTCCACACCTCATAACCCGAGTTAGGTGTGGCTTCACTTCTGGAACACGGCCACCTGTGTAAGTTCCAGCAGCTCCTCTGACAAATTTTTTTTTTTTCTCCTGAGATGGCTCCCTTGTCTGTTTGCTCATTTTTTCCCATTGTTTGCACTCGTTGTCTGCTCATGTTTTGCTTGTTCGCTTGTTGTCTGTTGTGTTTTTCTTTAGGAAGAACTGGGAACCGAACCCAGGGCCTCCCATGTGGGAGGTGGGCACTCAACTGCTTGAACCACATCTGTTCCCTGACCAGTTTCTAAATCAGGAGACACATCTGCTTGGGCATCTGTTGGGGCATAGTCATAACAGACAACCCAAATCAGTCTCAGGATGGTGAGCTCTGTGTTCGCCCAGGGCAGAGCAAGTCGAAATGTTTTCACCACAGTACCCTCTTGCAAAAGTCCTTTTCTTTCATCTGTGCAAAACGTTGCAAGGAAGTCTGTGCGACCACCTCGGGCTATGAAAACGTGGGAGAGAGGTTTCCCTCTTATAGGGAGTTGGGAGCTCTCAGGAAGCTCAGAAATGTCTGGAACCAACCTTTCAAAACTACTCCGCGTCTTTACAACCCCTAGGTGGAAAGAATGAGCTTAAGAATGGACGTGACACCAGAGAGGGAAGCCCTGGGAGATGAGAACCCATTTCCAATGTGCCCTGTCCCTTCCTCCTCCTTCCCCCAAAAGGTGGACTGATGTCCGCGGTGGGCTTTCCCACCAGGCCACCTCAAGGCCTGCGTCTCCTTCCTGGGATGTCCCTGAGCTCTTCCTGAGGGCAGCCTGGGGGGCTTGTGCCCTGTGGGTCACAGCTCGGGGAGCCCTGACGCTCTGTGTGCATCCCAGGGCCACACCCCGGGGCTGAGGGGAGGCGCAGCGTGGCTCCGTGGCCACCAGTCCAGGGCCCACTCGTGGGGCTTGCACACCTGGGCTGGGCCACTCGGGTGTTGCCCCTGGAGTGCTTCTGCCGACACCCGGCAGCTGTGAGGGCCGGGAGGGCCTGGCACCACGTCAGCCTCTTAATGAGCAGCCGTAAATGGGCACCTGTGGCTTGTTCACGCCAATGCGGTTTCCCTAGAGAGACTTCTCTCCACCTTGCTACGTCCTCTGCCCCTTTCTCCCTGGTGGTGGGAAGGTTGGCTCCTGGGGTGACCCTCAGATGGACCCTGGGCTTGAATCTTCCATCTGAGCCACAAGGCCTCAGGGGGACAGCTGAGCTAGAGACTGGGGGCCAGGGGGACACTCTTACCCAAGGGGTCAGACGGTGGCCTGGAGCCAGTGGGGTTCGTGGAGGTCTTTGAGCTCCCCTGTCCATGTGGTCGCTCATCAGTGGCCCTTAAGGACATTTGGTCTGGGATTTGGCCTCCTAAATGGGGAGGAAGCCCGAGCTGCAGCGCCAGGTCTTTCCTGGAGACCTACTGAACCTCTTTTCTGAGCCCAAGAGGGGGTCTGGGAATGCGTAGGAACTGAACTGCCGTTCTAGGTTTGAAAAGGTGGAGCAGAATAAGGCAAAGTGCCTGTACCAGGCCCGTCATTCTTCTCCACATCATCAGTCCCATTCTGCCCACTAAGAGCATGCATTAGCTTTTTTAAGATTTATTTTTATTTGTTTCTCTTCCCTTCGGCCCCCCCCCCATTGTCTGCTCTCTGTGTCCACTCGCTGTGTTTTCTTCTGTCTGTGCTTTCTCAGCAGCACCAAGAATCTGTGTCTCTTTTTGTTGTGTCACCTTGCTGCGTCAGCTCTCTGTGTGTGCGGTGCCACTCCTGGGCGGGCTGCGCTTCTTTCACGCATGCTGGCTCTCCTTACGGGGCGCACTCCTTGCGCACGGGGCTCCCCTATGCGGGGGACACCCCTGCGTGGCAGGGCACTCCTTGCGCGCATCAGCACTGCGCGTGGGCCAGCTGCACACGGGTCAGGAGGCCTGGGGTTTGAACCACGGCCCTCCCATGTGGCAGGCAGATGCTCTATCGTTGAGCCCAATCCGTTTCCCTGCCTTAGCTTTTGAGATGGGAGCCAGGGGTGCAGGGGCACCTTGGCAACAGGTAAGATGCTTCTCTTTGGGTGGGTTCCTGGGCCCCCTCACGTGTGACCCCGGCTGTGGGCTCCTTCCCCCCAAAGAGTTGAAGTCAGAGGTGAGCAGGGCCCAGGTGACCCCACGGGTGAGCAGGTGGGTGCTCTGCTGCCCCAGGGCTGAGCTGCGTGCAGCACACACAGTCAGCAGCGTATCAGGAGGACAAACGCAGCGATCCCGGCTCGGAGCAGCGTCTGCTCTGCCCGCTGCCCACTGGCTCCTGCCGTCTCCCCGACCCCCAACGCGGAGCGAAGGCCTGGCTTCCAAAGGGGAGCGTTGCGGTGGCCGCCGTTTTGGGTCTGCTCCCCGGCTTTTCTCTTCTGGAGCTGTGGATTGGGAGAGGTTGGGAGGGGCGTGTGTCATGCTCATTGTGGTTCAGAAGTCTAAGCTAATCTCTTCCTACCTTGCTTCCCTTCCTCCCCACCCGGAACCCTGTGAAGAAATCCCTGTGGCCCCGCCCACCACGGCTGCCAGCAGCGTGGAGGAGCCTGAAGGTAGGCTGCCCTTCAGCTCTCATTTCCAGCCTTTAGGGGCTGGCGGGCAGGTGGGGGGGGGGGGTCGGGGAGGCGGTGGGAAGGGGTTGGAGACGGGGTGGGCCGGGGAGTGCGTTAGAAGGCACGGGCTCACTCAGTCACCACCAGAGATGCCTCCAAGAATCAAAGGAAGGGTTTTTAACAGCTGGGGGGGGGGGGGCGTGAGTATTGCTCAGAGTTGAGCCCACGTTTCCTATGTACAAGGTCCCAGGTTCAATCCCTGGTACCTCCTAGAAAAAGTAAGACAGAGCCAGAGGCCAAGCCTCTCTCCTGAGCCTGGAACCCTACAAACTGAGCCGCCCCTACACGCCCATGAGCCCCCCAGAGCTGCCGCTAGCCCCTCGCCCGCTGAGCTGAGCAGCTCCTTCCCGGGGCTCTGCTTGCCTGCAGAGAAGGAAGGAGGTGGACGCTGGGGGATGAAAAGAGATGTTCTTGAGCCCAGGGGTCCCCCAAGAGAGTTCAGGATTCAGAGCGTGGAGGCCCTGAACTGAGACGGAAAAGAAATTGCAACCTTTTCACCCACCTCTAACTCAGAGTTAGCGTTTCCTCCATTGCAGGCACAGACCGCAAACCCCGATAGAATCAGCAACACCTGTACCTGGGCCCCAGTAAAAGTCCCAGCTGTTTTCACGTCACGTGGTTGGTGCAGATAGTATACGCATTATTTCTTCGCAAGTGCAGCAGACACACTTGCTGATCCATCTTGATTTATAATGCCGCACCAGGAAAGCACATACATAACGGAGCTATCTTCAGTCCGGGTTTGAAGTAGTATTTGGAGAACTGTATTTCCATCCTACTGGTTTCCTTTGTGGTCCTATGTATTCTGTTTAATGTGCTTAAAACTACCTGTGGGCTTCCTGGACGGTTGAAGGGCACCAGAGAGGAGGTGCATCGCTGGCTTTGGGCCTGCACAGGGCATGGGCCTGGCTGGACAGGCTGGACCCAGAGGGCTCGGGGGCCCCACAGGCTTGGCATGGGGGTGGGGGGTGCCGAAGGAGTGGCAGGAGGTCCCAGCATGGGCCTTGTGCCCACTCGGGGGGATCTATTTCCGCTCCGGATAGGACTGTTGGGAGCAATGCAGAAGGCTGGCAAACCCATGTGGTCCCTGAATGTTTTAGGATAGACACTATGGATTTTTCTTTTTTTTTTTTTTTTAGTATTGGCAGTGTACTGGGAACTTGAGAGAAAACAGATTTAGAACTTGCACGTACACAGTCAGCAAACATCCCTCAAACATCCCTCAAACACATTTCAGGGAGTGCCAGAGGCCATACTGGGGAAAGCCGACAACATGTTCTGGTCTTGGGGTGTTCTCAGTGTCCTCGGTCAGCTTTGAGGGGACTGCAGGGGGCACTCAGGAGTAACATCCCCGAGAAGGGCTGGGAAGACGCAGCCTCCTAGGGTGCCCGGGTGGGCAGCGCGAATATGGAGCGAGAGAAGGTGCTTTCTGTAAAAATGCCATTGAGAGAGATGTCCCAAATTAGCTCAGCTCAAGGGGAGAGCAGTTTTGAAGCTATAAGCTGCATGAGGGGAGTCTCGAGTCTAGCTCTCCTTGATTTGGTATCAGTCTTTGCGCAGCTTCAAGTGGTTTGCTTCTGAGCTCCTCGAGCTGAATGAGGCCCTCGGAGCAGGACTGACCTGGGAGCAGGTCCTTCTCTCCCTTTCCCCCGTCTTTCTACTCCTTGCAGCCTGACTTTGAGTTTCTTGCAGTGGTTTTTGGCCTTTCCTCCTTCCAAATCAGAAATAGGCAAATGGAAAAAAAGGGCGTGTGTGTGTAGGAAATCCAATCATGAGATTTCTGTATAGGCTCCATGAAGCTGTGTAAACCATATGACAGTCTGCACTCAACCAGACGGAAGATTCCTGATGAACTTCTTAGAAACACTCCTAGCGCCCTCCTTTGAAGTGCGTCCTTGGTTGGCTAATTAGCTTTCCTGGCTCCTTTTTATTTTCTTACTATTTCCTTTCTGCATTCAGAACCTTTAGAAAGATCATTTAATCAGAAGCAAGCAGTCAACAAATGCCCTTATATAGTGGCTTCCTTGCAGTGGGGCTAAGTAAGCAAGTGCAACGCTTGGAGCTCCAGGACCCTTGGAGTTGGGTGATCTTGGAGCAGAGAATCCCGGCTGCTGTCTCGGGACCCGGTTTGGGCACGGTGGCCTCCCACCACCAAGAGGCTGGGCTTGCCTTGTCCCAGCAGGCCAGGACAGTGTGGGCAGCAAGCCAGGAGGCCCCCTGGGAAGCAGCTCCTGGGAGCTGAATACTTCCAAGCCTGTTGATTCTTGCAGTGTTTGAAGAGGGAAGGACTCTGTGCAGGCTGCCCGAGGAAAGCTTATTTACTTTTGCCTGAGTAACGGAGGAGAATTAATAAACTGAGAGTTTGTTCTGAAAGCCGACAGGCTTAACCTCCCCCTGAACTCATCCCCTTGAAAGGCCAGCTCACTCGTGGAATGTTCTTTCCCCTGCCCACTGAGCTAGCTAGCCATCCAGCATGGCGCCGGGAGGCGAGGAACCCTGTGCCCGTGGGAGGTCTGGAAGGGAGATGGAGCCCACCCACCCGAGAAGGGAACTGTGCCCAAGCCCCACCCCAGCACACCCCCGTTTGTTGGAAGTAGAGATTGCAGCACCGGGGCTAAAGGGGGCACCTGTCTTCCTTCCCCTCTTGTCTGCCAGTTCAACCAGTGGTGGTTCCTGATGTGCCCATGGTTTGGTTTTGTGGAGGCTGCGTGGTCTGGTGGAAGGAGCACTGGTGTGGAGCCGGGGGATCTGGGGTTGAACCTTCTCTAGCTGTCTGGACCTGGGCAGGGCTTCTTTTTCCTGCCTCCCTGGAAAACCAAAGGAGCAGGAACAAAGGCAGTCTGGGAACGTCCCCTCCCTGGCCCTCCGTTGTAGGAATGACCTTCTCTTCCCTGAGGCTCTTCTCCTCCTCCGAGATGCTTGCTCACTCTCCTGCTTCCCCTGTCTCCCACAGTGCCTTGCGGCAGCCCCCCAGGCAGAGGCATGCTGGAAGCTTCACAGCTGGCTCTCCCTGCCTGGTTGCCTTTGACCCTTCCCCTGGTGGAAAGACCATCTCCGTGGCCGGTTTCAGGCTATGCAAGGTGGCATCGCTGGGCGTAGGGTTGGGAAGAGATGGACGCAGCAGGCTCTCGGAGCCCACGTGAGCTGACTCCAGCCCGCCCCTGCCCGTGGGCCTCCCCCGCCGCCCCTCTCCCACACCCCGAGTGTTGCCTTAGGAACACAGCTCCCCAGGGGCAGAAGGGCCAGCCCTGCTGCTGAGAAGCTGCTGTGCTGTTGCTGCCCTCCTGGGTCCCCTTTTGAATAGATGCGGGACCTGGGGTCTGAGGGTGAGGGCAGCTCCTGGACTCCCCCCACCTCCTGACAGGGGTCTCTCTTGGCGCCCTTTCTCCCCCCGCTCAGCCCGTGTCAGACCCTCCATGGTACCTATTGCTGAACGGCTCCACTGGGCCCAGCCTGGGGCAGGAGTAGGAGTCTGGGCCTCCAGGTGAGCCTGGAGACAGAACTCCTGGTGGCCCGGCAGCTGGACCTGCACCAGGAGCTCCGGCTCAGGCAACCAGGTGTGTGTGTCGGGGTAGGGGATGACCTTGGAAAGGCACCTGAGCTTCCTCTCAGCACCCCCACCCTTTCCTCTGAGAAAATTGGGTTTATGCGGACCTTGCAACCTGGATAAGCCGGGGTTATTCTCACGGCAGGCCCTCGTTTCCCAAGACAGGGCGTCGGTTGGGGAATATGGGCAAGCTGACAAGACTTGAAGGCAGTCCCGGTGAGGTGTGAGATGGCTGGGCCAGCAGAGGAGGGAAGCCGAGACCTGAGTTCTGCCAGATCTCTTGGACTGGGGCTAGTAACTCTGCCTGCTGGGGTGGTAATGAGGATAGGATGACCTGCTTAGAGCCCTTGTGGATTTAGCGGTGGGCCTGTCCTAAGTGCTCCAAAAAATAATCAATCAAAACAACCTGGAAACCTCCAACAGCCCAGTATCGTGAGAGGCTGAGCCGAGCTCCTCGGTCAAGGAAGGTGGGGTTTGGGGTGGAGGTGGCTGCATGAGGACAGGTGTGGCACGTCAGCTCGAGGGAGGCCTTGAGAAGATTGTGGGACCACGTGGCCTCCTGGAGGTCACAGGGCGGCCGCCCACAGTGGGGAGCCATTGGAGACACTGCTTGGTGGCCTGGTCTCAACCTCCTCATCCGTCATTGTTAGCCTCTGAACCGAGCAGAAAGTTAAAAACTGGAAATCCATGAAAAACCAAGTACTTGATGACACACTATAGCCGAAAGGTGGAGGCAGTCCAAGTGCCCATCAGCAGATGAATGGATAAGCAAAAGGGGGCGCATGCGCACAAGGGCACGTTATGCGGCTATAAAAGGAGTGAAGCTGTGAGACATGCCACAACACGGATGAGCCGCGAAGGCGCCCTGTTGTGTGAAATAAGCCAGACACGTATTGTTTGATTGCATTTATGTGAAACGCCGCGTACTGTATGATTGCATTTATGTGAAGTGTCCAGAAAAGCAAATCCAGAGAGACAGAGGGCAGATTTGTGCTTTCCAGAGGCTGGGGGAGGGAGAAACGGGGAATGACCGCTCAGTGGGTTTGGGGCATCCTTTTGGGGTGATGAAAAAGTTATGACACGAGATGGTGGTGATGGTTGTACCACATTGTGAATGTACTAAAAGCCACTGAATTATACACTTTCAAATGGTTAAAAATGGTAAATTTTTGTTAGGTGTATTTTAGCACAATTTTTTTAAAAAGTGGTTGGGGTCAGAGTCCAAGGGTGCAGTGCATCTGACTTGTCCCTGCTTGGGGTGGGTGGAGAGCAGGAGCCATGGGGGAAAAGCTCTGGGGACGGGCACCGGGACGTTTGTGTGCTTTCCTGTCCCTTCCCTCACTGGGAGCCTTCTGAAGGCAGGAGCTTGCTCCTTGCCCCCATCTCCGAGCAGGCGTGGTCAACCGCTGCGTCCTTTAGTGGACGTCCCCGGAGCTCCCGGCATGCAGCTGTGGGCATACTGCCCGCAGCACCGAGGGGAAGCCCTGGGCGGAGAGCTCGCGACCTCTTTCTCCTTCTGGAGTCATCTGGGAAGGGTGCGGTTCCTGCGCCCTGGGCAGGGGGCCCACAGAGGGGGCCGCTGAGGGATTGAGGCTCGCGGACCACTGCGCTGGTAAGGAGGCAGCCCGTGGATTGACCAGGGCAGCCGGGAGCAGGCCCACGAGGAGAGAGAAAGACGTTCTGGCTAAACGAAGGGGGAGGAGGCGGCGTTTCTAGGCTCACCTCTCCTCTCTGCCAGGAACTGCTCTCAGTGCTTTACACTGTCGACTTTTCATCTCTTCTTCCCATAGGAGGGAGTTACTCTTGTTGCTCCCGTTTTACAGATGAGGAAACTGAGGCACAGAGAGGTTTGTAAGCCCAGGAGGCAGTAAGTCTGTGATTCCAGTCGAGGTCACCTGGGTGCTGAGTCTGGAGGGATAGGGGGAGAAGTTGACCACTGTGTCATTCTGCCTCTCGGTAGTTATGTTATTTGATCCATGTAGGGTAATTATATATATATATATATATATATATAAATTTTTTCCTGGCCATGGTGCAGTAACATCGTACCAAGAGAGAAGACAAATGTGTGTCCCAGGGGACCTGAAACGAGGTTAGAGACAGAGGGCAGCCAGTTAAAAGCCAGTGTCTTCTGCAGGTGCCAGTTAAAGCAGTTCTCGTGAGCGTGGCTGGTTGGTTGGCGCCGGGGCCAGTGAGGCGGGGGGCGCAGGGTCTGCACACAGACGAACTCCTTCCATAGGAGGCAGGGCGGAGGAATTGGCTCACACCAGAAAACTGGCAGGGTGGGGAGGGCCTCACAGAGGACAGAACTTGACTGGTATTATAAGGAAACACCAGAAGAGATTCACCTGGGAATTGTTAAAACTGGTAAGAGAATTCTGCAAGGACGTCATTACAAAATTAATAGGCAAGGTCATTCACTTTTCTAATCTATCAGCAATAACTAGTTATTAAACAGTGTCATCTATTAAGTGAGTTAAAATATACAACTGGGATGCCTGACCTGTATATATGTGCAATAGATGCACATCATTTTTATAATAGTGAAAACAAATCCCAAGTACAATAGCAACGAAAATAGCAAACACACCGGAATAACTGTAGCAATCAAAGTACAGAATGTACATGAAGAAAAGGACAAAAATTTTTCCAAGGGATGTTGAAGAAGGCTAGGGAAATAGAGGGTCTTACTCTGTTCTGGGAAGGCAAGACTCAACATTGTAAAAATGTCAGTTCTCCCAGAATTAGCCTATAAATCTAGCTAATTCTAGTCAAAATCCCAAAAGGGTGGGATAGGATTCTAAAGTTCAACTGGAAAAATAAATGAGTGAGAATAGCCAAGAAATTTTTTTAAAGAAGAGTAATGACGGGTGACTTACCCTACCAGATATTAAAAAAAATTATAAACAGGATATTTAAAATTGTGTGATATTGGCATAGGAATAGAGAGATCACTAAAACAGAGTAGAAAGCCCAGAAATACCCAAATGAAACATAAGAATTTAGTATATGGTAAGTCTATGACTGTAACTCAGTAAGGAAAAGAATGAATCAGTAAACGATGTTGGAGTGCTATTCAGTAATAATAAAATTAGATTTTGACATCATTCTCTCTCCCCAAATCTAAAATGGATTAAAGATTTAAATATTTTCAGTGAATCAGTAAAAGTTCCAGAATAAAACAAATGAGTATAGGTGTAATTGGGGTGAGAAAGACTTTCTAAAATGGATAACAAAAATCAGAACTCACAAAGGGAAAGATATGAATAGGTAAAAAGGGAGAACTTCTGTACTTCAAAATCTCTATGAACAAAATAAAAGGCAGACCAAAGGCTGAGAAAAGTATTTGTGACATCACAGAGCAAAAATTGTTTCCTTGATAGATAAAGAGCTTTTACAAAACAATAAGAGACTCAAATACAAAACCGGACTGAGAAAATGAACTCGAAATTCAGAAAAGATGAAATAAAAATGATAATAAGCACATGAAGCATTACACTCAAATCACAAGGCTACAATTTTTTAAAATTTACAATGTTAATATTTTGGAAAAAAATAATTCTCAGGATTGAAAAAGGATTGGAAACGCATTTACCTTCTCTGGTGGTGAGAGGGTAACTTCTTACTGCTTTTATGAAGGGCAACTTAGCAGTATGTGTCTAAAGTTTTAGAATCGTGCATACTCTTTGACCCCATCATTTTTTACTTTAGCAATTTAGCCTAAGGAAATAGTGACATGCCAAGATGTAGCTACAAGAATGCTTTAAAAAAAATTTTTTTTAAGATACTTGGATTACATGAATTACATAAAAACAAGGATGCTTTTTGCAATACTGTTTATAAGAACAAAAGATGTTTTTGTTACATATATTTCCACAGAGTTTTAATTATGGAATATCTATATAACTATGTCATAGGAGAATATTTAATTTCTTTTTTTTAAGATTTATTTATTTCTCTCCCCCACCCCCACCCCGCCCCAGTTGTCTGTTCTCTGTGTCTACTTGCTGCGTCGTCTTCTTTGTCTGCTTCTGTTGTTGTCCGATGTGGGAATCTGTGTCTCTTTTTGTTGCATCATCTTGTTGTGTCAGCTCTCCATGTGTGCAGCACCATTCCTGGGCAGACTGCACTTTCTTTCATGCTTGGCGGCTCTCCTTACAGGGCACACTCCTTGCATGTGGAGCTCCCCTATGCGGGGACACCCCTGTGTGGCAGGGCACTCCTTGCGCGCATCAGCACTGTGCATGGGCAGCTCCACGTGGGTCAAGGAGGCCCCGGGGTTTGAACTGCAGACCTCCCAGGTGGTAGACGGATGCCCTAACCACTGGGCCAAGTCCACTTCCCATAGGAGAATATTTAAGTACCAAATGGAAAGATAAAACCTATCTCTAAGTGACAAAGGCAGATTACACGAGAGGGTGGGGTAGGTATGAGCCCATTTTTGATGATCTGTAGGATTTCTCAAGTGAAACTGGTGATAAAGGTCTTGATGGGTGGGATTCATTGCCATTTTTTTGTTTGTTTGATTCTACTTTTGGAATTATCTACATGGAACAGATTAATTTTGTTTGACTTTAAAAGGGGAATTTTAAAACGACATTCAAAGTGGTCAGATTCTTTTCTGCCAGGTCGGCCTCAGTGCTTCTCTCGGCTCCAGGAGGTTCTCACCCAGGAGACTCAAGAGCTCCTTATCTTGTGCCTTCCTGCAGCCAGAACCCCTCCCACTCTCCCACGTTCTGTAAGCATCACCCTGTGTGGCCCGAGAGAGACTTTCCAAACCATTCCTCTCTCCCAGAAAAGCTATGTAGGAACGGCTCTTAAAGCTCGGTCCCCACGAGGTCCAGGACGACCCTCCCGCAGCTGGAGGGGCCGGGAGGGAGACGCTCAGGTTCTCAGAGGAGCCTCGTCCTCCCGCCCCAGTCCTCCCCAGTAGGGCAGAGAACTGGGTAATGAAAGTCCTCAGGTACGTTCCCCTCTCTTTTTATATTAATACCAGATTCATTTGAAAAATCCCTTACATCGGCTCTGATTTCTGTTAATTATGGAGGGTCCACCCTGATTGGTGGAGAAAGGCTGTTTTTTGAAACATTTCAAACACATTGTTCTGTTCCTTTCATGTATTTCGGGGATCTCAACAAGGGGTGATTTTGCCCCCCTCTGCCTGGGGATGCACATTTGGTGGTGTCTGGAGATGTTGTTGGCTGTCACAGCTGGCGGGAGGGCACATTTTGGGGGAGGGGTGGAGGCCAGGGATGTGTGAAACCTCCCGCGACGCGCAGGACACCTCCCAGCAACAAGGAACTGCCTGGCCCCACATGTCATCTGTGCCAAGGCTGAGAAACCTGATAGATTTATACGGGGACAAAATAGATGCATTCTCTGCAGAAGACTGAAACGATACGCTGCTGCATTCAGAGAGACCCAGCTCATTGTAAAATTAGGCATTATATTGAAATGGATGCGGCTGAGGTTCTGTTCTCTAAAGTCAGAATCTCCCTTGCAATCCTGTTTAAGGTTTCATTTACCTGGTCCTTCATCCCTGGAAAAATGACTGCACCCTAACATGGAATTTATTGCAAATTCTGAGGAGTTGTACTATAAATGACTATATTCTGAATTAATATGGTTTAAATTAATTTTTAAACTTTTTATTCTAAAAAATCTCAGAGAAGGAAAGAGAGTAACAATACTGGATACCCAAGCTTCTATCACCTAGATTTAGCCATTAACATTTTGCCACATTTGCTTTGATGTTTTTTTTGGCTGAGATATTTATAGAGAAAATTTTAGGCATGAAGACATTTCACCCTGAAATAGCTGAGAATGCATTTCTGAAAAACAAAAAGAACATTTTCCTACATTTTCTCAATACCATTATTACACTTAACACAATTAACAATAATTCTTTAGTATTATTTAACACCATGTCCATATTCAGAATTTCCCAGCTGTCCCAAAAGTGTCTTGTTTCCAACTGGTTTATTCATTGGTTTAATCATTAAAACATTCTACACTAAAGTGATATGCACTATGTTTAGCACTATGTTTAGAAATACCTCTGGGTCCCCAGACATGGGCCCCTTTGGAGGGTATAATGAATGCAAAGTGACATATAAACTGAAAAGTGCCACCTACATGTTACATGTTAACCTCATATATTCTCAAAGAGGGAGCCACCAAAGCTTAGGCCCACCCTGTGGCTTTGTGGGAGGTGAGCTCTGCGCTTCCTCACGGGGGGTGTCACAGCGGAAAGGATGCCTCTGCAGTGGAAGGAACAAGGGAGCGAGGCACCATGTTACGTCCCTGCCGCGCCTCTCTGTGGTGGGAACTTGGGGGTGTGGAAGTTAAAGACATTCGGCCGTCATCCCGGGCGCCAGTCACGGAGAAGAGTTTAAACCAGAGGTGTCCTCAGTCTGGGCATGCTTGACGTTTGGGGCTGGATCCTTGTTTTTGCGGGTCTGTCCTGTGCATTGTAGGATGTTTAGCTGCACACCTCCGCCCCCCAGCCTCTACCCATCAGCTGCCAGTAAAACATCACCGTCTGGTTGTGACAACCAGAAATGTCTCCAGACGTTGCCAAATGTCCCCCTGGAGCAAGATCAGCACTTGCTTAAACTTAGATTTCCTGACACCAGCCCAGCTCCCCAGAACTCTCATCCGGGGAAGGAAGCAGAGACTGATGCAAGGGAACGTGGGGCTCTTTCTAGCTGGTGGCACCTGCTCAGTCCCACCTGGCTTGAGACCAGTCTGACCATATGGTGTTGGGCTGAGCCGTATGGAATTGCTGACACACTTGACCATTTGTGACCTGCAAGAATGACAATTTCATTTGGTCCAACCTAATGTTAACGTCCCCTTGGCCAGAAGACCCTGCCCCTGTGGGAGTCAGTTTCTCCTTTCTCGTCTCTCCCCCTCCCCGCCCCCCACTCCTTTCCCAGATTATCACTGACCCTGCTTTTCTTTATCTGTCCTTCTGTTTCTCGCTACCTCTTTCCCTCTATCTCCAATCCCTTCCACCACCTTCCTTATTCCTTCACTCTGCCTGATCTCCCCTTCCCCTCCCCCTCTTTTCTTCCTTTTTTCTCCGCCGCCCCCCCCACCCTGTCCCATATTGCTGCTGTGGTTGGGGCGTGCATAAAAGGCAGGGGCAGGGGTCAGGCTGGGGCGTGAGCAGGGCCCGGGAGAGCACCGCCACCCGCATCCTCCCCAGCCCCCTCCACCCCGCCCCCACCCCGCTGTCACCCCAAAGACACAAAGGAAGCCATTTGCATTGCGGGGTTTCAGGATCCCCATTGTTCGTTTGCCTTTGCAGGTGGAGCTGCCACCAGGCTCGAGGAGGATAAAGGGATGAGCTCGGGGGCCAGAGGAGCAGTGGGGGCGGAATATTTAGCCTGTCCACTGCAGACTCAAGGGAGCTGGCCGGTGGGAACCAGAGAAGTGGCAGGTGTCAGGAAGGGGGGAGACTGGGATTGGCAGGCCCCCGCCCCCCCCGTGTCCCTCAGCTGTCACAGCCTCCTTGCTGGCAGAGGCTGGGGGTGGGCTGCAGAGTTACGCAGGGGTGGATGCAGAGACCCCTCCCCCCAGGACGGCCACTGCCCAGAGCTTTGCTGGCACCCTCTGGGGACACCCCCAGCAGTCCTGGGGTGGAAGGGACACCCTGACTGGGTCACTCAGGGCTCCCTGGCCACAATGAGGCCCCTCTTGTTCCTCCACTGCTGTCAGTAAGTAAGGACCCCCCAGGCTCCAACCCCAGTCCCCGGGTCCCAGCCGGAGCATGGGGAACCGCTGGGTGGGAGGCTGATGGAAGTCCCCTCAGCAGCCGGGCAGGACCTGGGGGCAGCGCTGGCCTCGTGTTCTTCGCCGCGGTACCCAGGGTGCTCCTCGGCGGCTTTGTCCGGGCTGTTTGGAGGGGGCCCTGCGTGGGGAGGGCCTTGGACCGAGATGGGTTATCGTTTGCCCAAAAGCGAGGCTGCTTCAGAGTTGGAAGGGAGCCTTCGGCGGGAAGCCAAGGAGGCTACAAGCCGCCTCCCTCTCGTGCTGGTGAGATAGCCAGACTGCCCCCCCCCAGCAGGACTCTGTCCCCCGCTGTCTCCCACTTCTCCTAGACGAACACGTGCATCCTCATGAACAAGCCCGCTGCCCCTGCCCCAGGCACAACAGAGATTCGACCCCATGGATCCCGGATCTTGCGTCTTTGCCACCCAGGGCGGAGGTTTAGCCCCAGAAAAGAGCAGTGGATGGGGACTTGGCGGGCAGCGGGGCTCCACCCCTTCCCGTTCCCCACTCGTCATTTGCCCTCTTTAGTGGTTTCCTTCAAGAGTAAAGTGTATTGGAGGATCGAGGGAAGGAGAAAGCCTTTAGGTTTGCAGATGTTAGAAACGAACGAGGAGCCCGTGATGAACTTACCTTGCACCAAGACGTATCTGAAAACTGGAGGTATCTGCGAGCCGTCGGGTGCCCATCTCTTCCGGCGCCGCAGCCACGCTATGGTGCTGGTGGCTTGCATGGGCCATGGTGGGAATTTATACCTTGGAAATTGGCCAATGCTACAAATCGAGGCTGTTTTTCTCCCCAGAGAGCTGATAGTCAAACATTTATCACCATACCCTTGATCAAAAGGCATCCTGGGGTGAAATCCTGGACGTTGATGCCCGAAAGAACCGCGGAGGTGTCATCTCATCTGGTCCCCCACTATACAGGTGGGGAAACAGCCGGGGTGGGGGCAGCGGCTTGCCCTTAGTCACCCGGGGGGTTGATGGCAGATCCTAGTAAGGACCCAGGTCTCCTGACTTTCCACTTCACTGTAGCACCTGGGGCAAGCGTCCTCTCGAGCAGGGAGTGGAGGAGAGAAGTCAGACTTGGGGGCTTGCAAAGGATTCCTCCTGTTGAAGAGAGGTTAGAAATGAATGGAATGCCTGGGCAGCAGGTTTCCGGGAAAACAGCTTTAAGATTTCCTCCAGGCCCAGGTGGCAAGGCTTCCCACCCATGCCATCCTCTCTAACCTGGCCCCCACCCCAGCAGGCAGGATGAGTCCTCGTGTCCTGGCCAGGCATTCCTTCTCATCCATTAGGCCACCGCCTTCAGCCCCAAGGTTGGGGATTTGCGCGTCAGCCTCTCAGGTCTCCCATTGGCCACGGCACCTTCACGGTAGCGTGTATCTTCACCGGAGGGAAGAACTGCTGAAAGATGTGGACCTTTGGGGACCTGAGCGCTCAGCCTTGTCCTACTCTTCTTCTTTGTGGCAAATTTACTGCGGGGCACAGGAGAAGAGGTAGGATGCCAGCCATTCATTTGGCTTTCTTAGATTGGGTTCCCCACAATCTCAGGGGCCTGAGACAGGGATTCTGTGCAGGTGATTTATTGGGGCCGGGCTCTTAAGAGAAACCGCTGGTGTGAGGGGGGCAGGATAGGGCAGGGGAAGCAGCTAGGAAAACATGATTTCTGGAGTAGTCCAGCCACAACCTGATCCCACGGCGAACTCTGGAACGTGATTTGTACCAAAGGAATTGTCCTTCTTAATAAAGAGAAGGGCTAAGCATCACTTCTACCCACGTCCCCTTGTCCAGAGCTCAAGTTACATGGCCACACCTAACTGCAAAGGGTCCTGGGTAATGCAGTCTGCATGCCCAGGAGGAAAATGAAATGGTGTCTGGTAACCACACAGCCTTTGCCTTAGACCTTTTGTTCACTCAGCCAACTTCAGCAACATCTGGGGCTGCCTCTTACCACGGTGCCCTGGTTTTTGGTATCAGAAAATGATGGTGTGCCCTGAGAGTTGAGCTGTGACTTGACCCAGGAATGTGCATCCTGCGTGACAGCTGTCCAGGCTTGGGGTGTAGGCTCACCCTGGGAACTAAGCAGGGGTGACCCCGGCTTCCAAGCCATGCCCTCCCTGGCGCTCATCAGCCCGCCAGCTGGGTGGAGGCTCATCCTCCAAGCATCCCTCTCTTCCATGACCTTCCCAGAGAGCCCCAGATGAGCTGCTCCCTGCTCTGCTCAGGCTGAATCACCTTTTGGTGTTGATGGCAACCCCAGGCTGTGTCCTCTGCTGGCTCTGGCAGGAGAAGTATGTGGACAGCCACCTTGATCCCCATCGGGACAGCTTTGTCTCCCTGCCGCTATTTGCAGGGAGGCTTGACAAGAAGACCCCAGGGGGCTGGCCAGTGGGAGCAGGTACCAGTGGGTGCTGCACTGGGATGGCTGCCGCTTAATACAGGCGAATGCACAGGGTAACTGCCCACTGAGAGGGAGATGGGACAGAGGGCACAGGGCCGTGACCGTGGATGAGCAGCCCCAGACAGGCGTAGGCAGGTGCAGGCTTTGCTGCAGTTTGGAAGCATTTATGAAACACTGATCTGGGCTCTATAAATCCTCCCCTTGGCCTATTCCCTGGCTACAGGCTGAAAATGGGGGATTTCTTGTTCAGCCATGCTTGGTAGCGACTTTTTAGTACTTCGCCTGGCCCTCCTCTCAACTCCCGGCATGCCTTGGGAATTCTGATCAGAGGACTCATGCATTTGTTCATTTAATCGTTTTTGCTCATTTGTCCATCACACTTCCTGAGGGCCTGTGCTAGGTCCTGGGTCACAGGGATAAACAGAACATGGAGCCCTACCTTCGAGGGCCTCATGGTTTATTTTGCAAGAAAGAGGCCTACGTCGATGATTCGGATCCAGTTTCTTTTTTTTTTTTTTTTTTAAGATTTATTTTTATTTATTTAATTCCCCTCCCCTACACCGGTTGTCTGTTTTCTGTGTCTTTTTGCTGCGTCTTGTTTCTTTGTCCGCTTCTGTTGTCA
Source organism: Dasypus novemcinctus (assembly GCF_030445035.2). NCBI lineage: Eukaryota > Metazoa > Chordata > Mammalia > Cingulata > Dasypodidae > Dasypus > Dasypus novemcinctus. The sequence continues at coordinate 23,801,678 of NC_080693.1, read as the reverse complement.
TCAGCGGTACGGGAAGTGTGGGTGGCGCCATTCCTCGGCAGGCTGCTCCCTCTTCGCGCTGGGCGGCTCTCCTTATGGGTGCACTCCTTGCGCGTGGGGCTCCCCTACGCGGGGGACACCCCTGTGTGGCACGGCACTCCTTGCGCGCATCAGCACTGCGCATGGGCCAGCTCCACGCGGGTCAAGGAGGCCCGGGGCTTGAACCGGGGCCTCCCATGTGGTAGACGGACGCCCTAAGCACTGGGCCAAAGTCCGTTTCCATGGATCCAGTTTCTTAACTGCTGCAGTAGAATCGAGTCTGTATACATCAGCAGATCCCCAACATGGGCTCATCCCAATGCTAAGACTTTGCTAACAGCCTGCTGGGTCTCTGCTGCCCCACCAAATGGCGCCTCAAGACTCAAGGTGGTCCAGTGCCCCTCCAGGTAGGCTGCTATTTCCTAATGGCACAGATAATGGACACTTAAAGGACAATGTTTAGAACCAGCGGCCTTGGAAATTTGGGGTCCTCAAGGAGAAACCTTAGAAAGTTCATTCATGTGGTTCCTTTTTATGTCTTGTAAAAGAAGGCAACTGGCAGATATTTCCCTGATTCTCTGATGCAGATTTGGTCTCCTCATCTTTCCTCATAGAGATTGGGGTCCCCCACATCCCTCAAATCAGGCACCCCTCATCCAACTAGTCAGCTCATCTTGAGCAAAGTGGAAATCTCTGTCTGTCTTTTCCACCTGAGTTTACAGAGTTCCTCTCCGGTGCAAGGGTTTTGAACTTTGGCAAAAAGATTTTTTTTTTTTTGGAACATTTTTTAAATTGTATTTTTTTGAAAACATATAGATCACAAAAAATGTTACATTAAAAAATATAAGAGGTTCCCATACACCCCCCCACCCCACACCCCCACTCCTCCCACATCAACAACCTCCTTCATCACTGTAGCACATTCCACTGCATTTGGTGAATATGTCTTGGAGCACTGCTGCACCACATGGATTATAGTTCACATTGTAGTTTACACTTGAACTCGTCCTGTGGCTCAGGGTTCGAGTTAACAGCGGGAGGGCAGCGGCATGGGCAGTGGGGGTGGCTGTAAAACCTGACTGCTTGAGGGGGGAGGCACCTGAAATCAGAAGGCTCAGTGTTCACCCTGCTCTCTTGCCCCAGGGGGTTTGTAGCTGTTCCCCAGCTTCTAACAAGAGCTGGTGCTGTCCCCCAGCTTCTAACAAGAGCAATGGAGCTAAACGGTGGATGAAGGCTGGTTAGTCCTTTGTCTGCCAGGACGCCTGCACGTGTACGTCCCAGCACTAGGCCAGATGCAGTACTGGGTGGACCTGAGCAACCCGTGCCGTGCATGAACCCTTTAGGGGCCTAGTTACCTCATTCCCTTTCCTGTTGATCTTTGGGTGGTAGGTGGGACTCAGGGAGACACAGCTCAGAGGGTGCTTGGATGCCGAGGACAAATATGGAGCGGCAGTTGGAAATCCTGTGGCTGGGTAGTTCTCGGAGGAAGAAGAAAGAAATAGAAAGTTACGAAACAGAAGAAGGGTAAAGAAGATGGACTTGGCTGTCTTGGTAGAGAGCGCAGGCTGTGGCCAGGTGAGGAGGACAGGCAGGGGGGAAAGCCAAGGTGTCCACCGGTCTCTTGGTGTCCGTGGATGTCTGGGCCCCATGCCCTGCAGTGGCTCTTTGGGAGGGTGGCCATCCATATGGCTAGGCTATGAAGGCTACTAGCCCTGTCCACCAGGGGTATTTAGGCCCGTGATTACCTGGAGTGTACGGAGAGCTCAGTACTCCCCTAAAGCAAGCACGATGCCTTTATCCTCTGTGTGAGAAGGTAGCAGAGTCTGGTCTTACCACGGAGGAGGTCAGTGCTTGCTGAGGTTCTGGGCTGGCTGTGGATCGAGCTGTTCCCCATCAATACGGTGTCCAGATACCTGAAACTTAGTTCACTGAAATGCCACAAAGCTTTTAAAATCCATTTTGGCTGGAAATCTTTCTCAAATGTATCCCCAACTTTCTTGTCTTATTAAGCAATACTCATTAAATATAATTTCACCTTTTGGGATTATTTAGGCCATTGCAAAAACAAACAAACTTGTGCTGTAATTCATTTGTGACCCTCAAAGCTTATTCAATGGTTTCAGGACTTTTTGCCTGTATTCAAATGGCCTTCACTACTCTGTATCTGCTTGTCATAGTCTCGTAATTGTTCTGCCTCTTCTTTGCCCCGTTTGCTAGCTGTTCCTTCCAGCAAAGTCCTCTTCATTCTTTAGCTATATCGATTCTAATGCACTATGTTCTAAGAGTGGCAATAACGACGTTTGCTGTCATTATGTGTAAAACGAATAAGCGATAAGGAAGATATGAAGGAATTTCCTTTGTGATAGCAACCTGGCTGTCACATAGCAATCATGTATCAACAGCACCCTCTTCCTGCCCTGGTTCTCACCTGTACTCCAGCGAATCGAGATGAGCAGGTAAGTGGCCTCTAGTTAAATATGATTTTTCAGTCACCAGCACCACTTTGGATTTATCTTGCACCTTCTGAAGAATCTTCAGCATTTCACACTCAACATAGATATCCATAAGGTAGAGAGGGGAGACAGGGTTCATCTCTTTAATTCTCACACCAGAGAACTGAGGAACAAAGTGGTTAAGCATGTTAAAATTTTGAAACCACATCTCCCTGAAGAATGAATGATGGATGCAGGATGGCTTGGCAAGGAGGGGCACTTTCTCCAAATGTCTTGTGGGCTCTACTATGGAGGCAGTGGGTCACAAAGGCATGCACTGGGTGGCTCAGAAGGTGGAACTAAGACCACCTGGGGGATGTTACTGGAAGCAGGCAAGGCTCAGCTACAGAAGTCCTGTCCAACCCTAGAAGAGGCGCTGAGACACATTCAGCAATGGGGATGACAATGGGAGGTACAGAGATGGGTCAGCTGCTAAGAGCCCTGTCAACTCCAAGATGGTAGACTCCAGTCCAGGCAAATAATGGAATGGACCAGAAATGGTGGGAATGTGTCAATTTTCCTGCCAAACAACCAGGACACCCTATTGAGTATTGTTGAACCCTCTTAAGGTGCTGTGATTGATTAGTGATGTCTGCCATGAGATTGGATGTGAAACTGGTGGCCAGAGTGCTACCCATTTCCTCTCCCCCGAACAGGGTACTTTCTCCCAATTGATGCTTCCTCTGCCCACCTCATTTTCCCCTGGAGACAAGCTGCTTATTACCATTCAAACCTGAAATCCCGAGCTTATGCCTGCTTTCCCCTTTTACCTCGTCTTCCCTGCCTGTTCACTCATGAGCAAAATTGTCCTTGTCTGCCATTTTGTTGGGGAGCCATTTCAGAAAGCAGTTGTGGGAAGAGAAATCTACTCTCTGGGTCCAGCCGCTTCTGGAATGTGGCTTCCTCTGGAAGGCTGTCACCATGGCTGCCTTTTCTGAGGACTTGGCTGGGGGTGGAGAAGGGGAGGGGACTTCATGGTGGAAGCTGGCCGTTCAGGGAAGCTGAGAGGACAGCCCCATGAGAAGGGCCAGCCCCCTGTGTTGGGGTGGGGGGAAGGCTAGGGTCAGTGCTCAGTGCTCATTAGGTTGTCCTGTGGCTTCAGGGACAGAGAGCCCTGGGTGGCCCTGAGCTGGAGCGAAGGCAGCTGGGATTAGGGAAGGTGCCTTCACCAGACAGGCACTCTGGATACTGCACGTTTTCTCATGTGTGTAATGGAAACGGCAGTTCTAATAACACCCTGCTCTGCCTTTGTGGAGGGTTCTCGTGCAGTCCAGTGAGCTCGGGGGTGGGACAGCGCTTCGGTGCGGGCTGTGCAGGCGCAGAGTCCTCGGCCTCCCAGCTGTCCCCGCTGGAGGCACGCCGAGCTCCGGCTGGGCTGTGGGATTGGGTGCACCAGCCCTCTGGGGCTGAGACCCATCTACGGGCAGGAAACGGAGTGACCCCAAGACCCTCCGGGGTGGGCGGCCGAGCAGTGTCTGGTTGGTTCATCCCCCAGCCCAGCTGACCCTGGCTGGGGAGGACTGGGGGTGGGCGGCCGAGGGTCAAGAGAAACTTCTGGATGTCCGGAAGCTGGTTCAGCCTGCGGAGGTCTCTGGCCTGGAGTTAGAAGGGCTCTTTGCAGTCCCCAAGGCTCTGGGCAAGAGGCTTTAATCTAATTACATGCTTTATTTGAGCCAATTTGTTTTCCAATCCATCTTGTTCAGCCAGAATAAAGAGCGTGCTGAGGGCTCGTTTGCACCCTCTTGTTCCAAGTGGAGCAGGGGGCTGCCTTCCCGCCTCACGTGGTCAGTGCACCCCGACCCGGCCCACCCTGGCTCCCCCACCCCCAAACGAGGCCTCTAGGTGGGGGCTGCGGCTGCACAGCCAGTGACATCCAGGAAGGGAGAAAGCCCTCCCCAGCGCCCTGGGCACGTCCCTGTCCCACCCCCACCCCCAACCCCGGGGTTCCCTGAGCGCCGGGTGAGGACGGGCTTGGAGGGGGACCCCTTCCCGCCAGGCGCTCCCCCGCTCTCCGTCTTCCCGGCTCCTTCTGCCTGCAGCATCCGAGGCCCATTATTTTAAGTCTGCAAATATATTTTTCTAATAAGGCAGTGGATTTAGAATCCGCGTTAGTGAAGTCCAAACAAAACACCAGAGCCCTTCAAACCTCCCCAGAGAGGGAAGATTTACTGGCTCCCGCTGTATTTCCCTGCTCCCTCCAAGCGCCGGCATTCCCCAAAATCGTCCCTTTCTGCCCTTGGGGATCCGGTTTCGGGCCACTGCTTTTCCTGCCGTTGACGCGGACCCGCCCTTTGTGCCGGGCGCCCGCGCGCAGTCCGGGCTAGTGGGGTGCGGGCACGGCCGCGGCTGTGGGTGGTGGCAGCTGGACCCCGTTTTATTCGGCTCGCTCAGCAGTCGTTTCCTGAGGGTGTGTGCCCTGGCCTGGGCCCCGGGGACGGAGCAGCGAGCAGGCAGTAAACAAACCAGACTGAAAACCACAGGACCCGGCGGGCGACACGTGCCGCGGAGGAAGCAGAGCCTCCGAAGATGGGTTTGCTTTTCAACAGCCCGAGGTCAGTTATTCTTTGGCAAACCAAGCCCGTCGTTGAAAGGAATAAAAAAAACTGGCTATACCAGCAACACCAAGAGATTGATTTTCGGTCATGGCTCTTCGATTATATTAATAGTAAAAATAATAACAGCTAACATCGGGTAGTGCTTATCACGTACCAGGCTTCCTCTCACTAGCACTTTTAAAGAATCACACTGTTCTTGCCCTTTTAATAACCGAGGGAGCTGAGGTGCGGAGCAGCGCACCCGCCACGTGCCCGGCGCAGGTGGCTTGTGAGTCGCCGGGCCAGCATTCCGAGCTCACTTCCGGGTCCTCCTGGCTCTGTGGCATCCTGCAGCCACGGAGTTTGTTAGTATTCCAAGGCTTACCATCCCCACCCGCCTTGCAGTGTATCCCTGGCGTCCAGGTGGAGCTCATCTGTCCATCCAACTTGCACACCCAGAGAAAGCAGGCTGTGATGGTCAGACTGATGTGTCAACTCGGCCAGGTACTTGTGCTCAGTTGTCTGGTCAAGCAAGCACTGGGCTAATTGTACTACAAGGGCATTTATGGGCTTTAGTCACCAGTGAGGTTACCGCATCGATGGCTGATTACAGCTACATCAAGCAGGGAGATTGCCGTCAGCAGTGAGTGAGGTTTTATCCAATCAGTTGAATGCCTTCCAAGGGGAAGTGATTTTAGCATTCAGAGAGAATTTCCCAGCTCGTCTTTGGACAGCTGACGTCTCCAGGGAACCTTCCACAGGAGCCCCTGGTTTGCCGCCTGCCTGTGGAATCTGGACTTGTGCCTCCCCACAGTCACATGAGAGAATTTTATAAAACCTCATACTATTGACAGATACCTCTTGTTGATTCTGTTTCCCTAGAGAACCCTGACTAATACACAGGCCGAGGCCCGCAGGAGCGCCTTCAGATTCAGAACACAGCTCAGCAGTGCACCCCAGCACAGGTTCCACGGCCTCCTGATTTCTGGAGCCACACCAGCCCTCTCCATCCCAGCTATGCCCTCTTTGTTGTAAAAGTGATTAGCAGGTTTAAAAGATGCATAAGCCCTTTGCCAGGCTTTCTCATGGACATCACCAGAAAAAGTGCAAAGAGATCTGCTACTGTATTTTGGTTGGGGAACCTGTCTTCGAAAATTTGTTTGCTCAGGCAGTCTTGGTATCTTACAGGGGTATTGCACTCAGCTCATTTTACATTGCTGCCTTCCAGGTCACACGGGGAGACCTGGAGTTAATGTTTCAGTGGGTTCCACAGACACTCAGGGGGTACACCTACTCTGACCCACCTGCTGGGACAGCAAGATCTGGTTGACCATTGAGGAACAATACTGGGCCATGAGAAGGATGCTGAGAGCACAGAGGATGCCCAGCTGTGCTTGGGGCCTGAGCAGAGGGCTACACAGGAAAACGACACGGAAACAGATTCCAAGAGGCCCATCAAGAGCAAGGCACTCAAGGTCAAGATGTTTTGGCCAAACCTGTGTGTGGCCCACAGCAGTCTCTGATGAATGGGTAAACAAAATATGGTACCTGCACACAGTGGAGTATTATTCACCTGCAACATAGAAGAACCTTGAAAACAGTGAAACAGGACACATATGGACAAAAATTGTGCGATACCGCTTGTAGCAGTTTGATATGGTTATGAATTCCAAAAATAGATATTGGATTATGTTTGTAATCTGGTCTGTACCTGGGCGTGATTAAATGATGATTAGGGCTTTGATTGGGCCACATCATTAGGGCCACCAAGGGGTGGGGACTCACAGATAAAAGTCATGGCAAAGGACAGAGTTGAGGGCTTTTGATGTTGGAGTTTGATACTGAAGCCTTAAGCTGGAGCCCTGGGAAGTAAGCTCACAGAGGAAACAGAAGCAAACCCAGGAAGAGAGGAACCCTGAGCCCAGGAAGAAGCAAGCCCTGGGAAGAAAGGAGCCTTGAACCCAGAGAGAAGCAAGACCTTGGAAGGGAGGAACCCAGGAAGCCTGAACTCTCGCGGACATCGGCAGCCATCTTGCTCCAACACGTGGAAATAGTCTTTGGTGAGGGAAGTAACTTATGCTTTATGGCCTGGTATCTGTAAGCTCCTACCCCAAATAAACACCCTTTATAAACACCAACGAATTTCTGGTATTTTGCATCAGTACCTGTTTGGCTGACTAATACACTGCTTATAAAGAGCTGACCAGAAATAGTGAATTTGCAGAGACAGAAAGCAGATGCTAGGCTACTGGGAAAGGGGAGAAGAGGGGGCAGGCACTTGCCTCACCATCACAGACAGCCTCTTGCTTTGGATCGCTTGATGGTCTCTGCTGAGGATCAGGTCTGATTCTTTGTCTCTGATCCAAACCCTCCTCTGGCCTGGCTAGCCCCCCCCCCCCCACCTTTCCCTTTGCTCCCCCAGCTGCACCTGCACTCAGCCGGGGGTGCCGAGGCAACTGTGAGCTCATCACCCTCAGCTGGTGGTACCTTCTCATCCTTCAGGTCCCGGGTGAAATTTCATCCCTTCCAGAGACCAATTCTCAGCGCCCCTCATCTGTGTCACCACCCCATACTTAGGTCCTCCTCGATCCTGCGAGCAGGGAGGAAACTGAGGCTCAGAATGGCCAAGGGCCCCAGAGCGTGGGGCGGATGTTGTCATCCTCTTATACAAGGAACAGTCCTTTCCTGGAGTAGATTTCCACTCCAGCGCTCAGGGTCAGCAGGGGCTTTGCGTGGATGTATGAGCTTCTGTGGGACAAAATTTTCTGGGGTCCACAGAATACTCACACCACCACACAGCCCTTGAGAAAGAATGAAGCTCGTCTGGCAAAATGACTTTTCTGTTACGGCCAGGGTAGGTTCCCAAGAGGCTAGAAACTGGCCCTTTGTAACCACAACACATGCCAGAGATGAGGCTACGGGGTCCACTGGGGGTCCTGGGGGCCTGTTTGTCATGGCAGGGCTTTGGATTTCATTCTAGACGAATACACTGCGCTCCGAAATGCTCGCAGTTGTCGTCTCTGGGTGGTGGGACCCACACTGGTCTTGGTACTCCTGATGGGGCTGCTCTCTGTTTAGCTTTAATACAATGAAGGTACAATTCTTATGTTTGGAAAAACACTAAAAGTATTCTGAGGTGAGCCCCCCCTTCTTTAGTGAGGATGGGGCCACTTACTTATGGGGAGAGGGTCCTTCGATGAGTTGACATCTGTATCCAACAAGGTCAGACAAATGTGTGGGGCCCCTGCCCCAGGGCAGTGCTCCCCCCTCCCTAAGAGATGGTGCGTGTGCGCGTGCGTGTACATCTCCAGCTGGGCCCTCACCCTCACCACCTCTGTTCTCACCTCCTTGGGGATCCTCAGACCTGCCCAGCCCTTCCTGCACCTGCGGGGGCCTCGGATGCTCCTCCCTGCCCTTCACAGGCCGACTCCTCATCCTCAATGCCACCTCCTCAGACTGGCCTTTTCCTACCCAAGAAGGTCCTCACCCCATCACCCCCATTCTCTACCAGTGCGTCTTTATGGAGCTCTTTTATCAGTGTGGTTGCACTGGTTTGTTGACCTGTCCCCTCCCGTTTTAATGCCACCATGACTGTCCCATTAACCACAGTACATGTCCAGCGCTCCCCAGAGCTGGCCATGTGGGAAGCGCTTAGTAAAGCTTTTGAGTGGGCAAATGGGTGACGAACTCATAGGCGTGGCGTTGCTGCATCAGAGGGCATGCATGTTTTCAGGGTTTTGACATTCATTGCGAGTTGCTCTCAGGAGAGTTTGTATTAATTTGCACCTAACCACATGGTAGGGGTGTGTGCACTTTGACCTCTGTCGGTTTACTAGGCTAGAGTGGAATATTCCTGTTGATTTCAGTTATGTTTCTTTGATTATTTGAGGTTGAATATTTCCTCCCTTCTTATCCCCTTTAATTTCCTTTTGTGAATCAATTATTTCTCTCCTTTGAAACTTAGGTTGCTTGTCTTTTTCTTATTGATTCGGAGGAGCTCTTTATATATTAAAGGTACCAATCCTTGGCTATCTAGACTGCACTTTCCCTTCCCCCCAGAGATTTGTTTCCATCAGTTCCAAGGCATCGCACACCTTTGCTATCTATGATGCAACCTTTTCTCCCCCCAGGCATTTGCTCCATAGGTTCCAGGACATCTCGCATCCAGATTCTCTACCCAGCCGTTGCTAGAGCCATCATTTGGAGGTGTTTGGCCTTTCTCTCCTGTTGAATAGGCATTGTGCTGTTGAGGCAGGTGGGGCTGGGCAGGGATGAAGTGGGTGGGAGAATGGGAATGGAGAGATGGGGGTGGCCCCTGACTCCCCCACAGAGACGTTCTATACCCTGGACAGAGTGCTTGCAGGTGAGGATGGCCACAGGGTGGCATGGTGGGGGAGAGTCATTAAGTCACCTGCAGCCCAGGAGAAGAGGTGAGCCCCCACCAGGCCTCCCCTGTGTGGCCACTGAGAAACCCGGGATGTGTGCAGCACCAGGAAAGCTGAGCACATGGAATTGGACTGACCCGGCTTTTGTCATCTGCTGGGGGGCAGAGTGGCCAGGCCGAAAGGGAGGGAGCCTGCGGGGTGCCCTTGCTAGCCCCACCCTCTCTCCCCTGGAGCTCTTCCCCCCAGGCCCCTCCCTGCGCCCCGCCTTCCTCTGGGGGGTGCAAAACCCCAGACCTGCAGGCCTCTCTGTCCCAGGGAGGGTTGGCGCCGCCTGGGGATCCACTGCTCTTTGCTCCCACCCACCACCCCACCATCCTGAGCCGACAGCCCGGAAACAGAGGTGCTGCGGGGGAGCCAGGGCAGCGAAGAGCGTGGCCTCTGCCAGCTCCCCGCCCCGCTCGCCGAGGGGAGGTGCCAGGTGCGGTGCCCCTGGCTCGGGCGGTGGGACGCCCCGGCTCTGCCTGCCATATGCTCGGAGATGAGCTTCGATCCGGCGAGCAGGCTGCCCAGCAGGGTTCTGGCACCCGGGGCCCAGGAGGCAGAGCGGAGGGCGAGCTTCCCAAGGCGGAGGAGAGGGCGGGAGGGGCCCCGCCGCTGCGCTGGGGCCCGCAGGGGCGCCTCTTGGCTGGGGCTGAGTCGGTCAGGGGAGCAGGTGGGAGGAATAAAAGGGAGGGTGGGCCGCTCCCAGGAGGAGCCAGGATGCCAGCCAGCCAGGATGGGCCTGCTGCGAGCCGGGCAGATGGTGGCCTCCAGGACTCAGCTGCTCTCCCCAGGACAGGGCGCGTCCAACCTGGCAGCTCCTGTCTCTTGTTGGGGAGGAGCGGGCCGAGGAGGGCGCCCCCAGGTGGGGCACCTGCAGATCTGCCAGTACTTACCTGCACCCTCGGTCTGAGCCCCTGAGACCGTGGGGCCACCAGGGCCACCTGCTTCCTTTTGTTCTTGCACGCTCCGGCCAAGGGCAGCAAGGTCCTAGACCAGGGGGTTTTAACCAGGGGTTGGGGGCTTGAATTGAAATTCAAAAAACCATTATTCTTGCGGGGCTATGTTGGTGCAGGTGTGATCTGTTTATTAAATGATCCACAGTACAGTGCGGACTTAGTAAGGGGTCCGTGGTTTTCACCTGACTGGCAAAGGGGTCCGTGGAATATAAAAGGTTAAGGACCCCTGTGCTGGACAGTGGGTGGGGGGAGAATGAGCGCTCAGTTTCCAATCGCCGTCAATGGGTGGCTCTGCAGGGTCGGTGTGTGTCTAAGGTTGTATTAGCTTTTATATTAAAGTTGAACCGTATAAAACCACCTTTCTGAAAGTGGAAAAAGAGTTGATTATCCACAGTTTCATGTGGTGCATGAAATAGCTTGCCATTCTTTTCTGTTTCTGAACAAATAAAACAGCATGAAAAGTATTTTATGCTTTAAATGTTTAAATGGACCCTTCTCTGAAACTGCCTGGATCCAGAGATATCTAAGATTATTGTCCATTTAGTTCATTTATATTTTCCTAAAAAATCATGCATTTCATTCAGATTTCTGAAATTGTAGCTGAAGTTGCCTTATAATTTATAAAATGTCCTTTAGATTTGCTTATGTCCCTTTTCTCCTTACCTCCTAATGTTGCATCTATTACATTTCTTATATTCATAATTAGCCATGACAGCGCTTTGTTTTATTTTTATTTATTGATTTGGGCTTTTCAGAGCGTCAGTTCTTCTGAGTTTTTTCAGTGTTGTACTTTATTCATTTCTATTTCTGTTTTTATTAATTCTTTCCTCTTGCTTTCTTCAGGTTTTGTTTTGCTTATTTTCTGACTTCCAAAATTGAATATGCTTCATTTATTTTCATTTTTTCTAGTTTAATAATAAAAAGCATTTATTACAGTGTGGGCAGGAAATGTGGCCTGTACAATCTCAGCTTCTTGGAATTAACTTCACCATCTTTCACTACTTATGTGTTTCTGTCGGGGTTTTTTTTGTTGTTGTTGTTTTGTATTTCTACCAGCTTTTGCAAAATATATTTCCAATGAGATATCCTTCCATCCAAAGCAGCAGATTTGTTTCTTGATTATTAGGTGATATCCTTTATACGTTTAAAATACGATAGCCTGGAATTCTACTTTGTTTGATATTATTATTTCCATTTCTTGTTTCAGTTTTTGTTTCCTTTGCTAATATACCTTTGCTACAGCTTAAGCTGTAAGGTTTTAAAAGTTCACTTTAGTTATTTTTCTTTTAAACAGCATTATCTAATATTTTTAATCAGTTTTCAATAGAGGAGCAGAATCCATTTATGGTTGTTTTATTTTTTAGATAGTTCTTTTTTACCTTAATTTATCATGTTTTTTATATCTTCATTTTTCTCTTTTTGTCTTTGGCATATTAACTGACTTATTTCCTGTCTTCTCCAGTGTTTTGTGGTTATCATTTTGATTTTTCAAAAGCATATCTATGATCTGATAACTCTAATTTGTCATGGTCAAGCATGAAATAGTGTCTTTTTTATTCTTCATATTTATGAAGAAGAGCTGTGCACGTTTATTCCCCACCTCTTTCTTTTTTTTTTTTTTTAATTTATTTATTTACCCCACCCCACCCAGGTTGTCTATTCTCTGTGTCTATTTGCTGCATCTTCTTTGTCCTCTTCTGTTGTCAGCGGCACAGGAATCTGTGTTTCTTTTTGTTGCATCAGCTCTGCGTGTGTGCAGCGCCATTCTTGGGCAGGCTGCACTTTCTTTCATGCTGGGCGGCTCTCCTTACGGGGCGCACTCCTTGTTCATGGGGCTCCCCTACGCAGAGGACACCCCTGCGTGGCACGGCACTCCTTGTGCACATCAGCACTGCACATGGGCCAGCTGCACACGGGTCAAGGGGGCCTGGGGTTTGAACCGTGGACCTCCCGTGTGGTAGACGGACGCCCTAACCGCTGGGCCAAGTCCGTTTCCCCCCACCTCTTTCTACTTCTTGAATTTTGTTGATATGATGTGAGGTTTCAAAGTAAATTTATATATATATTATGATATTCTCTTTCAAACATTTAAAACTCATCTTGATATCTACATTTTGTTCTAGAGCCAAATTTGAAATCTTAAAGGTCACTGGTTTTAGTGCTTATCACCAGTCCAGTCCCTTTATGCTATGACTTTCCCTCTTAAAAATTTTTTTTGATTCATTTAAGAGTCAGTTGGAAACATTCTCATGTACTTCTTTCAAAAAGAATGTATGTTTGGACTATTTTCTGGGCCCTTGTGCACTTGAGAATGTCTTTTGTGCACACATATTAGACAGCCTAGCTAGGTATAAAATCCATGGGTCACATACTCCTCCTCCCTAAAAAAAACAAACAAACAAACCTTAAGGACATTGCTTTCTGGTCATCTGGTCATTGAAAAAAAAAATCCTTACATGTTTTTCTTATCCTGTATTTCATATATTTTGCCAAGATGTGTCTGGGTGCTAGTCTCTTTTCCTTGATTTTTCTCATTTTAATTCAGTGAGCCCTTTTCCTCTGCATAGATTGGTCTGTCTTGAGCTCAGGAATCCAATTTCTGCTTTTTGATTCTAGTCCATATGGCCTTTACTGCAGTTCTACCATAATCTTAGGTTGCCGCTCCACTTTCTGTCTTATATCCTTATCATTTCCTCTTTCATGATTTCCCTGTCTTTATTTTGTGAGATTTTCTTAAGTTTACTATTGTTTATAAATAAAATTTTACTGAAGTATATCATTCCCTATATAAACATGCATAAACAATAAGAGTACAGTAAAGTTTTTAGATCCACAAAATATGCATATCATCATACAAGTCCCCCCTATATCTCCCCACCAGCACCCTGCATTGTTGTGAAACATTTCTATAAACTTTGAAAGAACAGCGTCAAAATATTACTCCTAACTCTAGTCCGTATCTTACGTTTGGTGTATTTTCCCCCAAACCACCCAATTTTTAACACCCCGTATTAAGTATGATATGTTGGTTATCATTCATGACAGAAGGTTCTCATATTTGTTGTTACCCACAGTCCCTCTTCCATCACAGGTTTCACTGTGTTAAACCGCCCCAGGCTTTGTACAGTCCATTCAAAGAATACACTCACTGGTTCTCATTTTCATCACAGAGCTGTGCTGTCATCACAATTTTACAACATTTTCATTACTCCAAAAGGAAAACTCCCATACCCCTATCGTTGTCCCTTAGTATTGAAATAATATCTTGCCATTGCTGCAAAATATTACCCTATTACCATGGACTATCATCCGTAAGTTACCGTAGTTGTAATTGTCCCGTGTATGGCCGTATTCTTACCTCTCCAGTTTATTCTTATGTTTCTGATTCCGTTTTCTGCGGTACCATTTCTCTCGGGCTTTAGGTTTTTGTGCCCTTTTCCGTATCATCACACGGCTCGACCTGATTGCCCCTTACGACTTTCTGTTCCTGTTTCACAGAGGCTGCGTGGGGTTAGTTTTCTGGGTCTGCCATGCCCATTCAGTTACGTATTGTTTATGGCCTCTTTCCAGCTACAAGAGCGGAGTCGAGTAGTTGTGACAGAGACCACATAGTCCTTAAAGCCTAAAATATGCACTATTTGGCCCTTTACAGAAAAAAACTTGCCCACCCCTGTACTAGAGTGAGGACTGGTTCCCATCTCAGATCCAGACTGGATGGCCGGGGATTGTACGGTGTCATCTCCAACCCCAGCCCCTGCAGGGCTTTTCTAGATTTAATTCTGTTCTAGGCAGTTTATTGCTCTCTCCTGTGCCACTGCCTGATTTTCTGATTCTCTGCATCAATGATTTAGATTCAAATGCAAGTTCAAATATCCAAAGCAACCATTGTCTTTCTAGTCTCTGCCCCTCCTTAAACTGCCCCCCCACCCCAAAGGAGGTCACCACCACCAGTCCGCGCCATCCCCCCCCCACTTCCTGCCCATTTGTCTCCTGGTTGTCATCTCTCTGTCATCTTCCCTTCCTTCAGGATCTCTCTGTTCATCAGACAAGGCCTGGCTGTGTCCTGAGGTAAAACCTGGGCATGTTTTACTCGTTCCACCACCATCTGCCTTTAATTAATGGAGATTGCTCCCAGATTCCGACATTGGGTCATCTCTCCGTTTCGTTTTTGGCGTCATTGTGAATTTTCATTTTTTCATTGTCTGTATAGCTCTTTTGGAACAAAACTAGGAGAGGCTCCATGGGTGACTGCCAAGTAGATGCCATTTTGAAGAAGGAGTCAAAGCTGCATTTTAAAGCTGGAGTTTATCCATCGGAAGCAGCCTCCATTGCTTTGTGTATATCCGATAAAGGAAGAAAATGCAGGAGCATTTCCCGTATCCAGGGTCACTTGTCCAGTGGCCAAAACAAAGCCCACAAGCGGCCAAGTAGCTGCCTCAGTGCCCATTCTCTGAAGGCTATTCACACTCCCCAAAGGAGAACGTCTCAGTCCCTCACTCCAAGCCTGTTTACCCATAGTTTACATACAGTTCTAACAAGCTTAGGTTTTCTGTTTTCCTAGCACACAATGGACACATCTGAACAGGGTGGGGAGCATTTTGCAACAAGCACAGTGACCTGAAAAGAATTTCCAGCTGACATAGAGGAGGGACACAGAACCCACCCAAACAACCAAAGAACCAAGAAAACAAAAAACAAAACAAAACAAAGGGAACGACACATGCTCAGAGGCTGACACCACTTCCTGTCAGGGCCAGCAGCTTGAGGTTCTCGCTGGGTGAGCATTCTCCAGTTGGAGTCAACAAGCCCGACCGGGCCCTTCCTTTGCCAAGCTGGGTGCCCTGGGCGAGCTGTGGACGCAGGCCGTCCTGGCAGCTTACGGGAGGTTAAGACGCTGCTTCTAACCCTGGCTGTTTGTTAGAATCCCCTGGGGAGCTTTAAAAAGCCCGACACTCAGGTTGCTCCCTAAACCAATTAAATCTGAATCGGTGGGGCTGTGGGAACCAGGTAGCAATATTTTTTAAAGCTTCGGGGTGCCTCCGCTGTACAGTCAGGGGTTAGGGTAAGAGTGCAGACTCTGCAGCCTTGGGTGAGTCACATCATTCCCCTTTCTGTGCCTCAGATCCTCATTTATTAAATGGGACTCACCGGAAGGGCTGAGCAGAGCCACCTAAAGTGTTTGTTTATTTTTTTAAAGATTTATTTTTATTTATTTCTCTCCCCTCCCTCCCCCTGCCCCAGTTGTCTGTTCTCTCTATGTCCATTTGCTGCGTGTTCTTCTTTTTGTCCGCTTCTGTTGTCAGCAGCGTGGGAATCTGTGTTTCTTTTTTTGTTGCTTCATCTTGCTGCGTCAGTTCTCCATGTGTGCAGTGCCACTCCTGGGCAGGCTGTACTTTCTTTCGCACTGGGCGACTCTCCTTACAGGGCCCACTCCTTGCGCATGGGGCTCCCCTATGCGGGGACACCACTGCGTGGCATGGCACTCCTTGCGCACATCAGCACTGCGCATGGGCCAGCTGCACACGGGTCAAGGAGGCCCAGGGTTTGAACCCCGGACCTCCCATGTGGTAGGTGGATGCCCTAACCACTGGGCCAAGTCTCCTTCCCACCTTAAGTGTTTAGGACGGTGCCTGGCTCTGCAGTGTGCGGTGTAAGTGGCTGCAATGATTGCATGCAGACTCTCAGAACTTACTCGTGGTGGTGACTGATTCATCAAGACGGGGTCTGAGAATGCGAATGAATTAGGCAACAATGGGCGCCGCACATTCTGCAACGATTTCTGTGCCCAATGGTGCTCGACTCTGAAGAGGAGAGTGCTCGGTGTTGCAGAGGGAGGGCGAGGAGTCGAGAGCAGGCGCTGCAGAGGGTGGCCTGTCGTATGCGCGGGACCTGGCAGCCTCCCCTTCCACCCAGGGCCTACTCTGGAACTTTCCTGAGCTTCTGGGTCCCCATCTGAGAGATGGGGATGGAGGTATCCCTTCGCAAGTTGTGTGAAGCCCAGAAGAGCTGGTGTGCCAAGAAGAGCTGGTGTGCTTTTGGAACCTGGAACTGCCCCCCATGGGGCTGAGCCCCAGCGAGGGTTTCCCACCCCGGGGAGGAGGCAGGTCTTGAGTGATCTCCCACCGTCGCAGTGAAAGCACTGACTTCCTTGAAAAATACCAGGGAGGAAATCAGAGTGGATTCGAGTCCGTCCCCTGCGATGATGTCAGGCACTCCGCACCACTTGCATTCCAGAACGCTTTCCTAAGTGGAGAGAGCAGGGAGGGACTCGCTTGATGCTGCCAGGGCTTACGTACCACCTGGGCTCAGCCGCAGCGGTGGCTTCTCTGGGAGCGTCCTCTGCCCCGTGCGCTGGCCGAGACGTGGCCGAGAGCCGCTCTTCCGGACGGAGGTGATGATGGTGGAGAAGACGGCATTGCCACCACCTCCTATCCTTGGCCTTCCGGGCTTGGCCACGGCAGACATGGGTTCCACTCTGGGTGCCCCAGTGCTTCCATCCCAAGAGGTCCAAGGGCTCTGGACCCCCGGGAAGTGGGAAGGGGGAGCTGTTTTTCTCCCCATTTCCTGAGATGGGTTCCTGACTTGGCGCCCCAAGAAGCTGGCCCAGGAGGCGGCAGGGGACTGCCAGGTTTAGGCTCCCAAGACGATGGGACACACAGAGGCAGCTACCTCCCGTGGCCTGGGGTGCTGGCTCTTCAGCGGGCTTGCCTGCAGTTTTGCTTTTCTCTCCTCTGGATATTCCTGCAGATCTAAGCCACGGGTTGGCAGGGAGGTGGGGACAGCTTGGCCCTGTGCTCCAGGCAAGCCCCTCCCTGCCCCCACCACAGCCTTGGCTGTCCCCTCTGCAGGGTGAGGGGCCAGCGCCTGTGTGAGTGTGTATTTCCCCCACCTCTCCAGGCCCGTCTCCCCGCCCTTCACGGAACGCACACCCAGCCCACTTCAGCCACCCAGGCCACCCAGGCCGCCTTTGCTCCTGGGACAGGCTGGGGTCTTGCCATGGGCTGTCCCCAGGAGAAGCTTGTCGGGGTACCCGGCCCACTTTCGGGCTTTGGAGAGCCTCCCAAAGCAAATCCCCACCGCCGCTGGCCGGGCGGCCCTGCCTCTCGGCAGCGGGCCCATTAGGCCTGAACTCTTCCTCGCGGGGCATTTTATTTGCACACCAGTAGAGTGGACACCAAAGGGGTTTTTCTAATGCTTCACGGGCCGCTAATTTCCTCGGTGACCCCTTTTGTTGGGGCCTGACCCCAGCCAGAGGCCCCGCGCCACAAGAGCCGGCACCTGACACAGACCGGGGCGCGGGGTGACAAAGAGGCCCCTTCGGGTTGTAATCGGGCTCCAGTTGCGTCTTAAGAACAGGGGGAGTTTGTGTGGCCCTCCGGAGCCCTGGGTGGCACAGTGCCGGAGCCCCCCAGTCTCCCACAGGGGCCAGGGCGGCTGCAGGCAGCGGCTAAAGGATTCGTCAGCGGGGGCGGGGGCTTGCCGGCCCTGGGCAGCGCAGGCCGGGGGGGCTGCAGGGAGGCGGCCCGCTCGCCCACCGGCCTATTCATCGCCAGCCTAATTAGTTTTTGTGCTCTCTCCCCTCCCCTGCAGACTGCGATTCCTACTGCAAGGCCTCCAAAGGGAAGCTGAAGATTAACATGAAAAAGTACTGCAAGAAGGACTATGGTGAGCCAGTCTGTTGGTTGGGGCGGTGGGGAGCAGGGGAGGGGCCGTGTGACCAGCTGGGAGCCCGGCTTGGGGTGCAGGTGGCCCTGGGGGGGGGGTGTCAGTGGATGCCACGCCCAGGGATTTCTCATCTTTCCCTCCTTGAGCCTCAGAGGGGAGGTGTGTGTGGGGGGTGGGCACAGCCAGCCAGGGTCCCTGCCCTTGTCTCTGCCCCCAATGGTGACGCAGCCACAGACCCGTCACCTTATGTCCCCGGTCTCTGGCGTCCCATGGGTATTTACTCCGAGTCTTATTTCTCGAAGCGAGGTCCTCTAGGCATCAGAAAGGGGTGGGAGCGCCAGTTGTGCTTAAAATGCAGATTCCTGGAGTCCCACCTTTGAGGTCTGATGTGGGGTCAGGGCATCTGGTAATTGGGATGCACTTGGATTTGAACAGCACACAAGGGTGCAAAGGAGCAAGGGGGCTGCCTGCCCTGGGAGCCCCCTGCAGAGCCTCTGCCCCTGTGCCCTCAGACTCCCTGGGCGCGCCCTTGTCCCCCTGCCTCTCCTTCCCTTGCCTTTTGGGAGCACTTGCTCCCCGGGGCAGGGTGGGGTGAGGAGCTGGCTTGGTAGTTTCTGGTCCCCGAGAGAGTTCAGGCCTGGACTGCCCGAGGCCGCCCGACCCAGGGGTCCGGCCAGACTGTGGGTGCAGTGGGCGGGGCAGGTCGGGGAGCTGCCGCAGCCAGGGGGAGGCACCTGCAAAGAGCCCAGGGGTGCGGGAGAAGCAAACAAGCCCTGAGGGGTCGCCCAGTGCCTGCCGACCGAGAAAGGCCTCTGCACACAGCCCCGGGTTCCGAGGGTAGCTGAAGTCCCCATACCGCCGGGACACAGTCCAGGGGTCCTGATCCAGGCCTGCGTTCTCCCCACCCTGGGACCCTCCCCCTGAGGCCGTGAGCCTCTCTGCTACAGGCCGGGACTGGGCCCCCTCCTCCCAGCCCAGCGCACATCTGCCTTCTCGTCCTCCTCCCCGCTGCAGCTGCACCTTGCCTGGCCTTGCCTGTCCCCTCCCCGGCTGGCCCTGGAGGGCAAGTTCCCCGTCCCAGGCCACCGTGGCCCCACTGACCCCAGACGATCCTGGGGGAGCAGAGCGTGGCCCTGCTAGAGTAGCGCGCTTGCCCCAAGAGCCCGACAGGCATCCTGTGGGACCTGGGGCTAGCCGGGCCACCTACCGGGGCCTCAGTTTCTTGCCGATAAGACAGAGATGAGGCCACCACCCTGCAGATGTGGGAAACACCCATGCAGCGCCAGGCGCCTGCGGGCCCCCAGGAAAGGGTGACCCCGATGGCAACGGTGACTCTTGGTCCCCAGGAAGCAGGGGGAGGAGGGGGAGGAAGGAGGAAATGCAGAGATGGAAGGAGCGGGCGAGGGGGGGCCAGCCGTGGAGGAGCCCCCTTGCCCACAGCCGGACTCCAGCCCCTCCCCGACCCCAGGGCTCGGAGGGGAGCTGGGGGCAAGGACTGGGCCGCCGGCCTCCGAACCCAGCCCCGTGAGGGTCCTAACGGGGCCAGCTGTTTAAAACCGGATTTCAGGCTTTTTTATTCTTTAGTTAAGGAAAATGGGCGGTACCTTTTCACAGGAAGAATGGGTGACGAGGCACAGAGGAACTCCGGGGAATTTTGAGAACTCCTAACACGTTCTCGTTTTACCGTGTGTGTGTTGGGGACACACTCGCCCCTGGTGGGCCAGGCCCCCTGTGGTGATGCCAGAGCACGTGGGCAGGTTTTGCGTGTCCCTTCAGAAGGCCCCCGTGGATGTTCAGGGTCCTCTTGGCTCCGCAGTATAACCCCCCAAGCGCCTTGAAAGGGCTTCCCACCCCAGGCGGTGCAGGAGCTTCTGACTCCCGCCGGAGGGTCAACCTTGGTTGTGAAAACAAACTTTAAGGCTTTAAAAGATAAAGGAAGCGCTGTCCCCAAGCCAGGGTGATGACCGCCCCGAGAGGCTTCAGGTGGGTTTGACAGAAGCTCTTGTGGACCTGAGCTGCCAGGCCACGTCCGCCCAGACCGCCAGGTGGGCCGTCAGGCCGGGACCCCCCCACCTGCCTGGAGGCCGAGGACTCTGGCAAGAGGCCCCCACGGGTTTTGCGGCTCCAGCAGGTGCTGAGCCTGGCTCAAGCCCTGGACTTTCCCTGGGGGTCTCAGAGTCTTGATGTCCCCTGTGTCCCCTCCCCCCATAGACCAGGTCTGGTCCTGGCCTCTCCCATTTCCAAAGCCCCTCAGTGCCCTCTCCAGGGTTCTGGTCTCCAGGATAGTCCCTGGTACTCTGGGGGTCCCCTGTTAAAAGTTGGGGCGTCCTCCCCAGCTGACCTCCCCTGGATGCTCGGGCAGGAGGCAGGTCGATGCAAGGATGAGCGGTGCAGGAGGCATCTCTGGAAGGTCTCCGGGCCCTCCAGGGCTGCGTGGGCAGGGCCTCAGGGCGTGCGGCTTCTGGAGGAAGGAGTGAGCCGCCCCTGCAGGGACGGGGCAGAGGGCCTGAGGACTGCCCTGGGACCTGGCCTGGCTCTGCCGGTCTCGTGGAGCGTCTTCCTGGCATCCTCTGTTGGCAGTTCTGGCCACTCCCTAGTTACTGAGCAGCTGGAACCCCTGGAAGCAGAAAGAAGGTGGTGGGTGCCCGCCACCCCCACCCCCCAGGCAGACCTGCCCAGGGGAGCAGGAAGAGGGCGACGCTGGCCTCGGGATCAGAAGGGGGCACAGCCGGCCAGCGCGCGCCCGGGGAGCCGCGTGGTCCCTGCTCTCTCGCTGACCCCCGGCAGGAAGCCAATTAGGAAGCACATTTCCTTCCCTTTACAGCCAGGTCCCTTCAATGTTCCAGAAGCGGCTAATTCGACCTGGGTTTGCTGCCCCTGCGCAGTGCGGAGCCGGCCCCGGCTGTTGGAGAGCGTCGATTTGGGCTCCGCTGGCCCTGGCCAGGGGCCGGTGGCCTGGAGGGCTGGGTTGGGGTGAGGGAATGGGGCATGGGAAATAGCCTGGGTTGGCTTGGGGTGCCCCGGCCACGCCCTGCGTTCTCTCAGGCTTTGCTTACCAATGAGAGGGGGCCCCCTGTGCCAGCCTGCCAGGCATCTCGCATCTGGGGAGACCCATCCTGCCCCCCCTTTAGGGAAAGCAGCACTGGCCCAGAGTCTGGAGACTCCCATTCCTCGGGTGCTGTGGGGGTTTGCACAGGGGGCTTGACCTCCCTGGGCCTCGGTTTCCCCAACCGTCCAACAGAGGTGTGATCGCGGGGCCATGGCATCCTCTGGGTGGCACACCGGTCGTGTCCCCACTGTGCAGGCATCACTTCTGAGAGGCAGGGGTCAGTGTGGGCCCTGCCCTCCCCTGGCCCCACCTCTCCTGGGGCCACCTCGATCCTCTGTTGCCCTCTAGGGGACTCCGGCTCACCTTGCAAATGCCTGAGAAAGGGCCCACGGGAGGGCTGTTGTGAAACAGTTGTTCACGGAAGACAGGTTTTTGTTTTTTCTTCCAAATGTGTTAGCATTCCGGCCCACTCTCAGGAAGCCCACAGTGCTCCGGGCGTGTGTGTGTGTGTTCGCCGCACAGCCAGCGTCCAGCTGAGCCCGCTCAGGCACAGGCGGAGCGGCCCCTGCGGGTCCTGAAACACGGGTCCTGCAGCCTCAGTTTCCCCCGAGGCCCAGGCTCCAGAAACCTCCCCCAGCGGACCCAGGGCCTGAGAATGACGTTTTGTCCCCTCTGGGGGGCTAACTGGGGGGGGGGGTTTAGGCCAGGCCGGGGCGGGTCCTTCCTGGCGGTGGTGTCGGGATAGCCCTCTGCTGACGTGGGGAAAGCGTCTTCCGGGATCCCTGCTGACCCGAGGCGCAGGGCAGGGGCGCAGGGAGGCCCCGACGGTCCCACTGGCTCCTGCTGGGAACCCCGGGCTCGGCCCGTCCCCTTAGGGGCCTCTGTCCACTCCTTCCCTGGCCCCCCTGCAAGGCCGCTTCTCACCCCTCCTCCCGCTCTTCCTCCTCCCTCCGTCTTGGCCCCCAGCCCCTGCGGGTGCAGCCTGGCGCCCCTGCCGGGCCCTCACCCGCCTCCTCGGGTTAGCGCTCGCCCAGGTCCCACGGCGCACACACAGGCCTCCTCGGCCGCCCCCAGTCACGGGGAGGCAGATCCTGAGACGCCCTACTCACACGCCCCTTCCCACCCCCTCCGACAGCCCGCACCCATGGCCATTCATAGGGCACCTCCTGCACGCCCCCACCCGGCTGGCGCTGAGGGCCCAGATACGGACGAGGTGCAGTCCCTGCCCTGAACGAGCTCCCTGTCCAGCAGGAGAGACGGACGTGGAGAGGAGGGCCATAGAAGGTCGTTGGTGGCGGGTGTCAGGAGAGCCTGGCCCAACCTCTGGAGAGGGGGAGGAGGGAGGGCTTCCTGGAGTAGGGAGCCCCGAGTGGCCGGTGGACACCAGACGAAGCAGGGAGGAGGAGGGCATCCCAAGACAGAGGGAGAAAGGTCTCCCAAGAGCTGCGAACGGGCTGATGAAGTTGGAGAGCAGCATGCGTGGGGCGTGGTGGGTGCACGGGTGAGACCTGGGGGGGCGGGAAGGCCGCGGAGGGCTCCTCCACCTCACCCATGCTCCAGCAACACCCCAGCCCCACCCAGGGAGACCGAGGCTCATGCTGGCTGGCAGGGGCCTCCTGCCCGCCCCCCCGCCCAGGTAGTCCAGGCGCTGCCCCTGGCCGCTGCCTTCTCCCTGCGACCCAGAAAGGGGGAAGGACAGACAGCTCCCTTCTGAAAGGTG
The DNA here is from genome assembly GCF_030445035.2 of Dasypus novemcinctus. Classification (NCBI taxonomy): domain Eukaryota; kingdom Metazoa; phylum Chordata; class Mammalia; order Cingulata; family Dasypodidae; genus Dasypus; species Dasypus novemcinctus. Next base: position 23,778,817 of record NC_080693.1, on the reverse strand, counting down.
AGGTCATCTCACTTTGGCCAGTTCTTGGAAAAATTGTTCTTTCCCAGAAATGTTTATTAGTCACCCCTTTTGTTGAAAGACATTTTGGCACCACCAGATGGAAAAATCAAAATGGTGTTCACGAGCTGAGGCGTCTCGGGCGTCCGCCCTGAGACCCCACAGGGATTCCTTCCGAGGGTGCGACTCCAGGGGGCTTTCGCCGGCATCTGCGGGGAGAGGCGGGCCGGGCCGCGTGCGCGCCCACGTGCATGCCCACGTGCGGGCGCGTCGTGCTTTCTTGGGGGACCCTGTGGCAGAGGTGGGCCTGGGCACCTGCGACGAGTCCTGATTGGTATCGGCAGCGCCCCACGTGCCTGGCACCTCCTGGGCAGGGCTGGTGCCTGCCCCTCCCCTGCCGGGCCCTGCACGAAGTCGCCCGCAGCCTGCCCGCCGGTCCTCCTTTAGCCGCCACCTGCCCCAGGAGGGCGCTCGGCCCGCCCCCCCCAGGGCCGACGAGATAAAACAGCGTGCCCGAGAGCGGGCTCTCGGGGCCTGAGGCCTCTCGCCTCCCCGGGTCGAGCGGTGAGCCTTTAGGAGCCGGAGGAAGGCACAGCAGTCCCTTAGAAGGCTCCAAAAGGGCCTTCAGCGGAGAGCCCAGAGACATCGTCCCGGGGAGACATCCAGGAGTGGTCCCCATGGTGTGGTCCTGACGAGGGATGGTGGAGCTGGAGGGGGCGGCCGCCGTGGTGGGGGTGACCGCGGTGGGGGGGTGCCTGAGATGACGGGCAGGGTGACCCCAGAGGTGACGGCGTGCTGTCCCGCCCTCAGTGATGGGGGCGGTGGGGTTGGCAGGGCGCTCCAGCCCTGGGCGTGGCCCGGCAGGTGGAGGCAGGTCCACGGTGGTGGGAATCCACGTGGCAGTGCCGATGTGGCCCAGTGGGGGGGGGGTGGCAGCAGGAGCCTCGGCTCTCGTCCCTCAGCCTGCAGATAAGAGGAGCAGGAGGGTGGGGGGGGGGTCTCACAACTCGAACCTCTTTTTCTCTAACTCGCCCCAGAGACACGGGGCCTCTGAGCTAATGGCCTGTCCCCCACTTCTGCACCCTCCTCCCGTTCTTGGTCTTGGGGCCGATGGCTACTCTTGCTCAGGATGAGCCCCTGGGAAGCTGGCCAGGGTGCCAGCCCTGCCTGCGGGTGATGGCCCCGTGCGTAGAGCATGGCGTGACTCCGGGGCTGGGGCATGGGGACAGATGTGAGCGGAGCAGCCCGGGGAGCCTGGCCAGGAGCGCGGGCCGTGGGACGTCCGAGGCTCAGTGACCTTCCCTGGGGGAGTTGCCGGCCTCCTGGGGATCCTCCAATTTCCCCAGCCAGATGTGACCTTGCCCCCGCCCCGAGAGCCTGTATGGAGTCCAGATGTGGGACTGGGTCAGCCTGCGCCGGCCTGAGGCCGGAAGGCCGGTGACCACTGGCTCAGGCGGGAGGGTTCCTCGGAGTCAGTGACAGCGCGACAGGAAAGCCCCCGAGCAGGCGGGAAGCTCGTCCTTGGCCAGAGCCGGTGGGGGCAGACGCAGCTGTGGCCACCCCGCAGGGGACCCCTGTGCACGAGGGGGACCGAGAGCCTCCACCTCCCGCCACGGCCCCTCCTGGGTACTGCTGGCTTGTGGGGAGGGGGCTCAAGGGGGGCCTGCCCTGGCGGGAGGAGGGTCTGGCCCCATCTGTCTGCCCCTCCTTGGGGCTTCCTCTTCCCTCAGTAGGGAAGTCTCTCACTATGAAGTTCCTCTAACGAGGTTTTACAGCAGGGGACACCGAGGCTCAGAGTGGGGGGGTGGGCTGGGGATCAGTCCTCGGTGCCAGAGAGCTGGGGACCCAGGAGCAATGCAGCTTCTCCCTTCAGCGCCTGCGGCTGTTCCGTGGGTGGTGGGACGGGAGGGACACCCGCCGCCCCCCCTGGGTGTCCCGGCCCACTGCCCCCACACACCTGTGCCCAGTGGAGATGGGGGCAGGCACCGCTGCTTTGGGGACCCCGCGGGAAATGGTCAGGGAGCTGTGGGGTGCGCCGTGCCTTTCCGAGCTCACGCACCTGAGCAGATTCATCCGAGCAAATGTGGCTGTGCCGGGTCACCCGCTGAGGGCTGTTTGCTGCCACCGTGGGCTGAGCCGCGTGGCGCCGTCTTTGGGGCCCAGGGTCCTTTGTTTGGGACCTCTGGGGGAAGCAGTCATCGTCCTTTGACTTTCGGGAGCCTGCAGAAGGGGTTCAGAGCCGAGGCTGGTATGTCGAGGGTGCACGAGGGGCCAGGGCCGCCACCGGCCGTGCACCTGCCTGGCACAGGCTCTGCCCTCAGGTCCTGGGAGTTGGTCAGCGGGCCAGCCACGAGCCGGCTCAGGGAGGACGAGGGTGCCGTCTGCCCTTAGACGCGGGCTTGCGGGAGGTAGGAGCTGCGAGGAGGGGAGGGGTGTTGACAGCTGATACCTATGGGATTTTCAGACTAGCGGCTGCCTTTTGTCGAAAGAATATGAATTTGCAGTCCCCCCAGAAGCACCCTCCCTCCGAGCTTTCTGTGCACCCCAGATGGCTGCAGGGCCTGGAGGGGTGAGGCAGCTTGGGGGTGGGACAGACGGCCCTCTCGCCTCCTTCCTCCACAGGTGGGGGCCCCACTGCTGCCAGGGGCACCAGCCGGGGCAGATACTCCTTGCTCGGCCTTTCCCGCCTGGTGGTTCTGGGTGGTGTTTCCAGCAGTGCCCCCACCCCCCTGCTGCCAGCCGACCTGGGAGGTCTGGGGCTGAGAGGCAGGTGTGTGTGTCCAGGCCCTCGGTAGGCTGTGCCAGGCCCCCCGGGGATGACACCACCATTACGTGTCCGGATGGCCCCATCTGTGCCCCCTGCCCACTCAGCCAAAGAGTGGGGAGAAGAGCCCTGGGTTTGGGGTCCGCCAGACTGCTGCCGAGTGTGCTAACACAGGGAGAGGGAGGCCCCTGGGCTTTCCCGCCTGAGCAGCAGGCTCTCCTGGGCTGCTTTGCGGGGGGACTGGCTCCCCCCGCCGTGATGAGGGCGCCCCAGCTGGGGCAGGGCCAGCTCCATCTCCTGAGCGGGTGGTTGGTCCTTTGATCTCGTCTTGCTGGGGAACCCAGGGGTGCAGGTATGCAGGCTGTGCGCCCAGCCCCTGGGGCCCAGCACTCCCGTCCTGAAACCACCCGGAGCCCCCCTCCTTCAGGGATCTCAGGCACCTAACCTGTCTCTCCTTCTGAGAACTGAGCCAAGCACCTGGCAGGGGAAACTGAGGCAGCATTTGTGTTGCCATGGTTCTGAGAGAGAGGAACGTGCAGCTCCTTTTTTTTTTTTTCGTGCAGCTCCTTCTTTGGCCAAGCCAGCCCTAAGGTGGGGTCCCCACCTTATCCAAGATCTGAGGCAGGGTCCTGTGGGGAGGAGGGTAGCAGGGAGTGGCAGCCCCTGGACTCCTGCAGGCTACCAGGGGGTGGCTATGGTTGGTGGGCTGGCTCTGGCCGCAGCGAGCCTCAGCCCTCCTCCTCCCCCCACCCAGCTCCCCTGGGACTCTCTCTCCTTTGGCTCAGCCCATCTCCACAGGCAGGGATGGGTGCTTTCTCTGGGAAGAGTAGCATCCCCCAGAACAAGGCTTGGCTCTGCTCAGTGGTTTCTTACCTTCACAGGAGGCTGGGAAACATGTGGTCAGAGCTGCATTTTATGAAGCAGCTGGAATGCATGGCACGCTTTCTATAGGGGGAGATTTATGGGAGCTGCCTGGCTTTACTGGTTTCGGGGGGTTCACTGTCCCCCTGCTGCTTTGTCCTGGCCACTGTCTCTGAGGCAGATGGGTGTCAAGCCTCCCTGAGCTGGATGAGCCCAAGGCGGAGGCTGGACGAGCTGGGCTGGGGAGGCAAGGGGCTGCCCACCCAAGCCTCCCTGGGAGGGGCAGCTGCTCGAAGGCCCCCGGGGACCCACCCTGGGTAGCCCATAAATCTAGCAGGCCTCCAGGCAGTGGGAAGACTCCCTGCAGAGGTGTCCCACGTGCTCAGGGCCTGCAGGGAGAGGGAAGGCCATGTGCCCTCCCGGAGCTATGCCTCGGCCACTCCCCAGCAGGTTGTTTTCCTCGGGCTGGGCCTTCCTGACCTGCGTCATTTCCCAACAGGCAGAAGGATAAGCAGCATCCAAGCGGCTTTCCTAGAACCTGCCCAGCCCGGCAGGGAGCTTTGATCCCGGCGGGAGGTCCCCCAAAGCCTTGCAGGGGTGTGGAGTTGGCTCTGAGCTGCCTCCTGCCACTAGCTTTCCGCGGCGGCCGTGGCAACGGCAGTGCCACAAACGAACTTGGAGGGACGGCGGGGCTGGAGCTGGGCAGGATTCGAATCCACTCGGGCTCAGAGCAGAGGGCAGGGCTGCAGAGGGCGGTCCCCGAGGGAAGGAATCCAAGCCCAGGAGGTGACCCAGAGCTCCCCACTCTGCAGGGTGCCCCTGGTGGCCTGATACATGTCCCCAGCACTAGGACTCCGGGGGGTTGAGGCACCTGGAGGGGACAGCCAGAAGCACTTCTGTGGAAAGACCTGCCGGCCTCGCTCCGTGGCCACAGATGTGGCAGCCAACTGGCTGAAGGGACTCCCCGGGCTGGGCTGCTGGCACCCTCCCCAGCCCCAGGAGCCCCGGAGGCTGAGGCCTGGGGGGCTGCCCGGCCCGAATGCCTGCACCCCTGCCAGCTGCAGCGCCTAAGCCCATGGCCGAAGCCTGTCCTCGCACCTGCCCTGCCCTGGTGGCTGAGAAGGGCCCCGTTAAGAAAGCCTTTCCTGGAAGCGCCGCCCCACTGCTGGGGGAGGATGCCGCCCTGGCCCGCTCTGCCCGCCTCCTCTTCTGGGGCGGCAGCCTTCTGCCAGCTGCTCTTGCAAGGGAGGGTTTCCTGAGCAGGCACGGGGCCACCCATGAGCTGCAGGAGCAGAGGCAGCCCAGCCAGGCCTCGGGGCCCAGATGGCTGAGGCCCAGTCCTCGCTCTCCGGAGCCGACCCTTTCTGCTCCATCCTACAGACCCCCTTCCCCTGCAGCTTTTTCTGGGTCCCGGTGGCTCCCACAGCCTCCCCTTGGGCATTCCACAGCCAGCCTGGCCCACTTGTCCTCTCGGGGGCCCCAGTCCCCAGTCCCAAGCCCTGACTTGGTGTGTGCCGAGCAGGGCCCTCTCTTTGGGTGAGACAAGCACACCAGCTCTTGGAGAACCCTTGTAGACCGGGCCTCACCTGCTGCTGTCACCCAGTCTGAGCCCTCATTCTCTGGGGTGATTAAGGACTCAGGGAGAAAGGGAATTCGAGGTGTGGAGCCCAGAAGCACCGGCCCACTCCCGGGCTGGGCTGTTGGGGGGGGCCTGCCAGTGGCTGCCCCAGCATCTCTTGTCCCCCGGGCTTGATGCTGGTCCCTCTTCTTGAAGACTTGGTCTGATCTCCTGGTCTGCCTTTCCGGGGGTGAGCCCATCTCCCTGACTTCTGAATGCAGGGCAGGGGGTCCGCACTGTACCCCCAAGTCGCAGCTTGTCGAGGACCACTCAGGCCATCAGTGCGGGGGGTTTCGGCGTCCTAAGGGCTGCTGCTCATTGGCCTGCCGTGAGGTCCACCCTTGGGGCCAGAGGTCCTAGGGTGGGGCACAGCCGCCCAGAGCCCACTGCACGGCTCCCAGGTGGGGGGCAGAGCCACAGGAATGTCTGGGCCGGCGGGGGCCCCCTGGCTCCTTGTAGCCGTCAGAGGGGCTGGCAGCCTTGGCTGCGTGCCCTCCCCCTGAGCGCGGAGCAGGTCTGCGTGAGGTCACTGTTCTAACGTGTATTTTGAATATTTTCAGCTGTATGTGCACGGCGGGGCCTTGGCCCGCGTGCAGCGTGTGCAGCTCATACTTGGTGGGCTGTGTAATGTGCGGAGGCGCTGCCAAGGGCGGCGGAAATGTGGACTCCTTCCAGCGTAATCACGAGCCCGCCGCCACCCTCCTGCCCGTCCCTGCCCTCGGCCTGCACTGTCCCCCACGACCAGGGCGGCTCGTGCCTGGGGAGGTGCTGCGATTTGCTGGCGGTGGTAGAGGGAGTGTAGGGCTGCTTGCTTTGTCCCAACTGACCAGTTGTGCCTTGCGCTGTCCCTCTGGGTTCTCGAGGACAATGAGCTGCCCAAGGAGGCAGCTCGCTGGGCTGTGTCCTCAGTGGAGAAGCAGGTCCCCTTCAGATCGGGGCTGGGTGTGGCCCACTTTCCAGGGTGCTCAGTGAGGGTGTGTGTGGGGGGGGCATGGGTCACCAGAGAGTAAGGAAAAAGTTCCAGACCTGACCTTGTCCAGCCAGCTCCCTCTCCCATCTCTTCTCAGCGAAGTTGGGAGACCCCAGCAGGGCTGCCTTCCCACCGGCCCCTGAGCTAAGGCCCAAGACGCCCCAAGTCCCCGAGACCGATAGCTCAGTGCCTGGGCTCAAACCGCTTCTCAAGGGGCCCCAGCCAGAGGTGCCCACTGCAGTGTCCTTGTCTGGCCACTGCACCCGGGGGGGACGCTGTGCAGGGCCGGGGCTCTGAGGCTCCATGCAGGGCAAGAGCTGCATCCTGCGGGAGGCTCATTCTGTATTCAGCTCAGTTCTGGGGAGAGGAAACCGGGGCTCTCAGGGACGCTGGGGTGGGGGCTCCCTCGTCGCTTAACGGAGGGGCACTGGGTTGCCATGGCGACCTCCCTCCGCACAAACACAGCCCGGCTACTTCTCCTGGCTGGAGGGCTCCCCCCACCCCCCCCAGAGTTCACACCAAGTGTTGAGTCCCTTGGTGACAAAAACATGGAAACGGTTGCCATGGCAGCCATTCTTTGGCGCCCTCAGACTAGGGTGCAAAGTTCAGGATGCCCAGGAACGGCTGAAATGAAAACGGGAAAATCCGCCACTTCCCTTACCCCGAGAAGGATGAGTCAGATGGGGTCCGATGCCCCCACCCGGGCCCAGTCGGCCCCTGGCCCTCCCCATCACCCTGCGCCAAGCAGGAGCACAGGAGGGGAGCCAGGAGGCCCCTGGGATGAAGGTGTGAGCGTGGCCCCCGGGGGGGGGGGGGGGAGCTAGCATGGGGCGGGCCAGGCTGAGCTGCAGGCGGCCTCGCTGCCTGGAGCAGAAGTGGGGGGGGATGGACGGCTCCGCGTTTCCTGGGGCACTCATCTCTGTGGCTGCCTCGGCTAGGAGTGGGGGAGCCTTGGAGTCAGGCTGTGTGTCATCTGTAATCTGGGGGGACAAGTTGCTCCTCCTTCTGCAGGAGGGCTCAAGTCCACTCAGCAGCCAAAGCCGAGTTCACAGTGAGGCAGGGCACCAGGCCTGGGCAGGTGGAGCCTGCCCCGGGGCTGGGGTGTGGTCAGTTCCTGTAGGCTTCCTCTCTGCTTCGTGCACGCTGGGGGTGGGATGGGGAGAGCCACGGCTGAGAAGGGGCTTGTCCCTGAGCGCAGTTGGGATGAGCTTTCTGGAGCCGTGGAGCCCCCTGGGGCCACCCCGCCTTCCCTGATGGGATCCCCTGTGCAGTCACTTCTCAGTTGTGGGGCTCCTCCGCTGTCCGAAGGGCTGCCCCACCCCCAGGCCCTGGAGAGAGGGGGCGTCAGGGCAGCCCCGGCCCACCGCCCTGCTGTGCTTCCCCGCAGCTGTGCAGATCCACATCCTGAAGGCCGACAAGGCGGGGGACTGGTGGAAGTTCACGGTGAACATCGTCTCCGTCTACAAGCAGGGCACGAGCCGCATTCGTCGCGGTGACCAGAGCCTGTGGATCCGCTCGCGGGACATTGCCTGCAAGTGCCCCAAAATCAAGCCCCTCAAGAAGTACCTGCTGCTGGGCAACGCGGAGGACTCGCCGGACCAGAGCGGCATCGTGGCCGACAAGAGCAGCCTGGTGATCCAGTGGCGGGACACGTGGGCGCGGCGGCTGCGCAAGTTCCAGCAGCGCGAGAAGAAGGGCAAGTGCAAGAAGGCCTAGCCGGAGGCAGCGGCGGGCGGGCCACGGCCCCGCGTGGACTTGGGCCCGCGAGGGCTTTTCCCGGTTGGGGGGGGGCGGGTGGGGGCGGGGCCGCGGGGCTCGGGGGCGGGGCCTCTGGCGGCTCCGCCCCCTCCACCACCCCCGCCCCTGCCAGGCAGCGCTGCCGTTTGGGGGAGGGGTGCACCCCAGGCCAGGCCCTGGCGACATGAGGACCATACTTAGCTACCTCACGGGGCTCCTTCCAGAGCAGAGACGCCCTTCCCCAGGGCTAGGTGGGGTCGCCGTGGAGGAGGTGGGCAGTCAGACCCGGGCCGAGGAACGGACAGGGAACGGCACAGAGAAGGGGACTTGAGGAGAACTGTGAACTCCAGGCTCACGGCCTGCCTGGGCGGGGCCGAGCAAGTCCGACGAACCCCCACCCCAGACAGCCCCTCCTTTCTCCCTGAATACCTGGCCTGGCAGGCGCTGGGAGGAGGGGACGCAGCCCGTGGACACAGCCCGTCCACCCAGCCTCCCCTACATGGCCCCTGGTCTCCACGGCCACCTGCTGAGGTGGCCCTTCCTGGGTGGGGCCTCGGGGGGCTGTGCGGGAGTTCACCATCTGTGGAGAGGAAGGAGAGGGGGCTGCTGATCCCTGCCCCTTCCCTCCACCCCCCAGCTGGCCCATGCTTCTGGGCCATACAGAGGGCAGTGGGCCCCAGGACGCCCCCAGAAGCCCGAGCCGGGTGGTCACTGCCTCACGCTGGCACTGCCTGTGAGAGGAGGCACTGCGAAGGCAAAACCTCCCAGAGAGTTTCCTTTTTGGAAACTTGGAACCAGCCCCTTTTATGATATTTTCCAGGGGAGGGGAGGGGGCAGGGGCACCGGCTGGGTGTACGGCAGTGACACTATTTGTGTAATGACATCAGCTCCCACAAGGCCCCGCAGCAATGTCAGCAGCTGGGCAGGGCCCGGACAGGCCTGGGATGCAGGCTGGGAAGGCACTGGGCCTGGCGTGGGGTGAAAGCTCGCCTCCTCCACGAGGTGCTGGGGTACCCGAGCCCCGACAGGCTGGGGCACGGGGGACCAGGTTCTTGGGGCCGAGGTGGCCGAGACCATTCCTCCTTGCTGCCTTACTCTGGGTTCCCCAGGGAAGGGACAGAGGCTGCTGGGCCAGGAAGGCCCGCTGCAGCTACCCTCGCCCTGCGGCTGCTTTCTATAGCTGCGATGGGCAGCACCTTGCTGGCTCCCTCTGGCTGTTTCGTTTGTGCCTCCCATGTGTCCTCTTTGGCGTGTCCAAGGCCCCTTTCCAAAGCCTCCTAGAGACGTGGTCCCCAAGCAGACAGCCCCAGACCTTTCGGCCCACACAGGCGCCGTTTCCTGTGCACCCTGGAGCCTTGCAGCTCCCTGAGCGGCCCAGCCTTGCGCCTGCCTCCCCGAGCTTAGGCACTGCCTGGGGGCCTCCGGCCTGGGTCCTCGCCCCGGCACACGGACCTGGGGGCCCGGCTCCCCTTTCAGTCAGGGAATTGGTTTCATTTTCCCGGCTGGCATTTGGTGGCTGCAAAGGGTTGCCCTGAGAACAAGGCTTAGGCCGGCGGTGCTCCGGCCTCCCCCTGCCTCCCCGATTCTGCCCGCTCTTACCAAGCACCTGCTCCACGCCAGGCACTTTACACGCACGAGCTCGTCTTATCCTCTGGACAACCCTGCGAGACAGGGGTTCTCACCCCCATTTCCACCTGCCAGGAAGCGGAAGCACATGAGCCCTAGGTTACAGGGCAAGTAAGTGGCAGCACTGGGCTCCAGCCCCAGGGCCGGCTTTCTCCCAGCAGCCACCTGCCTCTGCTGCACGGAGCTCTGTGGCCCTACCCCCTCCAGTCCCAGAACCGGCTGCAAGGGGTGCCCCCAAGACACTGGCCCTCATTACTGCTCCCTGATGGCCTTGACATCCAGCCTGGAGCAGAGCTGCGGGGAAGGGGCGGCGGCAAGGTTGGTGCAGTTGGAGTGTAGACTTGCTGGGGGTCTGCCCCAGGGCCCGTGGAGAGGGGTGCCAGAAAGGCAGGCCTTGGCTGCTCTTAAGAGCTAGTAGGAAAGCTTCTGGGGGTGGTTGGAGGAGTCCCCAAAAAACAGGAGAAGGGGGAAGAGAGAACTGCCCCCGGAGGGGAGCATCGTCTCTCCCAGCACCAGCCCGCCTCTGCCCTGTGCTGGTTTGCTGGCTGCCCTTAGTGTCCCGGGGGCCACCGTCCCCGAAAGGTACAACGCTCCTGGGGTGTGACTTACCCCCGTGTCCCTGAGGGGCTTGCACTTGTGATCTCCAAAGCCCACTCCCCCAGCCCACCCCCACTGCCCCAGCTGGAGCCAGCACCCTGCCAAGCAGCACTGTAGCTTGCCTACAAGTCAGCCACCCTCCAGGCTCAGCACCCCGAGGGCACAGGCCGCCTACGCAGTGGTCTGACCCCTGGAGAATGTGGCCGCGAGGCCACACCAGCCGGGCAGAAGATTAGGCCACTACTGGGCTTTCACAAGCATCACAGGCTGCCTTCCCCACTGCACGGGCCCCGGCCAGAACCGCCGCTGCTCGGACACCAGCACCGGCCCTCAGCAGCGAGGACCTGTCCTCGGGGAAGCACCCCTCCTTGCATCCCCGGCTCCCCAAGAGATGGAAATAGGAATTGAGGTGTTCTGGTTTGTACAGTTAGGAAGGATGTAAAATGGAACTAGATTTTGATTTTAAAGAGTGTATTAACCCGAATTGTGACATATAGGTGAAGAAAACCATGCAGATTAGTCTTTTTTTTTTTTTTTCCCTTTAAAGACAGCTTGCCCGGCTGTCCTTTCCCTTACCTGCTGGGTGGTCTGGTGCCCAACAGCTGAGGCCTGCTTTATGGACACAGTAACGTTAAGGACTCGGGGTGGGGGGACGTGGGGAAGGACGTTGGGCTGTCCTAGCCCCTCCCCTTCCTGACTCCAGGATGACAGCGGGGCCCGTGGACTCACCTGCAGGCTCCGGCCACAGCCTTTGTCCTTAGAGAGCTGGGCAGGAGGCGGCGTCCTCAGTTTCCTCCAACAGGAGGGAGGGACTTGCGGTCACAAGTCCAGGGAGGCCAGGAGCTGCCCCAGGTTGGAAATAGACTGAAGTTGAGAAGAACCGAGTTCCCGAGAGCCTGGGAAACGGTCCTTTTGGGAAACTAAAGAATGTTGGGGTCTCAACACCCAAGGGAAGCCCCTCTGAAGCCTAGAGAGTGGCCAGCTTGACGCAGTAACGGGGTCCCTGGGCCACAGCCCCTGGACGGGCTTTCCTGCGAGCCACAGCCATACCCCAGGGGTATCAAAATGTGTATTTGTGGGGCTTTGCCCCCTGCCAAAAACCAAGCCAATCCCGCTCCTGCGTCCTCGCCCATCCCTCCCATACCCCGCTCCCAAGCACACATCCCCTCCCTCGCTCCCTCCCTCCTCTGGTTTGGATTTCTGTTTGCTCAGAAGTGTAAATGTTTAGTTGTGACCATGACACAATGTTTGGGTCGGTGTCCCTTTCCGATGCATACTAATATATTATGGTTATTATATATGAATATATTTAATGACATGGAAGAAGTTGTGGAATTTTTTTTTAAGTTTTTTTTTTTTTTAATTAGAATTGTACTGGACCCAGATGGAACTTGTAACGTGGGCCCCACATGATAGAACTAAATTCAGATATCAGTTCAATAAACTCTTGTACACTGTCCTGTCTCCCAGTTTACTGCTGGTGTGGTCACTGGGTGGTGGCAAGGGGGGACGAATGAGAAGGACGGTGAGTTTTGGGCAACTTAAAGTATATGGCTTTTGGCCTGTGAACTCCCCGAGATGGAGACCCCAGCTCCACAACACAAAGCCCTAACGATGCTCCCCCCAACCCCACCCCCAAAAGGCAGTGTTGCTTGAGAAGTCCCAAGATGTTGGGTGGGATCCCTGAGATCTTTAGCTAAAAGGCCCTCCACTGAGACCATCTGATTTTGGTTCTCCAAGAAACACCCCCGAGAGCCATCCTCGCCACTCCCTGGGGCTCTGGGGTGGGAATTGGAGGTGGGGGTGGGCAGGAGTGAGAGGGTCTCCTCCCTCTTGCCCCAGAAGCAGCCATAGGGGCCCTCGGACCTTCCATGCTGGATTCAGAACCTGCAAGTATGTGTTTTTTGCCTTTTACGTAACCAGTTTCTTCCAGTCAAAGCCAAGTCAAGGCTCATGAAAAAAGACTCCGGATTAGTGAAACGCACAGATCTTGCAGAGGGATTTTTTTTCCAGCCGTTGCTCAAGGCCCCGTGCAGTGCAGAGTCTGGGCGGGTGCCAGTGCCACATGGCCACCAGGAGCTGAGCTCATTGGGTTGCTGAGAGGCTATATTTAACCTCCAAATGGTTGTGATTTCTTTATTAAACAAACAATTCAGTCATTAGGAACATGTTGTGTTGCCATGCAAAGTGGAGCCGATCGGCACCGGGAAGCTGAGTTCTGCACCCAGCTGTTTTGAGGACAGGGGCCCCTCAGCGATTCGGACTCGACTGGGCCTGCTAGGCCTGGGAAGGCCTTGGCCCACTGTGCCGAGGGCTGGCTGGCCGTGGCCTTCAGCTGCTTCTCAGGAATGGGCTCGGCCCAGCCCCCTTTGTGGGGTTTCGCCCGGGGAACGAGAGCTGTGCTTGCAGAGTGGGTGTCCGAGTCACGTGTGGTCTCTGGGGGTGTTAGTCTCCAAGGGAATGACAGTGCCTGGCAGTGGGTGGCAGGGACAGGACACAGGTCTCAGTTGACCGGATGGGCCAAGGAGAAAGCTTTTTTGGCAACTTCAGTCTCTTCCTTGTAGCCAGTTCATACCCAGTTGGGCCATTTGCAAGATTTAAGACCCCAGAGCGGCTGGCTACGAGGTGGGTGCTTTTCTCGGAAGTTCAATTCTCAGTTTTGGTTGTTTGAGGTCAAGGGTCCAGGTCTCGAGGACTTTCGTAATGCGGCTCTTTTCCTTCCTTTTTCAAAACGTAGCCCGTGCGATTCTGGGGAGGCGGTTTCCTTTGGGACTCTGCCCGAATTGGCAGCTGCAGGGCCCTGCGCAGCCGAGGCCTGAAGGCAAGGCACTCTGGATCAGAATGTGGCTTGTGAAGGGCCCCCTCTGCGAGCTTTTCGGCCCCCCTGCCTCTCTTGGTGGGGAGAGAAGGCGCTGGCATCTGCCAAACTCACACAGTACTGGACACAGGCTGCTTCGGCAAGCTGGAGGGCTCTGGAACAGGTCGCTGCTAAAAACGCTGGTCCAAGGTGGTCGGAAAAGCCCATTTTAAAGACGGGAATGCTGAGGCCGAGAGGTTCCTGTCAGGGACACGGGGTCCAGGGAGGCCCAGTCAAAAGCCCAGACCCCTGCTGGGTCACGGAGCTTCCCAGGGCCTGCTTGTCCATCTGGGTGGGTGTCAGGGGGGCCCACGCATTTGTAAACCCTCCACCCCTGCCCCTCAGCCTCCCAAGACCGTGCCCTGAGCTGGGGTCTGCCTGCTCAAGGCAGAGGTGCCCCAGGTTTTGGATGGTTGACTCTCTCGCCATGCTCTTTTAAGACTAAATAAAGACATTGAAGAAACATGTCTAGAAAATCTGGGAGTGAAAGCAAGGACAGAGCCAGAAAGAAAACCAGTATAGGGATGGATTAACTCCTTGTGCTTTGTCAAACTGGAGACTCAACAGGACAGCAAGTCACTGCTGGAAAGAGGCAAAGGCTTTCTGTTGTTGGCATGTGGTTGGGAGAAAATCTGTGAAATCGGGTGAAACAATTCGAGAAGAGAGGCAGGTCCTTTGGCCCCATTTTTTTAAAAAAATAAGAAAAGGAACACTTAACTTTAGCAGGGCCAGGTTAGAAAACCCAGTTAGTTAAGAGGTGACGTTTAGCTACTTTATGCAACTAATTTTGGACCTAAAGAAACAGCATGTAAAGGGGTCCAAGAAGGCTACGGGATGCTTTCTTGACTGGGAGGAAAAGTGGGCAGACAAGGCTGGCCGCTCTGCTGCGACGAGAAGCACCGTCTCACAGGAGAGGGGCGGCAGCCTGCGGGAGGCCCGTGCCAGGGCCCTGCAGCTCGGGGAGAAGGAGCCACCTCAGTCGGCTGGAAGGCTGAGGGTGAGCGGAGGAACGAGCTGGGAGGACTCCTCACGGCAGAGCCATACACGAACGGAGGGAGGCTGTGTCCAGACCAGGGCCCGGGGCTTCCTGGGGGGAGCAGCCTTCTCGGGGCTCCTGAAAGCTACGGTTCAGTCACGGTTATTAATAACGACGGGGCTTAAGTGGAACCAAAGTACCAGCTGTACCCAGATATTTGTATTGCTTTATATGGTCTCCAGACTTAAAGTGTTTGTAATTAATAATCGGTTAAGTTAAACAATACTTAGACTGTTATTTTAATAAAGTTTGTTTTCACTGAAAAAGCACCAGAGGTGAGGGGTGCCAAGGCCCGGCCTCACCCCTGCTCTCTGTGCTCGGGATGAGGCCGTGAGGCCCACGCGGCCAGCTCCCGCGCGCTGCCGCCCTGCTGCCTTTGAGGGCGCAGATCCAGGCCTTGCGGGGCCACGCGGGGAAAGGCCACCCCGACAGGCCACGTGAACCCAGCTGGGGCTCGGCGCAAGGGATGCCTCGGCGTGGCTCATCCCGGCCGCCTGGGTCTGCCCTGGGGTGTAGAGCGGGGTGGGAGTCTCGTGTGAGCAGCCCGTCCCTTGAGGATGCCTAACGCGGACAGCTGGCGTCTTCCGGTGCTGGCCGGCACTGCCCAAGGTCCGCGCGGCGGGTCCTCACCCTCTAAGCTCCTGGGCAGCCTTTCATCCGGCCTCCCCTGCCTGTGGGCCCAGAGCAGTGAAGTAACTTGTCCGGGGACACACAGCTCGTGATGCTGGGGCTGGGCCTAGAGCCCATTCAGCCGAAAGAACAGAAGCTGTTGTGTGCAGACATCGGCTCAGTGTTTGGGTTGAAAAGGCCTTTCCGTGGGACTGAGCCAGGAGCCCGTGGCTCTGGCTCAAAGGCACCCCACGAGTTGCCGGGGCTCCCTGCTGAGCAAGTCAAGAGGAGGTGAGAAAGTCAAACAGACCTTCAATGCCGCCTCCCGTGAGTCCCAAAGTGGGGGACTCCAAGGAGACGGCTGTTTAGACACATTGGGGGTTTTGCACGACAAAACTGGAAGACGTGGCTCTGCAGATTCTTGTTCTTCCATCGGCTGAACTAATAGCAACCGCCCGGTGCCCGGCGGGGAGAGCGCATCCCGGTCTGCGCTCCCTCGCGGCCCTCGGTCCCTCTCCTCCAGGCGCTGCCCATCTTGACAAGCGCCTGCTTCCTCTTCCTCTCCGTGCCTTCACGGTCCCATTCCCCGGCGGCATGGCTCAGCCTCGAGACTGCCCCCCGTCCGCCCCCCAGCCACCCCCAGGCTCTGCTGCACCGGCTCCCAGGGCCCCACCCTCCCCAGCCTGGCCCGGGTCTGCCTGAGGCTGGCAGGCCCCGGAGCTCGGCCTGTCGAGGATCCAGGTAGATGGAGGAGCTCTGTTCTCGGCCCCCTCACGTCCTCACTACCTCTGTTCCTTTGTACTAGATCAAAAGCGTATGCAGGGAAACGGACTTTGGCCCAGTGGTTAGGGCGTCCGTCTACCACATGGGAGGTCCGCGGTTCAAACCCCGGGCCTCCTTGACCCGTGTGGAGCTGGCCATGCGCAGTGCTGATGCGCGCAAGGAGTGCCGTGCCACGCAAGGGTGTCCCCCGCGTGGGGGAGCCCCCACGCGCAAGGAGTGCGCCCGTGAGGAAAGCCGCCCAGCGTGAAAAGAAAGTGCAGCCTGCCCAGGAATGGCACCGCCCACACTTCCCGTGCCGCTGACGACAACAGAAGCGGACAAAGAAACAAGACGCAGCAAATAGACACCAAGAACAGACAACCAGGGGAGGGGGGGGGGGAATTAAATAAATAAATAAATCTTTAAAAAAAAAAAAAAAAAAAGCGTATGCAGGACCCCTGACCTCTGGACCTGAGGTAGGAAACTGTCTTCTCTCCATTTTCTAGATGAGGAAGCAGCCCCTGGCCGAGAGCTAGCGAGTGCTGCGGCAGCCACGAGGCCTGTCCTCACTTCCTGCGGGCGCCCCGCCTCCTGGGCCAGGTGGAGGGGGGCCCCGGGACAAGATCTGGCCGGTGGGTTGTGAGCAGAGGTGAGGGGCTCGCTTCTGGGCTCAGTGTTGAATTGCTGGTGCGAGACCGTCCGGAGCCGCCTTCTCCACCGCAAAGTCCGCAGCAGTCCTGTCCCTTGACTCGGACTCTGGAGAAGAGACGACCTGCGACGGACAAGCAGCCTGAGCAAGAATCGCATTTGGGGTCTGAGCCCTCGGGGCTGTGGGGGCTTCGGGAGCGTAGCGCCATCCCGCCTGCTCTGGTGGATATGGACCGGAGCCCGTGCGCTCCAGAGCTTCTCCCGGGACAGCACTGTGTGTCCCAGCCAGCGGAGCCGGGCCGGGGGAGAGCGGCCAGCAACAAGGACACGCGTCTTTTGCAGCAATATATAACGTATGGCGCGCAGGGAGTCACGACTCCGCTGTGCTTGAGAGCCAGGTACCTGGATTCCAGGCCACAGCTCCTTCCGGCACACCTGGAATCTGGCGGTCCTAGGAAAGAACGCCGTGCCGGGCTGCTCCGCCGCCCTCCTCCTGTCTAGAGAGGGCTTCAGGTCACGCATGCTTGAGGCCAGAAGCCGGCAGCATCTGGGAATTCCACAGAAGGCTCCAGAAGGCCCCTCACAGGCCCATTCTCTCCTTTTTCCGAAGTAGGGAATCAGTGAAATCCTGTGCTCTGGAAACTGCCCCATCGCCACCCCTAATTTTCTCTCCTCAGGCCAAAGAGGGGAGAACAAGGCCAGCTGGGCCCTCCTGCCCTCTAACTACAGACAGGAGGGGGACACGATGCTCGGCCCTCAAACCTATTCTGCCTCAGGACTCACTGACGTGCCCAGGGGCCTGGCATCCTTTGGGCCAAACCACCCGTCCGCCTTTCTTTAAAAACACATGCACACATACACGTAGGCACCCCACCCACAACCTCGCACGCGGGGTGGACAGAGCCAGCCCAGCACCCAGATAAAGACACTGCTCTCCTCCCTTCAGAGCCACACCTTTCTCCAAACCCTAAACGGTACTCTCCACAGCCTGCCCACTCCGTCCACCTCCTGCAACAGACTCGATTCTGCTTCTGCTTCTAAAGACGGGCTACCTGTGGAAATCGAGAACGTGCCATCGCTGAGGAAATTCAGAAAGACGGGCTTCCGGTTCTGGAGGCAGGTCCCGAAGGAGAGCCCAAAAACGTTTCTGAGCCAACGGCAGCGGGCACTGCTGGACCAAGTGCTGGGCGCTGTGGGGCGACGGTTTTCAAAGCGGGGTGGGGCAGTGGGTACACACTGGCCCCCTGACCTTCATACGCCCTTCCCTCCTCTCCCTGGCCTGCTCACTCGTCATTCCACATGTGACTCCCCCCGCAGACAAGACGGTGTGGGGTGGCCACCAGCGGCCATAGGCAGTCGCCCTGAGTACAGAGACCACTGGGGGGACCTCTGGAGAGGGCGACTTGACCTGACCAAGGCAGAAACCAAAAGGGTCACCTGGGGCTGAAGCCTCTGGGCGGCTCTCCAGAGCCACCGAACTCTTTGCCTTTTCGGAAGCAACGCACATCAAGGATTCGGAGCACTGGGGTTATTTATTGAGAGTGGATCTCGTGTACCAAAAGGGTGTTGTGGGCAGAGGTGGCAGTGGCTGGTCCCTTTGCTGTCACTTGGTGGGCCAGACGGCGACGACCACGATGGCCACGAGCAGCAAGAGGATCACCAGGATCATCCCTGGAGCAAAGAAGCAGAAAGTACCTTTTAATGATTCTTCCCTGGAAAGCATCACGCAGCCTTACTGAGAGTCTGCAGAGAAGACAGCCAACGCGGCTCTCCAGAATGTTCCCCCCGAGTCTTCAGCAGGTGCTCCCGTGGGAGGGGCTGGGGTCAGCAGGCTGCTAGGTGGAGAAGGGAGGGAGCTGGAGAGACCCCAGAACACCTTGAGGGTTGTGCCAGCAAATGCCAGCACTCCCTACTCAAGGCTGGGGAGATCTGGGAGAGTAAAGGCTGCTGAAAGGGCCTCCTTAACCAGTCGGCCTTTGTATTGTTGTCGAAGCGCCGCTACAACAAAAGCTTTAGAGTTAAAAAAATATATATACAAGTATGTATTAATCCTAGAAGCTATTTCTCTACTTTCCACAGGGTTTCTTCACTTTTGCTTCTTGAGTCCACACATAAAAAAACATCCTCTAGTAGAGGGACTTTTTCTTTGTATATAATGATTTTTGAATTAGCATTTTTGGGTTTGATGCCCCAAATCTCTGGGCTGGACACACAAAGGAGAGCAGCAGCAGCAGCAGCAGCAGCAGCAGTGCTCCCAGCCATCAGCTCTGCCGCCGACCCCGTCCCACCTGCTCAGGGTCACATGTCCAGACTCACTGCCCATCCCTTCAAGCGAGGCTGATGAAGTGGGCCCAAGAGAAGGAGCCCCTTCGCTTGGTTAGCTCAGCGCCTTCCACGCTCACTGACCTGGAGTCTGCTGAGTGCTCACCATAAGCAGACCCCACGTGCAGATTCAGGATGGCATGACAGAGCCGAGGGCAGGGCCGCTACGAAGTTCCTGGTGCCCCCAGGAAATGCAGAGGAGAGGACGTACATGGAAATGCTGCCTGAGTGATGGGTGATACAAATGCACAGAAGGGCATTGCTGTTTAGCCACAAAGCCTGCTGTCCTCGGGCTGAGGAGCAGTTTCAGTTCCACATCAACAACCTCTTTCATCATTGTGGCACATTCATTGCATTTGGTGGATACATTTTGGAGCACTGCTGCACCACATGGATAATGGTTTACATTGTAGTTTACACTCTCCCAGTGTGTTATGGCAGGATAGATAATGTCCAGCATCTGTCCCTGCAATATCATTTAGGACAATTCTAAGTCCCGAAAATGCCCCCACATCACATCTCTTCTTCCCTCTCCCTGCCCTTAGCAACTCCAGTGGCCACTGTCTCCACATCTATGATACAATTTCTTCCATTGCTAGAGTCACAATACTTCTATAGTACTATAGTATAGTAGAACCAGTAAATCCACTCTAATCCATATTTCATTCCTCCATCCTGTGGACCCTGGGATGGTGATGTTCACTCTACCTCTAAATCCAGAAGGGGTTTAGATCCCACATGGCTGATGGATACAATTCTCCTGCTTGCAGTTGTAGGCACTCTTGGTTCCCTGGTGTGGTGGTCTGACCATCTTCACCTCCTTGTTAGCTGACCTGGGTAAGTCCAGCCAACTGGAGAGTAGGTGTTGCAACTCTGCTGAGGCTCAGGGCCCAGGTGGCACATGGCCAGTCCAGAGATTCAAGTCAACTGAGTATACACCAACCCCAGTGCCAACCACAGGTTCAGTAAAAGTGACAGAAGAGGAATGTGTATAGAAGTCACATCTGAGTCCAACTCCATCACACTCAGGAGCACAAATGCAGGATGCCTATGAGTTACCTCCTGAGAGCCTCCATGTTGCTCAAATGTGGCCACTCTCTAAGCCAAACTCAGCATGTAAATGCATTACCTTCCCCCCAGCATGAGACATGACTCCTGGGGATAAGCCTCCCTGGTGCTGAGGGATTACTACCAATCACCAGCTGGTGAAGCAACTATAAAAAGATCTTGAATAAAAGGGGGAAATGGTAAAGACAAATGAGTTTATATGGTTAAGAGACTTCAAAATGAGTCGGGAGGTCATCAGAGGAGTCGCGCTTATGCATGTCTCAGTGATAGCCCAAATAGATAATCTCAGGTACTAGTGCTCCTGAGGGCTATGGAGACACACAGGTTTTATGGTCATGGCAGATGGCTCTGCAGCTCAGTGCCTTGTCAGTGGGCCCTACTTTTATGTATTTAAAAGTTTAATCAGAGTGGATACTGGACTTTCAGGCCAGTGTCCCCTCTCTCCCAGCTGTGTAGGTTGAGATCTAGGGCCATCCTTGGCAGCTTTCTTTCCCTTGGGCCCATATCCTATCCATCAGCCTGTGCCACATCCTCAGAGAGGCTACTCCAGAACCAGATCTGAAATCTTAGCCCCTCCTCCAATCCTCCTTTCTGCTTAAAATTTTCCTCTTAGGGCATACCACCAATGTGCTAAATATGTATTTTTTATTTATCATTATTAGCTACAGCTGTATTCTAGATAGTCACAGGCCACACATGTCTATTTAAATTCATTAAAATTAAATAAAATTTAAAATGCAGTTTGTCAGTTGCAGTTACCATATTTGAGTGTTCAATAACCCCATGTGGCTAAAGGCTACCATTTTAGATGGAGACAATAAAGAACATTTCCACAGTTGCAGAAAGTTCTATTGGACACTGCTAGTTGCAGAGAATGGGACTTTGAGGACTTTATTTACTGCTCTATCCTAGTATCTACAACAGTGCCTGGCATATAGTGGAGATGTAATACATATCTGTTGAAGAAATGGATGAATGGCTGCCCAATGTCTTTTAAACACTCATTCTTCACATGGAGAGTTTCCCACATTGGGACTTCTGCTTTCCTTCCTGGTTGGTTTTGTTAAATTATATCTTTCTAGGAAATTGCCCATTTTTTTCCTGAGTATGATTTTTAAGTTATTAGCATATGGTATCTAGGTCTCTCTTTTCTAACATCATTTATTTGTGTGCTGTCTTTTTTCCTTGACCACCTTTGCCACAAGTGTGTCTATTTTCATTAATCTTTTCTAAGAGTATATTTTAACTTTGTTGATCATCTCTCAGTTATTTTATGTTTCATCGAATTTTACTTTTCTTTAACTTCTTGAATTGGAACATAAATTCATTTTTCCTCTTTCTCCTAAATATTACTAAGACTATAAGTTTTCATAGGGAATAATTTCATTTTTGATAACTAAATTCTGTATAAAGTTTTCAATGATGATTTCTTCTTTGGCCCAATAATTATTTAGAAATGTGTTTTTAAGCTTCCAATTACATGAATATATTCTTTTCAAATTAAAAAAAAATTCTGAAGTAATACATGTACTATATTTTTATGTGAAATTACCTGTGATTTCCATTAGTGATAAAAGTCACAAGTATCGCTAATATTACTGTAGTTTGTTGCCAACATTCATAATTGGAGAAAATGCTAGATCTCAATTAGAGGTTAGTGAAAATAAAAAGGCAATTGGCTTTCCCACCCAGGTCCACAGACTTCCTGAATTCTATCCATTGGTCCCCTGAGTCCATGTAGTTCAGGCAGTAACTATTTTAAGCCGCAACCCATGTGAAACACAGCTGTAGCAGTTGGGCATTGTTCATGAATTCCAAAAGTAGACATTGGATTATGTTTGCAAATTGGTCTGTTCTTCTGGGCACATTAGATTGTATTAATTTCAGAGGTTTCACTTTTACTTGATTAAATTATGATTAGGGCTTTGAATGGGCCATGTCAGTAGGATGTGGGAGGGGACTCACAGAGAAAACCACCCTGCAGAACAGAGCGTTGGAGTTTTGATGCTGGTGTCCCAGGAAGTAAACACACAGGAGAAAAAAAACAGAGGAACAGAGACTGCTTCATAGACAAGATCAAGGCCCCAGGAAGAGAGCCAGCCTGATATTCTACAGCTGACCTTGTGGAAGGAAAAGAGCAGCTGAGCCCGGAAAGACATGAGTCCTGGGAGAGAGACAAGACTTATCCCAGCCTACAGCTGAGATTGGAAGAAGCTGGGACCACAGAGACTTAAGAGGAAGAGAAGGCTGAACCGCTGCAGACGTCAACAGCCACCTTGCTCCAACATGTTGCAACAGACTTTGGTGACAGAAGTAAGTTATACTTTATGGCCTGGTAACTGTAAGCTTCTACCCCAAATAAACACCCTTTCTAAAAGCCAACAAAGTTCTGGTACTTTGCATCAGCACCCTGTGTAGCTGACCAATACGACGGCATGCCCATGGTTTTGAATAGTGGGAAAGGACTTGAAAACACCTGTGAAGCCTCCTTGTCATTTCCCAGTGGTCGTAGGTGAATTTTTTCTAACACACCCTCTTTCTCTGAGGAGACAGCCTTTTCAGAGTCCCCCCTCGGGACCTACTTTTTTTCCGTGTTCATGTGGACACAACCCAAGCCTCTACATCAGGAGTCAGGAAGCTATGGCATATGGGCCAAGTCTGCCTTGCGGTCTGCTTTGTACAGTCCGTGAGCTAAGAGCAGCTTTTACATTTTTAAAGACTGTTAAAAAAAAACAATCCAAAAAAACAGGAGGAGGTGCGACAGACACCGTTCGGGGCCTGCAAGACCTAAACTATTGACTACCCGGCCCTTTACAGAAAAAGTCTGCTGACCCCTACTCTACGTCAGATGGCTGGTAGTGACCCAGCTGTGCCATCAGTCCACTCACTTAGGTCCTGGTTTCCAGTCCTCTCTCCATTTCTTTCATCTGGGGATTCTCTTTGTTCCTTGTCATTCAGCTATGCCTTAACATTTTGGGGGTTGTTATATTTTATCTATCATTTCAAGATGGTTATAATGAGATGGCTTGTGTGTGTTTTGATATCGTCTTAGTCCGTCTCCTTGCCAGAACCAGAAGAAGCAATCTTTTCATCCATTTCAGCCTCACCTCTTCAGGTTGGCCACAGGCTCCACCTGGGCAGGAGTCCCACTGCTCGGTCATTCTCCTACATAAATGATGTTTGACTGAAAACTTGTTCCCAGCCGGGGTGAAAAGTTTATGTTTGCAGTATCAGGAGACAATCATGGAAATGGAGGAGGCAGACAGACTGGGGTAGAGTGTGGGCTCAATTAATGGCACCCCAGAGCCCGTGCTTACCCTAACGGCAAGAGGGAGGAGCTGACTTTTTGAGGAAATAAGGGAGCCGATGAGTGTTGCTTTAGGAAGAAATATTGTTACTGATGCTTGGGCGGGAAAGTCCTTGAGGCAGAGAAGCTCCTGGTACGGCGAGAGTCTGGGCTGAGACTGATGGCCTGCAACAGAGGGCCAGCGCGGGGAAGCTGCCGCAAGGAAGGGATGGCTACGAGCAAACCAGCAAACCGTTTTTAAAGAGCAACGTTGAATTTTCAAATCAGGGTGATTGTGAGAAGAGTGGGGCAAGTGATGAAAACAAAGAAATCAAGAAAAACAAGTAGGTGAGAAGAAAAAACAAACAAACCCATACATCCAGTTGTAGCTGCTACACGTGAAGCTTGACATCCAAGGGAAGAGGCCATCTCTTACTTGGCCCACTGCCATGACCTACTACCCTGCCGCTTGCTTTCCTCAGTCCATTCTCCACAATGGAGCTGGAGTAATCTTTTTAGGTTGTAAATCAGATCGTGAAACTTCCCTGCTTAAAAACCTTCCTAGGGCTTCGACTGAAATCTAGACTTGTTGCTTTATCTGTGGTTTCTTCTCATGGCCTTTCTTTGGATTGACGTTCTTCTCTCCCTTACCCACCCCGTGGCCCCGAAGGCCCTGCAGCCTGGCCCCTGCCTACCTCGGAAGGCCATGCTGGGCTGTGCCTCCAGCACCAGGGACCTCCCGGCTCCTGCACCGGCTGTCCTCCCTGCTGGGAAGCGCTCCCTCCTCTTGGCCCAGATAATTCCTACTTGTCCTTCAAACTCAGCATCCGTGTCCCGCCCTCCAGAAACTCCTTCCTGACTGCTAATTAAATGGGCTTCCATTGTCCCCTTGGGTTTCTCCGAAGCCACCCTTGTTAAAGCATTCTTCTGGACTTAAGGTATTTACTGTCTGTCTCCTCCGCTGGCAAGGGAGCTTCTGCCACAGTGACTGTGCCTGTCTCGTCACCACCGTATCCCCAGTACCTCGAACAGAGCCTGGCACACAATAGAGACACAGTGAATTGGTTTTGGAATAAATGAATGAAGGTATTGAGGCGCTGGACGGAAGAAGAAGAGCCAATAAGACAGACACAGAAGGAATAGTTAACAGGGAGGACTCAGAAAATGTGTCAAGCAGGCCAAGAAGAGAGAAAATGCAAAGGAAGGGTCAATGCCAACCAACAAAATACGGCAGAGATGGCACAAGGGGCTGCGGACTGAGGAAAGCTCCTGATTTTGGAGACCTTTAATGGGATCATTTTAGCAGGATGGTGGGTGGGTCTATACGAACTATTCTTATTCAGGATTCCTCTTTAAAGCTGCTGTGTTTTCTATCACAGCAACCGTGAATTACGCCAACTCTGCTGAAGTAAAGGTCTGGCCGGGTGCACCACACCTATGAACAAGGAAAATGCACTTCAGCCAGTGACACCTTAGACAGGAGCTGGATAATAGGTGATAAACTGGGTTCTTGTCCAACAACGAAAAGTGGCACTTGGAGAGCCATGACAAACAGGACTTCTACAACTAAAACCCTTTCAGAGCAAACAAGGGTGCTTTGGGTAGGAGAATTTCAACAGGTTTAAGTAAACTGGTATGCACCAAAGGTCAACTGAGAAAATCATTTTAAGATGGCAAGTGCCAGTGATAAGCCCAAAGCCAACTGGAGCCCTTGGGATTCTTTTGGTCACAGAGAAGTTGTTGACATGCCTTATCACCGCGGTCCTTTCTTTTTAAGGAGTCTGGCTTTCTTGGAATGCGATCGCAGATCTGGCACCTTTCCTGAATGGAGCCCCTCTCCTCCCAAGACGGTTTCAGAATGATTAACCAAGGATCTTTTTAGAACTAGGGAAAGCTAAGCCACACCGTACGCTGAGCAGTTACTTGTGCCAGGTTTTGTACTAAGTGCTGCGGGTGAATGGCCATGCTTAATGCTCCCCAGGAAATGCTCTTGGCTTCTCTGCATGTATGAGGGAGCCGAGGTTCTGGAAGGTTAATTATCTTATCCGAGGCCCTCCAGCTGGTAAAAGGAAGAGCTAGAATGGAAATCCAGGCTGGTCTGCCCTCCAAGCCCGTGCTCTTAACCCTTTCTCGGCACCAGGCGAGCCTGCCTGGGGGGATCGTGCCTTACAACAGCCTGTGGGTTTATCCGAGATTCCCTGGGGCTGAGAGTCAGGGATAAAGAGTTTCTTCTTTTCCCCCTTTTCCCTTTTCGTTTCCTTCCTTCCTTCCTAATAAACTTCTTAAGACAGAAATGTTTTAAACGCATACAAAACTAGAAGAGTAAGCTACCCTGCGAGGAGCCGTCACTCAGCTATGACCGCTCAGTTCACGGTCAGTCGTGCTTCATCTCCACCCTCCCCTGCTCCCTGCCCCGAGTCCAGACATATTTCATCTACAGCTGTTTCTGTAAGTAGCACTAACAGGGCATCATTAACAACAACAACAACAAACCGCAGCACACATACCCGTAAAAGGGTTGCTATTTCCTAAAGACGGAGACAGGGAAAAGCCTCGAACGCTCCAGCCCCAGGAACGTGGCTCCAGACCAGAGGGGGCGGGAGACCGTCCCCAGGTGGGCACGGGGAGGCCTTGACTAGGGCCGTGAGGAGGGCTGAGTCGTGCAGCTCAGAATAGCGCGTAAACCTCAGCGGGGCCAGTCACCCCCCAAGGAAAGGTCTGACATTTCAGGATGAGGAAAGACGAACTTCTGGGAAGCTGCCAACTCCCTAAACAATGAATGCTCTTTGCCCCCAACCCCAGCACAAAAACACCTGGCAGAGCCCCCCTGCCACTGGGATAATTCCTCCGCGCTTCACTCAGCTCCATCCGCGGCCGAGGCTGGCACCTGGAGAGGCAGATTTTCCTTCCAATACCCAAGTGTCCCTCTCGGGGGGCAGGAACAGGATGCCAGGGTTTCAAGGGTGGAAAAAAATGTCCATTTCCTTTGGTCACTTTACCAGATGAGTATTACTCAACCACTTACAATATTTACAAGTCCAGCTCATGGCAATTAAAGAAAGATGTAAGAAAACAAACTCCTTCTCAGGCTGGGAAAGGATATTAAACACGGTCTGTCAGAAACAGCGCTATATTTGCTGAAGATTGTTCGCCTGGATTAGTGGTCCGTGTTTTTTTTCCAGTGAAACACTGGAAACCAGCAAATTATGGAAGCTGCGCTGCCAACACCTCACCCACAGTTTGAGCGTAGGTAGCAGCTCTTAGGACTTCCTGACGTGAGCAGGAGGGAAAAATAGGGAGAGAATGAAAGCAGATTTCTGTAGCGGCCACTTCTGCCCGTTAGCTCTAGGGGGAACATGGGAAGATAAGCATAGTGGGAGAAGGGGAGAGGGGAGGAGATATGAAAAAGCAATTTTATCTGGACGTCTTTTTATCCGGTTTCGTATGTTACAAGGAAAGCCATCCTGGTTGCCTATTACTGTTGGTTGTAAGGAACCAACGTATATTTTCTCACATTGTCTGCTTGTACTTCACTCTGGAAGGGTCAGAGCCAACAAGCAATCCCCACGCAGCAAATGACTTCTCAAGGTCAACACAAGACCTTCAGGGAAGATTCTTGTAGGTTTTCTTTTTTTCCCCTTCAGTTGTGTCTGTCAATAGGTGACATTTGCTTATGAATTAACCAGTTGGTCCTCACTGATCAAACAGAATTTTTGCAGCAGACTCCTGTGTTTAGGTGGGAGAAAAGACAAAACTGGAATATTTGTTCTCAAAAGTTCATGTAAATGTTCCCTTTAATCCTATTACTTCGCAAATAAGCCAAGAAAAGAGTAGAAATCGTGCAGAGAAGGTGAACATGTTTACATTTTGATTTTCACATTGAATCCCCGGAGATTTGCAGTCACCGTGAGAGCTCCCATCTGTCTGGGCCTGCCTGCCGCCGGGCGGGGCCGGCTTGGCGCTGACCCCGGGGCGTAGGCACAAGTGGCCTTCTCCTACTGGCCCAGCAGCTCAGCTGGGCTGGGGGGATCTGACACCGGTGGCAGAGGGAGGGGCACCCACTTGCCTCTGACCTCTTCCCTTCTGAATCTACTGTACCCAGCAGTCCCACATATTCAGTCCCCCAAAGAGTGGTTTCAAGGAGATACTGTGAGAAGTCTTGTCTGGTCTCCTGAGTTTGGTTCTTAGCCTGGAACTTAATGCTTCCCTCCAGGTTCTCCTTGCTCCGTTTCATGGCTAAACCTTCCTCTGCAGTTCCAGGGTTCACCACTGTGCCCTGAACAGACATTACGCTTCCTTACACCCTCTGCTTACAGCCTCACCACTGTATTGCCCTACCGCAGGGCCACCACCTCGACGCTCAGCTCAGATCCCACTTCTGCCACAAAGACTGCTCAGTGCAGAGAAGCCCTGTCTCCCCCGAAGTCACAGAAGCATTTACAGCAAGGCCGTTGCTCTTATATGTCTGGCTTCCATCTTTTACGAATACTGGTCATACGATCTCCAAAATCAGGGCCCTGCAGTCTGAGTTGGTGACAGAAAGGGAACTGCTTTGGAGTCTGGGAGACCTGGATTCAAATCTGCCACCTACCAGCTGAGACATTGGGAAGGTTTCTTAACCCTCTGAGCTCAGTTCCATCATCTGTAAAACCAAACTAAAAATACCGACCTCACAGGTTTCTTGTGAGGAGTAAACAAGATGAGCTATATAGAACATAGCTGGCACTCTATAAACAGGAGCTACAATAATATTCCTTGTGGAACCCGTTTCCTAAGAACGGAGCCTTCAGCTGGCTGATGCCCTGTAAATGTTCCATGAAAGAGCCAGGCTCTCTGTTTAACAACAGAAATAAAATATCATTTGTTCCAGAAGAAAAGGAAGAGAATCGAAAACAGAGAAACACCTGGGTGGCATTTGGTTTAGAAACGGAGAGACTGATTCTAGCCGAGGTGCGGTGGTGATGATGGATGTCCAGGAGAGGCTGGAAGTTCAGAGTGGAATCTCTGGCAGCATTCGTTTAAGTTATTAGCCACAGGAAGGGCAGCTGTTCTTGGCTAGATTCTGGCTGAAGTCAAAAGGCAAGCGTAGCACAACCAAGTGGACACCAGGTGAGAGGAGCTGTGAAAACGTAGATGTGAAAGGCCTTGAGGAAGTGAAGGTCAGAGCAGGGCACACGTTTAGCACGGGGGTCACAGACAAGAGAAGAGGAAGGTTAAAGCAAACCAAAAGGGGAACAGGAGAAGGCAAGCTCTTTCAAGACCTAGAAGATTTGGTAGAAAACTTGAGGGTAGCTCTGCAACTGTGCCCAACGTTAGAGCATGTTAGATTCCGGGGCAGGGGAAGGAGCAGGGAAGGACCTGGGGGTTGGGGCATTCAGGCAGCCTGGCCAGCCTGGTACAAATAGTAATGATAAAAATAATACTAATAATAGCAGTATAACAAGATGCATAGAAGTCACAAGACTAAGAGCTACTGTTACTTCCATTAGGTATATCTGCTCAGAAATGTTTATGGTACTCTAATCCCATATTATTCTCACCATAAGGCAATGAGGCTGGTAGGGTAACTGGATTCCCCCAATTTATAGCTAAAAAAATGGGGGTTCAGAGATTACGCAACATAGCAGAGTACAGACAAACTGAGGCTAGAAACCAGAACTCCTCATGTCTAATCCAGGGCGCCCCTGCCCCTGCCCTTGAGTGTGTCCTGGGACTGCAGCAGCTCAACAGCCAGAGTGGCTTGGGCAAATGGCCCCAGGGCTGGAGCTCAAGAGGCCACGCTCAAGAAGCCAGGGGTTTGGGATGGGAGTCCTGCAGGATCATGACGGAAAACCATGGCTGGTGACACAGAAGAGGCAGCGTGACTCCTCAGAGAAATACACTGAAAGGCAAGGAGCCGCTCGCCAAATAGAACCTGCCTGTGTTCTGGTTCTGACTGAAAATAAAGAAACGCTTGAATTAAGCAGACCTTAATGTTATCTAGGCTTCATGTCCTGCTGACTGAATGTAATGAATAGCCTCTGCCTTCCCAAGGACCAGCGCAGGACCAGCATGGCGGGAAGAGGAAGGGCCTGTAGGCTCCGGCGTGGGCTGCCACCCAGCCCCGTGACCAGCCACCTCACCCGGCCTCCTCGAGGCAACGTGGGACCACAGACACTCCCCGGGGCTACGGGAGGGTGGCGTGATGTTTTGTCTGCAAGGGGCCCGGCATACGTGGCTGCTGCTGACTAAAGGTTGGCTCATTTCTTTTTCTTTTCCTTGCCTTCTTTTTTTAATGTGCAATTAAAAAAAAAAAAAAAGGAATTGGGGTGAAATCCACATAACGTAAAACTAACCGTTTTAAAGCAAACAGTTCTGTGGCATTTGGTACATTCACCACGTTGTGCAACAATGACCTTGGAACCAGCAGCTCCTTTCTCTTGAGAAGAGTCAGCTTCCTGATGTCAGCTGTGTGGCCTTCTCTGGGGCAGTCGCTCTGGAGTGGCAAGCCCAGTGCGGGGTCTTCGCTCAGGGACACTGGGAAGAGAGAGGCGCTTTCCTTCCAAGGGTAGCTCCCCTCTCCTCTAAAGGTTGAGTCCCCATCGAGAGACATTTGGCCTCCCTGGTACCCCACTTCAACGCGGACAAGTGGGAGTGTGCTGTGTAAACACAGAAACTTGAAAAGAATCAACTCTGCAAAAGAAGGCAGCGACTGTCAGAAAAGAGACTGGTACGGAGAGAGACATCTGGGGGCCAGAGAAAGCCTTCCCAGACAGGAAGCAGAAAGCAGGCTAAGGTGAGCTGAAAGGAGGGGGGGTTGGAGTGAGGGGGAAAAAAAGACTTGCCCAGGAACAGGAAATTAAAAGGAATTTGGACTGTGAGAGATGGGGCAGAGGAGCGGGATGGAGGCTGAGTGAAAGGCAGGCTCCCGGGGCCTGGGCTCTGCGCTCCAGGGGCCAGCCCCTTGCCGGGTGCCAGGGGGCTCTGGGGCAGCAGTCAGAGCCAGGAGGCCGCGGTGATGCCAACACCCTGTCAACATTCACTCGGCTGCAGGAGCTCATCTCACCAGTCCAGGGCAAATCGGGTTGCAACCAAGAGCTCAGACTTGGGAAGCAGATTTGGCTCAATGGATAGAGCGTCCGCCTACCACATGGGAGGTCCAGGGTTCAAACCCAGGGCCTCCTGACCCGTGTGGTGAGCTGGCCCATGTGCAGTGCTGATGTGCGCAAGGAGTGCTGTGCCACACAAGGATGTCCCCTGCACAGGGGAGCCCCATGCACAAGGAGTGTGCCCTGTAAGGAGAGCCGCCCATGTGAAAAAAGTGCAGCCTGCCCAGGAGTGGTGCCGCACACACGGAGAGCTGACGCAGCAAGATGACGCAACAAAGACAGATACAGATTCCTGGTGCCGCAGACAAGAATACAAGTGGACACAGAAGAACACACAGCAAATGGACACAGAGAACAGACAACTGGGGCGGGGAAGGGGAGAGAAATAAATTAAAAAAAATAAAAATCTTAAAAAAAAAAAAAAGAGATCAGACTTGCTGGTCAAGCTGTCCCAATGTAAGATCTGCCCAGAGAGCCCACACTGGAACAGAAGTAAACAAATGTTTCCTGAGTGCCTACCGTGGGCCAGGCCCCTCAGGGGCTAAGAGGCCCAGTCTGGCTCTTTTGGGGCTACACAGTCTCCTGAGAGAGGCAGCAAGTCAATGCCACCCCTGCCCCCCAAAACAGAAATGGAACCCTGCAAACGATGGCTGGTTCTTAGAGGGAGTATGTACAAACCCAGTCGTTACTGTGGCTTCTGCCACAGAAAGTGCCGAGTAGCTTCGAGGTCCCATCTGTGTTCTTAAAAGTGTTATTCATTTCCCGTCCCTGAAATAAGCTTAGCCCAGCAATCGCTGCGATTCAACAGCAGAATTCAATTGTAAAGAGAGACTCCTTCATATCGGCAATTAAAAGCAGCTTATTATGAGCTGTCGGGTCAATAATTTATTGCCGCTTCTCGGACGCATCAATATTTGCTAAAAAATAGCCCCTCGCTATGCTGCGTATCACTCCTGGGAATGTGACTCTGCCTGGGGTCTGGCAGAAATTCAAGGGTCTTTGCAAACACGGCCCAGAACTTTGTTATGGATATCTTGTTTTGACAATTCCCTCTTGACTAAGTGTCAAAAGATTTCTCGATGGCTCCAGTCGGGCTATGGCGTCACCCTTCCAAATCCCTTCATTTGTCCTGCTTGGACTAGGATCCATACCCTGGCATCAATTAGGGACGCACGGCACGGGGACAGGAAGACCCTGCTGCCCAAGTTCTCAGGCAGGTCGAGAAAGGCCGGCCAGAGAGGTATGGCCGTCGAGATAACGCTTTCTCAATATAGCAAATGCTTAGCTGGGTAATTTTTTATTTTTTTTAAAGCAAACCACGTGACCATGATGCAAAAAGGTTACTAAGTGGTAGATCTGAACTGAGTCTAGGAGTTCCAAACCTTAAAATGACACATTATGGGGGCGGGGGCCAACAGCCGCGCCTGGTCAACCTGAACTTGTCTCCATACACAGAGCTGATTGTATACGGACTTCTTTTCTCCGGGAACTTTGGATTTTGAACCAAATGTGGCAGGCGCTGAGTAACAGTCATGGTATCGCCCTGGCGCAG
The DNA here is from genome assembly GCF_030445035.2 of Dasypus novemcinctus. Lineage (NCBI taxonomy): Eukaryota > Metazoa > Chordata > Mammalia > Cingulata > Dasypodidae > Dasypus > Dasypus novemcinctus. Next base: position 23,747,419 of record NC_080693.1, on the reverse strand, counting down.
TGGTCTGCAAACTTGGGCTGGATGGGCCAGGGCCTGCCCCGATTCCGCCCTTCCTGAGTCTTGGTTGGTTCAATTCCTCCTTAGGTTATTGCAAGTAGCCCAACATCATTCAAAAAATTACTTGAAAAAAAAAAAATCGAAATGAGCAGAGTCATTTCCTCTTACTTGTAACTGAGAGAGTTCAGTAAAGAGGTCATCAGCAAAAATAACTGTGTCTCTAGTTATTTGAAAAAAACTGTAAGAGCAGCATAGGAACACTTTCACTTGACTGGTTTAGTCTTGAAAGGACAGCACAAAGGCATTGCTCTTTAGGGCTCTTGTGTGCCTTTACTCTGTCATGACAGAAATAGCTTTCACCACGGAGAAGCCTTCCCAGATACCAACCTCAAATCTGTCACAGTCACACATCCAGTTGTTTCACAAGTATTCTTCATCTAATGATATAGATGTCTTGAGTCAAAGTGAATCAAAGAGGTATGCTCAAGTTCTGGGGCAAGAGGTATTACAGTAAAGATCAGATCAGGAGAGTTTGCCCTCTGTAAACAAAACCAGCAAGAATATGTTTCATGGGGCAAGCCAGTTGCTTAGAACCTTCTCGTTAGCGATTCTTCCTTTCCCTGGGCAGGTCCCAGACAAATGCACATTCTTCCTTCTATAACAGAGCTTCTAACAAAAAAACCACGACCACCGCCGCTTTACATGCATTATCTCCTTGAGCTGCTCCATGAGTACTTAACAGGGCGAAATAGATGTACCCTGCTCCTGATGTAGCTAGCAACACCAAAACAATACTGATACCTTCTCTATTCGCCATCTCTCTGGTACACTTTTATTCAACCCCCCGCCCCCCCGGGTTGTCTGTTCTCTGTGTCTGTTTGCTGCGTCTTGTTTCTTTGTCCGCTTCTGTTGTCGTCAGCGGCACGGGAAGTGTGGGCGGCGCCATTCCTCGGCAGGCTGCGCCCTCCCCTCACGCTGGGCAGCTCTCCTTACCGGCGCACTCCTTGCGCGTGGGGCTCCCCTACGCGGGGGACACACCTGCGTGGCGTGGCACTCCTTGGCGCGCATCAGCACCGCGCATGGGCCAGCTCCACACGGGTCAAGGAGGCCTGGGGTTTGAACCGCGGACCTCCCATGTGGTAGATGGACGCCCTAACCACTGGGCCAAGTCCGTTTCCCTACACTTTTAATTTGTTCAACAAATATTTATTGAGCATCTACAAGTGCCAGTAACTGTTCCAAGCACTGGTATGCAGCCATGAATAAAACAGACATCCCCCCACCCTCACCCCCAGTCATAAGTGAGTTTATGCTCTAGTGCAGTGGCCATGGGATGGAGACAGATAAAACAAGTAAATTATAATATATTCTAGTAGATGGTAAGGGCTTTAATGAAAAATACCACTTACAGTTTCCTACTGTGTATCCTAGATGGCAGCTCAAAGACATGCAACCCCTTTCCCTCAGGTTCTAGGGGAAGTTGGGGGAGGGAATGCTAATACTTTCCAGAAATGAGCCATCCCTCCTACAGTGGGATTTGGAAACATATTGCAGGTGAGATTAGGGTGCCTTCCTCCATGGCATCAGGAAACTGCCATCCTTAAATGTTAATAATATGTAAGCTTAGAAATAACACATTACGAAAGTTGGCTGGAATGAAGGGTGATGTAATGACAAATGGAAACAGAAAGGCATGAAGGAAAAGGAGACCTGAGGGGAAGAACGTGTCAGTGGGTTTCCAGCACCTCGCGGGACGGGAGTGCCTTGCCAGCTAAGTCTGGTACCTGCCTGCTCTTTTGGACGTTCGGGCTAACACAATGTGAGAGGCGGCGTGCTGCTTCTTGGGGAGCACCTCTTTCTCAGGTGGTCTGTTTTGACAGTTCTATGCCCAAGTGAAAGGTCTGCTTCTTAGAGTGATGGCTGTTGCCTTCATTAGGGCCACTTTGCTTCATAACAGTGCCGGCTCCAAGCTGTAAAGTGCCGGCCACCGGCTGATTGCCGAAATCGAAAGAAGTCAGATTGTGGTGGTGATAAAAGTGAGACGAAATAGTAGACTCGACATGTCACCAAATACTTGGAAGAATTCGATGAAAGCGGGACTGCTAGTGCCTGAAAGCCCTGGGGTGGAGAGCCACTCTGTCATCTCGGAGGGCCCCTCTCCCACATCTCAGCTCAGCATTCCTTTGGCCTCTAAGGTGACGTGGACTATATATAACCGAGAGACACAGCAGGGAGGGCAGAAGAAAGATGACTGGTAGGGGCTAAGGGAGAAAAGAAAAATAAGGAGAGGGTGAGACAGCCAGACTTGGTCCTTTCACTTTAGTTGAGTTTTTCTCCAAATAAGCAGAACATATGTCATAATTACTCAGTTTGGTGGTAAAGCCTGTCCATGTGGTTGAGGCAGAAAAATGAACTCTGTTGTGTTCGAAAGGTGACCCCTGCTGCCAAGCGGCCACTATTAAGCGGTCCTAAGACCTCTGGGCCATGAACTTCCTGCACCACGTGTGCCTCTTCCCAACTGTGCGGCAAGTTGGCAGAGGACCATTGTGAATGCCAGGGGTCTCTCAGTGGGAGCCCGTAGGTACAGTGTAACAAGGCTGCAGGGTGGGCTGTGAACCTGGACTGCTCTCAGATCACGGCTCTGTGGTCTGAGAAAGGTACCCAACCCTCTAACCCTAAGAGGGGGAAGAGGAACCTGTGGCTCACAGGTGGTCATGGCGATGACCATGATCACACACAGTGTCAAGCACACTGCCTGGCACAAAGTAAGTTCTCACCCGATGCGAGCCGCTATTGTTATCTTCTGGAAATCATCCTTGCTACCAGCATAGCACCTGTGATCCTCAGTCTTTGTTCTTTGTTTGAAGCAGTCCTCCCCACACTGGAACATCTCAGCAAGGAAAGGAGCTGGAACAGAGCAGGCGTAACCGCTAGCAGTGCAACCAAATTTGGCTGCCAGAGTTTTCTTTCTCAAAAACCTTCTCTAACTCTCTTCAAAGACTCTATTATGAACAAAGAATTTTAAATTTATGCTCATGCAAAATTCTCCAATTTCTAGGCATAGAAAGACCAAATTAGGAACATTTCAGTAAACTGCAATTCCTAGATGCTCTATCAGAAGGGAAGTGGCTCTTCTACCTTGAGTATCCCGGGTAGTCCCTCAAGGCCCTGGAACACTAATTTGACGGTGTCACTGAAGTGGGATGCTTGGCTGCAGGGACAGAGTGAAAACTGCCCAAGGTGCTGGTCAACTGGAACTTAACGAACAGCAGGAACTGAGCACAGGAATCATGAGCCCTGTTGACACCACCAAGGTTGCTGAGAACAAAGTAAGAGATTCAGATGCATCTCTACCCTGGATCACGGAGCACCGAGGCATGATGATCATTCTGGAAAACACATAGGAACAACAGTGACAGGCTCACTGTACTCGTGCCAAATGCAAGCACAGATGGGTTCACACCGAGGGATGAAGAGGCCTCTTCTTCCTTGTGAGGGAAGGCTACCGTAAGGTCACCTCCATTTAGGACTACTCCCAAACACTTGTCACCACCCGGGGAGGTTCTTCTATGAATAACACATCAGAAATTGACCTCTGCCTAGGGAGGCTGACACGCAGAGAGCCAGCCATCAGCATAGCGGCAAATGTTCAGTGTTCCTAAGTGGAAACACAGTGGGAACTGGTGCCCCCAGACCCCTGCGCAGCTCTGAGATGCAGACCCACAGGCTTGGAGCAGGTTCAACAGTGTCACCAAGGTGCCTACTAAAAGCAAAGGGACAAAACCACACACCATAAACTCGAGAATATGGTCAGTCTAAAAGCTGTTGAGCAAGGATTCAATGGGTCTTGACGATATCGGCAAAAAAGAACAGAAGTATTTGAGGTCCAAAAACACACCGTGGCCCAGTTGAAAGGTTGGAAGCAGATTTCCCTAAGGGAACCAGCCCAGAGTGTTGTAATAGGAGATGGGGCTGCTCACTTTTCCAGTCCCCCCGTGGCCAATGGCTGGCTCTAAAGCACCTTCAAAGATAGCACAACCTTATAAAAGGCCTTCTCCCCTCCCTTAAGGTATAAGGGACTTAAATCAACCATCAAGATACAGTCTCAGAAAGGTCTACTGACGAGACGATGTAGTGCCATGGGCTCCAGTGTTGAGGCTAACGTCAGGAATTTGCCCATCACAAACCACATACAAGACCACAAGATAGCTACCTTGCAAATGTCTGTTGTTAGGGCAAATTTTTCTTCTGGGGAAAGGAAAAGCAGAATAGCCTATTCAGAACATCAGATTTGGCTTTGAGATGTATCGGTCCACGTTGAACATGTTCTTTCAGATATTTTGGAATTTGTTTCAAAGAAAAATAATAAAGTTGAATTATGACACATTCCTGAAGAAATTGTCCAGTTACCTTGCTGGGGCCCCCTCTCGGCCTGCCACGCTCCCTGCACCTCGGGCCTCGGCAGGCGTGTTCACGCTGCTGCAGGGCCCCGTGCCAGCCTCCACGCACCCAGCCCGTGGGCCTCGCAGGGACGCCTTCTCGCCTGGGCCCCAGGCAGGCCGGGGGCTGCTGTGCTTGGGCTTCTTTGGCATCGTGAACACATATACTAGAGTACTTACTATTTTATGTGCTTGGGTTCATGACTGACCTTCCCCTATCACCTGTAAGTTCTTTGAGAGAACAGACCATCTGTTTCCACAACTCTGTCTCTACGGCTGTCGCCCACATGTGCCTACTTCAGACCGACAGGTACACACACACACATACACGGCCAACATTTATTTGCATTTGGCTGATAGTAGAACAGTTCATCGTTTTTCCCAAAGACTGTGGGGAATCTAAAGAGTCACCAGTATGGATGACTTTCTTACTTGGCGGTAGGTAATGTGTTCTAGCAGCTAGAACAGTTCCTAGCACATAGTAAGTACTCAGTAAGTATTTGTTGAATAAATAAATGAGTGAATATATAAATGAATAGAAGAGCGAAAGTTATCAATAAAGCAGGTAATTAAGAAGAACAGTTTGAAAGAACTCTAAAAATGTACTAGTAATGTAGTGGAGTTAATGTAGTGAACTCATACGCAGTGTATTCTCCATTAATGACCTGAATATAAAACTCTGGCAGAACATATTCTATACTTCACTTTCAAATAAATGAAGAGGTTTACATTTTAATGAAATGTTTACAATATTACCTGAAATACTCCCTTCCTCATTCTCCTCACTTTCAGCTTAAAACGGTCTCGTGGGAAAGCCTGCCATGGGATTTTACCCAACTGCCACTGGTTTCTTTCTCAAATAGATGATTTAGACTCAGTCTTCAGTCAGGTGGACTCCTTCTGTACAACAGCCCCAATTCTTTTTTATTCAATCCCGTTATTTAACCCCTTTTATTGGCAGACATTCCTGAGAAGGAAGTTACTGAGAGTCATTTTTGTCATTTTAATGTTGTTTTGAGCCTTGCTACCCAAAGTGGGGTCCAGGAGGGGCCCAGCTGTCAGCTTCACCAGAGAGTTCATTAGAAATGCAAATTCAAAAGCCCCACCTCGGGCAGTGGACTTGGCCCAGCGGTTAGGGCATCCACTACCACATGGGAGGTCCGCGGTTCAAACCCCGGGCCTCCTTGACCCGTGTGGAGCTGGCCCATGCGCAGTACTGATGTGTGCAAGGAGCGCCCTGCCACGCAGGAGTGTCCCCCACATAGGGGAGCCCCATGTGCAAGGAGTGCGCCCCGTAAGGAGAACTGCCCAGCATGAAAGAAAGTGCAGCCTGCCCAGGAATGGTGCCGCACACACGGAGAGCTGATACAGCAAGATGACGCAACTAAAAGAAACACAGATTGCCGTGCCACTGACAACAACAGAAGCGGACAAAGAAGACACAGCAAATAGACACAGAGAAGAGACAACTGGGGTGGGGGTAGGGAAGGGAGAGAAATAAATAAATAAATAAATCTTTTAAAAAAACAAAAACAAAACCAAAAGCCCCACCTCACGCCTCATAAGCCAAACTCTCTGGAGGCGGCCCAGGAATCTGTTTTAACGAGCTCTCCGAGTGATTCTTCAGCACTAACGTTTGAGAACACAGGTTTAGAGGTCAGGCTCAGGGCTCACTGAAGTTCTCTACCCCATGAGCAAAACATCATCTGGTACACTATAGATAGAAAATATCATCTGATGTGATAGCAGGAGCTGCTGCTCTCCCTGGGCACTGGGGAAATAACGGGATGTAGACAGTAAACAACATAAGCCAATGGCACGGGGTCCCCGGCTGTGGAGAAGCCATCGTCCTGGGGGCAGAGTGGACACCTGTGACAGTCCCTGCTGACCACACAGGCCTTGCGGGGGACTGGAGCAGCCTAGGATGCATTTGACATCCAAGACTCCTTTGCCGTCACAATTCACACCCCGACCCCCTAGCCCCGAAATTACCTCAGCCTCGGTCCCTCTTGACCAAAATAATTCTGCTCTGAGGACTGCAGGGCCGTAGCAGCCGATGGAGCTGCCCAAAGACCACTTCTCATTTAGAGTAAGAGATTGCCGGACTTTTCTATTAGGCATCAGGTTGATTAATACAGACGGCCATAGCTGCTAAGGACCTCTGGCCTGTCTTCTTCCTCACAGAACCCTACGGAAAGGCCCTCAGAGAAAGGAAGAAGAACTGCAGAGTAAGGAAGACAGGGCAGGAGGAAGATGGTGTGATTTCAGTGTCCCGTGTACCAGTGGTCTGGGGTGGAATTTATGTCCTCATACTGGGGATCCTAATCTCAGATAATGCTTATATTTCTAGAACACCTAAAGAATGGACGTTCGGGATTCTGAAGCACTGAGTGCACAGTCAGCAGAGAGGAAGCGCTCTCTCCCTCACACACTGCTAGCCCCAGTGCTCTCTCCTTCACACGGGGTTAGCCCCAGCGCTCTCCCTCACAAGGGGCTAGCCTCAGCGCTCTCCCTCACAAGGGGCTAGCCTCAGCACTCTCCCTCACACGGGGCTGGCCCTGGCACTCTCTCCCTCACACGGGGCTGGCCCCGGCGCTCTCCCTCACATGGGGCTGGCCCTGGCTCTCTCCCTCATATACGGCTGGCCCCGGCGCACTCTCCCTCACATAGGGCTAGCCCCGGAGCTCTCCCTCACAAGGGGCTAGCCTCAGCACTCTCCCTCACACGGGGCTAGCCCCAGAGTGCTCTCCCTCGCACGCGGCTAGCCCCGGCGCACTCTCCCTCACACGCGGCTAGCCCCAGCGTGCTCTCTCTCACACAGGGCTAGCCCCATTGCTCTCCCTCACAAGGGGCTAGCCTCAGCACTCTCCCTTACACAGGGCTAGCCCTGCACACTCTCCCTCATACACGGCTAGCCCCAGCGCTCTCCCTCACACGCGGCTAGCCCCAGTGGCCGGTGGTCACAGGGCACACCCAGCGCTTGCAGGCAGAAGGGCTCGCTGTAAAGCCCAGGCCGCCTCTCCTCTTACGGCCCGCTCCAAGCACTGTGGGTGAGGAAATGAGAGAGGGAATGTCTGATGATTGGTTCCTTATGGGCCTTACATTCTTGAAGTATATTCTTTACACTCGCTGGAAGGCAGTTGCATTCTTGATAGCCGGGCTGCAATATAACTTCTTTCCTTTCTGAGCACTGTCTTTTATGGACACGCTAAAATATCCTAGGAGCAAGATTTGCCTTTCCTCTCTCCTCACACCCCTCCTTCCCCACTGCCACACTCCCCATGCCATTGCGTGTTCTCTTTCTAAGAACGTAATAAACATTTCAGCGCAATCTTTTCAATCCACATTATTTATAATATTCCGAACATCCATCGAGCCTGGCTAGAAGGCTAGGTAATAAATCAAACTTAACAACAACAAAAAAGGAAGGAGGGGGGGGTGGGAACCACCCTCTGGCTGGGCCAAGGCCTGAGACATTTCATTCCCCACAGGGTTTAGTTATGTTAGGAAAAGTGAGATGGAGATGAGACTCGTGGTTTAGAATGACAGTCAGGAACTCAAATCTATAGGTGTAATCATAACTTTTTATAAATCTCAAACAAACTTACCTCTCAGGGGTGTCATGAGGATAAATGAGATACGTGGGAAGCACTCTGAGCGCTGCGAATAAAAGCAACCGGAGCCCAGTTCTCCTCTCTGGGTCCAAAAGGTCACCTTCTCAGAGGGGACTGGGCCCGAAGCCCACCTCCTCTCCCGGAGCTCCAGGCCTTGCTAATGAACATGCCCTCGGCAGGTTCCAGTGGGGCGGGGTGAGCCTCCAACTGGGGCCATGTGCAGCAGCCCCCCCTCCCGCCGCGGGCAGCCAGGGCCACCCACACACAGAGGTCCCGCCGCTCCTGCCTGGGGGAGGAAGCAGAACGTGCCCCACACCCACGCTGCCCGGAAGGTTTCGAGTCTGATTTTCTCCTCGCAAAGGAAGAATCTGGCTCGAGAGTTCGCTGATGATTTCAAAATTTATCTAAACAAATGTGGAGGCCAGTATAGGCGACTGGCTAATTGCATAATTGGCCTGAGGCCTTTCGAAGTCTCGCAATGGGAAGCCAAGTCACTGCAGCCGTGCCACGGAGCAGGCGTGCGTTTACCCAGCTAGACCCTGCTTTTGTGTCTCTGTTGGCGTAGAGTCAGACATGCTCTGCGATTGGCTCTAAGTGGTCCCTTCTGACAGTTTCCTGGATCCAAGGTGCTGCTTCTTTTTCACTCTTGTTGGTATGGTTCTGAATATAAGGTTAGAGTAACTGAATCAAAACCCCTATTTTTATCATTATAGTATCATGTTGGTTCAAGGGAAATGACCATCACCCATACTTGGTCACGGGCTTTTTCTGCAAGCAGGCAGGTAGGAGAGGAACTTTTCTTTTTAAAATTGTCAAGCCTGCCAACTGAACTAGCTTCGCCACCCTAGGCCTTTCAACCGAATTAGATTTTGTTATGGGACGGATATGCCTTCCTGCTTGGACGTGGCCCCTGCTTGTGGGCTTGGGTGGTCATTAGATCTCCATCACTGTTGCAGGAGGGATTTAACACCAGCTTTGCTTGTTCATCACTTCTACCAATAAAAGCAAGACGACAAATTTATGGGTGATGCCCCGTTTGCTTAAACCAAGTCTTCTAATAGACAACAATTTCTTTATAATGCATTAAGTCATAGAAACCACGAAAACCTTAATTACTTGACCACCAAAGTTAATGGTCTGTTTACAATTTGCACTTCTTTCGCTTCTGATGACACAGACATCCTCTTTAGAGGCCTGAGTGGTTTCCACAGACCTTTTGGGGCTCTTTCTCGGTGTATTTCCACTTTCACTCCAAGCACCCATGAGGACTTTTCTGCCTCAGCTGCACCCCCTGGGCTGAGCTCATCTACATTCATGGGTTCCTCTGCCACTCATGAGTAGAGGGACAGAGGGCTGGCCCACTGATGCTGGTGGACCCTTGGACCTTCAGCTGTCAGTGTTCTCTGATGCTTCCTTTCTTTTTTTTTTTAGGAGGTACCAGAGATTGAACCCAGGACCTTGTACATGGGAAGCAGGTGCTCAACCACTGAGCTATATCCACACCCCAATGAGAGCTGGTTTTATTGTTTGTTGGTTTGTTTATTTTTAGGAGGTACCGGGGATCGAACCTGGGATCTCATACATGGGAAGCAGGCGCTCAACTACTTGAGCTACATCTGCTCCCCTGATGCTTCCTTTTATGCCCTCTCTCTGGTCACTGGGTTTCTACCTTTTCTTACCTCCATCTTCACCCATTTATAGACATTGTCAGATTCTCATAACCATAGGGTGTAATGGCTTATAAGGAATTGTTAACTGTGTGGGCCTTAGAGCCCCAACTGCCTGGGTTCTAATCTCGGCTGTCCCACTTCCTATCTCTGTGATTATAGGCAAGTTACTTAATCTGTCTGGGCCTCACATGTAAACAGTGGGTAGGATAAGGGTACTCTATTTCAAGGACTGGGAACCGTGTCTATAACCCAGTAAGTGCTCAAGAAACATTTGCTTTTCTTCTTTTTAGGGCCTTACCAGGGAATAGGATTTGGCTCAACTGATAGCGCATCCGCCTACCATCTGGGAGCTCCAGGGTTCAAACCCAGGGCCTCCTGACCCATGTGGTGAGCTGGCCCACGCACAGTCCTGATGCATGCAAGGAGTGCCATGCCACGCAGGTGAGTCCCCTGTGTCGGGGAGTGCCACATGCAAGAAGTGCGCCCTGCAAGGAGAGCCGCCCTGTGTGAAAAAAGTGCAGCCTGCCCAGGAGTGGCGCCGCACGAACAGAGAGCTGACATAGCAAGATGATACAACAAAGAGACACAGATTCCTGGTGCAGCTGAGAAGAATGCAAGCGGACACAGAAGAACACATAGCGAATGGACACAGAGAGCAGACGATGGGGGGCAGAGGGGAGAGAAATAAATAAAAAGTAAATGTTAAAAAAAAAAGGTTTTATCAGACATGTTTCACAGCGTGTCTACAGCCCCAGCAAGTGGGATCTGTTTTGGCCAAGGCATCTGTGGTTTAAGGCTCCATGATCACAGCCATCAAGCCATGAGTGACTTGGGCACACACAGCGGGGTCAGCCAATCTGCAGGCTGGCCAGCAGACTCTTACCCATTTTAGCCCAGCATATGAAGCTGAATAGGGTAAACAGATTCTTTTCTATGGAGTTGAAACAGGAAATAAGGAGCAATGCAGGCTTGCCACCTCTGCCTTGGTTCCTGACAACTGGTAATATGTGTATTACTCACTTTTTTCTTTTTTTAGGAGGCACCAGAGATTGAACCCAGGACCTCGCACATGGGAAGCAGGTACTCAACCACTGAGCTACATCTGCTCTCCTTACCCATCTTTTTTTTTTTTTTTTTTTTGAGGTACCAGGGACTGGGGACTGAAATTAGGAACTTGTATGAGGGAAGCTGGTGCTCAACCACTGAGCCACATCAGCTCCCCTGGGTTGGTTTTTTCATCTGTTTGCTTGTTGTTTGTTTTTGTTTTTCCAGGAGGCACTGGGAACCAAACCCGGGACCTCCCATGTGGGAGGCGGGCACTCAACTGCCTGAGCCACATCTACTCCCCACCTTTGTTTGAGTGGGTGATGTGAGTGGTTCTGTTTTATTCAATCAAAAGATCCCAGTAAGATCAAAGGCTTAATTAATATATATGTTATCTATAGATACACACACTTTTAAACAAAGGGCTGATTTTTACTAAAGGAATAAATCTGTAGTTGCAAAATCTGAGATCAGCAGCAAGGTGGAAGGAAGGCTTTCCATCACTTCTGAAATTAGACTTTTTAGACTATCAGCAACATGTCCAAGACATGAACTGTATTAGTTTTAGTCTGTCACCTTTTAACATATATTCCCATTTCAAACCCAGATTCTACCCTGTGGGTTTAAATCAAGATGAAAGTCTTCACAACTCTAGGGAGTAAAGAGCACACTCATCTCTGGTTAACTTCCTTGTCACTCTGGAGAATAACCCTACCACTATTTCTCAAAAAAGAGAGCCTGAAGCAAAATCGCTGGAAAGGATTTAAATGGCCCATGATGGAGCCTGGGCTGAGTGGAGAAAGGAGAAGCCAGCCAGCCCTCTGTCCATCCCTCCTCCACTAAGTGCCAGACCCCAAGTTACATGCTAGAAATACAATGGTCAAGACAGACGTCTGTCTTGACCATTGTCCTGTCCTGGAGGAATTTACAGACTGATAGGGGAAGGCAGGCATTATTCAAATAATCACACAATAGAAGAATTAGAAATCATAGATTCAAAGGAAACAAATCGTGATAAGAACTCCTCTAACGGGATAACCAGATATGGTCTTCTGATGAAGTGGTAAGTTGAAAGCTGAAGGTAAAGGTCATCCACAAGAAAAGTTGGCAAAGACCACTGCAGCCAGAGGGAGCCAAAAGCACAGAGCAGTTGGGGCCGTCACCAAATGGAGAGAAACTCAATATGGCTATAACTGGAGTGAAAAGGAGAGGAATGAAGATGAGTTTGATGAGAGAGGCGGGAGCAAAGGCATGCAGGACTTTGAAAGTCATGGTAGAGTTGGATTTTATTCTAAGTACAAGGGTTTGTGGTTTCATGTACGGGTTTATGTAGGGAGGGATGCTATCTCATTCATGTTATACAGTCATTTATGCCCCTGTGTGGAGTCTGGATTGTAAGCCAGTACAAGTAAAGTTGGCACGAACATTTGAGAGGGTACCTGGATGGTGGCAGTGGAGATGGAGGGATGTGAAATATCTTTTGGAGTAGAATGTCCAGGCTTGTCTTTGGATAAGAAAGGGGAGCCATGGTGCGAAAAGGAAACAAGATTTCTACCTTGAATAACTGTGCCAATGGGGTACCACTGAAATGTAGAAAACTAGGGGGGTTACAGATATGCCGTGGAGAGATTTAAGTTATGATATCGAGTCGGATATGCTGTATAAACCTGGAGCTCAGGAGAGAGGTCTTGGCTGGGATGGCGGTGATAGCGCTAGACTGAGAGGCCAAGGAGGAGTTGCGAGAGGAAAGCTTGTGAGGAGGTGCTGAGCAATACACCAAAATGTAAGATACGACTAGGTAGTATCTACTGGACCAGAGTGGACCACACTCTTTCATAATTTGTTACAAATGTTTCACAGCAATGCAAGGTGCTGGTGATGGAGTGAAGCACAGGAGCTATATGATGTTAAGCACGTTTGTTTTGTAAGTTCACAACTTTTACTATACACATTGTTTATGTATGTTCATGTGCAAATGATATACTTCAACAAATTGTTTTTAAAATGAAAAAAAAAAAACCACGTGCAGGGTTTATTATTTAAAGTCATGCGCAGGGTTTATTATTTAAAGTTTCAAAACCTCATTGAGGGACATAAAGGAAAGTTTGAATAATGAGAGAAATACCATATTCATAGATGGGAAGACCCAGTAAACATGTCTCTGCAAATTAATATAAACATTTAATCAATTATAACTAAAAATAACAACTGGATGTTTTAGGAACTTGGCAAATTATTGTGAGGCAACTAGGACTATTCCCATTTTGCAGATGAGGAAACTAAGTGTAGAGGGATTAAGTGGAATCTATTGTAAGGAAATTAATGAGACAGCCCAAACAATAATTGCATAGATGTTTGATGCAGAGTTGGGGGTGGGGCGGGCAGGAAATAAAGAGGAGAGTAGGTCCTGGAGAGTTCTAAGGGCTAGGAGTTTGGATAATGGGGAATCTCTGCAAGGCTTTAGGGGAGAGAAGTACTGGCGAAGCGGAAGTATTGACAAAGCAAATCTGCATTTTCCAAAGCTCACTCTGGCTTTGGTGCAGAGAAGAGACTGGAAGGGCACAAAGACGAGGCAGGGAGATCAGTTAGGAAATGGCAGGAGGAACCCAGACGCTGGGAGGCCGTTGCACGAAGGCCACGGCAGTGGGGAAGGAAAGAAGTGTATGGACTTTCTGGAATCACAAGAGGTGGAAGAACCAAGGATCTGCGTCAAATGAGGGGACTGCACAAGAGGGAAGAGTCAGGGATGATTCCTGGGTGTCCGGCTTGAGAAGTTAAGTGGTTTGCGGTCTCACTCATCAAGTTAGAAAATAGAGAAAGAAAAGCAGGATTGGGGAAGACTGGGAGCCCAGTTTTGGGCCATGTTGGGTATAATTATTTTGAGCAAGATTTGCCAGCCCCAGCATTTACTTTTTTCCCCTGGGATTATAAAGTCCTTGTTCAAATTCCCGATTTTGGTAGGGAGTTGTGGGGAGACCAAGGTCTACTTTTAGTATGCTAAATATGAAGTAGATACAGTCCCTTGAAGCAACTATGAAACTATTACAAGGTCTAGCATCAAAACAGCAGGTAGATCAGGAGCAGATGTAGCTCAGTGGTTTGAGCACCTGCTTCCCATGGACGAGGCCCGGGGTTCAATCCCTGGCACTGCCTAAAAACAAACAACAACAACAAAACAGCAGGCGGAGGCCTTCCTGGCTTCTACCTGCAAGGCCCTCCTCACGGAGACTTTCTTTTCACCCTCCCATCAGGCCAAGTCAGATGCCACTCCTCCATTTCTTTCCCTCTACCCCAAGACCCCCAAGTACACATTTTATGTTTTTCAACATTTGATAGTATTTTGGTTGGTACTTGATGGTATTTTCTTGCTATACTCCCTCCTCTCTGACACTCTGGAGTGCCTTCTTTCATTTCTTATATTGTTTCAGTTTGCTAAGAACGTTTACAACAGGCAAGCATGTTATTGAAAGAAATCTTTTCTCTTTGTTAATGAAACATTAATATCTCTAGGTGTCTGCTTTCCCAAATTATACCTACTCGCATCACCCTAATCTTTATTTTTAGCTGTTGAGTATAAAGAAAAACAGGTCAACCAAAGGAAGGCTGGACTTTCTCTCTCTGAGACAGCCCTCTGGCCAACCTGTTTGGCCAAGATGACCAGAATTGAGATTGCCTTGCTCACCTGGGGCAACACACCCAACAAAAAGAAAAGTTCTAAGAGGAAATATTCAGTTGAGAGCCAAACTTACAAACTGGAATATAGAAAACAAGAAAGTATCTTTATGTAGATGATTTCTCCCCCCTCAAACTGAAGAACTGCCCATATCTGGCCTCTGGCAAATGGATATCAAAGATACTAGCACAGATTGGGAGGAAGTCATGAAGCAAGAGAATTATGTACATGATGTAGAACCCAGATAGGGGTTCTAGGTGATAAAGAGGAAATCTGACAAGTTTCCTCAATAGGAAAAATGGAGTATTCATAATGACAGCTATCAAAACTGATTGTGACTCCAAGTGATCAGCATCTAAGAGAATCTATGTTATGAGGTTCACAGGACTGCCCACTAGAAACTTCTGAACCTCTCTCCCCCCGAATATATTTTACTCTGACAAACAGTTGTGGGTAATTAGAAATAACTTCCTTAAATGAGAGTTTTTGTTTTTGTTTTTTCTTTTTTTCCCCATCCATAAATATCCAACCTTCTATGTTGGAAACAGAACTCTCAGAGTTTTCATTTCACTGGAGTTAAACTATAAACTCCAGAAAAATGCTTCACCCTGCCAACTCGGAATGTAGAGCTTTTGCAATGGATGGAGTGATATTCCTTTCATTTAATATGTTTTCATGGTATGCATCTTTTTAAATTAAAAAAAAAAAATTAAGCAACTTGATGTTTCCAACAACTTCTCAGTCTATATGGATTGAATTAGAGTCCCTTTTATTTTCTGGAATTATTTTATTAATCAAACACACACAATTATTATAGTCTATTCAGAAAAGTCTGATGGAAATTGTAGCCTGAATAATATTCAAAGATTTTCTTTTGAAGCTGAAAGCCCACAATTACAGTACTGGAAAAGGTTTTTTTACTATGGTGCATTTCCTCAGGAGAGGAAATGATTTCTGAGAATACTGAAGCCTTTTTCATTCTAAAGCAGGCTAGCAACACCTGTACACAATCTTTCTAGACAACAATAAGACTTTTCTGAGGTTTCATGTCATGACCATTTAATTTAATAGCTCTGAGATTTTAAACAGTACACTAATACCTCAGTTAACTGGCATGACTGGTGAACTGGGGATTCCAGTTAACTTAATTTTTCCATCAACTAATAGTAACCCATTTATGCAATGAAATTTCCTCAGCGGGATATAGGAGATCTGGACATCTCTTTTCAGGTATTTACAATCGTATGGTTTGTCTCTCAGTTTTATATTTTTTTAGGAAAAAAATCCGCATTTTTTTTCCTTCATAAATCTTCAAATTAATAAACCAGTAGTTTTGGTCTCACCAAAAGAGAAAAAAAGATTAAGGTTAATTCTGATATCCAAGCTAAAGAAAATAAACCCAGAAAGGAAAATAAAATATTTTCCCCCTCAACCCATAAAGCCTTCATTTGACTTGCGAGGCACTGATTTGCACTTTGGGGAGACCGAGATGGACAATGTACGTTGTTTTGTACCTTAGAAGCTCATGGTTTACGTATGGGTAAAGTAAAAAACTGCAGAAGACATGAGAAATCAACAAGGGTTTAAAACATTCTTCCTTAGAAACATAAAAAACTAGTCTTGCTTATGAAAAACTAAGGCAAATGAACCATACTTCTTGAAATAATCAGGAGACAGAAAAAGAAAAAATTCAACGTTGCCTCTAGATCTTTTCACCAGTGGAATAATAAGAATTGGTTTTATATCTAAACTTCAACTTACCAAAATTAGAAGGCTTCAAAAGCTCTCACAAATGGAACCGGCAAATTCATGTAAAATAGGATGTGATCTACTTACTAGGGGAAGGGTTTCCTGAGATGGCAGTCTGCTCCTTAGTGGGGCTGATCTAGGATTGTTTATCGATAAAATCGCTCCGTTTTAAACAGGCCCCCCACAGTGGCCCTCCCCGCCCCCCCCCCCAAGTTCTATGTTTTAATTAACATATGCAAAGTCTTCCAAAATATCTGGTGGACTTTGTTTCTTTCCTCCGATGGCTTCCAGCAGGCAGCCTTAGCCTTACCATCTTAAATTTTCTGAAACTCTAGGTTCCATTCTCCCAGCTTCCCAGGCCCTCCCTTGGAGATTCTGATTTAGTGGTTCTGGGGTGGGGCCCAGGAATTTGTATTTTTAGCAAGAACATCTTGTGATTCTTATCATCTGGGCAATTTGGAAAATACAGCCCTGGATAAAACGGTTTGTCTAAGAATCGCCGGAGGGTGCTTGGAGGGAAAAGCAGATTCCCAGACCCCAGGGCCCAGAGGGTCCTGGAAGCCTGGGGCTGGGCTGAGGAATCTGCATTTTTTCAGCGGGCACCTAGGGCAACATCTGGTTGCCAGAAACACTGCCCTTGGTGCTGACGACCCGCCAAACTCTATTCAGCATGTGTTGGCTATAAACCAGCCAGCATCTAGAGGGCCCAATGCAGCGGTCCGAAGTAATGGCACCAAGGAGGGCTAGGGGGACAGTTCAGTGTGTCCTGCCTTAAGCGCAGCTGCTCGGGATTGGACCCGGATGGGGCCCTTTCTCTAAGGCCTGCCTCCAGACAAGATGCATCTGTCCCTATACGGTTCAGGTCTAGGATGCCTATTGATGCAAGTCTGACTCAAGGCACAGCAGTCGCCTTTTTAAACGAACACAAAGTGGCAAAGTGTCTTGTGGAATGGTTACGGTCTGGATATCTCAGGCCAGAAAAATCTCTTTTGCCACAGTCTGGTCATAAGTGAACACGCTGTTTACTACAAATTCTGCTGAAATAAACCTGTCTTCACGTACAGTTGCTAAGGCATTCGTGCTTAGAAAACAAATACTTTAAAGACAAACAATACCTTCACATTTTCCCCCTCAACAGTGACTCATTTACTCAATACTGCTGAAAAAACTGTAACGAACTTCTTCTGGAATGCCCACGTTACTGTGTTTCACCCTTGCCAATAACTCTATGGACCTCTATGGAATTGCCAAGGGAAATATCAGCCCTGGTAAGGCAGAAAAAAAAAAAAAAAATAGGTAAGGTCATAAATGAGGTAAAAACTCCACTTGAATGCTGACCTGTGAAGTCAGCCTATGCTTCATCCAAATGGTTGAACTCCAAAAGCACTCCGGCAGTACAGCTGTCTTGATTTCAAACCCCTGCCCACATGGCTCAAATTTGCAACTTAAATATTCGGTATGAAAACAAAGTTATTTAACTGTTAGCACAGGATTCTTCTCCAAGAGAGGGGAGGCAAGGCACATGCTTCGGGCCACACACATACACTGATCTTTGACTTCTAAATATTGGTGCACAATGCATAATTATTTTGGTTTTGGAAGACTCCACTGTCTGCTATGTTGGGGTGGGCAGTCATGAAAAAAATATATATCGTCTTGAACACTGCCAGAACGGAAGATTTTTATGCATGTATAGTACAAGTGGTTCTTTTTCATTTTGGAAAGAAAAAGCACTTAAGAAAGGTTTGGTGGGGAGGCTTTACAGCGGTATTTCACCTCAATACATCTTTCAAGTTTGATAGCTTGTAAGCTCATGGCTTTGGTTCTCGTCTTCGACCTTCAGACAACTCTAAGCTGTCCACAGCAGCTGCAGAGGCCCGGCCTTTAAATGAAATAAAGGAATAATTGCTTCAGGGAACAAAGGGAAGAAAAAAAAAGCCTTGCTGGCTGAACTATACGGCCCCTTGGGACTGTGTGTGGTATGTATTACTGATTGATATTGTTCACTGCGGTAAAAAGGAATCCCTGAGCCATCCCAGACAATCAGAAAGAGGGTGATGTAGGAGAAGGCATGTGGGCTTCAGGGCCGTACAGGGGTTCAAGCCCCAGATCTGCCACTGATAGCCACGTAACCTTGCAAAACGGCCTTTGCACTGTGGAGGCTCGGTTCTGCAGCATGGGAGTAACGCTGCCCACCGCACAGGGCTGTGATGAGGACTGGAGGGGAAGGTGGATGCAATATGTCGATTTCTGTTAAACGTGGCAAATGGCACACCCAGTTATTCTGCCTCCTCCCCGAACCTGCACCTAAGTGGGAAAAATGGTATCAGTTCATAATGCAACAGGATAGGAGAGAAAATGATATCAGATCAGATATATCAATAAAACATTTGGGAGATGGGAAGTAAATGGACAAGCGATAAGTGACTTAGAGTACAAGTTGATACCTAAACAACTGATTGGGGTGGGGATGGGAATCAAAAGTAGGCAGGTGATGAGTATCCTAGGTCCCTGGAAAGGCTCAGGGATCCGTCACCAGATACTTCTGCAGGTGGAGCTAAAAACAGGAGGACTGGTTAAAGACACTATAAGGGGGAAGCAGATTTGGCTCAACTGATAAGAGCGTCTGCCATACCATATGGGAGGCCAAGGGTTCAAACCCAGGGCCTCCTGACCCATGTGGTGAGCTGGCCCACGCGCAGTGCTGATGCGCGCAAGGGGTGCCGTGCCACACAGGGGTGCCCCCTGTATAGGGGTGCCCCATGCGCAAGAAGTGCGCCCTGCAAGGAGAGTCGCTCTGTGCGAAAAAAGCGCAGCCTGCCCAGGAGTGGCACCGCACACACGGAGAGCTGACGCGGCAAGACGATGCAACAAAGAGAGACACAGATTCCCAGCGCTGGTGACAAGAATACAAGCGGACACAGAGGAACACACAGTGAGTGAACACAGAGAGTGGATGGGGGGGAGGGGGATAAATAAACAAATAAAAGACGCTATGAGGGCCAGTTAACCCCTCATCCCCTCCTCCACTTCTCAGAACCAGACAAATGGTCTTTTTCCTGTTCTTCTTGGAAAGTGTTTTATCTGAGAAACTGGACCACAGGGACCACAGGCACAAAACACAGAAGGGGGAAGGCAAACGGTTAAGAAGAGGGAGATTAAACACAAGTTTCCATGCTCGTGAACGGTGCGCTCACTGCTCCCTCCCCTTACTAGGCTTCCCGAACACTAACAGCTGGGCTGGCGCTCCCCAGGCTGGAGCCCACGAGGGAAAACACCGACAGACACCAACATTTGGGATCCCTCAATAAAATTGCTAGATCCCTTCTGATAAACAGGAGAGAAGATATAAGGAATTTAGAGGATTAAAAAAGGAAGCCCGATATCCAACAATAGGTAACCCAGAAGGAAAGAAAAGAGAAAATAGAGGAGGGACTCATCAAAGCTACAAGAAAAAAACTTCAGAACTGAAGGACATGAGTTTCCAGATTGAAGGGTCCACAAAGTACCCAACCCAATGCAAGGGGGTAGGAGGGGGGCTTGGCTGTGGCCTTCTGTGTGAAATTTACAATACTGGGACTATAGAGAAGCTCTTACAAGCAAAACGGGACATACTACAAGGTTCAGGAATCAAAATGGCATTTGGGTTCTCAATATCAGCACTGGAAGAGACAGAGAAACGTCTTCATAATTCTGAGAGCCAATTGTTTCTAATCTAAAATTCTATATGCAGCACCAATCTATTAATCAACCGCAAAGGGCAGAATAAAGATATTTGCAGACATGTGATATCTCAAGAAATTTGTTTCTTACATACACTCTCTCAGAGAACTAGGGGAGCGAGTATGTTCTATTACAAAGAACGAGTAAACTAAGAAAGATAATCTGGGTTCCAGGAAACAGAAGGTCCAACAGAAGAGAGAGATGATGAAAAGTCTCAAGTAGATACTGAAGAGATTTCTAAGGATGGCAGAGGTATAGCAAGCCCAGAGAGCTACCTGTTCAGATTGGAATAGAAAGCTGGGAGCTTCAGGAGGGTTGACTCACAAGAAAAATATAGACAAAATAGGTTTTTTGATGTACATCTGACCATATTCAGAGGAGTTTCATAGTTCTGTAATTTGGGGAGAGAACTATCATAAGTAAAGGAAAAAAAAACATAATTAGTAAGTTCAGGAAAAACAACATATTATATATAAAAGGAAATCTAATTATAGTAACCTACTTGGCTCAGCTAATAATGTTGACATAGTAAAAATGTTAACACTGAATAATGATCTAACTCATAATTGTGATATATCTCTGTGGGTGGCAAGGAGTAGGATATATGAGTGTATATGCACATGTGTAGGGTACAGGGGATGAAAGAGAATGAAATCATCATCTTTCACTGTAGGAAGTTAATAGAGAAATGCTGCTTTTTGTGTCCTGTTTTAAAATACACCCTGCAGTATTATTTGTCTTTTTAAATTATGCCTAGACTTTACTTGATCCAACACTAGGTCAGGCTCTGTGGTCTAAGCTCACCACTATGGCTTGGCATGAGGACTGAGGCCAGGTGTGGGGTAGGAAGAGGCTGAGGGTCAGTGTCACCTCCACCTGAACCATTTGGGACAAGCATGTATTGGGTGCAAGAGAAAGAAGAGAAGCATGTCCATACCAGTCTCCCCTTGTGCCCATGCACGCATAAATATACAATTCAATAATCTAACCTACATCAATCAAAATACAGCTCTCCTATGTGCAGCCCAACCTGCATTCAAAGGGAGAAAAATGCTCAAGCCACATCTTGCTACTGTATTCAGAAGGAACATACTGGGGCTCTATTCAGCAAGCCCTGGGTTTCCGGGTGATGTGTGTTCTTCTCAATCTGGTCCATATGTAGTTCCTCATATTATGGCTAATTAGGAAATAGATCCCCCTCAATACATCCACCATACAATAGTAGGAAGGAAAACCTGATTATGCTCCGAAAAGCCCCATTTGGAAATGGGGAAACAAACAGTGCTAAGAGGTCTAGATAACTGTTCTCTGGGAGGCTCCTTCCAGTCGAGTGTCCTAAGCTGAGGTTGATGCCCCTTAAGGAAACTTCATCACTTCAGCTGGGGTCAGCTGCAAAGAGCCTGGAATGCCACACAGCCGTGGTGCGGGCGGGAAACAAATTCTGCGACAAAACAAGGATTCCATCAGATCTAAAAGTAGTATCAACCCAAACAAACGTTGCTATCATCCAAATGGGGAAAGTTTCTGTGTATGTTCCATAAAGTCATTGTTAAATTATATGCTCCAATTACTGTGATAAATATTCAGCACTGGGAAAAAACTTGCCTTTCTTGAAAAAGTGTGTTTCTTTTCTATTAGATATCATCATTATGTAACGCACCACACTTCCCTCTCTGTGGTGGTTCTCCAGGATTCTCGGTTTAAATTTAAAGCCCATACACAGTATTAGTTCAGAGATCTGACATATTCTATTTGTGTTCCCTTCTACTTTTAAGCATTTTCTATTTCTTCTTTCACAGCTTGGTTACATATGTGTATTTTGTTGTAAACTACTCCAGTCCTCTTTGGAATACACAGATTACAAATTATACATAAAATCTCGCCTGGGACGGCGGTTGAGATATCCTCGTTCAAGTGTATTCTACAAGATTCTTCGAGACTGAGGCAGGCGGAAGAAATGGGGCTTTGGTTCCTATTTTATCACTGCTTGCTATTTTATCCTTAATTCTTGGGCTGCAAACTAAAGTCTGTGAACTTATCCATTTATTTATGCTTTTGTGTATGTTTTGCTGTTGTTTCCAAGGAAAAGTTCTTTCTGAAATTGTCCAGCCTTGCCTTAGCTGAACTAAGGGGAGGAGAGATTTTTTCCCTCCTATGTCTCTGGGTTCTGAGTGGTGGGTTGATGGTGCCAGCTAACTAGACCAGAACCAGAATTCAGGAACGAGCCGTGGAGTTGGGGGCAGAGGCCCTGTGGGGATCCAGGAGCACAAAGCCAGGCCAGATGGGGAGGGATTCAGTGCCTGCCTCTACGTGGTGGTCTAAGGAAAACCATCAGACAGATAGACACAAAACGTATGAATCACATAAGGGTAAAAGCAAAGGCATGTTAAAGGTCAATGGCACAATCTCAATCGGTACCAGTTGAGGGGCCTTCCACTGTTAACTGGCTTTTAAGACCTACCCCTTACACTTAGATGTGTCTCCACCATGTGGTCCAAGAAAGAGCAACAGGCCCGGGGAAGTAAGTGGGTGCCTGGAGCAGGGATTTCAAATGCTTTTCTGGGCCACCGCTTGCAACAAAAATAGAATTTGTTTATTAAACTTGTCTTTCCTAACGCAAAACAGACTTCGGGAAGATAACCTTTAGAGACAAAATAGAAGAGAAAACACTAATAGATTTCTCTAGCTACCTGCAAACAGCTCATCTCCAGCATGTTTTATTATGAGGCCTGTAAGAAGTTTCCTCCTTCTTTTAGCTAAAAGAAGCCCCTTCTTGAATTTGGCCTTGACCCCTTCAGGATCACCACCTCCAAATCCTCAAGATTGAGGAGTGAACAAACACAAGGGGGGAATGCAACCATGGACTAAAGTAGACTTATTATTATAGTAAAGGAAGAATTTGTAACATTGATAAAAAGATAGTGGCTACCAGAGGTTCTGAGGGGAGTGGGAGGGAAGAACAGGTGGAATGTAGGGCATTTTTAGGGCATTGGAATTGTTCTACATGATTCTGTAGTGATGGACACAGGGCATTATATATTGTGTCAAAACTTATAAAATTGTATGGTGCAAAGTGTAAGTCATAATGCAAACTATAGCCCATGGTCAGTGGCAATGCTTCAATATGTGCTCAATTGTAACATATGTACCACACTCGTGTAAGATGTTATTAATAGGGGAAAATGTGAGAGGGGTAGGAGGTGGAGTATATGGGAATCCCCTATATTTTCAGTGTAACTTTTTATCTAAAACTTATTTAAAAATAAAGTTAAAAAAAAAAAAGAATGTAAGAAGGGAAGACTGTGTGACCTAGCCATTGGACTAAGGTTGGGTCCTCTGCAACTTACCGCAGTGCTGTTTTCTACTACATCTTGCTAACTTGGCCCAGAGGGCCACCAAAGAACAATTAATGAGAGGGGTGGCATAGCAAGAAATGAAAGCTAGGAAATCCAGCTGGAAGGGTCAGTGATGCTAAATGGAAAAGGAGACGAGAACGCACGTTTTCTGAGCCCTTACTATGAGCAAAACCCTATGCTGGGCAACAATGGCTCAGAAAAACCAGGAATACAAGAGAACCGTGGAAAGAGAAGATTCCTGGTGGAAGGCAACTGCTGCTTCTCCGCTATCAGCATCTCTGGCTGATGGCAGAACATCTGTAACCTGATGTTTTATAAACAAGAGTTTTGGCGATCTCACACTCTTTAGAACAGACATCAATGAGCAGATTGGGAAAGTTGGATTGCTCCTGAAAAACTTCTTGGAGCTGGCAGGATACATGGGAAAGGACTCTTTAAAAAGAATGCACCAACAAAATAACAAAACGGAAATACAAGGGGAAAAAAAAAAAGTGAAAAGGAAACCAAACCAAATCAAAACAAATAAATGAAAAAGAATCACCAAAGGAACATGGGGTGCCTCAATGATAAGCAATTAGGAGAAAGTGGAGGGCCAGGGAACCCCTGGGTGTTGATGAGCCTCGCCTTAGCCACTCCCTGATCTTTGGCAAATTTACTCATCTTTCAAAACTCAAAGCTGGGAAGCGGATATGGCTCAAGTGATAGGGCTTCTACCTACCACGTGGGAAGACGCGGGTTCGATCCCTGGGACCTCCTGGTAAAAAAGAAAAAGAGAAAGCATGTCTGTGCGGTGAGCTGAGTGCCCACCTGAGTGCCTGCGTGATGAGCCGAATGTACATGCGAATGCCCGCCTGGCGAGCCGCGCTCCCGCATGGTAAGCCACTGCTCACGTGGCGAGCCGAGTGCCCATGCACGTGAGTTATGCAGCAAGATGATGATGTAACAAACAAGAGATGAAGGGGAGAGTCAAGGTGAGCACAGCAGAGACCAGGGACTGAGGTGGCGCAGCTGACAGGGAAACTCTCTCCACATCAGAGGTCCCCAGGATCGAATCCCAGTGAATCCTAAAGGAGAAAAAATGAGAAGACAAAAAGAGAAACAGATATAGAAGATCACATAGTGAATGGACACAGACAGCAAAAACAGCAGGGTGGGGGAGGGGAGGGGAAGATAAATAAATATTTTTAAAAAACAAAAAACCTCAAGGCTGAGGCCCCACCCTAGATCAAGATGGTGGGGTAAGAAGTGTCAGGGCTCTGCCCCCCAGAGAGGCTTTGAACAACCAGCAAGACCAACAGAGATACCTTTCTAAAAGCTCCAGAAAACAGTTAAAGGATTGCCATAACAGTGCAAGAGCCAAATCAAGAAAAAGACCACGTAATTGGGGTAGGGTCTCGTAGGATCCTCCCCTGCCCACGTGCAGTCTAAAGATCCTGGTCCCAGTTCCAGAGGGAGCAGTGTAACCCTCCTGCACAAGCTGGGGTCAGGTTTATTTGGTCTAATCTGTGTGGCGGTGACTGGGGGGACTCATGGTTCCACAACGCACCCTGTGTGTACATGGTGGCTCCAGCTCTCCTACAGCACCCTGTGAGAGCGCGGCCAAGTCGTGCTGCCTGGGATGAGGGCTTGGTGCCTGGAGGACACACAGTGCAGTGCCCAGGACCATGAGGAAATTGTTTCCTAGGAAGGGGGGCGTTTGTATCCTTTAAATGGGGGGAGGTCCTAGAGCCACCATGCATGCCTAAAACAAGAAGACAAGAGGCAGGTACAGAAAGGATCAGAGAGGCCCCTGTACTTTTGCCTAGACCTACTTTCCAAATTCATTGTATAGATAAGCCCTGTGCACTAGCACAGGTCAATCTGCAAAGACAGGGAAAGCTGTTTTCTTTGTTTACTTTTCTTTTGGGGGGGGGTATTTTTGTTGTTGTTTTAGCTCCTGGCATTCAAGGAATACTGTCAACACTATGTGGATACAGGCTTAAGGTACAGATGCCTCAGAGTCTAAATTCCAGTGATAATACACTAAAAGATCAAAATATCCAGGTATCAACAAAAGAGTACAAAGCAGACAAAGACACAGGAAGCACTGGTGCAGGCAAAGGAGAAGATTAAAGCATTAAAAACCATCACTGAGAAGTCTCAAACCTGTGATATTCTATGCAAAAAAAAAAAAAAAAGTCCTAAATATGCTCAAAGAACTAAAGGAAAACATGAAGAACTAAAGGAAATCAGGAAAACAAAAGATGAAGACAAAAACAGTATCAATAGAGAGATGGAAATCATGAAAAGGAATCTAAACAATGAAGACCAGAGAAACAAAAATTAAAAATTCCCTGGAGAGGGTCAACAACTGATTGGCACTGGGAGAAGAAAGAATCAGTGAACTTGAAGATAAAATCATCCAGTCTGAGGAGCAGAAAGAGAAAAGAATGAAGAAAAGTGAACAGAGCCTGAGGAATTTGCATGGCACCATCAGGTGTACCAATATATGCATCATGGGAGTCCTGAAAGGAGAAGAGAGAGAGAAAGGGGCAGAAAGAAGAAATAGTGCTAAAAACTTTCCAAATTTAATGAATGACATAGACACAACCAAGATGCTCAATGAACTCTAAACAGGAAAAACCCCAAAAGGCTGACATCACCCCATGTTATAATCAAAACGCCAAATGCCAAAGATAAGGAGAGAATTCTGAAAGCAATGTGTCACATACAAGAGAGCCTTGATATGATTAAGGGCCTTGATATGATATGATCACGGGCCTCCTTGACCCGTGTGGAGCTGGCCCATGTGCAGTGCTGCAGCATGCAAGGAGTGCCGTGCCACGCAGGGGTGTCCCCCATGTAGGGGTGCCCCACATGCAAGGAGTGTGCCCTGCAAGGAGAGCTGCCCTGTGTGACAAAAGCACAGCCCACCTAGGAGTGGCACTGCACACATGGAGAGCTGACACAGCAAGATGACGCAACCAAAAAAGCGACAGTTTCCTGGTGCCGCATGACAAGAATGCAAGCAGACACAGAAGAACACACAGCGAATGGACAGAGAGAGCAGACAATGAGGGGAAAGGGTAGAGAAATAAAATAAATCTTAAGAAAAAAAAAAAGAATCCATGGAGGCAAGAAGGCATTGGGAAAACATATTTGAAGTGCTAAAAGGAAAAATTTGCTGGCCAAGAATTATGCATCCAGCTAAACTGTCCTTCCAAAATGAGGGAGGAGACATGCAGGACATGTGAAGACAGAGCCAGAGATTGGAGTGACAAGCCAAGGAATGTCTGGAGCCACTAGAAGCTGGAAGAGGTGATGAAAGAGTCTCCCCTAGAGACCTAAATGGAGCATTGCCCTACTGACACCTTGATTTCAGATTTCTAGTCTCCAGAACTGAGATAGAACACACTTGTTTTAAGCCAGCTCTGTGCAACCCCCGCAAAAAACAACAACAAAAAAAAAACAACTGGGAAATTATAAGACCTTCACAGACAAACAAATCAAAGGGTTTCATCACCACTATACAGGCTCTACAAGAAATGCTAAAGAGGATTCTGCAGATTGAAAGGAAAGAACAATGGACTGAAACCACACGAAATAAAGCTCTCTGGTGAGGGTAACAACCTGGGTAAATGTAAAGCCAGTTCTATTGTATTTTTGGTAATTCCACTTTTTACCTCCTACAGGATCTAAAAGGCAAATGCATAAAATGTAATGAAAGATCAATGGTTTTACACTTACAATGTATAAATATGTAATTTTTAACAAGAGCTACATAAAGATGGGGGATTGAGAGTTATAGGAGCATGGTATTACATGCTATTGAAGTTGTATCAAAACACACAAGATCACTATCAATTTAGGGTGTTAAATTAAAGCCCCTTGGTAACCCCAAGGAAAGTATCAGAGAATATGCAAATTTAGAGAGACAGGAAGTAGAGTACAGGTGTCCAAAGATGGGGAGCAGGGTTAATGCGGAATTAACACAAAATGAGTATCGGGGTTCTGCTTAGGGTGAAGGGAAAGATACAGTAATGGATGGTGGAAAGGGTACTGCAACTTTGGGACTATAACTAATCCCACTGGATGGTATGCTTGGGAGGGTTTGAGATGGGAAGATTTATGTTGTGTGTGTATTTTCACAGCTTTAAAAAAAAGGCAGAAAGAAAGAGCAACTACAGAGGTAATAATTAAATGGAATACAGGATGCTGGATGGGATCTAGAACGGAGGACAAAAGGCTCAAGAGGACATTACTGGGACTCAAGAACAAATTGGAATATAGAATGTAAGCTTTATATGAATGTTAAATTTCTTGAACTTGATAATGTACTTAAGGTGATTATATATGTGAATATCCTTTTTTGCAGGAAAAATACATGCAGATGTTATGTATTCAAAGAGTAGGATGTGTGAAAGCTGCTTCTGAATGTTCACAAGATAGATAAAGGGAGGGAGGTACGGTGAAGGTGGCAAAACAAATCTGGGTATCTGGCAGGGAGGGATATGCTAGGGTTCTCTGAATGGGGTTTGTGTTATTTTTGCAACAGTCCTGTAAGTTTGAAATTATTTCCACATAAAAAGTTTTTAAAAAGTAGTAGACAGGAAGCAGCTGTGGCTCAATCAGTTGGGCTCCCATCTACCATATGGGAGGCCCTGGGGTCTCCTTGTGAAGGCAGGTTTGCCCACATGCTGCAGAGTGCCACCCAGCCCACAGGTGCCACGGAGTGCTGCCCGGCCCGCAAGCGCTGTGGAGTGCCACTGGCCTACAAGTGCCACAGAGAGCCGACTCAGCAAGGTGAAGCAACAAAAGGGAGACAAGCAAAAACGCAGAAGAATGTGCAGCGAATGGACAGAAAGAGCAGAGAGCAAGCAAGCCACAAAGGCGGGGGCAGGGGGTGGATGAATAAATAAATAGAAAAATATTTAAATACACTAGATAAGAAAAAGGTAAACATTCATTAGCAAATATGTTTGTAAGTAGTAGAGCCAATGTTATGGCAGTGAAGAATGTGAATGTATTATGTGGTCAGAAAGAAACAATCATGAATTTTAAAAAAGTAATAGTCACCTCTTCTATGAAGTCTTTCTCGTCTGTCCTCATAATGTGCACCACTGCCTCCCAGATGCCCAGCTCTCCATGAGGAGGTTTCATGTCAGCACCCGTAACACCTCTTTGACTGTATTTCTTTTCTTCTTCTTTTTTTTTAACATTTGTCTATGTCCCTTTCGTTTATTTTAATCTAGAATAGTCCCCTACTTTTTTCTCATGGCATTGATTTTTTTTTTTTTTTTGAGGTACCGAGGATTGAACCCAGGACCTCGCACATGGAAGCAGGAGCTCAACCAGCTGAGCTCTACCTCCTCCCTATTTCTCCCTCCTCCGTAGATGGCTCCCTCACCTGAATGCTCATTGTGTCTGCTCATCTTCTTTAGGAGGTACCAGGAATTGAACCCAGGACTTCCCACATAGGAGGCACGTACCCAGCTGCTTGAGCCATACCCGTTCCCCCCCCCCATTGTGGCTTTTTGCATGCTGCCTGCTCTCTATGTCCATATTTATTTATTTTATTTCCCCTCCCCCCTTGTGGCTTGTTTGCTGTCTGCTCTCTGTGTGCATTCACTGAGGGCTCTTCTGTGTTGCTTTTTTTTTTTTTTTGTCTCCCTTTTTTTGTGTGTTGTTGCATCACCTTGCTGAGTTGACTCTCCATGGCACTTATGGGCCAGGCAGCACTCTGTGATGCCTGTGGATTGGGTGACACTCCGCAGGATGCAGGTGAGCTTGCCTTCACAAGGAGGCCCCGGGACTCGAACCCAGGGCTTCCCATATGGTAGACGGAAGCCCAACTGATTGAGCCACAGCTGCTTCCCCCATTTCTTTTCAATAAGTCTGTCTGCCCCTACTAGACTCTGAGCTACTTGAAAGAAGAGATTATCTTATTCAACTTTATATTCCTCATCCCTGGCATGCAGCAGCCACTTTATAAACGTCTATGAACTAAATGAAGGCATGAATGCATCTAGGATATTGTCTTAAAAATACGCATTAGTGTAAATGCCATGGATGATTTATTCACTTGCTCATTAATTCAACAATCAATCAAGAAATAAATGGTTAGGGAAACAAATGAAGCAAATGGTTGAAAGAGAAGACTTTAAAAGAACAGGATATTTCTTGAAAATAAAGAAGTGACAAAATGAAGGATTGGCTGGATAGGAGAATATGAATACCAGTTATTTGTATGAACCACTTACCATGAAGCACAATTAAAATTTATCATCAGGTGGCAGCTTAGAGTAGGGACTGAACGGTCTCCAGAATAATACAAACATGGTGGTTGAACCCTGTTTCTTTTCCATATTAGTTGGGTGACTTTGGACAAATTACTTAACTTCTCTGGGGTTCAGTAGCTCTCATCTTTCCATTTTTATAATAAAAAGCATAAATTATACTGAAGCCTAACACATATACAGACAATTGCATGAATTTCAAGGTGAGAGTGTGAATTTTCTAGGTGCCTTATCTCGGAGGGGAGATAAAAATAGCACCTGCCACGGCGGGTGGGCGAGGGTTAAATGGCACAATGCCGGTGAGGCAGTGCAGAGTGCCTGATACTCAGCGAGCTGCCACAAATGCTAGCTTTCACCACCCATTTATGTTTGCCTCGTCATTTCACCACAATTCTGAACTTGATTCATAGATATCCAAAGCTTATGTTATTTTTCATATAGCTCGGCATTGTAAGGAAAGAACCAACAAGAGTGAACACTGCTCCCGACACAGTCTAGTGAATATAGAAGCTCACCTTCCCCGTGCTCTACTTTAATGGCTTTGATGACCATCACCTTTCCTGACTCCTCATCTACTTAAAATGCCAGGGAAGCTTAGAGCTGTATACAGCGCTAAAGGCGGCAGTTGAAGAGATTTGCAAACACTTCCTAGGTTGGTACACAGGAAAGAAAAAAAAAAATCTTTTCCTTTCAGCGTACGTAGCTTCTCAAACAAGCTGAGTAGAGGCGAGAGTTCCAGTGCAGGCGAGAGCAGGGCCAGTGGGAAGCGGACGTGGCTCAACTGATAGAGCGTCGTCTACCATATGGAAGGTAAAGGGTTCGATCCCCAAGGCCTCCTGACCTGTGTGGTGAGATGTTCCACATGCAGTGCTGCTGTTTGCAAGGAGTGCCGTGCCATGCAGGGGTGCCCCCACATGGAGGTGCCCCACGTGCAAGGAGTGTGCCCCGTGTGAACAAAGCGCAGCCTGCCCAGGAGTGACACTGCACATATGGAGAGCTGACACAGCAAGAAGATACAACAAAAAAGAGATGCAGTTTCCCAGTGCCGCTGGATATGAAAGTGGATGCAGAAAAACACACAGTGAATGGACACAGAGCAGACAATGGGGGGGTGGGGAATGAATAAAAAATAAATCTTAAAAAAAAAAAGGAGCAAGGCCAGAGGTGCTGACTTCCCAGGACACACTCAGAGGCACTTTCTAAAAGGGAGGCCATTTGGGCCCCAGTGCGTACTAAGCGGTGCTCCTATAAACCAGGCGACCCCCATGGACCTTATTACAAGGGCAGACCTACAAGGGGAAAACCTGGTGAATAGAAGGGAGGCTTGGCTGTGCCGCGTGCCATCCCACTCCTGGCGGTTTCCTGTCATGGCTGTTCTCTTCAAGAAAAATACGGCTGGCCGGGGAAGCATAGCCTGTCCCCAACATCTGAGTGTGAAGTAACTCACTGGACCTAAAGGGCAAATGCATAAAATACAAGGCTAGATCCCATGTTGGATGGACTCCCACCAGAGTCCTTTTCTCTTGAGCAAAAGAGGGCGGACAGCTAAGGACTGTGATGACTGAAGGAGGACATGCAATTAAGTAGAGGAATGGATGAGCAGGTGGTGGTAGAACTGGGGAGAAAGCCTGGGTACAAAAGAGGAACTGTTTCTAGTGCTGTAATTTTGCCCTGGGCCAGCCCTGGAACCCACAGTCATAGGAGAGGATCTGATACTCAGCGAGCTGCCATAAATGCTAACTTTCGCCATCCATTTATGTTTGCCTCATCATTTCACCACAATTCTAAACTTGATTCATAGATATCCAAAGCTTATGTTATTTTTCATATAGCTTGGCATTGTAAGAAAAGAACCAACAAGAGTGAACACTGCTCCCGATACAGTCTAGTGAATATAGAAGCTCATTCCCGCCAGCTCACCTTTCCCATGCTTATGGGAAAACTAAGCCAGGTTTTCCTAAGTGCCCTTCTATAATAACTTCTTATTTATCCTATCTTGCTCCTCTTCCAAATAATTCTCTGTGAGGAGACAGACTTCTGTTGTTGCACTTGAAAAACAACAACAAAAAAACCTGAGTGGCGTCCATCCTTGGAAGCATTCCTTTGCAACTACTCCAAGATCCAGGTTCTTCTAAGGAGTGAGGACAGATGTGGCTTAAAAGAAAGATGCTTGAGGGGAATTTATAGTCTGTGACCAATTAGCCAGATGCGCTAACCTTACCACCTGGTTTTTCTCTTGCGGGTGCTGTGCGGGCGCTCTCTCACTTTCATTCGCTCCGCCTTAGTTGAAGAAGGTCATTTCCCTTTGGCCTGGGGGTCACTGTCTGAGGGCCATCTTGGGTTCACATATGCTCTGGGACTTCAGATGGCACTGGTGGCCAGGACAAGCTTTTTCCGGCATGCTTTTTAGCACAGGCACCGTGACCTTTTCTCTCAGATTCATATCTCACCAGAGTTTTCCACACTTTTGTGAGTTCCAACTTCAGCTGGTGCAAATGTGGTTATATGATTAATTCAGAACATATGCTGTACAGAATGCTGAATCTTACTATATCTGCATATCATTTACAAAGCAAACCGAGGAAGTGAATTTTAGTTACAAAACCCTAATTCTTGGGGAGGGGGTGACCGCCTGTTTGTGCATTCGCTCTTGCACTGCTGATCACTGTTTCTTGCTTCCCATCAGTAGAGCTGGGTGAGTTCTTCATGTTCTTTGTTACTCTGAATGTCATGTAAACTCCTTTGTTTTCAGTTTGAGTTTACCTTAAGCAACTAATTTTTTTCCCCAACGCTTGAAGATGAAGAGAACTTTTAAGATCTCTAGACGACATCTTTGAAGCTAAGCATGGCATGAACATAAATCATACAAGATAAACATTTATTTCGCCTATTTTTACAGATCGCCAGAGTTGAAAATTCCCCAGTTGTTTCAAAAGCCAAAGAGATTGGACATGACACATATTTACAAAGGCATTATCATGCATTGCACATTCTCTTTCCTTTTCAGGCATGGGTTTACTTTCCCAAGAAGGGTGCCATTTGCAAACACAAAACGAAATCACAAATGCCAGTTTTTCTTACCAGCATTTATTTCCTTTGCAAACACTTCTTTTTACTGACATTTCCTCTCCATCTCTTTATTCTTGCTGTGGCCAGTGTATGCAGTACGTGCTCTCTTGCTTCAGTGAATGTCTTGAACATTTTGTACTTCAGGTCCTTGCAATTATGCCACAAATATCCTTACATTTAAGACCCACGTTACTCCACCATCACCCTCAATATAAATTGCAATCAGCCAAAGCTCTTCACCAGCCAAGTCATACATTTGTAATTTCAGATCAGATCTTTAGCACCCTCTTTCCGCTCTTTTCATCTTGGTAAACTTATTTCCTGAACCGTGTGGGAGAATGACAAATTTACAATGTTTGGTCCCCATGTGGGGTTGAAAAAGCCTAATATTATATAAATAGTGGGTAGAAAAGGAGTATGTCTTCTATGCCTGTTGAAATCCCACAGCACCTAGCATGTAGCGGGTATTTGGGTAATTCTGGGGGATGAAAGAGCGCCTGGTGTTAGAGTACTGAACACTTAATTCAGGAGCTTCCCTGGGTTACATAGAAATTGTTCAGGAGGAAAGCTTTAAAAATAAGTTGCCAACATTGACGGTGACAAAGATCATATTTTAAGCCTAGGCTAAAAGAAACAATACTAAGATGAAAACCTATAAATTATGGTGGTTCCCTTTCATTGGGCAGAATTTTCGTAGCTATTCTCACTACAGGTATCTGTTCTTCCAAATGAACAGGAAAATCATGAGCTCAAGTAGCCCCAAACCCCTTGGCAATCCCGAATCAGATTGTGTTAAGTTTATATATTAACTAGGGGGAAATCTCTCTCTCTACAATTCCAGTCATCCTATCTGGGAATACGGCATGTTCCTACATGTGTTCCAATCTTCACTGTCTGTAGCTAATAATTTCTTCCTCCCTAGCAACTGTCACCCAACCAACCTGCACACCCTTCTCCTGATAAAAGATCCTGCCTATTCCCTTGACTACAGCCTAAGCCAAGCCTAGCACCCCATTTCCCTGGTCCAGGGATAAACATAAGACTCAAGTCAGGCCACAGGGAAACCTTCCCCAAGACTTCCTAATAGTGGGAAGGAAAGAAGATCCCCTTCCCAGAGTTAGAAGGATTTGAATGTGGGTTGTGAGTGGTCACGACAATGTGGGGAAAGCAAGTATGTGGCAAGGAAGAGTGAGGCCAAAGCAGGGATGATGGATGGATGGATGCATGGACGGATGGAATGTGGCCTTACCACTGGCCCAAATTGTGTGTGCGTCAATTAGAAATGAACACCCCTTCCTCACATGCTATAATACTTTGTACTAAATATACAAGTCTACTAAGACTATGGCTATGCATATGAACGGCAATCCCTTAGAGTTTAGAGTTGTTCAGTGCACACTTGACACAACTGTACTCTGCAGCCCTAATGCAGAATGTTCTGAGAGCTTTGAGAATTGTGCTCTAGTCCCTAAGGCCTCCAGAGTTGCCCTGATTCCTGCAGTTCTTTTATGAGTTGTGACTTCCCCAATGATATTTAGAATAACTGTCCCCTCTTTTATTTTTCCTAAGCAAGTTTGAGCTGGGTTTTGAGCCTTAGTAAGGTTTTATAGTGTCTTCATAGATCTTACACACTTCTTGTTGAGTTTTTGTTGCTACATTTAATGGGACCTTTTCTCTGTGACATTTTCTCACTGGTTATAGCTGCTTTGTGAGAAAATGGTTAACTTTTGTATATTATTTTATAATTGGCAAAGGACTTGACTTTTTTAGTTTTCCAGTTAATTCTCTTGAGTTTTCCTGGTAGACCACTGCAAATATCTGCAAATTTGCTGATAATTTTGGTGTCTCCTCTTTTATTTATTTATTTATTTTGCTTACTGTAGAGGTTAGGTCTTCGAAGTTAATAATATATCAGCAGTGAGAGGGGACGTTCTTATTTTGTCCCTGATTTGCTCTTCTCATATTTCACCATTAAGCAAAATGGTAGCCTTTAGTTTGCAGTAGTTATTTCTCATTTAGTTCCCAGCTTCTGTAGAGCTTTTTAAAAAAAGATTTATTTATTTCCCCCTTTCTCCTCCCCCACCCCTCACCCTGCTGTTTTTGCTGTGTCCATTTGCTGTGTGATCTTCTGTGTCTATTTCTCTTTTTGTCTTCTCTTCTCATTTTTCTCCTCTAAGGTTCACTGGGATTTGATCCTGGGGACCTCTGATGTGGAGAGAGGTTCCCTGTCAATTGCACCACCTCAATTCCTGGTTTTTGCTGCGCTTCACCTTGACATTTCCCTTCGTTTCTCTTTTGTCACGTCATCATCTTGCTGCGTGACTCATTTGCGTGGGCACTGGCTCACCATGCGGGCACTCAGCTCGCTACACAGGCACTCAGCTCACCATGAGGGCCCTGCTTGCTGCGTGGGCACTGGCTTACCATGAGGCACTCACTTGGGCACTTGGCTCACCACGGGGGCACTGGCTCGCCGCACAGTGAAGCTTTCTCTTCTTTTTTTTCACCAGGAGGCCCCAAGGATTGAATCTGTGTCCTCCCATATGGTAGGTGGAAGCACTTGAGCCACATACACTTCCCTCTGTATATTTTTTTAAAAATTATTATTTTAACTAAGAACAGCTACTGAGTTCTAGTAAATGGCTTTTCAGCACCTACTAAGGTGATCGTTTGGCTTTTCTCCTTGGGTTTTTTAAATGTGATTATGCTAATATATTTCCTAATGATAATCTCCCTTTGCATTCATGAGCAAAAAAAGAAGAAAACATTGGGCACAGAGATTTCTTCTTTTAATAGATAACTAGACTCAAGTTGCTAGCGTTTTATTTAGGATTTTTCTAATTTATATTCATAAGTGAGATTGGACTGTTGATTGGTACATATAAATTATCTTTGTTGGGATTTGATATCAGATTATTCTAACTTCGTAAAATGAACCAGGAAGTATCCCTTCTTTGTTGGATTCTGGAACAGTTTATATAACATGGAAATCTTTGTTCTTAGAAAGTTTGAAAGAATTTGCCTATAAAACTGCCAGGAATCAAGGAATTTTTTTTCTTGGAGATTATTCTTTGTACATTTTTGCAGTTTCTATCACAGTTACTGCTCAATTGAAATGTTCTAGCTACTCTTTGAACTAATTTGGCAATTGGTAATTTCACAGAAAATATCTTCATCGACTATTAATTAGCATACATCTACACATAATATTCTCTTCTTTTTAAAATCTCAACATCGTATTTATATCCCTTCTCTCATTCCTAATAGGGTGCTTTTGGTTTTTTTCTTTTTTGCTAATATACTTGACATCTATTTATCAACAGGCAGCTTCTATATTTAATAATAAATCCATTATTTACATGTTTCAAATGCTTTTATCTCTTTTTTTGTCCTTTATTTCTTGGGTCAGTTTTGTCTAAATTCTTAAATGGAATTCTTAGTTTATCCTTTCTGTTTCTGGTTTATATTTTCATATTCCTTTGATGATTCTAATTCATAACTGTACTTAAATGATCATCCTCCCATAAAAGTTATAAATTAGCCTTTTCTAATTGAGGATTCTTACATTTGCTTTCTTCATGTTGTAATATTCCACTCTGATCTATTCTAATAGTAATCTCTAAATAAAAAATGGCTTAGTAAGTACTGGATTCTCTCTGTCTACACTCAATTGGGTAAAATTCTATGGAGCATTTATTTATACTTCCCTGTCAATACCCTATGCCCCTCTGCCTATACCAAATGCTGGCAAAGCTGCATTTGTGCTATTAATGACATTTCTTTATAGCTTTGATTTTATAGGTCTGATTTTTAAGGAATTTATTCATACCCACCCACCTTAATCTTGAAAATTAGGTGATAGATGACTTACTATTAAAGTAACTGAACTATAATAACATGTTTAGAGATAATGTACATGTAATCACTGCTAAAAGACATAAAATAATGTATGTACACATACAGATATACATACGTTAATATGTAATCTGTTAACTTTTAGCAAGCCACTACAAGAAAGAGAGGCATTTGTGCAGGTATTGGCTGGCTTGCAAGGAGAAAAGGAAGAAATTGTCTAGAAAATTGGGCCTCCCAGGGTTGGAAAAACCAACCACTGCTGTACCCAGACAGCAGGACTCAGGACTGTGGGTGCTTAGAGCCTTTCCTAAGGGCCTCCCTTTTGAAACCAAAAAAGAGGTTCAGCCCAGGGTCACGGGCCAGGTTTGTTGCCTCTCCTTGGAAATCTGTTGGTTCAGGTAGCTTAAAAGTAGCTGCTTTTACAATGGGGGAGACAGCGTGAGCCTAGTCGGAAGCCAGAGATAAGCCAGAACTATGGCCAGAAATGGAACTTGGATACGGCTACAGGCACCCTGAAGGGAAGGCCAATGAATCTGTAAAGGAGCCGTATTCCTGGGGAGAAGACGGGCTCATTTTCAAAAACACACTCTGTGTTTTAGTTGCGAGGTCAGCAGACCCCAAGAAGCCACCCCAGAACCTACTGGAGAAGGCTTTCCACCAAGTGGAAATCCCAGGCTTTGAGTTGGATTAAAAGTAGTAACTAGATGGGGGCTGTCTCCCTTGGGAAAAGGCCGTGTTCTCCTTGTGGGCAAATGATGGCCTTGGATCTGTGGGTGGCCAGACTGATGGCACCTGCTAGGTACCCGCCAGGATACACTGTCCCGTTCTTCAGTAGGAATAGAGTGCGTTCGCCAGCTAGATGGGGCGTGTAGCTGGACTGGCACTACCTGAAAGTGAGCAGAAGTGGTATGTCCCGCTTCCTGGTCTGAAAACACTAGTGATGCATGCTTCCTGCTCTCTTCCCCTTTCGGAAGTGCAGCACTGACTTGCCCATGACCTAGCTTTGACCACACAAACGAGGATCCACAGAGCACAGGGCAGAAACAACAGAGAAACTGGGTCAAGAATGACCTCATGCAAAGGGCAAGCTACAGGAATATATATCAGGCACTGGTGGGGGCCAGAGAAGAGAAGGGACTGACTACATCAGAGCATGAGGCAACTATTAGAGGTGAAGGAAATATTTGGTATTTTGATTGTGGTGGTGGTTACATAATTATACATGTTTGTCAAAGCTCATGGTAAAGTTTACTGTAGTAAAATAAGCCTTAATATACCTGAGATCCCGCTCTCCTGTCTCGACTGCCCATTTCAGACCTGTTATATGATACAGAAACACAGTTCTATTTTCTAAAAACCAGTATATTATTACTATAGGGTTGGGTCTCTGTTATAGTGGCTTAGCCTTTATCCGTGTGTGTGTGTATTCTGGATACATGGAAGTATTAACACTGGTGAATGGTAGCCTTAGGGTTGTTTCATTTTTCAAGTTTTCTTCATCTATCTTTTTTCCAGTAAACATGTATTAACTTTGCACACATGTAAAAGAAGGTATTTTAAGGAATAGTGCATATTTTGGATATATTTCCAGCCAAAAAGTTGAAATAAATTTGTTGGCCTTAAAATTAACCTTCAAAATTATTATATCATCCAGATGGCATCTATAATCAGTTGAGATAAGGGTGGACTTTTTAAATAATTCATGTTGAAACAACTGAATAGTCAAGTGGGAAAAGATAAAGTTGGATCTATACTTCACACCAGGATAAAATCCAAATGGATCAAAAGTTTAAATGCAACAAACAAAATCATTAAAATTCTAGGGAAAAAAGGCTATGGAAGAATTCCTTTCTATCCTTAGAGCGGAGCTGACCTTTCTTACCATGACTCAAAATCTGAGTATTAAAAAGAAAAGATTGATAAGGACAATTACAGAAGAACCAGAAACTTTTAATGGCAAAAAAATCATCATAAGCAAAGTGAAATGACAAATTAGGAAAAAATATCTTAATAAGTATACTGTGAAAACTCATTATCACAAAGAGTTATTCTCCCTAATTTATAAAAGGCTCTTTGAAATTGATAAAAAAAAAAAAAAGACCAACGATCTGTAGAAAAATGTACTGAGAACATCAATAGACAGTTCAGAAAAAAACAAAATACAAATGGTGCTTAAAACATATATTCCATTTCATTCATAATAAGAAAAATACAAAATAAAGCTATTAGACCATTTCTGATTGAAATAAAAGTAGATTTCAGGTGGCTTGACCTAATACAACGAAATAACATTTTTTATCTATCCAATTGGCAAAATTCCAAAAGTTAAACAACACATTCTTTTGGCAATGCTGTTGGGAAATTTTCCAATAGTACTGCTGGGACTGCAAAATAGTTCAAGCCCTAGGGAGGACAATTTGGCAAAATTTATTAAAATGTCCATTTCTAGGAATTTATCCTACAGATATAGCTATATACATATAAAATGATGTATGTGTAAGGAGCTAAAGAGTATACATAATATGCTCCTTTTCATATAAAAAGGAATATATATTGTACCTGCAAAAAGAAACACCAGGAATAGACATACAATGTTAATTAAAAAGGTTATTTATATGAGAAATGGGGTCATTGGAGAAGATAGGGATAAGGGAATAAAATTTCTCAGGCTATTTAAGCCATATTCATTGAACTGGTATTATATATTCAATATAAAAAGTAAATTTAAAATTTTTAGGGAAGTGGATGTGGCTCAACAGATAGAGCGTCTGCCTACCATATAGGAGGTTCAAGCATTTGATACCCATGGCCTCCTGGCTCGTGTGGTGAGCTGGCCCGTGCGCAGCGCTGCCGCACACAAGGAGTGCCGGGCCACGCAGAGATGACCCGCGTAAGGGTGCCCCCAGTGCAAGGAGGGGCCCCTGCACAAGAGACGCCCCCTGCGAAATGGCAGCCCGCCCAGGAGTGGCGCCACACACATGGAGAGTTGATGCACCAAGATGACGCAACAAAAAGAGACACAGATCCCTAGTGCCACCTGATGAGAATACAAGTGGA
Source organism: Dasypus novemcinctus (assembly GCF_030445035.2). Taxonomy (NCBI): domain Eukaryota; kingdom Metazoa; phylum Chordata; class Mammalia; order Cingulata; family Dasypodidae; genus Dasypus; species Dasypus novemcinctus. The sequence goes on along the minus strand of NC_080693.1, from coordinate 23,707,898 downwards.
CACAGAGGAACACATAGCAAATGGACACAGAGAGCAGGCAAAGGGGGGGGGCAGTAAATAAAAAATCTTTTAAAAAAATAAAAAATTTAAAGTAAAACTGTCATATTCGGAAAAATGGGCAATTAAATGACTCATTACCAAGGTTCTAAATAATCAATGTCCTTGTAGAATATAATTACGTATTTACAAATATAAACAAATAAATGGAAAACCATGGGCCTAAATTCCGTCACTGGGCTGATTACCCTCCATCAGCCTGTCTAGATCCTTCCTCCGCTCTCTGCGCCTGGCTTGGGGGGGCTGCGCCCTCCACACCTCCTCACTCGGGCTCTCCCGCCTTCTAGGTTCCTGTTGGGTTCTGCCAAGGGAGGCAAGGGCAGGAGGTCGGCGGTCAGGAGAGGGGGCGGGTCTTTTCTCTCCTGCTCCCTCCCTCTTCAGCGCTGCGGTCAGGCGGTGGGGGCGGCCCTGTCGGCCTAACTGCCTGCTGTCCTCCCCTCCTCTGGCCCTGGCTCTTACTCAGCTTCAGCACCACTGTTTTTCCCCCTTGCTCCCGTGGGCCACTTTCCACTAGGGCTGGTCTCTAGGTGCCTCAAGAGCTCAGGCTGGTCTCTGCCCACATCTCTGTAAATTCAGTTCTTTTCAAGGCCCCAGATGAATATGCCACCTATTTTCTGCTGGAAGCCAGGCTGTATATTCACTCAGCTGTTTCATACAAAAACAAAAAAGAAACAAAAAAAAAAAACACACTCAAAAGGTCATTCTTTTCTCACTCTTACATTCCCGGGGCCAGTTTATTCCCGAAATATTTCATATACACACATGCTACAGTATTTCTATTCCCAAAGTATCTTTAGCTTTCCCAGGTTCACGATTCTTTTCTGAAACAGTTCTCCACTCCTACAGATTATGCACCTGAGAGTCCCACATTTGGGGAACTCGCAGAGGTCAGCACACGCGGGATGCAATGGATAAGCCTTGCCCTGGGAAACCCGCCTTTGTGGTCAGGTCTCTCCCCTTCCTTTGAACAAGCCTCTTAACTCCTTTCAGTGTGGCCATCAGTTTACCCATGAACTCAACTCAATATCCTTTGCTAGAAACGTTTTCCTCTCATTCATCCACCCACTTAAGCAAATATTTTGGAAATACCAGGTACTGACATTTCAGTGGTACATAAAGGAGGCAAGATCCTTACACACTCGTGGGAGTTTAAATTATTTTCGGGGTTATAGACAAAAATTTGGTCATACCAAAAAATGTGATATTACAGCTTTGAAAAAGGTGATGAATGAAAGGCGTAGGAGTACACAAGAGTACCTAATATGAGTTATGTGTGAAACATTGTATCTGTTTTGACGCAATTTTTGGCTCAACTTCACCACACTTCCATACCTTCATTTCTGTTTAAAGGCTGCATACATCCCTCTGTCCTCCAGTGATTCAGTGGAGAACATTCTATTTCATGCCTTTCAGAGTAACTGTATTTATATATATCTATTTTGTACTTGTCAGTTGATGTGTTATAGTATAAAAGGCTTCCAAGAATAAATGTGAAAGGAACCTAAAAAATACAGTAAGAAAATTTCAGGAAACACATTTCATTTTTTCCAAAAAGATTCTGTCCAGTTATTTACTTGCAAGGAACAGCTTCTTTAAATTCTCACTTAATACCAAAAACAAAGGAGGGGAGTGGGGGGCAAATTAGTGTGATCCATTGACAAAACAAAACCAAAAACCTCCCCCAACTCTTCCAAGTAGGCAACATACAGAGCTATTTGAAAAACTGCTGTCCTATCTCTAGAAGGACATTTTTTTTTCTCACCCATTTATATTGCAAGGGAAAATATCTTCCACGAAGCAAACATTTTTAAGATTTCAGCTTTTCAAATGCATGGTACTTGTGATAAAGGGTGTTTTCAAGCCCTCTTCTTCACTTAACCTGCCAACTAACATGGGAAACCATTAGCTCGGGCTGCTACAATTAACTCAGGGCTGCTTCTTGAAAGGCTCACACAATTCCCAGCTACTTATCATGCAAACAACCTGGGAGACTCATTTTCCTTGCAATGCAGTAGGAGGGGTAAATTACTGAGATAAGTAGATTATTGGGGAAAAAGTCACACTCAGAGGCCTTATGAAATGATTAAACCCTGGGAAATTCATCCCCTTAAATCCCTGGCCTCTGATAGTACACATTCATTACTGGCTCCTGGATAATCTACAATGAAGAACCTTCTTTGGAAGCAACAAATACTCCCACTCTGCTGAATTTTCATTTAGCTTTTCGAACAGTTAGTTCTTTAGTTTTGATCAGTGAAATTCATCATCTATGCAAGCAAATTAAAAGAAAGGGAGGGAGGTTATCAGACTTGTGAGATTTTTTTTTTCAAATGTCTAAAATAAAAGCACAGATGCTAAAGCCAATAAAATGATTACTCTGGGAAAATATGCTCTTACTGATTTCCTTTTATAAACATCATACCTTCCACACAAATAGAAACCACTTCATCTCTGATTCATAGCAATCTTCAAGTCCACTGTGACAAAATATCTCTTGTCTATAAGAAGAGCTTAATTAAAGACAGACTTCTTCCTTGAAGTCAAGGTGATAAACAGCCTGAAATGTTGTTTCAGAAAGAAAATGTCCAGGAGAGTAACCATGAACTGGAGGCAGAAAATGAACCCTCACAACTGACAAGAGGGATAGACACACACACACCAAACCAGGAACCCTGATGACCAACACCTAAAGTGACCCTCACGATGGAGATGGTGGTATCGAGGTGGGCTCTGTACTTCCATGTACTGACTGAACAGCAGTGACAAGCAGGCATGACATTTCACCATGAGGTGCACAGGAGCAAGAGGAGGTATTCCAAATACAGGCAGGCACTGGCACGTAATGACTCTTGGAAATACTCAAGGAATCACCACCTTTCTAAGTAAAGCTGAGACCCTTTAAGAGCATGAAATACTGAAATACTTCTGCTGCTTCTCTTGGAAATGGAATTTCCACGGACTCCCAGGCCTTTAGGCTTTCTCCTACCTATCAGATCAAGTAGAGGAACCAGAGTGAATAACAACCTCGGTCAGGTGGGGCAGGAGGCAACAGAGCTGAAGGAGTGTTGGGGAAAGAGGAGTGGCCCCGCGTGGGGATGGCGGGTGAGCGGCGACTGTTTTTTGTTTTTTAAAGGGAACATTTGCTTTATGGGGTTATAATGTAGGCTGCTCCTCTGTCCCAATATGAAATCTTCAGGGAACTACAGTTTGCCAAGGTTCTTGGAGCTGGTTGTGTGTGTGTGTGTGTGTGCAAGGGGGGTGTACTTTTTTAGGCAGAAAGCAGGATATGATGGGCTGAGATTCTGCCTTCTGTGGGTGGGTGAGGGGTGCACAGTCCATGGCTGTCTGCTCACATTCAGTTTACATTATGGTCACCCCCATTTTTATAGATGAAACAGCTAAAGCTGAGGGAGTTAAGTAACTTGACCAAGTTCTCAATGCTAGAGCTGGGGTTCAAATGTACATGGTGTAATTTTGGAACCTAATGTGTAAATGCTACACTAGACTTATCTTGAAAGACAGCAGAGAAAAAAATAATACTAATTGATATTCCAAATTTGCTATGCCTCATTTATCAGAATATGTTTTCCTGGACATAATATTCGACACTTTTGAAAAAGAAATAGTCAGTAGGGTAATATAGAAAATCTATCAACCAAACTATTTAATAGTTGCCTGAAACATTCATCTGCAATTGTATGATGTGATATTTCAAAACAGATTTCAGATCCATGTCAGAACGTACAGCAAGAAACTAATATTTTCATTAAAAATAACTTACTGGAATTATTAATGGAGCCTGGCTTTTTAAAAAAACTTCAGAAATTAACAATGAGATATTGATCACACTTATGGTTAAATAGGGGAAAATGCTGTTAACACCCAGGTAAAGATGCACAGATACCTTGCCACTCCCTAAATGAATTTTGGTTCACTTAGACTGAGGGACTGCAAATAGCCTGTAATTGTTAGGGATATGACAGTTGAATCCCAGCTCAACCACTTATTAGCTGTGTGACCTTGGACAAATCACTTAATCTCTCTGTGCCTCAGTTTCCTCATCTGTAAAATGTGGGCACTGAATGTCCCTATCTCACTGGTTTATTGTGAGGCATCACTGAGTGAGTTAACATATTAAAATGCTTGGAAGTGTGTCTAGTACATGATAAGTACTTTGTAAGTATTAGCTAATATTATATTCTTCTCATTAAGTATAGGGGGAAACCTTTACCAGCAAGGAACATTTTAAGGAATATCTTAGGAGGCAGTGAAGGCACAGGTACGTCAAAGGGATAAGGGGCCTTGAGGGTGGGTGGGAGGAGAGTTGAAATGAGTCCCTTAGGGGCTTATAGGGAAAGAAGGCAAGCTGTGCGGATATGTTAGGCGAACAGGGAAGGATTCCTCTAAGGGTAAAGAGTAGGTCTGAATGGAGTGGAAAAGGTGAAATGATTGGAGATGGGCTTAGAGAGGGGAACATGGCTCTGGGATTTTCAGAGGTGGCACAGCTGCAGATATACCAGCTCCAGAGTGTGGTCATGGAGATGAATAAAATACAGAGCTACACTGTGGGCTAGACCATCAGGCGTCCCCTAGCATGACAGCTAGAAAATGAGCCAAAGGACAACGGTGAATCAAGTGCCCAAATCCTCAAGGAACATGGGCGGGTGACAAGGAAGTCAAAACAGTACATGAGTGGGGGCTTTTAGTGACGATGACAACATCCACTCTAGTTAGTTTAGTCACTCTTCACTTTCTTTTTTTCTTTCTCTTTCTCTCTCTGCAAAGATTTTCAGAGTACAAGGTCCTCTACTAGGGGCCATTTTTCAATAAACCTGTTTTAATTTCTCTACACTCACACTTAAAAGAATTAATATACTTCTTTACTTTAAATTCCCATGGCATTTTACCTACATTCTTCTTCCATAATTTATCCCTGTTTGCCTTGTATTTAAGAATTATATTTCTGCCTTATTTTCCACCCGAACTGCGCTCCTTGAGGCAGAGTCCTGACTGACCGACTTGTGTTCTTCCTAGCTCCCAGCACAGTACCTTGTACCCTAAAAATGAAAGAATGAATAATTATATGCCTTTTGCTATATCATTTGAAAAGGAAAAGGACTGCCAGGTGGTTAGCTCATTTGTTTGAGGAACATTCCAACCAATATGCTCAATCTCTAAAAACATCTATAATTTTGGGCTTCATATCACTTATGCTGTGGGCTTCCCACTAGATGATGAGACTGGGGATTCATCTTTTATATCTTTATATTCCCCATAATGCCTTATATTGTATTGTATTATGTACCCATAATGCCTATTGTAGAACATACCCAAAGAGTGCATGTTGACCCATTTAAGTCCAGACAACAATCTGGCACATGTGGACAACCGTGGACTTTGTCTTTCCTAATAGATTTCTATATGAAATATTTGGGCCGGTGAAGAGGAATAACAGACAATAGATAGATTTACTCTGGAAAAGCTATGGTTTAAGAAAGCAGACTGAATTCATGTGTTTCCCTCCCCTTCCTCTAAGAGGAGATAAACATGACCGGGGAAATATATATATATAATCCTGCAAAAATGAAGGGAACTGGAGAGGAGGAACCATCAGTGGAAGAGATAGGACCACAAATTACTAATTTCTGGAAGACAGAAGGTGAATGGAATAGGACTGACTACAAAACCACAGAGGAAGCTGTGGCCTAGAAAACACACAGGTGGGGGGGGGCACAGAACAGGAGTGGATGTCAACCTGCCAAGCACAAGACTTGAGAAGTTCCAGACTTTAAGAGAGAGCAAGCAGTAGTGAGAACTGGTGCTAGAAACAGAATTAATTGAGGGTCTTTATGTGCACCTTCCCACTTTCTGAGGACAAAACCATCAGGCAAAAAGCTGAAGTGTGTTCTCTAAAGAAATTAACTATACTATTGCTAAGCACTAGAGCTGCTGTCCTGGAACCGAGACCTCTGCTTTTTTGGCATATGGCGGTGGGAGAGTCGTCCCCGAGCAACTTGGCTGTGAGGTCTACCATTCAGCCGTTTACATGAAGCTTCCCATCAGCCTTTCTGCTGACAGCTTGTTCCTTATGAACTAACTCTCAAGATTCTTAAGCAGAGCAGGACAAAAAAAGTACAAGATAAACAGAAAAACTGACCCTGGAGGATACAGAAATAATTCTGACAACAGAAGAGAACTTAAAAACAAAATACACAGAGGCAAAAAAACTCTACTTAATATGACTGAAGAGATTTGGAAAAAATACAGTACACATTCAAAATGAGGACAGGATTCAACGGAAAAGTAATAATCAAGAATAAGAAAGAGGGAAGTGGATTTGGCTCAACTGACAGAGTATCTGCCTACCATATGGAGGGTCCAGGGTTCGATCCCCAGGGCCCCTTGACCTATATGGTGAGCTGGCCCATGCGCAGTGCTGCCGCGCAAAAGGAGTGCCCACGTAGGGAAGCCCCATGCACAAGGAGAGCCGTCCCGTGCGAATAAAGCGCAGCCTGCCCAGGAGTGGCGCCACAAACATGGAGAGCTGATACAGCAAAAAGACGCAACAAAAAAGAGATGCAGTTTCCCAATGCTGCCTGGTAATACAAGCAGACGCAGAAGAACACACAGCAAACGGACACAGAGAGCAGACAACGGGGGAGAGGGGGAATCTTTAAAAAAAAGAAGAAGGAAGAGCTCTTGGAAATGAAAATATTTTGACATTTCAAAACATCAATGATATAGTATCTATGTCTCTTCTCTGCCTGAAGCTGTCAGAGAGGACATTATTTCACATCCCTCAAGAGTGAGGACTGAACAAAAATAAGGGGGTAGTGTGGCTGCTGACTTGAGCCGATTTATTGTTATTGTAGTTATCTTGTATTAACTGAGTAATCTGTAACACTGACATAAAAAATAAATAAAATTTAACTTCAAAAAAACAAAAAAAGAGAAAAAAACAGAGATCATACATTGAATCACAAATAAATATCTAAAAAAGTAGGTTTTCTTATTTGTCATACATAATCAGGCATGGTTTAAGTGAAATGTTTGGTTCACTCTGCAGATTAAAACCATTTCTCCAACTTCATAAAGACGTTACTCTTCTCAACCTCTCACCTGAGACCCAGAGGCCCAGGAAGTTGTGGAGTTGGGACTGTGACACCATCCTGCTCACCAGCCTGATACACTCAGTCCCCATTGCCAGGGAAACCCCATTAACAGAGTCTGAGCTGCCAGCACTATCCCTTAGGAGCCTATGCACAGCCTCAGAATATATGGAAGCAAATTTGCCCCTGCCATGAGTTGTGAAGATAAGTAATGGAAAAAGGAGACGAAAATGTCATTGCCACAGGAAATTGATCTCATGCCAACCAAAGGCCAGAATTCAATTCCAGAGTATAATTTTCAAAAAAAAAATTGAGGAAACTTTCAAAATGTTAAATATTTTTAGTGTCAGCTGTACTCTTTCAAGCCATCTGAAATCAACCCTGCAAACTAATTTTGTAATAACATTTTTGTGACTATGCGTGTAGACTTTCAGAATGTAATTGAAGCATAAAATATGGTGAAAAAAAAAAAAAAAACAAAACAATCCCTCCATCCCCCCTCAAAAGTCAGTGATAAAGGAAAGATCCTAAATGCTTCCAGGATGAAAAACAGACCCAAGGACAATAATAAGATAAATAATACAGGTCACAAAGGAACAAGAATCAAACTGGCATTGGATGTGCCCTCAGCAACACTGGATATTAATAGACATTAAAGCAAGTTCTGAAGGAAAATAATCCGCAATTTAGAATTCTTCCCTGTCAAGCTACCAATCAAGCATGGAGATGAAATAAAGCATTTGCACACATGTAAGAATTCATAAGGCATACCACTCATGTCCTTTCTTTTAGAAAGTTGAGGATCTCATTCAGCAAAATGAGGGTAAAACTTTTTGAGAAAAAGGAAGACATAAGATCAGAGAAATGGTGTAAGCACTCAGTGCCCTGGATAACAAAGAACAGAAATACCAGAATAGAATGACAAACAGTGCAACAAGTCCAGGAGGGAAAAAGGGAAAATAAAAATAAACCAGTTCAGACTGGAGCAGAAAAGGTCTGGAAGAAGACTGTCCAGGAAAACCAACAGACCAACAAATAAAAAGGAAACAACTAACAAAAATAAATAAATACGCTGACAGATGATTTGATGAATTTTCCTACGTGGAAATTAGTATTTTGGGAGGCATTTTATAGAGATGTCGATGTATTTGGAAAACATTACTCTCAGTGCACTAAAAACTAAACAAACGGAAAAAAAGGAGTTATCAATACCTGGAAAATTTGAAAGTAATACAAGATAGAAAATGTAATAGCAGTATACCACACTTGATTTGGCAGTAAATAATATTTACAGATTCATAATCTTAGGCAGATTGGAAGAAATCTAAGGGCTCTAGGACCTGGGTGTCTAGGAAAACAAAGGGATTCAGCTCAGAAAAATTTCAAGATATAATAAAGGTAAACAATACAGGAAGAAAAAGGAAGGCAACTGGAAACTCTGGGAAATATAAAAGGCAGTATTAAAATTTTTGGTATAAATAAGGAGCAATTTAGACCAAGCAAATTAGAACAGGAAATCAGTGGGCTTCTAGAAGAAGGGAATGCTTTCCAAGTAATAGACAGAATGAGTTAGAAGCTGGAAAGTATTAGGGGAATTGTAAAAAGGCACATGTTTCTTCTCTCAACCAGGAAAAAAAAATCAGATTACGAAGACAACAACAAAGCTGGATGAAAAAAAAAAGTATGCATATAAAGCAAGCTGAAATGTGGCATAGTTTTAAGCCAATGATGGAATGTAAGAAAAGAGAACAGATCTGGGCATTCTCCTTTGATTACCACAAGGGTTATGACTTTGAAAGTAAAGAGAAGGAAATGTAATCAAACCATAGCTCACTTCTTGGTTTTTCTGTGTACAATATTCATTTAGACATAAGAATATTAAAGCCACTTATTGACTTTTAACATTTGGAATCAGCCTAAAAATCACAGTATTGAAATCTTAATTGTAGTTAAAATGGAATGCAAACATTGTTAACAGCTGCTGGAAATCAAGTGCAGAGAGATGAGAGAAGAGGGGGAAGAGAGGTGAGGCAAATACACTGTTTATAATCAATGGAGCAGGAAACAGAGTTTTAGTATATTATTTAGAGTCACCATAGTAATCCATAGAGGAACAAAAACAGTGATGCTGGAAAGAGGAGAGGTATTTATAGGGTTTCACTTCAGATCAGATGAGAAAAAACAATAAGCAATGTCTAATGATCCATCAAAAACAGTGAGCTTAAATACATTATTTACTAATAAGAATCACCACAAGAAGTAAACCCCAATTTTTCAGTCATTGACTCTGGGTATCAGGCAAGGGATCAGGAAGGTCAGAGCAGAGGACTGATTTATTGTTTTGTTTTGTTTTGTTTTTTAAACCGTGTGCACGTAGTCCTTGATTCTTTTAAAAGATTGAAAAATAAATGAATATTTACTCTGGAACCTAAACTTTTTGGCTCAAGACGGCCAAGAAAGTCACCTTTCACATGCACTACTGGATATGTTTACTCCTACTCCTATTTTCTGCCCTTGAGTTATTCGCACATCAGAAGGCAGTACACGGGTCCCAGGGCAACCCAGGGGGAAGAGAACCCGGATGGCGGCCCACAGGGCGAGCTGTAAAGGACATAAGGAAGCGTAAACCCTAGGTTACTGGTCACCTCCGGGGAATTTCTACTACAAGTTTACAGAAAGGAAGATCTCCCCCAGGGTTCCTGCCGGAATAACCCTGGGTCTCGCTAGACTTCCACGCTCCTGCTGGACCGAATAAGTAAAATGTCTTATATTTTCCTTTTGAAAGCACTAGGAACAGCCCAAGGATTTGCACAGCAGTATGAAAGAGGAGCTGTCACTGAGTTCCTTAGGACTCACAGCTTGAAAGGAAAGAGGGGGCCCGCAGGGGGCCAGTGGACCAGGCCCAGCGGGGGTGAATGAGCACTTCCACAGCCCAGGGGGTGGGACCGCAGCTCTCGAAGCCACACATCTCCTCTGTAGGCACAGAGACCCTCCCAGCAGGAATCCATTCACACCAGTCACCCTTGGAGACTGCTATTTATGCTAAAGAAATGTATCCCACTCCATTGTATGTTTCTTGTCCAGAGTTCTCTTGGATCTCTTGTTTGCGGGCTTCTCCTATATTGTGAGCAGGGGAATGGACAGGCCAGTTAGGAGGGCAGGGATGGCTAATGATGGGTCTGTTCGCTCTGCACTCAGTCTTTCCTTTGTGAACCAAACGCAATTGGGGTGCATTTGCTAAAAAAAAACAAAACAAAAAACACACACCCTCATTTGAGATTGAAGAAACGTTACTTGTGTTCCATTCCTTTTAGGAAGAAAAAACAATGGAAGAAACCAAAAGCTCTACAATATTTATAATCTGCTCCTTTGGCTTAAACGCAGGTCCAATTATTTCAGGCAAAGGTGCAGATACTGCAGCTGTAGCTCCTGAAGATGGGCAGCACCTTAAAACCTAGGGGGCCTTTTCCTGGCTAGAGAGCTGCTAATTTTTATCTTGCAAAAAGTAAGGGGAAGCCCTTCCTGAAATGTTTTCTTTTGAGACAGAACTTAAACGTATGCTACTGCTTTCATGAATTCTGTGAGCCAAATCCTTATAAATCCTTTGGGTTGACAGATCAATTATTCCTTCTAACAGCTAATGAACTAATGGCCCTTGGAAATTTCTCCTTCCCTGGGTTGAAAATAGGAAAAAAAAAAAAAAAAAAAAACTTTAGGGGGAAAAATCAATTAAGGGCTACAGAGCAATAAAAAACAATTAAATTGATCAAAGCTTTAAAAAGAGCTATATTTTGTTAGAGCTATGCTTTTTAAATTAAAAACATGTCAAATAAGCTTGTATTTTATACACATCATAAATATTCTTAAAATATACTTTTATCTCCTCTTGTGTCGTCGAGGGAAAGGATAGAAAAAAGAAAAGGAGAAAGAGATACACCGCAGGAGACAATAAGAATCACGGGATTACACTGGAGAGAAGAAAATGACCCACACCTATAGCAGTAGGGAGAGAAGGAAGAGAAGGGATAAAAGAAGAGATCTGGTTACTCCAGAAGACAGGACTGAGAAGAGGGGAAGGCTGTCGCGGGTGTTTTCCTGACGTGGGGTAGGGGGTGAGTGGTAGAAGCTGGCAGATACCATAGGTTGGGTATTCAAGGGGACACCCAGAGCTAGCGCTTGTGGCAGAAAGCAGGTGAGAAGAATGGGACTGCATGGTGGCTCAGAATTTCAAGAACGAGAGGGTGCCCGCTGGGTGAGCAGGGCACGCTGGGGCACAGAGGCATTAGTCCAGGGTAGTGCTTTTAACCAACGGGAAAATGAAGTGCTGGGGAGCTAAGTAAATGACGTACTCAGGGTCGCACGGCATTACATGCCCACAACTGCACTTGTATATAAAAGAAAGTCTGTTTTGTAGATTCACAACTTCTGTGATAAAAATATATTTAAAAAAATAATAGGGTAGGGCGGGGGGGAAATACACCAAATGTAAGATATGGACTACAGTTAGTGGTAAGATTTTGATAACATTCTTTCATAATTTGTCACAAATGTCTCACAACCATGCAAGGTGTTGGTGGTAGGTTGATGTATGGGGCCCCTGCAGGATTTATGCTTGTTTGCTTTGTCAGTTCACAACTTCTACTATACACTTACTGTTTATGTATGTTCAGGTATAAATGATTTAATAATAATAATAACAATAATAGGGTGGGTTGGGGTAAAAATATACCAAAAGGAAGATACTTTTGTTAGTAGTAGTATTTTGAGGATGTTCTTTCATTATTAGTTAAAAATGTTACACAACAATGCAAGGTATTGATGGTAGGGTGAGGTATGAGAGCCTGTGTGATTTTTTTTTTTTTGTATGTTTGTTTTGTAAGTTCACAACTATTACTATACACTTATTGTTTATGTATGTTTATGTATGAGTGATATACTTCAACAAATTTAAAAATATGAAAAAGTCAATACTGCATTTTATTTTTAAATTAAGGAACTAATGCGTGGAGGTTGTCCAGCTACTAATTGGTGAGTATTCCTCTCCTTCCTTCCTGCAATGCAGTTCTCAGAAGTGAGAAAAACATAGGCGTATTTTATATTGAGTGATTTTTTTTTTTCTTTTGGCAATCCTGGAGGATGACACCAAAGTTAGAGTCAGGGACATTTCAGGAGATGCTAGACAGCTCTCCACTCTATAAGATGCTGGTGCACAGTGTGAAATGGTGTTTAAAAAAAAAAAAAAAAAAGGAACTTCAGATGCAGAAAAACTGGGTTGGAATCACAGCTCCACTGTTATAAAGCCTCAATTGCTCTAACTGTAAAATGGGGATAATTATAATTACATCGTAAGTTATGAGTAGGAAATATAATGAAATACTGTCAGTCAAGGTTCGGGGGAATCAGGATCAAGTTGCATTGTGCTGGATCTTAAAAAGGCTCCAATCCTAACTGAAGACCTGGGGCCTTGCTAAGGTAAAGCCAGGACGGCTTGGGGGTGTGAGACCTGAGGGTCCCCCAGGCTTGGTTTAATATTCTGCTGTCACTGTCTTGAAAGTCTTAATAGTCCTTATAACAAGGGGCTTTGCATTTTCATTTTGCACTGGGCCCTGCAAAATGGACCATAGCCGGTCCTGGGTAAAGACACCATGGCTCAGCCAGAGGAGCCCAGGGAGAAGATATCCATCTTTAGGGCATCATTCCCAGTGAATTTTATGTCGGACACCTGTTGGGTTTTCTGAATAATTTCTTCTATTTGAAGGAATCTTTTAAGGTCTTGGTAGGAGGTGGGGCCCAAAGGGCCAAATATTGGCATTCCTTGCCTCCCTGCCAGGAGCTGGGACTCTTGAGCATGTGATGCACAGAAGCGAGGGGAGTGGTGGAGCAGCGGCATTAGGCATCTAGGGGCATCTGCGGCAGTGCCCCTGGGCAGTGCCTCCGGTGTCCAGCACTGGCAGCATGAGCGAACACGGCTGTCCAGCAGTCGCAGCGATGCGCTCCTCCACTAGAGGGTTTTAGGGTGAGGTTGTGGGCATGGTTCCAGGTGCCTTGCCACCTTTGGTCACCCCCCACCAAGTGATTTTTTTCCCCCAAAACGAGTAAATATCCTTTCAACAAATTCCTTACGTGTTTTAAGTCATCAGAGATGATTTCTGTCACTTAGTTATGAACTCTGATATAAAGTGGGACTCTGTTCTGGTGTTGCTTCTCTGATAACCCCTCGGCTGTTAGACGGCACATGGGCCACGGGCGAGGGGATGCGAGCGCACGGGCATTCCAACATGGAAGGGGCCTTAGCGGTATCTGATCCACACAACCCTCTGAAAGCAGGATCCTTTGAGAATAATACACAGTCTCAATAAACTTCAAGTAAAGATGTTCCTGATAACTGGAAAGCAGGCTAAGCAGAAAGACTTCATCAGAGGTGACAAACCTCAAAGTGGAGTGGCGTCCCATTATGTCCTTCAAGGCTAACGGTCATCTTCGGGATATCTTGTGAGGATATCCCTAGCTGTCATTAAATTGTCAAGGATGAAATTCCGGGAAATTCCACCTCACTCATGGCCAGAATATGAAATGTCATTCCTTCAGGGTATGTAATTGAGATGGTGGCTGAGTCCCTGATGGATTTTCAGAGTGGGATGGGGCTAAGGTGCTCTGGGATTCTGAAAACTGGTGACCACCTAGCAAAAATTTCACACAAATATTATCGCCACAGGAAAAAAACCACCCGTGCAACATGGTGGCACTGCCTCTGACATCTGAGTGCCAGGAAATCATTTTCTTTACCTTGTACAGGCATGTCCTGTGTAAGTAATACATTTATAAAGAGATGGCAATAATATTCGAAATTTTGCCAACAGTTGAGGGGAGCGGGAAAAAGGGGTTCAGACAAGCTCACTGTCCCACACATGGACTGAACTCTGAGCTGAAGCAAGATCACTTGCACCTTGCGCGTTATTGCTCTGTTTCTACAGTGCCACTGGGCCGACTGGATGCTTTTTCCAGTCATTAGGTAAGTGACACTACTTTGCAGACAGGGTCATTAGCCTATAAGAGCAGAAAGGCCTGATAATAAGGAGCCCATTGGGAAGCCCAAGATGGGCCCCCACAGCTTCGTCTGGGTAGCAGGCCTGGGAGCAGGGAAGGAGAAGCTGCAGAGCTGAGGGAGGAGAGTAGAACCACTAGAGGCCTGTCAGTCTACATGGGTAGTCATCAGGTCAGGGTGGTGGACCTGCGAACCAGGGCTTCAGGGTAGGGCAGCGCACATGAGGCCAAAGTAACGGATGGCAGCCCATCGCCCAAAGGAAACGGACAGCCTTGGCCATGGGCTTCCAGGTACGGCCCCCCAGAAGAAGAGGCAGAGATGAACGGATAAGGCCCCTGTCGGTTCCTAGGGAGGGAAGAGGCTGGATCCCTGAAAATCAGTAAATAGGGCGGCGGACTTGGCGCAGTGGTTAGGGCGTCGTCTACCACATGGGAGGTCCGTGGTTCAAACCCCAGGCCTCCTTGACCTGTGTAGAGCTGGCCCATGTGCAGTGCTGATGCGCGCAAGGAATGCCCTGCCGCGCAGGGGTGTCCCCCGAGTAGGCAAGGAGTGCGCCCCGTAAGGAGAGCCGCCCAGCGCGAAAGAAAGTGCAGCCTGCCTAGGAGTGGTGCTGCACACAAGGAGAGCTGACACAAGATGATGCAACAACAAAAAAAGAAACACAGATTCCCGCGCTGCTGACAACAACAGAAGCGGACAAAGAAGACGCAGCAAATACACACAGAGAACAGACAACCGGGGTGGGGGGAGAGGGGAGAGAAATAAATAAATCTTTAAAAAAAAAGAAAAAAAGAAAGTCAGTAAATAAGGTGGAGGGGAGCAAAGGGCTCAGAGGGTCCAGGCAAGCCAGGGCAGCAGGCCCCAAACCAGGGCAGCAGGCCCCAAGGGGAGCCCGGGCGTGGGCCGAGGGTGCGGCTGATCACAGCCAGGACGGGGATGAAGGGCTGCAGGTGCTCTGGGCGAGGTGCCGGGACCCTGGGAGGTCCCCAGCGGATCAAAGGCGAAGGGAGAGAAGGCAGGGAGAGAGGAAGAGAAGGCAGGAGGAGCTCGGTGGCCTTTCCAGCGGGAGTAAAGTACTCATCCCCTGGGCTTTACTTGCCTTTATCACCTCTTACTAGTGTCCTTTGAAATGCGAATTAGCTGATTAACCGCTGCTCCCGGCCTTCCAACTGTTCTTTATTCGCAGGCATTCCGCAACTTTGTTCTAAACAGGGGAGGCCCCAGCAGCCCACCAGGGGGAAATCGCTCCCTGGGCTGGAGGGGATCGAGCTGGGGGTGAGCGTGTTCCTGACGGTGGACGCTAGCCACCCCCGGTCCCCTGGTTGCCACACAAAGCCCAGCGCGGCTGCTGTTTACCTCCAGCCCATCGCGGCGGTTTACAGGATGGGGCTCTGGCACGCAAGGCCTTGCTCTCTTCTACCCCCTGCCACTTTTTTGTTTACGATATTCATTTTCTAAAGGTTCATTAGTTCTAGGTCCCTAAGAAATGTCCGTACACTTGCTTTAGCTTTCTGTCTGGGACGTGAGTTCACACCCACCAACAACAAGGGATGACCTCTGGCAAAGCCTCGGCCGCGCTTGCTCCTGCCTCCAGTTTGGCAACACCGCACAAAGGCGGCGTGGCATGTATGCGCTTTCCAGGCTGAGCCCCTATTCAGAGGGGGCTGGAGCTGGCACGTAATGGGCCCCCTACAGACAAAGCCAGCAAGTTTCTTAATTAAGTCTAAGTGAAAGACAGATCCCGCTTACATCTTCCGAGAACCTTCCTTCGGAACTTCAAAAACACCCAATACTGCCTCTCAAATCCCGGCACGAATAACTTGCGGACAATTTTTCCCTTTTTAAATATAGAAAGCCGAGCCTCCGGCGCCAACGCGTCAGCCCCCTCTCACTTTCCCTGCAATTTTAGACATGCCTCTGGTTTATAAACCAGGAAACAAAGGGACTTCTTGTGTGTCGGAGAAGCCCTCGGAGGGTCTGCATTTCATTCTGGCCTTCCCCGAAGCACGGCACTGTCTAAAGGGCTCTTTAGCTGGTTTGGTCTCATTAACATTTCCATGAGGTATCAAAGAATATGCTGAGAAACCCGCATACGTACGTGTATCACCTACGTGCAAATCCCAGGATGGGACAATATTTTTTTAAAAAAATTATTAGTTAATTGCCTTTTCAAAAATGTGATTTTTTTTTTTTGGCCTTGCCCCACCCCACCCCCCTTCAGCCCTACCCCAGTAACCCTCTCTCTAGACAGGCCTTTCTGTTTTCTGGGCTTTGCTGTGATAATGTTCTTTGCAAACAGAAACCAATTATTCTGCAGCAGTAAGTCACCAGGAGTATGAATTGCTTTAATTTTCCCCCCTTTCTACAGCTGCCCAGGGTGGGTTGTGAGGTGGCTGCAGTAATGAAGCTGGAGTGAATACCAAAGCAGCCTTGAGGCAGGATGTCCTGTGGGGAAAATGATGCTCAAAAATAAAAGTTTTTGTGGCGAGGGGCTAATCAATGAGTGAGGCATTTCCCCAAATGAGGCTTTCCGCTCTGCATTTGCATCTCCAATGCAGCTTTCCCCCAAGGAGTCCAGTGCACCTGACCCGCTTGTAAAATTGTCACCTTACTGTTAAAGTGCTAAACACTCCCTGTTTTTCCTTGCCTATTCTCTCTCTCTCCCTCCCCCCTCTGCCTTTTCCTTCAGCAATTCTTTGCTTTCTCATTAGGAATGCCCAGCAACTGTGGGGCAGACAAAGACACTGCAAACAAAGTGTATGGAAAGGAAAAAAAAAATTAAAGAGGAAAAAAAAAAAAGTGCGGAGGAATTCTTCATTCCCTGATCTCTAGAATACATTAATATCTGAAACTGTTGGCACAGCCTAAAATGCTTGGGCAGCTAACAATGTGAGCAATGATTCCGAGTCTGGGATCTTCAAATAAACCCCGGCGCTGTCAGGGCCACCAGGAAGGAGAAGAATGGCGATATTAGCTGACCTTCATTTTGTGGTTTCTTCAGACCTGACTGCTGGACCTCTGTTTGCTCGTTACTAGGGTTTCGTGGCTAAAAAATTTTAGCATTTCCCAGGCAGTACAAGAGCCAGTTTATTAGGTAAATAAACTAGGCCTTAAGCAGTCTTTTGGGCTTCGTAATGGGAAGTGGGTGAAATGGAACCGAGGGTTGGGTTGGAGTCAGGGAGAATGACTGAGAGCATCTTTCTCACCACTTTTCCTTCATCCAAAGCACCAACGAACAAGGAGCATGGAGTTTACAAAGCATCAGGTCAAGCTGCTGGCTCGGGCTAACTTGACATCAACCACAAAGAAAGGAAGATAAGGCTCACAAGAGGAAGGGACGAGAATGGCAGCTTCCTTCCTCTAGAGATCTGGGCTGGCAGTGCCATTTCACTTTCCAAGTTTGTAAGGAACGGAAGGCTATTTTAGAAGGCATTAAAATGGAGTCGATGATACTGTCCTTCATTCATCTGCCGTAATGACTTTGACACTCGTTCCTGAGTTCTCCAAACCACTCTCTAGTGACAGTATTAACGATGTTAATAAAATAAGCAATGCAGAACTGGGCCATTTTTCAGAGTCTCTAGATCCAGGGAGCCTTCTGGCTTTCTAGACCAATCACAACTGGTAGTTATTATATTTACATGTTTACTGTTTGTCCCCTCCCCTCAATGTGTAAGCGCTGGGAAGTCAAGGCCTGCTCTTGTATCCTACCACACTGGGCAAACCCCCCAGCAGCCTGTAGAAGCCAAGACATGCTTGGTGAAGGTGATAATCTATTTTGCAGGTCTGCGGGAAAATGTCTCATATCTTCAAGAGCCTCCAGTTGCCACACCCAAAAGGCTACAAGATAAGAATAAGATGCAATATTATACTTCTTAAACTAGGGTATTTCTCCACTGCAAATGAACAGGAACCCAAGCTTCCTGTGGTTCCCAGCTTTCAGATGAAAGTATACCTTATAATAAACACTACAAATATTTACTCCTGTTTAAAACTTTTCAAAAAAAGTTACACAGTTCTTAGAGTCATTTTGTCAGAAAATATGTAAAGACATAGAAAGTTTTCAGATTCCAGGAAGTGAGAAAAGTCACATGGTATGTCAGATATGATCCTAAAATAGTTTTTAAAAAGACCATACATCTATATGTAGATATATGTGTGTATAAGAAAAAAAGACTCGAAAGATCCAAAACGTTAACAGTGATTATTTGCATGCGATGGATTTTTATTTAGCCTACTGTTCTCTATTTTGCCATTTTTCCAGAGTAAACCTATTTTAAAGGATTTTAAAAATCCTTCAATAGGCCTTTTGTAAAAAGATAATATATTAGTAAATGAGCTAGAGCTCTGCTTCAAGACCTTTGAAAAATAAATTACAGCTACACTAATATAACAGCACACAAGGCGGTGTGTGCCTACAAACATGCAACGTGAGCACGCGCATGCTCCCACTGTGTGGAGCATCTTAAGGGATTCAGTGGACTCCTATTTATTTATTTGTTATTTATTTTTTGAGTTTGAAAGAAACTGCTGTCGGAGTCTCAGGGAAGTTCTCAGCTGAAAGCAAGCTGGTTTCACATTTCTGTGTTTTAAGAGAGATTATATTCAAGGATGCTCAATTACTTTGAATAGGTGTGACATTCCAGGCTGATGGGTATTCATATCTGTCAACAGCTGTAAATTAGCATTTCAAAACCCTTCTAAAGTGATTTAGGAACTTTTTCTTTATGAGGATTCCTGCACCTTGTGGAAAAGCAAATGTTGAGTGCAGGCATGGGTGAAAACTCCTTTGGGCTTGCAAGCAGTAGCCAAAGGAGAATGTTTTGTTAGAGACCCTGATGCCAAATATAACTTCACAGAAACCTGGGGCCCAAATTACCATGTCAGGAATTAGGGATATAAACACTTCCTTGAAATTTTTGATTGGGTATTTGAGGGGTAGTAAATATAGTTGGGGGAGGGCGGTTTTCCAGTGAAATGGGACATTTGATAACATTTACTCAAGGTTCTTCCCCTTTGGTATCACTGTTTGTTCATCGGTTTCCTCCCACAAGGCTGCAACTAGAAATGGGTAGGTGGGGGGAATGAGGTTCAGAACAATTAAATAAACGCTTATTTCAATGCAAAATGTTCCCTGGAAAGGGTAACTTAAACCTAAAACGGTAATTTGGTAATCCTAACTACTCAAGAAACAATAAAAGGAAACAGCTTCACACATCAGAAATATGCTTAGTGCCCAAGAGGACTGGAAATTAATTTCTTCTTTTTTTAAGATTTATTTACTTATTTATTTCCCCCCCCTTCCCCTCCTCCCACCCTGTTGTGTTTGCTGTCTGTTGTCTTCTCATTTTCTCTCCTCTAGGATTCCATCCTGGAGACCTCTGATGGGGAGAGCGGTTCCCTGTCAGTTGTGCCACCTCTGTTCCTGGTTTCTACTGTGCTTCACCTGGACTCTCCCCTTGTCTCTCTCTCTTTTTTTTTATATGTCATCAGTTTGCTTTGTGACTCACTTGCGCAGGGCACTGGTTCACCACGTGGGCACTCACGTGGGCACTGGCCCACCACGAAGGCACTTGCGCGGGCACTGGCCTGTCATACAGGCACGCTTTCTCTTCTTCTTTTTCACCAGGAGGTCCCAGGGATCGAACCCAGGTCCTCCCATATGGTAGGTGGAAGCTCTAACCCTTGAGCCACATCTACTTCCCGGAAATTAATGTCATGCAGAGTCATCCCTCAAGCACATGTGAAAAAATATCTTGAGAATTCTACATTGAAAGTATACATCCATTTAAAAAATAAACTTCAAAGTTAAAAAATTAAAGTGAAAAAGCTATTTCCCAAAGTACGAAGCCCTGTTAAACTTGAGGAAGAAAAAGAATTTAATTTCTACAGCCAAGAGAACAGTGGTAAGGGGACAGGGCCCACTCCTCAAAGTCAGGTAGACCGCTCACTCACCCTCCCATCTAGTCTTGGCTTATCTTTTTATTATTTATTTTATTTTTAGGAGGACTAGAGATTGAACCCAGGACCTTGTACTTGGGAAGCAGGCGCTCAACCACTGAGCTACATCCACTCCCCTATTATTTGTTTTAATTATTGATGTTTTTGAAGCTCCTTGCTCTGAATTTTTCAAGTGCAGTACAGAATAATAATTCAAGCCTACAAACCTCTACCTGAATATAAAGGTTATAGTTCCCAAAAATCCCCAGTGTTAGAGAGAGTTCAGTTAAAGAACTTGAAAATCTTATAGGGAAAAGAGGGTTTCAAATGGTGAGTGAACCTAAGAAAGCCTTTCTGAAAGTAAACACAAAAGATAGAGCCCTGGGATGTGCACGTGGCTCAAGCAATTGAGCTCCCGCCTACCACACAAGAGGTACCAGCTTTGGTTCCCAGTGCCTCCTGGAAAAGATGAGCAAGACAGCGAGCTGATGCAAAAAGAGACACAAGGAAGAAAACATAATGAGAGACACAGCAAAGCAGGGAGCAGAGGTGGTTTAAGTGATTAGATGCTTCCCTCCCACATGGGAGGCCCCAGGGTCGGTTCCTCCTTAAAAAAAAAAAAAAAAGATCAGCACACAACAAATAGAAACAGCAAATGCAAACAATGAGGGGGTGGTAGAAACAAATAAAGTAAATCTTTAAAAAAAAAAAGACAGAACGCTAAATGAGGAGATTATTAAGGACAATTTACCAGTAAGTAGCAACTGGTACCATACAACTAATTTCTATTTACCAAACCTGCTCACAAAACCTTTCAGAATCTCCCTCGCTGCAGTTCCCAGTCAAGTCATTCTGCTTAGTTACAGATATGCATAATGTAGCAGTTTGGTAATTATTGATGAATTCCAAAAAGAACTATTAGATTATGTTTGTAAACTGATCCCCTCTGGGCATATTAGATTACATTAGATTCATAGGTTTACTTGATTAAGTAATTATGTAAACCTCTTGTGCCAGTAGGGTATAAAAGACATGGCAAAGGACAGAGTTGGGGGTTCTTAATGGTGAAGTTTTGATGTTGGAGTATGATGCTGAAGTTTTAAGCTGGAGCCCCGGGAAGTCAGCACACAGAGGTAAAAGAAGCAAGCCCCAGGAATAGAGGAACCCTGAGCCCAGGAAAAAGAAGCCTGAGGAAGGGAGGAACCCAGGAAGCCTGAACCCTTCCTTGCAGACATTGGCAGCCATCTTGCTCCAACATGTGGAAATAGTCTTTGGTGAGGGAAGTAATTTATGCTTATGGCCTGGTATCTGTAAGCTCCTACCCCAAGTAAATACCCTTTATAAAAACCAACTGATTCCTGGTATTTTGCATTAGCCCCACTTTGGCTGGCTAATATGCATAATAAACAGTATTTTTTTTCCTGACTATGTTGGCCCACCTTAAAAATGTCTAATTTTGTGATCTAGAGTTGGCTGACACTTGCTCACTTCAAGCCAGATCCAGGGACACTGGGTACCTCGAGGGTTCAGAGTCTTTGGTGAGATTAATAACTTCTTCCTTCCTCACCCCCCCACCCCGCCATCTTTTCCATCCTTCCTTCTTCGCTCTCCTCTGTACTCATTCAGTAAATATTACTGAGGTCCACCATGCCAGACGTGGGGCTAAATGATGGTTCTCCTTCTAAACTGTGAGACCTGGGCCAAGGGACCAGGTTTGTTGGAGGTTCAGCCCCATAAATCCTTCTGAACAAATGACTGGACAAACGAATGACTGGACAAGCAAGACATGGCCTTGCCCTGGGGTAGCTAAGAGCCCACTGAAGAACACAGGTACATGGGCAACCCTAAGTCAGGAGACACTGAGGATGAGCTCTGCTCCCTAGGTTATGAAAATGCAGGGACAGGTGTTCAGGGGGTAGATTTCCCAGCACAGTGGTTTTCTACTTGGCTGAACATTAGAATCACCTGGGCAACTTTTATTTTAATATTTTCTCCTGGGAAACTTTTTAAAACCTCAATTTATGATACCCGAGACCAAATCAGTCAGAATTTATGGTGGGGGGGGGCAACATTGGTGTATATATATATATATATATTTTAAGTTCTCCAGGTGATTCTGATGTGTCGCCAGAGGACATGGCTGTTCTAGATCCTGCCAATCAAGGTGTGGTCCTTGAACCAGCCACACCCACTCCACATCATCTGGAGCATGTGATTCAGCAGACATGCTGAATCAGGATCTGCAGTCTAACAAGGTCCCCAGGTGCTGGGGGTGAGCTGTGCTAAGGAGATGTGCTGTCTACGCTGAATCCCGAAGGACTAAAAAGTTAGCAAAGGGAAATGAGGGAAGTGGATGTGACTCAAGCAATTGGGCTCCCCTGTACCATATGGGAGGTCTAGGGTTCAATTCCTGGGGCCCCCTGGTGAAGGCAAGCTGGCCCATGCAGAGAGCTGGCACAGCAAGATGAGGCAACAAAAAGAAACACAGAGGAGAGAGAATAAGAGATGCAGCAGACCAGGGAGTTGAGGTGGCACAAGAGATTGAGCACCTCTCTCCCATTCTAGAAGGTCCCAGAATTGGTTCCTGGTGCCACCTATAGAGAAGACAAGCAGACACAGGAGAACAGACAGTGAGCCAAAAACAAAGCAAACCAAAAACAAACCCCCCAAAAAAAGGGGGCGGGGGGGGTGAGAAATAAACAAATTTTGGGGGAAAAAAATGAGGAATAGAAGCAAGCAGGTATTCTGAGAGAGAGAGTGTGTTTGGGGGTGGACAGTCCAGTGCGGCTGAGAGAAAGGGCACTGACGGGAGGAATGGAGAGATTCAGGCTGGGACTAGACTCCTACAAGGCTGTGGAAACCATGCTAAGGTTTCCATATGCTAAGGAGTCTGGACTTCGTCCCGCGGGTCCTGGGGTGCCACTGAAGGGTTTTGAAGCTGGGAAGTGACTGGATAAGATGCAGCGACCACTCTGGCATCCCCTGGAGACGCATGGCTTTCCCCTGCCTCATGCTTCAAGTTCATTCCACTCCCTTCACCTGAAGTTCCCTATTCATTTCCAACCGTCACAATCCCACCCAACTTTTCTGCACTAACTCGAATGCCCCCTCAGCCACCCACAATGCCTTCTAGTCACTGTGGCTGGAAACTAGCCCTCTCTCGACCTTGAACTCCCACAGCACCCTGGATGGGCTGCTCAGCTGGTCCTGATCGTGGACCATTTTATTTCTGCGGTTATATTTGGTCTATTGCTTTATTGCTCCTATACCTACGCCAAAGCTTTTCAGAGACTGGGTCAAGGATCACCTCTTTCAGGATCCCTTGTGTGTGTGTGGGAGGGGAGCATTGTTACAATGCTGACTCCAGGCCTAGGAGCCAATAAATCAGATGTTCTGCATGTGGGGCCCAGCTGTTTGCATTTTAAAAAGTGCTCCGGGTGATTCTCATGAGTACCAAAGCTAGAGAATCACTCTGCAGGACTAGAGTCTCCTTGAGATCAGGAGCCATCTTCCAGATCTAGAATCTGACACTGCACCTCTGCACACAACCTTGGCACATATAACTTGGGTAGAGAAGTAAAGGAAAAGTTCTAAATTTCTCTGTTCATCCATGAACAGTCAAGGTGCTTCTAAAAAAAACAAAAAACAAAAGCCTTATAAGACCTTAATTAAACACAGTAGGAAATTCCCGATTTGTACTCAGCCTACTGGCCTATAGTGAGAAAAGGCTTTTTCTGGAAGAGCGAGGAAGGTGTCTGGTTTCTCTCATCACAGGTGCAAGATAGACAAGGCTGGAACCACACTTCCCCCACCCCACCCCAGAGCTGACAGAAGGACCCAAAGAGGGAAGCATCTTTGAAAGTGCAGTGTATGCTCTCAAGTGCTTACTCTTGTTACTATTATTAACGTTTGAAATGGGACGTTGAGGAATTAAACGCGCATCACGTTCCATCCGTGTTATGGTGGTTGGGATGCTTCTCTCTCTCTCCTGCTGGGCTTGAAGCAACTTGAAGGCACAGCCGGGTCCTGTGCACCTTGGGGTCCTCCCCATAGCACAGCATTGTTGAAGGGACTGGATAAAAAATGTGATGAACGGATGAAAGCTGACTGTGCCATAGAGGCCCAGATGTAATAAATAATCGTTCATTTTGGAATCTGCACCTGTGTGGGGATTCTCCAAACACCTGCTGGGGCTGGCTACTGCTGTTTTCTCAGCCTGACAGAGTGGGCAGCTGCTGCTTCCCTCCCATGACCTCCTCCCATTCATCTAGCCAGGAGAGGGCTGGGAGTTCCCCCCGCCACGCAGGTGCTCTCCACATTTAATAACCCCACTCAACAGACCGGCCCTTTAGCACCAGGCTGGCAAAATGCCATTTAAAGTTTATTTCCTTGAGCATTTTTGTAAGATGAAAATAAGAAGATACTCAAGGCATCTGGTTATATTAATTCATGGAGATGATATTACTAAATTCATCTGTTAAAGTTAAAAAAAAAAGTCACTGGCGTATTTGTCTTCCTATTTTTTTTTTTTTGAGGTACCGGGGCCAGGACTGAAACTAGGACCTTGTATGTGGGAAGCTGGTGCTCAACCACTGAGCCACATTTGCTCCCAAGCTGGTTGTTTCATTTGTTTGCTTTTGTTTTTAGGAGGCACCAGGGTAGAACCTGAGGCCTCCCATGTGGGAAGCAGGCGCTCAATTGCTTAAGCCACATCTGCTCCCCCTATTATTTTTACCCCAAATTCATAGGATGAGTATCCAATTCCTGATTTTCCAGAAAATTTATTCTTTCGGCTCTCAAACCCATCCTGAAAAAAAGAGACATTTTACTCCCTTTATTTTGTATTTTTAAGCTGAATATACACATTTAACATCCACGTTGCTTACGAAATCGTTTTGAAATTGTAATTTGAAGGGGCTATATCCCTCTGGTAGGTGCCACCTGAAAAGTACAGTGCCAGAATTTTTAAATTAAACAACTTCACATGGAAATGGAGATTTCCAGTTTTCTTTGAAGAATCAGAAGAAAGGACAGGCACTATTGGGCCAGCACTGCTACCTTACAACTATCGCCTCTGGCTGATACCTTGAGGCACCGAGCTCTCTAATACAATGCCTCTCCACCTCAGAGTTTCACTCATTCCTCTACGTGCCTGGATTCTGTGGGCACCTGATGCCCTAAGGGAGGGGTCCTTAACCAGGGGTCCATGGGCTTGAATTGAAGATTTCAGGCGGCCTGTGAGCTTGAATTTTAAAAAATCAACTTATTATCTTTATTTTCTCTGACTTCTAACAGAAATCTAGCATTTCCTTCACTTATGAATGTATGCAATAAATTACAGCAGGGGTCCATGGTTTTCACCTGACGGGCAAAGGGGTGTGTGGAATGAAAAGGCCAGGAACCCCTGCCCTAAGGTGAATACGGAGAAGGCACGGTTCCCTTCCTGAAGAAACATACTGAAAAGTAAAAATCCACAACTGGCACAGAGCGAAAATTCGCCACCACCAAACAACTCTTAAGTGAGGCTGAAGGGGGAGCTGAAGCAGCTGAGAGGAGGGTGCCAGGAGGAGCCAACGCCGAGAAGCAGAAGGAAGCACACGCTGCGCCTGGCGAGTGGAAAGACACTGGCTTGGGTGGAGCGGGAGCTTCCCGTCGGGGTGGGTGTGGGCACAAGGGGGCAGACCTGACAAGGGGTGGGGAGACTGATCAAGCTGAGCAGTGGGGGTGGTGCTCCCAGGGCAGGCTGGGGTGCGGGAAGGCTTCCTGCCAAGGGCCTGGCGGAACAGCGGTGTTTCCAGACGACCAAGTTGCAGGCTGTACCTCAGGTGCACAGGACAGGGAGGTGAGGCTGGAGCTGGGGGAGGGGGGGTGCCCCATAGGAATGCAGAAGGGGAGAGTTGCCAGCATGCAAAGGAGGCTGGGAGTGGGATGAGCAGCAGGCAGCGGAGGCAGGAGAGCAAGGAATCAAATATGAAACTGCCCAGCTTCAGCCTGAGCCCCTGGACAAATGTTGGGGCCAAAGATAAATCCTGAGAGAGACTGGCTTTTTATTTGGGCTTTAAGTGTGTACCGGTTTGTATGGTAGGGGGGGTGTGTAAATGATGACTTTGGGTTTGACATGTTGAGTGCCAGGAAATGACAGGGCCATGGAGAGGTGGGAACGAGGAGAGGCCCTGAGGGCCGGGCCTAGTGGAGCAGGGATGGAGATGGCCTCTGAGAAGAGCAGAGGCCTGGACACAATGTGTACCACAAAACCCGAACCCGGCCTGCGCTGCTTCAGGAAGCAACGGAGATTTCATTCTGCGGTATGTAGCCTTAGAAACCAAACCCAGCGGTTGCCCTGGATACTCTTTTAACAACTTCAAGTTTTCACTTAGCTTTTGGAATGATGGATGGGGCTCAGTTTACCTAGACAGTAAAATCGGATGAAAGGGGTTAATTACAGCTGTTCTCACGACTGCTAGGTGCAAAAAACACCATCCGAGCTGCGATGACGCTAGTTCTATTTAAAGAGCCAAACCCATCATTTTAACTGTTTTCTCTCTTCAAATCCGCAGTTTGAGCCAGATTCCTGCTTCTCAAAGACTCTCATATAAAGAACCCCGAAGTGAAAGATGCCAGAATAAGCCTGGACTTTATTTATTTTTAAAAGATTTTTTTTTCTCTCCCCTTTCCCCCGCCCCATTGTCTGCTCTCTGTGTTGATTCACTGTATGTTCATCTGTGTCCGCTTGCATTCTTGTCAGGCAGCACCGGGAATCTGCGTCATCATACCATGTGTGCGGCGCCACTCCTGGGCGTGCTGTGCTTTTCACCCAGGGCAACTCTCCTTTTGGGGTACACTCCTTGCACATGGGGCACCCCTACGCGGGGGCGTCCCTGCGTGGTCGGCACTCCTTGCGCGGCAGCACTGCATGGGCCAGCTCCACACGGGTCAGGGGGCCCTGGGTTTGAACCCTGGACCCTCCATATGGTAGGCGGATGCTCTATCAGGATAGTTGAGCCACATCTGCTTCCCAAGCCTGGGCTTTAAAAAGGCCTGGATTTATTAATTCCAAGGGGTTCCCAAGCCCTTTCCATTTCTTCAGAACTTCTCTATAAGTTCGGCTATCAGATCAGGGGAGTCAGGAATGGTGGTGATGGAAGTCAGACCAGGGGTGGGTAAGGGCTGTGGGTGCCCCACTGGGAACAGATGAGCATACAACGGGCAACGGCAGCTTCTGGACTTCTCCAGACTCGAGCAGCCGCCTTCACTCCTCACGCTCCCTGGGCCCTTGCCACCTGCTGTACTGGGCCTTCTGCTACCCAAGTCTCCTGGCCTTGCTCACTCCTGCCCCGAGAAAATGACTCTTCCACTTCTCATAGCTCCATGCGGGTTCTTTTTTGAAAAAAAAAAATAGGTTAATTCATCCTATTTCATTTTTTTAAAAAAGATTTTTCACTAGGCTTGACGTTTTAAAAAGATTTTTTCTAATTTTAAAAAAAGTGGATAAACATGGTACACAAGCAACAATGAGGCCTAAGTACAGGTGTGTTGATTTGCAGTGCAACAGAATGTCACACAATATAGAAATAACTACTTAAAATGAAGTCAGTGTCCCTTGCTCATCACCCCACAGTGTCAGCTGCACAGGTACAGCAGGGCCCGTTCTTGCACTTGTTTATAGGTTTTCCCTTTTAAGCAGAGAGGATGTTTCCCATCTGATTTGGGCATGGGGGAGCAGAGAGAGCAGGGGTCATGACTGGGAGGCACCAGGTCAAACGCTGAAGCTGGGGCAGTCTGTGTTTGATACCAAACTTCTTTTTCTGCAGGCTCTTCCCACGGCCTGCACATTCCACAGGCACCCTGAGAGCAGCCTGCCCCCGCCTGCCAGGGCTCACAGTCCCACTCATCCAGGCCTGCCCCCCACCCCAACCAGGTTATAAAATTATTTTCCCAACATGGCTCCAATTCCCCTAATAGGAATGAGGCCCTGGCGATGCATGTATCAAGTCTAAGTTACTCTAGGAGGTGAATAAAATCTCTTTGACAGCTTCCCACCCCTCCCCGCACCAAGCCCAGTCTTTTCATCTGTATTTGTAATTGGTTGACTTAAATCACGTATCCTAACTTGGCAGCCAGGAAGCCAAGCCTGCATTGCTTTGAGGTTGTGATTTAACCTGGGCTGCACGTGTGGCTCAAGCAATTGCACTCCTGCTTACCGTGTGGAAGACCCAGGTTCGATCCCCGAGACCTCCCGGTAAAAAAAGAAAAAAGGTGTCCCAGACCTGCGTGGCGGAGAGGCGCAGGTACCCCCCGTGGAGAAGCAACACACCAAAAAGATGATGACACAACCAGATGGGAAAAAAAAAAAAGAATTTCACAGAGATGGGGCAAAGAAATATTTTGAGGTATGGCGGCTGATCGGGTAACGTTACGTGTCAACTTGGCGAGGCTTTGGTGTCCAGCTCTTTGGTCAAGTATGGCCCAGAGGTCGCTGTGGAGGTCTTTTGTGGGTGTGATTAACATCTGCAGTCACTTGACTTTATGTAAAGGAGGGTACCCTCAATAAGACAGGGGGGCCTCATCCAATCAGTTGAAGGTCGAAGAGGAAAAACTGAGGTTTACTGGAGGAGAAATTGTACCTCAAAACTACATCAACTCTGAGTTTCCAGCCTGCTGGTCCACCCTATTGATTCTGAACACGAGACTGCAACGTCAGCTCTTGCCTCGATTGCCAGCCTGCCGGCCTTCCCTGTGGACTTTGGACTTGCGTGAGCCAATTCCTCTCTTTACATACGTCCTATTGGTCCAGTTTCTCAGGAGAACCCTGGCTGATACAGGATCTTTCCTAGTTTTTTGCCATTGGAGACCTAATCCAATTTTTCTTTCACAGTTATAATAATTGATTCAGGAAATCTTCTACATCCATGTCATCACTGGTCTCTTCACCATGGGGACTTACTTAGTTTCCTGGGAGAAGTCTAAGTAATCATGGTATAAGAAACAGATTCCATGTGGGTAACCAAGGCATTTTCTCAACAGAGGCTCTCTCCTCTCTGCCTTTCAGGATGGGCCTTTCTTTTCCCTTCTTTCTCATCTTTTTTTTTAAAAAAAGATTTATTTATTTATTCCTCCCCACCCCCTTGTTGTTTTTCAATTGATGGGCCTGTTTGTCTTCCTTGTTTCTTTAGGAGACTCCAGGAGCTGAACCCAGGACCTCTGATGTGGGAGGGAGGTGCCTAATTGCTTGAACCACCTCCACTCCCTGCTTCGTTGGGTCTCTCGTTCTGTTTTTCCTCTCTATGTCTCTTGCTGCATCATCTTGTTGTATCAGCTCGCCACGCCTACTGGGCAAGCCAGATCACTGTTTTCTTTAGGAGGCACCAGGAACCTCTGCTCCCTGCTTTGTTGTGTCTTTCATCATGCCTCTTCTTGTGTCTCTTGTCCTGTCTCTTGTTGTGTCAGCCTGCCGCGCCTGCCCGTCGCACCAGCTCCCTCTGCTTGACACCACCATTTATTACCTCAGGAGCACACATCGTTCAGAAGTCTGCCTGTCCATCCCACTTAACCTCAGTGCCCAACACTCGGCCTTCCTAGTGTGTCATGGAAAATTAAGAACCTTTGAGAGTGCCATGGAAGGAAAAAGGTTAGTAACCAATGACCACAAACCACTGATGCTGGCCACATCTGGTCCCTGCTCTTTACAAGACTCAGAAGCTTTATCAAATGCTCGATCGAGGGCTTTCTTCCAGCAAATGCAGGTCAAAGGGTTGATCCTGCATGCACCCAACTAAAGAATTTTAGGGAAAACAAACACAGAAACCAGGAGGCCAGGAAGGGAGCTCCCTAGAGCTTCTAACTTGCTGACTGGCGATGGTGGCACCATGAGAACGGCCACACTGTCCGGTGCCCACCCCCCTGCCAGTTTTATGGTGATGACATAGAGGGACAGGTTGCCGTAAGAAATGCTTCTCTCTGTCAGCAGCTTCAAAAGTTGCATGTGCCCCCAAATTATCCTAGTTTACTTTAATAACCCATTAGTATTCTTATAGACAGTTTTGAACCTTTTAAACCAGGAAACCCCAGCCTTCTTAAATTGCATGTGCTGCCTGAAACATTAGCATCTAGAGGAATGACTCATCTTTGTTTCTTTTTTTTTGAGGTACTGGGGGCCGGGGATTGAAACTGAGACCTCATAAGAGGGAAGCTGGCACTGAACCACCGAGCCACGCCAGTGCCCCTGAGTTGGTTCTTTGTTTGTTTTGCTTGTTGTTTTGTTTTTTCAGGAGGCACCAGGAACCAAACCCAGGACCTCCCATGTGGCAGACAGGAGCTCAACTGCTCGAGCCACATCCACTTCCCGCCCTTATTTTTAAATTAAGTATTGCATGTGAAAGTTTTTTTGTTATCTTTCAATTGTGGCAAAATAATAGAACATGACATGTAGCATTTTGCTCACTGTAAAGTGCATTAAGTCCACAGCATCAAGTGCATTCACCATGCTGAGCAGCCACCGTCAGTTCCCTTGTTTCAGCACTTTCTCATCATCGCAGGAGGAAACCCTGCACCCATTAAGCATCACTCCCCGTTCTCCCCAGCCCCTGGTAACCGCACTAATCTGCTTCCTGTCTCTGCTGATTCTGGACATTTCATATACATGGAGTCCTACAATATGTGGTCTTTTGTGTCTGACTTCTCTCACTTAGCGTGTTTTCAAGGTTCATCCCCATGACGACAGGTATCGGCACTTCATTTCTTTTTATGGCTGAATAATATTCCATTGCATGGTGTGTGTAGAAACTTTTGCTGAATGAATGATGGTGGCTAGCTACTGCTACTGAACTTAAGGAAATTACCTTATGTGACATGGTATTTTTCAGTTGCCCTAAACATCTGACTACTGTAGAATATGGGGACCAAATCCATGTATTCCCTAGCTATACAATTCATAATCTTTTTTTCGCTAGAGATGGGGTCTTGCTATGTTGCCCAGGCTAGAGTACAGTGACTACTCACAGGTGCAATCCCAATACCGATCAGCGCGGGGGTTTTGACCTGCTCTGGCTCCGATCCAGGCTGGTTCACCCCTCTTAGGCAAGCTGGTGGCTCCTGCTGCAGGAAGGTTGCCACATTGATGCAAAACTTAGTGTGGACTCCTGGGCTCCAGCGAGGCGCCTGTCTCAGCCTTCCGAGTAGCTGGGACTGCAGGTGCGCGCCACGGCGCCTGGCGCCATTCCTAACCTGATAAACTTTCGGTCCCTGTTCAAATTTCATCTTTCCAGACTGACAAGTCCTTTTTTTTTTAGATTTTTATTTTTATTTTTCTCCCCTTCCCCTCCGTTGTCTGCTCTGTGTGTCCATGCACTGTGTGTTCTTCTGTGTCCACTTGTATTCTTCTCAGCGGCACCGGGAATCTGTGTCTCTTTTTGTTGAGTCATCTTGCCACATCAGCTCTCTATGTGTGTGGTGCCACTTCTGGGCAGGCTGCACTTTCTTCACGCAGGGCAGCTCTCCTTGTGCATGGGGTACCCCTATGTAGGGGAAACCCCTGTGTGGCAGGGCACTCCTTGCACGTGGCAGCACTGCACATGGGCCAGCTCACCATATAGGTCAGGAGGCCCTGGGTTTGAACCTTGGACCTCCCATGTGGTACGCGGATGCCCTATCCATGGAGCCAAGTCCGCTTCCCTGAACAGTCCTTTAAAAAAAAAGTCTGAAGGCTCAAAGTCTTCATCCATGTTACTTCAGTTGCCTTTCAAATAAATCCACTTCAAAGCCAATCATTTTGCTTGCTGCTGGGAATCAAAATGGAAAGATACTCTCTCTGCCCTTTAAGAAGTTCAAGGTCTAGTGAGGAGATAAACTTCCCAAAATTTCACCCTACCTTGACAGCTTCCAGGATGGAAATTGAATGGGAAGGACTCAAAGCATTGCAGCCGAGGGAACACATTAGCATAATACAAGTGGAGGCGAAGCTTTGGTTTCCTTCTTTCTTTCCTTCCTCACCACTGAGGTCTTCAGAGACCAGGGATGTTTTTCTGGGTAGAAGGGGCCTTTGATCCTGTGTGTGCAGCATCTATCGTGTTTGCCTAATACTGCGTCTTGCTTGCACTAAATGTATTCCTCTTTAAAGATCTTCCCATGGTGTAATATTAATTTGAAAGAGCTTGTGAGTAACATACCTAGAAATTTTACCAGGTATTTCTTCCCTACTCAAACAACCTACTAAAGTGTGAATAAGACACTGATCCATGGAAACATTACTGTTTATATTCCCCCCCCCCCCCCAACTTTTTATTTTGAAACATTTCAAACCTACGGAAAGTAGACAAATAGTACTGCAAACAACTTTATGCTCTTCATTCATTGTGATTCAGCAATTAACACTGGGCTGTATTGCTTTCTCTGTATATGTATTATATATATGTATATGAATGTGTGTTTTGCTGGAACTTTTGAAGGTAAGTTGCAAACACCTGACACTTCATTACTAAAAAACTACATAATGCATCTTTAAAAAAAATTTTTTTTTAAAGATACATAGATCACACACTATGTTATTTTAAAAACTATGAGGTTCCCATATACCCCACTCTTCCCACATCAACAACTTCTTTCATAAGCGTGGTACATTCATTGCATTTGAGGAATACATTTTGGAGCACTGCTACACAGCATGGATTATGTTTACATTATAGTTTATACTCTCTCCCAGTCCATTCAGTGGGTTATGGCAGGATATGTAATGCCCTGTATCTGTCCCTGCAATATCATTCAGGACAACTCCAAGTTCTGAAAATGCCCCCATATCACACCTCTTCTTCCCTCTCCCTGCCCTCAGCAAATCCCATGGCCACTGTCTCCACATCAATGATACAATTTCTTCCATTGCTAGAGTCACAATAATTGTATAGTAGAATACCAGTATGTCCACTCTAATCCATATGTTATTCCTCCATCCTGAGGACCCTGAAATGGCGATGTCCACTCCACCTCTAAATCGAGAGGGGGCTTAGATCCCACCTGGCTGAGGGATGGGATTCTCCTGCCTGCGGTTATAGACTCTCTCAGTTCCCTGATGTGGTGGTTGATCATCCTCACCTTCCTGTTAGCTGACCTGGGTAAGTCCAACAAACTGGAGAGTAGGTGTTGCAACTCTGCTGAGGTTCAGGGCCCAGCTGGCACATGGACAGTTCAGAGATTCAAGTCTCCTAGGCATACACCAACCCCAGTGCCAACCACAGGTTCAATAAAAGTGACAGAAGAGGCATGTGTATAGAAGTCACATCTGAGTCCAATTCCATCAGACTCACAAATTCCAAAGTAGGGCCCACTGGCAAGGCACTGAACTCCAGAGCCAACTGCCATGATCGTAGGACCTGGGTATTTCCATAGCCCTCAGGAGTACTACTTTGGCTGTCTCTGAAAGCCTGAGACATGCATAAGCGTGACCCCTCTGATGACCTCCCAACTCATTTTGAAGTTTCTAAGCCATAGAAACTCATTTGTCTTTACCATTTCCCCCTTTTATTCAAGTTTTTTTTCTAGTTGCATCACCACCGGTGCTTGGTAGTTATCCCTCGGCACCAGGGAGCCTCATCCCCAGGAGTTGTGTCCCACGCTGGATGGAAGGTAATGCATTATATGCTGAGTTTGGATTAGAGAGTGGCGACATTTGAGCAACATGGAGGCTCTCAGGAGGTAACTCTTAGGTACCCTGCAGCTCTAGGCCAAGTTGAAATTTCAAGCACACAGGCTCATAAGCCTAGTCATCAGTATCAAGGGCCTATTATTGGACCATCCTTCTTCAGTGGTCTTTTAAAAAAAAAAAAGATTATTTATTCCCTACCCCCACCCCCTGCATTGTTTGTGCTCACTGCTCTCTGTGTCCACCTGTGCTTCTGTGTCTGCTCATCTTCTGTTTAGGAGGCACTGGGAACCAAACCTGGGATCTCCCATGTGGGAGAGAGGCGCTCAATCACTTGAGCCACCTCTGCTCCCTGCTTTGTTGTCTCTCTCATTGCTTCCTCTTTGTGTCTCCTTGTTGTGTCACCTTATTGCACCAGCTCACCACACCACCCATAGTATCAGCTCACTGTCTTGCTCATCTTCTCCAGGAGGCACTGGGAACCAAACCCAGGACCTCCCATGTGGTAGGCAGGGGCTCAGTCACTCAAGCCATATCCACTTCCCCACAATGCATCTCTTAAGAACAAGGACATTCTCCAACAAAATCACAGTATTATTGTTGTACCCAAGAACCTTAATATTAATACAATAACATTCTCTAAAGCACAGTCTGTAACCAAATGGCCCTTGTTATCCTAATAATAACCTTTTAGCTGTGTGATTGTGTGTGTGGTATTTTTCCTTTGTTTTAAGTCTGAATCTAATTTTAAAAATCACAAATTGCATTCAGTTGTCAAGTGTCTTTAGTTTCCTTCAACCTAGAACAGTCCTTCGATCTTTTTTCTCTTTCATGACACTGACAGTTTCAAAGGGCCTAGGACCTTGTCTTACAGACTGTCCATCAATCTGAATTACTCTTTCATTTCTCTTGATTAGATTCCTGTTGATGTTTTTTTTTTTTTTGAGAAATACTATGTAAGTGATGCCGTGTCACTTCCATTGCTACACATTTGGAGTCACATAATGCCAGGTTGTCACACTACCAGTGACACTAAGTTTGATCACTTTATTAAAGTATCTTGCTTCCTTTGTAATGAATAAATCATCTTGGGATAATATTTCAAGACAGAATATGTTGTTTCCCACAGTTTTTTTTTTTTTTTTTTTAAAGATTTATTTATTTCTCTCCCCTTCCCCCCCGCCCTGGTTGTCTGTTCTCTATGTCCATTTGCTGCGTCTTCTTTGTCCGCTTCTGTTGTTGTCAGCGGCATGGGAATCTGTGTTTCTTTTTGTCGCATCACCTTCTTGTGTCAGCTCTCTGTGTGTGCGGTGCCATTCCTGGGCAGGCTGCACTTTCTTTTTGCGCTGGGCGACTCTCCTTACAGGGCACACTCCTTATGTGTGGGGCTCCCCTACGTGGGGGACACCCCTGCGTGGCAGGGACTCCTTGCGCGTATCAGCACTGCGCATGGGCCAGCTCCACACGGGTCAAGGAGGTCTGGGGTTTGAACCGCGGACCTCCCATGTGGCAGACGGATGCCCTAACCACTGGGTCAAGTCCGCCGCCTACCCAATAGTTTTAACATCCACTGATAACTAAAACAATTACACTGATCATTGCAAAATGATTTTATTAGCTGGCAAGAAGAGCCTCTCCCAGCCCTCACTCCCTGTTTTTTCTTTTTTAACCACTGTGGACTGATGGATATATTTAAAAATTATTGCTCAAACTGCTTCAAATTTGACCTGTGAGTCCCTTTAAGAAGCCAGCTCTTGTGTTCTTTTGATATTCCTTCACCATTCTTTGAGCACTTCCTTATTTCAGACACAAAATAGGCTTGCCGTATATTTCCCTGCCCCAAGCCTGGAATCAGTTGTTTCTACAAGTAGCCGTGGTTCTCCTTTGTAGTGAACAGTATTTAGAAACCAAGCTATGGGTGTTAACTGTGCTCACTGCTATTGGAGTAATCAGTTACTTTTAGGCTCTTACTGATTAAAGGTAGGAAACTTATTATTTTTTTCATGAGTCTATAAGGGTACTTCCAATTCAAATCCAACACCACTAAGTTCTTTCAAGGGTATACAAAATTCTCTGGTTTTTTTTTTTCCTGACTGAACTCATTTTTTTAAAGAACAGATTTGTGTTTGCTATTTGTAAGTTTATTCCTCAAGGCACAACAGAACCTACAAACCTAATGAACTTCAGCATTAAAAAATTTTTCTATCAAAATGATTTATGCACAAATTAAAAAGTCAAATAATTCTAAAAAAAAAGGCTTATAATAAAAAACAGCAATCTTTGCCTACTCTTTTTTTTTTTTTTTTTTTTAAAGATTTATTTATTTAATTTCCCCCCCTCCCCTGGTTGTCTGTTCTTGGTGTCTATTTGCTGCGTCTTGTTTCTTTGTCCGCTTCTGTTGTCGTCAGCGGCACGGGAAGTGTGGGCGGCGCCATTCCTGGGCAGGCTGCTCTTTCTTTTCACGCTGGGCAGCTCTCCTCACGGGCGCACTCCTTGCGCGTGGGACTCCCCCATGCGGGGGACACCCTTGCGTGGCACGGCACTCCTTGCGCGCATCAGCGCTGCGCATGGCCAGCTCCACATGGGTCAAGGAGGCCCGGGGTTTGAACCGCGGACCTCCCATATGGTAGACGGACGCCCTAACCACTGGGCCAAAGTCCGTTTTCCTTTGCCTACTCTTTTGGTTACTCATCCCCCATAATAAAGGCATTCACTTTTCATGTGCTTTAGTTGTTTCTTCTGTGGTTTTACCTCCACATTTTAAAGTAATATGCTTATACTATAATCTAAATTTCACCAGTTTTAGATATTAGTCACTTCCTTTTATATTATAAGAAAATTTTGTACTCTTCTACTCTATCTCTTCCTTCCCCTTATATCTTCCTCAAAGTTAAATCATCCATTTTGGTTAAATATCTAATGTTTACATTATTATGGCTATGTATATATTCACTCAATTCAATGAATATACTCTAATTATGTCTTCTTTTTTAAATTACTTTTTGTTTTCCTGGAGTTAATAATTGCCTCACTTTTCAATTGCTTAGATTCCCCTTCTACTAAATCTTTCCACTCCCCTCAGCAGCTTCTCCAGCTGCACCAAAATATATTCATGGGAAACGGAATGTAAGCAACTGGGCTCCTGTCTACCATATGGGAGGTCCAGGGTTTGATTCCCAGGGCCTCCTGGTGAAGGCAAAGTGGCCCAAGCGGCAAGCTGGCCTGCACAGGAGTGCTGGCCCACACAGGGGTGCTGGCCCGCATGGACAGCTGGCACAGCAAGATGCACATTAAAGGGAAGACAATAAGAGATGCAGGAGACGAGGGAGCTGAGTTGGTGCAAGAAATTGAGAACCTCTCTCCCATTCCAGAAGGTCCCAGGATCAGTTCCTGGTGCCATCTAAAGAGAAGACAAGCAGACACAGAAGAACACACAGTGAATGGACACAGAAAGCAGATGAGATGGGGGTGGAGGGAATAAATTTTTAAAAACCATATTCACTCTTTCCCCCTGACTTCAAACTCTTTTTTGGAATGGTGGTTGTCTTGCTCTGATGCACAGTTGAGATCCTGGGTCTTCCCACAACTATTATCCTGGAATTCCCTTTACTTTTCTTACTCTTTTCTGGCATTCCATATCTTCTTTCCAAAGATACTTCCTTACTTAGAGGGAGTATATCTATCAGTAACTTCCTGTATTTCTCCACTGCCATCCAGTGTTTTTGCTGAGATACTGGATGTCTTTTTAATTTCAGATGCTTTAAACTTGACCTGTTTTCCTCCCTCCTTCACACCCTCCCTCTTTTCTTTTCTCCCTTCCTCCCTCCTCCCCTCCCTCCCTCCCTCCCTCCTTCCTTCCTTCTGGAAACTTGTAGGAGCTTCTCTTTATTTGGGCACTCTGGAATTTTATTATGCTTGACGTGGGTTTCATTCCCCTCCTACCCCCCCATTTCTTAATCTAGGTACCTTGTCGACTTTTTCAATCTCATCATTCATATCTTTACGTTCTAGGAAAATTTCATGCATTTTTCTTTTGATAATCTCCTCCCTTGTTTTCTCATTGTGAAACTCCTATTATTTGGATCTTACATGGATCTAATTTTTGCATCCTCCTTTGTCTTTTGGTTCTACTTTCTGGAAGATTTCCTTAACTTTATCTTCCAATATTTAAAAGTGCAGGTGGTGGCCAATGGTCCTTTCTGTTCACCATTTCATTCACAGGTCATTTCTTATAGTTCTTTCTTTCACAAAGGGATAGAAAGGAAATGATTTAAGCCAACCTAATGATAAGGCATTAAGTCCAACTGCTATACATTTGTTCACATCTCTACTTATTTAATAGGTTCATTTGCCAAGCATTGGAGATGGTGCCATGCCTCCCAGGAGATCAGTGTGACAATACTGTTTTTTTCTGTTAATGATAATCTATGCATTTTGGGGTTTTTCTGAAATTCTAATTGCCTGTCATGACTTTCAGTCCTTTAGAATACATAGAGACCTTTTCTAGTTCAACCAGTCCTTGAAGAAATAACTCTGAAAGAAACATCAAAAGCTGGGAAATATCTCAGATGATTCTCAGTGTAACAGATGCAGAGCGTCTCAAGGTTCCCTCAGGAAGAATGCTGGCACTGCTGTTGGCCTGTGTGCCAGGTGTGACCTGTTGTCACTCAATGCCACACCTACCCTTCTCGACCCTGCTCTGTTGTGTTGGGCCTGGGAGTCTGCAAACTACTTTTCCCAGACACCC
Source organism: Dasypus novemcinctus (assembly GCF_030445035.2). Lineage (NCBI taxonomy): Eukaryota > Metazoa > Chordata > Mammalia > Cingulata > Dasypodidae > Dasypus > Dasypus novemcinctus. The sequence continues at coordinate 23,669,370 of NC_080693.1, read as the reverse complement.
TTGCCAGCTGGCGTCCTGTTTCATTCTGCCAGTAAAAGGCCCTGGCAGGAGATCAGAAAGCAAGGAGAGAGGTGAAGCTGTTCCTCCTCTTTCCCCATCTGCCTGTAGCAGTGCCTCTGGAAGTGTCTACATTTCCTCAGCGACTTCAGCCTCAGAGTGCCAGGTTCTCCTCTGAGCCCCAGAGCCAGTAGGGCAGCCACCCCTGTGGTCCCAGCCCTGATTTGGTGGCATCTGCTCATGGCCCCCACACCATCCCAGGAGCCCCTGGTGGGCAATTCCAGCACTGTGGGCACAGCATCGGGAGCATAGCAGCGAGCCTGCTCCTGGGCTCTGGAAATCCTACCTGGTACCTTCCTGCTCCTGGGCCTGTGGGTAGAAGCTGCTAATTTCTGCATTACTTTGCCTGCTCCTTTCCATTCCCTCAGTAGGCCCCACAGTACTTACACAAGTTCTCAGTATCTTTGCCTTGAGTAGCCCCCCAACTGCTAGAACCTCTGAGGGTTAGAAAAGTCTCCAGAAGTTCTCATCACCGGAGAGAAGCACAAAGCCTCATCTATGGAGCAACTGTAAAAGTATAATCTTATTTTAATGGTTTTATTGACAAAGCCATAAATCTCTAGAAGGCAAAGTTATTCTAATGTGAAATCTTAAATTAAATAGGATATCTGAAAGCTAAGGGGTAGTGTGTTTTTCTTTTTGGAGTAATGTAAATGCTCTAAAATTGGTTGTAGAGATAAATGCACAACTCTGTGATTATACCAAAAGTCACTGAATGTACAATTTTGATGCATTGTGTGGTATGTGATTATATCTCAATAAAATTGCTTTCAAATAAAAGAGGATATCTGTCAATTTCCAGAATAAATCGCTAAATGCATAACGGACACCCCCTTCCATAAACTTAAGATTGATGAAAAAATAAGAAAAATGATTTGCATACTGTTAAGATGACCAAAAAACCCACAACTTTTAATGAGAAGATGAAATAGAATGGGAAATTGGCACATCAGTCTTCAAATCAATTTTGCACAAAGGCAGCCATGCCACATCTCTCAGGCGTTAATTCATCATTTGCAACCCACTTTAAAAATGAGCAATGAAAATGACAAGAGACTAGACACAAAGAAGGTATTTTTTAAAAAAGCAATGCACAGGATATATCATAAAGATATTACACAGTAGCATTTTTAAAATGCATTTCTTGGACTCTTCCTATATTCTGTTATATTCCATAACACGCTTCCAGATGGCTCCATGCTCTGTGACACCTCAAGGAGAGTAAGCAGCTGGGACAGACAAAACAGAGCAGAGGATGGCAAGGCTTTCTGCATGCTGGCTGAGAGGGTGCGTGAGGCACGAGGTCTTTAAAAGGTATGCTCTTGACAGAGATAATGAATGGAGAAGAGCTGTGAAGAGAGAAAGACTGGAAGTGAGAGACAACCAGAAAGAAAAGAAGAAAAAAGAAGACTAGAAAGAGAGTTCAGGCCGCAGAGCCAGAGACGAAACTTAAAAGATGGACAAAGGAGAGCTCTACTTGGTTGGCTTCTGGGTAATAGTCCAGGGTCTACCAAACTTGGAGGCTGCTAATGCTATAGGACCATTTGCTCAAAGAAACCTGGTTAGGATTATTTCAGTGTGTTCTCATTGGAGCTAAAGAGCTTGAAGGAACTTTCAACATTAATGTAGAAGAAAAGAAGGTGTAACTGTCTGTGGAAGTTGCTATCCTCAAAATAAACACATCAGTTGGGAGGAAAGGTTGAATAGAGAGCCTCAACTCCCCAAACAGAAATTCTCCAAAGGGCTTCTTTTTTATTATTTGTCACCTACAAACTGAACAGTTCTCCAGGCATTCAGCAATGAAAAAGACACTTGATTGGGCTTTACTGAAATTCATGTTAGAGATAAACCTAGTTGATGAGTTAACCTAACTACTAAGTGAAAATACTGGGTTTATTTTGAGGGTTACTACTGATATAGGTAATAGTAATTTCATTTCATTTTCTTCAAAGAACCTATATATGAAACGACTTCTGATGATCTTCTAATTTGCTAAAGACACATTATGTTCAGCTTAAGCGTTACGGGAAGGAGTCATAGGAGAAAAAGATGCTCCTTTCAGTTGTTTCTCTTTTTCCTCTCCCTTTAGATATAAAATTATATCATAATGATAGTTTCCACATTGCAAAGTGGCTGGAAATATGTTAGTACTTATAGTCTAAGAGAGCTGTTTTTCTGAAAAGTTTGCCTAAGGTCTGGAATTTATTCATGTCACTGGCATTAAGGTACTTTTTTTTGGGTGGTGGGGATGTTGGGGGAGGAGGTAGTTAAGCTTAAGCACATAATAACCATTAAATTGACCAGAATCATCACATGCCACCAAAAAGATGAGACACAGCTTAAGAATTACTTATGTAAGGGAAAAAACCACAGGAGGCAGTTGCAATTCATGTTGTTTTTTTTAAAAAAAGAGAAGCAGAACCGACAAAATAGGCAAAAGAGTTGGTAAATTTGGATCTCAAAGAAGAAAATTATGTGTATGTGTGTGTAAGAAATGGAAGTTTACCCTTCATAAGGAACAGAAAGTATGAAACAATAAATTCAATGTCACAGTAAGATATGCCTGTGGCTTACTAAAATGAAAAGCATGTCCCTAACTCTTGGAGACTTATCTATAAACAAAATGGAAGTGAGAGTAGCAAAATGCAATAAAAGGCATCCCTTATTTATCAAGAATATAACAGAATAAAGTGAGAAAAGAAAGCAGATGTAACTGAAATTATATAAAAATGTATAAAGTCAGAGAACTGATAACAGGAATAGGGAAACCACTGCAAATTAAACATTCCAAGCACAAAACTTTCTCCGGGGTACCAAAAATCAATTGCCAAGGGAAGTGGATGTGGGTCAAGTGATTGCGTTCCCATCTACCATATGGGGGGTCCCGGGTTCACTTCCTGGGGCCTCCTGGTGAAGATGAACTGGCCTGTGCTGCAGAGAACTGGCTCACGCCATGGTGAGCGAGCCCACGCCGCAAGCTGGTGCAACAAAATGATGCCACAAAAAAGAGACACAGCAGTGCTCCAAAATGTACTTACCAAGTTCAATGACTGTGCCACAATGATGAAAGAGGGTGTTGATGTGGGAGGAGTGGGGTGGGGGGTGGGGTATACGGGAACCTCTTATATTTTTTTAATGTAGTATTTTTTGTGATCTATGTATCTTAAAAAAAAGAGAGAGAGAGAGACAGACACAGAGGAAAGACAATGAGAGACACAAGAAACCAGGGAGCTGAGGCGGCTCAAGCAATTGAGTGCCTCTCTCCCCCACACTGGAGGTCCCAGCACTGGTTCCTGATGTCTCCTAAAAAGAAGACAAGCACACACAGAAGAACGCACGGCAAATGGAGGCAGAGAGCAGACAGCAAGTGCAGGAGGCAAAGGGGGGTGGCAGGAATAAGTAAATCTTTAAAAACAAAATCAATTGCCAATATTTTGTTTGTATGTATGTATGCATGTATGTATCAGTGATCAGTTAACTGTGCTTTACTAGGATCAATGGAAATGGCAAGAGTAAGATATAGTAATAATTCTTAGTTTACTCACCTTTGTTTTTGAGATGTCCTCTAGTGCTTTTTGTTTGTTTTTCTAGATTTTGAAATATTTTTTGTTCTGACTTCTATTTTGTTTAAGCAAACATTATATATTTAAGTTTCGATAACATATCACATGAAAAATGGTTCTGTGGCATATTATTTTGAAGATGCCAAGGAATTTAGAAATCATATTATTCTAACTCCACCGCAATTTTACGGAAAGGGGAGCTCCAAGTGTTCGTTCATTGTTTTAAAAGCAGCTGTTCCAGTTTCCCTTCCATTTTTCTGTGTGTTTCCATGTAAGAAATGATAACAGAATGATTAAAAATCTGAGACCCATATATGCAGGAGATTTTATAAAAATAAGACTTCTCAGAAATCCGAAAGTCAGTTTGAAAGGAATAACTGCTTTAAGGGCCAAAAGAGAGAGACGGGCTCTTCAAGCACCAGTGACAATGCAGGAGAATGTCTGGAGCCTGTTCAGAAGACACGTGCTCTCTCGAGGCAACATGACAGCGTCTGAGCAGCGGGAGCCGCAGAGGAGCCTGCCCTGAGAGGAGGCCTGGACCACAGACGCAGAGACCCGGGTCTGACAGTCAAATTCTTTAGCTGCTAATCCCGAGAAATTTACCTTTGGTAAGACTGGTGGGTGGAGAAGACCACTGGTGATTCTAAAAAATGAATCCCAAACCAATTACTCTAATGACTTTAACACTGGTTCAATAAGTGAAAATTGTCATTATTGCTTGACTTTGAAAGAAAGGAAATGTAAGCCAAAAAAAGAAAAAAAATACTGGCAAGGTTCTGGGGAGCCAATTAACGGATGCCTAGAGTTGATAAAAATTTTTGTTCATGCAACAACATCTGGGGTCAAGTTATTTGAAAGCAATTAACAAGGCTTATCACTCTTCATTTCAAGGGGTTTGATGAGGGAGAGACATCTTTTTAAAGTCTAAATACCTTGCACTCCCCAGAACCACCCCACCCCTCCTACTTCATTCAAATACACAGTCCAAAGTGGGCATGTGCTTCATTATGACCAATAAAAAGTCTCAAAATCAGACTCTGGACTGCATGCATTGTTTTGTAATTGAGCTGCTTTTTATAAGGGCACAACTCTTTAGTGTTTGCAGGTGGGATTTACTCATCGAATCAGTCAGGGTTCTCCAAGATTCTCCAACAGGATATACATATATAGGGGGGCAGGGGAAGATAAAAGGATTTTTAAGGAATTGACTCATGCAGCAGTGGGGGTTGGTAATTCGAGAACATGGGGTAGGAAAATTTAGGTAAGAGTTAATGTTGAAGTCTTGAGTTCGAAATTCATGGGGGAGGCTGGCAGGCTGCAAACTCAGAGAGGAGTAAAGAGGGTGACCTTGAGCAGAATTTCTCTGGAACCCCCCATTCTTAGCTCTTAAGGCCTCCAACTGATTGGACATGGTCCACCTATATTATTGAGGGTAATTTCCTTTACTTAAAATCAACTGATTGTAGTTGCCAATCCCATCAACAAAAATATCTTCCCAGTAACAGCTAGGCCAGTATTTAACTCAAAACACTAACACTCTACCTAGCCAAGGTGACCCACAAACGTAACCATCACATTCATATACAGAACAATAAATGTTGACAGAGAAGCTTCCTACAGAATTGGAAATCACTACACTCATGTAGTAATTATTAAAATTTATAAAAATAGTGCAAAAAATACTTTTCTCTTTTGCTCTGATTCATCAACAATCATTATTGTTTCTCCTAAGCAATGTTGGGTATCACAGCTAACATTAAAGTAAAGCTGTACCCCATTCTCTGAGCACAACCAATAACTGGCTGGGGCTAGGGGACCTCTTAAACAGAGAGGCAGGCATTAGAAGGTCAGGAGGGCAATCTGATATTTGAATTTCTTTTTAGATAATGTACAAAGAAGATGACACACTTGTGAATAATTATGAGCTTAACAATTGTAAAAATTATCTAAATGTCCATTTAATCCATTTGATAGTTAAAATTTTTAAGGGGGGCATGGAAATCTGTACCAAAAAAACCTTAAATTGTAGTGAATATTTTTAAAATATCAATAATGTCTACCAGCTTACCTTAAAAAATGCAAGGAAAAATATCCCTAGTGCTATAATGCAAACTTGAGAGAAAAAGAAATCTCTATCAACTTTTTTTTTAGATTTATATTTTTAAATTAATTTCTCTCCCTTTCCTTCCCCTCCGCCCCCCCCCCCCCCCCAGTTGTCTGCTCTCTGTGTCCATTCGCTGTGTGTTCTTCTGCGTCCGCTTATTTTCTTGTCTGTGGCACTGGGAACCTGTGTATCTTTTTGTTGCGTCATCTTGCTGCATCAGCTCTCTGTGTGTGCGGCACCACTCCTGGGCAGGCTGCATGTTTTTTGCATGGGGTGCCTCTCCTCATGGGGTGCACTCCTTGCGCATGGGGTTCCCCTATGTGGGGGACACCCCTCCATGGCACGGCACTCCTTGCGTGTATCAGCAATGCGCATGGGCCAGCTCATCACATGGTTAGGAGTCCCTGGGTTTGAACCCTGAACCTCCCATGTGGTAGGCGGACACTCTATCCACTGAGCCAAATCCAGTTTCCTCTATCAACTTTTGAACCCAGAAGTAGAGATTCTAAAAAGCTCCATTCCTTTATTTCCCTGTCTAAGTACATACTAAAAGTCATCAAGCTTTCTTCTTATTCATAAAAAGATTCCCCTCTTTATCTGTCGTTTTGTTATGATGAGAAAAATTATATATGTTTGTAAAAAATAAAAAGTCAAATCATATATAGTGATATGTAAGGTTGCAGGTAAAAATCCCTGTTCAGTAATGACTTAAATCTGCAGATATTCAACCTGGTGCAGTCCACGCTATGTGAAAGGAGACGATCAACAAAGGTTCTACCTAGATCCACAGCTAATCTGATTTGCTGGTGTGTGTGTGGGGTGGGGGAATGATGTGATACCTGGGGCACTGTGTACGACGTGTGAGGGCGTGTGGTGTGCATTGTGTGTGTGCATGTGTGGATGTGTAGAGGTGGAGGAGGGACTCTAGTTCTCTTCACAGGAGAATGGGAAGAGAATGAGTTGGTTGGAGCCTCAAAGATCATCTAGTCTAAGCCATTTGTTTTACAAAAGACCTAAAATGATTTCCCCTCGTGGCAGTTTGATATTATTTTATGAATCCCAAAAAGAGAAAGATTATGTTTTTAAACTAATCTATTCTTGTTGGTGACAAAGAGAGGGACACACAGACATAGGAAAAGGGAGCCGCCATTTTTGATCCTGCCATGTGAGAAGGGACTAGAGGATCACTTAAGCATGAAGCCCCCAAGAGGCTGGGCCTATCGGAGCAGCTCAAGAGGACACCAGCCCTGCTACAGGCCTGGTAACTTGCAGCTGAACTCGGGAAGAAAGCAGAGCAGCCGTGACTTGAAGAGGAGCCCAGGAAGAGACAGCCTATGCTGTGTCCTCAGCTGAGTGCAAACCCTCGGCAGAGATCGGCGGCCATCTTGCTTTGCCACATGGCCTGACAACAGGATCAACAGTAGCTGACTTTGGTGAGAAAGCACCTCTGATGGTGCCTTGCTTTGGACATTTCACAGCCTCAGAACTATAAGCTTTTACCCCAAATAAGTCCCCTTTATAAAAGTCAACCAATTTCTTAACTCCCCCCCCTCCCCTGGTTGTCTGTTCTTGGTGTCTATTTGCTGCGTCTTGTTTCTTTGTCCGCTTCTGTTGTCATCAGCGGCACGGGAAGTGTGCGCGGCGCCATTCCTGGGCAGGCTGCACTTTCTTTCGCACTGGGCAGCTCTCCTTACGGGGCGCACTCCTTGCGCGAGGGGCTCCCCTATGCGGGGGACACCTCTGCGTGGCCCGGCCCTCCTTGCGCGCATCAGCATTGCCCATGGGCCAGCTCCACACGGGTCAAGGAGGCCTGGGGTTTGAACCACGGACCTCCCATGTGGTAGACGGATGCCCTAACCACTGGGCCAAGTCCGTTTCCCCACTGATCAGTCTTCTAAACCCAATCAGTATTTGCTGGTCCCACAGGGCTGGGTGAAGGCAGATGAACTAACTGGTGAACTAACATTACCAGGAAGCATACACAAATACATCCACCAGTAACGTCATCAATCAACGCCCACACAGTGTAATCAGTGTAATTATTACTCCGCAAGAACAGAAACCGCCCCTAGAAATCACACCTTCTATTTCCAAACCATGCCGAGCAAAAACAATAATCAGAAAGTGGTTCTATTTTATGATCATCTCTGACCTCTTGATGAGCACAAAACCCACCGGCTCGGAACTGATTATGAGAAGCGAGGTGGTCCCTGAGGGGTCATGGTGATAAGTCTGAGGCTGTCACCCCATATCCATCACCTTCTATTAAATAAAGCTTTTCCAATTTTGTGCTTCTCTCAAAGGCTTCATTTTGCCTGGATTATGTGAAGCATTGACATTTGAACTTACTACTCCTATTCCCCCCAAATAAAAGAAAAATTGGCTTTTCCACAGTAGAAACTCAAAATTACAGCAGACAGCAGTGATGGGCACGCATATAAAAGACACTAGGACCACAAACACCATGTGCATGATACCGTCTGCACAAGCAACCATGGGGCACAGTAGTGCATGAATGCTTAAGGGTGAAGGAGAAGGGGATCTGTACATTTCAGCTCCTGGAAGGTGTGTGAATATCGAGTGATTCCAATATATTCATTTGAATGCTACAGTAATCTCCTAGACTACAGAACCAGGTCTCCTGAGAGTTTTACACCATATAGCTTCACTGCTAAGTGTTGATTGTCACCACGACAGAGAAAAGCCACTTGTCCAAAACAGTCCTGATATGTTTCTGTGGGGGTGGGAGGATGGGGGTTCAATCAATTGAAAAAGGCATGTTTAAGAACAAAGAGACCCTTAAATGAGAGGGATCCAACTTATTTACTTCTCTGATGCTGATAGGTGGGTAGGTGTTTGCTACATCAATATACTAAAACCACAAGATAGGGGGCCTTGGTTTATAAATATATGATTAAAATCCCAATCATGCATATTTTCAGGACTATTTAGACCTCCTCATTCCCATTTTTAGTGGCAACATCAATGGGATAAGGACCAGAAACAGGATGGTGAGAACAGGAAGACAAAAGGAGAGAGAGATTTCAGAGATGGAGCAAACAGGCCTTGGGACCGACTGCACAGAAATGAAATAGAAGTCCCAAAAGTAGTTCACTGCAGACATGTTTTATAGGCCCGGGTGGCATTTTTTTAAATGCAAATTCATTGAGTACACTAAAATATTGGGGGATTTCATTTTCAGATTCAGATTTCAGGCTTCTCTTTAAAAACAAAACAAAACAACACAACAACAATAAAAAGGCAAAACAAACCAGATGATCTGGCAATTCTAGACTTGTTTTCTCACTTTGCAAAAGTCTGCTGTTTCCCCTCTAGTTTGCCACTGGTGATAATCACACTTGCCCATTTTATTCAGGAAAGCTTCCTTAGCCCCCAAAGGCAGCTAACTGTATGAAGGGAGTTTTGAGCCTGACAAAACAGGAAGCATGAAAGAGGAAGCTTGTTTTGGGATAAAGCTATTAAGTCTAGTCAAGAACATATAGAGACTGATGGATTGTTGGGGCAGGCAGGAGCCAAGGACTGGCAGACAATGAAGACACAGACCTTGAGATTCAGGCTTGAGGTGGCTTTGAGATGCAGAACTGTTAGTTGTCCACATTAAGGGAACAGGTGAAGCTATCCAAGAAAGAAGATGAAGTGGTGTAAAGAAAAAGTATCAGGAAACAAAGGGAAGAGGACTGAGTCAGCCTGGACAAAAAGAGATATAGAGGGGAGAGATGGAAGGGGAAATGGCTTTAAGAGGAAAATCATGGAAGCTGAGGTCTGGAATTAAGATATTCCTTGGGCCAAGAGAGGAGCCCCACCCATGTCTACACAGAGGGTGGGTTTGCCCTGGCACTGAAGCGAGTGGATGTTCCAGCCTGCTGTTCAGGGAGAGTTTTGTCACCCCAGGCTACAGAGAGGGTGGAGCATACTCCCCAAGGGTTGGGGAGAGTGAGGTCGCCACCCCACTGCCTCTGAGCCTGTTTCCCCTAAGTTAGGGAAGGCCATGTCACAACCTCACTGTTCTTAGGAGGTTGGGCCTGTACGCCAGCGATTAGGGAGAATGTTGCTGCCACCTCACTGTTCTAAGGGGTTGAGACTACCTCAGAGACTGGGTAAAGTGTGGCCATCACCCCAGTGTTCTTGGAGGGTGAGGCCTGGAGCTCGGTCACCACCCAGATGCTTGATGAGGGTGGAATCAAGAAAATGACCATCGGGCAAGCCTGTGGAAAGCGTGGGTCCTCCTGAGGCCCAGAGAAGAAACCAACATCTTAAGAATGATTCTTAGACTTTGAAATCTAATGGAGTATGCCCTGAAGGTTTACAGAACTGTTGGGGAGCAGAGACTCATGTTTGCCTCCCATTTTCTCCTTATGTTAACTCAAATGTTTATCTTTTTGTCTGTTCCTTTGTATATTGGAAACAGGTAAATTGTTTTGTAAGTTTCATAGGTCTATAGCCAGAGGGGACTTTGTACCAAGACAAACTGTATTTCTATAACTGTGATATGATTTTGTACCTAGCATTGACTTAAGGTTTTTTTTTTAATATTGTAATGTCTTTTTGGGATTCAGAGGGTAGAATGTGGCCGTTTGAGATTGTTCTTGTGAATCCCACAAAAAAGAGAAAGATTGTTTGTAACCTGGCCTGTTCCTCTGGGTGTGACACCCTTTGAATGTATTAACATTAAATTCAAAGGTGTAAATTTACTTAACAAAATCAACTTTGGGTCTTTGATTTAACCACGTAAATAGGGCGTGACTCAGGGTTGAATCCCCGCTCCCTTGGTGGGCTATATAAATGGACACTCACTCAAGAAGACAAATGGAAGGGGAGACAACTTGGTCATCTCTGTCCTGTCATATGACAGAAAGGAGAAGGCTCAAACAGTTAAAGCCACAGACAGAGATGAGCCATTTGGCTGATAGTTTACAGCAGAGAAGAAGAGAGCAGCTGAGCAGAGCCCAAGAGACCAGGCAGAGATCACCCGCCATCTTGCTTCAACACGTGGCAACTGACTCTGGTGAGAAAACAGCCTTAAGCTGGACTCTTCAGGACCTTGTAATTGTAAGTTTTTACCCCAAATAAATATCCTTTATAAAAGCCAACAGATTTCTGGTACTTTGCATCAGTGCTCCTTTGGCTGACTGATATACCATGTCACAGAAATGAAGACGAGCTATTGCTGATGGAGAGAATCATCTCAAATGCCAGAAGTTTGTTGAGGAGTATGAGAACTGAAGAGAAGCACAGGATTTTAGCAAAAAAAAAAATCCAGTCATGTACAAGTTTCGGATGGGAGACAGTTTCTGATACACTCCTGAAAATAATTTAGTGATATAGCACAAAAGGCTTAATGCTACTCATGCTCCATGGCTAACTAAATATATTTGGGAAATATATATACAATGTACTTTTTCCCCCCTGTCTGTCCAGATTCACCACACCCCCTGACATTTCCTGTTTTGATGGAGCCCCTATCATATGAAGTTCTGGTTGGAGGCAAGGCATCACTTCCCACTCGGGATGCCAAAGCAGCCAGACTCTTCCTCTCCCCACCCTCGGCATCCTTAGGCCTGGCTGATTCAGCACTCTCTCCTCTGCCCCAAAGAGGAAGAGGTGGTTAAGATTCATTCGCACGATGGTGGCACTAGCTTCACACAGGGACTCTGACCGCAGCATCCTGACCAGGTTCTCCTTGCCCAGAGCCAGCTGCTGTGCCCTCTGGACCTCCAGCTGCCTGGAAATTCTCTGGGCCTCAAAGAACCTTCCAGGCAGTCGCTTGTTGTCATAAGACAGAGTCAGCCTCTCATCCTGGCACCCGGGAGCATCCCAACCAATACCCAACCTGAGAGAAAAAAATCCGGACTATGGAAAAAGGCTTTATGCATGCAGTGCAGCATCATTTACATAGCAAAATGTGGGAATAATCAAAAAGTCCCCAAACAGGAGGGCTGAAGTAAATAATGGTACATCTACATGATTGAATGGTACTAATGGCATTTTAGAAATTATGGTTATGAAAACGGGAAATGCTTAAAGAATTAAAAATGAGAAAGGTTTAAAATACAGTATTCTCATAGTCTTGCAATATGTTATTTGTAGGAAACAATGACTAGAAGTACAAAATATTTAGAGTATCTGTCTTCTTTTCCTTAAAATTTTAATTTTTAAATTATGAAAGTAATAATACAGACTCACTACAAAATATTCTAGAGATATATAAGTTTTCACTTTACTAAACCCAGAAGAAGCTTCTCTCACTCTTTCTTCAGGTCTCTGCTCCTCTCTCACAGCCTCTCGGACACCTCGGAGCCCCAAGGCTGATGCAGAGCCTCCTGGCCCTGCAGTCGTGAGTGACCTACACCACCTGTTCCATCCTTTCCACTCTAAGTTCTTTGAGGGCATGAACTGTGTCCTGTGTACCATTTAGGTCCAGGACCTAGCCTGGTGCCTGGCATATACATGATGCCATGTATGAATGAATGAATGAATGAATGAAGGGGAAGGAAGCACTAGGCTTGAAGACAAGAAGACTTTGAATGCAGACGTGCGTAACAGGAGGACAGAGCGTGTCTCCATTGAGACTGAGTTAAGGATGACACAAGGGGTACAGAGACAGACACACACAGATGTAAAGAAAAAGGGAACCGGGGAGTGTAACCAGATGATCTCAACTAAGGATAATCAGAGCAGAAAGCAAAGCAAGGAAATAGAAGCCAAGAAGAAATAGTCTTATAAATAATAAGAGATCAATGAAAGAATCAGCATATTCTTTTGCTCCAGATTAATTATTAGTGCTTGTGGTAAGCGTTTTTTTTTTAAGTAATTCTTTGAGGGACTAAAGTGTCTCTAAGGTCAGTTACATGAAATAAACCTGGAACCCAGTTTCTTACCTAAATTGCAAAAGAGCTAATTTGAGAAAAATACGTTTAGTCCTATCTCCTAAGGCCATAAGGGAAGGGAGCATTGTCACCATCAGCACACGCACTGGAGAGTGCATCTCCTAATCTTAGGATTGATAATAGGCTTCACCCACAAAATTCTTTTGCAAATAAACTCAATGTTTTTGAGTTTATTTCCAAAAACAAAAACAAAAACTCCATTTCTAATCAATTTACAATGCTAACTTCTTAGCTTCAAAAAGTCTCTGCATTAATTTACTCAAATCATCACTGTTCTCCTTAATGGACCTTCTATGCTGGTTTTTCAGAGTTCAGAGCCACTGAGTCTTATCTGGTGAGGAGGATCTCAGCCTCCATTTTAACACTGCTGACTTCCACTAAGGACTCCTGAGTACCGCTCGCTGTGCTGCCTACATTTTCTCAATCCGCAGGATCCCTCATGCACCAGGAGATGCTATCCTCATCTTATAGAGAAGGGAACTGAAACTCAGAACAAGCAGCTCTCCAAGGCACCCTGGCTATAAGCGGTAGAGCCCAAATTTTGATCCAGGTTCATTTGGCTCATGTCCATGTGCAAGCCACTATTCTACCCACTTCAGAAGACAATGTTTAGATGAGCCAAAAGGCAAATCCAATGTATCTGGGTTGAGATGCTGATGCAGCGTCAGCTAGCTTATTTCTAACCACATTGGGGAAACGGAAACACTGCTAAAATCACAATAATTGTGCTTGGACAACTTACGTAATGGTCAGTATGTCCCTCAACCTGAGTCACTGAGAATTCTTGGTCTGAGCTTTCACAATTGGCTCCCTGTGACAGACTCAGACAGGCCCTCCTGTGAATTCTAATGAGAACTAGGCATACTGAATATTTAAACTGTAATTACAAAGAACGTGCTTTTATGTGAATGTCCTTAATACAAGTAACAGATCTGAGAATACATACAGGTACTGGTGGGAAAATATCAGTCTAAATTACATTTAGAAGCTGGAAAAAGACAGATACAGTTTTCTATCTGATACTATCATTGGGATGGGGGAAAGGGGTGAAAAAGGGGAAACACACACACATACACATACACACACACACACACAGATCTCACTCAGTAAAATGTTTAAAGCATGGGCTCCCGAGCAAAAGGTTCACAAAGAGGTGCTAGGATCCTTTGTTAACAACTGAATAAACAAATTCTCATCAGGTCCTTCTTCCGTGTGGCCCCCTTGCAATTTGCTCTGTATTTGAAACCAGAAATTTCCTCATTGCTAAAGCATCTATTACAGATATATCAGACCATCAAGGAAGGTATGCTGAGGGTAGGAAAACAAAAGTAATTTCAGGGTCCACAATCTATTTTTGCACTCCTCTGGGTAAAATGATGATATACAGGCTGCTAGCCACAGCTCACTGAGGGTCTCTCAGTTAAACAGCCGTGAAGTCCACGTGAACAGTAATTGAGTTACACTTGAATGAGTCGCTTGATTCCCACCCTACAAATAGTTTTAACACACCTTGTTGCAGTTTTGTGCGTGTGTGTGTGTGTCTATGTGTGTGTAAAACCACCAGTCTGGCCTTGAGTTTGAGCAGAGAAGGTGATTAACTCTTTGTTATATCTTTAGGCTGGACCAATCCTATGCCCCCCAAATGTCTTTCTTATTTAAGGTCTCAATTTAACTTCAGTGACATTTGGACATCCTCTTCTAAATGTTAGCATTTATGTAAAGGGAATATGGTTTGATTTTTTCTGATCTCTGGTTGATTTTCTCTCCTGCTGCTACCAAATGTGTCCATTGGGTTTTGAATGTCACTGTTTTGTTTTAATTTCTTGAAGTCATATTTGGTCTTTTTTCAAATTTACTTACGTTTTAAAGTTTACTGTTTCCTGAAGATACTTTCAAACTTGTCATTTCTTTCTCTCTTTCTTTTTTTTTAAGATTTATTTTATTTATTTCTCTCCACCCCCTCACTGTTTGCATTTGCTGTATCTGTTTCTTGTGTGCTGGTCTTTTCTTTTTTTTTAGGAGGCACCAGAACCAAACCTCAGACCCCCGATGTGGGAGAGTGGTGCCTAATCTCTAGAGCCACCTCTTCTCCCTGCTTTGTTATGTCTCTCATTATGTTTTTCCTCTGTGTGTCTCTTGTTGCATCAGCTCGTCGTCTTGCTTATCTTCTTTAGGAGGCACCAGGAACCGAATGCGTAGCTCCCATGTGGTAGGCAGGAACTCAGTCATTTGAGCCAAATCTGCTTCCCCATTTATTTCTTTAAATACAGTAAGCATAACTGATCTTATAATCCAGGCCTGATATTTCTAATACTACAAATCTGTGCAGATTGGTTTCTATAGTCTGTTGCGGGTCCTTGCTCACGCTGCCCTGTTTCCATGTATCCTAGATTATCTTTGACTGTGTGCTGGTCATTGCCCTTAAGTTATTTTTGGTTGATTCCTAGAGACCTGGTAAATATGCCTAGAAATGCTAGAGAAGTATTTCATTTTTTTTCCCCCAGGCACCTGGGGCTGTAACAGGTGAGTCTGCCTCAAACCAAATTCATACCTGCCTCAAACCAGTATCAGGTTTCCTGGCCCACCCTGAGTGTGCATACCTAGGGTACAAATCCACATAAGTGCCTTTCTGTAACCACAACTTGTCAGGAACTGTAATTTTTTCCTTCACTTTTTCTTCTTCTATTCTGCTCAGTGCCAAAGCTGCTTCTCCACAATCCTCGTGAGCTCCTTGGGGTCCCAGTTTAATGTGGAAAGGCTCTTATTACACTTCCCAGTTTGGCTGGGCCCAGAGACTTAACTCCTCACCTCCCCCCCCACCCCAGGTCTGCTCCTCTCAGGCTGTGGAAGTCCCTGACTCTTGCCTGCAAATGGGATTTATTGAATAAAAAAATATTTAAAATTTTTAAAAAAGAGAGAGAGAATCCTGGAAAGTACCTGAGAGTTTAGAAGCTGGAAGTGAAAAAAAGTCAGACTAATTTTGCTAAGGGCTGCTGTACCTACTCAGTAAATTCCACAATATGCCTGGGTTCATAGGCTTAATATTGATCAGACTTAGAAGGGAACTGCTGAGTGTCACAAATACAAGCCTGACCTCTTTAGAGCTTTAGCTGTCACATCCTAAACCTTCATCAGTATGCAAAAACTAGCATTGCATGTCAATAAATGCATATGCAATTGCAAATTTTCCTTTAAAAAGTGAAAATTCAAGTGATTTTCCTTTCCAGGTATTGGGCATCAGAAATGATATAAGGATTGTTATTTGGCTGTTGATCTGTAATAGTGATGGAACTGTTATGTAAATATTAGAAAAAAGGATGGAAGAGCTACAAGAAAGAATATCCTCTGAAGTATTTCCACTAAAAGACTAAAGGAATTTCTTTAATACTGTTGCACTTTTCCCTTCTGAAATCATTGCATATACATGTTACTAATAATGTATGCACAAATTAAATATAAATGGAGCATAAGATACATTTACAATGAGCATACTTTAAGATATGTTTAAGCAAGTTTAAACATATCAAGTTTAAAATATATATATATTGGTAATTCTAGGAGTTGCTAAATCTATATTAAAAAAAAAAAAACAATACTTTACAATTGAGCTCAAAGATTTTATGGACATTTCTGGGTTTAAATACCAACACTAGGTAACATCATAAGAGAATAAACTGGCAACAGTACAAGAGACTTCTTATCCTGCATTATGACTTCATGAATCATATGTGCTAAGGGCCAACATATTGCAAATATAAAAAATTACCAACATGTCAATGAAAATGTTCATTCTGAATTAATAGCAGTGTGATTGCTTAGCACATAAGACAAGACTCCAAGAAAACTGTCACTTAATTGTGAAGACCCTCTCTATTTTGATGTATAATAATAATAATAGCTAACACTTGCTCACTGCTTACAATGACATTTGTTAACTCATTCCTCACAACAACCCCTATGGTATAGACCAATATTATCCCCATTTCAGGGGTGGGGAAACTGAGGCAGAGTGGAGTTAAGTGGCTTGCCTGAGGTCACGAAGCTGGTGAGTGGTGCAGCTGGGATGCAAGTCCAAGGTCTAGAGCTCTTGACCACTACACTCTAGCGACTCTCCATGTAAATACGGAAAGCCAGTGAAGACAGTCAGTGCAAGATATATTACATATTCTATCCAATTTAATTTTGACAACCAGGTAACCCTTTTTTTCTTTCTTTCTTTTTTCGTTTTTAACAGCTGAGGAAAATAAGGCTTTAGCAGGATTGAGTTTATTCCAGAATCCACATCTCTCTGTCTCCAAAAGTTCAAGATATAGTGTAGAGACAAGAGTCATGTGAGAAGACTGGGAGAGCAAAATCAAGGTGGCTTTGCTCCTGGCAGGAAGCAGAAATAAGCATGTGTCCATGGGAAAAGAATTACTGGGTGGGCTGAAATGTGATGGATAAGAAACACTGGGGGGATGGGAAGCAGAACTGTGATTTTAAAAAAGGGGGGGGTGGGGCAGAGAAGTAAGTAGACCTTCAGAGATCTACTTCCTCCAAGGCTCTCAAGTTGAGGTTGGCATGACCTTCGCATTCTGCTGTGCTGGACTTTTGTCTGAACCAGTGAGCACAGGCAAGGAAGGTGATGCCTGTACAGAGATCCCTGCTTGAAAACTGGAGAGATCAGGGGGAGCCATTATATTTTCCATATTAAAAAGGGAAAATGTTAGGCAAGGCATGTACATGGATCATTAGTTTTTATTTCTACTGTTTTTCAATGTTTAATAAAGATACTGACTTTACAATGAATGTAGTTGTGGTTAAAAGGGGGAAATTATAGGTTGTATATATGTTACTAGAATAAAAATTTTAAAACCCATAGAACTGTATATCACTGTGAACCCTATTGTAAACAATTATGCTCTTTCATGAATTGTGACAAACATATCACACTAATGCAAGGTGTTAATAATAGGGTGGTATATCGGAACTTTGTATTTTATGCATCATTTTTCTATAAATGTACAACTTCTCTAATTAAAGGAAAAAAGTAAAAAAAAAAAAGATAGTGGCGTTTTAAACTTGGTGCATCTTTGTGAGACAGAGCATAACATAA
Organism: Dasypus novemcinctus; assembly: GCF_030445035.2. Taxonomy (NCBI): domain Eukaryota; kingdom Metazoa; phylum Chordata; class Mammalia; order Cingulata; family Dasypodidae; genus Dasypus; species Dasypus novemcinctus. The sequence goes on along the minus strand of NC_080693.1, from coordinate 23,651,643 downwards.
CAATCACTGTGATCACCATAACAGTCACCGTCGTTTATTATCACTCACCTCTATGTAAAGCGCTGGGCAAAGGCAATATAAAATCTAAAACTTGCAAAAGCCTGCATCAGAATCAAGTATCAGAATGCTTGGCGCACTTGTTAATTAATGAATACGCTTGAACTCCACCCCAGACTTGCCTAAAATAGAATTTTTGAAGGAGGGCGGGGGATCTGTATTTTAAGCAAGTATTCCATGTGATTCTTACCTTGTCATATGAGTCCCCGTTTTACATCTGAGGTGTCAAGAGGTAACATGACTTGCCAGAGGTAACATTTCTAAACGTAGGATCTGAACCCCGTTGGAGTTCAGGACCTGGGCTCTTAACTACTCTGCAGTTCAAGCTTCAACCATTAAGCTCGCGATTAAACAGCACAAAACCAAAAGACATCGCCCTTAAAACACACAAGCTCCAGCACCACCAGGCGCATAATGCCACACAGTTTCCCAAACTATTATTCTCTGTAAGCATACGGAGAGTTATATTCTAAAGTCTGAAAAAGTTAATGCATTATACTCTCTCTGAACACAAAACAATTCATTTTATTTTAACAAGACTTCAGCATCTTTTAGCAATTTTAATGCTTCATCATATGGCTCTGCCTCTATTAGGAGAACAACCAAATCCCAGCAGTAAGTAGACAAACACGGACGGAGTAAACAAAGCGGAGTAAATCATGAGCAATTAGAGAGGTAGAACCATTAACTATGGGTATCTCTTACCACAAGATGTTGACTTTCTGTCCACCACATTCACACGCCTGGTTTCGGTGCGAAGTCTTTCATCTGTGTTCTCCACCAGGTTGGCAAGGTCGTCAATTATCTCTAGAAAGGAAAACAGAGATGTGAGGTTATTACTCCAAAACACCCTGGTTCACGTCAAAGTAATACAGTGTGATAGTTCTTCCTAGTAATAACTCTCTCAAGTGCAGTGAGTGAAAAGGTACAGCACTCATATATGTTCTTTGGAAATGGCAATTCTCATTCAAAAAGGAAAAAAGAAAAAGTTGTAGGAAAAAACAAACTAAAAAACCTGCTTTAACACAATTCCAGGAGACAGAGGGAAGAAATGTCAACAAGTTTCTAGAGGAATGAAAGCATGACCCAAGGAATTTCTGCCCAGTCAAGTTATCCTTCGAATATAAAGGCAACAGGCAGTAAATAAAGAAGACTTCAGGAATTACCTACAAGGTCCTTATGGAGAAAACGACTTGATAATGAACTCTAGCCAAGCAAGAGATGAATAAAAATAAGGAACTCTAAAATGCAGAAGTCCAGAGTTCCTGCCATAAGAAAGACAGGGAAAACAGGATCAATTTAAACACTGAGCTAAGAATAAACAAATACATGGAAGGGTGTACACGTGTTCTAAACTCAACAATGTAATTATAATTGAGGAATCAGAAGTGGTTGCAGGGGGTGGAGGAGGTGGGAAGAAAAGTGAAAAGAAGTTCAAGGTATTGACTTCTTCATCTCTTACAGCACTTGAATCAAGCTGTTAAAAAGTAAAACAGGGAAAAGGACTTGGCCCAGTGGTTAGGGCGTCCGTCTACCACATGGGAGGTCCGCGATTCAAACCCCGAGCCTCCTTGACCCGTGTGGAGCTGGCCCATGCGCAGTGCTGATGCGGGCAAGGAGTGCCCTGCCACGCAGGGGTGTTCCCGCGTAGGGGAGCCCCACGCGCAAGGAGTGCGCCCCATAAGGAGAGCTGCCCAGCGTGAAAGAGAGTGCAGCTTGCCCAGGAATGGCGCCGCACACACTTCGTGTGCCGCTGACGACAACAGAAGCAGACAAAGAAACAAGACGCAGCAAATAGATACAGAGAACAGACAACCAGCGAGGGGGGGAATTAAATAAATAAATAAATAAATCTTAAAAAAAAAAAAAGTAAAACATACAGAAACTCACAGCTTTTTAAAATCTTTAAAATCACCAAAACTTAAGGTTACATGTAATTTTTAAATCATTTTTTCTTTATTAGAGAAGTTGTGGTTTACAGAACATTCATGCTGTATGTAATTTTTTTCTTAACCTTAGCTGGATCATTCAGGAATTACTATTTCTGATAAAGAATCACTTATGTGAAGTTGATCCTTTTTGATGTTAATCTTTTATATGTGAAATTAAGCACTTAGCAAAATTTAAATTAGCATATATAATAGGATCAAAAGTATGTAAAATTATTTTTGTTCATCCTCTTATATTTACAAACCTATAGGGATATAGCTGGATGTTAATCTATTGTTATTAATTAAAATGATTATTTCTAGGTGGTGGGATCCTGGGTGATGACTTGCTGTCTTCTTCTATTTTTCTGTCGTTTGAATTTATGATGACCATAGTGTATTCTTTCAATTTTGGTTTTCCTTCCTCCCTCTGTTTTCCCTCCACTCCTTCCTTTATTTTTCTCTCTTTCTCTCTTTTTAGTGTTTGCTTTGGAGCTACTTTGTCCAGTACAAGTCACCATTTTTTTAAAAAAAAGAGTTAAATAAAACAAACAAGGAAGTTTTCAGAAAGCTGTTTGAGCTGAGTTTTGAAGGCTCTGTGGGTGAAGACTCAGGAAAAGGGACGTTTATGTAAAAAGAACAACAAGTGAAAGGAACAAAAGAGCTGGGTGATGGTCCTTCAGGCCTCCCATAGCACTTCCTACAAACCTCTTTTCACTTACAGAAACTTTCATGTTGTATTCTAATTATGTGTTTACATGACTGTTTTCTACAGAAAGAGTATGACAACCCCTGGGACAGAAACTGGCTTTTCTTCACCTACATATCCTTGGGAGACTGCCTGGTACACAGCAAACTAAAATAAATACTAAAAAGATAAAGGTTTTGAATGAATGGAGCCTAAAATATAAAGGCAAAGAGTAATTTTCAAAGCACTTTGCTGTTTCATGGAAAAGTGGGTTTAAGTCAAATCTTTCAAATATTATCTATACAACACCTACCTAGAAAATTGTCCACTATTAACAATTCATGCATACCTCTATATTCCCTTATATTCAATGATATACTATCTCCCAGTTTTCCTTTCATCTATCTAGAAGAAAAGGAAGACCCTCTTCTTCTTTTTAAATGTTGGCAATCCCCAGAGGTCTGTATATTCTTACTCTGTTATACTACCATGGTGATTTTATGTATTTTTTACTTCATCAATACTTAAAGCAAAAATCTGAAAAATTTCGGCTCTAGATAGCTTTCCAAAATTCTTGACCTACATAGCCAACTGCCTACTACTTACCTCCACCATGAATTCCTACAATCACCTATACCCAACGTCTCTACAACTAAAGTTTTCATCACCTCCCCCACAATTTGACTCCCCTCTTATATTCCATGTCTCAGTGGCACCATCATTTGTTTTCTTGCCTAAGCTGTAAATCTTAAAATTCACTCTGCCTTCTCCCTTCCAATTTTCCTTCATCAGACATTCCATTTGTTGGCTACTCCTGTTATTCTATACCTCCAGTATATCTCGATCTTTCCTTTTCTGTCACTAATACTCAAAAAATTTGGTCAGTAGTTCTAAAATAATGTCCTAACTAATCTTCCAGTTTCTAGTCCTGAAACCTTTCGATCCATTCTCTACACTATTGTCAGGACCATATTTTTATTTTCTTTTATTTCAAATAAACTTTAAATAGCCACATATGACTAGTTGCTAGTATATTTAAAAATACAGCTCTAAAGCGATCACTAAAAAAGAAAAGGAAAACCACACACACAACTCACCAAGTACAGCTACAAAAATTTATCAATAGAGGGAATAAAATTAAAAACTAAAAAAATCACAATTCATCCAAAAGAAGGTAAAAAAGGAAGAACAGAGGAAGAAAGAATAGATGGGACAAAAGAACACAAATACCTAGATGGTAGACTTAAACACAACCATACCAAGAGCCACATTAAACATAAATATAATAAACTTCTCTATAAAAGACATAGGATATCAGACAAAGGGGAAAAAAAGGAAGATGCAACTATATGCTTTTACAAAAAACCCAATTTAAATGTAAAGCATAGGCAGTTTGCATGAGAAAACTGGCATGAGTACATTACTATAGGCAAAACAGACTTCAAGAAAAGGAGTATTATCAGAGATTAAAAAAAAAAAGGAGCCTTTCATTATGATGAAAAGCCATGCTAATAAAAATGGAAAATTCTCAATATTCAAAAATTAAGGAAACCACTTCTAAAGAACCCATGTGTCAAAGATGAAATCACCAGACAAAACGGAAAATGTACTAAACTGAATAATAATGGCAATCTAACATAAAATTATGTGGAATGCAACTGAAGCAGTAATTAGAGGGACATTTATTGCTCTAAATGCACATATCAGAAAAGAAGAAAGATGTTAAAATCAATGATCAGAATAGAAGAGATCATCTCAAACGTGTATCATGACACAAATTGTAAGCCAAATCAAAATGAAAGAGAACTTCCTCAACTTAACAAAGGACATTTATGAAAAACCCACAGCTAACATCATTACTAATGATAAAAAGTGAATATTTCTTCCCTAAGTTTGGGAACAAGTCAAGATCTGTGCTGATATAGTACTGAACAGATTTAATACTGCACATATTAGAATTCCTATGGTATTCATTAAGGCAAGGAAAAAAGAGGCAAAAAATATTTGAAAGGAAAATGTAAAACTATATTTGAAGATGACATGATTGCATATACAGAAAACTCAATTGGAAGACTCCATATTTTAAAGATACCTGCTCATTCTCCTCAAATGATCTTTGATTCAATACAATCTCAATCAAAATCCTAGTAGGCTTTTAAAAAGAAAATGTAAGGCCAATTCTTAAAGTTACATGGAAATACAAATGATTAGAATAACCAAAATAATCTTGAAAAAGAAAAAACAAAGTTGAAGTTCTTATACTACCAAAATTCAAAATTTATTATATAGTAATCAAGACAGTACAGTATTGGCATAAGGACAGAAAAGCATTTCGATGGAACAAAATAGAGAGTACAGAGATAGACCTGTGCATATATGTGTGTTCAATTAATTTTCAACAAAGGTTTCAACAACAAATGGGGAATCAAAAGTCTTCAAATGGGGAATCAAAAGTCTTCAACAAGTAATGCTAGAATAATTGGATATCCATATTGGGGGTGGGGGTGGGGGAGAACCTTGACTCTATTCTCCCTCCACATACATACAAAAATATTATTTTGAGATGACAGACCTAATCATAAAAACTAGAACTGCAAAGCTGTAGAAGAAAAATATTGGAGAAAATCTTCATGACCCTGGAGTAAGCAATAATTTCTTGGACAAGACACAAAAAGACTATCCACAAAAGAAAAATAAAAAGATTGGACGTCATAGAAATAAAAAAGTACTGCTTGTCCAAAGACACCTTTAGGAAAATTATAAACAAGCCACAGACTGGTAATAAATATTTGCAAGATATGTATCTGACAAAGTATTTGTATCCAGAATATATAAAGAACTCCTACATACCAACAATAAGAAAGACAAGCTAATTTAAAAATAGGCAAAAGATCTGAACAGATGTTTTACATAAAAAAGATATACAAATAGCCAATAAGTACAAGAAAAGGAGCTTAACATCATTAGTCATTAGGGAAATGCAAATTTAAATCACAGTAAGATACTACTTCACACCCACTAGAATGCTAAAATTAAAGACTAAGAATAGTAATTATTGGGAAGGATATGGCACAAAGGGTATTGTAGAAGTGTTTGTCAGTTCTAATAAGGTTAACCATATTCTTACCCTATAACACAGGAATTCCATTCTTAAGCATTAACCAATAAGAAATAAAAACATAGTTTTCAAAAAGGCCACTACAAGAATATAGATAGCAACCTTACTCATTAGAAACCAAAACTAGAAACAATCTGAATATCCATCAGTAGGAGAATGGAGACATAAACTGGGGTGTAATCATATAATGGAATATTACTCAGCAGTAAGAACAAACTACTTAGAAACTCAGCAACTGTGTAAATTTCAAAAGCATTTTGTCGGCTAAAAGAAGAAAGTAAATAATAAATATGGAGTTCACGATTCCATTTATATGAACTATAAAGATAAATCTAATCTACAGTGACAGAAATCAGAAAGTGGTTGTGTCTAGGGCCGTTAGGGGGATTGGCTAGAAAGGAGCATGAAGGAACTTTCCAGGATGATAGAAATGTTCTAAATCTATTTGGAGTGATGGCCACATGACACAGTTGTCAAAATGCACTGAAATGAACACTGAGCACTTCAGAGGTGTGCATTTATCATATGTAAATTGAGCCTCCATTAAAAAGTAAATCAGGATAAAGTCAAAAGTTTACAACACTATGAAATGCTCAAGACTTTCCAGTAAATAAGAGAAAAGGCATAATGGAAAGACAAAGCTAATGCCTTAGAATATAAAAATTTTAGAGTTAAAAGAAGCCATAGGATTATCTTGTAGTTCCTTCCCCATTCTCAGGAAACCCTTTTACAATATCCCTGGGACTGGATATTCAACCCTTGGTTGAATACTGCCAGCAACTGGTAAGATGTAAAGTCATGAAAAAATCAGTTCCATGGCTGAAGTGGTGGATGACTACTTCTGAAGTTCTTTCTACTGAGCTGTAACTCTGCTGGCTTCTGGTGTCCACCTTAGTAATTCTAGACCAACACAATACCAGGTTCCTTCATTCACAAGACTATTCTCCTAACATATCTCAGTCTTCCTCTTCTAGGCTGAAGACACTTAGCTCCAAACTTCAGCAGATCCTCAAAGGAAGTGATTTCTAGATCATGTGGCACCTTGATACTTTTGGCACAGTTTAGGAAGTATTCTTCCTTAGACAGGATGCAGGAACTTGATATATCAGTTCAGATTTTGTCTCATTAGCACAGAATACAGTAGAATTTATACATATATAAAATATATAAAAGCAAATATTTTTATGGGCCATTCATCATGCCCTATCAGAATATTCCACTGTAACAGTTTTGTGTTGTACTGTTGCATGCAACATTGTTCTTGTGCAACTAAACACAGTCAGGATTGAAGGATTTTTTTTTTTAAGGTTTATTATTTATTTATTTATTTCTCCCCATCCCCTTGTTGTTCGCACTTGCTGTGTCTGTTCATCTTTGTTTCTTTAGGAGGCACTGGGAATTGAACCCGGGACCTCCAATGTGGGAGGGAGGCACCCAATTGCTTGGGCCACCTCCATTCCCTGCTTTGTTTTGTCTTTCATTATATCTTTCTTCCTGCATCTCTTGTTGCATCAGCTCACTGCACCTGCCAGTCACATTAGCTCGCTATCTTGCTCGTCCTCTTTTAGTAGGCACCAGGAACCTCTGTTCCCTGCTTTGAGGTGTCTTTCATTATGTTTTTCCTTCTTGTGTCTCTTGTTGCATCAGCTTGCCATGCCTACCCATCATGCCAGCTGTCTTCTTTAGGAGGCACCAGAACTGAACCTAGGACCTCCCATGTGGTAGGCAGAAGCCCAATCACTTGAGCCACATCCATTCTCTGATGGATATATTTTCATGCCTCAATGTATATTATAAAATTCAGGCTTAATAAGCCTCTGTCATTATAAGTCAAGTACATAATATTCTTTCTCTGACACTAAATATATGTCAGCTGTTACATGTTAACTGGGTTTCTAGGTAGACTTTTAAATACTTTGTGGATATTCATAAGTATAACTTAGAGAGAGGTAAACAAAAAATTGGCAGCAAATCAGCTCAGCAAAATCCATAATCAATGTACTGAAGGGGTTAAGGTTTCAATCTTAGGCCAAACACTAAGTTTTCATTCTGGTTGGTAAACTTTTTCTTATTACTAGGTATTTTTTTTAAAAGACTATTTTTAAAGTTATAAACATTATTTAATGGCAGCTTATAAATGAGAGGGCAAAAATAAAAATCAACCATTATCTAAATACCCCAGAACAATAATCATTGTAATTACTTCTATGTGTTCCCTATGTGCAATATTTTACATAAACATATATGTTTTTATATAATTGCAATAAGCCTTTTCTTTCCTCCCTTAACATGATATCATTCGTATTTTCTCAGGCAGCTACATAATCTTCAGTTGTAATTTTTAATGGTTACAAAATATCCATTCCACTAAATAAGCATTCATTAAATAGTAGCCCATTGTTGGACACTTAGAATGCTTCTAAATAATGAGTCAGTGAATATTTTCCTGACGATCATTTTCTTTCTTTTGTGTCATTTCCTTAAGTTTAATGAAGTGTGATTATGACTGCTCCAAGGATTTTGAAACATGCTGCCAAATTATTTTTTAAAAGGTTTATACTGCCACTGTTGGTTGGTTTGATAGAATTGGAGAATTATCATCTCAGAGGGAGATTTCCTTAGCTAGGGAGCCTGGGGGGAATTCCCACCATGCCCACCACTAGCTACTAAGGTGGGAATTCCCCTAACCACAGTCTATTAAGAGCAAATTAAATACAGGTTTGAGAGTGTAGGTTGTGAAACAACCAGCTGACTATTTCAGATTCCTGACCATAGAGCCTCCAAAGAGAAACCGATACCTTGCTTCCTGGTAAGTATTTGCATTGGTTTCAAGAAGGGGCTTATATTTCTAAAATGTGTTAATTTGAGACAATTCAGTACCATTCCAGCACAGAATGGGAAAAAACTGACATTGAAAGCATAACACAAAATTGACAGAATCAGAATATTATATGGTATCAAAGTAGCAGACTCCATTTAAATTTCATAATTTTTTCTACCTTCAATTACAACCTCGATAAATTCTATGTAAAAGGGATATGTAAATTCTGTGTATATTTTCAGATAAATTTGATGTTTTGGACTCAAAATGGATGTTGGCAGTTCTAAAGTGATCATGCTATTAGGCCTTTCACTTGTACTGCTAATAACATTTGAAGACAAATGTTAAACACACACACAGAATAAAGATCCTTTTTTGGAGGTATTAGTTTAACTCCCTCTACTTCCTACAATCAGAATCACATGTGAAATTATCAATTGAACCTAAAAATAGGGGAATGGGGACCTTTAATAATACACCACCCTAGAAAAAAGATGCCAAAAACATTAGAGAAAATCATGGACAGAAGGAAATGCCAATCTGGGACTAAGTCAAGGAGAAGTATTAGCTCACTTATGGCATCCTTGGGCAGGGTGTTGGCTGGGAACGCTGTAGACCCAAGCAGAGCCCCTGGGAAGCGCTCAGGCTTTGAAGGCTGCAGAGTGCACCCTCGACTAGGAGACACTTCCTTTGGTGACACCTGGGCACAGGGCCAGGTCGACCAGATGAGGAGAAAGCACAGGCTCTTGCTCCTTCCTTACCTCCTCCCGACTATAAACCAAGGCCTTCTCGTTCCACCTGTATGTGGGCCTAAACGTGGGTAGCACAGGCCAACAGGATAGAGCTCTACCCAGCTTCTAATATTGGACAGAAACAGTTCTCCATGAGGAGCAGAGATAAAACACATATAAAGAGTTCAAAATAAGGGAACAATCTGGGGAAGACTGAGAGCAAATATCCTCTCCCATTTGGTAGCTTGTCTTTTCACTTTTTTGATAATGCCCTTTGATGTACAAAAGTTTTTTTTTTAATTTTGATGAGGTCCTATTTATCTATTTTTTTCTTTTCTTTCTTGTGCTTTTGGTGTAGTCTAAGAAACCATTGCCTAAAACAAGGTCCTGAAGCTGTCTCCCTATGCTTCCTTCTAGAAGTTGTATAGTTTAGTTTTATATTTAGGTTTTTCATCCACTTAAGAGTTAACTTCTGTATATGGTATGAAATAGGGGTCCACTTTCTTTCTTTTGCAAATGGATATCCAGTTGTCTCAGCACCTTTTGTTGAAGAGACTATTCTTTCCCCATTGGGGAGACTTGGCACCCTTGTCAAAAATCAACTGGCCATAGATACGAGGGTTGGAACAACATTTTTTAAATGCTAAAAGAAAAGAATTGTCAACGCAATTCTATATCCAGCAAAAATACCTTTCAGGAATGAAGGTGAAATAAAGACATTCTCAGCTGGAGAACTAAGAGGACCTGTTGTCAGCAGATTCAATCTAAAAGAAGCACTACAGACAGAAGAAAGGGAAATGATACCAGTAAGAAACCTGGAACATCAGGAATGAAGGAAGGGCAACAGAAATGGAATTCTTTAATATATGTTTGATGGTTGAGAGCAAATTTATAATGTATGGTTTTCAATGTAGGTACACATACTACATAAGATAATTACAACATAAAAGGGAGAGTAAGGGGACACATATAGCGGTAGGGTTTCTACACTTCATTTGAAGTGGTAAAATATTGATTCTAAGTAGACTGCAAAATGCTAAATACGTATACTGTCACCCCTAGAGCAGATACTAAAACATCTATGCAAAATGATATAGATAAAAAAATCAAAATGAAATACTAAAAAAGGTCATAGTATGATTCCACTTACATGACATTCCCCAAAAGACGAAACTATAGTGACAGAGAATAGATCCGTCAGTGGTTGCTAGTGGTTAGGGATGTGGGGAGGGTATGGCTGCAAAGGAATAGCAGGAGGGGGTTTTTGGGAGTGATGGAAATGCTCTGGGGCCTGTTCATGGAGGTGATTATACAAATCATCCCAGGTGTTGAAATCCACAGAACTATATGCCAAAAAAAAAGTCAGCTTTACCTTATATTAATTTTAAAAAAATACATATATATATAATGAAAAAGGAGAGGCACAGGTAAAGGTGGAAGCTAAGAGAAAACTAGTACTTAAAGAACAAGAAAAAGGAAGGAAGGGAGGGAGAGAGGGAGGGAGGGAAGAAGGAAGGAAGGAAGGATGGAAAGTGAGAGGGGAGAGAAGAAGGGGCAGCAAGAAGAAAAGAAAAAGTTTAAGAAACAAACAAAAGAGAACATTGTCACACAGAAAAGTACTGCAAGAAGGAGGGTGTGGTATATACCATGCCTACCTGACTGACACTCTGCAGTCAGTGTCAAATATGCCAAGAGCTGCTTTGGGTGTGAAGGGTGAGGGATGGATAGAAAAGCTAAAAGAACACTAGTATTTTAAGAACAGGAAGAAGGAAGGAAGGAAGGCCCAGAGTTAATGACTATAAAAGGGAGAGGACTCAAGACATTCACTGGGATGAGAATCTGGAGAGGGAGATTTGCAGCAGTCATGCCCATGAATCACTCTCGCATTACCTATTTGGGCCAGGGGGTAGCAGTGGTATTTGGCCACAGGCTTAAGTAGAATATTCTCACAAGCAGAAGAAAGATATCAGCCTTCCAACTAAGCCTATAACTACTGAGCACCTACTCTATAGCAGGCACTCTTCTAGATGCTTGAAATTTATTAAAAAAGATTAAAAAAAAAAAAAAAAAACAGGCCCTCAAGGAACTTAAAACTTAGTGACTACAAAACAAAACACCACAAAAACTCAGAAAGTTTAATCTCTCTCCTGCAAACCCTTTAAGAAAGAATTACTTGATGAACTCTAGCAAAACGAATAATGAATCCAAGAAAGAGGAAAATGAGGAAATAAGAAACCTTGGTGAGCAAATAAATCAGGAAACCTCCAGCTATACTGGTGCTGATATACTTCTGATTAGGATGCAGTAAGTCACAAGAGGCCATCACTCTCACCTTAAAAACCAAAACAAATCTAAAACAAAAGCAAAAAACAAAACAAAACAAACAAACAATTTGGTTAAGCTACAAAAATCATAGTTTTCAGAACCCATCAAAGAGCTGATGACACACGAATTAAACTACAGAAAGTGACAAACATTTCATAGGAGAGAAGAGACCCAAGGCTTCTTTCATCTCTGATGAGATGGTGGGAAGATAACAATATCTACAAATAAGTGCAACAACAGATTAGGTCAGAGTGATTTAACTCCTCACCATCCAACTCTCTAGTAGGCTGATGCAAGAAGGGATGTGCCCTTTCCTTGAGAGAAATAGTATTTCCTTCAATCTCTAGTGTTCTTTTAATTAAAATGCCTTACATAAATAAAAAATTATAAGACATATTTAAAAAGCAATAAAATATGACCTTTGGGTAAAAGAGGAAAAAGTCAATCAATGCAGACCCAGACATAGCCTAGATGTGGAATTATTAGGGAGGGACTTTAAGTAGCTAGTATAAAAATACAAAGGGATTGAATGGAAAAAGTCAGCAATATGATTAACATGAGATATCTTAGCAAATACATGGCATTTATAAATAAGAATCAAGTTGAATTTTTGGAAATAGAAAATACAGTATCAGAAATAAAGAATTCAATTAAAGGACTTAACAGACTTGACTGAGCAGAGTAAGGAATCCGTGATTTACAGACAAGTGAAGCACAGACAAGTGAAGCAACCAAATTGAAACATAAAGGGAAAAGAAGGAGTGGGGTTAAAAAACAGGACACGGTATGCAAAATCTGTGGGAAAATATTCAAAATGGTCTAATACATGTGTAGCTGGAGTTCCAAAAAGAAAAGAGAAAGAATGGGGCAGAGGAAATATTTACAAAGGTAATGACTGTGACTTTATATAATTGATAAAACACATCAACTTACAGATTCAAAAAGCTCAATGAATACTATGGAGAAAGACAAAGAAAACCATATCTTGGTGCGTCACACTTAAACTTATGAAAACCAAAGATAAAGAGCAAAGACAAAGCAGTCAAAGGAAAAAGACATTTCATACAGAACAATAGTATGAATGATGGCTGAATGTTCCCCAGAAACAACGAAGGCCAAAAGGCAATAGAATGACATCTTTAAAGTACAAAACAAACAAACAAAAACCGTTAACTAGATTCTATACCTAACATAACTTGCTGATAGCTTACACCTGATGTTGGGAAGTGTAGCAGTTTGATATTGTTTATGAATTCCAAAAATAGACACTGGATTATGTTTGTAAATTGGTCTGTTTCTCTGGGTGTGATGAAATTATGATTAGGGCTTTGATTGGGCCATGTCAGTAGGACAATGAGTCCCCGCCCTGCACAGAGAAACCATACCACAGAAAAGGGAGGTTGGAAATTTGAGCTGAAGCCTAGGAAGTAAACATATGGGAGAGAGATGAGACTTATCCCAGCCCACAGCTGATAGTGGAAGAAGCTGGGACCATGGAGCCTTAAGAGGAAGAGGAAGGCTGAACATCCACACCCATCTTGTTCCAACTCATAGCAACAGACTTTGGTGAGGGAAGTAACTTATGCTTTATGGCCAGGTAACTGTAAGCTTCTACCCCAAACAAATACCCTTTATAAAAGCCAACAAGATTTCTGGTATTTTGCATCAGCACCCCTTTGGCGGACTAATACAGGAAGAGAGCCAAGACTGATATAGGAAGCCCTGAGAGACAAGCCCTATGCGAGCCTGCAGCTGAAACTGGTATGAAGCTGGACCCACAGAGCCTAGAGAGGAAGAGGAAGCCCAGAGGGGAAGGCTGAAACCTGCAGAGATTGCCCACCATGTTGCTTCAACACATGGCAGTTGACTTTGGTGAGAAAATACCTCTCATGGTACCTTGAGCTGGACTTTCCATGGCCTTGGGTTGTAAACTTTTACCCCAAATAAATACTCTTTATAAAAGCCAACAGATTTCTGGTACTTTGCATTGGCACTCCTGTAGCAGTTTGATATTATTGATGAATTCCAAAAAGAAATACTGGATTATGTTTGTAAACTGATCTCTTCCTCTGGGCATATTAGATTATATTGGATTCTTAATTAAGTAAACCTCTTGGCCAGTAAGGTGTTGAGTCCCTGCCCCTTGGTGGGTGGGGATTCACAGATAAAAGACATGGCAAATGATGGAGTTGGGAGATTTTAATGTTGGAGTTTTGATGTTGGAGTTTGATGCTGAAGCCTTAAGCTGGAGCCCTGGGAAGAGAGGAACCCTAAGCTTGGAAAGAAACAAGACCTGGGAAGAGAGGAAGCCAGGAAACCTGAACCCTCACAGATGTCAGCAGCCATCTTGCTCCAACACGTGAAAATAGACTTTGGTGAGGGAAGTAACTTATGCTTTATGGCCTGGTATCTGTAACCTCCTACCCCAAATAAATACCCTTTATAAAAACCAACCAATTTCTTGTATTTTGCATCAGCACTCCTTTGGCTGACTAATACAGCCCCTTTGGTGGATGGATACAGGGGAAGAGAGGAATCCCTTTATGGTGGAAAAACCTGACAAACAGTTGGATGATCAAGGTCAACATTAGCAGTCACAAATCATGTTGACAATATGTACCCTGGATATGATGTGGTGATAACAGCACTTTATCTCTGTGGGCTTCCTCCCAACAACTCATAACCCCAGTCTTATGAGGAAATCATCCCACAAATTCTGGTAATAGGGCATCCTACAAAAGCTTTGACCAGTCCTCTTCAAAAGTTCACAGACAAAAAAAAAAAAAAAAAAAACTGATAGAATATGTTACCAAAAGACCAGAGTTACAAGAGATACTAAAGGGAGTGCTGCAGTTGGAAAAAACAAAGGCAACAGACTTGGAGAAGAGTGTAGAAATGAAGATTATTAAGAAGGGTACATTATGGGGTAAAAAGACATACATTGTAAGATATGAGAACAGAAAGCCAAAGGAAAAAATGGATGAAGTAAGTAATGCCTTTACAGTAATACATTGACTGTTAATGGCTTGAATACTGCAATCAAAAGATAAACTGACAGAATGGATTAAAAAAATATGAGTCATCTATATACTGCCTACATAAGACTCATCTGAGAAATAAAGACACAGGTTAAAAGTGAAAGGCTGATGGGAAGTGGTTGTGGTTCAACTGATAAAGTGTCCGCCTACCAAATAGAGGGTCCAGGGTTCTATACCCAGGGCCTCCTGACCTGTGCAATGAGCTGGCCCACGCGCAGTGCTGCGTGCGCAAGGAGTGCCGTGCCATGCAGGAGTGTCCCCCCCCACAGGGGTGCCCCATGCACAGGGAGTGCACCTCGCAAGGAGAGCTGCCCTGTGTAATAAAAAAAGTGCAGCCCACCCAGAAGTGATGCTGCACACACAGAGAGCAGACAACAGTCTGCCATCAGCAGTGAGTGATGTTTTATCCAATCAGCTGAATGCCTTAAAAGGGGAGTGATTTCAGCATTCAGACAGAATTTCCCAGGTCGCCTTCGGACAGCCAACATATTCCAGAAGCTCACCAAGGGCCTTCGTTGGACTTTCATTGGAGCCTGGGTTTACAGACTGCCTGCAGAACCCAGACTTATGCATCCCCACGGTCACGTGAGAGACTCTTATAAAATCACATATTATTGACAGATATCTCTTGTTGACTCCATTTCCCTAGAGAACCTGACTAATACACACATGATGGAATATATTGTGCAGCAGTAAGAAGAAATCAGGTCGTGAAACATATGACTACATGGATGAACCTGGAGGACACTATGTTGAGTGAAGCAAGCCAGACACAAAAGGACTAATACTGTATGAATGCAGTATTATGAACTGAATATAGTGTGTATAAATTCATAAAATTAATAATTACAATATAGGTCACCAGAAAATAGAAGGAGGGTAAAGAATGGAAGGCTGAGGGTGATTCTGTGCAGAATTGGTTAAAAAGATTTACAAATCTTTAGAAATGAACAGAAACGGTGGAAGCACATCATGCTGTTTGTAACTAACAGAGCTATTATATATGGGTATGACTGGTTGAAAGGGTAAGTCTAAGGTCATGTATATTACTAGGCAAGCTAAAAAATGTAACATGGGACTGTATAACATAGTGAAACCTCATCTAACATACAAATTTGGGTGATATTGAACATATAAGACTGTTTTTACAAAACAGAAATACAAATAAACTAGAGAGACAGAAATAATAGCTAAGCACAGCAGGGGAAGCATAGAGAGACTGAGAGGTAACAAGTTTTGTTTTTTATTATTATTCTTGGAATAATGAAAATGCTCTAATAATGACTGAAGTAATGAATGTACAACTATGTTATTACACTGAATATCATTAACTATATACTTCAGATAGATTTATGCTTTATTAATACGTATCAATAAAATTGATTTGTTAAAAAAAACACACCTACAGCTAGCATAATATTTAATGGTGACATATTGAATACTTTTTCCCTAAGGTCAGGAATAAGGCAAAGTGTCCACTTTCACCACTTTCAGTCAATATTCTGGAAAAGAAAATTTAAGATGGAAAAGTCACGTTACCTGATTTCAAGACTTTCTACAAAACTACAGAAATCAAGACAGTGTAGTGTTGACAGAAGGATAACAGAAGAGAGTCCAGCAATTGATCCAGATAAACAGTGAAGTGATTTTTCACTAAGGATATCCATAGGAACCTAAAAAATATCAGCAGGCCCATTTCTTCCATTTTCTTAGGATCCCTAAGTATATGCTCGAGCGAGAACACATTAAGGGAATATAACAATTCCTCAGAAGCCCCTGTGAACAAGGTCACTATGTCCTTTAATGTTTATGACAACCCTTTGAGGCCAGTGTTATCAGAGGCCAAGCTCAAAGAGGCTAAGTGATCTGTCCAGTTACACAGCCAGTAAGTGGCAAAGGTGGGTCGTAATCTCCCTATATCTGATTCTAGAAGCTTCTTCACGACATTCAGAGAAGAAAAAGAGGATGTTGGATCAAACATTCCAAGATTACCCGATTTGTTCTACTTTTGTTTTGTTTGAAAAACAGATCATTCACAGTTTCCTGAAATAGCGTCTAAATTATTAAGTAACTGTTTCATTAGTCTTCACTACAATTAACGTATTAGTTAGGCCAAATTTATGATCCAGCTTAATGTATCTGTATGCTGTATATATTCCTTGTAGTAAACTTGAGGCTTTTTGCATTGTTGGTGGAATCAATTCTTTAGATGTCATAAAACTAAAAATACAATCTTATTTTTCATTGTTATAAAAATATACTGTTGCTACTTGTGGTTATGCTATACCTTGTTGGTCATTACCATGATTTAGCTAATGTCAAGTCCTTGGTCAAGAATACAATTCCTGACTGTGTGAGCCAAGGTTATTGGCTCACATTTCCCCACCTCACAATTATTTATAGAAAACCCTGGACAAATTTTTCACCTCCATTTTACTACCTAAGCTGCTAGAGAGTCTCTCATGAAACATATAGACATATTAGATCTCTGCCCCTTTGAAAAATCGCCTAGAGAAGCTGTCTGCCATGGGCTTGCCTTTACTCTGGGGCTTAGAAATGCTAACAGGATGACAGTCGTACATTCTCATATCTGCCCTGCTACTCAATAGAGAATGTTCAAATTCTTATAACATGGTTTGAACAAAATAGGTAAATCCAAAGAAAGACGACATGAAGCTTGGAGACAGTCTTGAACATTATTTCCTTTTAGAGCTCAACAAAATATATTAGCTTTCGTGGAATTTATGAAATTGCATTATTTCTACTTGGAGGGTTTACCGTCCCTGTTTCCATTTGATTTCATGTAAATGAAGAATTTTAAAAATACTTATGTTGATGGTAACAGACTTTAAAAGGACCATAACCTTTATTATCTCATTTGAGCCTCCTGACAATCCTGAAAAGTAGTAAGGAAACTGATATACTATTTTGTAAATGTCAAAACAGGTCCACACAGATGATTTAACTTGTCCAAGTTACCCCACCAATAAGTGGCAGGGCTGGCATAGGAAGATAGGTTGCTGGATTCCAATCCAAATGTATTGTGAAAACCCAGTATTATGAAATGTGTCTCAAATTTCAGGTCTATGTCTAACTCCAGACTAAACATAGTCTGCATTTTTCCCATTCCATAGGAGCATCACCTTGATTTCTCTACATTTTGCTTTCTTATAGGAAATCCCTGACAGGGCCAAGAGAGTTGGTTAATACTTAGTTTCTGAGGGATTTGGTAACATGGCATCTAGCAGTTAGAAAGCTGATGTCAACCATGTGCTCATTTTTTTCAAATGAATAACTTGGAGAAGAGCTACTTCTCCATTTAAGAAAACACTCCTCCTTGGCAGAAAAGATACCTACCTTTTCCCCAACCAGTATTTGTACCTGAGACATGTTTTTTAGGTGTGTTTCTCCATTCTAGAAAATGGGTCTAATGAGAAGAGATCTGTGCCAGCAGTTTCCTGATGCAGGTACTTACAGGTAAGCCTCTTAAAGCCAGCATGTACCCATGCATCTTTGACTTTCGGATTATATAAACCTTTCTAATAGCTCTGTGTTTACTTTATATATTTTTTTAAAAACTCAAGTATACAATGATTCATTTTGTTCCAACACTTTCTCACCAAGCACAGAAAAGTAATCCAAATGCAAAATACTAAAAGAAATCTAGTGCAACGAGAAGGTGAGGGGGGGAGGGGGCGTCCCATTAATTTTAAAGAACTGTTGACTTGAAAATATCCCAATTTTATAAAATGTATCTATTATACTAATACTCTTGATTTATCTTTCACTCCTCTATGCTAGTTATTGATCTATTGCCTCTCAGCTCCAAATTCACCCTTCAGTACCTGCCCTGTGATAATGGGCTGTACACTAAGCATTTCTCCTTTGCAGCAGGCATGACGTTAAGCTCTACCAGTAGAGGGAGCTGGAGCGACATTGCAAGAGGAAGGGCTTCTGCGTCTCAGGCTGTGTCTCGCTACTGAGGCTGCAGGGGCGGATAGGGACACAGACAACATCCAGTGGTCTCTGTCCCAGCAGAGAGCCCAGAGTGAGCAATTCCTCAGCAAGCTCACAGTCCCGGCCTGGTGACCAGCTTGCCATGGCTCTCTGGACATTCCATCGTCCTGCCCCGCTGGCTCACTGGCTCCCTCTGTGAGCCAACCCACCCGCCTAGGCCTGCCTTCATCTCAGAGGGGTGTTCCCTGCTTGCCATCCTGGCTGCGGTTTTTGTCCGCCAGGCTCAGTTCACCGTCACCCCAGGAACAGTGTTTTCTGCTTGCTTAAGGACCGTTCCTGGCCCTGGCAACCCAGCAAACTTCTCTGCCATCCAGTGGGCTGTGGCGAAGTCCACATCTTCTCCATGAGCTTGGAACCCCTGGACGCTGGGCATGGTGTCATACGTGAGATAGGTGGGCCTCCTCCTCGCTCTTCTTCCTCCCTGAATCTCTTTCCCTAGTCAGCATCCAGAACCCAAGCAGAAGATATCTGCCAAGAGGAGACTGGAAGGCTATTCTCCAGGAACAGACTAGCCCCAGAGAAAAGATAAAACTATTCTGATACTGGAAACTCTCACACTGAAGTAGTTGGGTCCCCCTCCCCACTGCCCTAAAGGGAGGCCCACCAGATAACAAATTCACCCTTCACAAAGTCCTTTCAACCAACCTTTTGTTGCCTCACTTTTAAAAGTGCACGTTCAGCCAAGGACCAACAGACATTTGAGAGAAGGCTCCAAAACTACCCGGGGAAGAAAAATAAAGGAACCTAGAGCAAACAGAGCCTACATAAGAAGCAAAAGAAAACTTAAACACACATGCGCATGCGCATACACACACATCCCAAGAGAGCTAAGAGAAGACAATGGACCCACAAAACAACAACAAGAGGGAATAAAAAGGAACTTTCAGAGAAGAATAAAGGGATCTTAGAAATTAGAATAGGATAGCAATAACGTTCTTTATCTTTATTGCAGTAATGGTTACACAAATCTATACGTGTGATAAAATGACATAGAACTATACACACACATTATGCCAATGTCAAATTCCTGGTCTTAGTATTGTACCATAATTATGGAAGATGGAATCATTGGGAGAAACTAGGTGAGCGGTACATGGGATCTTCATACTATTTTTGCAACTTCCTGTGAATCTATAATTATATCAAAAGAGTTAAAAAGTACTTTTAACAAAAAGATAGGATTGCAACAGAGGGAGAGAGAAAACTGGAAGTTGGAGGTAAAGACGTTATTCAGAAAATAAAGCACTAAGAAATAAAGCACTGGAAGAATAGGAGAGAAAAAACTTCTTTAATGGAGGCTTCATTCTTGAAACCCAGCAGTGACAATAGGAGCCACAAGAAGAAAGAGAAAGAAGAAAAATCATGTGGAGAAAACAAACAACAAAATAACCCAGAAAAGCTTCCCAGTAGTGAAGGACATGCATTCCCAATCTAAAAGGGAGAACTAAGTGCTCAGGGCAGTGAATGGGGAAAAAAAAAGGCACATCCCATTTGTGAAATTTCAGGATACTAGAGAAGACTCTGAAATGGAACCAGATATGGCTCAAGCAGTTGGGTGCCCACCTACCACATGGGAGGTCCCGGGTTCTACTCCTGAAGACTCCTAAAGGAGACAAGCAAGATGGCAAGCTGATGCAACAAGATGATGCAATGAAGAGATACGACGAGGAAACCCAATGAGAGATACAACAAGCAGGAGCAGAGGGGGCTCAAGACATTGGGCGCCTCCCTCCCACATGGGAGGTCCCAGGTTCACTTCCCGGTACCTCCTAAAAAGAAGATGAACACACAACAAACAGATAGAGAGAGCAGACAGCAAGTGGAAAACAACAAGGCGGGAAGGAATAAATTAATGAAAATAAACCTTAAAACAAAAAAAAAGACTGAGAGCATTCTGATGGGAGAAAAAACTGCTTGCGGACAAACAATGGAAATCAGATTCGCAGATCTGTCAAAAGCAACACTGAAAGCTAGACACTAATGGAGCAAAGACTTCAAAATTCTGAGGGAAAAAAACACACAAAACCTTCCAATCTAGCATGCCATCATTCTTTCAATCAAGCGTGAAGGGAGAATGAAGTGATTTTTTTCAAACACGTAAGGTCTCAAAAATTTTTACCTCCCATGCACCCTTTTTTTTTAAACCTTCTGGAGAATGTATTCTACTCAAAAGGGGAACAAGGAGAAAGATGACACCCTGGGTACAGAAAACAGGGTATATACCCTAAAGAAAGTCAAAAGGTGTTCCGTGTGGGGATGCAGGGAAGTCCCAGGCCAGCCAGGCAGGGGCCTGGGTACCCTTGGTCCACAGTGGACCAGGGACTCTGACAGACTGCCCTCTGGGTTTGTCTGTACGGAGAGGAATTTCCCAATTCTGCCAGAGGTATAGGAGACGAAACGACATCAACAGAGACAACTAAGCAAGTCACAGAATAAGAGGCCATTATTGACTTTAGGGGGAAAGGGTGTAATGAAATAAAATCTGAGGGCACACAGTGGCTCAGCTGTAAACATTTACAGAGTCATCATACCTAATACTAAACGCCGACTCAGCCAAAACCTGTGATCTAGCGATGGGGAGAAGGAAAGCATGTGGGCCTTCTCATAAGCCTTCTAATTCTCTTGGCATTTTCAAACAATGTAGAGGCATTACTTTGATAAAGATGAAAATTAAATTATAAAAAAATCAAGTCCAAAGAGGAACATTAAATGAGTGATCCTACAAGTGAATATGATAAAAATCATGAAGGTTTTGGAAACATTTCTTAGACAATAAAGAACCACTGAAGAGTTTTAGCAAGAAAATGTCATGAAGAGGACAGTTTTTAGGAAGAGAATTATTGAGACAGACAAATAACAAAGGATGAGTACAAAGAGGGAGAGGTTGAAGGTAAGAAAACTCGTCAGAAATTTCTAGTGATCACCAAACTGCTCTGAGGAAAGGGCCCTCTGGACTGGGTTTGGTGTAAATGGTTCCTGCAAAGATGGCTCAGTCTTTATCCACCTAATGATTCTACTATAAATTAGTTGTCAGTACAAGGAAGGGGACAGTGGGACCAGCAGATGTAAATACTGTACTTTCTTAAGGAACATCCTTGCATGGATGGGTAAAGAACCACACCAGATACAAATCAGTCTTCCACGAGATTTCGCCTCGTATGGATTTGAGCCATGTGCCAACGAGACCACCCTTGAACAAGCTGACCATCAAAGCTCTGGACCTCAGAACTGAGAGACTGATCCTGGAAAGTAACGATGCTTGGGGAGAACCCACAAAGCCACACTTACTCATACATCCTTTTGCTCACCAGGGCTCTGACCTCCATGTTTAGCAACACAGGCTAATTTTTTGTTTTCCTTTATATCTTGGCTACATAAAGATGGATCAGAGAAAATGAGGCAGAAAACATATCTGGACTTCAGGATGACAAGTGATGAAAAATGGAGGTTGCTAAGCAGCCAGAAGTGGGTCTTCTACAGCCCACTGGGGGCCCCCCAAAGGTCCCTGAGAGTCAAGGGCTCTGAGAAGTAAGCAAGGGGATGCCAGGAGAAAAAGTAAGAGCCCTATCTACCCACATGCACTCAGGGCCAAGCCACAAGTTGGAAAGCAAAGTCAAGTCCAGGTGCCTGCCTTGTGAGCAGCCACCACATGCGCTTGCCCACACCCACACCTCACCCCAACACACATCCCCCAGTACCGCTGAAAACCTGGCTGCTCTCAGTGTGGTCCTCAGGCAGCAGCACTGGCAGCCCCCGGGAGCTTGAGGTCCCACCTCAGACCTTGTGAATCAAAACCTACATTGTGGAGAGATCCCCAGGTGATACCCATGCCCATTAAAGTGTGAAAAGCCTAACTCAAAGACAAAGGAATCCTTGGGCACCCCTCTCTGATTCTCCCACCCTACTCTCCCCTTGCCTGGAAGGGGCAGAAACCAGACAACTACCCAGGTGTCCAAAGCTGCTTAGCAGTAACGGAGCCATTTGTACAATTCTGAGGAGGATCTGGCATATCTGTAGCTTCTAGAAATGACTGATTCCAGAACACCCAATTATTTCTTAGGAGCTTGATTTTAGGGGAAAATAAGAGCACAAGCCCGAACCACAGATTTCCCTTTATAGCTGCCTATTTTATTTAAACAGAAAATGCTAAACATTAATTTTAGTTGTACTTAATTGAATAATTTCTCAGGGGAATAGTTCAGGGAGAGTTTAAAACTGCTTGTTTCCAAAAGCCATTACAAATTGGCATATACTATAATGTCACTGTGCCAACCAAAACACTCTGCTTTAATGTCCCTGGGGCCGCCTTCACGCCAGATGTGTTCAGAACTCTTAGTAAAATAATGCAGGCAAAAACCATATTTACACGAAACAGTATTTTGAATATTCTTTTCCAATTATCTAGAATGAGATAATAGATCCCTAATTTGAAGCACGGGGGCGGGTGGGGGAGGGGCGCAGGTCAGCGGTTTCGCCCTTGGAAATGCTTTTATTGGTAAAAAACTAAAGCGGTCTTACAAGAGTAAGAGAAACCTCCTCTGCCACAGTTAATCACTTAGAATGAACTAGCCGGTTTGCTTGTTTGTTTTAAAGATTGATCTTGTCTTTTCCTATGAATTGTAAATCGGAGGGACTGGGGTTTGGGAAGGGAGAGGTGGAAGGCAAGTAAAAGAAATCCAAAAAAAACCCCACTTTGGCGGGAGAATGAACAGACAACAGTGACTGGTGTGCAGGTGTTGCCCTCCCCACTCCCATCTCACCCAAATATCTTCTTTTCTGCTTCATGCTTGGATGAGTGACACAATTCCTGGATTTCCCTTTTGTTTTTGACTAATAATGGGCATAACAGCACTGCCAGGTAAGACATCACTGTTGATTACTGATTTGTAATTTGCATCTCAAAATAAATGTACTGTGAAGGAACAATCCTTTTTATTCTCTAAGATGTGCACACAAAAATTAAATAGTATATTTTATACTTTCTGGCTAAAAGAGAAATTTCTGCCCTTAACATTTATCTAAGAAATGTCCATTTAGAATGGGAGTTTAAATCGTTCGCTTTTGGGCAAATCAGGACAGTGCCTGGTTACAGTGGGGATTCTGGCTCCTGTACGTCATAAAATGCTGTAATATGCCATGCAATCATGGCATGCTTAGTTATTGGAGTTGTCTATTTTCACAGATGTCACAGAGAAGCCATCTGAAAAACTATGCACAGTGCAGCTGTTCTTGGCTGTTAGGAAGCTACACTTGGAAACTCTGTTCTCTAAAATGTTCAGAATTGGGAAAGGTTTTCCAAATATAAATTAATTACCAAATTCCATGTGTTGACAGGCAAACAGTCTAATGTTTACACTTTGGCTTGACAAAGGGAATTTAAGCAAATTACCATTAAACTTCTAAAGGAAACAGAGGCCATCTATGGGATTTACTTCACATTTTTCCCTTAAGTTTTAAAAATATTTCTTTTTATCATGAAATGTAACATGCAAAAAGAAATGGAAAAAGAAAAAAACAACCCCCCCCAAAACCCTTATATGTTCAGTTTAATAAATAATAGTTCCAAAACTAGAACTGTATAACCATCACATGCTTGCCCAACTTGGTGTGGCAATACAATACCCATCGACCAATCTGAAATGATTCATTCAACCAGGCAATCAACAGACATTTACTATATCCCAGATACTGTGTTAGGTGCTAATATGAACACTTAGAAAGTATTACGTGCTTGCACATTTGTTCAAATAACTTCACTACCACCAAGTTCTGAATTGTCACCTACCTGAGTTTCAAAGCAAATAAATACATAACTTTATCATATGGACAAGGAGCATTTCCCCCCAATAAATCTAACCTAGAGGTCTGTGCTCTTGGGATGCTTAACAATATATCACTTCTGAAAGGACCACAGGAGAGGGCTTGGTGGTCAGCAACGGCCAGCTGTGAACTTTTCTCTTTGACCTGGACCAGCAGTGAATGATGTTCCCGGTGTCCCCCTGATTAAACCCTGAGGTCAGGCTCTTCCTCCGGAACAAAGGCCTCTCCCCTTGGGAGCTACTTAGAACTTTCCCAAGCACCTTGCAGAGTCTTATTTTTCATGCTGTGCATAGATGTGAAACAAGCATTTGTTCCAGTATAAAGAGTTATAAATCCCTGGTTATAAGACTAATGTTCTCTTAACTCTAAAAGAAAAACTTAATCCATAGCCTTGCTTTAAGATAAATAGTTTTTACCTTATTAATCATAAAGTTTCCAAGTAAACTTTGGTCTGCAAGGTTCTCAGAAGCAGTTTGACTGTTTCCAAGTTGCACATCAGAAAGTTCCTACATTACATAGTCCAAGATAATCATTGTTAAAACAATAAACACAACAGCATCATTTCCGCACTAAGTTCCATTTCTATTGGAAAATGAGGGAGAAATTTAAACCAAGATCATAATTTAAGCCAATAATCTACAAACTGGGTGTGCAAGATGATTCATAGGAATGTGGAAAGAAAAATAGTAAGGCTCCTATTAAATGGTATATTTATTTTTTTCTCACCCTTTTTTAATTTCTATTTTTAGGAGCCACAGGAGGGAAGGAAAGATGGGGAGAAGAGACACAGGGGAGCAGAACTCACCCAGCTTCTCACGATGGGAAGAAAATTCTTGGCTCACAGGTAAATGGACTAGAGCTAAGCTGCCACAAACTGTCGAGTGCTGTCCAAAGTGAAGGTGTGGACTGCAAGGTTGAAGTCTTTGGCATTGGGGGCGGGGGACGTGGAGCTGACATTCTCGGGAACACAGCTTGGGTGCCATAGAGGAGGTCTGCTTCCTGGGAGTCACCACAGCACTCAAAAAAGAGCTCTGAATGGTTGGCCCCTGTCTCTCCATTGTTTCCTTTTCTATTCTTCACTTCCTTGGGCAGGGCATTCCCCAGGCCTAAAGAAACACTCAATCCTAGAGGAATCACCGCCACGGTTCCAATGTTTCTAGCTGCCCCAATGCCACATATATCCACGGAATAAGTGCGGAGAAGCCCAAGAGCAAGAGAACCCGACTGGAGATGGGGCTGAGGGCGGATGTGGGAAGGGGGCTGCCAACACTAGCAGAGGCCTGGGACTGTGTTTATATGGGTAGAAAGAACTTCCAAGGACAGCCATGAATGTACGTGTATATATATGTCCAGCCATCTGTCTGTCTACTTCCCTCCCTCCCTCCCATCCATGAGGCAAATGCCAGCCTCCAAGAAGGGATAAAAATCTAGGAACACTGACTCCTGAATAGAGATAAGTGACAGCTACGGAGTTTCTATATGAGGGGCATGAGACCATCAGTAGGATTGGAGGGAAGGGTGATAGGACACTGCTTCTCAAACTCTTTGTGGTGCCAGACTTTTTAATTACGATTAATTTGCTCTGTTACAGACCAATGCTTTTGTAAAACACAATAAAAATGCATTACTTTAAAAAAATGAAATAGGGAAACGGACTTTGGCCCAGTGGTTAGGGCGTCCGTCTACCATATGGGAGGTCCGCGGTTCAAACCCCGGGCCTCCTTGACCCGTGTGGAACTGGCCATGTGCAGTGCTGATGCATGCAAGGAGTGCAGTGCCACGCAAGGGTGTCCCCCGCGTGGGGGAGCCCCACGCGCAAGGAGTGCGCCCGTGAGGAAAGCCGCCCAGCGTGAAAAGAAAGAGCAGCCTGCCGAGGAATGGCGCCGCCCACACTTCCCGTGCCGCTGATGACAACAGAAGCGGACAAAGAAACAAAACGCAGCAAATAGACACCAAGAACAGACAACCAGGGGAGGGGGGGAAATTAAATAAATAAATAAATAAATCTTTAAAAAAAAAAAAATGAAATAAAGATGCAAAATACAAGCCTACTAACAGTGCACTTTGGATGTTGTGGCAATGTCAGAATGCCATAAAAGTTTCTGAATTCCTTTTCTTTTTTTAGATTTATCCCCACACCCTGCGTTTCTGAATTCTTATTCTTAGTTGGAATTTGTTGCATCATAACTGGTGACAAACAGCTCAAAGACTGGCACTGGCCTGGCACCACACTTTGGGCTGGGGACTTGCTCGAAGCGAAGGGTGCATGGCAAGAACACTGTTTGTATTTCTGAAATGCTCGATGAGAGCCACAGTTGACGCCCGGGGTATCTCAGGGTCAGACAGCTCTAACCACCGTCAACTAGAAATCCAGTTATCTGTTGATGCTTGTCATAAATCTTCTTCCCCAGTCACCAAACACTGCTTTTGGAGCTTGCTTTGATTTGATGTGATACCTGATGTCTGAAGTCTGCATTCCACCCCTTCCCACAGTCCAAGGAATGAACAACAGGCCTTAATATATATTTGCAGATGAGGCAGATGGGCTACAGCCTCTTCTTCTAGCATCTTCAGTCTGACCCCCCCCCCCCCCCCCAATCCCTTCTCCAGGCTCCTTTCCTCCTGCGCATAATAAACACACCCACCTCTCCGAGTTCCTCTCTTTGTGTTTTAACCTTATGAAACAAAAACCTCAAGATCCTTCACTTGATCATGACAGGTTTGCACATTCCTTTCACCCACAAACTCCTGGCATGAGGTGTCTTCTCTTTGTGGCACCTGCAGCCTCTTCAGATTAGGTCTAGCACCTGGCTTCTATCCCAATACACAAAAGTGAAACTTCTCTCATCAATGACCTTGTGATACCGGTTATTTAAAAAGCAATGACTTTTCTTCTTGATCATCTCACATAACCTCACCAGGGTTGTAAAACAGGCTGACCACCTCATCTTTGAAACCTCCTCTAACAAATCCCCAGAAAACATCCTAACCTGTTTTGGCTGTTTCATCTCTAACTTCTAGGTTGGCACCTTGACTTCCTTTGGAGTTCCGCCAAGTCTTTAAGGAATTCTCCTGGATTTATTTATAATCTGACAATGACAAGTGGATCCCACTCCTCAAGTAACTCTGAAGACGTCCATGACCTTATAGAAGTGCTTCTCAGCTCTGGGTGCACGTTAGAATCATCTGGCGGCGCTTTTAAATAATACCTATACCCAGACTTCATACTCAGAGATTCTGGTTTAATTGGACTGGAGGGAGGCCCAGGCTTTAGAAGTTTTTGTTTCATTTTGTTTTTTAAATACTAAGCATTTAAGGCCACCTTATTGCCCTGGAACAACGCATCTCAAACTTGGTTGCACACTGGAATCATCTGGGGGAGACTTTAGAATACAGATGCCTAGGGACCTAAAGTGGCACGAAAGAGTAATCACCTCTCTTCCACTCTGGAAGGTCCCAGGATCGTTTCCCAGAACTGCTAATGAGAATACAAGCAGACACAGAAGAGCACACAGCGAGTAGTCATAGAGAGCAGACAAGCAGGGGGGAATAAATAAAATAAATGTTAAAAAAAAACAAAAACAAAAACAGCTTGGTACTGAAAACAGGACACCCATACAAAAAAGTCAGTCAATACAATACAGATGCCTGGTTCCAACCCCTTAGAAAAGTCTGATTCAATTGGTCTGGGTTGCAGCCTGGGCATGAGGATTTTTTTAAACTTCCCAGGGATTCTAATATGCAACAACATTTGAGAACCATAGACTGAGCTAATATATCTAAATCCAAAATAGTCTATCACTGTAAATAAGATCTTTCTAACTTCTGTGCCATCTCTAACTCCCTAATGCAAGTAAACTTAAAAAAAAAAAAGACAATAAAAGCACTTCATGTACCAATGCAATTTAGTGCTGTATATATAGTCCAGTGTCATTTGCTGATTGTTTCATGTGTGTCTTCCCTCCCAGACTGTAATGTAAGCTCTCTGAAGACTCAGGCCATTCTTTTTTAATTTTCTCCCAATATCCCCGTTGTCACTCAGGTACTTAGTATGCACTACCGATCAATAACTACTTTCCGAGTAGTAGCACTAAATCTGATACCACCTCCCTTGAGACAGTAAGGCTTCTTGAGGGAAACATTTCTTTTTATCTTCTGTGACAGATATTGTGGTTCTTCGCATTTACTGTTACATAAATATTTACTACTTCATGGCCACAGAATCCAGAACAGCACTTTCAAGGTAGATTTTCTTCTATTTCCCTGGCAGAGAGAAATGTTACGTTTTGAAAGTTTTCACTTTGAAGGAAAAAAGTGTTCACGTCCTATGTGATCAAACTGATCATTCCTCCACCAAGCAGCAAAGTATTTCCAGAGATGTCTAAGGACTGAGTCAATCCTACAAATAGTACCTTAAGAAAAATGAGGCAGTAGAAGAAGGTATAAGATAAATCCCCTCTAAGAGATGGGTTCTAACAATATACCAGAAGAGACAAACCCAAGAGGATTTATTCAAGATATAAAACGCAGTGGACTATTTTCTCTTCAGAGCTTGCCTTCTTGCCATGCTCTTTCCATTTCTCTGATTTTAAAAAAAGTTTCAATTGAGAATTAATGGTCTTTAATTTACCTTACAAAAGTCTCTTAATAATCGATCACCTTTTTAGTGAGGGTGGGTGCACCACGGATTCCAGAAAAGACATGGCCCCTGCTGAGATCACTCGTAGGAGAAGGGCAGAAAAAGGAAGTTCAATTTCAGCAGCAATGAAGACGACATATAGGGGATAAACAGTCAGCATCAAGAATGCTGTATCCAAGGACGCCGAGGGCCTCTTCCTTTGGGTACTGAAAGCCTTTCTGTTATCAGAGTAGGTCATGGGGCTGTAACAGTCACTGGCTCCAGGACTGAGCCCCACATAAAGGACCCACTTCTACTTCCAGTGATAAGACAATTTGCATGGTCTGAACTCCCTTGAAAACAGACCTCTCTGCTGCTCTTACCGAGAATGATTCTTGCTTAAAAACAAAGCACACACACACACATAAAAACTGAGGGGAAGGGGTCATGTCCAGGGTAGCTGCAAAATCCCACAGATGAATTAGGAATTATCTGTATATAAACATTTTATTTTAGTAAAGGTTAACCATTCACCAATTGTGCTAAGGTCTCTCTTATCAATTTAACTACCTGTTATAGTACTTGTACAGTATAATGAAACTGTTATAAATCAACCTGTGAACCCACTTAAACCCCTTCTGTAATGAGTGCTGGGCTCATGATGAAGTATTAGTAAACATCTGTCATAGTCTCTCTCACAACATCCTTGTTGAGAAATGAGAAAAAGCACGGTTTCAACAACTATTCCTAGATAGGGAGACCCATGGCACCCAGAACGCACTTGGTAAACATTTGTTGACTGAATGAGTCCTAGAAACTCATCAACCAGGGACTCTCAGAAATCCCTGCCCACCTGCCCCAAAGCCTTTCCCACACCCAGCTCCCTTCCCATGCTGAGCAGGTACAGGGAAAAGAGGCCCTTTAGAAAAACACTAGGCCGGGGTCTCTCCCCTCCACCTCTAAATGTACCCATACAACTGTCGCAGTTTGCTAGAAGCTGCCAAAAGCAATATACCAGAAACAGGTTTGGCTTTTTACAATGGGGATTTATTTATTTATAAGAAAGCATACATTTCTCTGTCAAATGGGAAGCCACATGGCAGGTCTCCCCTCTCCTCCCGGTCTCGTTACTATCAGCGTCTTGGTTTCCGTGGCTTCCTCTCTAGGCTTCTATGGGTTTCTCTCTCTCTTCATGCATATTCATCTGGCTTATAAAGACTCCAGTAAGAGGATTAAGACACTGCCCCCCACCACCTTACTGAATTAATCTATTCAAAGGCCCTTCGCTGAGGTGACCTAATCAAAAGGCCCCACCCATAACAGCTTCACACCCACAGCAATGGGTGAGCACCCAGGACAAACCATCTCAGACCCCCATCAGTACTGTCTCTGTGCCTTCCCTCCTTCTCCAAGCTCTCGGTGTGCCTGTGAGATCCTTCTATGTCCCCCCTCCTTTGGGCCTTGCCCTGCCCCCAGCCCCACCCCTCCCACAGCTCTCCCCTGAATCTTCAGCTTCCCAGTTCTGGCTCCTTCCTCAGTCTGCAAGCAGGCTCAAATCTTTCCCTTCCTATTAAAACGCCAGCCCTTAACCTTCATGCTTTTTAAGCTTCCTTCTTTCCTTCCACATCAAGTCTCTTGAGAGGCTGATCTACAGTCTGCTTTCATGACTCGATGCCTCACTCTTTCTCACACAACTGGACTTGTGGGTCCGTTTTCTAGGGACACTGTTCCTGGTAAGGTAGTTGACTTAACTGGAAATTCCAATGGCTTATTTTCAGGTGTCATCTTGTTGACTTATCTACAGTACTTAAAATGTCTCAGAACCCTGAACTCCCTCCTTCCTTCCATCTTATTGAGCTCTCATCTTATTTAATTAGCATTTTTAAAAAATATTTATTTATTTATTTATATCCCCCTCCTCCTGTCCTGCTGTTTTTTGCTGTATGTGTTTTCTTCTCCTCTCATTTTCTCTCCTCTAGGAATCACTGGGATTCGATCCTGGAGACAGGTTCCCTGTCAATTGTACCACCTAACTTCCTGGTCTCTGTTGTGCTTTTCCTTGACTCTCCCCTTGTCTCTCTCTTTTTTTGATGGTCGTCATCTTGCTGCATGGCTCATTTGTGCGGGCACCAGCTCACCACGTGGGCAATTGTGCGGGTACTTGCTTGCCACGTGGGCACTCTTTCTCTTCTTCTTTTTCACCAGGAGGCCCCAAGGATTGAACCCAGGTCCTCCCATATGGTAGGCGGAAGCTCTATCACTTGAGCCACATCTGCTTTCCTAACTAGCATTTTATAGGCAAAACCTGATGGGCGGGCATGAATAAATTTGACGCTGGTGGTATGAAAGGAGCCATAGTTCCATCAGCATCTTTTTTTTTTTTCCTCTCCCCTTCTCCCCCACCCCCGGCCCTTGTCTGCTCTCTGTGTTCATTCGCTGTGTGTTCTTTGTCCACTTCTGCTGTTGTCAGCGGCACGGGAATCTGTGTCTCTTTTTGTTGCGTTATCTTGTTGAGTCAGCTCTCCATGTGTGTGGCGCCATTCCTGGGCAGGCTGCACTTTCTTTCGCGCTGGGCGGCTCTCCTTATGGGGCGCACTCCTTGCGCGTGGGGCTCCCCTACGCGGGGGACACCCCTGCGTGGCAGGGCACTCTTAGCGCATCAGCACTGAGCATGGGCCAGCTCCACACTGGTCAAGGAGGCTCCATCAGCATCTTAGTGGAATCCATGTGCTCCCGACAGTGAAGAGACACTACTGGACTACTGCAACAGCCTCCTGACTGGTTTCCCTGCCTCGAGTCCTAACACCTATCTAACCCATATATATAAGTAACCCAATCTTCACATTACTATCAAAATTATTTTTCAGATTATACCAGGGGTTCCAGCCCAATGGCCCCCTGCCTCCTCTTGTAAATAAAGTTTTATTGGAATATAGCCATGTTCATTCACTAACATATTGCCCCTTAGCTGCTTTTGCACTACAGTCTCAGAGATGAATAGTTTCAACAGAGCCCATATGGCCTGGGCTGCAAAACTAAAAATAAAGTATTTGCCATCTGGCCCTTTACTGAAAACATTTGCCGACCCCTGGATTGTGCCACTGCCCTGCCTTCAGAAGTAGTGGTTTTGGGAACCAGCTTGTTCTTGGACATGGAGGCACTGTTTGGAATAGAAAAATGCTGGCAACAAAATGTCTATCATTAGAGGACTGGTTAAATTATGGTAAAGTCTTACAATGGTATTCCATGCAGTGTCGAAGAAGAATCAGGTAAATCTGAATGTATTAATATGGAAAGATCTTTCTGGGATTCATTAGGTTAAAAGAAACAAAGGCATATAGTATATATATTATATATTCTCTTTTTCATAAAAAATAACTCATAAATAAGTACATACATACATATATGCATAAATATTCCCCCAGAATCACAAGAAACTTTTTTTCATCTTGTACTTTTCCGTACTCTCTGAAATTTGTAACCTTATTCTCTTTTAAATGTCAGTAGGTGTTAACTGAATGAGAAAATTATGATCTGTTTATTTTTCTTCTTTATAAATCTTTGATAAAGAAGAAATAATAAAAAAGCAATCTAATAAATATTATGTTTTAAGGGAAAAAATGAGGTACTATGTTAAAACCTAACAAAAGTTATGTATTTCAATGAGTTTTCAAATTTATATGTATTTACTTTTGCAGGTCAGTGATCCTCCAAAGGAAAAAAAAAAAATCCCCTACCACAGGTTGGATATTTATCTTCCAGGAAGCTAGACACTGCACCAGACAATCTTTCAAGATGCTGTCCATGTCAATCATCCTCGGTTTCAATACTAGTTTTCTGCTGATTATTACTGAAAAACACACCACATCTGTCAGACACAAGCCATTGCAAATCTTCGACTGCCAAAGAGCTGGGTGCAGCAGTGAATGGCTTCAACACACAAGTCAGCCATGACAGGTTGGTTTGTAGGGTTTATCTATGGGTACAGATGGTCCTTAAATATTTTCCAGATGTGTTGACCTCATAAAACTGGCCCCTACCACAGGCTGTGAAAGAATTGCTCCAAGACTGTATTTTCCCCATCTCTCCATAAAGCAGCACCCTGGGTTCCCTGGTTGGGTGACCCGTGAAGTTTTGAAATGGAGCCTTGATGCCCATCTGCAGGTTGGGTTCCAGTCCTAAGCCAGGAATAGAAAACAAAAGTGGGGCAGTTTAGCAGAGGAGCATTTTTTTATGGTTCTCAGATACCAGTTGAATTTTGTACTATACAGTGGAGGGGAGGAAAATGGTGATTGTTTTCAAGCAAATTCACCGACAGCCTAGTCTTCTAAGAACTGAAATATGCTTTCCTTCCCCAGGGAAATGGATTCCTGAGCTGGGAGATCTAAGTAGGAATAAGCACAAAGGATAGAGCAAATTCTTCCCAGTACAAACTGAATCTGTATCTCTTCTAAAGGCAACACCCAGAAAGTGGACTTGGCCCAGTGGATAGGGTGTCCGCCTACCACATGGGAGGTCCACGGTTCAAACCCTGGACCTCCTTGACCCGTGTGGAGCTGGCCCACGTGCAGCACTGATGCGTACAAGGAGTGCCCTGTCATGTAGGGGTGTCCCCTGTGTAGGGGAGCCCCACACGCAAGAAGTGCGCCCTGTAAGGAGAGCCGCCCAGCATGAAAGAAGTTCAGCCTGCCCAAGAATGGTGTCGCACACACGGAGAGTTGACACAGCAAGATGACGCAAAAAAAAGAAACACAGATTCCTGTGCCGCTGACAACAACAAAAGCGGACAAAAAGAACACACAGCAAATGGACACAAAAGTACAGACAACTGGGGCGGGGGGGGGGGGAAGGGGAGAGAAATAAAATAAATATTTAAAAATAAATAAATAAATAAATAAAGGCAACACCCAAATCCCAGCCACTCCCACTGGAGACCAAACTACTTCCCACGGAGACTGACAATGCTTTTTCTGGAACAGTCACCGAGAGGGCAGTGGTGGCCACCCACCTTCTCCCAGCAGCGTGTCCACAAGCTCAGACACCTAAGAGCAGCCCCTAGGTGCATGGGTGTGGGGTGCGGGAGGGGCCAGAGTCAGCAACAACAAAGCAAATAGGTGTGGCTTCTGGGGCCGGGTCAGCATGGTGGCAGGACCAGCCAGGGCCCACCGAAGGGCCCAGAGGGCACCGTGTCTGCCATCAGTTTTTCTCTGGGCAGTTTCTGTTTAGGACAGCATCAGGGGGAAATTCCAGCATGCCCTGAAGGCTTGCCGCTGAGCAGCATCCTTGCCAAGCAGCTCATCCACCATGTGGTGCTGGGCACTCTGAGCTGCTCTCCTCTTCCTCTGCGGGATGGGAACCTTTCCGCGGCTGAACCATTCCAGGGGGCAGCCCACAGCCCCAACCACAAGGGCCACAGGAAATGTGACAGAGAGAGTAAAGGTCTGCACCACGGTCCACGGCACAGGCCACGTGGTCGTCACTAATTAGTTGGGACCCTGCTCTCCGCATGCCTGCCGGGTGCACCAGCAGGGCCTTTCTGCATCTGGGCGCATCTTGACTTTACACCCTGTTCTCCATCACATTGCTCTGCTGACCAAGCCTTTCACCCTTTGAGCCTCAGCGCTAGGAGCTCACCCATCTCTCCCTTCCCAGGGCTTAAACTTCTGCTTTGCTCTAGGTCCCTGCAAGATTACAGCCCTGCCTTACTTTCAGATTCCAGGCTGTTCCCAAACCCTGCTCCCTGTAACTTGCTGCTGAAGCTGCTGGTCAACTGCCAGGATGAATCTCTACCCACTGCAGAGCCCGAGACTGCCCGGCAGAGTCCCCGCTCTGCCTTTGAGGATCTCTCTCTGCCTACAGCCCCCTTTCAGACCTTCCTGGCGTACAGTGCCTGCCTTCCCTCTTCCCTGAAGCTGGTGTCTTCATTCTCCCTTGATCCTTCTTCTCCCACCCTGAGTCTCTGGTTCTGGATCTCTACTCCTCACCCCTCTGGGTTGAGCCTGGCCTGTTATTGATCAAGCCCTATGTTCAGTACCAGCTTTCTCCTTGATACATTCTGGGCACACGGATGGGGGCACAGTAGATATCATCAGTGTATTTTTTTTCCCAAAAGGCACTGAGCAGGGAAGTGGCTGTGGCTCAATCAGTCGGGCTCCCGTCTACCATATGGGAGGCCCTGGGTTCACGTCCCGGGGCCTCCTTGTGAAGGGAGGCTGGCCTGCATGCTGCGGAGAGCTGCCAGCCTGCAAGTGCCGCGGAGAGCTGCCCGGCCCACAAGTGCCGTGGAGAGCTGACTCAGCAAGGTGATGCAATGAAAAGGGAAATGAGCAAAAATGCAGAAGAAAGCACAGCAAATGGACACAGAAAAGCAATCCACAAAGGGGGGGGGGGGCGAGGAGATAAATAAAATAAAAATAAAAAAATACAGACATAGAAGAACGCACAGCAAATGGACACAGAAAGCAGACAGCAAGCAAAAAGCCACAAGTGGGGGGATAAAAATAAAATAAAAGGCATCGAGCATCCACTCCAAAATTGAAAATAATTTCTTTTTCAGTACTGCCTGTATTCAAAGCACTCTGTACATCATCCATGGATGTAAAGATTGACAGTCCCTGACCCTTAAGAAGCCTGAAACAAGCTTAAAAACTAACTATAAACAATGAGTAGAACTACCAGCAAGCCGTCTCAGGAGATATTCTGTAGCTGGAATTAGAAGCTCCACTTCCCAAAAACGGGGGAGGAAGAGATGGGTGGCCACCGATTTCAGCTCCTGGATTAGTAACTTCGACTGGTTAAAGCGTAACTCTAAGAACAGCTCAAGTTTGAACCTGTCCAAGTTGGAAAGAGGCCTGCAGCCGCCATTTTGACTCTGGCTCCGGCGTGAGGGGAAGCTGGGCTGACTGAAAACCACTGTGCTGGTAGGGACCGGCTCCTTTCCTCCAAGATCGGACTGCAGCTCTAGCCTAGGCTTCAGCCCCACCTCTGGCAGGGAGGAAGTTGGTGGGACCTGCACCAGCCTCTCCAGGTAACCGCCAGCACAGACTGAATAGTCAGACTCCTGGGGCTGCATGCCCACACCCTGATGAGATACTCCTATCTTATTGGAGCTGTGTTTCCTCAGCCTGTCCAGGCACCCGCAGGCACTTTAAGCCTAGACAAACTGTTTGTTGAGTGCCTTCAATTCCATCTCCACCCCTTCAGCCACAAAGAGGGAGGGGACCAGGGTTTCTTCAACCTATCTGGGAAACTGCAGGTGCTTTCAGCCCATACAGACTAAATACTAGGACACCTGTAACTCAATCCCTGCCCCCAACTAAAGAAGAAGGGGAGCTGTGTTTCCTCAGCCTTTCTGGGCAACAACAGGCACTTTGGGCCTATGTGGCCTCAACTGGTAGGTACCTGTGGATCCACCCCCTATCCCCCAATAGGGTAGAAGGGGGCTAGTGTTTCCTAAGCCTCTCTGGGCAACAGCAAGCACTTTCAGCCTACAAGGACTGAACTGTTAAGCATTGGTGATTCTGTTCCCACCTCCTAAAGGGCAGAAAGGACAGTACTCCCTCATCCTCTCAGGGCACCTGCAGGTGCATTTGGCCCACATGAATTAGATTGTTGGGTAGTCCAAAGGGTCCATCCCCACCCCTGGCAGGGAATGGGGGCTGGTTCTATATCAATCTACCTGGGCAACTGTGGCCATTTTGAACCCGCACAGCATAGACTGCTGCCCAAACCTGCAGCTCCATCTCTGCCTCAGGCAAGGTAGGAAGGGGGGTGAAGCTTCATCAGTCTCTCTGTGCAACTGCTGATGCTCTTGGCCTGCACAACTAATCATAGATGTTCAAACAAATCTCCTTAAGAAATTCACTGAGATGGCTAAAGAGATTAAGGATATTAAGAAGAATTGGATGAGGACATAGAAGAATTTGAAATCATACATAGAAAAATAGCAGATCTTATGGGGATGAAAGGTGCAATAAATGAAATTAAAAATACACTGGAGTCATAACAGCAGATTTTAGGAGGCAGAAGAAAAGACTGGCGAACTTAAAGAAATGGCCTCTCAAAGTGAACATACAAAAGAACAGATGGAGAAAAGAATGAAAAAAATTGAACAAGGTCTCAGGGAACTAAACAACAGCAAGATATGTGCAAACGTATGCATTACAGGTGTCCCAGAAGGAGAAAAGAAAGGAAAAGGGGCAGAAGGAATATTTGAAGAAATAATGGTAGAAAATTTCCCAACCCTATTGAAGGACATGGGTATCCATGTCCAAGAAACATGAAGTACTCCCATTCAAATAAATTCCAACAGACCAACTCCAAGACACATCTAATCAGAATGTCAAATGCCAAAGACAAAGAGAGAATGCTGAGAGCAGCAAGAGAAAAGCAATGCATAATATAAAAGGGATACCCAATAAGATTAAGTGCCAATTTCTCATCAGAAACAAAGGTGGCAAGAAGGCAGTGGTATGATATGTTTAAGATACTGCAAGAGAAAGACTTCCAGCCAAGAATCTTATATCTGGCAAGACTGTCTTTCAAAAATGAGGGCGAGTTTAGAATATTCACAGATAAACAGACACTTAGAGAATTTATAACAAAGAGACCAGCTTTGCAGGAAATACTAAAGGGTGTACAGGGAAGACAGGACAAAGAGGCTTAGAAGAAGAGTCTAGAAATGAAGATTGTATCAGTAAAAGTAACTAAAAGTGTCAAAAGAGTGTCGAAAATAAAAAATGACAGATAAAATCCAAAAGTCAAAATGGGTGAAATAAGAACTGCCTTTACAGTAATAACACTGAATGTTAATCAAAAGACACACACTGGCAGACTGGATTTAAAAAAATGAGTGATCCATATTCTGCCTACAAGATACTCGCCTTAGGCCCAAAGATACCAATAGATTGAAAGTGAAAGGCTGGGAAAATAGATATTTCATGCATGCAGTAACAACAACAACAAAAAAGCTGGAGTAGCTATACTTATATCAGATGAAATAGACTTCAAAAGATATTAGTAATGAGCAATTTAAGGGGGAAGTCGGGAAAAATTCCATTTATAATAGTAACTAAAAGAATCAAATATTTAGGAATAAACTTAACCAAGGATATAAAGCACTTGTCTTCAGAAAACTACAATGCATTGTCAAAAGAAATTTTTAAAAGACCTAAATAATTGGAAGAACAAGTTCATGGATTGGAAGACTAAATATCACTAAGATGTCAATTCTACCCAAATTGATATACAGATTCAATGCAATCCCCCCAAAATTCTACCAGCATTTTTTAAACAAATGGAAAACACAACTGTCAAATTTATTTGGAAGGGTAAGGGGTCCCGAATAGCCAGAAACATTTTAAAATGGAAAAGTAAAGTTGGCGAACTCTCACTTCCAGACTTTAAATCATATTACCTAGCTACAGTGGTAAAATAGCATGATACTGGCATAAAGATAGACACATAGACCAATGGAATTAACTGAACTATTCAATGGAATAGTTCAGAAATAGACCCTCACCTCTATGATCAAGTGATTTTTGACTAGCCTCTCAAACCCACCCAGCTTAGGCAGAACAGTCATTCAAAAAATGGAGCTGGGAAAACTGGATATCCATAGCCAAAAGAAAGAAAGAAGATCTCTATTCTCACACCTTACACAAAAATTAACTCATAATAGATCAAAGACCTAAATAGAAAAGCAAGAACCATAAAGTCCCCACAAGAAAACGTAGGAAAACATCTTCAAGAGCTGGTGCCAAGTGGTGAATTCTTAAAGGAGATAAGAGGAAGACTGAGATGGACTACTGATGCTTAATGTATGTGGAAGTTTTAGTTAACTTTACTGTAAAAGTGTGAAGATGTATAGAGTTAGTGGTAACACATTATAGTGAATAGCAGCTGGTTTATGAATGGGAATGTGGCTGGAAGGGGTAGTCTGGGGATGTAAATGTCACTTGAAAGAAAGAGAATAATCTGGAGATGACTAGCACAGGGAACCCATAGGTGGATAAGAATTGTGGATGATGTTACAGATGCAAGGGTGTCCTTCTGTGAGCTAGAGCAGATGCATATGTCACTATTGCAGCATGATGGGAATGTGGAGAAGCATGGGAAAAATACAACTGGTATGACCTATGGACTGTGGTTAACAGCAATACTGTAATATTCATCCATCTATGCCAAGGATGTACTGTGTTGATAATGGGGAGGTATGGAAAAAGTGTGCCAAATGTACACTATGGACCAGGGTTAGTGGTGATAGTCTGATGATATTATCTCATAATGTGTAACAAATGTTCCACCACTGTGTATTGTGTTGATGGAGGGGTGTTGTATGGGAATTCTGCACATCTGCGTGATTGTTTTTTAAGTTTACAATTCTGTCATAAAAAATATATTTAAAAAATAATAAGAGGGTGGGTTGGGGGAAAATACACCAAATGTAAAGTATGAACTATAGTTAGTATTATAGTAAGATTTTGATGATATTCTTTCATAATTGGTAACAAATGTCTCACAACAGTGCAAGGTATTGGTGGTGGATTGATGTATGGGACCTCTGTGTGATGTTATGCATGTTTGTCTTGTAAGTTCACAACTTTTACTACACACTTATTGTTTATGTATGAATGATATACTTCAATAAAAAATTTTTTTAATCACAAAAGATTCAAAGCAAAGAATACTACATGATGTAAGAGAGGTTCAGAGTACCATGGGGTTTAAAGGATGAAGAGTACATACCCAACAGGGAAAGCACAGGAAAAGATTCCTGAAAGAAGCAATTGTGGTGATACTGATGAATGTGGGCCATACTTTCTGATGAAGGGAAAGTATATATTTTAAATCCTGTGTGAAATAGTGAGTAAATCCGGCCTCTTGTCAGTAAGCTTTTTCCAACCAGCTGGTTTTTGTGTCAAACATTCTACTATATCATCCAACGTTGTGCAGAGAAAAAATGTCTTTAAGAGTCACCATTCAACCTTTTAGGAAATCTCAAACACTTCTCATTTATCATCCTCTCCCCATCCAGGTTCTTTCTTTTCAATAGGTTAATTAACCATATTTCTTATATTCATTGTGTTTTAAAAGTATGTATACTATTAATATCTGTGTGATAAATGGCATGATTCCTCTGACTGTCATTAAAACAAAGAGGTGTACCAGAAACGAGGTGGGGGTACTTCACTTAATAACTGCACTTAATAATGCTAATAACTATACCATTTATCGAGCACCACATGGACTCAAAACAGTACCCTCTAAAGATTTTAAGAGTGAAAAGCAAGTCATTTCAAAAACTTTCATTAGGAACCATTATGATCACAATTTCACATTCTAAGATGTTATTTCAGTAATACTTGCAAAATAATTGCAGAGGAGGATTTAGTTCTTCCTTCTAGTTAAGTGATAATAAACTGTATAGCTTCACCTACTCTGCTAAGCACAGAGAATGCCAAGATATTCTATTAATGTTGTCCTACTCAGTTCAGATCCTCAGGGCTTACTGGAGTTAGAATTCAGCCCAGACAAAAAGAAGCTCAGTATAAACATCTAAAGGCCTAGACTTGTATAGATGAAGCCTTCTTGTCTGCTCGTCTGCCTCTCTCCCTCCCTCCCTTCTTTCCTCCCCCATTCTCCCCCACTCACTCACAAACACGCGCGCGCACGCACGCTCGCGGCTGAAATATGACTTCAAGGTCACAACCTTTATCCTGTAATAATTATTCTCTCTTCTCA
This sequence comes from Dasypus novemcinctus, assembly GCF_030445035.2. Taxonomy (NCBI): domain Eukaryota; kingdom Metazoa; phylum Chordata; class Mammalia; order Cingulata; family Dasypodidae; genus Dasypus; species Dasypus novemcinctus. The sequence goes on along the minus strand of NC_080693.1, from coordinate 23,610,740 downwards.
AGTAAGAGCAGTCAACAACTAAAAGGTACCATGTTAACTAGAACCCAATTTGTCTTTTAATTTGATATAGTGCCAAAGCAGACTGAAAATCCTGAATTTCTACATTCTAAAAGATTTCCTCTTTTAATAAAGAACTGGAGTGGAAAATGTATTATCTGAAGACTGTCTGAAAATTTGAACTGAGAAAACAAAATAATTCAATATAAGTTATGTGTAGGTATATTTATTAGCTAAGAAGTAGAACGCCTGAAATCCATATTTTCCACTAATTACCTTGTAATTTCTGTGATTTTCACCACTACTGTCGGCTTCTTAAGGTTCACATTTCTTATTTTCTCTTTACTACAGGAGTAAAGATAGGAGATTTTCTATATCCTAAGTATAGGATAGGAGATTTTTTCTTCTACAGGTTTATTCGCCAACTTTTAAGAAGAATGAATTTCAAAAGTTTATTAGTGATTTGGATGTTTGTAACTCACAAATGCCAAAAGTGTTAAAAACATAAAATTACCATACAAAATAACAATTCCTCCTAGGTATATACCCCAAAAAAACTGAAAGCAGGAGCTCAAATAGTTGCTTGTACACTAAATGTTCATAGCATTATTCACAAGAGCCAAAAACTGGAAACAACCCAAGTGTCCACCAACAGATGAATGGATAAACAAAATAAAATAGAATACTATTCACTAGAATAATATAATATAATGTAATAAATTAATATATACTATATTATTCATTGGAACAATATATTACAATACAGCAGAATAATATATTATTATTACTGAATATTATTGTTCCATGATATTTTGGATGTTATTATTCAAAAGGGAATGAAGTTCTAATACATGCTATAGCATGGATGAACCTTAAAAACATGCTGAGTGAAATAACCAGACACAAAAGGACAAATACTCCATGATTCTACTTACATAGAATATACAGAATAAGCAAACTCATGGAAACAGAAAGTAGATGAGAGGTTACCTGGGTTCGGGGCAATGGGGAATGAGAAGTTATTGCTCAAAGTGAATAGCATTTCTGTTTTAGGTGATGAAACAGTTTTGGTAATACATGATGGTGATGGGGGCACAGGGTTGTGAATGTAATTAATACTACTGAATTGTACACTTGAAAATGGTTAAAATGACATGTTTATGTTTTATATATGTACCACAATAAAATAATTTTTAAAAAAGAATAGAGAAAGACATGGTTGGAGGGAACCTGAATCCCTGAATTATCACTTGGAGGAGAGTTGCCCCTTATGGAGGAACATCCATTTGGGGTTTACATGAATCAGAAATAAAACTTTTGTCATTTTTATGTCTTTACAAAAAATATATAGTATTTCTTAAGACTGGCAAAATAAAATCCATATTCTAAGTAGTATATTTATAGTCGATTGAATGATATATAAACATGGTTATAATATTTTGTATGGAATGAATACTGAGAAAGTTCTTTAATAATTTATATTGAAAATAAATTTAGATCTGATTTTAAAAAATACATATATATATAAAAGAATGCCAGAATACATTCTCCAATAGCCATAATATATACATGTGGCAGACCGCTCCCTGGGTGGCCCCGAAGGCCTACTTAAAACCTAACCTGAGGGAAGCGGATTTGGCTCAACGGATAGAGCATCCGCCTACCACATGGGAGGCCCAGGGTTCAAATCCAGGACCTCCTGACCCGTGTGGTGAGCTGGCCCACGCGCAATGTTGATGTGTGCAAGGATTGCTGTGCCACGCAGGGGTGTCCCCGAGTAGGGGAGCCCCACATGCAAGGAGCATGCCCCTCAAGGAGAGCCACCCCACACGAAAAAGTACAGCCTGCCCAGGAGTGGTGCCACACACGTGGAGAGCTGACATAGCAAGATGACGCAACAAAAAGAGACACGGATTCCCAGTGCCACTGACAAGAATATAAGCGGATACAGGAACACACAGTGAATGGACACAGAGAACAGACAACTGGGGGGGGGGGGTGGGAATAAATAAAAAATAAATCTTAAAAAAAAAAAAACCCTAATGAGAGCAACAGCATTAATTCAGCCCTGCCTGAGCACCAGGCACAAAAGTCAGAATCTGAGCCCACCGTGAGAAACCAAGGACACATCTGCCCCTGAGGGCAGCAGTAGCTATCACCTTGACATCCTAAGACTTGTCTCCTGAAGGAGGAGGCCAAAGACCGCGTGGGTATTTCTGCTCTAGAAGATGATATGTGTGTTCCTGAAAGACCTCTCATCCTGGAAAATCATACCCTAAAAGTAAGGGTGGAAAACAGGGTTAGGGGTGGGCCCCTCAAAACCACATAACTTGTAACTGGTGCATTAACCAGAGATAATGGTGGCAGCAGTGACATTCTGAGCCAGTGGCTGCTAAGGTGGATGCAGGAGGGAGGACCCCTGCCCGGAGCCCCAGTGATGTCCTCTCTGGGGAGGGGGAATGGGTGCAGGTACTCCATTTTAATCTTCTTAAAATAGACTTGAAAGAGTGACTGGTGTCTGAAAGGGCTCTTTCCCTACCTGCTGCTGCTGTAATTCTACTCCTGCTTATCCCTGCTCTCCTTGCCAAAGAAAACCTACCTCTAATCCCACCCAACCTCTAGGATCCACTGACACCATTCCCCTGCTTTTCACTCACACTAAATTGTATTCTAGATCCACATGAATATGAAACTGTACTCCTAGGATCCCTGACTTGTTGACTTTTCAGAGTTTGCCACCCACTTAGAGAAGGACCTTTCCTAGTTCTGCCTTTCCCAAAGATCCTGAATTAGGGAAGAATGGGCAGCCATCCTTCAGCAGGTAAATTCTCTCAGCATCCAAGCCAATTCAGGGAATTCTTTTGTATTCTCCTAAGTTCATAAAAGGACTATTAAGATGAAGAAATGATTTTTAATCTCTCTCAAAGTATATAAAGCCTGGGTGGATCAGTCTGATTTCTAGACCAGTGCTGCCCAGTAGAAATGTAATATGAGCCATTTATGCAATTTAAATTTTCTAGTAGCCACATTAAAACAGTAAAGAGAAACAAATATATTTCATCATATACTGTTTATCCCAACCTATCCAAAATATCATTTCAACTCAATCAATATAAAAAGTATTAACAAGACATTTAACATTGTTTTTCCTTTTTTCACACCCAGCCTTCAAAATTCAAGCTGCCTTTTGTACTGCCAGTTCATCTCAACTCAAACTGGCCACATTGCAGGTGCTCAGTGGCTACCCGTGGCTAGCAACCAGTGTATTCTTTGGCACAATTCTATTCAGAGGCTCTGTGGGCAGCAAGGTGTCATATTTCTAAAGATAATTTTAAAAATATGCAACCAAGTGAAGCTCACACAATGTTTCTCGAGCTCATAGTCTTACATCCCATGACCTTTGGACTTGGTCAGTTTCCCTGTAAAACACGTATTAATCCTTAATTACTCAGTACATTTAGTTCACCAGAAGAATCGTGCCCGAACTACCTAAGCATTTAAGACTTATTTCACTTATTTATTTCTCCCTACTCCCTCATTGCTTGTACTTGCTGTGTCTGTTCATCTTCCTTGTTTCTTTAGGAGGCACCAGGAACTGAACCCAGGACCTCTGATGTGGGAGGAAGGTGCCTAATCACTTGAGCCACCTGTTTCCTATTTTGTTGTGTCTCTCATTACGTTTTCCTTCTTGTGTCTCTTGTTGCTGTCTTGCTTGCCATCTTGCTCGTCTTCTTTAGGAGGCACGGGGAATCTCTGCTCCCTGTTTTGTTGTGTCTTTCGTTATGTTTTTCTTTTTTGTCTCTTGGTGCGTCAGCTTGCCGCGTCTTCCCATCACGCCAGCTCGCTGAGGCACTAGGAACTGAACCAGGGACCTCCCATGTGGTAGGCAGGAACTAAATTGCTTGAGCCACATCCAGTTCCCTACCTCAGCATTTTTTATTGGGTAAATAGTGAGTTTTTGAGCATTCCATCAGGTGGTAAGTCCCAAGGAAGGTAGAAAACAACTGTGATGCTGCAACTGGAGTAGAGTTCTAGAAGGTTGCCCTCCTCCTGTTTTACCAACTGAGAAATGTGATTGACTGGGGTAAAGTCCCCTTGCTTAAGATGAACAGGTTAGCAACAGCGACAACAATGCCAAGATCGAAGTCCAGGTGAAGGGCCAGCCATGCATGCTGCAGTCTCTCCAAATATGGGTCAAGGCTGTGTTTGTAGAAATTTCCAGAAACCTCCCTTCCATCTCCTTTCTGAAGTCGGAGTCTTCTTATGATAAAGTTTGCTTCATAAAATGTTTTGTAATGCTGTGAATACCTCAGCACACAGTATAACTTCCCTCTTCTCAGGCTCCTTAGTTTTTCTCTAACAATAAAACAAGATTTTTTTTAAAAAAAGATTTATTTATTTATTTAATTCCCCCCCCTCCCCTGGTTGTCTGTTCTTGGTGTCTATTTGCTGCGTCTTGTTTCTTTGTCTGCTTTTGTTTCTTTGTCCGCTTCTGTTGTCCTCAGCGGCACGGGAAATGTGGGCGGCGCCATTCCTGGGCAGGCTGCTCTTTCTTTTCACGCTGGGCGGCTTTCCTCACGGGCGCACTCCTTGCGCGTGGGGCTCCCCCACGCGGGGGACACCCTTGCGTGGCACGGCACTCCTTGCGCGCATCAGCACTGCGCATGGCCAGCTCCACACGGGTCGAGGAGGCCCGGGGTTTGAACCGCGGACCTCCCATGTGGTAGACGGACGCCCTAACCTCTGGGCCAAAGTCCGTTTCCCAAAACAAGATTTTTTAAATGGCAATGCTGTCATGGGTGAAAGAGGTATAACCCCATCATAATTTTAAGCTAAAACAAGCATTTGAGGACATAAATTCCAGTTCTAATGCTTATTCTCTAACATTTCCTTTAAACAGGACGATACTGCTTTTACAGGTTCTTTTTTTTCTTTTTTTGCACCTAGTTTTTGTTTATTTGTTTTAAGTACTCAAGGAAAAACAAAGAAGTTCCCATCAGAGTTTAGAAGTTTTATTATGGTAAAAGATCTGAACCAAGCATTTATTATGGTAAAGGTTGTGAGTACCAAACAGAGTTAATTAATTCCAGTATAACCTCCTCACATAAGGCCAGTATGTACAAGCAGATGTGCTGGCTAAATAATTCAGGTCAGTCTTAGCACATTATTGAAAGTAACCTCCCATTCCTCAGAAGAATCTGGCATGCAGCTTGCAATCTACAGCAAGCAGCTTGGACACATGGAAAAGTGGAATTTAACATCTCATTCCCACCCTCCATTTGCTCCCAAACCTTTGCCTCTAATAGGAAGAAAAAGAAAAAAAGGCCCCATCATCACACGTCCACCATACTAAATATTAGCTACTAAAATAAAAGACGAGGAAGCAATTTTAAACGTAGTAACTACAAATGTGTTTTGGGAACTTTCACCTTGTTTCTCATAAACTAGAAAGTGCACTTCATGTTCCTTTTGATTTCTAATGACCAATGTATTAAAACTATTAACATTTCATTTCCAACACGTGTCTGTTTCAGAGCTAGCAGCTGGACTATTTATTTTGCTGGCTGGTGATAGAATTAAATACTGAGTCTTTGAAAACATTTACAAGCTTTCCCTGTAACCTTCTGTGTACTTTCAAAATTAGGCTACTTTGATTTTTATTAGCTAAAGGTTTACATACTGCAATACTAACACTGTTACCTTCAGAATAAATTGTTTATAGCTCAGGTGCGGTTTAAACATTTTCCTCTATGGGATACTCTTGAGATTGAGGAGAAGAAAAGTGGAACTGGTTTACACTGCATTAAATATTTTCCTTTGTGAGCCAGACAGTATTAAGCTGTGCAGATACAGATGCAATCAGGGAAACCAATTGTGAAAATAGTTCTAGCCTTCTACAAAACCACAGCCTTCCTTGGCAAGTTCCTAAATGTTTTATAATCACAATTCACTATCCTCATGGAGGGCCTCATAACACACTCTTAAAAGATTTATTCTCCGACATTTGCATTTGACATGGTAGAGAAGGCCTGAGCCTGGACTCCAGTCCAATCTGGGTTCAAATCATGACCCCTTCACTCATTAGCCCATATAATTTAACTTGACTCTTAGGCTTCTAGACTTGCAGAATGGTTATCATAATTCCCATCTCACAGCTTTATTATGAGCATTTGCATTGCATCGGCGCTCAAATAGCTATAGATGTAGTCAAGCTGATCCTTCTCGGAAGCCTTTCCCAACATCTTTGGCCCATCGCATTGCTCATTATACATTCATTCATTCACTCAGCCAACAACTGTTTATTGTACTCCACTGGAGATAAAAAGATGACTCAAATTTAGTTTCTTCTCTTGAGGAACACACAGTATTTCTGGGAATCACAGATACTAAAATGGGAGGAAATAAAGTCCAAGATGATGAATATTTTCATTGCTACACAGAGCCTTCTGAGGGTCCAAGAAAAGGGACCAAGTCTTTCTAAGGAAGTCAGACAAAGTTTGATGGGGCAGATGATGTTCGAACTATGCCTATGTCTTCTGGATAAGAAAGGCAGGAAGAGCCTCTTACACAGAGGGAGCAACACGCAAGAAATTGAAGAGTTGTGAAAGGGATTGCTGTATTCAGTGTGACTACAGAATTGAGGAGGCTGGCTACGGCCCAAGATGAGCTCTAGTACACCAAGCTCTTAAAGTTGCTGTTTTATCTTAAATGTGACAGGGACCACTAGACGTTTTTAATAGGAGAATAACAGAGTCAGATTTGTTTGTATCCTACTTTCAAAAATTGTTTTATTGTGCAAACATATATATAACAAATGTTATGACATTTTAACCATTTTTAAGTGTACTGCCAGTGGCATTAATTACATTTACAATGTTGTGCTACCATCACCACCATCCATTAGCAAAACTTTTTCATTACCCAAAACAGAAACACTTACTCGTTAAGCACTAACTCCTCATTTCCCCTGGTAGCCTCTCATCTACTCTCTATCTCTATGAATTTGTTTATTCTGATATTTCATAAAAGTGGAATCATAGAATATTTGCCCTTTTGTGCCTGGCTTCTTTCATTTAGCATGTTTTCAAGGTCCATCCAGGTGGTAGCATGTATCAGAACTGCATTCCATTGCATGAATACATTACATTTGGTTTATCCATCATCTGTTGATGGACACCTGAGTTGTTTCCACCTTTTGGCTATTGGGAATAGTGCTGCTATGAACACTGGTGTACAAATATCTGTTTGAGTCCCTATTTTCAATTCTTTGGGGGTAAAGATCCAGGAGCGGAACTGTTGGGTCATATGGTAATTCCATATTTAACCTTGTGAGGAACTGCCCAGGTTTGTTCTTCAGAAGCTAATTCTCTCAGCAGAGGGGAAGACAGGCTGGAGCAGAGGAGACTGGTGGCAGGAAAACCAGCAGGGCTCCGGCAGCTATGCCCAAGGGGAGAAGATGGGGCCTTGCATTAGCTGAGGCAGTGGAGACTGGGGAGAAAAGATGTGAGGGGGGAGTTCCAGAAAGGAAGTCAGGAGGAGTTAGTGACTGGCTGCAGAGGTATAACCTTGAAGACAAGCTGGTTGGTGATACCAATAACCAAGAGAAAGATCTAAGGGGTGGAGCAGGTTTGTAGGGAAAGAAAAGGGGTGAGCGATTTAGACGTACTAGGTTTGTGTACCTACCCAGGGGAAGATTCTGAGTCAAGGTAGAAATACGGATCTGGGATTGTGGAGAAATACAGATCAAAACATTATTAGCACAGATACAAGCCATGGCAGTGTATTAGAGAACTCCAGTGGGAACATATGGCTAAGAGCAAACCAAGGGCACAGCCCCAAAGAGACCAGGATTTGAGTGATGCTTATCTATATGACTCAGCTTGTACTTAATTACTTATCTGAATCATGAAAACATCCTGACTCCTCAAATACATAGATTATAAGGTCATGGAGAGGAAAAAACAAAACGTTTTATAGCGACTGCTTAAAGAGCAGTAGAACTGTAATATGTAAGAGACACATATGGAATTGAAAAGAAGAAAGAAATTGACACGGAGTAGAAGAAACTCAGGGTTGGATTATAAAGGATCTTAACTACTGGCCTAAGGAATTTTCACTTTATCCTTCAGAGAGTAAAAAAAACAAACTTTTTGAGCATTGAAGTCATGCAATAAAAATAGGATTTAAAAAAGATCACCGAGAGAGTGATATGTGAGGTGGAAGAGAAATGGAGATCCTATAGGGAAGGAACCCATTAGTAGTGAACTGTGGGCATCAAGTCGCTGGTCCTGGGGTGACTGCTGCATCGAAAGGGATGAAATCATCCAGTTAACTGAATGGAACAACATCTAGGGAGCCTCAAATGTTTTTCTTAAAATGTACGCCATGTCTGACTTACTGAAAGAGAGAGAACCATAACAAACCCAAAGACTGCAAGAAAGGCGAGTAAGAAGTGGTAGGATGGAAAGAGCAGAAAAAGGTATCTGTTCAGTCGTGAAAGTGGTAAGAAACCTGGTGTGTAGAGAAGATAAAAGTGGGGGTAGACAACTAAAATGATTATTATTTTGGAAAAGACCAATACACAAAAAAATCTGTTGACATAAGGTCACTGACATGCTTAGGACAGAAACTACACTCTTCGGGTTGCTCAGCTTTTAATAATCAGAATAACAATAATTGTTAATCAGAATAGAATGGATGATGAACTGTCTGAAAGAGTCTGAAAGGGCTGAAAGATGTTCGGCCTTTATCCACGGGGCCCAGCTCTGCCATGTAGGGATCTAGGTGGATTTACAGAAGAAAAAGCAGCACTGGGAGCCTACTGCCTCCCACCCACCATCTGTTCTTCCCCCAGGTCAGAGAAGTGAAGCGAATTCTCCGGGCAAGATATTGATGCACATTTTTCAAGTGCTGACTTCTGGTTTGGATATAGAGCTGAGGTCAGAATTCTTGGGTCCTTTTTCAGCCAAACTGATTTTGGGACAGGCAAGCAATCATAGAGAGCTCTTTGGTGCAATAAATATGAAAATGCTTAACCTCCCTGGGGTATTAGGAAGCATAAATCATGTCCTTAAAGGCCCGTGACAGGCTGAAATGAAAAGCCTTCAAGGTAGAAAAATATGAGACCACTACTACAAGTGCTAACTGAATGTTGAGCATGTAGTTCTCCTGCTCACTTAATGAATTTTATGGTTTCAAAGGTATTCATCAATAGCTAAATATCAGGTTGCTCCAATACTCCATGACTCACTTGACTGTCTAAATATGCCACAGTTTTCAACATTTATTGGCTTCTCAATATGGCTAGTTTCTTTTCTTTCTTAAGCACATCTTAAAGGAGCCATTAGCAAGAGGAGTCCCTGGTCAGGGCCTACAATGATTTGCAGCTGCGAGATCCTCCTACAAGCATGGATCCATTCATAAGGCTGATATAAACTGATTTGGAGGAAAGGATGTGGGGAAATGAACTCAAAGTGGAGAGTAAGAAAGGCCAGGATTATCTTTCATCTGATTGATAAGGGAGCCAGTGAAATCACAGGAGTCTGACAACTGCAGCTTTTTCAGGGCACACACAGCTGACTCAAGTTAATACTATTAAGGACAAATTCAATGATAAAAATCACAACGAAACATTTACTATTTATGAAGTTTATTTAAGTTGCCTTCATGGTTTATTAGCACTGCTACCAAGGTAAGCAAGCTATTGTGCCATTTAATAGAAATTAATTATACCATAGCTGGTAGATGAGGCCGTGTATCCATTCAGTGTCTATCTTCCTAATTCCACGTCCCCTCTTCGCCTTCTCAAATTGGAAGATTGAATTCATCCAGTCCAGCTGCTTTCCCAATTTGGGAATCTTTTCTCCAATGCTCCCAGCCTAAGCTTTGCTTGCAGCCACTGTGGCTTCTCTTTAATCATTAGAAGTTCTTCCTCGGATAAAAATCAAAGCCGGCAGCTTTTGTCCAAGGACCAGTAGCTTTTGAGTTTATTAGAAATGCAGACTCTCGAGCCCTACCCACCCCAGGCCCACTGAATCAGAATCTGTATTTTAACAAAAGCCCCAGGTGATTCATGTGCACATTAATGTCTATGAAACACTGCTTTAGACCAGGTTTTGGTAAACATTTCTGCAAAGGCCAGACGGTAAATACTTTGGGCTTCTCAGGCCACACATCTCTGTCGCGGAACTCCTCAATTGCACTGTTGTAGCACCGAAGTAGCCATAGACAAGATGTAAACAAGTAAGCGCGGCTCTATTCCCCCGGCAAACTTCATTTATGGGCTTTGACATTTGATTTTCAGGTAATTTCCACTTGTCATGAAAATTTATTCTTTTGAATTTTTACCCCCAACCATTTAAAAATATAAAATCCATTCTTAGGTCATGGGCTGTATAAAAACCGTGGGCCAGGTTTGGGGCCGTGGTTTGCTGACCGAGCCCAGTTCTAAACCCTTCCTGGTACTTCACATGACATTATTTCCTGATTCCACAGGGGCCTGGTCCCCTCCTCTGGAAAATGTATCCCAGTTCAGTAATGTGGGATGCACAGCTGAACCGAATACATCAGGTGGTTTTTTCAACAGTGGAGCTGGGCAAGACCATTCTATGTCTTGATGCTAACACAGTATTTCTTTTACTGTAGTCCAATGCCTACTACCAAACTTGTTTTAATGGAGCAGCATACAATACCGCTGGATGATATTCTATTAGTGAACCATGAAAAGGTTGTTATCATTTTTCAAAATGGACATCAGCCAAAAGCCCAGTCTTTTCCACACTATAATAATTGACTCCAACTACTATAACTTCCTCCATATAAGTTATGTCATTTTTATCCAGGAAGCACCATGGATATTCCCACCTGGCAGGGGGAGGCCTGGGCTTGGAACATACTCGCACACAATACCCTTTTTTTCCCCCTCTTGAAGTTTCACCTAAATATCCCCCACTGTGCATGATACATGGCAAAGGGTATTATGTAACTTAAGTTCCTCTGCATATGTGCTTTTTTAAACCTCAGTCAGGATGAGAGGGGAAAGCTGGAGGCTAAGTCTTGTGGTGGCCCGCATGAGTGCCCACAAGGTGAGCAAGTGCCCACGTGGTGAGCGCAAGTGCCCCCGTGGTGAGCCAGCGCAAGTGAGTCATGCAGCAAGATGATGATGCATCAACAGAGAAACAAGGGGAGAGTCAAGGTGAAGTGTGGCAGAAACCAGGAACTGAAGTGGTGCAATTGATAGGGAACTTCTCTCCACAGCAGAGGTCCCCAGGATCGAATCCCTGTGAATCCTAGAGGAGAGAAAATGAGAAGAGAAGAAAACATAGACAGCAAAAACAGCAGGGTGGGAGGAGGGGAAAGGGGAAAAATAAATTAAAAATTCTAAAATTAAAAAAGTTAAAAAATAAATTAAAAAAAAATGAGAAAGGACCTTAGAAAGTTAGTCAAAATATCATTTGGCCTTGTCAATTATACTCTCCTGGTTTTCCTCCTGCCTTTCTGGCTACTTCCCACTATCCTTTCCATAAATAAGGAGGTCCTCCAAGTTCCATTCCAGGCCCTCAGCAAATCCTGATCTAGGTCCAGTAGCATGATTTTGATTACCACCAAATGGGCTGACACTCTGATCTACATCCACTTCAAAGCTCTCCCCTGAGCTCCAAACTTGCACCCTTCCCTGGAGAGTGCCTCAGACATCTCTGAACTGACGTCTTATCACTTTACCTCAGGTACTCACTCCTCCTCCTGTGTGTCCTCTATCTGTAAGTGGCATTGCCATCTATGCAACTCCATAAACCAGAAACCAATCACTAAGCCCTCTTAACTTCATCTCCTCTCAAATCTGTCCACCTCTCTCCATATCTTCCCCCACCCCAACCATTCCAGTCTAGGTCAACACCGTTTTATTAACAAACTATTTCAAACCACCTGCCTTTAATCTCGACCCATCATCCACATTAGCAAATTTAACTGGCCGTCTTGGAGAAACAGAGGTACACAGCAGTGGTGGTGGAGTCAAGGCGCTGGGGGACAAGGCCCGTCTCCGAGTGGTAAAGGCAAGCAGCAGGGCTTATGGTATCGGCAGCTCCGATTCCTGAGGACATCCTTCTGGGAGTCACAAAAAGTAGAGAGAGGAGCCCGTGATATGTGAACATTGATGTTAATCTAACCTCCTTAGGCTTTAAAGTTACTGTAATCTGTTTTTACTCAAAAGCAGGCAAAACATAGAGACCTTGTGGCTAGAGATTAATACGTAAATAACTTCATAAATGAAAAAGCTAATGGGGGCTATAGAGAGTTACTTAGATCTTTAGGAAATGCATATCAAAGAAGATAATCCCGCCCTTCTGTAATATGTCCTCCCTACCCTCCATTTTCAAAGACAGGCTTGGGAACTAGAAGGGTCAGATACCAGGCCCAAAGAGAGCAGTCCCACACTCAGTATTCCTATGAGCTAGGATCGTTCATGTTTGGGGCTGTATAGTTAATTCATAATGAAATAAGCTGTAGATTCAATTGTTTTCTCTTGCCAGAACAGAACTAAGGATGGACTGATTCATTCATCAAGCCTCTACTGTGTATAAAGACGGATGTGGAGAACACAAAGATGGATCCGACACAGTCCCCATCCTGAAGGAACTTTAAATGCAGCCGCGCTGGACAGTCTGCCACAATTTCATGTGGTATGAAATTGGATGACACCACTAAATTCAGCTACGGTAACTACTTACCAATCCAGAAATCCCGTCTATAACACAAAGGGAAGAGCCCAGCTGAGCAGCAATTAGAGGCCCCAGCAATTTCCAGGCCTGTGCTTCCAGGGCTGCCTTACTTCTGCTTCTCTATCTTATTTCCACAGGCTCCACCATGGGTCTGGAGATCTGTGCTCTCCAGGGAGAAATGAGGTACCCGCCTACACTGACTGAGGTGCAAAAAATCCCATTGTGCCTTTATACTTCTGTTCTTACTGACAATTAAACAGTATCTATTTATAAAGGCTAACCTGATCATTGATTAAAAAGAACAAAAGTTCATGTTACCAAATTCCCACCAAATGATATACAGCTTTCCTTTTTAGCCTTTCTTCAAAGTTCTCACTTTGCCTCTTCCATCCATGAATAACTCCATCATCTGATATCACTCATTCATTCATACCTACCCCAAATACAACATAGCACTGTTGGACACAAAAAGACCTTCCTTACACTTCTGCTTCCCACTCTTTTCTGCATTCACATAACTTTCCACACACTCTCCCCTGAGTTATTTCTTAAGCTCTACCAACTCCAAGTCCTTAATGCTATCCCATGGTTTCTGGCCTACACTGACCACTCTCTACCCTAGTTTATTTTAAGAAATGTCTCTCTCACAACACATCATAGGTGTTCTTTTTTTCTTAGATTTAAGACACATCATAGGTGTTCTTTTTTTTTTAGATTTAAGGATTTATTTTACTTATTTCTCCCCATCCCCTCATTGTTTGCACTTGCTGTCTGTTCTGTCCGTCTTCCTTGTTTTTCTAGGAGGCACTGGGAACTGAACCCGGGAATTCCGATGTGGGAGGGAGGCACCTAATTGGTTGAGCCACCTCCGCTCCCTGCTCCATTGTGTCTCTATGTTTCTCCCTTGTGTCTCTTGCCATGCCTGCCCGTCGCTCAGCTTGCCACGCCTGCCCGTCGCTCAGTTCACTGCGTCTGCCTGTCATGTCAGCTCACTGTCTTGCTTATCTTCATTAGGAGGCACTAGGAACCGAACCCAGGACCTCCCATGTGGAAGGCAGAGCTCAACAGCTTGAGCCACATCTGCTTCCCCTTAGGTGTTCTAATTCAGTGGAATTATTTCTAGTTAGTCGTTCTATCCCAATGAATCACAGTAACAACAACAACAATAAACATAAATTAAAGTTGTACAGCACTTTTCAAAACAACATCACAATGTTGGCTTCACCTTGAAGTTAACTAAAATCCTAAACCCCTGGGTCTTTTTTTAATTTACATGAACAGTCTCCAGAGATGGGGTAACTAGTGTCATGAGCTTATCACCTTGCCCAAAGAAAAACAAAAGATATTTATTTTGTATGTACATATGCATACACACACACACACATTTTTTTTTCAGTGCAACTTCCTTGACCTCTCAAGACAATTTCCTTAGGATATTAGCTGTGAACATTTGCATGGATTTTTCAATAGCTGGTTGTGTAAACGGAGACAGACTTTTTGTCTTTACTCCCAAAAAGAATTGAAACAGACTCTTTCTTTCAAAAGTTGGCAGAGATATGTGGCAGAGGGGTCCAGCTCATTTGTAGAGGCAAACATGTTGCCGTCTAACACAGATTGATCACCAGCTGGGAAGCAAGACACTCCGCTGTAGGTTCACAATAACATTGGCTCTTTGCTGCACTGCTGACCATCAGTGACAGATTGATGTGCAGTTCTTTGCGAGGAGAAGCTGGCTAAAGAGGAGAACTTAGGGAAGCTAAGCAGGTTGCAAGCATATTATTCATGCACTTCTTGCCTAGAAAAATAAAGTTTCCCACCTTTCTGACCAGTTTTAGAGAAGCGTTAGGGACTGAATTTGCTTTGTGACTTAGGAGGCTGCTTACAGTTGTCCAGAACAGCATAAAAAATGAATACCTATTGGCACTTTCCAAAGAGATGCCAAAATCCACAAAGAGAATGACCAAGGAGACTTTTTTTTCCTTTTCCCACTGCGAGTGAGAAAGAAGAGACATGATATTTCATGTCACTGCTAAAGAATTTGTTGTAAGAACAAATGAAGAGGTATAGCTTGTTACACCACCCAGAACAAGGCGGCCCAGGATCTAAGAGAACGGCACGTTGCTGGGTTTCTTTCAGAGTGGGGAGGACAGATGAGGGCTCACAAAACGAAGAGCTTTAGAACACCAGGCAAGCAGTCAAGGCACATTTACTTGTTTAAGAAAACGGGTGCCTAAGTTACAGGTTTGAAAAACAGATCAACTAAGTTGTTAAATTTTCCAAAAGTCTGCCCTTTCTGAAACCATTTAAAGAAAAAAACCATGCTTGCAATCTCTCACCTATTTTTTAAGTTCTAGTGATACTTTAGGTATGTTGATACTTCAGTAGTTGTTTTTCATACTTCTTTTCCATCATCTTCCAATAATGGACATTTTAACCAAAGACACTTAATACAAGAAAATGGAATAACTGCCCAGGGGGTGAAGGTCCATCCTGTTCATCGTGGTATACCCCGAGCCCAGAAGAACGCCTGGCATACAGCATACTGTTGGCTATTAATGGTTGTCATTAGTTGACTGTTCATTGGAAGCCAACTTAGCAACACTATTACTTTATTATTCTAGCCAAGTAGATGGATTAATGGCAAAATTTCACATTCGAATTTTCTACAACTTTCAGAAAGCATTTTAATGAAGACACACAATCACGGCTGCACCCTTTCTGCCATTACCACTTGGCCCACGGTTAACTTCAATGCAAAGCTGAATAGAAAGAAGAAATTTAGCCCATGGGATTAATTTCTCCAAGGCTAGAGAGAGGGAGGAAGCCAACTACTGTTTTCCTTTTCACAGGAGTGCTGCCTGGGTTACTATCCACCAAGATAGAAAGGGATAAATATGTACTCCTTAATGACGGGGAGAAGCAACAGTTTTTTGGCAGTAGTACAAAGCCACGAAATTTAGCAGTTTCCAGAGAGGTTCATAGGCTTTTCAGTGAAAAAGGTTTGTGATAGCACTTCCTAATGAAATGCCAAAATCCACACTGCAAATGACTGAATAGCACTTTTTCCCCCGTTTTCCCACTGCGAGCGAGATTCTAGAAGATACATGATGTTTCATGTTGCCACCAAAATAGTTTGTTTTGCAACAATATTTGAAGGGAGACAGCTTGTTACACCACCTGTACTGCACTATTTGTTAGTATTTTAATAGGTAATTAATCTTGATTTGATGGGTTTTAAGATTTTTATTTTTTGGCACATGTGCTCAAGCTATTATGTTATAAATCTCAAACATTTCAGCAAATGTCATCCTGACTGTTCCCTACTGCATAGAACACTACCAGTGAAATATTCGAGGTCAGGAACTTGGATTCTTTACCCACTGTACTCAGGAAAACCAGTTTATTTTTCTGTCTCAGTAAAGAGGGGTAGATTTCTTTGGGGCCTATATCATATTGGCAGTCAATCTAGAAAATTTATAATTACTTTTAGGCAATAGAGGTTTGGTAAGTGCATTAATCTGTCTCCGTGAATTTTACACATACCCCATAGCTACTGCTATGACAAAATTCTGAGTTCAACATTTTATATTACTTTATAAGAATGATGCGTGTGCTTAGTATGTCTGAATGTGCACAATATGTCTGATTAAAACCTTCTAATGTGAAATCAAGAGTATGCCTTGCCCTCACATGGGGGTAAAATCTTTGGAGGGTCTTGAGGCATTTTTATTTATTTTTTTTTAGTTTTTTTTTTTTTAATTTCTCTCTCCTTCCCCGCCCCAGTTGTCTGCTCTCTGTGTCCATTCACTGCGTGTTCTTCTGTGTCCGCCTGTATTCTTGTCAGTGGCACCGGGAATCTGTGTCTCATTTTGTTGCGTCATCTTGCTGCATCAGCTCTCCACGTGGGCAGCGCCATTCCTGGGCAGGCTGCACTTTTTTCGTACTGGGCTGCTCTCCTTACGGGGAGCACTCTTTGCGTGTGGGGCTCCCCTATGTGGGGGACACCCCTGTGTGGCTCGGCAATCCTTGCGCGCATCAGCACTGCATGTGGGCCAGTTCATCACACGGTTCAGGAGGCCCTGGGTTTAAACCCTGGACCTCCCATATGGTAGGCAGACGCCCTATCCATTGGGCCAAATCTGCTTCCCTTGAAGCATTTTTAAAAACAACCTTCCTACTGAATGGTCTTGGTTTGGCAAGCTGATTTTCTTACCAATCTATTGGAATAAAGAAAAAAAATTTTTACTTATATTTGGCATTAAGCCAAATCACTACAAATCATTATTCTTTAAATTGAATTAAATTTAAGTACTTTCTAACATATAAAAATAATTATTTTTAAAATGGCCTTAACCAGCAGATGCAGCAGCCCACAGGGAATGGATGTGGCTTAAGCCACTGGGCACTCACCTCCCATGTGGGAGGTCCCAGGTTCAGTTTCCGGTGCCTCCTAGTAAAGGCGAGCAAACAACGAGCTGACAGACAAGAGAATCATCTCGGGGAGAGGTGGAGATACAGAAAAAAAAATAAAGTAAACAAATAAATATTTTTTTAAAAATGGCCTTAAGACAAAACTTTCATGATGCAGAGAAAGAGAGATTTGCTTTTGAAGGGTAAGGGTAAGTGCTTAACATTATAAAAGGTATCAATGGACCCAATTTCTAAAAAAATAACTGAAATGACCTACATGTTTTTTATTTTGATTGGTTTGGTTTTTTAATGACAATGCCAAGTCCTGGCAAGGATGAGTTGCAACTGGAACTCTCATTTATATATGTTAGTGGGAACGCAAAATGGCACAGTCACTTTTAAAAAGTTTGTTAATTTTTTTGAAAATTAAACACATATATACCATGTAACCCAGGCTATCCCACCCCTAAGTATTTACCCAAGAGAAATAAAACCATTTGTTCCCACAAAAACCTAAACACAAATGTGTAGGGGGCTTCATTCAAAACTGCCAAAAACTGGAAATATCCTAATATCCTTCGATTGGCAAATGGATAAATGAGTTGTGGTCTAGCCATGCAATGGAATATTCCACAACAGTAAAAAGGAATGAATGACCGATCCACACGGCAACCTGGACAGTTCTCAAAAGGCTTAGTGAAAGTAGACAGAAAGAAAACGCCTCATACACACAGTAGGACCCCATTAATCTTCATTTTGGGAGAGACAAAACTGTAGGAACAGAAACCAGATCAGTGAGGCCCAGGGAGTGGGGGTGGAAGGAAGGGTTGGCTACAAAGGGGCAGGAGGGAGCATGTATGGGGTGATGGGCTAATTCTATATTTTGAGTGTGTTTGCCAAAACTCAAAGAACAGTTCACCAAAAAGGACAAAATATACTATATGCAAATTATAACCCAAGAAACCTAACAACATAAAAAAGGCATTAAATGACAATAATGCCTTAATGATGGATGTTCCTTCAAATCCTCTTCTGATTTTCACCAATGTCCACAGGTACATTTTTATCACATAAATTGATGTTTTTTGCTTTTTTTAAGAAAACAACAAATATAACACCTCCGATCAACTCTGCAGGCCCAGCAAAGGCCAGCATAATTTGGGAAGGTCAGTTCCATTAGTCAACTTCAAATCAGCATCTTCTCTTTATCCCCACCTGGGCAACGGCACTTCTCATTAAGCGGTTTAATTTCTTGGTTGTACTCCCATTGTTTTGTAGACATATCTGCTCTGGGCCGCCAATGAAGGAACTCCAACTAACATCTGAAACAAGGCGTCTTTTGGGGCCCTCCTCCAGGAGAGCTGTTGACTTCTCTTCCCTTCCAACAGCACCACAGACATTTACAGAACACGGGCGGGGAGCCAGGCCTGGTGGCCCGTACCAAGAATATAAAAATAACAAAGACGGCCTTCTTTCCGTCACTCCTACCGCTGTCTTACATCGGAAGACATCTCAGTTTCGGGCCTGTGTCAGACTGTGGAACTCCCTTCTTT
Source organism: Dasypus novemcinctus (assembly GCF_030445035.2). NCBI lineage: Eukaryota > Metazoa > Chordata > Mammalia > Cingulata > Dasypodidae > Dasypus > Dasypus novemcinctus. The sequence goes on along the minus strand of NC_080693.1, from coordinate 23,592,061 downwards.
GTTTATACTATCCCTCCCTTCCAGCATTTATCTTTGAATTTTTCACTTTTCCCATATCCAAGCACACCGTAATCACACTAACTCCTTAATGTTTGGTGCACAGAGAAGTCAGAGCTTGATTTCTGTGGAAAAAATTCAGGGTCACTTCAGCTCAGCTCATCTCACACTTTGGTACTAAGTGTGTTATCTATGGAGACAGAAAATCCAGTTTGAAAACCGACACAAGCAATCAGTTCAATGTTTAATGCAATCTTCCAAAGTAAGCACTGATTCCCATGGGGGTCCAATGGTTTTTCATAATTTTTCCAAATAAAATGGTGCCTCTGACATAAGATATGGTCCCTGCTAGAGTTCATGGTTTCTAATGACTTACAGAACTTATTTAAAATATTGTATACTTTGTGTTACATAAAAGCAACTAGAAACTCTATTCCAAGAGCTATAATTTAGCTTTCATAATATATATGTCCAAATTATTTTTTATAATTTTGTAAATAAACCCATCTCTAAATTTTCCTTTTAATAAAAATGAATATTTAAAGAAGAATGTTTTCCTCCTCCAAATGATCATTGAAAAGAAACAAATGTATAATTTGTGTATGTATATATATATATGCGCGTGTATCCCTGGATTCTTAGAAAAATGAATGGATGTATCACTGCTGAAAAAATTTGAGTTTGATAATTTGTTTCTTTCTAATTTGGTTTAATTCAAGCTGTACTGGATTTATGTTTTTCTCTTAATCCTATTATGTTACCTTGATGACTTATGATTAAAATGGAGCAGAATTTACTGTAATTTGTCTTAATAGAAGGTACGTGACTCATTCTAGTTACCCAGTAGCAACTTGAATGTAGTCCACTGCCTTCTTTGATGCTTCATTCCTAGTAAATATCTTATTTTCACCCCTGATATTCCCAGTATCTGGGAGCTTCTTGGTTGGAGCCTTGGTCTTGCCTAGAAGTACCTGACATGATTAGCTCTATTCTCCCCACTTTCAAACACTGGGTGCTGGAGGTAAGGGGCGGGGAAGGGGAGAATTGATGTTGGAGAAAGTTAGGATAAGAGCAAAAATAAGTTCTTTTTAATTATTAATGAAATTTAGCTACCAAATATAGAAAGGAACAAAAACCCTGCTCAGATGAACACAAGTGTGTTCCTATTTCTAAACACTGGTTCCTAGTTACTCAATTATAACATTTCCTGGGAGAGGGGATCACATTTTAAAGCACCCTTCAGCTCTGACAGATTCAGCTAGGTGGTAAGAAGCACCCAACTTTGGGGGCTTCTGCTGAGTCTGATGCAGAGCAGACTCTCTTTCCAAACCGAGAATGACCCCTGGCTCTCAGGTGACAGCAGCACAACTTGGGGTTCTTAGATACAGGAGCAGCACGGGTCTGGTTCAGACACATGACGAGAGTCCTTAACGAATGAACTTCTATGCCCCTTTGGCTGCCTATGACTTCACCATTAAAAACAAAACAAAACAAAAAAAATCACTTAGGAACTCTCAGATAACCAAGTGGCCCAAGATGATCTGCTGGACCTCAGCTTTCTTTTATACCTTTTTTATTTCCAAGGTCCAACTTGGCTAGAAATTGGTATGAGTGTCTAATAGCTTAATTCCCTATGCCCTGAAACTCACTGATAACTGCTTCCTAGTGTAGGTTCATCCAACCCATTGTAGAGTTCTAGGAAAAGCAAGATAGACAAATTATAAATCAGCTTACCTGCCACTGCTATAGCAAAAACACATTTACCCTGTGGAGAAAATACCATGTCACAAACACTGCTTATGTTCTCACTGCCCTACAGATTGAGAAGACTATACATGCTCAGATCTGAATTAGGCAGTTAGATAGGAACTCTGTAGACCCTTCCAAGGCACGTGATAACTCCTATTAAGGGTCTTTGCAGTAAAATATTGTAATTTTCTATTTATGGTGCTTACTTTGCCACTAGAGTATAAATTCCTTGGGAGAAAGGATGGGAGGCAAATACAGTCCAATGTGTCTTTGAAACAAGCAATTAGCACAGTGTACCTAGTAGATGTTGGAGAAATGCTTGCAGAACTGGTAAATAAAATATGCCGTGAGTCCCTTGCTCTCTTGAGACATTATGTTAAGACCATCTGAAGCCTTCTGTAAAAGCCTCTAGTCCTGACTAGAGGGCAACAGGGAAGGGCGGATTGTAACTGCTCAAGAGAGAAGGGTAGGTTATGGGATGCTGCTGTCTAATGTGGTTTTCAGTGACAAAAACACTTGAGGCCAAAGATGCATGTGAGGAGTTTAAATAAAGTTATTTCATTGAAGCAGAAAAAGCTATTTTTTATAAGTTATTTTAAATATATAAAATCAAAACAAAAATATATAAAATATATAAAAATATAAAATGAAACAAAAAATTGAATATCATAAGCAGACATTTTATTATTTCAACTCTAGCCCTAAAAGTATATATAATCCAAATTGTGCAAAAAATCTGGGGGGGGGAGGGGTTCTTCTCTGGAAAAATAAGGAACTGTCTTACATTCAGGCATCTTTTCAGGTATGCATTTTTACAACAGGAGATAAATACTGCCAAAGGCTTTTGAGGGTGTGGACAAGGCAGAGCAAGGAAAACACTCTGGCATGTTACTGTGAAAAAAAGGCACAAATGAAAAGATCAAACGTAGTAAGTAAGTAAAACAGCAGTTGAAATTTTTTTAAAGAGTAAGATTTTGACTATGGTATCAGGAAGAGAAGGGAAAGAAAGGAGGAATCCAAAATATGGTCATGAATATAGATACTCCAGCAATGTAATAAGTGTGCTTTGTAGACAGTACATTAGAATAATATTCATGAAGTGGACTAACTATGCACACATAGTCTTTCAATCAAAACTCTCTCAAAATTATTTGCAAAACTCTCTACTTCCTACTGTAAAGGAAAGTCTGCATCCAGTAAGTCTAATTAGAGTTCTGACCCATTCTCATAAGCAAAGATGTGCTCTCCACCTCATCACCCATCTGGAACTTAGGGGTACAAGTTACTCTTTCCCCACTACCCTAAAAACACAACTGTGCTTCAAACAGCATTCAGCTCCTGGGATGGAACTCGGAATGACCAAGGATATTAAATAGATTAAATATGCAAAGAGGAGATGAGGTCCACAGCAGAGAGGACAAGGGCAGGATGTCATGGTCAAAGAATCTCCATTTTCGCAGGAACTCTGAGCGATCTCCGTATTATCTGCCTTAGAGAAACTTTGCTGTACAAGGAGGGAGAGGCAGGGCTGAGAATGTGTATTTGGGGGAGTGGGGGATGATGCCAGTGCAGAGGTTGGCTGTGGGTCTCGGGATAATCTTTGGGGCAGAAATTATAAAAACTAATTCAAAACACACAAGTGTAGGAAAAGGCTCGGAAACCAACACCAAAAAGCAGTTGATCTTTGGCCTCTATGATCTTAAACTGGGCTGAGACTCCAGCTGAGTTCACTGAGGCCACTGAACAGCTGTCGGATGATAAGTGCTTTCAGGGTTGTCAGCAACATTTGGTTAAAGCCAGTCCCTGTGGCTGTTCCTACTCTGTGGAGGTGGAAAAAGAGTCACTGTTTCCTTCATTCCTACCTCTGCTTGAACTATCCTAAATTAGGAAATCATCTGGATTTGTAAAAATAATCACTTCTTGGCATGTTCACAAAGTCTGCTGAAATGTTATTTCGGAAAGGAGAATTTGGATGCCTGGAGGTCACAATAGGAAATGAATCTGGCAATTTGAAAGTGCACCTGCTGAAGTTCCAGGCCATCTCGGTGTTCAAATAATTTATCCATCCTTCCAAACGTCTTTTGTGTCTTTTATTAAAAAAAAAAAGGTCTAAGTTATTACACTGAGTATGAGTCACACACGCACAAGAAGCTCTGCTTCTTCAGATGTGTGTTCTGGATTTTTTTCTTCAAAATTTTTTCACTATTCAACAAATACTCATGTAGCCTACTATATATACAGTACTAAGCCTGCATGTATCAATTAGGACAGCTTTGGCTGCAAGTAGCAGAAAATCCATCTCTACCTGGATTTTAAAAACATAGAAACTTGTCTCACATATTAAGAACTCTGGGGGTAGGGAGCTTCCGGGGTAGGCTGATTCTGAGGCTGAGCAACGTCATGAAATACGTCCAGGGTCTTTTCATCTCTGTATTAGTTTCCTAGTGTTACTGTAACAAATTACCACAAACTTAGTGGCCTACAACAACATAAATTTATTACCTAACAGCTCTCAGGTCAAAATCTTAAAATCAAGGTGCTAACAGAGCTGTGTTCCTCTGTGAAAGCTCTAAGGAAGAATCCATCCCCATCCCCAGCTTCTAGAGAGGCCGACAGTCCTTGGCTCATGGCCTCTTCCTCCATCTACAAAGCCAGCAACGGCTGGTCGAGTCCTCACGTTGCATCACTTGGGCACCGGCTCTCCGCCTCCCTCTTCCATTTTGAAGGACCCTTGTGACTACACTGGGCCCATCCAGATAATCCAAAATAACATTTCCATCTAGAGTCAGTTCCCTTAACCACCCTGGAAATGTAAAATACCCTATTTACAGGTTCCAAGATTAGGGCGCGGACGTCTCTGGGGTGGGGGTGGGTGGGTTGCTATTCTCCCCTTCCGTAATCTCTCTGCTCCTCCAGCCTCAGTGGGGGCTTTCCCCTTGGGTTGTCTCCTCTCATGGTCATAAGAAGATTTAATAGCAGTTTTAGGTGACACATCCAGACATAACTTCCAGAAAAGGGTGAGCCATCTCTTTTTTAGAAGGGAAGAACTCTTTCTCTGTTTAATTGGCTGAGATGGATCACCTACCCATTATTAATATATATTTTGACAAGAATAGATTCACCATGGTTTCCCTTGCACTAATGGCTAATGATGTTGAGCATCTTTTCATGCTATTGGCGATTTGCACATCTTCTTTGGGGAAAGGTTTATTCAAGTCCTTGGCCCAGTTTTCACTTAGGTTGCCTTTTTGTTGGTGAGTTGTAGAGGTTCTTTATATATTCTGGATATTAAACATTTATCAGATACAGGGTTTCCAAATATTTTCTTCCATTCTGTTGATTGTCTTTTCATTTTCTTGATAACATCCTTTGATGCACAAAATGTTTTAGATCCATATAAATTTGATGATTGGCTTTTCCATTTCTAAAAAGAAGGTTGCTGACAGTTTGATGTGGATTACATTGAATATGTAAATCACTTTGGGTATACTGACATCTGTATTAGTCAGCCAAAGGGGTGCTGATGCAAAGTACAGAAATCTATTGGCTTTTGTAAAGGGTATTTATTTAGGGTAAAAGCTTACAGTTACAAGGCCCTAAAGAGTCCAACTCCAGGTTACTTCCGTACCAAACTGTTGCCATGAGTTGAAGCAAGGTGGCAGGCAATGTCCACAAGGGTTCAGCCTTCCTCTTCCCTCTGAAGGCTCTGTAGGCCCAGCTTTTTCTGATTTCAGTGGGAGGCTGGCATAGGGCTATTCTCTCTTCCCAGGGCTTGTTTCTTGCCCAGCTTAGTTGCTCTGTTCTCTTCACAAGTTAGCTGTAAACTATCAGGCGCATGGCTCATCACTCTTCCCGGGGCCTCTGCCGTGTCTATGGAGCTCTCTCTCTTCCTCTGTATATGTCCTTCTGTATAAGAGTCTCTTTCATCAGCCCACCAAAGGGGTGGGGACTCAGCCTTGAGCCGCCCTAGTGACATGATCAAATCTAAGCCCTAATCTTAATTTAATAAAGTAAATGTAAAACTTGGAATTTAATACAGTCAAAGGGTATCACACCCAGAGGAACAGACCAGTTTACAAACATAATCTATATCTCTTTTTGGAATTCATAAATAATATCAAACTGCCACAACATCTTAATGATAATTAAGTTTTCTAATGTATGAACATGGGATATCTTCCATTAATTTAGGTCTTCTTTAATTTCTTTCAGCAATGCTTTATTGTTTTCTATGTACAAATCCTTTACACCATTGGCTAAACTATTCCTAGATATTTTATTCTTTTAATTGCTATTGTAAATATAATTGTTTTCCTGATTTCCTTTACAGATTGTTTATTGCTAATGTATATAAACACCAATGATAATTGTGTGTTGATCCTGCACTTTGCTGAATTCATTTATTAGCTCTAGTAGCTTTCTCATATATTCCTTGGAATTTCTATATATAGGATCATATCATCTGTGAACAGGGATAGTTTTACTTCTTCCTTTCCGATTTGGATGCCTTTTATTTCTTTTTCTTGCCTGATTGCTCAGATTGGTCAGAACTTCTAGTACCACATTGAAAAGCATTGGTGAAAGTGGACATTGTTTTGATTCTGATCTTAGGAGGAAAGACTTTTATCTTCACTGTTAACTATGATTTTAGCTGTGAATTTTTCATAAATACTCTTTATCATGTTGAAGAATATTCCTAGTTTTCTTAGTGTTTTTATAAAAAAGAGTATTGAATTTTTCCAAACGCCTTTTCTACATCAACTGAGATGATCATGTGGTATTTTCCTTCATTATATTAACGTGGTTAACACATTTCTTTTCTTATGTGAACCACTCTGGCATTCCTGGGATAAATCCCACTTGTTCATGGTATATAATCCTTTCAATGTGCTATTGGATTCGGTTTGCTGGTATTTTGTTAAGGATTTTTACAACTAAATTCATAAGGGATATTGATCTGTAATTTTCTCTTTTTGTGCTGTCTTTACCTGGCTTTGGTATTAGGGTGATAGTGGCCTCAAACAATGAGTTAGGAGGGGTTCCCTCCTTTTCAATTTTCTAGAAGAGTTTGAGCAGGATTGACATTAATTCTTCTTTGACTATTTGGTAAAATTCACCAGTAAAGCCACCTTATCCTGAACTTTTTTTTTGTTGACAGGTTTTTGATTACAGATTCACTCTTGTTATTGGTCTGCTGAGATCATCTATTATCTTCCTGAGTCAGTTCAGGTCATTTGTATGTTAACAAAGCTTCATTTGATGAAATTATCTGGGAAAGGAGGGATTATCTGAGGGAAGTTCCTAACTCCTCTGTATTAACAAGGAAGAGCAAGCCGGAGAATTAGCTAGAGGAATGTGCCAGTTGAGACCCTGCCATATTTCCCAGGCACCAGAAGCTAGGGATTCCATATCTAGGACAGAGCCCTGGAAAGTCCAAGGAGGAAACATCCTTTCAACCTGGGCCCTAAAAGCAGTGAACCAAGGCCTCTCTGGTCTTCTAAGGGGAGGAGAGGAGTTTCACTGAGGAATGATGTAAAAGAATCCTCATTCCAGAATATATCTGATGACTAATTGGTCTAATGAGTTAGGGTTTGAGTGAATTCTGACACTTTCTAAGCTGTGTGATCTTGGGCAAGTACTCAATTGAGTCTCAGTTTTCTCATCTGTAAAATGGGAACAGAACTGACACCTCACAGGGCTGCTGTGAGGATTAAATATGATATTTTTATGTATACCATGATGAGCAGTTCCTGGAACAGAAGCAGGCATCCAATACACAGTAGCAATCATGTTTATTTCCCTAATACAGAGATACTGATAAAACGTGTCACTGGAATCTATTTCATTAAGAGACTTTATCTTTAGGATTGAATTCTTTCCTTCAAATCAATAAAAATAATTGTTAACTAATTTGCAGTCATATTTTATTTACCATTAAGTTGAAATATTCTACTTTGGAAAAATGACCACATATGCTCAATTCTTTTTTTAAATCTGATTCTCAAAAATCAGAAGCTGTAAGAGACAATTATAAAAAAAAAAAAAAGTAGTTTTTTAGAGTAAGATTTTCTAAGGCATCCCTATAAATAATAAAGTTTTGCTGCAGGGTTTAAATTAGGATCTGCAATTATGATCTTTCCATTTATGACATGCAATCATTTTAGGAATACAGCTATTCCACAAGGCAAATGTTTACACCTATATTATATATCTACTGCCAGATATAATCCTTAAATTAAGTCTCAAATTTAACTTGGTGCGTTATACCGAGTAGGAGTTGAATAACTGATTTTTATATATATATATATATACAGATATATATTTTAAAGATTTATTTATTTCTCTCCCCTTCCCTCCTCCCTGTTGTCTGCTCTCTGTGTCCATTTGTTGTGTATTCTTCTGCATCCGCTTGCATTATCAGGCAGGACTGGAAATCTGCGTCTCTTTTTTGTTGCGTCATCTTGCTGCATCAGTGTTCCATGTGTGCAGCGCCACTCCTGGGTAGGCTGTGCTTTTTTCACACAGGGTGGCTCTCCTTGCAGGGTGCACCCCTTGCACATGGGGCTCCCCTACACGGGGGTGCCCCTGCATGGCACGGCACTTCTTGCGCATGGCAGCACTACACGTGGGCCAGCTCACCACATGGGTCAGGAGGCCCTGGGGATTAAACTCTGGACCCTCCATATGGGAGATGGACACTCTAGCAGTTGAGCTACGTCTGCTTCCCTTAATATATGTTTTTTATTAGAAAAGTTCTAAGCTTACAAAACAATCATGCATAACGTGTGGAATTCCCATACATTACCCCTTCACCAACACCATACATTGTTGCAGAACATTTCTTACAGCTTATGAAAGAACATCATCAGACTATTACCACTCACTATGGTCCACAGCATGCAACTGGTATATTTTTTCCATATACCCTCTATTATTAACACTGATTTTTTAACAACTTTTCCTTTAGATATATAAAACAGCACAAGGAGGAAAGAAAAGTAATGAAGCCAAATGATGATGTTGGGCTCTAGTATTTACTTTGTACAATACCAAGATTCCAGAGGGCAATATGTACTGAAAAATCCCAAGAGTATGTCACAAGTGAAGAGCATGTCAGAAGTAAAGAGCATGCCATAAGTGGGTGCGTAATAAATGTTCAAAACAAGCCTGAGAGCCAGACAGGGACCAGCTACGGAACATAAAGTGCCCTCTGATGCCAATCTTATCCTCTTAAATACACACTGTTGGTCACGCCTTTGAGCTCTTTAGGTTTTAATGTATTCCCCGCCACGAAGCTATTCAGAATTACCCTTTCTCCCCTAAGTCATCCAATTTTCTCTCCTTTCTCACCCAAAACACTTCCTTGGTAATAGGCAGAGGATTATTACTTCAGCCCTTTTTTAACTGGAGAGATGTCAGGCATGATATTTTCAGACTGATTTAAACAGCTCTAGTGTTATAACTACACAGAAAGAACAAAGATGCGAAAATATTCATCATCCAGCCCAGCTGTCCACTGGGAGTAGCTGAAAATGGCAACATGCTGCTGTCTTCTGGCTTTGTGTCTGCATTACTGCCTGTGCAGCTCACAAACACTCCCTTTCCTGAACATATGGAGCAATCTCGGGAAGGAATTTGCCTCAGTGAACCCTGACTAGCCAATCAAAACCAGAAGGTTCCAAGCTCAGTGACTAATATCAGAAATGAATTGTGTGTGGTGAAAAGGAAATTTTGTGTGCCTGGGAAATTTATACCCTGAGATCAGCCATATCACAGGTGTGCAGGATCACCTGGAGAAATTGAACTTTCAAAAAGGCAAGTTCAAACACTTCTTCAAGCAGCACGCCTGTCATCGCAAAGGATGAAAAACTGAACGGCTCTCTGCAGTGTCTGACGCCTGTAACGACGACAGCAAGAGCTGCCATTTAGGGAGGAATTACAGGACTTGGCTGCAGCGCTGCATAGATGTGATCCTATTTAGTGTAACCTCACAACCCACAAGGTAGGTGCTACCATGCCCATGTTACATATGGGCAACAAAGCTTGGGCAGGTGAAGTAAATTGCTCTGGTCCTGCAGCTAGAAAACATGGTGGAGTGGGTCTCTCCAATTCTAAAGCCCTTGCTCGTAACCACAGTACCATTTGGTATTCTTTCCCCCTTTCTCAAGCCCAGGAGTCCATAGAAAAGGTAAAAAACTGGAGAAATTAGATGGAAGAGGTGTTAAAACATAGGTAGGTATATAGGATGGCCTTGGAAAATATGGAGGCACCTGTTTCCAAAGGGTGGATTAGATGCATTAATTACCTTGGGAGATGGATTAAGTACTACTTCCAGGGTGAAAAACATTGTAGCTGCTGAGAAAGCCAAACCCTGAGACAGAGGGCATGGAAATGAGCATTGGAGAGCCATTTGCTGGTTCTTTAGATTCTACGTAAAACAACAAAAATTCAAGAAGGCTGTTACAACCTAGATGCCTAGCAATTTCATCCTAAAAGGTACAGTAATATTAAATCCCCACAGTCATTTCCAGTCACACAAGCACAGAGGCCAGTAGGTCCAATACACCCTCCTACTACCTCCCTGGGGCCCAACAGGGTTAGCGGGAAGGGAGAGCAGCCCCGCGGCCCCATGAGGACCAGTGGAATCCCAATCTAACCAGGAGTCACCGACCACTTAGCAAGTATACAACACTGTAAAGGCAAAAAACAATGAACATTTATTGGGTGCTTACTGAATGCCGGGCAGTGACGCCAAACCCTTGGTATGTGTTATCCCTCACTTCGCCTCCACTGCAAAACCTGTGAGGTGGATTCTGCTATTTCCCTTTATAAATCTCATTATAAATGAGATAATGGAGGCACACAGAAGTTAATACTTGGCCTGAGTCTCAGAGGACTCCACACTCCTCGTTCTTAAACTCCACAGCGTCTGTGGGGTAAGACACAGCCCCTACATGCCCTTCAGGACTTCGCACTAGAGGACTAGATTCCACCACCTCCAGGGTTAAGGAATGGGGGGATATCCATCCGCTCACTCCCTTGCAACAACTGAAATTAGAGAGAACCACCTGGGAAGACCTCTTCTTTCTCCTTGAGTAGTGGGAAGTGTGCTTCCTGGACGTAGTCTCACTTTGGAAAAGGAAGGGGAAAAGGTGAAGAAAAGGAGACCAACAGCCTGGAGGTCTCCTGAACCGTGGCTTCGAGAGGCGCTGCTTTACTGAAGTACAGAGGAGACCCTCCCCCCTACCAAGGGGGAAAGCCTGTGGTGCTTGCCCCATTCTCCAGAGCGGTTCAGGGCATAAGAAGAGACGAATAAGAGACTCAAGAATGCAGGGTCCAGGGGTCACCTACTTTTACCCTCCCAGTTATTTCTGGTCATGTTAAAGGCTTCCTAGCAAACACAGCAATTACTGTGTTTTACAAATGTTGTTAACATTTTAACAAATGTTAATTCAGAATGGACCCTGGGTCAACATTACTTTGTTCTAGCTTAAAAGAATAGAGAGCATAAAAGCTAATTCCTAAGGAAAACCATATTACTTCCAAGTGAATTGAGAGTTGGACTCTTTAAGTGGTTTCTTATAGGGAAGTTTACCAGGCTCCAATTCAAAATTCATCCATTTCATTTAAATCTTTATAAACAAATTCATACAAGAATTAACTATGAAGGCTGTATTTTTTTTCTTTTTTAAAGAAAAGGGGCATTATGCTGAAGCTACAGTTGGTAAGACATGGTACCTATAAAATATAGCAAATAATTTCTACTAAGTTTTTTTTTTTAATTCTTATTTTGCAAGTCCTTTAAGAAGACACTTTATATCTGGATGACAAATTCCAGTTGTTTCAAAGCAAGCTATGGTTGAACAATACTTTTTAAACACAGAAGGGCCAAAAATATACACTCCCACAATACACATTTAACTGTAAAAGGTAAAGGTGAAAAGACATAAGGTTCCTTATTTTTAACATAACTACTAACAAAGCTATGGTTAGAAATAGGGTAGAAGCAATATACTGGTTTGAATTCAGGATTTATAAACATCTTATAAAAATCTTAGATATGGGGCAATAACTTCTAGAGACTTGTAGTCTAGTTACCTCACTCGCTGTTTGGCCTGGTTAATTTCTTATTCTATACCTAACAATTTTCAAATGCTTAAAACTGACAGATAAATATCAATGTGTGATAGATAAGGAGATGAGCCATCCAGTTTTCCCTTCAAGGAAAGACTTTTTTGTCCCACCTACTGGGAGTGCTGTTAGCAAATGGCCTTCAGCTGTCAACCTGAGGCTGAAGGAACTGCCTCAAGAGCAAAAAGCTGCCTCATCCGGGAAACGGACTTGACCCAGTGGATAGGGCGTCCGTCTACCACATGGGAGGTTCGCGGTTCAAACCCCGGGCCTCCTTAACCCGCGTGGAGCTGGCCCATGTGCAGTGCTGATGCACGCAAGGAGTGCCATGCCACGCAGGGGTGTCCCCCGCGTAGGGGAGCCCCACGCGCAAGGAGTGCGCCTCCTAAGGAGAGCCGCCCAGCGCAAAAGAAAGTGCAGCCTGCCCAGGAATGGCGCCACCCACACTTCCCATGCCGCTGACGACAACAGAAGCGGACAAAGAAACGAGACGCAGCAAACAGACACAGAGAACAGACAACCAGGGGAGGGGAGGGAATTAAATAAATAAAAATAAATCTTTAAAAATTAAAAAAAAAGCTGCCTCATCCAAGGTCATGGTTTCCCCAGGGCATTCCATAGAATGACTGATGCAGGTGGGAGAATAAAGGCCCAGTCATTGGACTTCAACATGGGACAACTCAGGCGAGCCATTTTAGCAGCAAAGCTAGCTGAGGCTATGGTCAAGCTCAATTTCTTCCTCTGCCCATCCTGCTTTCATGGCCTCCCTTCCATGGGTGTTGACCCTAAGAGTACTTCCTAATCAACATTCTACACACTAAACTCCAGCTCAGAGTCTGCTCCCCCAGAGAACCCAACCTGCAACTCAAGGCCTCTACCAATAAGAAAAAGAAATAGTTTTCAAGGTCAGTGGCACAAGTTAAGCTGGTGATTGGAAAAAAAAAACTTTCCTAATTATATTGGTACTTTTTCTCTTCTGTATATGACTTAGATCCCAACAAGTCTTTAAAATTCAACCTGGAAAAAGGTTGAGGAGGTTAACATTTTGCATTATGCCATCCGGACAGAGGAGCACAATAGAACTCTCAGTGGGGCAAACTGAGGTACTTAGCTTTCCATTTCCCTTGAGCCAGGGTGAGTAGCATAACTACCCAATTTAATGTACTGCAAACTCCTAGGTCATCAGACATATTCCTATTCAAATCTAAGTCCAAACTTATGTGTCTGTCATTCAGTCAGCCATTCTCTCTCTCTCACACACACACACCCTGAAGATGTTCCACTCCTCTTTCTCTTCCTTCACATGGAAAATGGGGGCCTAACTGTAAACCGATTTTGCCTAGGTCCTTGACTATGCTGGGGAAATGAATTTCAAGGGCACGTCGGGTGAGATAGGCCAGTAATTTATTCAGGTAGGGAGGGAAGAGAAGTGGGAGAAAACAACAGATCATGGGTCCTAGGTAGAGAGGAAGGGGCTGAAAAGAGATAAAGCAGGCTGATTTACAGAGTACGATTTCCCATTATAGATTATAAATGCCCAGGTTTTACTTGTGTGGTAATCGTGGCAGGGGAAAAGTGACAAGAGCAGGGTCAGAGGGCAGGAACAGGCACACAGCCTGGCACCAGGACAGGATGAAGGCAAGAGAGCACAAGAGAGATTTTTGCACTTGCTTTTTTTTTTTTATTTAATTCCCCTCCCCTCCCCCAGTTGTCTGTTTTCTGTGTCTTTTTGCTGCGTCTTGTTTCTTTGTCCGCTTCTGTTGTCGACAGCGGCACGGGAAGTGTGGGCAGCGCCATTCCTCGGCAGGCTGCTCCCTCCTTCGCGCTGGGCGGCTCTCCTTATGGGTGCACTCCTTGCACGTGGGGCTCCCCTACGCGGGGAAACCCCTGTGTGGCAGGGCACTCCTTGCGCGCATCAGCACTGCGCATGGGCCAGCTCCACACGGGACAAGGAGGCCCGGGGCTTGAACCGCGGGCTTCCCATGTGGTAGACGGACGCCCTAACCACTGGGCCAAAGTCCATTTCCCTGCACTTGCTTTTTAAACCATTAATTATTCTGCTCCTTTGCTAACAACACTGGAGGAATCCCAGCTGTTTGCTGTTTTGATTGATTACACCACCCATCAATCCCCCAGGAGGGCCCTGTGATAAAGTCCTTGGGGAATATCCCGGGCTTCTCCTGGCTTCCAGAGGAAATCTATTCCAAATTGGATTTCTTGCAAGGGTCTTCCAGCAGCCATCTTGGGGGTACCAAATGACACGTGGACTTCTTGCCAGATTCCAGATCCGTCTATTGATTCCCTGTCTTACTAGCCTGATTCATAACTATGCTGGTATTAATCAGGTTACATGTACACAAAAGATACAAGATGAAAAATAAATATGATTGCCTCGTTTAATTTATATGCCAAATACTACTCCAAGCCTAACCTCTCCCTGGGCCCAACTAGACGTCTCTCCCATAAATACAGCTCCTTACTTATTTTTAGACTCTCAGCACACACCAGAGAAAGTATTATTTTTATTACAAAGCAAAACAAAACTAGCTACTTTTCTGCTCTCTGATTGGATGACAAAAGAAAACAGTGAAATGAGTTACCCTATTCTCACCCCAAAAGATTGGCCAAGTTTAGAATGAGTTTAAGGACACAGATCCTACATGAATTAGAAGTGAATCCAGAGGAATGGGTGTAGCTTCGCATATTCAAGGTCCTGCATTCAACCCCTGGTACCTCCTTTAAAAAAAAAAGCGAATCCAGAAGCAGAAGTGAGAGCCACGCCAGCATGCAGGACCTCAAAGTATCCTAACCGAATGATCCACCGGGGTTCAGACATCATGGGGGGTCTCCTTAAGTTCATTTAATCAGAGGTACAAATACTGACCATTGAAACATACTCAAAGGCAAGATAGCTGGCTAGAATCATGCTCTAAACCACGAGTTGTTAATTCTTTCATACACAATAAAATTTTTAAAAACGTATGTATACGGATTTCAAACAAGTCAGATTGGGTCACAGAACTATTTTACCTTTGATGTCAATCCAGTTCCGAAACTACTGTTTGAAATGGTTGAAACAATAACAACAGTCATTTTAAAAATAAAGGGTTCTTATCACTACGTTCAGAAACGTCCTTTCTAAGCTTCTGCTCTCCTGGCAAGACTGTCTAGCTTAAAACGAGAACGCTGTGTCCCTCCCCAAAATAAACTGTCATGACCACATTACCTTCCTGCTCCAGCTCCTTTAAGGATTCTAAATCAATTGAAACTACTACTCAGCAACTCCAGATCCCTTCATGTGCTGCCTTTCCCTGCTTAAGCACTTGGTTCTAATCAGACCACTTCCTTCCTGCTGCTTTGGTTTTTATTACCAAAGTTCTTCAGTCCTTTTCACCACCCCATATGCTAAACAACTTCTACTTTTAGAAGTGCATTCTCTAAGAATACTAAAGAGGAGCCAAGCTCAGCTAAAGGTCTCCTGTAATGCATGTAACTGGCCTTTGTATATTCTAGATGAAACTGTGAAGAGCTACAACACTTCTCCAGTCACCTTCTTTCCTAACTCTTCCCTTCTGAAGAGCACATGACCTTTCCAGGGATCAAGCTTTCTCACGCTTTCATAGATCCTTCAATCACAGAGAAAAGTGGCACGATAAACAAGTCACATTAAGTGCAGGCCTCTGTGTCAAAAACAGTTAACACAGCGGGCCTAACGGTTCATCCTTAGAAAGGCCTGCAACGAGGTGAGCCTGTGGATGGCATCTGGAAGCTCAGATTGCAGGAAGCTTCCCACCGTTAACTGATAAGAGGGGCTCACTGTACCCAAACTGCGCAAACAATATGGTTTATACTGAAAAGCTGTTTTCCTTCTGGGAGTCTGGAATTGAGGTACATGTCAGGCCTGGGTTACATACATGACCAGGAAAAGCCTTGGGCACCGAGTCTTTAATGGGCTTCCCTGGTTGGCAACATTTCATATTTGTTGTCACACCTTGTTGCTGTTAGAATTAAGGACGTCCTGTGTGACACCACTGGGAGAGGACTCCTGGAAGCTTGTGTCTGGATTCTTGTGGACTGTGCTCCATGTGCTCTTTTCCTTTACTGGTTTTGCTTTGTCTTCTTTCACTGTAGTAAATCAAAGCCATGAGCATGACCACATGCTGAGTCCTGTGAGTCCGCCTAACCAAATCATAGCGCCCAGGTGGTCTTGTTGACCCCTGGCATAGCCTCCATGGAGAGCTCCAGGTTTCCCTTCCTGCACAGGCACCTAGGGCAAGGAATAATGTTATTATTGGGCCAAAGTGGAGCATCCAGTGCGACTCACTAAGAGCTCAGTGCATCTGTGCAATGTGATCGTTTTGGTTTTTCCTTGGGGATTCTCTTTGGCCTCACTTTTTGGCTTGGATTCTTTTTTTTTTTTTTTTCCTTTTTGGTAGTCCTTTCTCCAATTTAGCTATTACAGTTGGACGGGCCTGCAACAAACTCCCTCTTGCAAGTCAAATAGGAACGATGGTGAAGCCCAAGGGAAAGGCAGCCTGATGAGTCACTTAAGTCCAGCTGTTCCAGGGCCTGAGGATAAATGTCCTTTTCCCTGACAAGCTTTTCCATACTTTTCCTTTGGAAAATGCTTGCCCCTCTGATTAAGATGGCTTCTCGAACTGGCTATGGCCAGGGTCAAGACCAAAATATGGGTCTAGAAGAAAGGGATAAAGGCTTTAGGCCAGAAAACCAAAAGAAGTCCTTGTGACTCAAACTGGGACAAGCCCACTCATCATCAGAGCCAATGTCCGTGGCAAGGACGTATGAGAAACACTGTGCATGTGTCTGAAATACTGTCTTTGCAGAGTCAGCAGATTCACAGAATTAGAGTTCCTCGCCCTCACTGTCTCACCACCCCTCATTGTTATAAACTGTGTGGAAAAATGTCTTTCCTATAGATGGATAATGAATCTTCTGATAAAGGACTGATTTTATACTCACCAAATATTTAATATCATAAACGCATGGAAACTAATCACCTTCTTCCACATCTATATTTTCACTGTCTTATCTTTAGGCAAACTCATCTACTAACATATCAGATGACAGATTGAAGGCATCACTGAAATCACAGGAGCCCCAGAAAACATCCTGCACAAACTATATTTTAAAAACTCATTTCAATAAAGCCCCCAGTACACAAACTGTCTCAGCAAAGCAATTTTTATAGATTCTATAACCTCATGAAAAACAGAAAAGAGACAGCAGAGTGAGCATACGTGGTTGCCTCCTTCCCTCCAAAGAGTACAATGAAAGGGCAGTACAGATATTTTTTGAGAGGATAAATCCACGGTGGCACTGAAAACAGAGAGGAGTGCTATCAGTGAATACATAATTTTGAAGGCTTCCTTAAAGAAGATAGTTGGGGTTCTATTGATGAGCAAACCAGAACTGAAAATAAAAGCAATTTGAAATACACACAGCGACAGAATGGAACTTTTTCTTCCTGGAAGAAGCCTGGAGAGGCTCCAGTCATGGAGTCAGTGTCTAGTAGGAGACATGAAATAGCCTACACAGAAGTGGCTGTGAGGCAGTAGTCATGATATCTAAATGGAGAGTTGTCCACAGAGCAGCTGAGCCAGCTGGCCCTTCCCGAGTCCTGGGTATCCTGTAGTTGGCAGCTTTTGCTTCCAGCTGGCACTCACAGAACAGCTCCCCAGAGACGAAGGTTTGCCATGCTGTCGGTGTCCAGGCTAGGGGAGAGTCAGAGAAGAGCCTCGAAGATTGACAGAGAGGAAAAAGGAAATAAAACGTGTAAAAAGAAGTTGCTCCAAGATTAAAGTTCTCCTTGATTAATTTTGGGGTGAGGGTTGCAGCAAAGTGTCCTGAACCTGCCTCTTCTTCCATGGGTCCATGTAATCACATGCCCTAGAAGGAAACCTGTCTACTGGTAGACCCTGCCCATTTATACAGAGTACCTGGTCAATCCTTCCATCCCAGGAAGCCTTTTGGGTAAATAAACCTGCGCCCATACAAAGAAAGCCCATGTCACCTACCTATATAATAATCAAAATTATCTTTCATTCATATATAAGAAGAGTCAATGAAAAATTAGCAGACGTGTAAGGAAAAACCTTTAGCATTGTAGAGAAAGACTAAGATGAAAAACCAAAACTTAGCTGGAGGAAACAGAAATAATACAAGGAACAGAAGACAATTTTTAAAAGTTCTGATTAGTATCCTTCAAAGGTTTAAAAGATTTTACAACCTTAAAACTTAAAAAAACACAGTGCTATGGAAAAAGCAATGTGAGAAGTTAAGCTTCTTGATGTTTAAAACTATAGTTCCCCAAATTAAATCAATTATAAGAGTAATAGAACAGTTACAAAAATTATGAAAACAGAAATCAGTAAAACATTTTGATAAATTTAAATAAAGACTTAGAAAAAAGGGGGAGTTCAGATCAAAACAACATGGCAGATGAGGAGCTTGAAGGGAAGTCTGAGAATTCTAAACTTGATCTGCTCAGAGGTGTTTATGTGCTTTATAGATTTTGTTAGAAAACTAAGCTTAGCTACATATGTTACAAAAATATTAGGGTGCCCATTACCCAAGGTGGGTGGCCTGACTGAGAGCCCCATTCTTGGGTGGGGATGGGGAAAATCAGTCTTCCCCTCACATTCCCGTTTCCCAGCACCTGGCTTCATTTCTACGGCGGGCCCCCCTTCAGCGCCTCCCACTCAGAGGGGCCACAGGCTCAGTTCCTGCCTCGGCCTTGGTCCCCAGGGTGCGTGTCTGCTTCAGTTATCTCTGAGGACCATGAAGCCTCAGTTCCACTCACTGCTGTGAGTTAGCATCTTCCATTTCTAGCACACTGAGAGCCCGCCTTCTTGCTTCCAAACTCAGCTAAGAATTTAAAACACTTTTTAAAAATGTTTCCTCTAGCATCTTCATGTGCTTGGAAAAGGAAGCGGGGGTAGTCAGTCTACCATTTTGACCCAAAGCCTGCATTATGAGTCATAAGCGTTACTAATGGAAAATACTTTTGGAGTGCTTACAATGTGTGAGGCACAATTCTAGGAGTGTCACGTATATTAGCTCATTTTATGCTCTACAGCCCTACAAAGCAGGTCCTTTTAATTCTGATTTCACATGTAAGGAAAGTAGGACAAAGAAAGATTAAGCAATTTGCCCAAGGTAACATAGCTAGTAAGTATCAGAGGCAGTTTGCCTCTTAGCCACTCAACTATACTATCGCTGTGGTACTACTCATTCATGCCATTCTTTGGCCCCTCCCCCTGAACCAGACGTCGGTAAATTACACTTCCTAGTGGTTGGGTAGGGGCACGTGATTAGTTCTGGCCAGTGAGCTGAGAATAAAAGTGACACGTGTCACTTTTGGATCAGAGCATTTAATGGCAGGAGCAAGACTCTCTAGAGCTCTCTTACCCTCTGGCACAGTGACCAGCAATGTCTGAAAAGGCAACTGTTCTATCAGTAATGGATTCCGAGTAACTATACCCATTGCTGACCTGCAAAGGACATGAATAGAGAGAAAAAGAAATTGTTGTTGTAAGCCACTTACATTTGGGGGCTATTTGTTACCAAAGAATAACCTAACCTATCCTGACTGACAGAGCCTCTAAACTACTTTACCAAATGAAAACAAAGGGAGGGTAGTACTCAATAAAATCAGAATATATAGCCTCCAAACCAGTGTACTTATCCAGGAGAAATTAGATGTCCTGGCAAGTGCTCTATGAAGCTTAGGAGCCTCATCCTTACCCAAGAAAATATAAAAAAAGGCAAACAACCAATAATCCCAATAAGATTCTAGCAGTAGCAACCACAAAACTGTACCATAGGAATGCTTCTACCCTCTACAGAAAATAATTCTGTTTGAAGATAAGTTCCCAGGCAGAAAAATTACCAAATACAAAGGAGTATTTATATATAAGAGAAATCAGCAAAAGCAACAAAGGAAAAGCCATGTCAAAGAACTTTGTAATAGCACAAATAAAAAAGGACTTTACTGGGTTTTGTTTATTATTATTACTATTGTTGAAATAATGAAAATGCTCTAATAATGATTGAAGTGATGAATGCACAACTACGTGATTATATGAAATACCATTGCTTGTACACTGTGGATGAGCTGTATGCTATATTAATATGTACCAATAAAATTGATTTGTAAAAACAAAAACAAAAGAAAAGGACTTTAAACATTTAAAATTCTCAACCAGATCAACAAAAGAATAGACTCTGTAAGGCAGTAAAAGGGAAGCAGATGTGGTTCAACCAGGTGGGTGCCTGCCTATCACACAGGAGGTCCCAGGCTCAGATCTCGTTGCCTCCTAAAAAGAAGACAAGCAGATGCCACCCTCTCTGCAATGAGCTAGATTTTGCCCCTGCCTCAACAAGCAGATGCCACAAACCAGCAGACACCACAGCCCACAGGGAACAGATGTAGCTCAGGCTGGACTTGCTTCTCACATGGAAGGTACTGGGTTCAGTTCCCGGTGCCTCCTGGAGAGGGTGAGTAAACAATGAGCAGACAAATGAGTGAACCTTCAGGGGAGGGGATAAACAAAGAAGAAATAAAGTAAATAAATAAATCTTTTTTTTTAAAAAGGGGCATTACAAAAGAAGAACAAATGATTTTCTTTAAAAAAAAAATGACTTCTGGTTAGAGACAAGTCTGAACACATTCATTGGCCTCTGCTCTTTCCTATAAATGATATGTAGGAATTTTTGCTAAGCTATAAAGGACAGAAAAAAAAAAAAGGAGAAGAAGGAGGGGACGGAGGAGGAGGAAGAAAGAGAAAGAAAGGATTGTAGCAATAAAATTTGATAGACGTTTTCTTGAAAATGAAGAAGTGAGCCCATCACTTCAAAGAAAGCCACTGACAGTGTTGGGGTTACCAATGATAAAATTTGAACTTTCAGATAAAAAACAGAAATTTTAAAAACTTGTATTAAAATACCAATTCTTAAAAACTTTCCTAATGGGATCAATGACTATATTATGATGTGATTCTTTTTTTTTTTTAGTACTGTACTTACTGTAATGAAATGCCTGAACATTTGGAAGATCATAACTCAATGAATTAACATTTTCTGAATGATCAATGCAGTATGTTACAAAATCATGTGTGGATAAAAGATCCATTCAAAGTGCAAGATAGACATGATAATGTAACGGAGTACAAAAAGTCAATTGATAAGTTTTCAGATTCCACATTGCAACTAACTTTTGAGAAACTACCACTTGTCAAATTTTGGTGTAGTGTCAAAGAATATGTATAATATCTGGAAGGGTCACTAAGACTCCTTCCCTTTAAAATTACATATCTGTGTGATATGTATGTCATATACATCAACCAAAACAACAGATCCCAACAGACCAAACGCAGAGCAGATATGAGAATCCAGTGCCATTTATTTAGTCAGACATAAAAGATATTTGAGAAAATAATAAAACAATGTGACTCTTTTCACTATTTTTTTTTCTTGGTTTGGAAACTGTAACTATTTTCCATGGAAATTGAGCAATTTATGTTAACAAGTGAATGGTTTATTAATATTATTTTTTTAAGTGAATTAATAAATATTTTTAAAACGTCATTTAAAATTTTCTAATACAGTAAATATGAACAGATATAACCCACATGAACAAACGCTCTTTGAGGTTTTCGACAATTTTTAAGAATATAAAGGGCTCCTAGATCACAAAGTTTGAGAATTGCTATACTGGGTAAGCACTAGCCAAAGGAAAACCTAAATTGTAATAATACCAAATCAATAGACCTAACAGTGAAAAGCACTAAAGATAAATGTAGGCATTTCCATAATGATAAAAAGACAAAACTGCCAAAAAAAAATTATTTACCTACATGTTTACCTAATAATCTTTTCTAGTAATTTATAAAACAAAAAACGATCCAACTGTATGGAAAAATTGCTCTGACAGAGCAGAGAGGTAGCAAAGATATAGAAAATGTGAACAGCATAATTAAGAAGCCTTATTTAACAAATATATATAAAAACTTGACTCCCCAGACTAGCGAATACACATTCTTCTCAGGTACACATGAAATAGTTACTAAAAATTACTGTTACTACGTGTCAGAGATCTTAAGAAGTTCAAAAGAATTGGTTATTAGATGGAACCTAATTCTCTGATCCCTGAATAAGTCCATGAGAAAATCAACAATAAAAGATGGTCTTTTAAAAATATCTACATTTGGAAATTTAGAAACGAGTTAAAGAGAAAAATCAATGGCAATTATAAAATATAAAGGACTAGATATATAATATAGAAGCACTAAATACGAGTATATGTAGGGTATAGAAGTGATATTTAAGACTGTGTACCCATGTCAGTTGGCCCTACTTTGGAGTTTGTGTTTCTGTGTGATGGAGCTGGACTCAGATGTGATCTTTGTCCACAAGCCTCTCCTGTTACTTTTACTGGAACTGTAGTTGGTGCTGGGGTTTAATGTATACCCAGGGGACCTGAATCTCTGGACTGACCATGTGATAGCCAGGCCCTGAGCCTCAACAGACTTCAGCTTGTATACCCTCTGGTTTATTGGACTTACCCCACTCAGCTAACATGGAGTTGAAGAAGGTCAACCACCACACGAGGGAGCCAAGAGTGCCTACAACTGAAAGCAGGAGGATTGCATCCAGCATCCATGTGGAATCTAAGCCCCCTCTCGATATAGATGTGGAGTGGACATAACCATTCCAAGGTCCACAGGATGGAGGAACAGAGTATGGATTAGAGTAGACTTACTAATAATCTATTCATGAACTATTGTGATTAGTAATCGAAGAAAATGTGGCATTGGTGTGGAGAAAGTGGCCATGGTGGCTGCTGGTGGTAGAGAGTGGGATGAAGAGATGAGATGTGGAGGCGTTTTCGGGACTTGGAGTTGTCCTGGGTGATGCTGCAGGGACAGTTACCAGACACTGTATGTCCTCCCATGGCCCACTGGGTGGAACGTGGGAGAGTGTGGGCTATGATGTGGACCGCTGACCATGAGTTGCAGAGGTGATCTGAGATGTATTCACCAAATGCAATGAATGTCTCATGATGATGGAGGAGAGTGTTGTTATGGGGGGAGGAGTGGGGTGAGGGGGGAGGAGTGGGGTGAGGGAGGTGGGGGAGTATATGGGGACCTCATATTTTTGGAATGTAATATTAAAAAAATAAATAAAGACCAAAAAAAAGACTGTATAACCATTTGTATATTTAAAAAGAAGAAAGAGTATAAATGAGCACAGTCATAGTTCTGTTCAAAGTTACCATTAACATAACTATTCCTGACTACAGCTGTTGACTGGTTTAAAACAAACAAACAAACAAAGAGCCCTGAGTCTTTCCCATGGAAACAAATTCTCTTTAATTTTCAGGGTCTACAAGGTTTTCACACTGTGAAGCCCTCCATGTCCTGGCTCCAAACTCCTCCACAACTTCATCTTAGTACGTTCTCATTGTTCACTATTTTCCAGTCCTGTAAGCCTTCTTTCGATTTCTCAAACTTGTAAGGTTCTCTCCAGCTTCAGAGGTCTCATAGATGTTCCCTCTCCCCCTGGAAAGCTTCAACTCTCTACCACCCCTTCACTGGCTAACTTCTACCCATTCTCAAAACCTCAGCTTCTTTCCGTTATTCAAAATTCCATCTCCCCTGACATCCCCTTTTACAGTAACCTCTTCTTTTCCTTGACAAAATACCTTTCTTCGGGAGGTTGTTGCTTAACGTGTCTCCCCTGGCCAGACTCTAAGAGCCGCGAAGGAGGGGACTGGGTGTTTAGTTGTCATTGCTGTTTTTCACTGTAGACAAGGCCAGTCACGTGGTGTGTTCAAAAAATATTTGCCAAATGAGGAAATGTTCCATTGCCTATGTGGCTATTTTTTCTCACCAAAAGTGGCCAAGAGTCTGTCCGCTCAGATGTGCCAACGGTTGCAAGACAACTCAAATGAAACTCAACTCTCTTATTTAAAGAAAATAACAAACAGAATTGCAGAACTGATAAAGTAGAAAAGCCCAGTAATTTTCTCTCACTGGAAACCACTAAGCTGTGGAATGTTTAGGTTACTGTAGAGGGCAGGCCGATGGCCGTGTCTGCCCACTGGCTTCTGCCTTCCTGCGTAGGCTGCTCTCCCTTCTCACCTCCTCCCCTGCCTTCTCTACTCCTGGACACAGGCCCCCTCCCAAGTTTCTCAAAAACGCTATGCTCCTTTCTCCCCAGGCCACTGCATAGGCTGTTGCATCTGTTTGAAACAGTCTTCCTTCTGCTTGCCATCGAGAGAATTCCTATTTATCCTTCTGAATCTCAGGTCAAATATCGTGTCCTCAGGGAAGGCTTTCCTAACTCTCAAAGCATGGCGGGTCCCCCTGCTGACCATCATATCTAATGGTACCCTGTCTTCTACTTAGCACGCTCTGTAACCTCATCGTGTAATTATCTGTCCAATATTTGCACCCCCACCCCCCCGCTTGAACACATCTTTGCCCACCGTTGTATATGTGGATTCTGGCACGGTGCTTAGCACACAATAGTTACATAATAGTTGTTTGGATGAATCAACAATTTGGGGAAGGTACTAAAGAAGGAAAATATTCTTTTGAGATGAGATGTGGAGGCGTTTTCGGGACGTGGAGTTGTCCTGGATAGTGCTTCACGGACAATTATGGGACACTGTAGATCCCCCCAGGGCCCACTGGATGGAACGTGAGAGAGTCTGGGCTATGATGTGGACCATTGACTATGGGGTGCAGTGATGCTCAGAGATGAACTTACCAGGTGCAATGGATGTATCACGATGATGGGAGAGAGTGTTGCTGTGGGGGGAGTGGGGGGCGGGGGCGGTGGGGTTGAATGGGACCTCATATTTTTTTTTAATGTAATTAAAAAATAATAATAAATAAATATTTAAAAAAAAAAAAAAAGAAAATATTCTTTTGAATTAGGGGGAACAGAGCTTCCTGGGAAAAGAAAAGGGTCATTTAATCTAGACAAAGGAAAGTTACAGAGTTATTCAGTAAAATGTGCAAACATATGTACAGAGGAGGGAGGAAAAACGGTGAGTTGCTACTGCTGCTGCTGATTTGCACATCAAGGGAATTTATGACGCCTTACCAGGAAAACTTTAGAGAACAGTAGAGATGATTCAGGTCAAAGATGACAGCGTGGGGTTCTTTGGAAAGATGGCAGGGAGTAGGGAAAGAGCATGGCCTCAAACTCCTTTCCAGCCTAAGATTCTTGCGGAGACTAAACTTGCAAATTTATTTAGGAATGAAATGCAGACTTGAGAAGACACTCCACTAATCCTAGAGGCCGGCAAAAATCCACTGGATAAAGTTTTAATAAAGGAAA
Organism: Dasypus novemcinctus; assembly: GCF_030445035.2. Taxonomy (NCBI): domain Eukaryota; kingdom Metazoa; phylum Chordata; class Mammalia; order Cingulata; family Dasypodidae; genus Dasypus; species Dasypus novemcinctus. The sequence continues at coordinate 23,566,816 of NC_080693.1, read as the reverse complement.
ACCTGAATCCAGACCAGCAAATTCAGTTTTTCAGAGGCAACTGCTTCCCTTCCTGACATTCATGTTTGTCTATATTGATCTGTTCCAGTTTGGGGGGTGAGTATGCGGATGTTAGGTCCCCACGTCAATTCCCTGCTTGCTGCTACAGGGAAATGCACTCAATGTGCTGGGCATAGCTTTCCTTGAATATAGCTCTGGTGGTGAGGTGGGAGATATTTCCTTCCTCACCTTCTACCTGCCACCTCCCTCTATTCAAACCAGTTTATATTTCCTTTAAAGGAAAGCAATTTCTAACTGCCTTGCTTCTTTCAAAAGGCAAGCATATTTAAGCTCCAGGGGGTGCATCACTAGACAGCATCACTCCTGCCACAGCTATTTATCTACACAATTGTAAACTCACAGGGTTGGAAGGCATTGTCTCAGCAAATCTACTAATCCATCTCCTCGTCTAATATGTGATCTCACCACCAGAAGGGCCAAGAGGATTAAATCACATGGCACTAGAGTAGGATGAGGCCAAATATGAAGTAAGCATTCTCTAGCACTCTAGACTTTAACAGAAGGAATCTTCCTTATTGCAGTGTTTCCCACACTTCAGCATTTCAAATACCACCTTCAGAATTGTTGCCATGTTCCTATTTCACTGGTATCATATACACTTAAAGTTTTTGATATTGGATCATCCACAAAGAAATTCCTTCACTAAATTGCCCACACATTACACCAGCACAAGAGTGAAATCTATTGTCAAAGTGCTAAATAAATGGTTTGAGAAGCTTTGGGTAGAGGGTGACTTAGAGCATCAGCAATGCAAATTTCCCTCTGTGAAGCCTGCTATAACAGAATCTCTTCAAGAGGGAAGAAGAGCTACAGACCTCTGATGACTCGATACACACTTTTTAGCATAAAGGCAGTTAACCCAAATCCACTGATAACTGACAAAAAGACACAGTACTCACGTATATTAGTTTTTTGTTGCTGCTATAACAAATATCCCAAACTTAGAGGCTTAAAGAAATATTCACTTGGACGTTAGAAGTCTGAAATCAGTATCACTGGTCCAAAATCAAAGTAACAGCAGGACTAACTACCGCCAAGGGAGAATCTGTTTCCTTGACCTTTACAAAAACTTCTAGAACTGCATTCCTTGGCTCATGGCCCCTTCCTCCATCTTCAAAGCCAGAAGCATAACATTTTACTTCATAGGCATCACTGTCACCTTCTTTGGTATCAAATCTCCCTCTGCCTCTCTCTTAAAAGGACGTTTGTGATTACATTTAGGCCCACCCTAGATGATCCAGGCAAATCTCCCCATATCAGGATCCTTAATCACACCTGCAAAGTCCCTTTTACCATATAAGGTAACACTCACAGGATCCAGGGATTAGGATGTGTAACTCTCCAGGGCAATTATTTAATCTACCGCATTACTTCTCTAAGCTTTTAATCTGAAATTCAGCTGAAGATCTAACAGACACTTATCATGTTATTTCACTAATGTGTATGTGAAATCTCTGTTTTATCACTTTGTGTCCTTCAGGGAGCATGGTGTTTTCTAGCTCTTTCCAAGGACACGCTGTAATCCCATGTAATCTCAGTATCAGTGCTATCTGCACAGGCAGTCTTCCCTGCCACTCCAGGGCTGGCTCATTATTCCTCACATTATGTCTCTCCTTTGGCAAACATGGAAAATAAAAGCTAGATCATTTGGTGGCTTGGATGCAGCAGGGAGTGGAAATGTGAAGTACCTTTAGACAAAAATAAGAATCTCTCTGAGACCAACCCACTTTGGTAAAATATGCCCACAAGTCCACCTGAGTAGTCGACTGAATCATGTCCCCACAAAGACATGCCCGGGTCCTAACCCGTTGTCTGGTGAGTGTGGACTTCTTTGTCAATAGGCTCTCTGAATATCCTATTCAGATGAGGCTAAACTGAATCAGTGTGGGCCTTAATCCAAGATGACTGAAGGCCTTATAGAGGAAATCTCAACAGAGGCACATGACTGAGCAGGGAGAGACAGAAAGAACCAGCTCACTGTGTGATGGGGGCAGGCTGAATGATGGACTGCTGGCACGCCACCACCAGAACACTGCAGAGTTCAGGGAAGCCCTGGACTGCAAGTACTGTGATTTTGGACTTCTAGCCTCCAAACCTGTGAGGCGAAAATCCCTGTTGTTTAAGTAAATCAGTCTGTGGTGTTTTGTTATGGCAGCTTTGGCAAACTAAGACAGTCAGCTTCTACAGTGGAGGTGAATTTCTACCTCATGGGCGGTGATCTCTTTTATAAATGCATAACGATGTTTTTCTAATCAGATTCGCCAAATACTTAGTAAACACCTTGTTCACTTCTGTTAGTTATAATGATGCTGATTTCTGGAAAAAAAATATCGAAAGCAGTTTCTGACGGCTTATTCCTTCATTAATATAACAAATATTTATCAATCACTATCTGTCACACGAGTTAGAAACTGGGGCTAGAATGGTGAGTAGAATACAGCGTTTGCCCTCAGGTCACTTACAGTGCAGGGGAGACTAGGGACATGTTAATGTCAATGAGAACGCTGCATGATGAATGCTCTGACTAGGGAAAGACAGGATCCCAGGGGCATGTAGGAGGGGAAGATTTCCCAGTGGAAATGATGTCTCAGACTTAATTGAAACTAGAAGGCTGAGTCAGTGTTAGTCGAGGGAATGTGTGGAGGTGGGGGTAGGGTGGGGGGTATGCAGCAAAGAGGGAAGAATAGTAACTGGCAGAAAGTCAGGGGTATTCCAGGCGAGGGGAAAACTTAAAAGTGTCAGAGGCCAGGCCCACCATATTGGTACACTGAAGAGCTGGACGTGGGTCAGTATGGTTGGAGTGTGTCACTCTAGTGACGAGGCACACCATGACCAGGTCATAATGAACAAGTGTGGACTTCAATGTGAAGGAACTGGAGAAGCCACTCAAAATTAATAGCGTGATCAGATCTGTGTTTCAGAAGAATACTCTGATACAAGTTGGAGAAAGGCTGAGTAGGAGGCATGAGACAAAGTTTCAGGCTGTTGCAGTAACCTAGGCAAAAGATGACAGTGGTCCAGACTAGGCTGGTGGTGATGAAAAGAAACGGAAAAATTCTAGTGATCTTTAGGAGGAGTAAGTGACAGGATTTGGTGACCCACCAAAGCCGAGTAGAGAAGGAATAAGTGGGTAGATGGAGAAGACATTCGTGGATATAGGAAACACATGACCTGGCTTATAGTACACACATACATATACCTATTCTGCTTCATAAATTAAAAAAGTAACCCAAGAAATAACTCTCAAAGAATTGAAAGTGCACATGTGTTGAAATGACAAAGTAAAACAATAAGTCAAAGAGATAATAACTCAAAGAGAAAAAACAGACTTAGAGGAGGTCTAATGTGACAGTTTGAAGTTGAATGGACCCCAGAAGAGCAGGTCCTTAGAGCTAATCCATTCCTGTGCATTTTGCCTATTGTAGGTGGCACCTTTTGATTAAATTACCTCAGATGAGGGCCTTTGATTAGATTGTGGGACTCAGTCCTTGATAAACAGAGGAATAAAAAGCCTCAGATGCAGAAAGAAGGCCACAGAGACAGAGAGAGGCCTCCAGATGTTGCCAAACCCAAGAGAGAGAAAAGCCACAGATGGAGCAGACCAGGCAATGAGGCCAAGGCCCAGGGGAGAGACAGCAGATGGCACTGTGCCCTGCCATGTGTTTAATTGCCCACAGCTGCAGCTTGGGAAGAAAGCATCTCTGATGATGGCTTGATTTGGACACTTTCATGGTCTCAGAGCTGTAAGCTTTTAACCTAATAAATCCCATTGAAAAAGCCAACCCATTTCTGGATATTGCTCCCAGCACCTTTTAGCAAACTAAAATACCTAACATCTGACCAGAGTTTCAGAAAGAAAAAGTGGAAACAGATAGAAAGAAATTACAAGAAAATTTATCTAAATGATTATCTAGATCCCAAGCATCCAATGCAATGACTGAAAACATACCTATATTTAGGCATAAGATGATGAAATTTCAAAATGTTTTTCAAATCTGAAAAGGTTTCGAGAGGGGTAAAAATAGTTCCCAAATAAAGGATCAAGAATCATAATGACAAAAAGGTCTAGGAGGCTAACCACCAGTAACAATGGGTACACCCCAAACCAAGATTTTGGTTTCTAAATACCATTCCCCAGGAGAAGGATCCAGGAATCCTTGAAGAAATAGCTAGGACAAGGGAAAGGTGAGCCTGGAACATTTTATTCTTCCAGAAAACAAGGAAGTACTCAAGGATTGATAAACACCAAAAGGATTGGCCAAATTTTGGATAATTTAAGCATCAAAAAGAACGAGGACTGGTACACAATACAGAGATTATCTGTTGAACAGCCTGTTCTCAGGGCTATTTCACCCATCAGAACTGTGCCACCGTGGCTCTTCGTGGTGATGGCCAATGCCAAAATCAGTTCTCAGAAACATCTACTCTATTTATTAATTTCATTTCCATTCACTTTGTTTTAGTATTCTTTTTAAAAAGCCTTATCTTCTTGAGCAAGAACTTAAAAGAATTTTTCAGTAAACCATTACCCCCAGCATCTGTGTAGTCGAATGTGTGTATTCAGTGCCCACCCATCCATATAGTTCACCTTGAGCTAAAGAGCACTAGGCTTTGTGGTCCATGACACGGTCTCATTGGTTCAGCAGCCTTCCACTTTTTCCTCCTGCCATCCCCCAACTTCACCGGCTTCCAACCCCCACATGCTGTACACATTTAGGTCTTCCACCACTAGGAGTTTCACTTAATTGTTAATCCTTTTGGTTGTCAGGCTTGGCCACTGGAGCATATGGACAGGCCAGTTACTGGTGTTAGTCACGTCCTTTTAAATTCTACATGGGAAGACTGAAAACTGAACTTCTACATTGATGTTATTTTGACCCTTCAACTTTGTTGTTGTGTTCGAAGCACAATGTATGTTGTGGATTGGGTTTCGATACTTGATTCCAAAATAGCCTGGCTGGCCATTATCCTAGCTTATGGTTTCTCTCATTTAATGAACAATAAAACAATAATTGAGCAGGTCCCTGAATCACATAGTGAAATTTACAAAAAGAGCAGTATCCTTCTCAAGTGTTGCAGACCCCTCATTAGACACTTGGATCATAGTAAAAATCCAGATGGGCTTCAATCCTGTTCTGAACACCTATATAGATATAATGGCCCTTTTTGGCTTTAACAAAAGGAAGAAAGGCTTATTACAGTTCTGGCAGGGATATAATTTTTTTATCCTCAGAGAGTCTCTCAGTTCCTGAGAAAGAAATGGCTGACTCTGCCCTATTTCTGAGTAGCTAGTGTGCATATTAGAAAACCACCATCACGACAGGGACCTTGTGGGAGGCCACCACAGAGAAGACCCAGTTTATTTTGGCAGTTCATGGGAAAATACCTCACATTTGTCTACATATATGTATCCATCCGGGTCTGGAATGGGGGTGAGGAAAGGGGAGGCATGAGGAAGAAGTGAAAGGAAAGGGGTAAGACATATAAACAGAAGAAAGAATCTCTGACTGCGATTATTCCAGTCATAATTGTGTATTTATGTACCTACAAAGGTCATTCTGTGCACGTGTGGGATTTCTACCGGCAAAGTGAGCCACGTGAGAGCATGCAGGCAATAGAAGTGCCTAGTACTATTAATAAATATATTCCCCCAGCATATTCAATTAGGGCACTTGTTCTCAAACTTGGTGGCACATTGAAATCATCTGCGGAGCTTTAAAAACCTACTAATGCCTAGGCCCCACCCCTGGAGCTTCTGATTTCATTAGTGAGGTGTGATAGGCACAGCAATGCTACTCCCTTCCCCAGAGTAGTCCATTTCGTCCTTGGAACCTCTGAATACATTAGTTCCATGGCAAAGGAAAATTAAGGTTGTAGATGGAATTAAGGTTGCTAATCAGATGACCTTAAAATAGGGAGATTACCCTTGCTTATCAGGGTGGGCCCAGTGCAATCAGTTAGAAGTTGGAGTGATGCAATGTGAGGACTCCAACTGCTGTTGTCGGCTTTAGAAATGAGGAAGGTGCCTAGGAGCCAAGGAATGTGGGCAGCATCCAGAGACCGGAAAAGGCAAGAAAACAGTTTCTCCCCTAGAGCTTCCAGAAAGGAACACAGCCCCGTGGACACCCTGATTTTAGTCCACTGAGACCCGCGTCAGACTTCTGACCTAAGGAACTATAAGATCATAAATCTGTGTTTTTTTAAGCCTCTAAATTTGCAATGATTTGTTACAGTCACCATGGAAAATTAACCAAGGTATGGCCTGGGCTTTGGGATTTTTAAAAATTCCCCAGGTGATTCTAACATGCAGCAATGTATGCTAACTACTGAATTACAGGAGAGACAAGATAAGGATGCTATGGTGATTTGATCTGGGAAGTTAGTGAGTTGCTCCCCCAAATTATGCACCATCATTTCTTAATCATCTACCCGTAGATTATGATACAGCGGTTAATATAAACACATCATAGGATGGGCGTGGGTCACAAGTTGAGTGGCAAGACTCCTTTCTAGTCTGCTCCATTGAACATGCAAAATTTCCTTGAGATAAAGAACAATTACACACCAAACAGACAGATTTTCTCTAGAGCTTATTTTCTTACCCATACTGTTTTTCAAGGAGGGAATGACCAAAAACTGAATTATATGCAAATATATAAATTAGAATATTCATGTTGGCGCTGTCAGGAAAAAGATGAAATTGTCCTTCTCTCTGGGTGCAAACTATTAAAACCCACCCTTAGGACTGCAAAGATAGAAGTTTTCCGGTTTGCCTTAGTAGTCTGCTTTTTTATGATAAATCAGTGGAACAATCCTGTGGGGACATTAACGCAATCTTCCTAGGGATCAAGAAAAGAAATGCAGTTTCTTTGAGTGCAGCCTTCCCTTTTGGGCAAGCATTCATCTATTCTGACAGCTTCGCTTCTCACTTTTAGGATGACTACAGCTCTTCTAGAAAGTCATCCCATCACGAGCCTCTATGAATACTACTCACCAAAAGCTAAAGCCTTAGACCCTTTTACTTTTCTCTCTCCCTACTTTGTCTTCCTTAGAGAGGATGCCAGTGTAGTAGAAAAAGCAGTCAAGTTAGAGTCAGAAGATCTGAGTCTGAATTTCAGTTCTGCCACTTCTCAGTGATACGATGTCAGGCGAGTGCTTCAGCCTCTCTGAGCTTTGTCTCTAACAAATAGGGATAACATTCCTTTCATGATGCTATTGTACAGGTTAAATGAAATGGCATAAGTGAACATGCCTAGCACAGTAGGGGCTTTCACTAAACTCAATTCATCCATGGTTCCACAAATCATCTCTACACTGAGGCTTCCCCCCAACTCTTCTCCTCTCACTGAGCTCTGGTACCATATGTCCAACTGTCCACATGACAGTTCCACTTGGATCTCCTGCTAATTAGATGTGTTCAAGAGACTTAGGATCCCACTCAGAAACCAAGGGCTCTTTTTCAATTTCCCTCATGTTGTCCACACCAGTCAAAGAGCTGCCAGTCCCTCATCCATCCTTTCTCCTCCATCCCAACTCCTACAACGCTCACGCTCACCCTCCTTGCCTCATACGCCACATCTCCAGGGTTAGAACCTTTTAAGTGGCTCCCTGTCTTAAAAGCTCTGTCTCACCCAATCCATCCTGCTTGTGGTCTGCAAATTAATCTTCCTCCAACCAGATTTGTCACACCTAGCACTGACCAAAAATCTTCATACACTCTCTCCCCTGGCCCGTCAACCACAGCCTGGCATTTATGATCGATGAAGAACAAAATCCACCGATTTTATGTAGATGTTATGAAGTCCACGCAGCCTCGGTGCACATACATCAGCATGTACAAAACACTGAGCAAATTCACATAGTTACCACGTAAAAGCAAAGCTCTTGGGACAAATTGATCATTAAGCAAAGTTCCTCGGAAAGTGTAAAGTATTTCGACAAAGGGTTTTAATGTAGGTTTTTTGGGGTTTTTTTACACTCTGTTGATTGCTAAATGTAATAGTCTGATAATGATGCTAAATAAATGTCTTTTTAAAAATGTGCTGTTAGCCTGCTCTGAAGCCATCTTGACATAAACTGCCTTCAACAGTGGGAAGTTAGAACTCCTTCAAGGTGATGCCAGGTTCGATTCAAAATTCATTTACAATCTTAAAAGACTGCTTACTTGTGGGCAGAGAAGTCTTTTGTCTCCAGAAACCTTGGTATAGTGAACTGACAGTTGCTGTGCTGTGACCTGAAGTTCCTCATTAAAAACTGTCACCCAAGCAAAGTTAACAGAATTTTATGATTGTTGGCACATCCTATGTAATAAGTCTAAACTGAATAATGGATTCAGATAAAATTATAGATGGGAAATGAAGCTTTTGTATCATCACATGTAATCAATAAACATTTTGATATCCTCTTGGAAAAAAAAGCTAAGAACTAGACATTTTCTATCAAATCTCTTCAAATAGTATTTAATAATTACAGTCTAAATCTGTCACAAATCACCCGCAGTTGCATTAAACTACAATGATATACTGAGGAAAGCGGACTTGGCCCAGTGGTTAGGGCATCTGCCTACCACATGGGAGGTCTGCAGTTCAAACCCCGGGCCTCATTGACCCGTGTGGAGCTGGCCCATGCACAGTGCTGATGCGCGCAAGGAGTGCCCTGCCACGCAGGGGTGTCCCCTACGTAGGGGAGCCCCACATGCAAGGAGTACGCCCTGGAAGGAGAGCCGCCCAGCGCGAAAGAAAGTGCAGCCTGCCCAGGAACGGCGCCACACACACGGAGAGCTGACACAACAAGATGACACAACAAAAAGAAACAGATTCACGTGCCTCTGACAACAACAGAAGTGGACAAAGAAGAAGCAGCAAATAGACAAAGAGAACAGACAACTGGGGTGGTGGGGGAAGGGGAGAGAAATAAATAAATAAATCTTTAAAAAAATAATAATAATAATCTACTGATGTTAAACCACTTCATAGATTGCATAATATTAAAATCATTCAACAAATATTCACATCTTTAGTATTTACATTAAATGGCAAATTTGGTTAATATCAGGTTTGTTCTTACCATTTTGTTCATCCAATTCATTTCCAATTTCCTGACCCATTTGTTTTTGGCGACTTATGATGGAGGAAAGGGCATCAAGGCCTGCGTCCTGTTCTGAAAGAAAAGAAAAAACAACTAACTTCAAAGCCAAAGGAAAAAAATTTAAAGTCCAGGCATGGGACATTATTCAATATATGATAAAAGTAACATTTAAATCAGTCAGGAAAAGACAGATAAAACAGTTAACATTATTGGAACAAAATTAAAAAAATATATTAAATACCTTCCTCACACCTTATACTAAAATGATTTCCAAATTAATTAAATGTTTAAATATTAAAAATTAAATAGAGAAAAGGCAGAGAAGGTATTATGGCAATGCTAAAGGTTTAAAAAAAAGAATATGGGATTTAGTTTTATGAGATGTGAATATGATCATGCATTTTTTTCCATTTCCTTCATTAATAAGGAGACCTTCATCATATCATTTAACCAGTCTGTGCTCATTTGTTCATCTTTTGGAATACAGGAGAAACAATTGAGCTTGTTTTTAGGATTAAATAAGATAAATGTGCATGGACAGGATTTTTTTTTAAAGTAATGCTACATAATTTGTTGAGCTGCTTTTTGTCTTATTTTTTTAAGTTGAAATAAAGTTTATCTTAAAAAATATGACATAATAGGTTTTCACTACACATTTAAACTTTCTGATACTTAATATATGAAGAGCATGTAATCAATTTTAAAAATTTGTAATATCTTAATTTTTTAAATGGGCAAAGGGTATAGAGAGGAAATTCCAAGAATGAAAAATTGAAAAATAAACAAATAGAAACTTTGACCTCACTTTAACAATTAAAAAAACAAAATAAAAACAGAGATGAGATTTTTTTTCTTATTGGATTTGTAAAAATCAAAAATGATACTACCCAGGGTTAACTGAAGTCTGAAAAATTAGAAGCTCCTATATACTGTATGATGGAGAGAGAAGTTGATACACCTTTCTCAAGAGTAAGCTGTGCCCACCTTTTTCTAATTCTAGGAATATGTGGTAAGAAAACACTCAGATAGTACACAATGATACATACAAGGATATTCCCTGAAATACTGTTCTCCAGTTACCAGTTTATTGCCTCTTGGCATCCAAATTCACCCTTTTTCACTGTACTATGAAAATGGATCTGGACCCTTTAAACATTTTTTTCCTTTGCCAGTTTTATCAGTCGGGGCACTGGAGAAACACTGCAGGAGGAAAGGATTTTGCTGCCTGGCCACCCTTGACCAGGGCCCCTGCAGTGCTGGCAGCTTCTTCAACGCCCAGCTCCTCTAGTGCCCAGAGGCCAGCAGCACCCAGGGGCCGACATCTTCTCCCAACACACTCCCTCCTCGGGCAGTTTTGCAGCAGAATGCCTCCAGTTAGACAACTCCCTGGGAACAGATGTTCCTGGCACCACACTCCAGATTTCCAGCAAGTTCTGCCAGCATGGCACCAGGCGACTTCTCTGCAATCCAGTGAAGCACAGCTGTGCCCTCTCCAGGTGGTCTGGGCCTTGGCCCTGGGCTCGAGGCTCTTCCTTGGGGGCTATATCTCAGGCCCTGAGTTAGAGGCTGCTCCTCACAGAAACCTGTTTCTATATTCTTTAGAGTTCTCCTTATCTCTTACTAGTTAATCCCTCACTACTCTAACTCCCTATTATAGTTGACAGGCCTTTTTAAAAAAATTAAAACAATTTAACAGTCCTTTTTATTAAAGTTTCCCTGTTCAAATCTCTCACTCCTGATTGCAACCAGACTGATATGTTTATAATAGTGAAACTTTGGAGGGAATGGATATAGCTCAGTGGTTGAGCACCTGCTTCCCATGTACAAGGTCCCGGGTTCAATCTCCCGTACCCCTTCAAAAAGAAAAAAAATTCTGGTTAGAATAAAATGTGATAAAAAAAAATATATATATATATATATATATATATATATATATATATATATATATATATATATATATATATATATATAAATAGTGAAAACTTGGAAACTACCTAAAATGTCCAAACTCAAGGATCTGTTTAAAACCTTGTATCTCTATATGCTGGGGAAACATTATACAGCCATTAAAAATGAGGTTGTAGATGTATATTTTGATGTGGAAAGAAGTACATTGTATGTTAATAAATGAAAAAGCAGTATATAAAACTAAGTATAATAAAATGGTACTTTTCATTTCAAAATAAATGAAAATGCATTTTTTCCAGTTTTTTTTGAAAAATTAAAGAGAAAAGGATTCAAGGGAAGCAGACTTGGTCCAGCGGTTAGGGCATCCATCTACCACATGGGAGGTCCACAGTTCAAACCCCGGGCCTCTTTGACCTGTGTGGAGCTGGCCCATGAGCAGTGCTGATGTGCACAAGGAGTGCCCTGCCACACAGAGGTGTCCCCTGCGTAGGGGAGCCCCATGCGCAAGGAGTGCGCCCCCTAAGGAGAGCCACCCAGCCTGAAAGAGAAGTGCAGCCTGCCCAGGAATGGCGCCGCCCACACGGAGAGATGACACAACAAGATGACACAACAAAAAGAAACACAGATTCCTGTGTCACTGACAACAACAGAAGTGGACAAAGAAGATGCAGCAAATAGACACAGAGAACAGACAACCAGGGTGGGGGAAAGGGGATAGAAATAAATAAATAAAATAAATCTTAAAAAAAAAAAAAATTCAAGATACTCAAGAGTCTCTCAAGTTTTTACATATATGTGATATGTATAATATGTGTGTGTGTATATATATATATATATATATATATATTTTTTTTTTTTTTTTTTTTTACCTAGGCAGTCTCAGTGATCTCTTTGTACAAACTTTTCCCCTCAGCTTCCAGGTACACTGGGAAGAACACTCTGAGTCTGACTCTCATACTCTTTTTACCCCAGCCATGTGCCACACGAAGGTATAACACATTATGCCAGTGGCTGCTTCATTTGTTTATGGGGTTCTTTAAATGACTGTGTCACACAAAGGCATAGACATGAACGGAGAAATCACAAAGATCTTCTTACCCAAGATCACATTCACATTCTCTTAAATTTTTTCCCTAGACTTTTTATGGAATTAAACCATTACACACTTAACTCTTTAATTCATCTGGAATTTATTTAAACTAATGGTGTGAGGGAAGGGCCCCTTAGTGACATTTTTTGACACTATGTACTTTTTTAACCATACAAACAGCCTGCTGTCTATAGGGATCATTCTAAGGGACCATTTTATAGCAAAATCACTTTATAATGAGGTCCTTTTGTGTCATTAGTAATAACCTCTTGGATGGCCTCCAAGGTAAATCTATCATTGACCTAGTTTCTGCTATAGGATGGCTATGTTAGAGTAAAACTCCAAATGCATCCAAAGAATAATCTACATACAGGACTGGGGGTCAAGTGTCAATGTGAATTAAAAGGTAAAACCATTTGAAAAGAGGAAAAGAGATTCCTCTGGGGTTTGTAATTAGGAAGAGTTGTTAAATGTCCTGAAGTTGCTTCATCTAGTAGATACACATCTAGTAGATATGAAAGAAAAACATGTAGATCACAACCTTCTCTCTCAAATTTGACTCATTATTTGACTTAACAATCTAAAATTCATCTCTTTAATGCAAATTAGGAAGAGGCTAAAAATTCCACTCAAATCAACTTCTAGAAGACCTTATGATGTCCTTACCATGCTTACATTTCTATGATAAATTTCCATTCCATAATCCAAAGACTCTGTGGTATAATGAAAATCTGGTTTACTCTTTGTCCCCAGTTCCAGTGGGGACAATTTCTGGAATTTCCTGGGACAGAAGTGTCTTTCATCATGGGCCCAGGATAATTACAGGGTGGGGATAGTCACCCCTGCAGCCTTATGGTGGGGGACTGGCTCTACCAGAAAGATCAGCCACGTGGTAGGGGTCGGGTCTTTGAGCCAAGTCACATCAGTCCACGGCAGCCCATGGCAGCCCACATCAGCCCACCTTCCTGATCTCCGGGAGGGGAGAGGGGCTGCAGATTAAATTCAACCACACGGGCATTGATTCTCTCACTCATGCCTATGTAATGAGACCCCATATAAACTTGGGACACTCGAAGCTTGAGAGAGCTTCCATGATTGAGAAAATGCATCTTTGTGCCAGGAGGATGACAGTCTGATTAAAAGGGAAGAGGACATGGAAGCTTGCGTTTGAGACCCTCCCAGACCTTGCCCTATGTGTCTCTTTTTATCTGTATTCTTTTATTACAAATTTGCAAAAAATATTTTTTACTAAATGAAACTATAATTTTAAGTATAGCGCTTCCAGTGAGTTCTGTTGGGCATTTTAGCAAATTATCAAACCCAAAGGAGGTGGTGGGAACTCCAGAACTTGAGCCAGTTAGTCAGAAGTGCAGGTGGGCTGGGCCCCCAAATTTATGATGGGTGCCTGAAGGACAATTTTGTGGAGGATTGGCCTTAACCTGTGGGGTCTGGCCTAATTCCAGGTAGAGGCCACACTGAATTGAGTTATTGCTGTATTTGCAGTTGTGTCAAAAGCTTTTGTAAGTTGCTAATTGAACTTGGACAACCCTGTGCAGATAACCAAACTGCTGCCCATGTGATGCGATTCAAGGCAATGGTGTGAGACTCTCCAACTCCTAAAGCAGAATTTCTAAGGTAAGGAAGCAGAGCCGAAATTGAGATGCTCCAATGGAAAACCACCTGATGGAAAAGAGCAAGTGATATTCCTCAGACATGTCAGAGAAGAAGATAGATTAAGATTGAAACACTATCCTGAGGGGTTTTCTATATAGCCAAAGGAAAACTAAATTATGTATCATCAAGTGTTGTTGGTTTTTTTAATCTTGTTTTTGATGTAGGTATATTTTTATTGATTCTAATTCTAACTGGTAACCTATGAATGGCAATGTTTAACTACCTAGCAAAGTAAAATGGGGAACAATCAATTCTTCAAACAGTCTGGATAAAAAGGGATTTACTCTATAATCAATTATCTTTGCAAATATGCTGACTTCTAAAATACGTTCTTGGAGAAAAGGAACATTATCTTCTGATATTTAATTTCTTCACAGTACCTACATAAGAAATGGTCAATAAATATTTACTTATTGGACATCAAAGTGGGGGAAAAACACTGCCTGGGCATTTCTGGTCTTAAGAAATATTCATTACAAAGCCAAAGAAAACCAAACAGAGGAGACCAAAAAGATGTGTCCTGGACTTATCCTGGTTCATGGCACATGAAAATGAGCTTCCTATACATCACTATAAACCGAGTTTTTCTTAGATATCAGATTAAGTGAGAGCTTATGCATAAGGGGCTTAGGCAATGTATAGCATCGAATGGCCTACTGTGGCAGTTTGATATTATTTACGAATTCTAAAAAGAGATACTCTGTTTGTGAACTGGTATGTTCTTCTGGGTGTGAGAACCCTTTGATTGTATTAGATTCAGCTGTGACATCTGATTAACTTATGTTAAGCTTAGGGCTTTGAGTCAACCACATCATTAGAGTGCAAATTAGCATTGAGTCCCAGCCCCCTTGGAAGACTGATAAAGCAGACTCTCACACAGAATTAGACACACAGAGAAGAAGAGCACAGAAGAAGAGAGAGAGTTCATTAGGAATAGCAGAGGCTCTCGGAAGAAAGATGAGCCTTATGCCAGCCTACAGCAGAGACTGGAAGAAGCTGGGACCACAGAGCCTTAAGAGGAAGAAGGCTGAACTTGTGCAGGTGTTGCCTGCTGTCTTGTGCCAACATGTGGACAAAGACTTTGGATGAGAAAGTACCTCTTATGGTATCTTGAGTTGAACTCTTCATGGCTTTGTGACTGTAAGCTTCTACCCAAAATAAAAGCCAAAAGATGTCTAAGAGCTGCCTCCTAGGAGCCTCTTGTTACTCAAATGTGGCCTCTCTCTAAGGCAAACTCAGCATACATTACCTTCCCCCCAGTGTGGGACATGACTCCTGGGGATGAGCCTCCCTGGCACTGAGGGATCACTACCAAGCACCAACTAGCAATGCAACTGGAAAAAGACCTTGACCAAAAGGGGGAAAAGGTAAACACAAATGAGTTTACATGGCTACTTTGAAGGAAGTATACTTAAAATTTAAAAATGTATTTGCTTAAAAGCAAATACATTTTAGTATTGGTAGAAAATCTATGATACTTGAGAAAGAGGTAGAAATCTAAAACTACTTTAGGCATGAAATATCTTTAGGAAAAGCAAAATTGCTGTGACTTAACTGAGGTTTCACCAAAAATGGATCTGAATTCCTCCTTTTAGCTAGTTTAGATGATTTTATAGCTGGACCAGTAAATGTGGGAGTCGAGAACAGTCACCATACAAAATTGAGCTGAGACTCTTATTACAAATAAAGCTTTTGGGGAGCAGATGTAACTCAAGTGGTTGAGTGCCTACTTCCCATGTACAAGGTCCTGGGTTTGATCCCTAGTACCTCCTAAAAATGTAACAAACAAATGAAAAAAACAACGCGCACTGGGAAGCAGATATAGCTCAGTGGTTGAGCACCTGCTTCCCATGTACAAGATCCTGGGTACAATCCATGAATTGTTGCTTTCATGAAGTGTAACAGCAACAACAGAAAACTAATAAAATCTTTTTTTTTTTTTCATTGCTTTGGAACAATTAGGGGTTTGGATACCTCCTACATTTGAACATACAGATAAACCATCTTCTAACTAAATGTCCTGTAATTGTGAGGCCTATCTGATGACTGTAGATTAAAATAAAAGTGTGGGCCAGGATAGCAACCTAAGATCACCAAGACAGCAGTGTAAGATGTGCCAGGGTGTCATACCTCCACAGAATTTTTGAACAACTAGCAAAAACTGGCAGAGCCATTTTCCTCAAAAGCCCAGCAATGTTGTCACATGAATCAGAACCTCATTTCTTTTTATGTCTGAATAATATTCCACTGTATGCATATACTACACTTTGTTTATCCATTCACAACCCTGAAGACATCATGTAAGATAAGTCAGATGTAAGAGGACAACATTATGACCTCACTGATTGATATGAGATAGTAAGAATATGCAAATTCAGAGTCAGAAACTAGAATACAGGTTGCTAGGGGTCAGGTGGGGGTAGGGAATGGGAAGCTAATGCTTAATTGGCACAGAGTTTTTGTTTGGGGTAAAGGAAGTATTTTGGTAATGGATGGTGGCGATGATCGCATAATATTGTGAATGTAAACCACACCACTGAATTATATAACTGAATGGGATTAAAAGGGAAAATTTTAGGTTGTATATCTATGACAGGAATAAAATTAAAATAAAAAACAAACTAAACAACACAATGAACCCTAGTATAAAGATGGACTATAGTAAATAGGGCTATTAAAATAATTTTCTTTCATGAAATGTAACAAAGGTACCACACTATTACAAGGTGTTAATAAAATAGTGGTATATGGGATGTCTGTATTTTATTCATGGATATTCTGTACACCTACTTCTCTTTTAAAAAAATCATAAAATAAAACAGGAATTACAGAGAATACAAAACAGTTTTAGTTTTGTTAACCTAAAACTTCTTAATCAAAAATATCAACAAAAACAATCACTTTTTTACAAAAAAATTCAGGGAACAATCATCATGATGTATTCTTGTCAAAAATAACAAACATGAATCTGATTCTGATCAAGCCACTAAATCTCCCTACCAATTTACAGAAAATATCTGGGACAGAAAAACATATTAAAGAACACATGGGGATAAAAATAGCAAAATCTAGATAGTGGGAAACTATAGGAGAGTGACCCAGTTTCTTCAACAAAGAAATTGCAAGGAAAAAAAAAAAAGAGTTGGAAAAGGAATCTGTATAATGAAAAGACTTAAAGGATGTATCATCTAGTTGCAATATATGGTCTTTAGTCAGATCCTGAAGTGAACAATCTAAAAGAAAAAAAATCATGACACAATGAGGAAGCTTTGAACACTAACAGTATATATGATTATAGTAAAGATTTATTATTAATTTTCCAGATGTGACAATGGCACTGTGGCTATATCCTTAAAAACAGTCCTTATCTTTTCATATTTTAGAGGCATATTCTGAAATATTTACTTATGAAATGATATAATATCTGAGATTTGCTTCAAAATAAACCAGGGAATGAATAAGTGGGTAGAGATACAGATGAAACAAGAGTCCAGGAGTTAAAGACAAAAATAAAAAAAGACACAAACAGAGAAAAAAAAAAAAAGAATAAAAAAAGAAAAGAAATAAGGAAAAAAAAGAGAAACAAAAAGAAAAAAAAAAAGAGTCCATGAGTTGGTAACTGTTGAAGTTGGATGATGGGTACAGGAATTATCCTACTCTCTCTACTTCGATATGTTTGAAATTTTTGACAAGTTATTCTAAAATTGGAATATAGAGTGTAAGCATTATATCAATATTAAATTTCTTGAATTTGATAACTGCACTTAAGGTGGTTATATAAGTGAATATCCTTGTTCTTAGGAAAAGTACATGGAAGTGTTCCAGGAGCATAACGTATGCAACCTACTCCCAAAAGTTTAGGAAAAACAAAACAAGCATTAAAAAGACAGCTAGATGGGTGAATAGACAGAACGATGAGACAAATGTGACTAAACATTAAAAGTCAGTAGATCTGGGTATCTGGGTGGGGATATGTTGGAGTTCTCTGCGTGGAGTTGGTCGTATTTTTACAATTGTCCTGTGACTTTGAAATTATTTCAAATTTTTTAAAAAATTTAAGTTATCAACATTTTATCAGTAGAATATCAGTGGGATAATGACAATGTTCATTATTTTTACTGCAGCGATGGTTTCACAGGTGTAATACAACATACATCAAAACTCAAATTGTATACTTAAAATATATGCAATTTATGGTATGTCAACTATAGCTCAATAAAGCTGTTTCTTTAAAAAAGTAGAATTAGAAAAAATAGCATGAACAATAACATGAAAAACTGTCCATGACACATAATACATTTTTAAAAATCAGCTGTGGGATCATTGGCCCCTCATGACCCCTTTATGGAAAGTATGTGTTTTTATACTATGCATACGTATGTTCTTGTATTTTTTAAAAGGTCTGGAGAACTACATTTTAACCCATTTGCAGTTTGAATATGGGGAAGCTTTTCATTTTGCATATCCTTATATTGTTTGAACTTTGCCTAACAATTGTCAGTACTTCTGAAGTTTAAAAAAAAAAACAGAAAAATAAGAAACAAAGAAAATGGAAAAAACAAAACAAAACAAATATCAGCAGGCTTAGTAAGTGCTAGATAAGATGAATTTGAGGGTCAAAGCCAAACTGACTTACACAAGAAAAAGACGGGGCCCTATGATCAGAGAATAAGTCTTAATTGTGATGAAAAGGACAGGGCACATGCACGGGATTCCCCTGGGCTCTCTCCGCTCTGGCCTGGTTGAGCATCACCAGCGGCGGCTGTCTACTCCTCGGGTACGCTGGGGCACAGAACGCGTCAAGAGCTTCAGCTTTGAAAGAGCAACAGGGTTCACTCCAATGTTCAGAGGATAAGGAACAGGCAAGGCTGCAGGAAAAATCTGGCAAGGCTCCTACTCCACGTGCCTCGGGGTATTCAGTACCTTGGATAATTCTCTGCTGCTGCTGCCGGATTTCATCAAACCCTAAGCCTCTGGTCTCCTCTGGCTCCTCCAAAAGCCAAGGGTTGGGCACTCCTCGCTTAGCCCCTCCAGTCATCAGGCTGGACCTAAGAACGACAGTAAACGTGATACACACATCTCAAAAGGCTGCCAATCACTCCTGCCAGGGCGGGGGTCACCAGCCTCACACACACTTCAAAAATTCATTTCGACCACGATTTATTGCATCCTTAGGTTCAAGCCAGGAACTGTGTGTGGTGCTGGAAGGGCTGCAAGAATGAATAAGGCACAATCTGCTAAGGAGACCACGGCAGCACACAACCCCCTTACTAGCCCTAGCGACACATCTGAGTCCATGAGTAGGAAGGTGAGGCTAAGTTCCAAAAACACAAGGACAGATGGGTGTGGCCTTTTAATGAGGACACAGCTTGTCTCACAGGCCACATGGCACCAAAGGCGGACTATTCTTTCTCCAGCCGATGTGACCGTGTGGCTACAGATCACAGCATTGAAAAAATGACCATATAATTTTTGGGGGGGTAGCTTGCAGAATAATGTATTTCAGAATCAAAATTTTAATTGTTCTTGCACGGGTACTCAAACATGCATGAAGGACCCCCTTCACTTTATTTCCAGTTGGGAATGCAGTTCAGACAGAAGAAATATCCATGTTTCAGATACATGGTTTCTCACCACCGGTTGGTCAGATGTATATCTCCTCGCTTCTTGACTCAGCCATGTCCTCTACCATGGGAAACATGTATGTAAATGAACTCCAGGAGTTGAATGGCTTAGTTCTCACCCCTGACAACCTTGACATGCACAGAGTCATTATGTCCTTACTCTTTCAGTCATTTGTACAAGGCAAAGTAAGTATAAATGTGAAATCCCATGGTCCCGCAATTCAGAAGTTTGACGTTCTAATTGGGATTAAAGAACAAATCAGCATTATTCTTTGTGTAGAAGTAGAGGAAGGGTCCTATTACTTTGTTTCGCATGGAAGGGTATTTGACGGTTCACAGGCAGGAACACATGCAGGGTTTCCAGTCCAATTTTGTGAATATAATGTAACATTCATAACACAGTAGGCAAATTCTGAATGATCAGTCTTCATCTTTACTCCCCTAGCAACCCACCTGGCCCTCTGCACCTGACATATTGGTCTCCTCATTATCTGAGCAATAGGAACACCTCTTCTCCCTCGGTCTCCAGATGCTTAGAGGATTCTTCTCATGCAGAGGATCTCCTGTCCCCGCCTGTCCACATTCTGAGCTGCCAGTCCGAATCCTGTCCGTGAAACCATCCCTGATCACTTCAACCCAGATGTGAACAATCATTTGCTTAGACATCTTATGGCATTCATAAAAAACGATGATGATGATGATGATGATGATGATGATGACGGTGATCATGGCAACACGGTGGGGGTAACAGTAATAGTTTATACATCTTAAGCAGGTGCTATGTGCAGGCACAGCTCCAGGCAAGTGATGTGTATTCACTTGCATCTCCACTGCCTTCAATTCTTCCAGCCCTTTTGACTTGTACTATAGAGAAGTAGCTGCCACCCAATTGTTTGACCTTTTGTATAGTTATGCCTGCTGCTAGGTAGAAGGCAGGAACTGAAAAGTATCCTTCCTGTGCCACACACTGCTCCCCAGTGGAGCGAAGAGCTAAGAGCATAAGCTTCAATCCAGGCTCTGCCATTCACCAGCAATATACAAATAGTGCCATCGACCTCACAGGAGTGCTGTGCGGATTAAACAAGACAATCCATTTGTTCAAAAACATTTACTGTGGATAAAGAAAAAATAGAACAGAGACAAATCAGACAGAAATCTCTGCCCTGACAAAGCATCCATTATTCTTAGGAGGGCTTTGTGGGGAGAATAATGTGTAAAATGTGCGCTAAATGCTTAATGCAGTGCATGGACAATGATAATCCCTCCCTGAAGCCAGGCGAAGAAAGCAGTGGGTAAAAGAAGAAGTTTTACAATCAAAGTATACCCCCTAGCTCTTATGCCAACTTGCAAGTGCCAGCTTTTGATCAAAGAGTAGCCATGTGGGATTGTGCCTATGTTCATTGCCAAAGTGCTAAAAACCAGCACAATGGGTCAGAGGCATACAAGAGTTACCTCTAAAGTCCATTTAAATGAGTATATTGCATCTGAATTGACATTTTTCCTCTAAAGTTAATGCTGGAATGTCCTCTTGTAGCTTTTGCCACGCCAATAGTATATTTTTTTAAATTAGCACTCAATGGGGGAAAAAAAGGATGCTTTTTAAAAACAATCTCAAAAAAAAAAAAACCACTGCAAATCAGAACTACCACTCTTAAGTATTTTTTTAAACCACCAAGTAGAGAAGAATGACAATATACACACAATATTAACATCAAATGCACATCAACTGCCAGACATACAGTAAAGTTTTTCCCAGGGCTGAATTCAGACCCACAGAAGTCCTAGGCACTGAAAAAAATGATTCTGGCCTCCACCTCCATGTAACTCAACATAAAAGCAATTCTAAACTGTAATGCACAAGATACATGTACGCCAAAATAAAAACGATCTCTTAATGTCTTCTTTCTGGTTTATCTGATTTTACATTTTTGGAAGTTCTTCAAGGTTGAACTTTACTCTCTCTTCATGTGTGTGTGTGTATATCTGCTTTGCTGATGTCCCAAATGTATTGGGAAAGTCAGCACTGGTTATGTCTCTGCTAAGAAGAGGATGTAAGATCATAGGTATCATTGTATGAGGAAGATTTTCTTCTCATTAGGTTTTATGCTGAACTTTACGTTTGCAGTGATACCTATTTTTATTTTCTATTGCTCAAGGTATAAAGGAAAATACAAAGGAATTTAGGACATAATTCTTGCTTTCAAGGCATTTATGAGCAAATTGAAAAGAGAAAGACAAGCACACACGAAGCAATGACTAAAATAAGAGCAGCTAGCTTTGAATCCCTGGACAATTCAAATGACCTCCTCAGCCCTCGTTCTCTCACCCATAAAACAAGGAAACTAAGTGGGTCAATGGTTTTCAACCTCCTCTCTGGCCCAATGCTTAAGGAATCAGACACATGCATTTTTGGGGGTGGAGCAGGAATGTGTGTTGGGAAGAGTCTTCATCTTGGTGGAAGGAAGCAGGAGTTCTTTTTAATCCTACAGAGATTATTTTCTACTTTTGGAAATCACTGAACAGGATGATCTCTAAGATCCTTACAGCTTTAATTAAAATTCTCATTAAGTACCACATTGAATAAAAATCAGAGGAATAAAGATCAATTTCCCCCCCACACCCATTCCCTCCTCCCCAAGTCTTCCTTCTTCAAGTGTAGTCCACCACTGACCTGCTGGCTCAGGCCAAACGCCTTGAAATCATCTCCAACTCCCCTCTCTCACACACGCCACGGCATCTAGCCCGTTAGCCCATCCTGGTGGCTGGTAGCTTGGATGTGTACCTACTTGGACCATTTCTCTTCTACCCCACTGCCACCATCCCAGTGCCCTTGTGTTTCTACCCCTGCCCCCTGCAGTCTATTCCCCACACAGCTGCTGGAGTAAGCACTGTAAAAATAAATCTGATCAAATAGGCAACTCCAGAGAGACAGAAAGCAGTCAGGGGCTGCCAGGGGCAGGAGGACTGGGGAGTGACTGCTAAGGGGCCAGGGTTTCCTCTTGGGGTGGTGAGAATGTTCTGGAACTACACGGTGGTGATGGTTGCAAAACACTGTGGATATACAAAATACCACCGAAGCGTACACTTTCAAGCGGTAAATTTTATGTTATGTGCATTCTACCACATACATTAATTAGCTGATTAACTACTTCAATCTGGCCATGTCCTTCCTTTCCTCAAAACCTTCTAGTAGCTCCCCAGCTTTAGAACGAAATACAACACCCTCACGGTACGCGACAGGGCACACTGGCCTCCTTGATGTTTCTGGAGCACACAGAGCACATTCCCACCTCACCTTCGCCTTGGCTTTCCTCTCTGGCCCAGGCACTCTTCACCAGGTGGCCAGTGGCCGTTCCCTTAGTCAGTCTCTGCTCAAATGTCAGCTCCTCAGGAGGTTCCCTAACTGCTGTCTAGAAAAAAACCCTTCCCTGTAGGTTTTCCTTCATAGCACTTAAAACTATTGGATATTGTATAGATTTATTTTTTGTCTCCTATGCTAGAAAATAAACTCCGCCAGGTAGGAATGACTTCTTATTCATCACTATAGTCTCAGTGCTTAGTAAAATAGGCACTGAAAAAAAAAAAAAAAGTTGAACAAATTAACTTATTTAGCAAAAATCATAAATGAGCGAAATCAATAGAAAAAGTAGTCGGGAAATTATAATATCATACACTGGCACCATGTTTTGTAATTTCCAAGGCATTTCACAAACACTAACTTATTTGGATCTTTAAACAAGCCCGTGTGTAAGTCAGGGCAGGTATTATTGTCAAGAAACCCAAGGCAAAGAGATACCGAGTGACTTTCTCAACATACTCAGTGACCGAGCTAAGGGTTCAACCCACATCTTCTGACTGGCTAGTGCACCTTCTTCCCACTGTCTCAGGGGAGGTTTCATAAAGGTAAGGAGCCTCAAGACTGCCTTGAAGAATGGGAAAGGTGTAAGTACACGAAGGAGAGAGAAGAAGGCATTCCAAGAAAGAGTGATAACATGAACCAGGTCTCCGGGGCAGAGAATGAGTCCCGTGAATGTGCATGGGATCAGAGTAGAAAGCCGGCCAGATTATGGGTGCCTGGATCCAGTAGAGGAATCCACTGGAAAGGAGGTAGCCAGAGAGAGCCTCCACCTGTTCTCCTAATCCCTTCTGTCTTCACACTTTCCCCAAACCTCATCATTTCAGCTTTCCACTGGTATCTTCCCCATCCCCAAAAACCTTCACTCAAGCAACCACTCAAGCAACTGCTTTCCCCCTTATTCACAGCTAAACTTCTTTAAAGAATCAAGTCTGCTCACCAGCTCTACTTTCCAACACACCCCCACACACTCTACAACCACCGCAATCCTTCGTCTGCTTGCACCCAACTCCCCCGTGACCTCCGGACCGTGGCCCAGGTCACCCTGCCCATGGCACCCAGTTTCCACCCTGCTCCTCTTCTAGGACTCGTTCTCCCAGGTGGCCTCACGCCCTTTTCCTTGAAAACCTCTCCTCCCTTGGCTTCCTCCACACCACTCTCTCCCACCGGCAGTCTCTCCTCTGTAATTTGGAGGTACCCCTCCCTCCACACGCCCCTTCCACGCTGGTATTCCTCAGGGATGCTGTTTAGAATGTCTCTTCTCACTCTTTTGACTCTCTCTCAGCCATTTTATCTGTTCCGGTGGTTTCAGGCTTTAAGAAGAGATGCTACCAGTGCATAAACATTGTTCATGCCCCAGCGCAAATGAGAGGGCACATTCCTATCAGTGATACGGGTGGTAACATCTAGGCCAGGGATGTGAGGGGGGCCTGCTCCTTTAGCAGGGCAATATCGGAATCTGGGGCGGGGGGGGGGGGGGCGGTGGTGAGGGAAGGAGGGGTACTTAGAGAGTTAAAAAGAAACACCCAACTCAAAAATTCAGGAGAGGCGTGCCTTCCCAACCTTCACCCTGAATGAAAACAACTGTGCTCAAGACTTACAAATGAACCTCTGCCCCGGATATTTTTCAAAGAGCTCGAATGCTGCATTTATGGCTTTTCATTAGGAATCTCCAACTGGGTATTCTGCTCCAAATTCAAGATATCCAAAAATCAAATCCATAACTTTCACCCTTTAGCTGTTTCTTCTCTTGCACTTGCTTATTTTAGTTAGCAGTATCACTATATTCCCAAGCCACCCAAGCCATCTTTTTTGCCCTCTCTCCCCGACACCTCATCAATTGCCAACGCCTCAAATCCATCGGTATTGCGGTGGCTTAGAACCTCATCATCTGTCATAAAGAACACAGCCACACCTCCTGACTGGTCTTCTTGTTCCCACAGTCACCCTCATTCGAATCATCTTGTGTTCTGCTGCCAGAATTCTCTCACCATGTCGTTTCCCTATTTTAAAACATTCACGACTCCCTAGAAGCTGCAGATCAAGTTTAAGCTTTACAATATGGTCCCGATGTGTCTCTGCAGCCACATCTCCCAACAGCCCCCCCTTCCATACCCCGCTTTTCCTGCAGCCCCACAGACTGCTCACCACGACTTAGACAAAGGCACAAACTTTCACACTCTCATGTTTTTGTATGAGTCTGGGGTGTCCCAACCCCCACCCCTTTGTCCATCTGGCAAAATTCTATTCATCCCCTAAGGCTCAACTCAAATGTCACTTGTGCTGTTTAGTCTTTCCTGATCCCTGTCCCTACCCCCCTTCCCTTGAATCAATCACTCCTTGGTGCTCCCATGGCACTTTGTTCACTACCGCTAACGTGGCATTCATCAAGCAGGGTTGTAGTTAGTTATTTACTCATCTGTCTCCCTTACTAAATTATGAGCTCTGTGAGGGAAGAGGCCACAGGACAGTCATGTTTATATCCATAGTACCAAAAAAAAAAAAAGTTCCTCAGACTATGCCAAAGAAAAAGCATTTGGTAAATGTTTATGAAACAGAACTAGGAAAACCATGGAGGTTTTAAGTAGGAGAGAGACAAGATGAGAGAGATACTTAGGATTTTTATCTTGAGAGATTGAAAAAAAAAAGAAAAAAGCAAAATTCCAACCTTAATCAACTGCTACCTGCCTTCGAAAGACTTTAGCAGCAAAGACTGATACTATTCAAGCAGATGAAGAGAACATTATGGAAAAGGAAATTCTAACAGTAAAACACCTTGTAGCTCAACCTCATTTTTGGAATAATAAAGGAGTGTTTCCCCTTGGAAAAGTAAGTTGAAGAGAGGAAATGCTGAATATTACACTTCTGAGTTTAGAATAGAGTTAAAAATTTTTAAATAAATAATTTTTATCCATATTCTTATAAGATGAAACGTGTCTAATAAAAGGTACTTATCAAATAAATGTCACATTAATAAGCAGGTTTGATATCTTACAACAATTTAACCATAAAGTTTCAAGGCTACTTCCAAAGGTATCAAAAGGGAAGCGGACTTGGCCCAGTGGTTAGGGCATCTGCCTACCACATGGGAGGTCTGCGGTTCAAACCCGGGGCCTACTTGACCCGTGTGGAGCTGGCCCACGCGCGGTGCTGATGTGCGCAAGGAGCGCCTTGCTACACAGGGGTGTCCCTGCGTAGGGGAGCCCCATGCTCAAGGAGTGCACCCCATAAGGAGAGCCGCCCAGTGCAAAACAAAGTGTAGCCTGCCCAGGAATGGCGCCGCACACACAGAGAGATGACACAACAAGATGACGCAACAAAAAGAAACACAGATTCCTGGTGTCACTGATAAGGACAGAAGCAGTCACAGAAGAACACACAGCGAATGGACACAGAGAGCAGACAACTGGGGGGGAGGGGGAGAGGGGAGAGAAATAAATTTTAAAAAAAAAGACATGTACCAGATTTTTAAAAAATAAATAAAAATAAAGATATCAAAAAAGCAATACTCATCCCAACAAGCAAATAAGGTGCATGATAATATAAATATGGGGGAGGAGATAATCCATGTTTTTCTGCTGGCAAGCGAAGCTGAAGCCTGTTAGAGTTCACAGGGAGGGCGTTCTTACCGACCAAACACGGAACTGAAAAAGCAGTGAATTCCAAGAAGTAGCTTTCTTTAGCTTTTCTTAGCATTTCAAAAAGATGTCAAAGTGACTTTATAAAATGTTTGTTTTGTCTGAAAAAAAAAAAAAATTGGTGTTTCAATATTCACAGACCACAGGGAGGTCTGCAGTGAGGACTGGAGAAGAAATTTCCGGGGTGTCAGTGAATAGAGTCAGACTTGACTATAGATGTTAACATGCTACTCTGGTCTGAAAGGGTAATTCCTTTTTCAAAACGGTTTTTGTAGTTTCTTTCGGTGAATATAAAGATGCACAGAGGCTCAGATTTCAATCAGAAATAGATTCTTTGACAGAAATTCTTTAGAGACAAAGTCTGGCAACAATATGCAGTCTGGATTACGGGGAGGAGAGGCTACAATCAGGGAGGCCAAAAGGGCTGGAGCAGCAGTTTAGGTGAGGCGACAGGGGCCCGCAGGGAGGCGGCCAGAGGGAGCGCAGCCAAGGGGACAATTAGCACAGCCACGCAAAGGGCAATGCCACTGTGGCGGTGAGCAGGCCCGGTAGAGGGCATACAGACTTCCCAACCTGGGCGACTTGGGGGATCGACGTGACTTAGGAGAAGGGAAATGTTCATGGCTTTGCAGAATTTTCTCAAGCTTTGACACAACCCAGAGTAAAACTATTCCTTCAAGAACATAGCCAATGCACATGCAAATACTTGTAGCCATATTTACTGGACGGTTAACTTCTTTAAGTCCAACACTCTATTTTATTCTTTTTTGTATCCCTCCCTCCCTCTCTCCCATCCATCCATCTATCCCAAATTCTTACCGAGGACCTTCTATGTGTCAGCACCGATCTAGGGGCAGGGGAGTCAACAATGGGGATATAAGAACTGGACCTCATGGAGCTGACACTCTAGGGACAATAAATCCCTAACACGGTGCCTTTTACAAAGTCAACACTCAAGAAAAGTAATTTTTTTGTTCAATTGAATAAAAAATCTTTGAATATTAGTCAATAACAAATAAGAACTCAAACAAGGAAATCTATCTTATTTACATATCCAAGGAAATTCTCACCATAGCATCTTTAAATTACTGCAGTAAAAATATTTTTTTCTTAATTTTAAACTGAATCCTTATTTTTCCTATTCAATGCTGGCCAAATTTACCAATAGAAAGTTTTAACATGAAATTAAAATCTTAATAATACAATTATAAAAGTATTCCTTCATGAATTGTAACAAATATATCATACTAATGCAATGAGTTAATAATAGTATGGTACATGAGAAGTCTGTATTTTATGCATGATTTTTCTGTAAGCCTATAACTGCTCTAATAAAATAAATATTAAAACCTTAACAAAACAGTTCACGGAAAGAAA
Source organism: Dasypus novemcinctus (assembly GCF_030445035.2). Lineage (NCBI taxonomy): Eukaryota > Metazoa > Chordata > Mammalia > Cingulata > Dasypodidae > Dasypus > Dasypus novemcinctus. The sequence goes on along the minus strand of NC_080693.1, from coordinate 23,539,003 downwards.
TCACAGAAAAATAGAAATGCAGGGTGGAAAAGACCATCAAAAGTCATCATTTTGACTTCCAACTCAAATTTCAGAAACGCAAGTGTCATTTCTGCAAGAGTCATCCAGGCAATCTAAAATCAAGCAAATAGCAGGGACAGTTACTGGACATTGTATGTCCTCCCATGGCCCACTGGGTGGAATGTGGGAGAGTGAGGGCTATGATGTGGACCATTGACCATGAGGTGCAGTGGTGCTCAGAGATGTATTCACCAAATGCAATGAATATCTCATGATGACGGAGGAGGTTGTTGTTATGGGGGGAGGAGTGGGGTGAGGGGGGTGGGGGATATATGGGGACCTCCTACTTTTGGAATGTAATATTAAAAAAATAAATAAAGACAAAAAATAAATAAAATCAAAAGGAACAGTTCTTTTCCTTAAGTGTTTGACTGTTATAGTACCTTCAAAGTAGAAGAGAGGCAGAAAGAGGTGATATACAAAAAATGTAAAAATTCCAAGAGATGCATTAGCCAAAGTCCAAGGCTGCTCTGCCAAACTTATGGTGACAGAGCCATCTACCGGTTAGCGGCTGAAGTTCAACTACAAACTAAATAGTAAGCAATGCAATGATCACTACCTACTATACAGCAGCTCCCTACTTTATTACACAATGGGCGCTTGAGAACACGTTCAGAAATGGAACAGCCGAGAGTCAACAATGTGCTCACATAGTATGAGGGAGCGTCTGTTTCTATAGCTGAGCTGGCTTGGCACAAACTTCAATAACGTATTTCCAACATCTCTACTTCTTTCACTTTGTTCTCCACTGTCCAACACAGCTAAATGATAAATCCCACAAGCGTCCAGCTGAGGTTAACCACTTGCATTGAAGCAGGTCTGATGATTCCCATCTTTGTCTGAACGCCACTGTTTTTCCCCTTCTTCAGCATATTTGTTTCCACTGCCACTCATTTTGTAAAATTAAGATAAAATGCAATAAAATATTCCACTAGTTGTGCAAGTTGACGCTGCTCTATGGGCAAAGACAGCAAGTCTTGTGAAACTAAACTACTGGCTGGCCAGCCATGCCACCAACCGTCATTAGAAACGCTTGTCAGCCAAGGAACATAAATCCAAATTTGCCATTAAAAGACTTTCGCAGTGTGTCGATGAATAAGGCGTATACATTTAGGAATCATAAGAGCCCAGGACCACCTATATACAGCCATAATTTCCACTTCAATAACCCTGCTTTTTTATTACACCACCTCCTCTAATTCATATCTAAAATTTTATATTACGAAGCAGATACCCATGCTTTTAACCATGGCATCCTTTCCTCCTGGGGGCAGGCCCAGGAATCTGTATTTTAAGCATCCCCAGATGATTTTTATGCAACCAGCTGGGCACCAGAAACTGCTGGTCTAGAAAGAGTAAGATTAGAGAAAGTACGCGAGGGAGAAAATGCAGGTGCACAAATTCAGCTCACTCTTACAAGGGCTACCTCAAGTCTTGTTTCGTCCAGGTCTTCTCAACCTCCCCCCGCTTATACCCATCTCTCCCTTTTCTAATCTCTTGGATCATTTGTGGCCCACACCATTTAACTATTATACTCTATCATACACTGCTCCTCCAATTGTTTTGTATAAGACTGAACAGTCTTCCCAAATGGCGTGCAAACTGTGTATGCCCCTCTGCTAAGATCGGCAGCAGCAACAGCTGGTCATGCTGATACAGCACTCTCCAGTTTACAAAGTGCCTTCCCATACACTTACCTCATTTGAACTTCACAATATTTTGAGAAGTCATAATTATCTTTATTTCATAGAAAAAAATTCAAACCCATGTCCTCTAATAATAAATCCTCTGTCTCTTCCCAAATGAATTACAATGCATGAAGTTAGCAATATGCTGCCTGGAAGCAGGGTAGCAGGTACTACTGGCCGTAGGTGCAATGAACAGTAAGAAGGACCAGGGAAACGGACTTTGGCCCAGTGGTTAGGGCGTCCGTCTACCATATGGGAGGTCCGCGGTTCAAACCCCGGGCCTCCTTGACCCGTGTGGAGCTGGCCATGCGCAGTGCTGATGTGCGCAAGGAGTGCCGTGCCACGCAAGGGTGTCCTCCGCGTGGGGGAGCCCCACGCGCAAGGAGTGCGCCCGTGAGGAAAGCCGCCCAGCGTGAAAAGAAAGAGCAGCCTGCCCAGGAATGGCGCCGCCCACACTTCCCGTGCCGCTGACGACAACAGAAGCGGACAAAGAAACAAGACACAGCAAATAGACGCCAAGAACAGACAACCAGGGGAGGGGGGGAAATTAAATAAATAAATAAATCTTTAAAAAAAAAAAAAAAAAAGTAAGAAGGACCAAGAACCCAAAACCAGTGGGAAATGGACAAACAGGGAACAATGGTAGGATACCAAGATTGAGAGAGAGAGAAGCTCCTGCGAAAGGGTGAGAAGACGTAAGTGCTAGTTCTTTCTCTTTGCCATTATTCACCTTGGCCACAATAACCTCTCTGAGAATCAATCTCCTCATTTTGTAAGCAACAACAAACAAAAATCATCCCTTCTGATTTCCTTTTAAGATTATTATGAGAGCCAAATAAGACAATGTTAATGAAAGTGTTTGGTAAATAGACACAAGGTGAAGTGATAAATAGCAAACTTACCTTTTCAATGAAACAAATTTTTTAAAATGTCTTATTTTAAAAAAGTATAAGTTGGAAAGTATTAAATAGTTCTCTTTTTAAAATCAACATTAACTTGAAATACAGTTTACATAGGTGACTCCTCTTCCCATTGACTGGAGTTTTCCTCCTTTTTAAATCCCCAAATGATTTTTATAATTTAGAATTAATGCATGCAAGAGCAGGGAATGTTTATATTTTCCCTAAAAAAAGTCATAACTATGCTAGTAGTTAAGGACTACAATTCAAAATAAGTTACTGTTTTCACACATTAGATCAGTAAAACCAAAGCTCTATAACATCCACTGATAGGTAAGGAATAGCAAAATGCACTCTCTGATATATTGCTGCAGGGAATGTGAAGCACCACAACTTTTAAGAAACAGATGTGGCAATATCCATTAAATTTTAAATACCCATACCCTTTGTCCCAGTAACCCCACTTTTGGGGCTCTCCCACAGAAAGAGAGACAACAGTCCTTATGGATACTTACTGTGGCACTCTTTGTAATAGCAAAAAAAACTAAATTAGACAACCCTGATATCCATCAATGAGGAGTGGTTTTTAAAAAATGATGGCATATTCATATTGCAGAATTATGTATTTACTTAAAAGAATTTATTAGATCTATTGATTCAGAGGAATGTCCAAGCTCAAGCGGGAAAAAAAAAGAGTAATGTGTATGTATAGTACAATTCTTTTTCATAAAAATAAGAAAAACAGTTATGTAAATATATTTATAAATACTTGTATAGCACAGATAAAAGTGGGAAGGAAACTCTCCAGACAGTTGAACTGATTACATGAGGAGAACGACACTGGAGGGAAGGAAAGGAAGAGTATTAACTTTGGAGTTACCACAATATGTTTGACTGTCATGATGAGCATGTGTTATGTTGATAATTTATTTTAAATCCGATTTCAGTCCAATTAAAGAATATTCATTTCCCCAGGTGGGGGGTGGAGGAATTGGGGAGGGAAAGATAATAGAGGAACAAAGACCCACATGAGGAAAGACAACTCAAGTGGAGAGGAAGGAATTGAAACCCTTCTTCTTTAAAATAAGAATGGGAAACAAAAACTAAAATCAAGAAATGCCACAAACATATTTCAGTGGGGCAAGAGCAACAGAAGAGAAAGGTAAGAAAGGAAGAAGAGAGAGAGAAAGACAGAAACAAAAATAACCAAAGAAAAACTGGAAATAGGACAAATTTAGAGTGAGTCACTAAGGAGGAAGTATGAAAATGACCAACGGGCTTGCAACTATACAGATTGAGAGGAAGGAAGGTTAAGCAGAAGAGTAGAAGAGTTTTATAAAGGTGATATGATTCCTTTTCTAAAGTTGAGAAGTACAAACAATCCTAACATTCTCCCTTCACTTTCAAAAAAGAAAAACTTAACTTTTCAAAATCTAAAGACAGGGAAGTTTTGAGTAAAAGTTCTCCCCTTCTATGGAGTTACATCCCCATCTTGTGGTCTGTTTGGGGCATAGCTCTGTGTGTGTGTACATGCATACACAGAAGTAAGTATATGTTTACATACATTTTAATCCAAATGAGACATACGCACAGATCATGAATGTATAGTACAACATGAATGTATATACCACTACCCAGGGTCAGAAGTGGTGCTGTCAGAACCACAGCCGTCTCCTCATGCCCCCTTAATAGTCACTGCTGCTCCCAGAGGAAGCCACTATCGTTATTTTTAACATCCTAAAGAAATTCTGCCTTTATATGAATGGAATCATATTCTCTTGGCTGGCTTATTTCACTCAATATGATGTTTGGAAATTCACAGGTGCAAACATTCTAGCACCTGTGTCTTTTGCATAGTTCCATTTTAGTGGATACAGCCAAACAGTGTTCCAGAGTGGTTGTAGGATTTACACTCCCACCAGAATTAGATAAGAATTCCCAGTTGCTCCACGTCCCAGCAACATTTGACACATTCATTAATTTTAACCATTCTGGTAGGTAAAACGGTATTGACATCATGGCTTTAGTTCGCATTTTCCTGGCGACTGGTGAAGCTGGACAGCTTTTCATATGCTTAGCCATTGGGATATCATCTTCGGTGTTTAAGTCTTCTGTCTATTTTTTTCTGATGGATTATCTGCCTGTTTTCTGTTGATTTCTAGGGGTGCTTTATAATATATTCTGACACAATTCCTGTATTACCACTTTGCGGTCTGTCTTTTCACTCCTGTGGTATCTTTTGATAAATTGGACTACAGTAAAATTCCATTTACCATTTGTTTCCTTTATGTTTTAGTGCTTTTTGTGTCCTATTTAAGAAATCCTTGCCTATCCCACAAATCAGAAAGATATTGTGCTTTCTTCTAAAAGCTCTCTTGTTTTGACAAATTTAGATCTATAATCCATTTAGAATTGATTTTTATATAGTACAACAGAGGCCAAGATTCTTGTATTTTTCCCATATGGATATTCAGTTGATCTAGCACTATGTATTATTGAAAGGGTCATCTTTTCTCCAAACTGCCCTGCAGAGTCACCTTTGTCATAAATCAGATGACTATATGTATAGGACTACTTCTAGACTCTCAGTTTTGTCTTGCTGGTTTCCCTACCCCTGTGCCTGTGCCACATAGCAGCTTTATGCTAAGTCTTGCCATCTAGTAAATAAGTTCTCCAGCTTTTTGGTTCTTCAACATAGGCTTGGCTCTTTGTAGTGCCATATAAACCTCAAAATCAGCTTCTCAAGTGACAACCACGAACACCTGCAAGGGACATTAAATGGGCTTGCTCTGAATCTACCCAATTTTGAGGGAACTGATGTCTTTACAATATTGAGCCTTCCAGTCTCTGAACATTAAAAATCCCTCTATTAAGCTATTCTTCCCTTAATTTCCCTTAATACTATTCTATAGTTCTCAGTGTAGAAGTCTCATAAAATTTTCATTAGACTTATACATATTTCATGTTTTTAAAATGCAATTGTAAATAGTATCTTAAATTTTCTCATGTGACATTTCTTTGTTGCCCAGGTTTTTCAATCCTTTTTTTTTTTAATTTTTAAAGAAGCTTTAGATTACCTAAATGTTACATAAAAAACGTAGGCGATTCCCACATGCTCCCCTCCTTCTCCCTCTCCCCCTCCACCACTTTCCCACATCAACAACGTCCCTCATTAGTGTGGTACATTTGTTACAATTGATGAACACATATTAAAGCACTACTACTAACCATGGATTACAGTTTACATTATAGTTTACACTCTGTCCTGCACTATTTTATAGGTTATGACAAAATATACATGGCCTGTATCAGTCACTGCGATGTCATGAAGGACATCTCCAATGACCCAAAAATGCCCCCATATTACACCTATTCCTTCCTCTCCCATCCCTCAGAATCCCTGGTGACCACTGCCTTTATATCGACATAAGAGTTCTTCCACTGCTAGAATAAGTCTATAATAGAACAATAAGTTTACTTCAGTCCATTGTTCATTTCCCAACCTTGAGGATTTTGGAATGGTGATGCCCACTGTGCTTCTAACTGAGCGGGAGCTTAGATCCCATGGATGTTGCCTAGGTTTTAAAACCTTCTGATGGAGGAGTGGATGTGGCTCAAGCAGTTGAGCACCGGCCTCCCACACGGGAGGTCCCAGGTTTGGTTCCTGTGTACCTCCTAGAGAGAAACAAAAAGCAAACAAAAAAACCAACTCTAGGGTACCAATGTGGCTCAGTGGCTGAGTGCCAGCCTCCCACATACAAGTTCCCAGGTTTAATCCCCCGTCCCTCAAAAAAATCCCCACAATTCTTCAGAATGAGAGAAACCACCACACTGGTGTGATAACTTATTTATGGACAAGCTATACTTTATTACATTTTACATGGTTAATAACTGGATACCTTTGTTGACTTGATCAATGACTTGGAGTCGCAATGACTAACGTTTACTTACATCTCAAGGCCTCTAGTTTCACCTGCTTGGCCAATCATCCATATGGACAATATTTCTCCACAGTTCCTCTCCACTTAGAAGTCAGGCTGCTCTCCTGGGGCCTCATGCGGAAGTGATCCTGTAGTCCTCTCTCTCCTGGCACAGGGCTTGTTTCTTTCCAGGCCTCCTATATCAGTCTCGGCGCTTCTGCTCTCGTCCCAATCTCAGCTGGAAGCTATCGGGCAAGTGGTTCATCTCTCCCTGGGACCCCAGTTGTATGCACCTCACAGGACAGGATAAAAAATGGCAGAGCTCTCTCTCCCCGTGTCTGTCAGAGTGAGTGTCTGTTTATATCAGACCCAGCAAGGGTATATGTAAACACACACACAAAGTAAAAGAAACTAGACAAAAAGTACTACATATGGTTTGACTCCATCTATACAAAATATAAATACAAATAAATTAGAGAGATGGAAACAGAACAGCAGCTATGTACAGCAGGGGAAGCATAGAGAAATTGAGAGGTGATTAAGCAGTAGAGCTTTTTAGTCTGTTTTTTAGTTTTTATTATTATTGGAATAATGAAAACGCTCTAGTGATGATTGAAGAAATTAATGCAGAACTATATGATTATACCAAATACCATGATTGTACACACTGGGTGGATTGTACACTTTGGATAGATTGTATGCTTTATTAACATGTACCAATAAAAGTGATTTGTTTAAAAAATTTAAAAAGCAGAAACTGGAAGGGTGGGTGTGGGTGTGTAGACTTGCATATGCATAGAATCTCTCTATAAAGAGATTAAAAAAACTCTTAAAAGGGGTTGCCCCTGGGGAGGAAATGGACTACTGCATGTTGGAAGTAGGAGCGAGCCTTTTCATTGACTACTGTTTTGTAGTTTAAAATTTTCCCTTACCCTGCTGTTTCAGCTGTCTGTGTCCATTCACTGTAAGATCTTCTGTATCTATTTCTCTTTAGTCTTCCTCTTGTCTTTCTCTTCTACGATTCACCAGGATTTGATCTTGGGGACCTCTGATGTTGAGGGGTTCCGTCAATTGTGCCACCTCAGTTCCTGGTCTCTGCTGCGTTTCACCTTGACTCTCCCCTTCAGCTCTCTTTTTTTTTTTTTTTTTTTCCTTTTTTTTCTTTTTTTTCTTTTTTTTTTTTTTTAAAGATTTATTTATTTATTTAATTTCCCCCCCTCCCCTGGTTGTCTGTTCTTGGTGTCTATTTGCTGCGTCTTGTTTCTTTGTCCGCTTCTGTTGTCGTCAGCGTCACGGGAAGTGTGGGCGGCGCCATTCCTGGGCAGGCTGCTCTTTCTTTTCACGCTGGGCGGCTCTCCTCACGGGCGCACTCCTTGCGCGTGGGGCTCCCCTACGCGGGGGACACCCTTGCGTGGCACGGCACTCCTTGCGCGCATCAGCACTGCGCATGGCCAGCTCCACACGGGTCAAGGAGGCCCGGGGTTTGAACCGCGGACCTCCCATATGGTAGACGGACGCCCTAACCACTGGGCCAAAGTCCGTTTCCCCTTCAGCTCTCTTTTGTTGCGTCATCATCTTGCCGCGTAACTCACCTGCACGGGCACTGGCTCACCGTGCAGGCACTCGCATGGGCACTGGCTCACCATGCAGGCACTTGTGCAGGCACTTGGCTCGCTGCACAGGCACTCGCATGGGCACTGGCTCACCATGCAGGCACTTGTGCAGGCACTTGGCTCACCGTGCGGGCACTCGCATGGGCACTGGCTCACCATGCAGGCACTTGTGCAGGCACTGGCTCACCGTGCAGGCACTCGCATGGGCACTGGCTCACCGTGCAGGCACTTGTGCAGGCACTTGGCTCACCGTGCAGGCACTCGCATGGGCATTGGCTCACCATGCAGGCACTTGTGCAGGCACTTGGCTCACCGTGCAGGCACTCGCATGGGCACTGGCTCACCTTGCAGGCACTTGTGCAGGCACTTGGCTCGCCGCACGGGCACCCGCATGGGCACTGGCTCACCATGCAGGCACTTGTGCAGGCACTTGGCTCACCGTGCAGGCACTTGTGCAGGCACTTGGCTCACCGTGCAGGCACTTGTGCAGGCACTTGGCTCGCCGCACGGGCACCCGCATGGGCACTGGCTCACCATGCAGGCACTTGTGCAGGCACTTGGCTCACCGTGCAGGCACTCGCATGGGCACTGGCTCACCATGCAGGCACTTGTGCAGGCACTGGCTCACCATGCAGGCACTTGTGCAGGCACTTGGCTCACCGTGCAGGCACTCGCATGGGCACTCAGCTCACCATGCAGGCACTTGTGCAGGCACTCGGCTCGCCGCACGGGCACCCGCATGGGCACTGGCTCACCGTGCAGGCACTTGTGCAGGCACTCGGCTCGCTGCACAGGCACTCGCATGGGCACTCAGCTCACCATGCAGGCACTTGTGCAGGCACTCGGCTCGCCGCACGGGCACCCGCATGGGCACTGGCTCACCGTGCAGGCACTTGTGCAGGCACTTGGCTTGCCGCACGGGCACCCACATGGGCACTGGCTCACCGTGCAGGCACTTGTGCAGGCACTTGGCTCGCCGCACGGGCACCCGCATGGGCACTGGCTCACCGTGCAGGCACTTGTGCAGGCACTTGGCTCGCCGCACGGGCACCCGCATGGGCACTGGCTCACCATGCAGGCACTTGTGCAGGCACTGGCTCACCGTGCAGGCACTTGTGCAGGCACTTGGCTCACCGTGCAGGCACTTGTGCAGGCACTTGGCTCACCATGCAGGCACTTGTGCAGGCACTTGGCTCACCATGCAGGCACTTGGCTCACCGTGCAGGCACTCGCATGGGCACTCAGCTCACCATGCAGGCACTTGTGCAGGCACTCGGCTCGCCGCACGGGCACCCACATGGGCACTGGCTCACCGTGCAGGCACTTGTGCAGGCACTCGGCTTGCCGCACGGGCACCCGCATGGGCACTGGCTCACCATGCAGGCACTTGTGCAGGCACTTGGCTCACTGTGCAGGCACTCGCATGGGCACTGGCTCACCATGCAAGCACTTGTGCAGGCACTTGGCTCGCCGCACGGGCACCCGCATGGGCACTGGCTCACCGTGCAGGCACTTGTGCAGGCACTCGGCTCGCCACACAGGCACCCACATGGACACTCGGCTCACGCAGGCACCGGCTCACTGCACAGGCACGCTTTGTCGTCGTCTTTTTCACCAGGAGGTCCCAGGAATTGAACCCAGGTCCTCCCATATGGTAGGCAGAGGCCTATCACTTGAGCCACATCTGCTTCCTCAGTTTAAATTTTGGACATGTGATGAATTACTTTAAAAATAAACTTGCATTTCAAAAAATTCTTCATAAACAAACATTCTGTTCTATTAGTTCCTATAAAGCACTGGAATCTCACAAAGTGCCAATATTTTAACCAACACTATCAAACTGCCTCTTCCATCAAAAGGAGTTAAAAAAATAATCTGTCATATGATATATCCAGTTTCTCCCCTTTCCGCATCCAAATATGTCATGACTGGTATCAGACCAATCGCTAATTAGAAAACTAACCTTTTTAAGTAAGAAGGGGAAAAAGAGTGCTAAGGCAACACTCAAGATTCTTCAAGTCAGTCCCTAGTTGAGATACTCCTCCCAGCTGTCATGTTAAATTCATTCTACGCATTCCTCCAGAATGTGGAGACAAGATTCAGAAATGGAATTTAACAACAACAGAAAATGCACAAGATCATCTGCCTGAAGAAGAGATCAACTCTAAGAGATTGTACCGAGGCATCCCTTTTGAACTGGCTGTACAAAGCACTTCTCCTAAACCTCATCAGGAAGACCTCTGGGAGGTGTGAATGTCCCAGCTTTTTAAATGTGATTTGGACCTAAATAAAATAACCTAAAAGACAAGGTAGTTCCCTTGAACTACCACTTCTCTCAGATTTCAGTACCAGGGGAAGAAACTGTTTCAAGTGTGGCTGCTAAAGGTGAATGCAGATGAATGTTTCTACTGAGGTCATAGACTTGAAGGAACTTCGATGTGAAGGGGATGCAGAGAAGAGTGGACACGCCACTGCCACGTGCCTAGCCCACACCGTATGCCTCTTCTCACTTGTTATGAACCTCGATTGAGTTCAAGGTTCCACCACTCTGAGAAAACGACCCTCGGCCTCAGTTCAGGGGCAGATCATGAATAACCAACCACCCCCTGCAGTTGTGTGTGTAAAGTTGGTGAGGTGATACAGTCTCAGCCGAGGAGGCACGAGCGAAAGGAGACCGGGCAGCTTTCAGCAAGTGTTTCCTGGCTCTTAAGAAACCAATAACTGGAAAACACAAGAAAAACATCAGCAAACCTACTGAAAACAATTAAAGGAGTTAGAAAGGGGGTGCGTTAACAATAAACAGACATTGACAGCATTTATATAAAGAAAAACAATCAGAAAGCATAAAGAAAATTTTAAAAACTGAATTGAACACAAAACAATAAAAGATCCAGGAATAACTATAACCAGAAATGTGTGGAACTTATCTGAAGAAAATATTACCAAAAGACCTGAAAGAAGGCTTGAATGAATGAAAAACATGCCATGTCCTTAGATACAAAGATTCAACATTATAGAGAATTCCAAAATTAAATGTAATCTAATTTTAAAGAAAAAGTTGTTTCCCCCTTTTTCAGAATTAAATTAGCTGATTTAAATGCAATGAAAGATAATTAGCCCTACCATGTATTTAAACTTATAATAATGCCTCAGCACTTAAAATAATATGGTACTAACACATGAGTAGACAGGAGACACCAATGGAATTTGGAAAGAGATCCCAAATCCACATGGGAATGTTTTATATAATAAAGAAGGCATCTCGAATTTATTTAGAAAAGATATGCTGTTCAACAAAAAGCATAATCTCAGAAAATAGGGTAGCCAAATACAAAAAAGGGGGTCAATACTTTTTACCAAATTAAATTCCAAATGGCTCAAATATTTAGCAGTTATAAAATAAAACCATAATGTGCCATTAAAAAAAAACAGGACATTTTCTTTACAACTTTGGCTACGCTACATTTATAATAACTACATAAATCTCTACTAAGATATAACTATATAAAACTATCTTTATATCAGATTGGAATCGATACAAGTTTAATAACACTCTCTTTGGGGAAGAGTATATGGAAACAGGCTCTCACCCAAATCGTTGGTCCAAGTATAAATTGGTTCTACCCCCTCCTCAGAGGGCAATTTGCCAAATGCTATCAAAATTACAAATGCATATACCCTTTGACCCAGCCAGCCTACTTCTAAAAACTTATCTAGAGATACACTTTCACGAGGCAAAATTCTTTACATATAATGTTACTCAAGGCTATATTTTTGTAATTGAAAAAGATTGGAAACATACACACATCTATCAATAGGGGACTAGTTAAAATAGCTTATGGTACATGCATACAATGAAATATTATAAGGTTACAATGACAAAACCTTATGCGCTGGTTTGGGAAGATCTCCAACATATGTGATTAGGTGAAAAAAGAAAGTTGTGGAGTGGTATGTACAATATGCTACCATTTGTGGAAAATAAGATGGAGGAAAATAAGAAAAATATATTCATATTTGCTGGTATATGCTTAAGGGATCCCTGGAAGGATACAGCAGAAATTAACAACAGTGATTACCTATGTTGGGTAGGGGGAACACAGTGGGTAGGAGACTTGGGGACTGAAAAACGTCCCCCATAAAAGGCATGCTCAGGTCCGAAGCCCTGGTCCTGTGGGTGTGAATCCATCTGCAAATGGACCTCTGAAGGACCTCTGAAGGTGTTATTGGTTAAGGTGAGCCCAAACTGAACGAGGGGGGGGCCTTCATCCAATACGGCTGAAGTCCTTGTAAGCAAAGGAAACTGGACACAGAAAAAGCAGCCACAGGAGTAGCCAGAAGCTACAAGTCAATGGAACCTGGAAGAGAAAGGAGAAGATGCTGCGGGTGCATCACCATGTGGCGGAAAAGCCCAGGATCAATGACTGCCAGCAGCCAGCCCCAGAATGCCAGTCTTTGGGGGAGAAAGCATCACCTTACTGACGCCTCGGCTTTAGACTTCCCCTAGCCTCCAGACGGTGAACCAATAAACTCCTGTTGTTTAAGCCGGCCCATCACATGGTATTTCTCAGCTAGGAAATTGAAACAGACTTTTCACTAACTACTGCTAAATGCTTGTTAAAATTTTCAGCCACATGAATGCATTACCTATGCAAAACACGCTCCCTCCTCTCCTACTGTTAAGTCTACCTGGATGGGCAGCTGGGAACGGGTACAGCTATTCTGAGACCAGGAGAGGAGTCAGCCGAAGATAAAGCCCACACGATGAGGAAGGCAAAAGGAAAAGACAGCAACAACCTAGACACTTGGTGACGTCACTGGGCTGTAGAATTAACGAACTCTCCCCACCTCTCGGACCTGGAACTTCATATTGTATGAGGCAGCTTCCTTATTTAAGCTATTTTGAATAAGGCATCTAATTGCCATCTTCATGCAGTCAGCTAAACCCAGGCACCCACTTAGTAAATGTTTTGCGCTTTTTTTTTTAAGATTTATATATTTCTCGCCCCTTTCCACTGTTTGTGCTGTCTGCTCTGTGTCTGTTTGTTGCGTGCTGTCTACTTGTCTTCTTTTAGGAGGCACTGGGAACCGAACCCAGCACCTCCCATGTGGGAGGGAGGTGCCCAATTGCTTGAGCCTCCCTAATTGTTGGCTTTTTAGGCCCTCAGATGCTTTGACTGCTACAAAGACAATCTCCTCTTCTAGGTCTTCACAACACAGTGCTCACATCTATTTGCACTTATTTCACTGTGTTGTGATTTTCTGTTGCTGTTGTTGATGTTTCCTTCCCCTTCCTGGCTGAACTCTGCAAGAATGAACACTACAAGTGAGGAACAAAACCCACAATTGGCCCCTCTCAGACCATCTCATGTGCCTCTATTAAATTCTGAGCCTTGGGAAGCGGATGTGGCTCGAGTGGTTGGGCTCCCTCCTACCACAAGGGAGGGTTGTGGTTCGGTTCCCAGTGCCTCCTGGAGAGGACAGCAAGCTGGCATGTGGGGCAGGCACAGCAAGATGACACAGCAAGATGACGCAATGAGAGACACAGGAAGAAGGGCATGGTGGGAGACACAACAAAACAGGGAGCGGAGGTTCCTGGTGTCTCCTAAAGAGGACGAGTGGGATGGCGAGCTGGCACGATAAGCAGGCATGGTGAGCTGACGTGGCAGGATGGCGCAACAAGAGACACGAGAGGAAAAGCATAACATGAGACACAGCAAAGCAGGGAACGGAGGTGGCTTAAGTGTTGGTGCCTCCCTTCCACATCAGGGATCCCGGGTTCGGTTTCTGGTGCTTCCCAGGGAAGCAGACATTGCAGATGCTAATGGTGAGCGAGCGGGAAGACAAATGGATAGAATAAATCTTAATAAATAAATTCTGAGTCTCATCTTTGCTGATGAAGAAAGAAGCAAGACTATGTACCAAAACTACTTATCTTTCCATCAAACTATCCCAAATAATCTGAGAGGCAGAGGCAAGGCTGTATGTTTCACCAAATCCTGTTTCATTTTTTCCTTCTTGAGCAGAGAGAGAGCTAGTATCTCCCGGCCCTCCCTTGGATGTGTAGGTCCACTTACGGCCAGTGGGCTGCATGAACATCACAGCAGGCCAAGGCATGTGAGCGGGTATAAGCTCCCCAGACCCTCTCTTTCAGTTGTCACGGAGTCCAGGGAGGCCTTGTGTCAGGGGAGGCCTTGTGTCAGGACAGACGGAAGGTGGAAATAGCCCAGGTCGTTGAGTCACCCTTCAAAGGGAGCTATCCTGGACAACTGCCAGACTTTAAACGAGGGAGCAGAAAAAGCTTTTCTGCGTTAAGCCTCTGAGATTCCCAGGTTCGTTTACTTACCAGAGCATAACAAAATCTGCTGAGTGCCTACTAGATACATGACTCTGCTAGGTATTAGGGGATATTTTGGAAAAAGGCATTCATTCATTGAGCAGATATTTACTAAGCATTCTACTCGGCTGGTCTGTCCTCAAGGTATTTAAAATCTAGATGGAGGGAAACGGACTTTGGCCCAGTGGTTAGGGCGTCCGTCTACCACATGGGAGGTCCGTGGTTCAAACCCCGGGCCTCCTTGACCCGTGTGGAGCTGGCCATGCGCAGTGCTGATGCGCGCAAGGAGTGACGTGCCACGCAAGGATGTCCCCCACGTGGGGGAGCCCCACGCGCAAGGAGTGCGCCCATGAGGAGAGCCGCCCAGCGTGAAAAGAAAGTGCAGCCTGCCCAGGAATGGCGCCGCCCACACTTCCCGTGCCACTGACGACAACAGAAGCGGAAAAGAAACAAGACGCAGCAAATAGACACCAAGAACAGACAACCAGGGGAGGGGGGGAAATTAAATAAATAAATAAATCTTAAAAAAAAAAAAAAATCTAGATGGAGAAACAAGACATGCACTTGCAAGAAAGGAGGGAAGAATACAATTAAGTATTAAACCAGGCAGCCTCCTTACTAAAGCAGTTCCCCTGGATCCTCTCTCACTGCACAACATACTTTTCTGCTAAATTTATTTTACTTAGGTGTGTGACTCTTTACGTCATATCTGTCACTAGACTCTACACAGCTGGAACGCAAAAACTCGGTGTTTCTTTTTGTTTTGGCTTTTTGACACCACATTCCCAGTGACACCACTTGGCACATAGTAGAGACCCAACAAATATTGTTTTAATGGATGGTTTTATCTTTAACACAGCATTTTGGCTTCTTTATCTGTTTTTCATTATGTTAGCGGAGAACCGCAATATTCTTGGCTATACTTAATACCTCTTTGGTTCAACTATCCTTGGGCTCGCTTAAAGAGAGAAAAAAGCAAAGCTTTACTGTTTTCAACCCCTCCTTTACATGTCAGAAAGTCAGGAAGCTAGTATATTTCTGGAGCATAAATAAAAGGGTGACATAATTATGGCTTATTCACTGTCTCCCATAAGCAGGCTTATGGTACAGGAATATATACCTTAGCAATTTCCTATTTCTAGTGGAGCAGCTTGGTCACGTGTTCAGAACTTCAAGCAAGAGAAAGTATAATTAATGATTCTTTATGAAATCTAAGTACTGTTAGGCACAAATCATCTTTTTTATAAACCGGGCCTTAAACTGAAACAAAACATTCAATGATTTAAAAGGGGGATAACGTACTTTAAGAGTAAGATTTAATGTAATTTTTTTTCTTTTATCTACCTTGGCTATCAACACAGAGATATGAAATATAAATTGGAAATACAACGCTTTCTTCCGTAGCTCAAAGAAAAAGTAAATATCTGAAATTAAATTGAGAAGTTCCCATCCTAATAAAAATCTGGACATTTTATTATCCTCTCTATTCTTTTGATTTTAGCAATTGGTGTGCTTGTTCATATAACCTTCCTGACATATAATTGCCACCTCAAACTCTATATAATTTCCTATAATCCTCAAAGGTGGTTGGTGTGAAGATTAAAGCTTAGCCAATTAGCCACCCACTACAGCCAAGTTAATCACATAATCTTTGAGATGGTCACAGAGCAGGGGAGTCTGCAATAACCTCCCCCCCCCTCCTTTTTATGGACAAAGAGTTAACTAATTGTGAGACTTAGCAACGCTCTCAATGAAAAGGGCAATGGGCTTTAAATCAGAAGCACTGTCACTGCTTTCTAAGTCGGGGTTTATCTTCTTCTAAGAGACACTGTTGCACAGAGACTTCTTTAACAAGTTTCCAAATACCCTAAATTAGTCAACCATTGCTTATTTAGTCCAAGGGCTGGCAGAAAGGCTTACGGCTTTAGAATAATGATCAGTAATCCCTCAGGAAAAACTAAGATTCCCTGTCACATGACAGGTACACATTCAATTATGTTCTTGCCACATTAATGTCTGTTTAAAGGAAATGCTAATCCAAACCGAAGTTTGACAATACTCTTCTCTTCTTAATAGGTCCACAGAGGAGGAGGAAGAGAAAAGAGGAGGAAAGGGAGGGGTAGAAGGACTCCTGGGAATGAGGGATGGGGAAGAAAAGAGAGAGGAGGCAAAAGAGTTTTGGTGAGAGTGACAAGGGTGAGAGCTGTGCTACCAGAGAGGGAAAGAGAATTCCACCAAGCAAATGGGAAAGAGAGAAACAGAGGTAGCGGCTCTGGGAAGAGCAGAGACTCTCTAGTCCCAAGTAAGTCCAGGTAGGGCAAACTGATCGGGGGGTAAGGCTGTCAGTTACCATGGGGCTTTGAAATACCCATTAGCAGATAAACCCAGTTCTCTTACAGTAAATGTGTTGTTGGGATAGGCTAGCATTAATGCCAGAAGGTGCGTGCTGTCAAAGTCTGTTGGTTAATGTGTTTCTGTAGGTCATGAAACAAGGGAAAAACATAACAAGAATTACAAAAGCAAACAAAAGTGTCTAGAGACATCTGGACACAACAGGTAAGGCACACAACCCCATGAAATCAGCACCCCGTCAGTGGGCCTTACCTTGGAATACATGACAACCTACATCCCCAGTGCAATGGAGTTTGACTCATTTATAATTTCCCTGCACGTGATTCTTCTACCCTTTTATTTGAACCTATACTTAGCATTATACTCATTAAATATGTGTCCGAGAGACTAATCTGTCTGTTCATATGCCGGCTGAGCCTTGAATCTCAGCAGAGTTGCAGCCAATACCTACTCTCCAGTTCATTGGACTCAGCCAGGACAACTAACAAAATGATGATGATGGACAACGCCCATCCCCAAAAGCAGAGTATCTACAACTGCAAGCAGAACAGTTCCTGCCACCTACCCCACAAGACCTAAGCCCCCTCTCGATAAGAAGCAGAGCGAGCACCACCATCCCCAAATCCTCAAGACTGAGGAATGAACAAATATAAAGGGGAAATGCAACCAGAGACTAAAGTAGACTTATTATTACTGTAGTAATGGAAGAACCTGTAACAGTGATAGAGACAGGGGCTACCAGAGGTTCCAGGTGAGGGGAGGGAAGGATAAGAACAAAGGCATTTTCAGGGCATTGGAATTGTTTGGCATGACAGTGCAATGATGGATATGGGCCATTACACATTTTGTCAAAACCTATAAAATTGTGTGGTGCAAAGTATAAACTATCATGTGAACTGCAGACCATGGTTAGTAGCAGTGCTTCAATATTTGTTCATGAATTGTAACAAATGTACGACACTCATGCAAGATGTTATTAATAGGGAAACTTGTGAGAGGGACGGGGGTAGGTATATGGGAATCCACTACAATTTCTATGTAACTTTTATATAATCTAAAACTTCTTTTAAAATAAAGTTAAAAAAAAAAATTACAAAACCAAACAAAAATGTTGGAGGAGCCCAGAACCAGGAACGAACAGTTGGGAGGACTGGGGAAATCTCTGAGTTACTACAGATACCAGAGAAACCAACTGGCAGAGAAGGGACAGCAGTTTCTCCAAAAACAAAGCCGAAAGGTCCCAACAATTGTTGTTAGAAATGACTGGGCAGCCCAACAATCGGAAGGCAAAAACAGGAAGTCAAACAGCGCACCAAATTGGTTATATCTACAGCTGAGTTCAGATCCTCAGAAGGCTAGGTCCAAGCAAAAAAGTGATTACAGAAAGCAAAGTTGGGGGTGGAAGGTGAAGTCCCAAGTGTGAGGATCAGGGGTAAAAGAGGCAGTAGTAACACTGACATGAACAGATGAATAAAATTGAAGACCAATGACTTTAAACTCAGTTCTAAGAGGATCTTCTTGCTGGACTTTGACTTTAACATTCATTTATCCACTGACTCATCCACCCCTTACTGCTTGTCTCTAGAAAGCCCATGGTGGTGCTATCATGACAGGTTGGACCAACACTACCTAGGGGGCCATTTCCATAGCCCTCCAGCAGATTTTTCCCAGGGTTTTTCAGCATAGTATGTGTAGCAGTTTGATATAGTTAGGAATTCCAAAATTAGATATTGGATTATGTTCGTAAACTGGTCCATCTGAAGTTTCACAGTTACTTCACTAAATTATGATTAGGGCTTTGATCGGGCCACATCAGTAGGGCATCAAGTCCCTATCCTTTGGTGGGTGGGAACTCATAGATAAAAGACATGGCAAAAGAAGAGAGTTGGAGTTTTTGATGTTGGAGTTTTGCTGTTGGCGTTTTTGAGCTGGAACCCAGGAAGTGAACACATAGGAGAAGAACACAGAGGAATAAAGACAGCTCCTTAGACACGGCAAAAGCCCTGGGGAGAGAGACAGAGCTGTTCACCTCATAGTCCACAGCTGACCTTGTGGAAAAAGAGCGGAGCTGATCCCAGAGAGATATGAACCCCAGGAAGAGAGGAACCCAGGAAGCCTGAGCCCTGACAGACATCGGCAGCCATCTTGCTTCAACACGTGGCAAAAGACTTTGGTGAGGGAAGTAACTTATGCTTTATGGTCTTATGACTGTAAGCTTCTACCCCAAATAAATACCCATTATAAAAGCCAACAGATTTCTGGTATTTTGCATCAGCACCCCTTTGGCTGACTAACACAGTATCTGAGAATGGTCCTATCTAGTCTGCATTTTCTTACTGATGAGATTCCCATGGGATGCCCACAGGACATGCCCTTTTTGGACAGGTATATAAGGGCATATTACTGTTAGTGTAGGTACAATGGGTCTAGAGCAATCCAAGCCCAACAGGAGGAGCCACAGTGCCTGCCCTACCAGCCACCCACTGCCCTCTCTCCTGCTTGGACCTGCAGTGATTTACTTTCTTCACGGCGATCATACCAATGGCCACATGGGTTTCCTGTGTCTTGGCCCCGACTCTAGGTCATCTGGAATGGGCCATCAATATCAGTTATGTCCATTTTTATCTTCCTCAAATCACTCCTCAGGACTCATTCCTCCCTACAGTGCTTACACACTTTTTAAACAGAATTCTTCAGGAACCCGACTCTGAACTATTCTAGACTTCTGTCCCTGAACAAAAGAGACTATGATATATGTGTTGCCCTCAGTTTCATCTTGGAGCATGTGAATAGGCCTGGCCAGACCTTATTTTCAAATCCTTAGGATTCGAGTTATGTTTGTGTCACAGTTTCTCCTCAGTCTAGTCCTCTGTCCTCATGCCACCCCAACTAATGACCGAAAAGAAACACCTTTAGGGCCACCATCTGGATCACCTTACACACAGGGGACTAGGAGGCGGTCCTAGAAGTAGGACTGCAGAGACCTCTGTCCAAAAACCCCTCTGCTCTAACCTGCCACATTCCCTTAAATTCTCCCATTGATTAATTTACTTGGGTTGAAATTCTAAGGCTCAAAGAGGCGTGGGTTAAAAGGCCTCCAGGAGATACGTCACTGCTGGCCACTGACTCACTGCCAGGATTAGTGTAAGAGTACTTTCTAAGGAGACATGAAGCAGCAGGCCGAGCACAGAGGAAAGGGGACAGAGAGCAAAGACGTGAACAGGGAGAGTGGGGGCGCAGAGGACCAGGTGCAGAGCCTAGCGCTATCCTGTCCAGGAGCCCAGTCCCTCTGGGCACTCAGGGGTAGGCAGGAAGGGACAGCAGCTCTCCTGAAAGCCCAGTGCAGCATGAGCTCATTGCTAGCCTGATGGTGGCCAAACATTCCCAAAATAACATGTAATATCGGTAAGCTCTTCAGCGTTTACAAAGCTTTTCACATATCTATCACACCTAATCCTATCAACATGGAAAAACAGGCAGAATCCTTAGCCCCATTTTAGGGTCAATGCGGAATCCCAGATGCTTGAGCATCTAGGAATCAATAGAGCTGAGCCTGTCTAACTTCTGAGCCAGCTCTTTTTATCGTCCAGTGGTTAAAAGTTCAGCTCTGGAGTCATCCAGATCTGAATGAAATCCAAGCTCTGAGACCTGTCAGCTCATGGAAGTTACCTGACCCCTCTGTAAATTATGGATATTGGTAGCACCTACTTCAAAAAGTTCTTATAAGGGAGTAGATATAGCTCAAGCGGCTAAGCACCTGCTTCCCATGTACAAGGTCGCAGGTTCAATTCCCAGTACCTCCTAAAAAACAAAACAAACAAAAAAGAAAACCAAACTATCACTGGGGACTGGATGTAACTCAGTGGTCGAGCATCTGCCTCCCATATGCAAGGTCCTGGGTTCAAACCCCAGTAGCTCCTAAAAAAAAAGGCTCGTATAAAGCTTTCCTGAGCAAATACACAGAAAGAGCTCAGCACAGCACCTGACACACAGAAAACAAGCAGTAAACACCATGACATAAAGCAAGGGATCCACTTCTGCCACCTGCTAGAACCACCTGAGAAGTTTCACCCCAGAGTACAGTATCAGGGTCCCCAAGTCTGTGGTCCAGATATCTCTAGTTCTCTTTCTTTTTCTTTTAAGCCTCTTGGGTCATTCCGATGCAGAGTACCACATTAAGAACAGGGAAACAGAGCAGTGCTTCTCAACCTGTATGCCTTCAGATCACCTGGGGATCTCGGTAAAATGCAGATTTTCATTTGGTAAGTCTGGGGAGGGTGAAGTTTTGAATAGCTAAGGAGCACCTAGGTGATGCTTATCCTACTCATCTATGGGCCACATTTTGAATAGTAAAGATAAAATATCCTAAGAGAGAAGAGGGATGATATTCAGGCAAAAAGGGAGCAAAAAAAAAAAGTCCTCATCCATAAGTTCATAAACTGGCCCCTTCCACATTCCGACACAGAGTAGACTCTTACCAATGGTGACTAGCACTCTTTATCATAATGACCCCCTCCACCACACAGAGAAGTGTTTAGGTACATCTTCTCCCCTTCTGATCACATCTACTTGACGCCTACTCCCCATGAAGCTTGCTCTCCCTCCTAAAGCCCTTTACTTAATGTCTTGACTGAAAGACCTCTTCCTTCAAAGGGAGGGCCCTTCGTGGGATGGCACTTCCCTTTCATCTTAGAGTCCCTCGCTCACCCGTTCCTTGTCCCCGTCCTGGATCACAGTCTTCATCCACTTATTTCACTCCTGTATCCATGGGACTGAATACCACCGGGGAAATACCTGGAACCCCAACAAACTGGCGCACTGCCAGCCCCTGCCTTGATTCCAAATCTCTGCCCGGGACACTGACAAGTGAGGATCACTTCTCCTGGACTTCGTGGTTTCACTTCTCCACAGAAATGACTTGAAATTCTATTTAGCTTCCTAGCTTTCATAATTACTTTCTGGAAAAAAATCTTACATGGAGTTTCTGAAAAGACTGGAAACAAGAAAACAAAGACGAAGTGCCCTCCTCTCAAGCCGGCCCTAGGGCAGTGACGTGCCTTTACAAAGCCTCTTGCATCCCATCACCTGGATAGTAGAATCCCCTGGAACACCAGCCCGCTCGGGTCTAACTGGTCTAAGGCGGGTGGGCTAATGGGTAGCCAGGGTCAAAAACCACTGCCCTTGAAAAGCCCTAGAATTCCTCACGAGGAACAAGCAGCAAGCTGCCCCTCCACCCAGGAAAGCAGCACCCCCTAGGGGAGGGGGTGGGAGGCGCGTTTCTACACTAGACTCATTTCCTTCCGTGCTGGTTCCCGCAGTGGGTGTTAGGGCTTGGGCAAGGAGGGGGGCGGCCGGCTGTGAGGACATCGCCCGCTGCGGCTCATTAAGCTCAGCCTGGGAAGGCGGCCCCTCTTCGGCGCCTCCCAGCAGGGCGAGGCTAAGAGCATCTGTCAGCCCTGCAGTGTGCGAGGCTCGTTGGCCAAGAGCAGCGAGAGAGATCCCACTGCCGCAGGCCTCTGCCTCTGCGAGCCGGGCCGACCGCTTCACTAGGGACATTTTGAAAGGTGCCAGCTGAAGAAGCTCGTTCTGGCAAGGCGGCGCCGTCCGCGTTGCAGCGTCCCTTCTCCGGGTTGCAGGCTCTAGCCCGTGCCCCAGCGGCCCAGCAGCCCTGGCCAGCTGAGAGCTGGACTGACCTTCGGTGCCACCATCTTTCTGGGGGTTGTCTCATCAACCAACATAATGAAGATGTTTTAGAGTATAAAAAAAGAAATGGGTTGAAATAAACGTTGGAAACACTAAATAGTAGGCTCCGTGTAGTGATGACAGCAGTTCCTCTGAGTTCACCAATCTTTGGCATTGTTAAGTGTAAACGAAAAAGTTGTATGTGCATATATAAAGTCAGCGTTTGTGTGCTGCATCATTAAGTGAAAGAAAGAAAAACATCTCTAGTCTTCAGATGATGCATATTGTGACAACCTACAGAAAATACCAGTTCTAAGGTCCATAATTAGCAATTATTTCAGTATGGAAAACACATTGGCTTCAATACACAAGTTGAAAAATTTAACCAATAAGCAAAGTCCAGTGTAAGTTAAAAATGAAAACCTCATGTTTCTGCAGAGATAGGTCAAGTAAGTGACTTCAGGAGTTTAAAAGGCAGGTAACAGGGCAGAAAGCTCAATCAAGAACACAAAGTTTTCTGACATAGTCTGTTCTGCCTAAGCATGATCCACGCTAGATGGGGCGCAGCTGAACATACCTGGTTTACTAACTAGGAAACTAAAGAAAACTGAATCGAAGCAAATTATAATCAGACACTGGTAAATCAACAGAATATATTTTACTAAAGAAATTATGCCATTCAGGAAACAGCTGTAATCCCTGCAAATAAACCTTCACCCACCAAATAACCCCTGTAAGTGAAAAGGTCATACCTGATTAGATCGGGTTCTGTACCCTCATTCTTAAAGGAAGCCAGAAGTAGTCTCTCTCGAGTTACAAGATCGTCCAATAGGTTCTGTCTTCGATCCCCTTCAAGTTGTGTTCTGCAGACACCTTGTTAAGGTCCAATGGTGGGTGAATTACCTCGTTTTACCTAATACTTTATTACAGTAACTGCCCAGGTCAGCTGTGACTTTTACAGACTTTAGACTACAATATCCAGAAGAGCTCGCAACCATTCTTCTCCTTGACCTTCAACTTCACTGATCCTTCAAGCAAAAGTCCTTGACAGTACCATAGCTGAGAATTTATAAACACTGACATATATCAACTACACAAGTTCTTTCATTGAGAAATATAGTATATAAATATTATTTTTCCTCCCAGCAAACAAAATTTAAATGAATATTCCTGTCAACAGGGCAATCTAGTTCAGTCATTCCTTAGAATTTGAGTTACAGGTGTCAGTGTTCAAAGAGTGTTTTCCTGGGCTAAAACTCTATTATATCATAAGGAGGCTATGTTTGTTTTATGTTTTTAAAAAAGATCCTTCTATACTGTCCTCTTCCATATTAACACCTACTAATATATCTGGAACACATTTTGTAAAATGCTACTCTATACAACAGACTTGTTATAGAAATGGTTACCATTAGTTTATTATTTACATGTATTATGTGATCTTTAAAGAAAATTTTTAAAAAAATATTTTTTAATTTGTTATTCTAGTAAATGTACCAGACTAGAAGTCCAAAGGCCAAACTTATAGACCTCTTTCGGCCTCTATCTATATTAAGGCAAGCCAGTTTTTGACACCTTTTTTATCTTTGGTTCATAAAATGTCACGCCAAGTAAGCTCTAACACCTTTGCCAGCACAATTCATAAGTGGTTAAAAAAATGTCAGAACTAAATCCAAAGTTTTATGTATTATCTTTCTCAAAGAAAGTCATACAAGTTCTTCTAGGCTGAATTTTGCATGTTTGTGTGTATGTGCATGTGCATGTGTTTTAAAAAACAAAAAAAGGACATGTGGTAGAAAAAACTTCTTCCATAAAGAAGAGAATGAGTAGAGAAAGCTAACAAACACTTTTAAATAGACATATCTACACAAAACGTAAAAAGTGAGACCAAAAATAAGTCACCTCAACTATTTGGGTTATATGGCCTTTCATGAAGCTGAAACACTAGCTGTGGCCACAGTTACCTGCTTCTAGTAATATTAACAAGCCATGAATGAAACTGATGCTTTAGATTTATAGACACTTTTCTTTTGAAAGAGGAATATAAAACATTGCATTTAGCCCAAAAACTTTTTGAGAAGTTGGCAGGAGCATCACCATTCCTTGGGTGGGAAACCACAGCCCAATGAATCTACAACCCTGATACTAATTTTGACTAAAAAAAAAGGAAAGAAAAGCTGGATAGCTAGTTAAATAGTAGATGAACACAGGTAAAAAATTCCCCCCTAACCAGACAACTATTAGGAAACTCATAAATCCCCCAAACCAGTGTAGCTGAGCAGCGCTCAGCTTCAGATATAAATGAATGGAAGAATGAATGAATGAACAAACGAATGAATGCTTTCAATATCTCAGAATGTCATGCTTTCCTAAGTCAAACAACTATCAATATTTTTTTATTCCTTGCACCATTTTGAAAACCATGAAGTAGCAATTTTAAGAAACAGTGAGCTTAATTAAGTACTTCTTCTGTATTAATAAAAGGGCAAAATAGGGACGCGGTTGTGGTTCAACTGATAGAGCGTCCGCCTACCATATGGAGGGTTCCAGGGTTCGATAGCCAGAGCCTCCTGACCTGTGTGGTGAGCTGGCCCATGCGCAATGCTGCCACACAAGGAGTGCCATGCCACCCAAGGGTGTCCCCTGTGCAGGGGACCCCACATACAAGGAGTGAGCCCCACAAGGAGAGCCACCCTGCAAAAAAAGTGCAGCCCACCCAGAAGTGGTGCCACACACATGGAGAGCTGACACAACAAGATGATGCAACAACAAAAAGAGCAACAGTTTCCCGGTGCCGCATGACAAGAATGCAAGCAGACATAGAAAAACACACAGCGAATGGACACAGAGAGCAGACAACAGAAGGGAAGGAAAAG
Source organism: Dasypus novemcinctus (assembly GCF_030445035.2). Classification (NCBI taxonomy): domain Eukaryota; kingdom Metazoa; phylum Chordata; class Mammalia; order Cingulata; family Dasypodidae; genus Dasypus; species Dasypus novemcinctus. The sequence continues at coordinate 23,513,576 of NC_080693.1, read as the reverse complement.
GAACAAAATAAATCTAAAAAAAAAAAAGGGCAAAATATTTGCCTTTTAACCAATGCAATATCAAGAATTCATATCTATGTGTTTCAAATTAGTGGTAAATTGTCAATAAAGCAGAAAACTACTACTTTCTTAAGGACACTCCTCAAAAATAAAAGATTACAGAAGCTGTGATAGGAATTATAAAGGAAAATATGTATACAGGAATTTTAAATTGTGGAAACTACCAATTATATCATGGTCCTAACTAGCTATGTCTTTTTTTCTTTGGTTTTGTTGGGATTTCAGAATCAGACCAAACAATCATATGTTGAATTACAATCCAGTATTAAAAATAAAGCACAGATTCAAAATGACTCAGGGATTTAAACATAAAAAATAAAATTGTAAAAGTATCACAGATGAAAACATAGGACTCAATAATATTTAAGTAGGGAAAATCTTTCTAGGTGAAACTGAAATTTGAGGCCATGAAGGGAAAGATAATCTAACTATAATTTTTTTTTAAATCTGTAAAATAAAATTACAAATTAACAGTGGCAAATAAGAAAGACAAAGAATACAGAGCACAGGAAAAAAAACACTAATCACTTGAAGTAAATGAAAAGACCCTTGATTTCACACTAGTAAAAGACATGCATATTAAAACAAGATACTGTTTTTCATTTATCAGATTAGGAAACTGACAAAACAGCTTTGGAAAAGATGAGGAAGTAGGCACTCATACGTTATTTGTAGGAATGCAAAAAGGTTCAACTAATTGCCACATTGCCTTCTAAACAGCTATCAGAATTTAAAAGGCAAATTCTGTGAATAGAAATTTCTCCTACAGATATATTCACACATCTATACAAAGACTTAGAAACAATTATGTTTATAATTGTTTATAACAGCCTGAAATTGGAAGCATCCTAAAGGTTCATAGGTAAGGAACTAGCGCATCTATACAATGGAATGTTTTACGGCTTAAAAAATTAAAAAAGAAAGAAAAAGAAAAAGAAGAGCTTTATGTACTGATGTAATTATAATTAAAACTTTTGAGTACTTACTGAGTGTCAAGCACTATTATAACTGTTTATATGAATTACTTGACATGAAATAATCTATAAAATACAATGTTAAACAAAAAAATGGGGAAAGGAAGGAGAAAGGAAAAGAAGAAGCAAGAAGCTAAACAGTGAAGATAATATGTTAAAAATCATAAATTTTTTTTGTACAAACACTGAAATTTTCTGGAAGGATACATAAACAACTGATTTGAGGGGGGACTTGCTTTTCATTGAATATTGTTTCTATTGTTTGACTCTACCATATAATAATTAATAAAAGCACAAGCTTCAGAACCATATATATAGCATGAACCCTTTATAGTCAAAAGAATTCCATATGTGCATGTGTGCATGCGTGTGTGTGTGGGGGGGGTACAGGCCTAGCAAAGTCTGGGGTGGTAGGTACCAAGCCGTCAAACTTGGTCAACTACGGAGTTTGACTTCCACCTTCGTCATATCTTCTCATAAGACTTTTAGAATCAAGCGATGCCTGGTCAAGAAACAAAAACAGAATCGCCCCATTCCTCAGTGGGTTTGAATGAAAACTGGGAATAAAATCAGGTACAACTCCAAGAGAAGACACTGGAGAAGAACCACGCTATGTCTGTAAGGAATTGCACATTATGCTGTACCAAATTCACGAGCATCTTGCCATATGAAGTTGAAAAAACACCCTTTCTGAAGAATTGGACTTATTTTATTGGAGGAAAACACTGTTTTTTGTTTGTTTCTGTGCTTGGGCATCAATAAGTTGGTTCAGTAATATGAGACCTTTTGGGGAGAAAAAAGGTGGTTTATTGCAACGAATGGGATGGAATCAGATGGGGATGAAGAAGAAAGGAGAGGACTCACAGGTAAAAGCCAACAGTAAGTGTATAAGGCAGAAAGCGGCATTATAATAAAAATAAAGAAAAGTTTTAAAATTAGGCAGATACTACTCACACATTCAAACAAATGTTAACAATGAACCAGCTTAATCAAAGAACGTCAACTTGAAAAGGAGTAAAATTTGTTGATTATGTTCTGTAGATGAGTAACCAAAGAACAGAATCACAGACTCTAAATCTAGAAGGGGCATCAGAGATCCCCTAATACTTTTTTGTCTTCCTGACCAGGAAGTTAAGGCCCTAAGTGGCTAAATAAAAAATCACTCCTCCGGTTAACAGCAGCCCTTCCTACTCTTGGCCAGGCTTTCCCACCCTCCCATCCAACACTTCCAGGGCTTTCAGCTCCCAGGGTTTACTGGGCTTCTCCACCCTGAGAGGCCCAGCACTGCTCATTTAACTTGGCCATTCTCAGAATTCTGTTTCAAAACAATAATACTCGTAATGCTGGTAATGTAATTTAGAATATTCCCAAAGACTCTGTAAATCTGAAAAAATTGGAAAACTAACCAACTGGAAACACTCTACCTCTGTTTTATGTGTTTTAATTTTTTAATTTAACCTACTGAGAGTACAAAGTATCAAGAGTTAGGCTGAGCATGGAAGGAGAATAAATAGATTGGTGACCCTTCTGCATAGTACACTTACTGTATAGGGCCAAAGACTCATGCAGGCAAAGATCTCTATTGCACGAGTGTGGACGTGTGGGCTGGTGGTAGTTCCAGGGAGATGGGGAGTGGGGTGGGGTGCGGCTGAGGCTAGGAAGGACAAAAGAGGGCACCCCGGCAGTTGCTGGTGCCGGAGATATCCTCTTCCACCAACTTACTAAATAACCAAGAAAAGAAGGTCAGAGAACAGATGAAGGAAAAGGAAGTTCTGGCTACCATAGCACTTTGTCATCTACTAGGCTGATTTTACAAGTAATCCTAGACAATTCCTAGACACACTAAGCTATAAATGAAATCTGGTCCTGATAAATACATATTCCCAATGTCTTAAGCCCAGCTTCTCCGCTGTTGCCTGGTCAGCACTCTGAAGCTCAGGCAGAGGGAAAGTGTTGCCATTCCCATTGGACACCCTCCCCACACCCCCAGCTCCTGGGATTTCTCTTTATTTCGTAGAAGGTCTAAGAATTTAGGTAAGTCAATGAATGAAAAGCTCTAGAGAAGGAAGTTTACAGATAATTCTTCTCCATGCCATAACAGAAGTATTGTAAGGAGATAGCTTAAGGTTCTAGAAGCCAGACACTAGTTTGGCTCAGATGGCATTTTGCCAAAAATAAAAAAAAATTTTTTTTTTTTTTAAAGCAACAAACTCTACTGAATATCTATTATGTCCCAGGTCATGTCTTCACCTTCCTTAAAACACTGATCATATTTTGCAAACATCACTTTAGTAGCAAAATTAACTGTGTGTTCTGACTTAACTTCCTTATATTATAAATTCCACAAAGGGAGGACTAGGCTCACAACTGCATGCTCCTCACACTGACGAGAATGCCTTCCCTGTACGTTCTCAATGGTACCAGTGATGATAGTAAGAGCGGCTGATTCTAAGGAGGGCTCCCTACAGCCTCTATGCTTATAATTTAATCCTCACAACAATTCTACAAGCAACATGTTCTTGTTTTGTTTTGTTTGTAAGAGTTACTAGGGATTGAACCCAAGACCTCATACAGGTGAGGCAGGTGTTCGACCACTATTTTTTTTTAGGAAAGTTGTCCTTTAACAACCCTATTTTACAAATGAGAAAATGAGACACAGGGAGCATAAGTAATGCATCCAAGGTTACAGAGTTTGCCCTCTCGTTGCATGCCCACCATGATGGGAAGCTGGTCTCATGAGGTGCTTTATGTATTTTTTCCTCCAACTTTCTTAATAACCTTCCAAAGTCAGTATAATTGATCCTACCTAATAGATAAGGAAACCAATGTCCAGAAAAACTAAACTTTCTTGAGGAAGTTGCAAAGCTGGTTTCCAATATCAGTTCTGGCTGGTTCCAAAGCCAGTATTGTTTGCACTCTGCCACAGGTGCCCAGACTTTTGGGTTTCATGGACCAGTGATAATTCTAAACAAATTGGGGAGACTTAAATAGTGTTACCAATAGCATACTTTGCCATGAACCGGATATTCAGAACAACAAGTAACACTACCAGCTATTTTTATTGTTATGGTGAAAAAATGAGATTTAAGATCAAAAAGTAGAAAGGACAATGTAACAACACATAAATCATAAAATGTATACAGATAGAAACAATATCTTTTCATTAAAAAAAAAAAAATCTTCCTAGGCACCAGTGAAAAATTTTTCAAGAACAGGTGAAGTCTTTGAAAACTATTTCACCTCCACTGGAGCCAAAAGGGTAGCTCAAAAATCTATTCTGTTAACCTCTCCATACCTATATTCATTTGAGTTTGGAATATAGTGATTATCTGTCTGCCTGTCTATCCATCATCTATCAATTGATCAATTTATCACCTATGTCCCAATCTATCTATCCCTCTCTCCAACTATCATCTATCTACATCCTTAACTGCCCTCATCTATCTTTGCCCCAATTCTATCTTTTCCCAAAAAATTACCAAGTAGAGAAAAGTTATAGATTTCTTTAAAAATTATTTCTACAGGCTTTCCAAAAAACCTTATTTCTACAGGCTTTCTCCCAAAACAACAAAATATCTTTTGATACGGAACCCATTTTTAAAGAGATTTTTAAAATTCCCTTGAAAGCAGTAAGGGCAATACCCTTGAAAACCCAACAAAAGAGGCAAGCTTCACTTAAAGCCACTTCTAAGAAAAATTTTAACACTACCTGAAATTTCACGTGCAGCCTACCACAGCACACACCTTTTCTCAATTGGTAACATAATTATAATTCCTAGCTCAAAGAAGTATTATGAATAAAAGTGAATGCCTTTCAGCAATTTTACATTCTCTGGCTATAGGACTTTGGTTTAGAAATTGCAAACTAACCAATTCAAAAGCACAGAATTTCCTTTTTAATTTCACATTGATTCTTGCCAATAGAAAACTATTTATTCAGGAAAGAGCAATAACATCTTAAGTCCAAATTCTATGAATTAAATTGTTTAGAAGGCATTTTCAGAGGGTTTATCACTTTGGCAACTCTCTGTGTTCCTTAAAAAACTTCACAAATGCAGAAAAGCATAAATTTATTAGGTAAAATATCACAAAATTTCAACTACCCAGCACAGTAAAGGAATGTGATATTCAAATAGTCACAATTAAAAGTCACCAACATTAATTATACCTTGAGGAAAAAAAAATGATTAAGAAATCACTCTATTGGTTCTTCATGGGCACATTTTTCCTAAGAATGATAACATCATATAATATACCTAATAAACCACAGTGAACACTGTTTAATCTCTCTGGCGATTAAAAAGATTCCTTAGGTTTTGCATTATAAACAGGATTTGTCTTGGCACTAGAGCAAATCCCAATTAATACGGAGTTTTAGCTGAGGACATACCAGATACCAGCTGAATGTATTATTTCCACTAAAGTGGAATTCATTTTTTTAAGAATCTGGCTTTGGGGCTACAAAGTCCTGTGTTTGAATCCTGGCTATTCCGTTTCAAAGCTGTGAGGTCCCAGCAAGTTCCTGAAGTTCTCAAAGATCCTACTCCTCTATATTTAAAAAACGCCTCTGCTGGAGAGCGTGGTTCTCTTTCCAGCTCCCTCAGTGACTTGAGGTGCAGAGTTTGACTCGGCCTCAATACCTTTTTTGTAAAGAAGGGAAAGAAGCTCCAAAACAAACTAATAATAGGAGGTTAGTAAGAAGACTGACAAGTTGTTATCTGAGGTATTTAAACCCGGCAGGACAGCAGCCATAGAATCATTAACTGGGAGAGGAAAAAAATCAGGGGAAGGAACAAAGCGGGAATTAAGGGGAATTTTTAAAAAAGGGCTTCATAATATAGAAGCTACCTCCTTCTTTCCACTTTATCAAAAGGAAAATGGGCTTCCAGAAAACACGGAAGGGTTAAGGGCGCCCCCATGTGGTGGATTATCTGACTTCCACCCCCAGTACTGGTTGCAGTTACAGAAGAAACAGCCCCAACTATTTAGTCACAATGAGAACGTAAATAGGATTTTTAAGAAAGCTGTTATATTCCAATTGAGTTTTTACTTCTCTTAGGAAATTCTGAATTATATACATCGAGGTACCTAAATAATTTCTTAATGTATTTAATTTCTAATCACTATTTTTAATAGTGTATAATTTGGCAAATTTGGGGAGAAATTCTAAGATCATCACAAAACCAAGGTCTATGAGTTTTTAAAAAATGGTCAGGACTGTAATTATTTAGGAGAATAAAATCAACTTTTACTGTGGCATGTTTAAAACTGTCTATGACTGATAACTGGTAGAAATTATTAATAGAAAAAAAAGTAAAAGTTCTTAATTTATATATCTTTCTTGCCCTATAGGTTTAGCACACAAATATTCTAAGATGAATAATAGCCAGTTACCTTAATGGAAGTTAGCAAATACACAGTTATGACTATTGTGTTATGACATAATATTGATATACTGTTCTATGTATGTTCTGTACATAACTCTAAAATGAGTCAGTACATGTATCTCATGTGCAGACTCCCCAGTCCTTAGAACTGAAAGTGGAAAAACTAGCTATGCCCATCTGAAACTACCTGAGGTTTACATCTTAAGACCTGCTGATTTCAGTAAAATTAAAACTCTCCATATAATAGGATAGCTGCACAGTAACAAATGATAACAGATGAAGGGTAAAGTTACAACCTAAGTGTGAGAATATTCCAATTGTGTTGAAGACCCCAAATATTTATTGAAACTAAACTTTCATTTGAAACTTTAGTAGGTTAATAATTGAGTATTTGGAAAACCATGTGACTAATCTAAACCAACTTCCCTGGTAACACAAAGGGGTTATACTTGGGGAAAGACATTTTTTAAAACACCATATATTGTTATATTTAAAATCTATATTTCTACATTTTCCGATATTTAAAATGGCAGAAACCATTTCCTGAGATACCAAGATGTGGGTCTTTAGCAAGAACTACTAATAATTTAAAGAAACGATGAAAGAAGATCAATTTGATGTCTATTTTCAAATACAAACTCAGGTTCAAAAGACTACATAACATATCATATGGGTAATTTTTTAAAAATTGATCACATTATGAAATTCTTTTTTCAAAAATGGTCTAATACCTGACAGTGCTGGAAGCTTGAGATGAAGGAACAACTTGCTTCCAGCAAGTGCCCCCCCAGCCCCAGCCCCAAACTACGGGCAACGTCCGTGCCTCTGGAAGAATCAAGCGGCAAACAAATCATCTCATTAATCTACAGAAACTGGTGGTGGGGGGGGGAAGAAGCATGGGTTCTACTGGTTCTACTGTTATTGGCCTCTCCAAGAAAACGTATCTGTTGGAGCAATGGCTAGCCATTTTCGAGGCAGTCTAGACAGGTAGCAAAGAAGGGTTCTGTGTAAATGCAGTACTGACAGAAAGCAATTAGCTTACTGCACTATACAGGTTATACCCAAATAAATTAATTCCTTCTTTAAATCTTGCTTTGCCAGCATATTCACTGTAAAACATATAACAACGCTTAAAACGGAAATCAAGAAGACAGGCAATATTTTGGAAACCAGGTCTTCCTCAAGCTGCGGAAAACTCTGGGTGGCCCGATTCCTTCCTTTCTTAAAATAATACTGCTTCTCCTCCCACTCTAGAAAAAGAGGTGGAAATGTTCACATGGATACATCTGATGTGTTGACACAGCGCTTAGCAATAAGTCCTTCAAAAGGGCGATCTTTTCCTTCAGATTCTGCAACAAAGGTCTGATTGTCACGGTAAGCTGAAAAGAAAAGAACACAGCCTAAGTATTCTAGTCCAGAGGTGTATGATCTACTAAGCAAAACCACATGAACTCTCGTTACTTACTATGATCCTGTCAAGAAAGGGCTGGAAGAGACGCTTCGTCTACAAATGACAAAACTCGGGGTTGCGAGGAAGCCTGGTCTGGACCCCCACCTAAGCCGGTCCCCATTCTACAACCTGACCCGGGGCTGAATGCCTGCCATGACCGGAGACCCCGACCTCAAGGGCAGCCCTTGGTCCAAATGCCCTCGCAACAGCCCGAAGTCTGTCATTTGAACATCTCCCCACTGATCCTGTTTTCCTGCCTTGGGATCATGAAGGAAAAGGGTAATCCTTCTTCCACCCAACAGATGTTCAACTATTTTTAAAGCAGCAATTGTATGCCCCAAACCTTCTTTCACCAGCAAAAACCCCACAGGTCCCTCCACCATGCCTCAGATGACAAGGCTTCAGGTCCCACTGCCATCCTAGCCATTCTTCTCTAAACACACTGGTATATTCACATTCCACTGAAAGGTGTTGTACAAAAGGAACGTTGACCACCCGTGACTTCTTTTTCCAGGAGTGTGTCAATTGTTTCAAACATTCTACAGACTTGAAGGAAATGTTGGGTTGTGACTCTAAATGCTACATTAAAGGGTGGAGGAGGGGTGAGGAGAGACTCTCTCAGGAATCTGGAAACAGGAAAAATAAAACTGCCTACGTAAACAGAGACAAAATCAACCAAAGGTAAAATCAGAGATGTGAAGTTACCTTAAAAAGACAGAGTCTCACAGGCTCGATGGGCTATTTTATTAAAAGCCATTACACGACAGCAGTTGAAGCAGGTGCACCCTCCTTCGATGAACGGGGTCACAATGAGAAGAAACAACCTTCCAAGTAAGGGGCTGCAGATAAGACAAGTCTAACCTGAACATCCTAACACCTCTGGGAACTGAGGAAAAACCACCCACAGTGTCTATGGGGAAACACCAAGGAAAGGAGACCTCTGTTCATTCCCAGAGTAAAGAGCAAAACAAACAAAATAACACAATGCACACACAACAGGCCTCTGAAAGAGTCTACAAAATTAAAGACCAAAGAATTCAGGAGATAGAAGAGTGTGTAACCATTAAAAAAGATGGCTCCTTACCAAAACTTTACAATTAACCCAAGAGAAACTCTGTACTCTGTACAATTTAAGCATGATCTCCTCATTCCCTATGCATACCCTGTCCCCCGTAACCCACCTTTTTTGAGGAGGTACTGGAGATTGAACCCAGGGCCTCGTACATGGCAAGCAGGTGCTCAACCACTGAGCTACATCTGCTCCCCATACCAATTCATTTTTAAGCAAATATAACCCTGATAACAAGCACTCATAGAGATTACAGAAAAAAGGAAGTCACACACCAATCTTACTTAAGGACTATAAATGTAATAAAAGCCTTTTAAAAAATATTAGCAAAGCAAATCAGAATTACATTTAAAAAACAGTGCAGTTGCGTAGTTTTAATGAACGAAATATGGGACATTTCCTCTCTTACAGGGGGAGTTAATAATAAATGGAAAAAACTAAAATAAAATTAAATGCCTACAAAACCAAAATAAGCTTTACATGTTTTAAAGACATGTTAAACATACATACATACACACACATAAGAAAAAAAGTTAAAAGAAAATTTAGGTAATTAGGTAAAATGTATAAATAATCTCTGGGTAAGAAAGGCCTTCCTAAGCATAACTTTGAACAAGAAAAGATCCATAAATAAAAATATTCACAAATTCTATTAAATTTTTTTTAAAAAGCACAAGTACATGTCAAAAAAATGTCATCTACAAAATCAAAAATAGCAAAAAAATTTGTACCAAATATGCCAGATCAAGGCTTAATATGATTAACATATATATAAAGAACACTTTTAAATTAAGAAATAATAAGAGTAGTTTAAGGATATATAGGCAATTTGTATGTCAAGAAATGCAAATATATAATAAATATATGAAAAGACATTCAATGGCATAAGTAGTCAAAAATCCGTATTAAACTATTGTGACATGATACATTCACCTAACAGAATGACAGATTTTTTAAAGATAATCAGAACTGGTGTAGAAATGTAATGTAATATATATGTTTAAAGACTTAAAGTTTTTACAAACCACACAGAAATTCCACATAGAATTTATTCTAACATAGGCAATAATTCTGCCACTGAAAAATAGTTTATAATCAGAAATAATCTGTTTAAGAAAACATTGGTTAAATGGGTCAGACATCTAAATATTTAAAAAATGAAACCATATATTTAGTAAAATTAAACAGGAATAAATTCCTTTATAATCCAGAAATAACAAAAATCTAACTATGACTAAAAATAAAGGAATAAAAAATTGATAGTCAACCTCTTTTAAAAAAAAAAACCAACTTTCACATGGAAAAAAAATACCAAAAGCAAGGTCAAACCACAAATGATAAAAGGGGAGAAAATAATTACAATATACAACAAAGACCTAATTTCATAAAATACAAGACATGCTTAAAAGTCAAGACTAAAAAGACGAACAAGGCAACAGAAAAGTAGACAGAAGACAAGAAAAAAGTTCACAGAAAGACATATACAAATAGCCCCATAACATGTGAAAACACTTTCCACTCACAATGAGAAATGCAAGTTTAAAAGGACACAGAAATAGCGCCCTCTACTGGCAGGCTGTGAAGAACAGGCGCTCTCACACATTCCTGGTGGAGGTGCCAAGGGCGACAACCACTAGGGAGGGGACTTTGGTAACAGGCAACAAAATTGCATATATGCCTTTATCCTGTGGCCCTGAAATCTGAGTTCAAAGAATTCATCTTTAAAAGATACCTCCACAAATATGGGGCATGGGGTGGGGAAGTACAAGGTTATTTATTACAGCATCATTTATTACAGCAAAACACTGGAAATGTTCTAAATGGCCATCCTTAGGAGAATGATTAAATGAACTATGAAACATCCACAAATAGGGTACTATGCAGCCATAAAGAAGAACAAAGAAGATCTCTATGAATTTATGGAATGATTTCTAGGCTGTATTGGTAAGTGAAAAGAACAAGGTACAAAGGAGTATATAGAGTATGCTACCTTTTGTGGAAGAAAGAGAAATAATAGACACACACACATAGATACATTACATACTATACATACATACATATATACCTATTTCTCAGGAAACTGCACAGGAAGAATAAACCAGAAATAAAAATGGTTCATTAATCTACAGGGGCTAATTGAAGAAGGGGTGGGAAAGAGAGGGATAAGAACAAGACTTTGAGGTCACTGTTATATATAATTTTGACTTTTGAACAACGTAAATGTTTTACATATTCTAAAAATAATATTAAACCCAAAGGGTGGGGAAAAAAGAAAACCCCAAAAATGAATACAGACAGAAAAAAAGGATAGCATGATACACAGAAAAAAATGAATCAATTCTAATAACTATGGGAACAGAATAACCTGAGTATTCTTAGTAAGATATGTTTTAAGTTCAAAATAGAAAAAAGGACAAATCTCAAACTTTACTTAGTGTTTGAAGTGGTATTACTCTAGTAATTATGAAACTATTTTCTGCAAATTGTAAGACAGATCAAATGAATAAAAATATACTGATGCTTTTGGAAACCAGTGTTCTAACTATGAAAGAAAGAAAATACAAAGACAGAAGAGGAAGATCAGAAAGAAACAAGTAGTGTCAGATATGAACTGAAGACACCGGCACGAACTCAGGATTTTCTCAAAAATGTATCTCCCAGTCAAATCTTGCCACTGTTTTTGTATTGTCCATGAGCTAAGAAGAGTTCTTACATTTTGAAATGTAAAATGCAAAAACAAATAATTATCCTTCTGGCAAGATTAAATGCTTGAGTTGCTGAGGATACTGGCTTTTGGACCACAAAGCCTGAAAGATTAACTATCTGGGGAAAAGTTGACCAACTCCTGAGCGAGACTACAAAACTGTTAGAAATTTTTAAGATAACGCAGGAGAAATTAATATCATGCTTCACCTAGTCTCAGGGAGTAAATAATGATGAATGGGTGGGTTGTGATGTCAATTCAATGTCCCATGGGCCATCACATGCAGAGACACACACATTTACACGCACACGTACACACAGGGCCTTGGACGGGGCAGGGTTTTCTGAACTGAAAGCTCCAAAAAACCACTTTAAATACTAACCCTCTCCTGGTATTACCTTGGTTGTGCTTTCACCATTTCTTTCATACTGATTGCGTTGTTGGATTTTCTCAGCAATCTCTTGGGCGATGTGACAAGTAGAATCGTATATAGAGAGCCTACAGCAAAGTCATAAAAGGGGGGAAATGGTTAAGGTTCTTTAGAAGAAACCTTTGCATTTATCTAAGCTTGAGTTATTTAATTCTAGTCACAAATCCAAAATTTGAAGCAAATAACAGAAGTTGAGGAAGAGAGGACAGGGCTCGCCACAATAGCCGTATGTGTCGGGCAGTAGTTACGCTGCGCCACGCTATTCTGAATGCGTCGTTTATAGGAACTCACTTAATCCACAGAAGGGCATGAGGAGGTGAGTGCCATCACCAACTCCATCTGACGAGGCACAGAGAGGTGCAGTGGCTGGCCCAAGTAGCACCGCAGGGTTCAAACCCAGTCATTGTGCTCTTAACCACGGCACTATTTTACCTACGAGTCAGCATTTGTGTTCATTTATTCAGAAAGCATTCCACAACTATTTATGGAGGCCCCGGAGAATGCAGCAGTGAACAAAATGTACAAATTCCGTGTTTTCAAGGAGCTTACATTTTAGTGCAGGGAAAGAGGTGTAAGACAAATTAACACATTGTATGTCAGGTGTTAATGGTAGCTAAGAACAAAAATAAAGCAGGGTAAAGGCAGAGAAAATGACAGAGGAGGTGCTATATTAGACCAGGTGACACTGGGGGGAAGTGACCCAGCCATACCACAGCTGGGGGAGAGCTTTACAGGAAGGAACAAAATGCTCTGGGACATACTTTAGGATACACATTTTTTTACATTCTTAGTTATCCTATGTTTTACATTATGGTTTACATTATCAGTCTGTCATCTCCTATATGTTATGGTGTAATATTACATGTTTTATATCCATCCTTGTGTACTCTCACGAAACTCCTCTCTTACCCCCCATTTACTTTGGTTCCACACATTTAACGTCCATTTTCCCTTCCACCTTGGTGCCCATAGTGACAGCCAACCTCCGTTTCCCAAGGAGCCACTTCCAGAGATAGATGGAATAGTGTTCAGCGCCTAACTTGCTCAACTGCCCCAATGCCCTGGGAGCCACCCTTTCTCTCGAGGGATACAGTAAGCACAGATGTCACCTTGTTAGAAAGCTATTGTCTTAGACGCTGTACATCACGTTAAGTAAATATGATGTGAATAGGGTGTAAGGGTATCGCTGTGGAAGGGAAAAGGTTTTGTGGTGGATGTATGGGAGTGCTGTATATTATATACATGCATTGCTGTGGTCTAGGGCTCCTGTGAGGAGAAGCTCAATAATTAGGGGAAAAAAAAAAAAAAGAAAAAGATAGGATGTAGAATTTTTTCCAAGTCAACATGTATTCTCTATCTAACCTCAAACCCATCGCTATATGCCATTCCCTAGTAAGGGACCCTGACATTATATTGGGCTTCAAATTTCGGGGAGTTCTGGATCACAGAGTGTTTCAACAATGGCAATGGAGGGATACTGGTATAGGATACCATTTACAGGTGATATATGGCTGACAGGGAGCTGTACAGAACATATGTCCAGGGTGCATGGTAATGTTTGGATATACTCATAGTGGCAACAATTAAAAACCACAGCAGGGGGGGTACTGGGTTCCTGGCCAGTGGTGCTCTGTTGTGGTCCCTAGGGGAGCAGCGACAGTCTCCCAGGTGCAGCGGCAGGGACCGGGAGGGAGTGAGGGTTCAACAGTGAGCCCCTGGCGCTAATGACTATGCTTGTGAGCTGATAAGCCTAAAATAAGAACAAGGCCTAGAGCAGCATTGTGCCTGGGAATTTCCTCCTGTCAGCCTTCATGTTACTCAAATGTGGCCAGTCTCGAAGCCAAACTCAGCATGTAAATGCAATGCCTTCCCCCCAGCGTGGGACATGACACCCGGGGATGAGCCTCCCTGGCACCGAGGGACCACTATCAACTACCAACTGATGATGCAACTGGAAAAGGACCTTATACGGACGGTTCAATGCGGATCAGCAGAATATCCCTGTCTACATAAAATAACAAGTCTTTAAAATGTTGTTTGACCTAATGTAAGGGGGAAATGGAAAGGAGAAATGAGTTTATATGGCTATGAGTCTCTAAAAAAGAGTCTGGAGGCTGGCAGAAGGATTGCCCTTATGCACAACTGAGCAGAGTCTGAGAGACAGATAAAGCAGATACAACCCCCAGATATTGGTTCCTTTGAGGGCTAAAGAGACCCATGAGAGTTATGGTCATGGCCGATGGGGTTAACTACCAGGTCAGATGGCCCCTCTTTGGAAATGGTGTTTATGTGAGATGAATCTGGACTCAGATGGGATCTCTCTTCATAAGACTTTCATGCTAATGTGCTAGAGGTGCAGTTAGTGTTGGGGTTTAAGATATATTTAGGGGATTTGAATCTCTGGACTGACAATGTGATAGCCAGGTCCTGAGCCTCAACAGACTCCAGCACCTACAATCTGATTTATTGGACTTACCACACTCAGCTAAGATGGAGTTGAAGAAGGACAACCACCACACCATGGAGCCTAGAGTGATTACAACTGAAAGTGGGAGGATTGCATCCAGCATCCAGGTGGAATCTGAGCCTCCTCTTGACATAGAGGTGCAATGGACACAACCAATCCAATATACACATAGAAGAGGTGGCATTGGATTGGGAAAAGTGGACATGGTGGCTGATGGGTATGGGGAAAGGCAGGAAGAGATGAGAGGTGGAGGCGTCTTTGGGACATGGAGCTGCCCTGGATGGTGCTTCAGGGGCAATCACCGGACATTGTAAATCCTCACAGGGCCCACTGGATGGAATAGGGGAGAGTATGGGCCATGATGTGGACCATTGACCATGAGATACAGAGGTGCCCAAAGATGTACTTACCAAATGCAATGGATGTGTCATGATGATGGGAACGAGTGTTGCTGGTGGGGGGGGGGAGAGGTGGGGTGGGGGGGAAGAGTTGAATGGGACCTCATATATATTTTTTTAATGTAATATTATTACAAAGTCAATAAAAAAAAATAAAAAAAAATGCTCTGGGACAAAGGACACATTCCCACCTGACATCAGAGCTTATCAGAATTCTCAAAAGTTTACTGAGCACCTCCTTGTTTTTCAACAGTTTCTGAGGGCTTTGAAGGGTTCACACTGAATTCCCCTATGCCCTTATTTGTTCCTTCTGTTGCAGGATCTTTATTCGAGAGCTTGTTTATGCAAAACAATGAAGTGTGTATACATTTCTCCTACCAGACTGCTAGTTCCTAAAGAGCAGGAACTATGCTGTGCTTATACAACTAACCTATTTTCTAGACTGTTCCAGTGTAAAATATTGAAAACTGCTGTTTTCCTAATGTCTCAATGTTTGCTTGAGAAAATAAACAATCCATTTTGTAAAACTCTTTGGGGGACTTCCGGGAAGATTGCATGCTTCATCTCTTCTCCTCAAGAAAAACAGCTAGAGGACAGGCTGAAACAGCCTGGAAAAAGATCTCCTAGGGTTTAGGACACCAGGCCGAGGCTGGACACCGCCTAGAGGAGAGAGGGACAAAGCAAGGGAATTGCTATGACAGAACTGTGAGTAGAAACCAGCAGTCGGCACCACACTAAAGACATTTCAGGGAAGCGGACTTGGCTGAGTGGTTAGGGTGTCCATCTACCACATGGGAGGTCCACGGTTCAGACCCTGGGCCTCCTTGACCCGTGTGGAGCTGGCCCATGTGCAGTGCTGATGCGCACAAGGAGTGCCGTGCCACTCTGGGGTGTCCCCCGCATAGGGGAGCCCCACGCGCAAGGAGTGCGCCCCGTAAGGAGAGCCGCCCAGCGTGAAAGAAAGTGCAGCCTGCCCAGGAATGGTGCCGCACACACGGAGAGCTGACACAGCAAGATGACACAACCAAAAGAAACACAGATTCCCATGCCCCTGACAACAGCAGAAGCGGACAAAGAAGACACAGCAAATAGACACAGAGAACAGACAACCAGGGTGGGGGTGGGGAGAAATAAATAAGTAAATAAACCTTAAGAAAAAAAAAAGCCACTTTAGAATTCTCGGGCCTCTGGGCCTGCCACTACAGAGTGGGCTCCAGGGATCCACCACCCCAGAACACAGGAGAGAAAGGGACACAGCCTAAGGCTGACATACCTTTTGATTCAGAGATTTGGTTTGCTGTGTCCCAGGAGCAATTCCAGGCCAGGTGGGACCACACCACTGCTTGCCTGGGGAGCCGGGATGGGGCTAAAGATGTACAACCAACCTTCCCAGTCTCCTCCTCTACTAACTAACCAGGACGTATTGTTGAGGACTCAGAGGGGAGTGGGATTATTTCCTACCTGGGAAAAGGGAGGGGGCAGCCAGAGAAGGCTGGTGGACTGTCTCTGAGAAAGTTTGAATTGCAAGGCTCAAAGCCTCCAGACAGGAAGCTCTATCACACTGATCCCTTCTGTGTTGCAACAAATACATTCCGACCAGGCACTGAACTGACAGCTGTCAAAGAGCACCATCTTCTGGCAGAACAAGGAGGTGCACGTGAGAAAATAAAAATAAGAAAGAGGCTTTTTCTGGCCTTTGTAGTCTCCTTCCCCAAGGCCCGATGAAGCAAGTCTGCAACCAATTACTGGGTCCAGAGCCCAATTCTGAGCAACTAGCAGGAAAAATCCTAACAATCCAGGTCAAGCCAAGAATCAAAGAGCAGGGATACCACATAGCCTCCCACCACTAAATCCCTACAAAAGAGAAAGAAATTGAGCATCTGAGTAAACTGCATCCTAATCAGATGCCCAGACATCAGCAAAAATATACTAAGAAAATGGAAGATAAAGCCCAAGAAAGGAACATATCAAAGACCCAGAAGAGATGCAGGATTTGAGAGAATTAGCAAGATGTGCGTGAATTTCCAAAATCAAATTAATGAGTTGAAAGACAATATGACTAAAGAGATAAATGACATCAAGAAGACACTGAGTGGGAAATGGATGTGGCTTAAGCAACTGAGCTCCTGTCTACCATATGGGAGGTTAGGAGTTCAATTCCTGGGGCCTCCTGGTGAAAGGCAAGCTGGCCTGCACCTCAAGCTGGCCTGAGAGAAGAGGTGGCCTGAGCAGAGAGCTGGCTGACGTGGAGTACTGGTCTGTGCAAGAGAGCTGGCTCACACAGGAGTGTTGGCCTACGCAGAGAGCTGATGCCGGAAGATGACACAACAAAATGTGACACAGAGGAGACAATAAGAGATGCAGCAGACCAGAGAGCTGAGGTGGTACAAGAGATTGAGCACCTCTCTCCCACTCCAGAAGGTCCCACTAGTTTCTGGTGCCGCCTAAAGAGAAGACAAGCAGACACAGAAGAACACACAGAGAACAGAACAATGGTTGTGGGGGGGTAGAAATGAATAAATAAAAATAAATCTTCTGAAAAAAAGAAGACGACATTGAGCAAGCACAAAGGAAGAGTTTGAAATCCTGTACAGAAAAGTAACACAGCTCATGGGAATGAAAGACACAATAGGTGAGATCAAAAACGCAAGGAGTGCGCCCTGTAAGGAGAGCTGCCCAGCGCGAAAGAAAGCGCAGCCTGCCCAGGAATGGTGCCGCACACACGGAGAGCTGACACAACAAGATGACACAACAAAAAGAAACACAGATTCCCAGTGCCGCTGATAAGGATAGAAGTGGTCACAGAATAACACAGAGCGAATAGACGACTGGGGGGAGAGAAATAAATAATCTTTAAAAAAAACACAACACATTAGAGGCATACAACATCAGACTCGAAGTGATAGAAGAATAAGTGATACCAAAGACAGAGCAGCTGAAATTGAAGAGAAAAAAGAATGGCAAAAATTGAGCAGGGTCTCAGAGACTTCAATGACAACATGAAACACAACAACATACGTGTCATGGGAGTTCCAGAAGAAGAGAAGGGAAAGGGGGCAGAAAGGGTATTTGAGGAAATCATAGTCGAGAATTTCACAACTCTTATGAAAGAAATGAACTTGCAAGTCCAAGAAGTGCACTGTACCCCAATCGGAATAAATCCAAATAGACCTATTCCAAGACACATACTACTTAGAATTTCAAATGTCAAAGATAAAGAGAAAATTCTCAGAGCAGCCAGGCAGAAGCAAACCATCATGTACAAGGGATGTCCAGTAAGAGAGAGTGCAGATTTCAGAAACCATGGAGGTAAGAAGACAGGTATGATACAATTAGGATACTGAAAGAGAAAAACTTCCAGTCGAGAATTCTTTATCCGGCAAAACTGTCCTTCAGATATGAAGGTGAGTATAAAATATTCACAAACAAACAGAAACTGAGAGAGTTCATAAAAAAGAATCCACCTTTGCAAGAAATATTAAAGGAAGCCTTAAAACCCAAAGTAAAAAGACAAGAGAGAGAGGCCTGGAGGAGAATATAGAAGAATAGAGAAAGGATAACCAAAAGAATAAATAGACAAAAATATGATATGACATATGAAAATCAAAGAATAAAAAGCAGAATAATGTATTTACAGTAATATCATTGAATGTGAATGGATTAAACTCCCCAATCAAAAGATACAGGCTGAGAGAATGGATAACAAAAAGCATGAGCCATCCATATGCTGCTTACAAGAAACTCACCTCAGACCCAGGGATACAAACTGGCTGAAAGTAAGGAAGTGGATGTGGCTCAACTGATAGAGCATCTGCCTACCATATGGAGGGTCCAGGGTTCCATATCCAGGGCCTCCTGGCCCAGGTGGTGAGCTGGCCATGTGTAGTGCTACCGCGCACAAGGAGTGCCATGCCACGCAGGGGAGTGGCGCCACACACACGGAGAGCTGATGCAGCAAGATGGCACAACAGAAAAGAGATGCAGTTTTCCAGTGCCGCCAGACAATACAAGCAGATGCAGAAGAACATACAGCAAATGGACACAGAGAGCAACAATGAGAGAAAAGAGGAGAGAAATTTTTTAAAAATTAATCTTAAGAAAAAAAAAAACTGGCTGAAAGTGAAAGGTTAGAAAATGATACTCTATGCAAATATTAACCAAAAATAGAATAAGTAGCTATACTAATATTGGTCAAAACAGACTTTAAATGCAAAAAAGTTATGAGATACCGAATTAAATATTAATAAAAGGGACAATCCACTATAAAGATATAATAGTCATAAATGTCTATGTACCTAGACAGAGTGTCCCAAAATACATTAGACAAACTCTGGCAAAACTGAAGGGAGAAATATACATCTCTACAATAATCGTTAGAGACTTTAACACCCCCTCACAGCATTAGATAGAACTAGAAGGAAGATCAACAAAGAAACAGTGAACTTGAACAATCTAATAAACGAGTTAGACCTAACAGACATATATAGAACATTGCATCCCAACTCAGCAGGTTATACATTCTTCTCAAGTGTCCATGGATCTTTCTCCAGGATAGACCACGTCAGGGCACAATGCAGCTCTCAATAAACATAAAAAGGCTGAAATTATGCAAAGCACCTTCTCAGACCACAATGGAATGAAACTGCAAATCAATGATAGACAGGAAAAAAGTAAATTCACAAATATGTGGAGACTAAACAATATGCTCCTAAATAATCAGTGGGTCAAAGAAGATATTGCAAGTGAAATCAGTAAATATACTGAGACAAATGCAAACAAGAAGACAACTTATCAAACTTATAGGATACAGCAAAGGCAGTCTTTAGAGAGAAATTTATAGCCCTAAATGCTTATATTAAAAAAGAAGAAAGAGCTAAACTCAAAGATTTAACTGAACAACTACAGAAACTAGAAAAAGAACAGCAAACGAATCCCAAAGGAAGCAGAGGGAGAGAAATAATAAAGATTAGAGCAGAAAAAAAATGAAGTTGAGAACGAACAAACAATAGAGAAAATGAAAACCAAAAGTTGGTTCCTTGAGATCAATAAAGTTGACAAACCCCTAGCTAGACTAATAAAGGAAAAAAGAAAAGATGCAAATAAATACAATCAGAAATAAAAGGGGGGATGTTATGACTGACACCAAAGAAATAAAAAGGGTAAGAGGGTATTATGAGAAACGATATGCCAACAAACTAGACAACCTAGATGAAATGGAAAAATTCCTAGAAATACACAGATAACCTACATTGATGTTACAAGAAATACAAGAACTTAACAAACCAATCACATCTAAAGAGATTGAATCCATCATCAAAAATCTTCCGGCAAAGAAAAGTCCAGGACCAGATGGCTTCACAATGAACTCTACCAAGAATTTCGAAAAGAATTAACACCAATCCTGTTTAAACACTTCCAAAAAATTGAAGTGGAGGGAAAACTACCCAACACATTTTATGAGGTCAACATCACCCTAATATCAAAGCCAGATAAAGATACTACAAGAAAAGAAAACTACAGACCAATCTCTCTCATGAACATAGATGCAAAAATTCTCAAAAAAATACTTGCAAATCGAATCCAACAGCATATCAAAAGACTTATACATCACGACCAAATGGGATTTATTCCTGGTATGCAAGGCTGGATCAACATAAGAAAATCAATCAATGTAATATACCACATTAACAAACTGAAGGGGAAAAAACACATGATCATCTCAATTGACCCAGAAAAGGCATCTGACAAAATCCAGCATCCTTTTTTGATAAAAAAACACTTCAAAAGATAGGAATAGAAGGAAAATGCCTCACTCTGATAAAAGACATATATGAAAAACCCACAGCCAATATCATACTCAATGGGAAAAGGTTGAAAGCTTTCCCTCTAAGATCCAGAACAAGACAAGGATGCCCACTGCCACCACTATTCAATATTGTACTAGAAGTTCTAGCAAGGGCAATTAGGCAGAAAAAAAATTAAAGACATTCAAATAGGAAAAGAGGAAGTAAAACTCTCACTGTTTGCCAATGATATGATCCTGTATTTAGAAAATTCTGAAGTACCCAGACAAAGCTACTTCAGTTAATATATGAGTTCAGCAAAGTGGCAGGATACAAGATCAACACGCAAAAATAAGTAATGTTTTTGTACATTAGTACTGAGCAATCTGAGGAGGAAATCAGGGGGAAAATTCCATTTACAATAGCAACAAAAAGACTCAAATACCTAAGAATCAATATAACCAAAGAAGTACAGGACATATATGAAGAAAACTACAAAACAATGCTAAAAAAATTTTTTAAAAAGACCAAATAAATGGTCTAAACAAATAATAAGAGAATAAATTTCGGATTAAGAGAATAATTGGATTACGAGATAAATATCATGAAAATGTCAATCTTACCCAAACTGATTTATCAATTCAATGCAATACTGATCAAAATTCCAACAGCTTACTTTACAGAATTAGAAAAGGCAATTACCAAATTCATTTGGAAGGGAAAGTGCACCCAAATATCCAAAAGCATTCTAAAAAAGAAGAGCAACATGGAAGGAATTTCACTGTCCGACCTTGAAACATATTACAAAGCTACAGTGGCCAAAACAGTACGGCACTGGCATAAGATAGACACATCTATTAGTGGAATAGAATTGAGAATCCAGAAATAAACCCTCACCTCTATGGTCAAATGGTTTCTAATAAAGCTACCAACTCCATGTTAATGGGACAAAGTAGTCTCTTCAACAAATGGTGGTGGGAGAACAGGATATGTATAACCAAAGAATGAAAGAGGACCCCTATCTCACTCCCTATATAAGAATAAACTCAAAATGGATCAAAGACCTAAACATAAAAGCCAGGACCATAAAACTACTAGAAGAAAATGTACAGAAACATCTTCAAGACCTTGTAGTAGGTGGTGGTTTCTTAGACCTTATATCCAAAGCACAAGCAACAAAACAAAAAATAGATAAATGGGACCTCCTCAAAACTAAACACTTTTGTACCTCACAGGTATCAAAAGGGTGAAAAGGTAGTTGACTCAATGGAAGAAAACATTTGGCAATCACATACCCAATAAAGGTTTGATATCCAGGATATATACAGAGATATTACAACTCAACAATAAAAAGACAAACGACCCAATTAAAAATGCACAAAAGACTTGAATGGACATTTGTCCACAGAAGAAATACAAATGGCAAAAAAACACATGAAGAAATGCTCAACACACTAATGATTAGGGAAATGCAAATCACAACTACAAGACACCATTTCACACCTATCAGAATGGCCACTATTAAAAAGACAGAACTACATTCTGAGGATGTAGAGAGGATGTAGAGATAGAAACTCTTATTCACTGTTGGTGGGAATACAGAATGGTAAAGCCACTGGGAGGACTATTTGGCAGTCCCTAAAGAAGCTGAATATAGACTTGCCATGTGGCCCTGCAATACCCAGAAGAACTGAGCAGTGACACTGACACCTGCACACCTATGTTCAGAGCAGCGTTATTCACACTTGCCAAAAGATGGAAACAATCCAGGTGTCCATCAACAGATGAATGGATAAACAAACTGTGGTGTATTATATGATGGAATATTATGCAGCTATAAGAAGAAATGAAGTCATAAAGCATATGACAACATGGATGAACCTGGAGGACATTATGTTGAGCAAAGCAAGCCAGACATAAAAGGACAACTACTATATGGTTGCATTACTATGAACCAAAAGTATTGTGTAACATACGGTATGATTAAAAATTTTTTATATGTAACTAGTACATTTAATTGAGATATTTATGTTTTATTCAACTATGTCATCTCTTTATTTTTAAATTATTGTTTATATTTTCAATTATTAAATGTACAAAACAAAGTTTAAAAATTAAAAAAAAATCTTTGGCCTCCCACGTTACTTATATACTGTTGGAACTTGAAAAATGTTTCTTAGAATGAGGGAAAAAAATAGGTTGCAATCCCTTCCTTCAGGAAGCTTATCAAAGTAATTACAGCAATGGCTAGCAATTGAGATTCTGATCTGGGCCAGGTCCTAGGCTAAGGGCTTGACATTTTAAACTCCGTAAGGACCCTACGAGGTGAGTATGACTCCTATCCCTCTTTTCCCAAAGCGGATGTGGTGAAGCCCAGTTTCAAGCTCAGTCTGACTCCAGAGCTATATCTTAATATCTTTAGCATGATGTTCTAAAGCAGCCTCATTCATTTATATGTGTGTGTGTATATGAAAAAGGACTGGGTAAGGCAAGACAACACACAACTAAGAGACTGGAAGGCTGGTAAGGAAGATTGGGCCCTGACTCCATATACGCCTCATCTTTTAACCTTTTTTCCCCTCCATATTGACATCTATGAAAACAAAAGTTTAGGTCCGGCCTAGTGGCCCCAGACATTTTATATGAAAACCAATAATATTAATGATGCTACGCCTCTTCCAAATATGGGGTATAAATGATAACTGTAGAGTTTAGAGGTGGGAAAAATAACTGTTGACAAATACCAATGGGTGCCACCCACCTCCGGGCATTCTAATTGAATCAGCATGGGGTGTGAACTGTGGTTAAGAATCCTGTTCCAGAAGGAGCAGAGTAAACCTTTTGTGCACACACTAGGTGCATGTATGTCTGTGTCTGTGCCAATCTATCTTGTGGCAGCCTGAAGGACTGAACTAGGACACTCATCACAGACTCACCAGAATTTGCCTGCACTTAGAGGTGGCTTACAGGTCAGCTAGAACACTGTAGAAGGATGGTCAAATCGCAGCTGCCTGGGGTGAGGATAGCCAGCTTTAGGTCATCCAGTATAATACCTGGGACTGAGAAGATAAGACTATTGCTTAGGGGAAGGTGGACACTCAGATCCATATGAACATGGGAATGACTAAGGCCAGGCAGGCATGGCCAGGACAAGATGCATGCTCAGAAAAGATCAGAGAGCGCCCTACCCTTCACCTCAGGCTGTTTTTCAAACCCACTGTTAGAACAGCCTAAGCTCTGAAGGAGAGCATTCACACAGGGCAATCTGCAAGGGCTCAGAACTGGATTTTCTTTTCTTTTTGATAGTTTTGGCTTTCAAGGAAATCTCTGTTATATTAATAGCTAGAGATACGCTTAAAGAACAGATACCTCACTGACTAAATTCCCTTGGATTCAATAGTTTCACTTCTCCGAAGCAAGCCAAAGGAAATAAGAGATGTAACAAAGAGACGGCTTCTGGGAAAATCGGGGCTGGGGGGCAATTACCTCATTTAACAGAGGGAAACATTAAAATAAATTATAGCCACTCATCTGAAGCACTATTAAAACACTATAAAAATCAAATTTTCAGGAAATGTTTAATAACATGGAGAAAAGCTCCCTGTTTTGTAAAATACACATTAAAATGTTAAAGTGATAAATTTATTTTAGGGAAACGGACTTTGGCCCAGTGGTTAGGGCGTCCGTCTACCATATGGGAGGTCCGCGGTTCAAACCCCGGGCCTCCTTGACTCCGTGTGGAGCTGGCCATGCGCAGTGCTGATGCGCGCAATGAGTGCCGTGCCACGCAAGGGTGTCCCCCGCGTGGGGGAGCCCCACGCGCAAGGAGTGCGCCCGTGAGGAAAGCCGCCCAGCGTGAAAAGAAAGAGCAGCCTGCCCAGGAATGGCGCCGCCCACACTTCCCGTGCTGCTGATGACAACAGAAGCGGCCAAAGAAACAAGACGCAGCAAAATAGACACCGAGAACAGACAACCAGGGGAGGGGGCGAAATTAAATAAATAAATAAATAATCTTTAAAAAAAAAAAATTTATTTTAGAAATCAACAGTGGGCTATTTCCAAATGGTAAAATTAATGATGGTATTTTCACTGCAACTTTTCAGTATTTTCTGACTTTCTTACCAGGGGTGCATACAGCTGTTAAAATTAGGTGGGGAAGCAGATGTGGCTCAACTAATAGAGTGTTCACCTACCATAAAGGAAGTCCAAGGTTCAAACCCAGGGCCTCCTGGCCCATGTGGTGAACTGGCCCACGCGCAGTGCTGCCATATACAAGGAGTGCCGTGCCACGCAGGGGTGTCCCCAATGTAGGGGAGCCCCACGTGCAAGGACTGCGCACCACAAGGAGAGCCGCCCCGTGTGAAAAAAGCACAGCCCGCACAGCAGTGGCGCCACACAAATGGAGAGCTGACCCAGCAAGATGACGCAACAAAAAGAGACGCAGATTCCCAGTGCTGCTGACAATGCAAGTGGACACAGAAGAACACACAGGGAATGGGTATGAGAGGAGACAATGGGTATGGGGAGAGGGGAAGAGAAATAAAATAAATCTTTTAAAAAAAAATTAGATGGAAAAAAATTAGTGTTAAATTAATGAAGAGATTGGTCCAGATGATCTGGGTCCAGGGCAGATCTAACTTTGATCTTGGAATCCATTGTCCTAATATCCAGATTGTCTGCAACTTAAAGAATTATAAACCATACTTTAAAATACCAACATAAGACAGAGACTCCAACAAAAACTTTAGAGAGCTGTAATACGTGTTTAATTATTAGAAAGTTCAAGTCCAATAAGCTACATCAATAAGTTCCTTGGAACCAGAGCTTGTATCTTTCATCATTCAGTCCTTGGGATTTCATGGTTACTTATTGTTAATAAACTAGTAAAATAAACCATTTTCAGTAACTGCCTGACTGCAGAAGTTATTGCTGAAGGAAGAGAATTCATGATATCTACTAAGGAAAGGGGGAAATGCCTTATGATCGATGAGTGATTTTCCTCCCAAAGTCCTACAAGTTTTCTGAAGGGCACACAAGATCTAGGTCCTAGCCACAACGGGTTATTAGTTGGTTGGGGACCATGGATTGTGAACTTCTTTTACTCCACCTGTAGAAGATGTAAAGGGGAGAAGGGGGTGTCCGTCACTGGGACTGACATTCTACAAAAGGGTTACTTCTACTTCACTTTCACAGGAGTCCAGGGAAGCCTGCATTAGTCAGCTACAAAACCAGGACGGGCAGGAAATCACCACGGCGAGATGCAGCCCAGAATGGCTTTAGAATATTCAGATTTAGCTCAAGTCCTCAGCTCTCGGTTTCCGTCCCGGGCCACTCCCTCGACGACCCAGCGTAGTGGGATACGACTGAGTCCCTCTCAGCAGAGGAAGGGTCCTCGCGGCCCCTCCCCTCATTCGGAGAGGTTCCAGCCCCCAAGCCGAGCGGCCGCCCGCTCCCCGGAAGCCCGTCCTTCCCCAAGGGCCCCCTGCGCGCGCCCGCGTTCACCCGGGACTCACCAGGGGTCCGGGGCCATAGTGCTCTCTCCGCCGGCTCTTCGGACACTTCCTGCTCTCTGCAGCTGACTACGGCGGCCCGCGCGGCTCATACCCCGCGGCTCGGCCCGTTTGCGCCCGGAGCCTGGAGTTTGCCAAGTAAATTCACTGCGATAGTGCCTGACAGCGATGATAAAGAGAGGAAAGCGCTTCTCGGGGAAACGGAAGGTTGTAGGAATCTTCGCCCACTGAGGCACAAAGCTGATGGGCTCAATGAAAACAAAATTGTTGTTGAACGAATGTGACAGTTTTCCCATCTGTAAGTGACTTCAAACGTTATCCCGCCTCAGACCAGGGGCCCAAAGAAGTATCGAGTGCGTATTATTTTATAGCAGCCTGCCTATCGAGGCCCATTAAATGCTTGCCTCTACAGTTAATTAGCAAGAAGGTGACATGGGAAGAGGAGGAATGAGTTCTGTGCATTTAATTCCTTCCAAATCCCTAGACCCTTAACAGCAAGGAAAAAGGACCCTCCATTTGCAAGGGGGCGTGAGCTCCGCAGGCTGGGTTTCAGCGCAGGCGTGGATCTGGTGCGCATGCGCCCGTCAGTTACCATAACGACCAGAAGACGCCGCACCGGCAGGAAGACCTAGAGGCAAGTGAGCGGATGAAGGATAACCGCGTGATGTCTGTCCAAGCTTCGCCCGAGGCGGAGGTGGCGGAGCTGGAGCTTGAGGCCGTGATCGGCTTCAACGGTGAGGCCTCGAGCATTGTCTGGCTGGGGGTTGTAGGAACCGCGAGGACGTAGAGTGCGAATCGGGACATGGAGACACCGGGGCAGGGGTGTGGGGAGGCCTAAAAGGCAGCGGAGGCATTGACGAGAGCCCTGGCCGGGGCCGTCCTGTCCGAGGGCCTTGGAATGTCACTTCCTCGATCAGAGCCTCAGAAAGTGGCGTGGTGTTTACCAGCTCAGATCGCCTTTTTTCACCCAAGAGGGACTAAATGCCTGCCAAGCATTGACCCTGGCCAAAGAGCGAATGAGGGCACATCTTTCTTATGACCTTTCTCCCACCATGTCGGCCTCCCGTGGCCCCAGGCCCCTGCGTAACCCCCGATGCTGTCTGTGTTGGCCTCTGGAACCAACTAACAAATCTCTTCTAAAATCCCAGCTGATGTACTAATGAGAAACGCCTGGGGAGGGAATGTGTGTTAGAGCAACTGCTTTAGGGGATCTTGGTCTTCTAACTGGGAAGGATTCTAATAGTGAGGATTTCAGACCCCGTAGACAAGCAAGACTTTTTTTTTTTTTTTAAGTGCATCGCGATGCCTGAAAGCTTTAAAATTGTAATACTGCAGGGTGCAGAACAGTCAATGACTGAAGTTTTAAGCATATTCCAGGACATGGCTCTTGTCTCTCACCTTCGTTTTACTTTGGTAGAACATGGGCCCCTAATACATCTACATGATTAGCAGCCTTTGGGGCCTGCCCTGAGCGCTAAGGGTAACTGGTGAGGCAGTGTGGAGCCTTACACCTACAGCTCTGCAACTGAATTCACGAGATTTCCTAGAGTCTAAGAGTAAATATATGGTAGTTTGTAACCCATGTCTCCCACGGCAAATGCTGAATATATTTGCCTTTTAGAAAGGCCCAAATCGATTGAATTATATTTTACCTTGTTTTTGTGACAACTGATAGTCTTCTTTCATATAGTCAAATATACATTTATTTAGAAAAAAAAATAGCCAAATAGTAAGCTTTGCTGAGAATACAATCATAAATGCATGGCCACACCTTAAAAAATGAGTTTAGAAAATTGGGAAAACACAGTGAAACAAGAACAATAATTTTAAAAAATCAATCCATCATTACCCTTTCCAAAGATATCACTCTCAATCTTTTAGTGTGATCTTACATATATATACTTACATATAAAAGTATTTTTTAATAAAAGTACACTCATGCTGTATATATTCTCTTATAACCAGATGTTTTATTCACTTAACCATATACCATGCAAATCTTTCCTTAGTAATAAATATGCTCCACACCATAATTTTAATTACTATTTTATTGTATTATTCCATTGCATGGACAAGTCATAATTTGGTTTTTTTTTTTTCCAGAAGATAATTCACTTTAAAATACCCTGTTGGGGAGCAGATGTAGCTCAAGTGATTGAGCACCTACTTCCCGTGTGTGAGATCATGGGTTTGATCCTGGGTGCCTCCTGAAAACAAACAAACAAAAAACCCAGCTCTCTTTGGGGGAGCAGATGTAGCTCAGTGGTTGAATGTCTGCTTCCCATGAATAAGGTCCTGGGTTCAATCCCCCACACTTCCTAAACAACAACAAAAACCTGTTATTAATAGCTTAGCATAATTTCCTTTTTTTTTTTTTTTTTTTTTGCATTTATTTCAAAATGCTACAAGGAACATCTGGATAGCTAAATCTTTTAACTTTTTTCCTTAGGGTGGAGACTGGTTAGGGAATGGCAGATAGCCCAGTGTGGCTTCAGTGTCAGGAACTGGCAGGGTGACCCTGGAAAGGGTACCTGAGGGTTGACTTTGGATGCCTTAAATAGCAAGTTATTGAGTTCATATTTCACATGGAAACGAACGAGGAGCAACAGCAAAGGCTTTTTATTATTGCGACACAAGCTCCCATCATACTTTTATATTATAGTTTATGAATTTTAACTCGAGGGTGTAAGTATATAACTGTACTTGACTCTTCTAGGTATTGTATTTTGCCAGGAATAAATTATTTAAGCAAATAAAGTAGAATTATGTCGATTATGAGAACCTTCTGTAAAGGGTTCATTATAAAGAGTTCGGTATGGATACAAGAATAGTCACGTGTATCAGTTGACTGGAGTCAGTTGATTTAACTATTATGCAAAATGCACATACAAATTATAAAAACAACTACCGCCAAATTGGTCAGGGGTCTGTGAGCTACATAGCCTGTGGGCCAAATTAGGCCCACTGCCTGTTTTTGTAAATAAAGTTATATTGCAATAAGGCCATGCCCATTCCTTTATGTGTTGCCTACAGCCGCTTTTACATAACAGCAGAGTAGTTGCACCAGAGACCTATGTCCCACAAAGCCTAAAATACTCTCTGGCTCTTTACAGAAAAAACAAACAAACAAACAAACAAACAAACTGCTGACCTCTGTAATAGATACTTCGCAAAGAAATATAAATAGTTACTGGTTCAAAATATAATTAAATCAGTGACTTTTTTTAAGTTTTCAGATTGTTAAAATCTAAAAATACAGATAATGGTAAGATGAAAATAAATGGTTCTGAATTGCTATTAACAGAATAAATTTTACCACCTTTTTGAAGGACAGTTTTGTAATATCTATTACAAGTTTTAATAAGGTTAATCTTGGAGCTTTTAAGAACTTAATTCAAGATTTCAAAAAAGTATGTGCAATGAAGTTCACTGTGACATTGTAATAGCCCAGTTACTGGAGAAGACAATCCAAATGTCCATTGGTAGGAAATGGGTTTTTTTAAAAGTATAGTCTATTTGCCCAGCAAAATACTATATAGCAGTTAAGAAAAATTAGCTATATCTATATAGAATAACAAGGAAAATGTCTAAGATATATTAAGTATAAAATGAAGTTTGCCAAATTGTATATATAGTATGACCCTATTATAGTTTGTTGTTTTTCTTAAGATTTATTTTATTTATTTATTTCTCTCCATCCCCTCATTGTTTGCACTTGCTGGTGTCTGTTCATCTTCCTTGTTTCTTTAGGAGGCACTGGGAGCCAAACCCAGGACCTCCTATATGGGAGGTAGGAACCTAATTGCTTGAGCCACCTTTGTTCCATGCTTTGTTGTGTCTCTCATTGTGTTTTTCTTCTTGTGTCTCTTACTGCACCAGCTTGCCATGCCTGCCTGTCACGTCAGCTTGCTCTCTTGCTTGTCCTCTTTAGGAAGCACCAGGAACCTTCCCTTCCTGCTTTTTTGTGTCTCTCATTATGTTTTTCTTCTTGTGTCTCTTGTTGCATTAGCTTGCCGCACCCACCCATTGAGCCAGCTTGCTGTCTTCTTTGGAAGGCACTGGGAACCAAACCAGGGACCTCCCGTGTGGTAGGTGGGAGCTCAATCACCTGAGCCACATCTGCTTCCCCTATTAGGGTTTTTAAAAAGTGTTTGTGAGTTTGTGTGTGTGTGTGTGTGTGTGCATGAAAGAGAGAGAGAGAAAACAGAGAAAGACTGTTAGTTGTAGTGAACATGTGTCATTTGGGCTACTTAACATTTCAGTATCCTTCTATTTTGAGGAGAATCCCAAGAGAGGTGAGAATTGGTTCTATTGCCTTTGGTTCAGGCTTAACAGAAGCAGACATTTCCTCTCCTAAGTCCTTGCAGCCAATTCAGAGACATAACGTAATAGGCTCAGTCAATCAGATATTCCCACTCAGTATTTTCACTCTTTTTTAAAAAAATTTAACATATGTACAAAATAATGTTTCCCATTTTAACCATTTTCATGTATACAATTCAGTGGTACTAGCTACATTCATAAATGTTGTGCCCCCATCACCACCATCCATGACCAGAACTTTTCCATCACCCCAAAAAGAATCTCTGTTCCAATTAAGTGTTGACTCCCCATTCTCACCTTCCACAACAGCCACTTGTGCCCTGTACTGTACTTTCTGACTCTATGAATTTGCATATTCTAGGTATTTCATATAAGTGAAATCGTACAATATTTGTCCTTTTATGTCTGGCTTAATTTACTCAACACAATATTTTCAGGGTTCATCCATGTTGTCTCATGTATCAGAGCTTTTTAAACCTGGATAATAGTCCATTGTGAATAAATAAAAATTTTGTTTATCCATTCATCCATAGATGGATACTTGGGGTGCTTTCACCTTTTGGCTTCTTTGAGTAATGCTGCTATGAACATTGGTGTACAGGTATCTGCCCCAGTAGAACTTTTACTCTTAAAGGAGTGATGCAAAGGAGCTGAGCCCTGTGGGAGTCACGTCATGTGGCAGTGAGAGTTCATAAGTTCATATCACTTGGTCTTGCCTTCCCATTGCCTGCCATTTTTCAAGTGTGATTTTCCACATTTCCTACCAATTCTGTGAGCAATGTTCATTCTTTCCATAAAGTAGTTTTTCTGCTACATTTATCCAGAGATGATCCTTCAGGTTTGCAATCAAGAACCCTGGTCTTCTCTTAAAATGCAAAGAAAAACAAAGTGCTAAAGAGGCTCCATTTAGGATCCCAGAGTGAGAGGCTCTCCTGGACAGAAGCTTTGAACATCCAGCAGGAATGGGCAAAAATATCTTTCTCAAAGCTCCAGAAAACAGTTAAAGGACTGCTGTTATGGGTTGAGTGCTGAATCAAGGAAAAAACTACATGAAAGTAATAGGGTAGAGAGCAGATGTGTCTCAAGCAGTTGAGCACCTGCCTCCCACATGGGAGGTCCCAGATTCAGTCTCCAGTGCCTCCTAAAGAAAAAACGAACAGAAAACAAGCAGAAAATGGGCAAAAAAAGCACACAAACAATGAGCAGACAACAAACAAAAAAACAAGCAAAAACAGTGAGTAGATAATAAGCACAAATAACAACCAAAAAAAACCCACCAAAGCAGGCAAATGGATGAGGGAGCCATCTCGGGGCAGGGGTAAGTAGTAAGGTATCCTGGTACCCTGGCTGGCACATGTTCCCAGTATAGAACTCTGATCCTGATTTTGGAGTAACCCTTACACATACTAGGAGTGTGTACGTCTGGCCCATTCTGTCTGGTGGTGCCCTAAGGAACACGCCATCCCAGAACTTGCCCTGTGTGTAAAAGGCAGTTCCCAGAGCTTTCCTACAGAATTCCGTGGGAGAGCAGTCAAGTCGTACTGCCTGGGGCAAAGGATTATTGACTATAGATACATACAGTGCAGTGCCTGGGATCATGAGGAAACTTTCTTAGGGAAGAGAAGACACTCCTAATCTGCATAAATGCGGGAATTCCTAAGGCCAAATGGAGCATGCCCAAAACAAGACTCATGTGCCTAATGGGCCAGGGAGGACCCTACGCTTTGGCCTAGAAATTCTCTAAACTGATGGTATAGATAAACCATAAAAAAGAGCAATGAGCAAAGACTAGGAAAGGTTTTTTCTTTCCTTCCTTCCTTTCTTCATTCTTTTCTCTCTCTTTCTCCCTCCCTCTTTCTTTTTTTTTTTCACTTTTTTTTATTGACTTTGTAATAATATTACATTAAAAATATATATATATGTGAGGTCCCATTCAACCCCACCCCCCCCCACCCCCCCTCTCCCCCCCCAACAACACTCGTTCCCATCATCATGACACATCCATTGGATTTGGTAAGTACATCTTTGGGCACCTCTGCACCTCATAGACAATGGTCCACATCATGGCCCATACTCTCCTCCATTCCATCCAGTGGGCCCTGTGAGGATTTACAATGTCCGGTGATTACCTCTGAGGCACCATCCAGGGCAGCTCCATGTCCCAAAGACGCCTCCACCTCTCATCTCTTCCTGCCTTTCCCTATACCCATCGTCCACCATGTCCACTTTTCCCACTCCAATGCCACCTCTTCTATGTGGACATTGGATTGGTTGTGTCCATTGCACCTCTATGTCAAGAGGAGGCTCAGATTCCACCTGGATGCTGGATGCAATCCTCCCACTTTCAGTTGTAATCACTCTAGGCTCCATGGTGTGGTGGTTGTCCTTCTTCAACTCCATCTTAGCTGAGTGTGGTAAGTCCAATAAATCAGATTGTAGGTGCTGGAGTCTATTGAGGCTCAGGACCTGGCTATCACTTTGTCAGTCCAGAGATTCAAATCCCCTAAATATATCTTAAACCCCAACATTAACTGCACCTCCAGCACATTAGCATGAAAGTCTTATGAAGGGAGATCCCATCTGAGTCCAGATTCATCACACATAAACACCATTTCCAAAGAGGGGCCATCTGACCTGGTAGTTAACCCCATCGGCCATGACCATAACTCTCAAGGGTCTCTTTAGCCTTCAAAGGAACCAATATCTGGGGGTTGTATCTGCTTTATCTGTCTCTCTGACTCTGCTCAGTTGTGCATGAGGGCAATCCTTCTGCCAGCCTCCAGACTCTTTTTTAGAAACTCGTAGCCATATAAACTCATTTCTCCTTTCCATTTCCCCCTTACTTTAGGTCAAACAGCATTTTAAAGTCATGTTATTTTATGTAGACATGGATATTCTGCTGATCCGCATTGAACCTTCCGTATAAGGTCCTTTTCCAGTTGCATCATCAGTTGGTAGTTGATAGTGGTCCCTCGGTGCCAGGGAGGCTCATCCCCGGGTGTCATGTCCCACGCTGGAGGGAAGGCATTGCATTTACATGCTGAGTTTGGCTTCGAGACTGGCCACATTTGAGTAACATGAAGGCTGACAGGAGGAAATTCCCAGGCACAATGTTGCTCTAGGCCTTGTTCTTATTTTAGGTTTATCAGCTCACAAGCATAGTCATTGGCATCAGGGGCTCATTGTTGAACCCTCACTCCCTCCCGGTCCCCGCCGCTGTACCTGGGAGACTGTCGCTGCTCCCCTAGGGACCACGACAGAGCACCACTGGCCAGGAACCCAGTACCCCCCCTGCTGTGGTTTTTAATTGTTGCCACTATGAGTATATCCAATCATTACCATGCACCCTGGACATATGTTCTGTACAGCTCCCTGTCAGCCATATATCACCTGTCATTGGTATCCCATACCAGTATCCCTCCATTGCCATTGTTGAAACACTCTGTGATCCAGAACTCCCCGTAATTTGAAGCCCAATATAATGTCATGGTCCCTTACTAGGGAATGGCATATAGCAATGGGTTTAAAGGATAGATAAAGAACTTGGATAAAGTTAGATAAAGAACTTAGATAAAGAATGTTGATTTGAAAAAATTCCACATCCTATCCTTTTTTTTTTTTCCCCCCTAATTATTCAGCATTTCTTCACAGGAGTCCTAGACCACAGCAATGCATATATATAATATACAGCACTCCCACACATCCACCAGAAAACCTTTTCCCTTCCACAGCAATACTCTTACGCCCTATTCATATCATATTTACTTAAGGTGATGTACAGAGTCTGAGATATTAGCTTTCTAACAAGGTAACATCTGTGCTTACATTATGGTGCGTACGTTAGGATACACAGTTCTTTACATTTTTAGTTATCCTATGTTTTACATTATGATTTACATTATCAGTCTGTCATCTCCTATATGTTATGGTGTAATATTACATGTTTTATATCCATCCTTGTGTACTCTCAAGAAACTCCTCTCTTGCCCCCCATTTACTTTGGTTCCACACATTTAACGTCCATTTTCCCTTCCACCTTGGTGCCCACAGTGACAGCCAACCTCTGTTTCCTGAGGAGCCACTTCCAGAGATAGATGGAATAGTGTTCAGGGCCTAACTTGCTCAACTGCCCCAATGCCCTGGGAGCCACCCTTTCTCTCGAGGGATACAGTTCCCTCTATTTGATGGCATTAGTCCTCCCCAGGATGTGGGTCCACCCCCACTCTCACTACTTGGGATTCCACCCCATGGTGTCACCCACTCTGGCAGAATGAGCATTTAGACATTCCCCAGGAGCCCGTCCTGCATCAGACCCTCCCCTCCGAGCATTCTAAACAGGTAACCCTCTTTATTATATTTTGATATGATTTTCTCGGCATTTTACTCTCCACCACCTCCTGACCCTCTCCTGTGTTCATATGCTACCCCTCCCTCCCCCCACTTTTGGGCAACGTTACCCATCCGTCCCTCCCCAGCCACCCTCAAACCCGTAAAGCCCCAACCAAAGGCAACCCCTTGCCCCCCTTTTATCTCTTCTTTGTGTTCATACTTACCACCATCTCGTCTTAAATTCCACCCCTGCAGACATCGGCTCATATCCTTCCTCCACCCTCCGATTTCCTGTAAGCCTATCGTTCAGTCTCTTGCTATCTAGGGCAGCTTGTTTATTTCATATCATTGAGGTCATGTAGTATTTGTCCTTCAATGTCTGGGTTGCTTCACTCAACATAAGGTTCTCAAGATTCATCCATGTTATCACATGTGTTTGTAGTGTGTTTGTTCTTACAGCCGAGTAGTATTCCATTGTGTGTATATACCACATTTTATTGATCCACTCATCTGTTGATGGGCATTTTCTCCCTCCCTCTTTCTTTCTTTCCTTTCCTTTTCTTTTCTTTCTTTCTCTCCTTTCTTTCTCCTCCTCCTCCTCCTCCACCTCCTCCTTCTCCTCCTTTGTTAGCTGCTGGCATTCAAGGAAAACTCTATCATAACACTAGTTGTATACAAGCTTAAGGAGCAGAGGCTTCAGAGTCTAAATTCCAGTGATAACATTCAAATATTAAAATGTCCAGGTTTCAACAAAAGGTCACAAAACATACAAAGAAACAGGAAGTGATGTCCCAGTCAATGGAGAAGATTAAAGTGCTAGAAACTCTTAATGAACTCTATTTTATGCAGGATGTTTCTCTAAAATGGCAACTTCACTAACAACAAAGAAAACATGAAAAAAGAAAAAAAAAAGAAAACATCAATGAGTAGGACCAGGCCTGTGACATATAAAACAAAGACTTTTAAAAAATTAACCTCAAAGAGCTAAAGGAAAACATGGACAAAGTTCAAGGAAATCAGGTAAATGATAGATAAATACAAAGAGAATATTAATATAGAGATGGAAATTATGAAAAGGTACCAAACAGAGCTGAAGACCTCAGTAACAGAAATTAAAAATCCATGAAGGGGTTCCACAGCAGGTTGGAGCTGGCAGAAGAAAGAATCAATGAACTTGAAGATAGGACAATTGAACTCATTCCGTCTGAGCAGCAGAAAGAAGAAAGAATGAAGAAAAGTGAACAGAGCCTGGAACCTGTGGGACACCATCAAGCTTACCAATATTTGCATTGTGGGAATCACGGAAGGAGAAGAAAGAGAATATTCAAAGAAATTTCCCAACTTTAGTGGAAAACATGAAGATGCACATCCAAGACACTCAACAAACTTCAAACAGGATAAACTCAAATAAATCCATGCCATGTCATCTTATAATCAAATTCCAGAGATATAGAGGGCATTCTGAAATCCTCAAGAGAAAAGCAACATGCCACATAAAAGGGAGCCTCCATAAGATTAAGTGCTGATATCTTATCAGAAACCATAGTGGCAAGAAAGCAGCGGGATGATGTATTTAAAGTCCTGAAAGTAAAAAATTGCTAATCAAAAATTATATACCTGGCAACTCTATCTGTTGAAAAAATATGGTAGGGATTAAGACATTCCTGGGAAAACAAATGCTGAATAAGTTCAACACCACTACACCAGCCCTACAAGAGATGCTAAAGAGAGTTCTGCGGGGAAGTGGATGTGGCTCAAGTGATAGAGCTTCAGCCTACCACATGGGAGGACCTGGGTTCGATCCCTGGGGCCTCCTGGTGAAAAAGAAGAAGAGAAAGCACACCCACATGGCAAGCCAGTTCCTGCATGAGTGCCCACGTGGTGAGCCAGTGCCCACATGAGTGCCTGTGCAAGTGCCCGCGTGGTAAGCCAGTGCCCCACGTGGTAAGCCAGTGTGCAGCAAGATGATAACAAGAGAGACAAGGGGAGAGTCAAATTGAAGTGCAGCAGAAATCAGGAACTGAGGTGGTGCAGTTGACAGGGAACCTCTCTCCACATCAGAGGTCTCCAGGATCGAATCCCAATGAATCCCAGAGGAAAGAAAATGAGACGAGAAGACAACACAGACAACAAAAATAGCAGGGTGGGAGGAGGGGAAAGGGAGGAAATAAATAAATAAAAAGTTCTGCAGGTTGACAGCAGATCAAAGCTGCATGAAGAAATAAAGATCTCTGGTGAAGGTAATGACATGGATAAATAAAAATGCCAATATTTTATATTTTGGATTTGTAACTCCACTTTTTCCTTCCTACAGGATCTAAAAGCAAATGTATAAAATGTAATGATGTATCATTGGTTTGGGACCCATGTATAAACATGTAATTTGTGACTAGAACTACATAAGTTATTCTTTGATCGGTTAATATCAAAGCAAAAAGAGTATTATAGGTTTAGGATGTTAAATATAAACCCCATGGTAACTACAAAGAAAATATCAGAGAATATGCTTGCTCAAGAGACAGAAATTAGAGTACAGATTGACAGGGGCAGGGAGCATGGGGAGTTAATGCATAAATGGGTATAGGGTTTCTGTTTGGGGAGATGGGAAAGTTTTAGTAATCAAAGACGGTGAGGGTACCTCAATATTATGAATGTGATTAATCCCTTTGAATGGTGTGCTTGGGAGTGGTTGACATGGGAACATTTATGTTGTATCTATGTTTCTGCAATTACAAAAGGGGGGAGGGGAGGAGTGGATGTGGCTCAAGCAATTGGGCTTGTGTCTACCATATAGGAAGTCCAGGGTTCAATTTCCAGGGCCTCCTGGTGAAGATGAGGTGGCCCACACAGAGTGCCGGCCCACACGGAGAGCTGGTGCAACAAGATGATACAACAAAAAGAGACACAGCAGACCAGGGAGCTGAGGTGGCACAAGAGAATGGTTGTTTCTCTCCTGCTCCAGAAAGTCCCAGGATCGATTCCTGGAGCCACCTAATGAGCAGACAAGCAGACACAGAAGAACACACAGCAAATGGACACAAAGAGCAGACAATGGAGGGAGGAGGGAGAAATAAATAAATCTTTTTAAAAAGGGGGAGGGCAACTAAAGAGACAATGACAAACAAATTACATGATCTTGGATAGGGTCTAGCAAGGGAAGAGAAGAGGCCCAAAGGGACATTACTGGGACATATGAAAAAATTGGAATAGAGACTTTAAGCTTTATATCAATGTTAAATTTCCTGAACTTGATAACTGCACTTAAGGGGTTTACATTAGTGACTATCCTTGTTCTCAGGAAATGTACATGGCCATATTAAGTGTTCAGGGAACATGAGGTGTTCAGCTTAAGTGTTCAGAAAATAGACTGAATAACAGATACACAGCATGTTGGATGGATGGATAGAATGATATGGCAAATGTAGCAAAAGGTTAAAATTGGTGGATCTGGGTATCTGGGGGGATGGAGGATGTTGGATTTCTCTGTATGGAGTTTATATTATTTTTGTAACTTTCCTATAATTTTGAAATTATTTCAAAATAAGAAGTTAAAGTTAAAAATTAAAAGCTGAAGAAATAAACATCTACCTCTTAAGATGGTTATCCCTGGGCAGAGAGTATTACAGGGTGTAGCAGTTTGATATGGTTATGAATTCCGCAAGTAGGTATTGTTTCTGATCTGGTCTGTACCTGGGCACAATTAAGTTATGATTGGGGCTTTGATTGGGCCACCTCATTAGGGTGTTGAATCTCTGCCCCTTAGTGGGTGGGGACTCACAGATAAAAGGCATGGCAAAGGACAAAGTTGAGGGGTTTTGATGTTGGAGTTTGATGCTGAAGACTTAACCTGGAGCTCTAGGAAGTAAGCACACAGAGGAAAGAGAAGCCAGCCCCGGGAAAGGAGGAAGCCAGGAAGCCTGAACCCTCGCAGACGTCGGCAGCCATGTTGCTCCAACACGTGAAAACAGACTGTGGTGAGGGAAGTAACTTATGCTTTATGGCCTGGTATCTGTAAGCTCCTACCCCAAATAAATACCCTTTATATAAACCAACCAATTTCTGGTATTTTTATCAGTACTGCTCTGGCTGACTAATACACAAGACATTTTTACTTTCTTTTATTTTTATCAAAATATTTCAACCCTGTAAAAATTAGAGAGAATAATGTAATACAAACCCAGGTATCCAGAATTAGCAAATATTGATAATTTTCCTTATTTGAGTTAATTTTTTCATTAAGGAAAATATACAGTTCAAATTCCCTCTTCTATCTCATTCCCCTTTCTCCCTGTCTAGAGGCACTCACCAACCTGATATTGATGTGTACCCTTCATAGCTGTTTTTAAATCGTGATATATATGTATATAGTATTTAAAATATATGCATATATTAAATATTCTAAAGCTTATAGACTACTTGTAAACAATTTATAGTATAAATTTCATGTTTTAATATTTTACATAAATAATATCATACTTTGCACATTTTGAGACCTATATTTTTTTCACTCAACATTATTTTTGTGGGAAGCGGACTTGGCCCAGTGGTTGGGGCGTCCGTCTACCACATGGGGGGTCCGCGGTTCAGACCCCGGGTCTCCTTGACGGATGTGGAGCTGGCCCATGTGCAGTGCTGATACACGCAAGGAGTGCCGTGCTACACAGGGGTGTCCCCTGCATGGGGGAGCCCCATGCGCAAGGAATGCGCCCCGTGGGGAGAGCCATCCAGCGCGAAGGAGAGCGCAGCCTGCCCAGGAATGGCTCCGCCCACACGGAGAGCTGACACAGCAGGATGACGCACCAAAAAGAGCCACAGATTCCCGTGCTGCTGCCGGCGGCAGAAGCGGACAAAGAAACAAGACACGGCAGGTGGACACAGAGAACAGACAACCGGGGTGGTGGGGGTGGGGAGGGGAGAGAAATAAATCTTTAAAAAACCATGTCAATTCATGTTAGTTTAATTCATCTATTTGAATTCCACCACTATGTTCCCTTGTGTATTAGCTATCTATTCCCCTAGTGATGGTCATTTATTTGTTTCCAACTTTTTTGTTAATACTAACAATGCCACAGTGATTACCTTTGTACATGACCTATGGGCACAATTGCAAGTAACTTTTTTTCCATTTGAAAAAAATGTATTCAAGTTTATCATTTATACATGGAAAGTATATAGTAAAAGTTGTGAACTTACAAAACAAACTTGGATAACATCATACAGGGATCCCATATATCACCCCACCACCCTCTCTTGCATTGTTGTGAAACTTTTGTTAACAAGTTGTGGTCAGAGTATTGCTCATTACTGGAGTTCAGAAACACTACTGCTTTTTGCATGATGATCTTGTATCCTGCCACTTTGCTGAAATCATTTATTAATTCTAATAAATTTGTTGTAGATATTTCTGAATTTTCTAAATATAGGATCATGTCATCTGTGAATAGTGAGAGTTTTGCTTACTGTTTTCCACTTTGGGTGCCTTTCACTTCTTTTTATTGCCTAATTGCTCTAGGTAGAAGTTCTAGCAAAAGGTTCAATAACAGTGGTGACAGTGGGCATCCTTGTCTTGTTCCTGATCTTAGAGGGAAGAGTTCGACCTCTCCCCATTGAGTATGATGTTGGCTGTGGGATTTTCATATATGCTTTTATCATTTTGAGGAACTTTCTTTCTATATTTATCTTTTGAAGAGTTTTCATCAAGAAAGAATGCCGGATTTTGTAAAATGCCTTTTCTGCTTCAATCAAGATGATCATCTGTTGTTTTTTTTCTCTTCAATCTGTTAATGTAGTGTATTAAGTTAATTCATTTTCTTATGTTGAACCACCTTTGCATACTAGGAATAAAACCCTCTTGATCGTGATGTATAATTCTTTTAATATGCTGTTGGATTCTATTTGCAGTTATTTTGTTGAGAATTTTTGCATCTGCGTTCATTAGAGAGATTGGTCTGTAATTTTCTTTTCTTATAGTTTCTCTATCTGGTTTTGGTAGTAGGGTGATGTTGGCTTCATAAAATGTGTTGAGTAATTTTCCCTCCTTTTCAATGTTTTTTAGGGAGAGTTTAAACAGGATTAGTATTAATTACTCTCAAAATATTTGGTAGAATTCACCTGTGAAGCCATTTGGTCCTGAAATTTTCTTTGTCAGAAGATTTTTGATGACTGATTCAGTCTCTTCACTTGTTTGTTGACTTCCTGTATTTCTTGTAGAGTCAATGTAGGTTGTTGTGCATTTCTAGGAATTTGCCCATTTTATCTAGGTTGTCTAATTTGTTGGTATATAGTTTCTCATAATATCCTTGTATGATCCTTTTTATTTCTGTGGGTTCTGTCGTAGCATCCC
The DNA here is from genome assembly GCF_030445035.2 of Dasypus novemcinctus. Taxonomy (NCBI): domain Eukaryota; kingdom Metazoa; phylum Chordata; class Mammalia; order Cingulata; family Dasypodidae; genus Dasypus; species Dasypus novemcinctus. The sequence continues at coordinate 23,472,349 of NC_080693.1, read as the reverse complement.
CCCTTTCATTCCTGATTTTATTTATTTGCATCTCCTCTCTTTTTTTCTTTGTTAGTCTAGCTAAGGGTTTGTTGATTTCATTGACCTCAAAGAACAAGCTTTCGGTTTTGTTGATTTTCTCTATTGATTTTTTTGTTGTTCTCAATTTCATTTATTTCTCCTCTAATCTTTATTTCTTTCTGTTTCCTTTGGGGTTGGATTGGTGTTCTTTTTCTAGTTTCTCCAGGTGTTCAATTAGGTCTTTCGTCTTTTTTTTTTTTTTTTAAGGTTTAGTTTTTATTTATTTCTCTCCCCTTCTCCCCTGTTGTCTGCTCTCTGTGTCCATTTGCTGTGTGTTCTTCTGTGTCCACTTGCATTCTTGTCAGCAGCACTGGGAATCTGTCTCTTTTTGTTGAGCCATCTTGCTGTGTCCGCTTTCCGTGCCACTCCTGGGCAGGCTGCACTTTCTTCGCACGGGGTGGCTCTCCTTTTGGGGGCGCACTCCTTGTGAGTGGGCTTCTCCTATGCGGGGGACACCCCTGCATGCCACAGCACTCCTTGCACACATCAGCACTGTACGTGGGCCAGCTCACCCCATGGGTCAGGGGGCCCTGGGTTTGAACCCTGGACCTCCTGTGTGATAGGCAGACACTCTATCAGTTGAGCCAAATCTGCTTCCCTTTATTCTTTTTCAATACAGGCATTTAGGGTTATAAATTTCCCTCTTAAAACTGCTTTTGTTATACCCCATAAGTTTTAATAAGTTGTGTTCTCTTGTCATTTGTCTTGAGATATCTGTTAATTTCTCCTGCAATGTCTTCTTTGATCCACTGATTGTTTAGGAGTATGTTGTTTAGCCTCCATATATTTGCAGTTTTCCCACTTTCTCACCTATTACTGATTTCCAGCTTCATTCCATTATGATCAGAGAAGGTGCTTTGTATAATTGCAGTCTTCTTAAATTTATTGAGCACTGCTTTGTGGCCCAACTTGTCTTCTATCCTGGAGAAATATTCATGAGCACTTGAGAAGACTGTATAACCTTCTGATTTGGGGTTCAGTGTTCTGTATATGTCTGTCAGGTACAGCTTGTTTATCGTATTGTTCAAGTTTTCGGTTTCCTTGTTGATCTTTTGTCTAGTTGTTCTGTCTATTAATGTGAGCAGCATGTTGAAGTCTCCAACAATTATTTTAGAAAAATCTGTATCTCCTTTCAGTTTTGCCAGAGTTTGCCTCCTGTATTTTGGGGCACCCTGGTTAGGTGCATAGATATTTATGAGTGTTATTCCTTTCCGGTGGACTATCCATTTATCAACACATACTGTCTTTCTACATCTCTTATTACTTTTATGTATTAAAGTCTGTTTTGCCTGACACCAATAGCTACCCCCGCTCCCTTTTGGTTACTATTTGTGTGGAATGTCTTTTCCCAAACTTTCACTTTCAGGCTGTTTGCATCCTTGGGTCTAAGGTGAGTCTCCTGCAGATAGCATATGGATGGCTCATGTTTTCTTATCCATTCTGCCAGTCTATGTCTTTTGATTGGGGAGTTTAATCCATTAACATTCAATGTTATTACCCAAAAGGCACTACTTCAACTATTTTATCCTTTGGCTTTCATATGTCATATCTTATTTTTGCCCATCTTTTTTACCCTTTCTGATACTCTTCAAATCTACATTCTCCTCCAAGCCTCTCTTTTGTCTTTTCTTTTATGGCTGTAGAACTCCCTTTCATGTTTCCTGCTGGATTCTTGTTTATGAACACTCTTAGTTTCTGTTTATCTGTGACTATTTTAAACTCACCATCATATTTGGAGGACAGTTTTGCCCGATAAAGAATTCTTTGCTGGCAGTTTTTCTCTTTCAGTACTGTAATTATATCATACTACTGCCTTCTTGCCCCCACGATTTCGGAAGAGAAATTCATACTATGTCTTACTGGACACTACTTGTATGTGATGTTTCACTTCTCCCTTGCTGCTTTCAGAATTTTCTCTTTCTCTTTGACATTTGGCATCCCAAATATCATGTGTCTTGGGGTGAGTCCTTTTGGATTTATTCTAATTGGAGTGTGCTGTGCTTCCTGGACACATATTTATGTCTTTCATGAGAGTTGGGAAGTTTTTGGCCATTATTCCCTCAAATACACTTTCTCTCCCTTTCCCTTTTCTTCTCCTTCTGTAACTCTCGTAGTACATATGTTGGTATGTGTCATGCTATCGTTCAACTCCCTGAGCCCCAGCTCAGTTTTTTCCATTCTTTTCTCTCTCTTCAATTTTGGTTGCTCTGTCCTATACATTGCTGATTCTTTCGTCCATGATTTCAAATCTGCTGTCGTATTCCTCTTTTGTATTTTTAATCTCATTTGTGTCTTTCATTCCCATAAACTCTGTTATTTTTCTATCCAAGGTTTCAAATTTTTCTTTGTGGGGAGTGGATGCAGCTCAAGTGGTCGAGCACCTGCTTCACATGTATGAGGTCCTGGGTTTGATCCTCCAGTACTTCCTAAAAAAAAATAAAAATAAAAAAATGGAAAAAAGAACAACTCTCCTCCGGGAGCAGATGTAGCTCAGTGGTTGAGCACCTGCTTTCCATATACAAGGTCCTGGGTTTAATCCCCAGTACCTCCTAAAAATTTTTTTTTCTTCGTGCTTTCCCAGAGTTTTCTTAATGTCTTTTATTGCTTTAGCCATGTTGTCCTTCAACTCCATTACTTGATTTAGGAGATCTGTATGAATATCATTGATTAACTGATGTCCTGTGTCTCATCTGGTGCTTTGATATGTTCCTTTGCCTAAGTCAGATCTTCCTTTTCATTGTAATTTCTTTTGCCAATATCTAGGCACCTAATTATGATGCAGAGTTTACCCTGATGTTCCGTTTCTCTCTCTCATAGAGATTTACTTTAAGTTTCTTTGTGCTACCATTGTTCTTTGATTCTTGGTTCAACTTATTTTTGATACTTAGGATTGACCCTGCCCAAACCAGGGTCAAGGACCTAGAAATGGGGTGTAAGCCAGTTTCAAAGGGCCTTGGAGAGGGGCAGTAAAGGCACCAGATTTCCTCTTTTATTTATTTCTTACTGTTTGTCCCTTCTTTGCATGCACATTTCTGGTCTGCCAGCAGGTGGCGCTCTTTGGCGGACCTAGGATCAGGCCTCAGCTGCTGGGGGGGAATGCAGTCACTGTAACCCCACTGGGTGGGCAGTGCAGACGCAAGAGCCTCAGGGCAGGCCAAGTTTTGCAAACAAACTTTCTCAGAAGCTGTTTTCCTGCCTTGGCCAGCTGTACTCTCCTTCCCTCTGAGTGCTCAGCAACCAGCCCAGGGAAGTAGAGAGGGTGTGTGAGAAGGCAAATTATCTAGCTCCCTGCCTGCTCTCAGGGCAAACAATGTCAAGGTCTCACCCAGCCCAGAGGTGTGCAACCCCTCCAAAGCAGCAGACCAGGTTCACTGGCCACAATCCGAATTTGCCGTAGGCTGTGTCCCTACCTCTCCCCTTTCTTAGGGAGGAGGACCCCAACAACTCCCTCACTCGATAGCTGCCTGCCAGGGGACAGGGGACTAGTGCTGTTTTATCTGAAGGTGGAGGGATGGGTGCTAGCAATTGCTACTGCAGCTTTACTCACTGGAATTTTCCAGCTAGCTGAGACTCCTTTCCTTCACCCTTCCCTCTTCTCAGTGGTGTCTGGCCTTCCCCTGGTGTTCTAAGCCATAGAACAGTTCCAGACAGTTTCTGCCTATACTCTGGCTATTTTTCTGGCAAAGAAGTGAGACTGCTACCTCTCTAATCCTCCATGCAAGTAATTTCTTTAGGTTACATACCTAGGAGAGGAATTGCTGGGTCCTGGAATATGTACTTATTCAACCATACTCAAAGTGGACCAGTTGTTTTCCAAGGTGATTCTATCAATTTACCCTCCCACTGGCAATGAAATGAGTATTTCCCTTTCCACATCATCACCAACATTTGGTATTGTCAATCTTTTAAATTTTAACCATTATAGTGAAGATGAAACAGTATTTCACTTTGGATTTAATTTGCCTTTCCCTGCTTTCCCTGATTACTTGTGAAGTTACACATCTTTTGAATTTCCCCCATCATAAATCATAAATTACCTGTCCATATCCTTCACTCATTTTTCTTTTGGGCAGTGTGTGTTTTTCTTTACTTGTAGGAGTTCTTTCTATTATCTTGGCTATAATCCTTTGTCTGTTATGTTCACTGCAAATACCTCATCCTGGTTGTGAATTTTTCTTTCCATTTTGTCATTTTTCATGAGACATTTAAAAACTTTTAACATAATTGGGCAAATGTATCAGCTTTTTTGGTTATGATTTCTTTTTGTGTTGTTTTTAAGAAGTCATTTCCTACACCCGCATGAAAATCGAGTTTTGTTTTTCACATTTGAGTCTTTGATCTACCTGGAATAGATTGTTTGTGTATAGTGTGAAGTGGGATATAATCTTTTTTCCATATGGATAGCCATATGATTATTTATAAAAAGGCTGCAATTAGAAAATATGTTTTTAAAAGAAATACATAGCCCCAAAAGAAACAAACCTTCATATTATAAGAACTTAGTTTTAAAAAAGGAATCATCCTAATTAAAGCGAAAGGAATCAGTTATTCAATAACTACATTTGTCCATCCAAGCACACAAAAAAATCTATTTAGATACTGGAATCACGTAATACACCAAAATAAACTCCAGAGGGAGTTAAATACAAAAGAATTCATTTTAAAACCAAAAGACTATATTAATAAATACTTATGACTCTTTTGAAGGGAAAGGAAATAGCCATAAAGAAGATTCAAAATATGTAGGAATAAACTTAAGAAATGAGATCTTTATTTTAAAAAATTGAAAATGTTCCTGTGGGGGAAGCAGATGTGGCTCAAGCGATTGGTCTCCCATCTACCATATGGGAAGTCAAAGGTTCAGTTCCTGGGGCCTCCTGGTGAAGGCAAGCTGACCCAAGCAGAGAGCTGGCCCATGCGGAGTGCTGGCCCATGTGGTGAGCTGGCCTAAGCAGACTGCTGGCCTAAGCAGAGTGCTGGCCTGAGCAGAGCGCTGGCCCATGTGGCAAGCTGGGCCAAGCGGAGAGCTGGCGCAGCAAGATGACACAACAAAAAGAGAAGAGAGGAGAGACAAGAGACGCAGCAGACCAGGGAGCTGAGGTAGCGTAAGAGATTGAGCACCTCTCTCCTGCTCTGGAAGGTCCCAGGATTGTTCCCAGTGCTGCCCAAAGAGAAGACAGACAGACAGTAGAACACACAGCAAATGGACAAAGAGAGCACATAACGGGGGGAATAAATCTTAAAAAAATAAAGAAAAAAAAAGAAAATGCTTCTGTGGAATATAAAAGAAAGACTTAATGGGAAAATATACCTTGTTTTTTGGAAAAGAGATTTATTGTCAATATCATTTCTCTTTAAATTAGTATATATATGTATATGTTATCCCAACAAAAATACCAACATGGTTTTTTTAATTAATCAAACTGATTTCAGAGTTCATACTGTAAAAAAAAATGTGCAATAACAACTTAAAGCACCCAGACCAAAGATGAGCAGTAAGGGAGAACTTAGGTCTACTTCACAGGAAGACATTACAAAGGTTTGTGATTGCTGAGATGATTCTGGGCAAACATCTGGAGGGCGAGGAGCTGTCTGAGGAAGGGGGGTCTCACTGTGGAGGTCCTGAGCTGCAGAGTGATGGTGACAACACCCCAATTTTCATCCTTACCGTCCTTTTGTCTGAGGGAGCAGGCGCACATTCTCTCTGTACCTGGGCACCTAGGCAGGCACTCATACTTCTCGGGATTGCAAGATTTGGCCCCAGGGCCTTGCTGCCCAAAGTGAGGGCCGCGGACCAGCGTCAGCCTCACCTGGAAGTTTGTTAGAAATGCAAAAGCTGAGGCCCCGACTCCAGACCTGGAAGCAGAACCTGCATTTTAACATGATCTCCTGGGGATTTTATGCACCCTATAATTTGAGAAGCATTCGACTGGGCCAACCTCCTTGTCAGTGTTTTAAAATTGCCTCTTACCCCCGATTTATTTTAATGGCACTAGGCTTATTTCAAGAGCTTTCTCCTTCACACTCAAGTAAAGAACCGCCAGCCACTTCTGCACCTGCTCATTATTTTTTTTTTTATCTCCTCTCTCTTTTAGGGCACGTGCCCGCTGGTCTGAAATGCCACCCTGACCAGGAGCATCTGATTTACCCTCTGGGTTGCACAGTCCTCATTCAGGCGATAAACACTCACGAACAGAATTTCCTGCACGGTCACGGTAACAACGTCTCCTGTGTGGCCATCTCCAAGAACGGGGATTACATTGCCTCTGGCCAAGTCACATTCATGGGGTTCAAGGTGAATGAACAGAGGATATTCCAAATTTATTTGGAGGGGCCTCCCTAGAAAACCTGCCCCATTTCAGGTTGTGGCTCTGTGCTACCAGGTGCCTCACCCTTCCTTCTTCCTCTCAGCTTCTGTTGCAATGCATCGTCAGCCCACCATGCCGGGGGTGGAAGGAATCTGATGTTTTCACAGCACATGCTGTGACCTGTGGCTGGGACTGCTCACAAACAAGAGTCACCTGCTCGGTCCATTTTATTGCTGCACGTTTGTAAAATATGCCCTAACTTCTAGAAAAAAAAGTGACTAGTACGGATTCATCTCCACTGAGAGGGGTAGCTTTCTCCTCTGATTCTTTTACTAGCCTGTCTTTTAACAGCCTGACCGTGTATTCTTGCCCCCAGGCAGATATCATTCTGTGGGATTACAAGAAAAGGGAGCTGATTGCTCGGCTGTCACTGCACAAGGGCAAAATTGAAGCGCTGGCCTTCTCACCAAATGACTTGTACCTGGTATCACTAGGAGGCCCAGATGATGGGAGGTAATGAACTAAATGCGTTTACTTATTTTCCACCAGGTGTATTTTCAGAGGTAAGCATCAAGTATCCTTTCCCCTCTTATGCTCTGTGTTGGCCAATCTTTATCACAGCTTTGCGTGTTACGTGGAAATTCTGTGAGAAAAATATCATCCAACAGGGGCTTTCAAACCTGGATGCACCTTGAAATCAGCTGGGGAGTTTTAGAAAATTACTGTAAATTACTTGGGGCCCCAGCATCAGAGGGTCTGATTTGATTGGTCTGGGGTATGGCCTGGGCTTTGGGAGTTTTAAAAGCTTCCCAAGTCATTCTAATTTGCAGGCAAATTCAAGAACCATTTCTGAAAAGAAAAAAAAAAAAGAAAAAAAGACATCCTCCCCATCATTGCCATCATAGTTGTCATCATAGACAACAGCTAATTTTTTTTAAATTGAGCACTTCACTCGTGGCAGGTATATGCTGAGCACTTCAATGGTATCTCATTGAAGCCTCCTAGCAGTTCTATGAGGCAGGAGCTGTTGAGGCCACAGGACAATGAGGAACCAAAGTCACAAGGTGGGAAGTAGCAGAGCTGGGGTACAGACCCTGGCAGTGTGACTCCAGAGAAGTGGCATTTTTAACTTGCCTCCCCAAGACATGACCTTTGCCCTTAAGGAACTCAGTAAAAAATGGTAGGCTGATAACACATACAGGTGACTTGAATAGATGTTTCTCCAAAAATAGACACATGGCCAAAAAGTACAAGGAAAGATGCTCACCGTCATTAGCCATTCAAGAAATGGACATCAAAACCACAATGAGATACTATGTCACTACTAGGATGGCTATTTTTTTTTTTAATGGAAAATAAGCATTGGCAAGGATGCAGAAAAATGGAAACACCGTAAATTATTGGTGGGAGTATAAAATGGTGCCACTGCTGTGGAAAACAGTTTGGCAGTTGCTCAAAAAGTTATGCATAGAACTACCATATGACCTGGCAATACCACTCCTTGGAGTATGCCCCCAAAAATTGAAATCGGACTTGTGTGCCAGTGTTCATAGCAGCGTTATTCACAAGAACCAAAAAATGGAAACTATCGCAGTGCCCATGAACAGATGAATGGATAAACAAAATGTGGTATACACACACAATAGGAATATTATTTGGCTATAAAAAGGATTGAAGTTCTTATACATGCTATGTAACATGATGAAGCTTGAAGGCATCATGTTGAGTAAAATAAGCCAGACACACTTATATGAAATATCTAGACTATGCACATTCATAGAGACAAGAAGCAAAGTATAGGTTACCAGGGGCTATGGGTGGGGAGGTAGGTGGGAAAGAAGGAGTTATTGCTTAATGGGTACAGAGTTTCTGTTTGGGGACATGAACAAAGTTTCGGAAATGGATGGTAGTGAGAGTAGCACACATTGTGACTGTAATTAATACTACTGAATGGTATCTTTAACTTTGAGATGCAGAATAAAGGTAACTTAAACTCAAAAAAGAAATGTTAAGTTTTGAGTTGTGTATCTACTACCAAATTAAAAAGATCTTTAAAAAATGTATTTAAAAGCATTATATTAGGAAGAACAAAATACAGTACTTATTCCTATGTAGATGCTAAAGGAACTAGTTTATAGAAGAAGATTGCGAACACCTGTAGCTGGTGTAGGCATTAAGACTTTGGTGTACTTTTACAGGTATTGTCTTGCTTGGGCATCATAGGTTTATTACAAAGGAAATTTACATTTATGTATAGTTATAGATTGACAGTTTTTTCTCCTGGTCCATAGCAAGTCACCAAAATTTTCATAAGTTTCCCTCCTTTAGTAGAGTGATTCCCTCCCCATGTAACCAGTCACACCTTCCCTGGCCCTCCCCATTGGACTGTTTTTGATGAGCAGCGCATCCAGGAACCTTCACTTAGCATTCTTAGCTCAGTTAGAGCAGTTGTTCTCAAACTTGGCTGCACATTGGAATTCCCTGGGGAGCTTAAGAAACACTGATGCCCAGAGAGTCTTGGGGTTTGACCACTAGCCCACCCCCACCCACTGCTACAAGACATCAAGGCTAGACCTTGGGGGAAAGAAATGGCCCCTTAACCAAGATTAATCTGCAAAAGTGGTCATCTCTTCTGCAATTTTTTTATTGTCTTTTTTTTTAAAAGATACATAGATCACAAAAAATGTTACATTAAAAAATAGGAGGTTCCCATATACCCCACATCCCACCCCACCCCCACTGCTCCCACATCAACCTCCTTCATCACTGTGGGACATTCAATGCATTTGGTGAATACATTTTGGAGCACTGCTGCACCACATGGATTATAGCTTACATTGTAGTTTACACTCTCCGCCAGTACATTCAGTGGGTTATGGCAGGATATATAACGTAATGATTTATATATATAATATATATTGTCCTGCAATATCATTTAGGACAACTCCAAGTCCTGAAAATGCCCCCACATCATATCTCTTCTTCACTCTCCCTGCCCTCAGCAACTACCGTGGCCAGTGTCTCCACATCAATGATACAATTTCTTCTATTCTTCTGCAATTTTTAAACTTAATTTTAGGCTATTTAAAATTTGCAGAAAAGTGGGCAGTGTTGTCAAGCTTGAAGAAAGAAAGAAAAAGGAACCTTGCTATCCCAGGGAAATGCAGCATGCTTCTCCCTGAATAATTACTGTGGTGAGGAGGATGGGGTTATGTTGATTGGCTTTGGACAATCTGGGGTCAGCCTGGGGGAGAGGTCCATTCTTTCCAAACCATCTGGCTTCTAAGCAGAGGGAAGGAGCAGAATAGATCCTGGAAACTGTGGTAGATTTTCCTGCAATTTTCATGTGCATATATTTATGTAACTTTTTTGTATTGGTGTCATTATACAGTTCATAATGTAACGTGACCTGTTTTTCTTTAATTAGCTTTACATCAAGTACACCTTCTATGTGTATATATACAAATCTGTAACTTCATCCTTTGCAATGACTGCATAGTATTCCACTGTATGGATGTGCTGGAATTTATTTGACCGACTTTATGTGGATGCCATTTGTTTATTTATCTGTTTCTTTTTATAATAAACTTTATTTTTAAAGAGGTTTTAAATTACAGAAAAGTTACATTGAAAGTATAAGGGAGTCCCATATTACCCCCCCCCCACACACACACACACATCTTCCCCAATTAATGACCTTTTACAGTTGTGTGGTACCTTTGTTATAATTGAATAAATACTGAAGCACTGCTACTAACCTAGGTCTATAGTTTACATTGTGGTTTACACCTAATCCCAATGCCCTAAAAATGCCCTATGTTCCACCTGTTATTCCCTCTCCCTCCCCTCTGAACTTCTGGTAACCGCTATCTTTATAACAACTTTACAAGTTCTTTCATTACTGCAATAACAAATCTACTTCCGTCCATAGTTGCATTGCCCCCTTAAGTTTATTCATTCCTCAACCTTGAGGATTTGGGGATGGTGATGCCTATTGTGGCTCGGATTGAGAGGGGCTCAGCTTGTGGTTGTAGATAGTCTCTGTTTTATGGGGGGTTGGGGTGTCCATCATCATTTTGTTAGTTGTCCTGGGTGAGTCCAATGAACTGGAGAGTAGGTGTTGGCTGCAACTCTTCTGAAGTTCAGGGCTCAACTGGTGTATGAACAGATCAAAGATTTAAGTCTCTGAGACATACATTTAGTGGGTATGGTGCTAAGTATAGGCTCATATAAATGGGGTAGAAGAATCATGTATGGGGAAATTATAAATGAGTCTAACTGTTACATGGGGAATAGGTTATCATATATTTCAGGGTAAGGCCCACTGGCAGGGTACTGATTTCAAGATTGTGTGCCTTACGTGTAGTGTCCAGATGGCTCTAGAGCCCTCAGGAGCACCCCTGTTTGAGGTTTTGTTCACAGGGGCAGTTAGTGAGATCTGCCTCTAAGACATGCACAAGTGTAACCTCTGGAATGACCTCCCAATTCATTTTATAATCTCTTAGCCGTAAAAACTCTTTTGTATTTGATATTTCCCCCTTTTGGACAAGGTCCCTTTCCAAATGAATTGCTGATTGGTGCTTGGTATTAATCTTTCAGTGCCAGGGAGGCTTATCCCTGGGAATCATGTTCCACACCAAGGGGAAGGTAGCACATTTATTTGCCAAATTTGGCTTAGAGAGAAGCCACATTTGAGTAACAAGGGCATTTTCAGGTGGCAACTTTTAGGCAATAGTTATTATTATGCTAAGTTTCAATTTTTACAAGAATAAGGTTCATAGTTTCATGTATTAATATTGAAGGCATGACATATTTGTCTGTTTTCTTTGAATAGGCACTGCCTATGTACTTGAGAGATTCTTGCCCCTCTATTTGAAAACATAGCAGGACTCCCCAGGATGGGGAGTGCCCTTTATTTATTTTTAAATTTTAACTTGTTTTTGAAAAACTGAAGTAATGTATGTCCATGGTTTATAAAGAAACTGTATCATACTGCTTTGCAGAAGGATTCAAAATTTAAAAATGTGTGTCTCCCAATGGCACCCTTCCCAATGGCATATTTCCGCCATGAAGAATTCCAGTCTTCAGAGGAACTTGGTTAAAGCTGTATTGAGATATATTTTACATACTATAAATTTCACCCATTTAGGGAGCAGGTGTAGCTCAGTGGTTAAGCACCGTCTTCCCATGTATAACATCCTGAGTTCAATCCCCTGTGCCACTTTTTAAAAATCACCCATTTAAAGTATACAGCTGAGTGGTTTTTAGTGTATTCCAAGTTGTGCAACCATTACCACACTCAACTTTAGAACATTTACGATACCTCAAAAAGAAACCCCATACATATTAGCAGTCATTCTCCATTCCTGCTCTTCCTCCCCTTCTCCCTCCTCACCCCCCTCCACCCACCACCCACCACCCGGCCCCAGGAAACTACTAATCTACTTTCTGTCTCTGTAGATTTGCCTATCCTGGACATTCACAAGAATGCAATCGTACAATAGGTGGTTTCTTTCACTAAGCGTAACGTTTTCAAGGTTCATCCATGTTGTAGCATATATCAGCTCTTCATTCTTTTCTATTGTCAATCAATATTCCATTGTTTGGGTAGCCAACATTTTCTTTAACCATTCATCAATTGATGATCATTTGGCTTGATTTCACTTTTTTGGCTATTATGACTAATGCTGCTATGAACATTTGTGTATGAGATTTTGTGTGGACCTATGTTTTCATTTATCATGGGGATGAGGCACTTGTTTGTATGTTTTTTTAGGCCAGTAAAAAGAATTTATTGGGAAACGGGGAAAGAACAGAGCTTGCTGAGAAATGGAAGCAAGGACAGAAATATGCACTGAAATTTGGGATGGGCTCCTCTAGGCAGAGAGAATGTGCTCTGCCTTCTGGAGGCCCTTGGTTTTAACAGTCTACCATCTAGTTATCTTTACAACTTTAAAAATAATATTCCTCTCGGATTTTTCACTTTAGATGGTATCTATCAATTTCCCACTATAAAAAAAGAATTTATGGATCTTACACCAACTTCTACCTCCTTGATCCTGGTGCCTTTGGTTGTACCTTGTATGTGATTTTTAATATATATATATATTATATATATATATATATATATATATATATATATATATATATATAAATTTGGCAATATATGTATATTTTTTAGGAGGTCCCAGGGATTGAACCCAGGGCCTCATGCATGTGAAGCACACGCTCAACCACTGAGCTCCACCCACTCCACTGTGATAATATATTTTATGCGTAGAAAAATCAGGAAATATGTGGGCTTGTTTTTACATTAACAAAGTTTGTAACATTTGCATCCGTTCTCTTTAATAAGTGGATTCACATGTTGCACCCAACACCCCCTCCGCGGCTTTTGTTTGGTATTATTATCCAAACACTATTCACTTCAGGACTAAGTTGTACGATTGCACCCACAAAGAAGGAAATGTAACCCTACACCGCTGCCCCTGAAAGCTGCTTCCCCAGCCGCGGCAGCACCTGCACGGCCTGGGGCGTTAGAGAAGTGGCCTCCAGGGCCCCTGCCCAGATCTCCTGGGTCACGAACTCTGGAGGCGGGCCCAGCCTGCGTTTTAACGAGCCCTCTACTACGTGATTCTGATGCGTGTTCAAGTTTGAGAACACTGCCTTATGTCATCCTCTTTATTGCTTTCCTTTTTTTGCTGGAATACGTCCCTAAGAAATTTTTTTACATGGGATAAACAGGTAGTAAATTTTGATGCCTCGCACATCTGAAAACGGCTTCATTTTGGCCTCAGACTCTGTAAAGGCTCACTGGACCCTAGCTTTGTAATCACTGCCCTTCAGAATATTTCGAGTGTCGCCCCATTTGTCTCCTAATAGTCAATCCCTCTGAGATGTCTGGGGGGTCAGTGTAGCTTTTTGTTCTTTTGGAAGGGACCCCTGTGTTGTTTTGCCTTTCTGGAACCACTGCAACACTCATTTCTTATTTTCAAAGCCCATCTTCCCTCTCGTTTTGGCAGCGTGGTGGTGTGGAGTATCGCCAAGAGGGACGCCATCTGCGGCAGCCCGGCCGCCGGCCTCAACGTGGGCAACGCCACCACGGTGGTCTTCTCAAAGTGCAGGGACGAGATGTTTGTCACCGCCGGGAAGTACGTGCCTGCCCCCAGAGTGCTCAGAACGCACAAATCACCGTATGCGCCTGTGCAGGAAACAAGGGAGCTCCCCACGGGGGGCACCGCGTGACTGTGTAGCCCTTACACATCCTCTTCCTTCTGGGACTGGGACAGTTTTTTATAAGAAGGATTTAATTAAGAATTGACTTAATTTAATAGCTAAAATAAGGCTACTCAAATTTTTAATTTATTCAGTGGCCATTTTGTACATTCATTTTATCATTGTATTATCGTATTTTTAAAGAATTTGGCTATTCCACCTTAAGGTGTCATATTAGGCCTATTCCCTTATTGGACATCCACATCTGTACAATCTGAAATGAAGTTTCTCTTTCATTCCTGATATTTGTATTTGCCCTCTTTCGATTTGTTGATGAATTTTTATTAGGGGTTTAAATTTTTATTAAATACTTTCAAAGAACAAAAAAAAAATCCTTTCGCTGAATATATTTTAAATATGGGTATTTGAAAATTCTGGGTTTCCCACCAGAAAGATTCTACTTACCTGCTAAATGCATTTCAGGTTCTTGTTTGTTTGTTATTAATTGGATTATATCCAACCCATGCCCATGGAATAATTTGCAGGCTCACTTACTGGTTGATGTTTCCTACCACCTGCTCTTTTTTTTTTTTTTTTAATTTTTGATGTATGCATTTATTTTAATAATTTTTTGGATTATAAAAGTAGTACATATACATTTTAGGAAAGTAGGAAAATACATGTATCAAGCAAGAAATAACACACTGGGAAACGGACTTTGGCCCAGTGGTTAGGGTGTCCGTCTACCATATGGGAGGTCCGCGGTTCAAACCCCGGGCCTCCTTGACCCGTGTGGAGCTGGCCATGCACAGTGCTGATGCGCGCAAGGAGTGCCGTGCCACGCAAGGGTGTCCCCCGCGTGGGGGAGCCCCACGCGCAAGGAGTGCACCCATGAGGAGAGCCGCCCAGCGTGAAAAGAAAGAGCAGCCTGCCCAGGAATGGCGCCGCCCACACTTCCCGCATCGCTGACGACAACAGAAGCGGACAAAGAAACAAGACGCAGCAAATGGACACCAAGAACAGACAACCGGGGGAGGGGGGGAAAATTAAATAAATAAATAAATCTTTAAAAAAAAAAAGAAATAACACACTAAGCTACAAAACAGCAAAGGCATTTGTTTAGGGTCTTCAAATTGCCATTCAGAAAGCACAGATTCAGATAGCAACCCAAATCGTGACCCATCTTGGCATTTCCAGGCAAAGGCTTTTAAAGAAAAAGATTAGACAAGTTGTTTGTGGTTTGCCCTACCACCCGCTCTTGATGTACGTTCCATGAAATGGTAGTTTGTGGATGAACTGAGTCAGGAAGTTTCCAACATTTCACTTCTGGCCACATGAGATCGTCTCTGATAGGGTCAACTTCAACCAGCCGAAGTTCTCAACAGAGGCCAGCATCTGTCTGCTGGAGGAATTAATTTACAGATTTCCTAATCAGAGCCTTGTAAAGAACTTAAAATGGGGGTCAGACGTGTAAAAGCTTCCTTTTTTATGTCACACCCCACTGTACAACAGTCCAAAGGTAAGAAACCCGAAAATGTAGGATGGAAGTATATGTTGGGTTGAACCATCCTCTCCAGCCCTCATGAAAATGGCATCATGGTCTCCCACCTGCGAAAGACACCAGGAAAGAATGTGCGCTGCTCTCCATCTACACGTCTTCCAGTCCCCACCTTGTGATAGGCAGCATGAAACTTACTGGCCAACAGGAAAGCCAGCCCCCATGGAGCAAATCTGACTAAGACAGCGCCCGATCCCCAAGCAGCCTACCATGTCCTACCCTGGCTTCAGAGCCCACCAGTGACCGTGAAGGTCTTCAGCTCCTTTCTGCTCTGCCGAGTGCTTTGGCTCAGCCTCTGTTTTGTGGGTTTTTTTCTGCCCCTCAGCAGCTGCTTAAGCAGCAGGCATTGACCCATCCTGATGTCTATGGGCAACATTTCTCCAGGAGTCAATATTTGAATTTTATGCCAATTAAAAAAAAGGACAATCTATATTCTAGGTCTGCTTCAACTTCAGATGACACTGATCACTGATAACTGAGAAAAAGTTAACCCTCTAAGTATGATTTCTGCTATCTGTTCATCACAGTCCCAATTTCATGTATAATATTGTCCCCATGAGATGTCCTGCAAATGTCAACATTTCAAATTTTAAGTTTTAGTATCCATATGACATCTACCAGGAAGACAATGGAAAAGCTGAGTATTTTTAAAATTTTGAAAGTATATTCAAAATATATATTGAGTAGTTACTATGTGATAATTCTGGGAACTAAAAAAATTTTTTTCAAAAAATCAGTGTGATTAAATTATTTTTTCAATTAATCTTTTTTTTTTGCCTTAGGATATTAACTGAAGTCTTTGTGACATTGACGGTGATATTTTTATACAATTATTAATTTAGATTAACTCAGCATACAGTGATTAAATATCAACCATATGCCAGTCCCATTGTTAGGTGCTGACTTTGCTTGACTGTTGAGTAGCTTGATCACATTTCCCCTTCCTTGAAGACATAGTCCTCTATGCTAAAGCGCTTTCCTTTCAGACACTTCCTCACAACTCAGTACCTTGAAAGAAACATAAGGAACTCTGAATTACTCTTCAGTTGTTCACGTGCTTATTTGTATGTTTATCTGTCTTCAGCACAGTGGATGGAACATGCACTTCAGAGTCAGAGCTGGGTGTAAATCCCTGCTGTGCTCTTTTTAAGCTACGTGTTTTCTCATTTGCAGAGTGGAGGAATCATAAAACCCACCTCACAGGGTTGTCGTGAGAATTAACTGAAAGTAAAACACTCAGCCATAGCAAGAATGTTTACTTCTCTGCCCTGCAGCTTCTCCTTCAAGAGAACACAGAAAATAGAGTATAAGTGAAGTAGTTATTAAAGAGGTATTATTTGATTGTGAAATTTTTCTTTTCCATAGTGGGACAATTCGCGTATGGGAACTGGATCTCCCGAATAGAAAAATCTGGCCGACAGAGTGCCAGACAGGACAGATGAAAAGAATAGTCATGAGCATTACCGTAAGTATCCTGTGTTATTTTAAATAACTGTTGGTACCAGTTCCTTTTGGCGGTACTGACCAAGCTCGGTATGTAGGTGTGTGTTGGGGTGGGGGGTAAGTGCCCACTGTCTGCTGTCCTTGGTGCTAATAGTGGCAGTGGCCGTGGATGGGGAGGTGATGGTCTGGCCGTCTGGGATGTTGATTGAGGAGGCACAGGTAGGGAGCCCTGGAGGAGCCACCCAGCCGCAGCTCTGGATAGGTCTTGTTGAGCTGGGTCCTGGCCCATTGTCAGCTACCTGAAGCCTGCCTCCCCTGGAGAGAAGCGGCATAGCCAGAGGCACTCAGGGCCCACAGCAAGTCTTGATGCCTCCTATGTTATTTGTGCCACCGGAAATAGTTTCCAACAATGGAGCCCTTTGGCGAAATGCAGTCTCTTTAGTAAGGGGGAATGCTTTTTAATTTGGATTCATATATATAACTCCATTCTCCATTGGATAGTCATTTTATGAATACTGACTTTGGAAAATATGAGATAAAGCAATGTGAAGCCTTCTTGAAGGAGCACACTTTCTTTGTAGGCCTCAAAGAATTCCTATGAGGAATGTGATGAGTTCACAGTAAAAAATAAACAAACACATAAGTGAAAAAAGCAGAACCAACTGACAGAAGAAACAGATCTATATTTATTTGAGACATTGGAATTATTTTCAAACACAGATAAAGCTATGCTTAATACGTATAAATATATGAAAATCTTGAAAATTTCTGCAGGAAACTGTGGAAATGGGTCAGCAGATTTTAAAAGAGTCTAAGAGAACTTTAAGAAATTAAAAGTATAGTAATTACAACTACAAAGGGTGGAAGAGTTTAACAGCATTTGAGAGACAGAGAAACAGAAATCAGTGAACTGGAAGATAGATCAGCAGAAGTTATACAGACTCTAGGTAGAGGTGCTCCTGAGGTTCCATGGAGACACCAGGTCCTACAGTCATGGCAGGTGGCTCTGGAGCTCAGTGCCCTGCCAGTGGGCCCTACTTTGGAATTTGTGCTCCTGAGTTGGACTCAGACGTGACCTCTCTACACATGCCTCTTCTGTCACTTTTACTGAACCTGTGGTTGGCACTGGGTTGGTGTATGCTCAGGGGACTTGACTCTCTGGACTGTCCATGTGCCACCTGGGTCCTGAGCCTCAGCAGAGTTGCAACACCTACTCTCCAGTTCATTGGACTTACCCAGGTCAGCTGAGAGGGAGGTGAGGATGGACAACCACCACACCAGGGAACCAAGAGAGTCTACAACCGCAAGCAGGAGAATCCCATCCATCAACCAGGTAGGATCTAAGCCCCCTCTCAATTTAGAGGTGGAGTGGACATCGCCATCCCAGGGTCCTCAGGATGGAGGAATAAAATATGGATTAGAGTGGACATACTGGTATCCTACTATAGAAATTTTGTGACTCTAGCAATGGAAGAAACTGTATCATTGATGTGGAGACAGTGGCCATGGGAGTTGCTGAGGGCAGGGAGAGGGAAGAGATGTGATATGGGGCCTTTTCAGGACTTGGAGCTGTCCTGAATGATATTGCAGGGACAGAGGCAGAACATTATATATCCTGCCATAACCCACCGAATAGACTGGGGGAGAGTGTAAATTGCAATGTAAACTATAATCCATGCTGTGTAGCAGTGCTCCAAAATGTATACATCAAATGCAATGAATGTGCCACACTGATGAAAGAGGTGTTGATGTGGGAGGAGTGGGAGGGGGTGAGGAGTGGAGTATATGGGAACCTCATATTTTTTAATGCAACATTTTGTGTGATCTATGTATCTTTAAAAAAAAAAATTCCTCATCCAGAAAAAATAAATCAATAAAATAAATAAATACAGAATGCAGTACAGAACAACAAAGGGATAGAAAATGTAAAAAAGCGGTAAAATTATAAAGAGAGAATGCAGGGGGAAAAGAGAAAATAGAGAAAAGAAGGAGAAGGACTAACCTTTTATTGTTCTTAGGACCTCTTTACTCTCTTAAAAATTATTGAGGATTCCAACAAGGTTTTGTTTAAGTAGATTACATCTATTGATATTTACCATATTAGAAATGGAAACTGAGAAAGTCATAAAATATTTATTAACTCATTTAGAAATACCAATAATAAAGCTATTACATATTAACATAACATTTTTAAGAAAAATAACTTGATTTCCTAAACAAAAAGAAAATTTAGTAAGAAGAGCATCATTGTTCTACATTTGTGCAAATCTAATGTCTGACTTAAGACAGCTGGATTCTCATATTTAGTCTGCTGCAATATAACATATCATGTAACCTCTGAAGAACTACACCATGCACTCATGAGAGAATGAAAGTTAAAAAAGCAAATAACATCTTATTGTGAAAATTGTTTGGCCCTCACATATCTATGAAGGGTCTCAGAGACCCCCGGTGGTTCACTTTGTGAACCCCTGGTCTAACATATATCTAATCTGCATTTACGAAGACAAAGAGAGAGGAGGTATGCAGATGCAACATTTGAAAGAATAACTGAGAATTCTCCAGAGCTAATGAAAGATTTCAAACTACAGAATTAGGAAGTTCAGTGAATCCCAAATGTTGGAAAGATAAAAGGAAATGCACATCTAAACATATTTTGGTGAAAAGGCAGAGCACCAAATGTGAAGAATAGATCTTGAAAGTGCCAGAAAAAAAATAAAAGGATAACCGATTACCCACAAAGAAATGACAAGTAGACTGACAACTAAGTTCTCGACAGCATAACAGTGTCTTCAAAGTACTGAGAGGAAAGAACCAGAACTGTATACCCAGCAAAACAAACTACCTTTCAAAATGTGACCAGAATCAAGGCACAGTAAGAACAAAAGCTGACTGAGAGCCAGGAGATCCTTACTGAAGGACCGTTTAAAAGATGAACTTGATGAAGAAGGACGATAATCCCACATGGAAGGTCTGAGATGCAAGGAGGAATATCCAGCAAAGGAAATTGTAATCATGTAAGAAAATCTAAACCCACGATGGCATACAATATTAAAAGTAGATATATTACTATCTAATTTAGGAAGTTAAGAAAACCAAATAGCACTAAAATCCTGGACAAATACAGTATATAAGTCCAAGAGAGGGATGAGAAGAATTAGAGTATTCTAAGATCATTGTATGGTTCAGAAAAAGGTAAAGATATTAGTTTTAGGCTTTAAGACAAATATGCATGTTCAAATATCTATATGAATCACTAAAAGAAGAGTGATAGAGTATATAACTTTCAAACTAATAGAGACAAAAATAATGGAATCGGGAGATGGAGATGTGAAACCTTTAGTCAATCTAAAAGAAGGAAAGAAAATGTGAGACAAATACTACAAAATAAGATAGTAGAACTAAATCGAAGTATATCAGTCATCACATTTATCTGGAACTAAACTTTCCAGAAGAGCCAAAGATTGTCAGACTCAATTGAAAAAAAAAAACACACAACAAAAAACTCTGATTTGAAATCTAGCTGCATGCTTTTCGCAAGGGGCCAAACTTAAAATATATGGACACAGAAAGATTGAAATAAAAAGAATGCCATCCACCCCGTACATGCACACACACATACCTGGCAAATACTACCAGAAAGGGAGGGGGAGAGGAAGGAAGGAAAAGAAAGAAGGAATGAAGGGAGGGAGGGACAGAGAGAGGGAGGAAAGAAGGAAGAAGGCTTATATATTAACATTCAAAACAAATAGACTTCAAATATTTCCTCCAAACCTGTTTGGTCCTGATTTTGCTCTCCCTCAGAGCTGTTCTTACCCATCTTTGAGTCTGAGGAAATAGAAGTCGCCATGCGCACCTCAGGTTTCAGAGAAAGCTCATAAGGCTTCAGAGAAAGCTCGTCCCATCACTGATCAGGTGCCCATGGGGGCATCACTGAGGAAACCCAGGTCTTCAGGTTGCTTTCTTTCTCTTCCTCAGATGGCTGACGATGACAGCTTTTTCTACCTTGGCACCACAACGGGTGATATCCTAAAAATGAACCCCAGGACTAAAATGTTGACAGACACTGGGCCTGTGAAGGACAAATTCAGTCTGGTGAGTAGTTGTCTGGTGAGGGTCTGCACTGCTCTGTCATTTTCTAGCTCTTTCTTCCCTACACTGGAATCACACACTTTCATCAAGAAGAGATTTAGCGGGAGTAGAGTGGGGGTGGGGCAGGGAGAAGAAGGAGGAAAAAAGCCTGTGATATAGCCAGAGCCACACCTCAATTTGCAAAAGATGCACTGACTAGTTCTCTAAACCCTCCTCCCTAGTAGACATCCGGGGTAAAGGCATTCCCAGGTGTCCTCAATTAGGGAATCAGAACCACATCTGTTTCCCACCTCTTCAAAGCCCAGGGCCTTTGCTTGTGATTTATAACAGCCAGGTCACCATAGGTGGAAAGCAGTGTGCTCTTTGGTCTACACGACTATATATGTCATTTTAATTATATTATTTCTAATTTGTAAGTATTTATATGTATATATATTATTTATATTAAAAGCATAAAATACATACGCATATTTTCTAACCTAATAACCCAAATCTTAGATTTTTTTTTTACCTCAGCCAACATTACAAGTCATGAGCAAGACCTAGAAATTGTCAGTTGTTTATATTTGCAGAATTCCTAACAACTGTGATTGAAAGTTCAGTGACTTTGATATTTAATCTAAATTTAAAAAACTAGGACCCAAAGATATTTTTATATAATAAAGTGCTATGTATTTCCAGCACCTCCAAAAGTTACAAGGGCTGTTTCTACTGAACTTTGAATATGAAAGCTTGTGCTTGTTTCTGCACCTGCCATCTTATTTCTGATAGCAGAACAGATGGTTCTAACTAAGCTTAGATAATTTTCTACTCAGCAGATATTCCCAAGAAGCTTTGAAATAGTGTATCATGTTCCTGGGACAGACTGACTTCAGAGCCTGAGCACTTAAAAACTATCATCTATGGTTTCGAAACAGTTTATTTAGAAACTACATTATGTAACTTAGAGGTTCTGTTTATCTCCTTGTCCCTTGCTTCCCCAATTCCATGAGCAAACGTCAAGAATATTCACTCCAGAGTTCCTTCCTCAAGAGCTCCTTGCTCATCCTCTGTCCTCCTGCAGCAATTTTGGAATTGAGACTTAATTTCTCTTCTGAAGCATCATTTAATGCCTGTTGAGCCCAAACTGGCAAAACTCAACTTAAAGTAACTTGAAAGGACTTTATTTGTTTTATTTTCTTCAAACTTCATTAACACACAAAACTATGAAGTCATGAGTTATATGATTATCGAATGTCTTAAAAGCAAATATTTGTCACACACATTATAAAATTAGAACTTCATGGTGGATCTTCTAGGATGTCTACCAGGGAAGCAGATGTGCCTCAAACGATGGAGCGCCTCTTTCCCACATGGGAGGTCCTGGGTTCGGTTCCAGTGCCTCCTAAAGAGAAGACGAGCAGACACAGAGCACATAACAAAGGGACACAGAGAGCACATAGTGAGTGCAAACAATAGGGGGAAGTGGGGGAATAAATTAAAAAATCTTTTAAAAAAGATGAAATAAAATGGCTATGATGCATTCCCAAACTTTGAAAACTATTTGAATTTAAATATGTTACCTGCTATTGGTGAGGTAACATATTACATGCTTTAGTTAAAAAAAAAAACCCAAAAATACAATCACCAAACAATAAGTAGTCTTTTGTGCTTCCTTTGAACATCAAAGGTGGTCTCTTTACATTATAAGAATTAAGATCTGGGGAGTATAAAAGTATTAAAAGTTCAATCTATGCAAAATACACGTGGTTTTTTGGAAGGAAGGATGGTGACGCGTGTTTGCTTTTTACAAAAGCAGGAAGGCCACTTTTTGGCATGGAATGCATTTGTCATTGAGCCCTTGTGGCCAGCGTGGCACAATACCTTCATGACCTTCACCCTAGCAATGTGTGACAGCATTGGCACGCCTTGACCATGCTCACTGGTCAGGTCTTGCATTGAATCTTTTCTTAGGGTAACCAGGGATTGAACCCAGGACCTCGTACATGGGAAGCAGGCGCTCAACCACTGAGCTTCACCCCCTCCTTGCGTTGAGTCTTAAGCGCTGACACCTTTGGCCTTTCTCTAAATGGTATTTCTCTCCTTAGGGAGTGTCGGCTCTCCTGTGCCTGAAGATGGGGGGCTTGCTGGTGGGCTCCGGAGCCGGCTTGCTCATGTTTTGTAAAAGCCCCAGCTACAGACCCATTAAGTAAGTTCCGGGGCCCGCGGGGTTGGGATGGAGAGAGGCCTGGCAGAGGGAGGTTTGCTTAAAGCCAGCTACTAAGTGATATGGGCCAAGTGATACTCGACAAAACAGTTTCGTCTCGCTGTTAAAATGAGTCATGGGAATCACAGTGGATGGTGGTGGTCTCTTTGCCAGTGAAAAGACAACAGCTTATGTTGAATCAAACCCAAATAGTCTATATTTTTTAATGTAACATTTTTGTGATCTATATATCTTTTTTAAAAAAGACAATTTAATTTAAACAAAAACCCAAATAGTTCATTATCATCCAAAAAGGACCCCGTCTTTTTAATATCTAACATCCATTGTTATTTAGCTGTTAATAACATATGACACGACAAAGGGAACATGATGTTATAAACTTATCAGATAAATTATACCAAATTTTAAATTTCACAAAAATGGTTTATTCAATGAAATGTATTGGGTACCTATTATGTGCCTGGCACTTTTAATGCACTTGAAAACAAATTTTAATACAAATAGCCAAGAACAGATTTACTAGCGATTTCTGTGGCCAGATAATATGAAATGCACTGTTCATGGCTTATCTAATTAAAATAGAATCAAAGTCATATACATTGTCATCAACAAATATTTATTGAATGCCTCATCCATCCAAACCAATGTGCTAGATGCTATCTAAAAAAAAATAAAGAAAAATAAGATACAATCTTTGCTCGGCCAGAACTTATAGTCCGGTTTAAGGATAAGGTACATGCACATGAAAGTCACTCAGTACCAGATAGTATATAAGCACAAACCTCATGGTCCAGACAAAGTAAATATATCATGGATCAAGTACGAAGATCAGAGAAGGGAGTGATCTCCTTAGGCTAGAGGGACCAGGGAAACACAGAGGAGCAGAAGTTGAACTTGAACTCAGCTTTGCTAAAAGTCAGCTCTTCCTGGACAAGCTCCACATGGTCTCTGCTAGCTCTAAAGGAGCCAGGACTCATTGCACGTGCATTCTGGCATCAAGCATCAGTTGTCTTCATCCAAATAAACATGTGTTGAGCCTGGTACTCACTATATACCAGACACTGTTCTAGGTTCTTGGAGTATGTCATGAATAAAGCCAGCAAACAAAATCCCTGCCCTCATGGAGCTTCCATTCTAGCAGTGGGGAATAGACTATCAATAATAAGCAAAATGCACAAGGAAAGTACATACTATGAAAGGATGATACATATAGTAGCGATAAATGGAGTAAGGTAGGGAGGATTAGGGTTGAAAGGGGGTAGGGGGCAGGTTACAATTTTAAATTCAGTGGTCAGGTTAGGTCTTACTGAGAATATATTTTGACCCATTTTCTGTTTGGATGAGGGGGAAGAAGGGAAGAAGGGGCTTCGAGAACAATGTTGGATAGATTCTGGATACATGAAGTCAATACAGTGATTTAATTCCTTCATTCTTTAACCCCTTATTTTTACTATGCAAATGCTTTTATTGTGATGAAGATAATTAGACTAAAAGCAGTTATTGCAAGGTTCTGCCTACAGAAGATGGGCCAGCCGTGTCTTCGAAGGAACCCTGTGCGACAGCAGAGGCTCCGATGGAATGCAGTGAGGTCTGCCTCCTTGGGCTTAAGGAGACGGATAAAGCAGCTAGCTCACATGAGGAGTCAGAGAGTCTAGGAATGCAAGTAGGGTGATCAGACGAGACTGCTGAAGTTCTGCGAGTCCCGGCCTTCCCTGCTTAGCCCTGGACTTCACCTTGTCTTCAAGGTTCCCATTGACCAATAACCAGTATTTCTTGGCTGCCCACCGTGGGCTAGTGTACTTTGCCACCGTTTTCACTGTTCTTCACTGCAACCCTGCAGGGGAGGAGTTAGTCTGTGGTTGAATAAACCGAGGCCCAGGAATTTCTAGCCATTTGTCTAAACTCAGAGAGCTATAGTTAGTGAAGGAGCTAGGAAATGACTTGGGGTCGATTTCATTAAAGCCCTTGCCTTAAATGCCCTTAAATCCCACCAACAAATGAATCTTTCTAAAACACTGAAATTCTCTTATTTGTTCCTTGCTCAAGAAACCCCACTGAATTCTTACTGTCAGAACCAAATTAATTGCAGAGCAAAGGTGGGTTCTTAGGGCCTCATTCATTTTATATATTCTTTTTAAAAAAAGAAGTTCATGCTTGTTAAACATTTGGGGTTTGGAGAATGGGAGAGAGAAATATGACCCGTGGAAGAAGAGAAAATAATCCCTGAAAGTTCTGACAAAGACAACCACTTTAACATTTTGATAACATTTCTCTTTGTCTTTGTTATTCATTTAAATTTTTAAATAATTCTTCTTATTTTGCATGTAAAATTTTGTATTCTATTTTTCACTGAATGCAAGTGTCAAACATTTTCAATATCACTGCATAATCTTTTCAACATGATTTTAATGAGTAGGCAAATATCCTATGATGTCGATGCCCCATAGCACATTTCACCATTCCATTACAATATATATAGATTCTTTCCAAACTTTTTGCTCTTTTAAATAAGGGTATATTGACATCCTTCCCCTGATGTCAGGATTATTTCCCAGAAATGGAATTAAGAGGGATTTAATTTCCATGGTCACCATGTCCCAGCCCAGGTCTGGAATTTTCTCCTTTTCCAGATCCTACGTGCATTGCACAACCCATTTCAGATTGTACCTCCCCGATGAAACTTCCTTTACTATTTTAACCAATGCTGACCTCTCCTGTGGCTGACCATGGGGTACACAACACCGTGAGGAATTCCTGCCTCTCCAGCTGTGTCAGCACCTTAAGGCTGTAACCTAGGTTATGTGCATGATTTGTACCCCTTAATGTTGTAGATGGTTAACAAATTCTCCTTGATGGAATGAATCTGCTTTACCTGTCTGCTTCTCTTTATAGGAAAATGCAGTTACAAGGTGGCATCAGTTCCATCACACTTCGAGGAGAAGGACACCAGTTTTTTGTAGGAACAGAAGAATCACACATTTATTGTATCAGCTTCACAGATTTCAAAGAGACTCTAATTGCTACATGTCACTTCGAAGCTGTCCAGGACATTGTCTTTCCATTGTAAGTAGAAGAGGAAAACTATTTTTACCCCTAAAAGCAAGAATATGTGGAGATTTGATGCATGTACAAGGGAAGCTGATTTTATTAATGCATTTCAACATCTATTAATATAATTATTTCCTTATATTGAATTATTTTAATAATTTTCTATTGCCTTCATCAATTAGCTTTCCCGGTTCTAATCTGGGCTTCTCTAGCATGTGGACTTTTCTAATAAACCCACGATGGAAAGGATAATTAGGCTGGCAAAACCTTCCCATGTGTTTCCCAATACATTCTGGAACAAGCTTGGTGGCACCTTCTCTCAAACTTCTTTTGAGTCATTTGTTTGTACCTCTTGGTTCTTCCAGATTTGGCAGACATGATGGCAGAGGGCATAAGAGGTCTTCTGGATCCAGTGAACTTAGCCTCCTGGGTTGTAGTCTAAGGACAGCCTACAGCTTGAAGGGCGGCTTTTTGGACAAGGGTTGACCCTGAAGTAGTGGTGCATTTGTCATGGGTGCTGGGGAGAGTCTGGAGGATGCCCTAGGACATTCCTCTACATGATATTCGATTTTCATGAGTAGCTCATGTATCTCTCTCAGAGCTCACTTTCCCCAAAGCAGGAGTTCACTAATAAAGGCAGTGTCTGATAGAAAGCAGTTCTCATTTTAAATAAATATTCACATTCTCATGTTGGCCTGATTTGGCCTTAGTTAATCAGGACCATCTGGCAAAGAATTCCATCTCATCTGTTGTCCTGCCCCAGCGCTTTCTCTTTCTAAATAACTATACCAGCATCGGTTTTACCTCTGAGCTCCAAAGCTAAGTATAAGAAAAAGATCCACCTATTTTTCTATTAATTCCAAAGTGAGTAGGTCTTAAAATAAGAGGGACTCTTTCTTTGTAGGAATATGCTTATTTCTGAAATGTAAAAATTGCTTGGGATGTACTTATATCTAAAAGTTAATCAGTCTCTAGCATCATAACAGGCTATAGCTAGAAATTTTAGTTATGAAGCTGTTTTAGTTTGCTAAATGCTGCCCAAGCAATATACCAGAAATGGGTTGGCTTTTACAATGGGAATTTAGTAGCTTACAGTGGAGGAAGCAGATGTGGCTTAAGTGATTGAGCTCCTACCTACCACGTGGGAAGTACCAAATTTGGTTCCCAGTGCCTCCTGGAGAAGACAAGATGGTGAGCTGGTGCAACAGGCTGGTGCAGCGAGCTGATGCAACAAGATGACACAACAAGGAGACACAAAGAGGAAAACACAACGAGAGACCCAACAAAGCAGGGAGCAGAGGTGGCTCAAGCAATTGAGTACCTCTTTCCTTCATGGGAGTTCCCAGGTTTGGTTCCTGGTGCCTCCTAAAGAGAAGATGAGCAGACACAGAGAGCACACAGCGAATGGACACAGAGAGCAGACAGTGAGTGCAAACAATGGGGGGAGGGATAAATTTAAAAATCTTTTTTAAAAAAACTTACTGTGGGAAGTGGATGTGGATCAAGTAGTTGGACACCTGCCTACCACATGGGAGGTCACTAGTTCAGTTCCCATGTCTCCTAAAGAAGATGAACAAGACAGTGAGTTAATGTGACTGGCTGGCACAGTGAGAGTGATGCAACAAGATGACACAATGAGATGATGCAACAAGATGGTGCAACGAGGACACAACAAGCAGGGAGTGGATATGGCTCAAGCTATTGGGTGCCTCCCTCCCACATAGGAGGTCCTGGGTTCAGTTCCTGGTGCATCCTAAAAAGAAGACGAGCAGATACAGAGAGCAGACCGCGAGTACAAAACAATGAGGGGGGGGGGCGGGGGGAGGTGCGGGGCGCGTGGGAAATAAATAAATAAATCTTAAAAAAAAAAGCTTACAGTTTCTGAGACTGTGAAAATGTGAAAATGTCCAAGTCAAGGCATCATCAAGACATCAAGAGATTCTGTCTTACCAAGTTGCAGCTGTGGGCAATCAGGCACATGGCAGAACGTAATGGCAGCTTTGCCCGTCCCTGCCTTCCCCTGCAGGCTTACTTTCTCCCTGAGCTCAGCTGTGGGCAGTCAGGGATATGGTTCATCCGCCCCTGTCCTCCAGGCCTTATTTCCACGCCTCTGTGCTCTGTTGATTCTAGCCTCTCTCAGACTCTCAGGGTTTCTGTCTCTGCAGCTTTTCCCCCTGTTTCTGTGGCTCTTACTCCTCTGTTTCTAAAGGACTCCAGTAAAAGGATTAAGACCCACCCTGGTAAATGCCGTACTGAAGTGATCTATTCAAAAGGAAGGTCCTTTGGCTGAGTCTAACCAGAAGGTCCCACCTACTATAGGTTTACATGGACAAGAATGAGTTAGCTCCAAGGATATGAGCTTTTGGGGTCCACCCAGCTTCAAACTGGAGCAGAGGGTCTTTATTTTACCCAATTATCTCCTTTTACTTAACAAAACTGGAATAAACTGTAACCTTTTTTTTTTTTTGGTCTTTATTTATTTTTTAACATTACATTAAAAAAATATGAGGTCCCCATATACCTCCCACCCCCTCACCCCACTCCTCCCCCCATAACAACAATCTCCTTCATCATGAGACATTCATTGCATTTGGTGAATACATCTCTGAGCACCGCTGCACCTCATGGTCAATGGTCAACATCATAGCCATATTGGTACTATACATTCTATTTACATGTTTCCCTTAAAAAAAAGAAAACACCCGACAGAGCAATTACTCTGGGATTCTCTTCCTTGCCCACAATCTCATGTTTTTCTCCTAACTGAGCAAAGAAGTGTTTTTGGTTATCTTGCGGATGTGAATCCTAGCACCCTTGTCATTTTCTTCCTTGAAATTTTAACAGGATTGCCTTCTTTACAGGAAAGAGTATATTGAGCCTCCTTAATATGAATAGTTCACAGATTATGTTCATCTCAAAAGATATTACTCTCTATCCTCCAGTCCAACAGGACATTGAGACACTTGACGTTTTCTTTTTGAGCAACTTTGTCCCTATCCTTCCTAAAGGGAAAGGATCACAAAATACTGCATGTGCTTTGCGGGTATCGGATGCTGTTTCACACAAGATATCTGTAAGGTCATTAATCGGTGTCATCTGAAAGCCATCCTTCCCCACATCCTTGTGAAAACCATTTTAGAGTCAAATACGCGCCTGCGAGACACCGCGTGCCTTTTATGACGGCATCTCTGCTTCTCTCCATGGCTTCATTGCAGTGGCACTGCTGAGCTATTTGCCACCTGTGCCAAGAAAGACATCAGAGTGTGGCACACGACATCCAACAGGGAGCTGCTGCGGATCACAGTTCCCAACATGACCTGCCACGGCATTGACTTCATGAGAGATGGCAAGAGCATCGTTTCAGGTACCGCACACACGTTCAGATTTGGATTCAGGCGCTGCCGGGAGTTTGCTTTTTTAAAAAGATTTATTTTTTATTTATTTCTCTCCCCTAACCACCCCCTGCCCCCCAGTTGTCTGCTCTCTGTGTCCATTCGCTGTGTGTTCTTCTGTGACCACTTCTATCCTTAGCAGCAGCATTGGGAATCTGTGTCACTTTTTGTTGCATCATCTTGCTGTGTCAGCTCTCTGTGTGTGGTGCCATTCCTGGGCAGGCTGCACTTTCTTTCACTCTGGGCAGCCCTCCTTATGGGGCGCACTCTTTGCACGTGGGGCTTCTCGATGTGGGGACACCCCTGCATGGCACGGCACTCCTTGCATGCATCAGCACTGCGTGTGAGCCAGCTCCACACGGGTCAAGGAGGTCTGGGGTTTGAACCCTGGACTTCCCATATGGTAGACGGAAACCCTATCCATTGGGCCAAGTCCGCTTCCCTGCCTAGGGTTCTGATTCTTGTCATTCTCCATCCTACACTCCTCTCCACTCCTCACCAGCCTCCCGCTGTCCATCCTTCCTTTCTCCTAACCTCGCCTCTCTTTTGACTTCCCCTCCAGCTGGGAGATTTTCTGAGCTAGAAAGAACCAAATAGCATTTTTCTTTTCTCCCAAATTGCTGCTGTATGTATATAATTATATATACCTTTCTCTATGGCAGAGACATTTAGTAGTTGAATTACGAAATGGATTTGAGGACTTACTGAATACCAGGCTCTTGTGTAAGAAGAGACTAAAAACCCAGCTCAAACTAAACTATGCTCCAAAGGGAATTTTCTTGTTTTTAATTTATTTTTATGCCAAAATATTTTAACATAAATTATAGACACCTTGATATTCCACCTCTAAATATGTCAGTGTACATCTCTAGAAATAACATTTTTCTGTAAAGTAGTAGCTTCTTAACATTGTCTTATGTTTAATCCATATATAAATTTCCCCGGTGGTCAAAAAATAAATTTACTGGTTACATCAATGAAAAGTCAAGAGGGTAAATCTTTAGGTGCAGTTATTAAAATGATGATATCAGGAACCCATCTCTCCCTCTTTTCTTGACCATGTGTCCTCCATGTTGGCTTCTCTCTCAGGCACATCTTCTCCACATCCAGGAGCTCTTGGTTCCCAATTCAAAACTAACGAACCCTCAGGTCAAAAATCTGGGAGTCATGCACGCCTCCTCTTTTTCTCTTATACCCACATCAATAGGTCCCTAGTGACTCTACCTTCACAGAATTCCACCACTTCTCATTGTCTGCACCCTGGTCCTGGCCCACACCATCGCTCTTCTAGATTATTCTAGGAGCTTCCTACCCAGTCTTCCTGCTTCTGCCTTTGCCCATCACCTCCCTCCCCCAGTCTGTTCCCAACACAGCAGCCATAAGTCTTCTTTTAAAATGTTAAGTTAGATCATGCCACGGGAAGCAGACTTAGCCCAGTGGTTAGGGTGTCCGTCTACCACATGGGAGGTCCGCGGTTCAAACCCCGGGCCTCCTTGACTCGTGTGGAGCTGGCCCATGCGCAGTGCTGATGCGCACAAGGAGTGCCGTGCCACGCAGGGGTGTCTCCCGCGTAAGGGAGCCCCACGCGCAAGGAGTGCACCCGTAAGGAGAGCCGCCCAGCGCAAAAGAAAGTGCAGCCTGCCCAGGAATGGCGCCGCACACACGGAGAGATGACACAAGATGATGCAACAAAAAGAGACACAGATCCTGTGCCGCTGACAACAACAGAAGTAGACAAAGAAGAAGACACAGCAAATAGACACAGAGAATACACAACCGGGGCGGAGGTGGGGGAGGGGAGAGAAATAACTAAAATAAAAAAAAAATAGATCACGCCAGTTCTAGGGCTCAAAAGCCTTCTACTGGAGAGCAGATTGGCTCAAGCAGTTGAGCGCCTGCTTCCCACATGGAAGGTCCTGGGGTTGTTTCCCAGTGCCTCCTAAAGACAAACACAAACAACAAGCAATCAAATGAAAAGATCAACTCAGGGAAACTGATGTGGCTCAGTGGCTGAGCACCGGCTTCCCACTTATGAGGTCCCAGGTTCAATCCTTGGCCCCAACACCTAAAAAAAAAAGTCTTCTACTCAGAGTAAAACACAAAGGCCTTGCAATGGTCTGCAAGGCCCTGCCTGGCCTTCTCTCCCTCCCTCACCACCACCTTCTTGCCTCTGGCTTTTTTTCTTACTACTGGCCTCCTGCAGCTATGCTTGCTTCCTTGCTATTTCTCAAAACCACCAGGCATAGGGCTGTGGCTCTACTGTCCCACCTGCCTGGAATGTTCTTCTCCCAGATGTCCCCAGGACCCACTCCCTCATCCTTTTATTTCTTTCCTTTTACTTCTTTGATGTAATGAGATCTATCTCGAGCATCCCATTGAAAATTGGATAAGACGTGACAGTAAAACTAAGACCTAAATGATGAGAAAGAGCCAGCCGTGGGAAGAGCTTTGGGAAAATGTTCCACACAGAGGGAACAGCAAGTGGGAAATCCCTGAGTGTCTTTGAGGAATAGAGAGAGGGCCACTGTGTAGTGGGGAAGGTTGTAGGGGAGGCGGGGTCAAGGAGAGTGGTAGAGGGAGGTTGAAGAGGTGGGTAGAGGGCAGAGACTAGTTACCCTGTAGGATAAAGGAGTTTGGATGCTTATTCTAAGCTCAGTGGGAACAGCTACTGGAGGTCCCTGATCAGGGAGGTGATGTGGTTTTAAAAACTTCACCCTAACTGATGGTAGCGGGGAGCAGGAGTGGAAGCCCTGGGGGGAAGCTGTTGTAACAGTCCAGGAGAGAGATGGTGCTACCTTGGACGAGGGTTGGTCACAGTACAGGGCTGAGAAGTGGCCGGGTTCCGGATGCTTTTTCAAGGTAGAACTGATGAGACTTGCCAATGGATTGAATGTGTGTGAGTGGGGCAGAACAGAGAAGAATTAAGAATGGCTCTGAGATTCTTGGCTTGCACACCTGGAGGGATGGTGGCAACTGTTACTGAGATGGTGGAGGTGAGATTTAATTATGGGGGGCGGGAGGCCAACACTTGGAAATATGAAATTATATGAAATTATATATTATAACCAGGTGGTTGAGTGTACAGAACTGCAGCTCATGGGAGAGGTGGGGCTGGTCTCTCCACTTCTTTTCCTCTCCACCCTTCCTCACCTGGTGTCTCAGTCAGCCAAAGGGGTGCTGATGCAAAGTACCAGAACTCTTCCGGCTTTTATAAAGGGTATTTATTAGGGGTAGAAGCTTACAGTCACAAGGCCCTAAAGAGTCCAACTCAGGGTACCACAACAGGTACCGTCTCATCCAAAATCTGTTCCCATCTGTTGACACAAAATGATGGGTGACACTTGCAGGGTCCAGCCCTCCTTCTTCCTCTTGAGGCTCCACGAGTCCCGCTTCTTCCAGTCTCAGTTGGAGGCTAGCATAAGGCTTGTCTCTCTCCCTGGGGGTCATTTCTGTCTGGGCTCAGCTGTTCCCGTCTCTTCACAAGGTCAGCTGTAGACTATCAGGGTCATCTCTCTTCCCAGGACCTCTACCATGTCTGAAGAGCTGTCTCCATTCCTCTGTGTTCTTCTCCTGTTTGTCTACTTCTGTGTGAGAGTCTGTTTTATCAGCCCACCGAGGGGACTCAGTGCTGATTTGCACTCTAATGACGTGGTTCAATCAAAGCCCTTTATTTATTTATTTTTAAAGATTTATTTTTATTTATTTAATTCCCCTCCCCTCCCCCGGTTGTCTGTTTTCTGTGGTTTTTTTTGCTGCGTCTTGTTTCTTTGTCCGCTTCTGTTGTCGTCAGCGGCACCATTCCTCGGCAGGCTGCTCCCTCCTTCGCGCTGGGCGGCTCTCCTTATGGGTGCACTCCTTGCGCGTGGGGCTCCCCTACGCGGGGGACACCCCTGCGTGGCACAGCACTCCTTGCGCGCATCAGCACTGCGCATGGGCCAGCTCCACACGGGTCAAGGAGGCCCGGGGTTTGAACCGCGGACCTCCCATGTGGTAGACGGACGCCCTAACCACTGGGCCAAAGTCCGTTTCCCCAAAGCCCTTTTCTTAACATCATTTAATCAGACATCTCAGCTGAATCTAATACAATCAAAGGGTTATCACACCCAGAGGAAGAGAGCAGTTTAAAAACATAATCAGATATCTTTTTTTGGAATTCATAAATAATATCCAGCTGCCACACCTGGGGTGGCGTATACCCGGAGGCAGACAAACCACCCTTTTCTCAGCCAGGCATGGCCAGGGTAGGGAGGCAGGGAAAAGGGGGCTATGAGTCCTGGCAGTGGGGAGGGGTGGCCTCTTTCTTCTATCCTATTCTTATTTGTGAGTTAGGAGAGCAGTGGTGTGTTTGGAGAGGGGGTGAGTGGATTGATCCTGCTGCCTTCTGTTTCCCTTTCTTGCCAGCCTGGAACGATGGTAGAATCCGAGCCTTCGCCCCAGAGACGGGCAGGTTGATGTACGTCATCAACAGCGCCCACAGGATCGGCGTGACCGCCATCGCCACCACCAGTGACTGCAAAAGGATCATCAGCGGCGGCGGGGAAGGGGAGGTACTGTTCTTGAAAGCTGAATCTCTGAAAAGCAGGCCTGGGTTTAGAGCAACTGGCTCACAGGAGGCCATCCATTTGACCTTTTTTATTTCCCTTAAGATTTATTTATTTCTCCCCATCCCCTTGTTGTTTTGTGCTTGCTGTCTGCTCTCTGTGTCCACTCACTGTGTGTTCTTCTTGTCTGCTTGTCTTCTCTCTAGGTGGCACCAGGAACTGATCCTGGGACCTTCTGGAATGGGAGAGAGATGCTCAGTATCTTGAGTCACCTCAGCTCCCTGGTCTGCTGCATCTCTTATTGTCTCTCTGTGTCTCTTTTTGTTGTGTCATCTTGTGGTGGCAGCTCTCTGCTCAGGCTGGCTTGCTACCTGGGCCAGCACTCTGCACAGGCCAGCTCGCTGTGCGGGGCAGCTTGCCTTCACCAGGAGACCCTGAGAATTGAATCCTGGACCTCCTATATAGTACATGGCAGCCCAATTACTTGAGTCACACCTGCTTCTCCCATTTGATCTTACCTGTACTAGGATTCAGATCAAATTAAGATGTTGATAGAACACTAAAATACATCATACATTAAAGTCTTAAGAATAGAAATATATGTATAAATGTATTTGTCCACAGAAAGGACATTTAAGATATAAACATGAACATGTTCTGTAAGGAATAGAGCTATGAATTCAGAAACATTTATTGAGGGTTTACTTTCTGCCAGGTCCACACACGTGGCCTGTCTTATGCATGGGGTTGGGGGCAAGGAGGAACTGGAGAAAAGGGATTATTAATGTCACATATTGTCATTTCATGATTTATTTTGCCAATTAAGCTCTATTTGCCCTATATTAGTCAGTCAAAGGGGTGCTGATGCAAAGTACCAGAAATTTGTTGGCTTTTATAAAGGGTAGTTATTTGGGGTAGAAGCTTACAGTTGCAAGGCCCTAAAGAGTCCAACTCAAGGTACCATAAGAGTGTTTTTCTCACCCAGTCTGTTGCCATGTGTTGGAGAAAGATGGTGGGCCACGTCTCTGAAGGTTCAGCCTTCCTCTTCCCATTTAAGGCTCCATGGGTCCTGCCTCTCCAAAATAATGAGAGACAGAACAAAGCAGGGAGCAGAGGTTCCCAGTGCCTCCTAAAGAGAATGAGCAAGACAGCGAGCTGATGCGACAGGCAGGCAGTAGGTGACACAACAAGAGACACAAGAAGAAAAAACAAAGAGAAACACAACAAGCAGGGAGTGGATGTGGCTCAAGCAATCAACTGGGCACCTCCCTCCCACATCAGAGGTCCTGGGTTCAGTTCCCAGTGCCTCCTAAAGACAGCACACGGCAAAGTGCAAACAATGAGGGGGTGGGGAGAAATAAATAAAATAAATCTTTAAAGAAAAGATCTCCTTTTGGAATTCATAAATAATATCAAACGGCCACAGCTCCTCAAAAGACTTTCCACATTTTAGGCAGTCTGTTAACTAGGAGGCCGTGGGACACTGGATCACACCCCCAAGGTCTAGACACCAAGGTGGTTCTTGACAGAGTGTTGGAATAATTGTTCCTTTCCCCAAGGACCACGGTTGTATAAATTGCCTGTATCTTATCTTGTGTTTTGAGACACATGATAGTTTAAGAACTCTTTAACACAACTAGATATTTTAACTGTTATTTTTTATTTCCTTCCATCATTTCGAGGATCCTAAAATATCTTTCCCTCACACATGTATCTCCACATCTCCCCTCCCCCCAGCTCTTCCCCAGCTTTCTTTCTTCTTTTCCCAAAGCCTTCCTTTTCCCTACCTAGGAATTCTGTCAGTCTGTCAGATTTTTCTTAACCTAAATCATTTTCTTTTCCCTTCTTTTCTCCAGGCTATCAATAGGAAGAATTTAGCAAGGAAAAGAAGCCTTCAACATTTTGATGAGCTTTAGCAGAGTTTAGGCAATACAGTCTACGGCTGAGAGCCTGGGTTTTGGAGTCATACTGCTTGGGCTCAGTTTCATTCCCACCACTTTCCAGCTGTGTGTCCTTGGGAGCATTCTTAAACCTCTCTGTGCTTCAGTTTTCTTGTGTGCAAAGGGACTATAATACTACTGTTAATGAGATGTTTTACATTCTTCATGTACTAAGTCTTCAAAATCTGGTGTGGTTTACATGTCTAGCCCTCGACCATCTCCCCTGCTCGCTGCCCCCCTTCCCCTCATGGCTCTACTTCCTTCCCTTATCACTCCAGCCTTGCTCTTGTTGACACCCTTAGCATCCTTGCTTGCTCTGGCATCCTTGTAGGGCATCCGCCTTGCCTTGTGATACAGACACCCTTGGTGTGGCAGTTTGGTGTTGTTTATGAATTCCAAAAATAGATATTGGTATTGTTTATGAATTCCAAAAATAGATATTGGATTGTGTTTGTAAACTAGTCTGTTCCTCTGGGGGGATTAGATTGTATAGATTCTGGGGTTTCAGTTTTACTTTATTAAATCAAGATTAGGGCTTTTATTTGGCCACGTCATTAGGGTGACACAGTTTGAGTCCCCACTTTCTTGGTGGGGATAAAACAGACTCTCACAAAGAAGTAAATACCCAGAGTAGAAGAACACAGAGGAAGAGAAATAGCTCATCAGACGGGATCCTGTGGCCCAGGAAAGAGAGATGAGCCTGACCTTGTGAAGAGACCTAAGCAGCTGGGCCCAGAAAGAAATGAGCCCCGGGGAGAGAGACGAGCCTTATGCCAGTCGACAGTTCAGACGGGAAGAAGCTGGGACTATGGAGCCTTAAGAGGAAGAGGAAGGCTGAACCCTTGCAGACATCGCCCACCATCTTGCTTCAACACGTGGTAACAGACTTTGGGTGAGAAAGTACCTCTTAAGTAACCTCGAGTTGGACTCTTTAGGGCCTTGTGACTGTAAGCTTTTATCCCAAATAAATGCCCTTTATAAAAACCAGCAGAGTTCTGGTACTTTGCATCAGCACCCCTTTGGCTGACATACACTTGGCTTGGACCAGACCACCTGCACTCTGGGTCCTGGACTGATGAAAGCTGCAGGAGGAAATCACACATTGCAAACACATTTGTAACCCCTGCTCAGCAATCTATTTGCACCCCCTGGTCAGCTCCATTCCCCAGGGCAGGTCTTGACTTCAGTCTTCATGGCCTTTATAAGTACTAGAGACCCGGGCTGCTGGCCAGCAGCTATGCACTGATAGGAATGCAATAGCTGCTCAAATGCTGTTGCCTGAATACCCCCACTTGCGAAGACCCCAACCCCATCACCCGGTCTCCTTCCCCCAAGCTACCCAGACCTCCCTACAACCCCATAATCGCAGGGTTAATGCTCTGCATATCCAAAGTGCCTCTAGGACCCTGGTTCCACTCCTGGGGCCCACACCATACTCCTTAACTATTTTGAATAGCGGCTCTGCGGAGGATGTGCGCCTCCAGTGTAGTGGGGTTTCAAGATAAGAGGTTTGTTTTCTTTGACACTTAGCCATTACCTCACGCCACGTCATCACATAGGGCATTATGTGGACACCGAAGAAATGAATATAGCCCAGCTCGTGTGTGACAACGTGCTTCCACCTTATCTTCGCTTTGACGAAAATAAGAGGTTATTTTCCTCTTACCAGATACAAATAAATCTAGTCTGCTATTATTCATCCTAGCATCCTAGCGTTAGTTTTTATTCTAATGCCCACCCAGACTGCTGTTCTTCCATTGTCCTGTGGTGCTTGTACAGAATGGTTTCTATACTTCTTCTTTTTCATAAATCCAACATACTCATCATAAGAAGGTATAAGCTTCTGACGTTATTGTGTTTTCTAGTGCAGTTGTGCCAGAGTTCTTCTCATTAAAGGACACACTATTGCATTATAAATCGTTTCTGTCACAGTTAGGACATCATATTGGCTCTTGTGAAGCTTTGTGTATGTGGGTTGTATTCCTGATGAATTTCAATTCAGGATAGTAATAAGGGTGTTAGAAAATATTTGTTATAGAAGATGGGTGTTGGGTTTGATAGGGTTGAGAACCATTGAGTTAAATGATTAAAACTGAGCTGACATAAACTCTTAAATAGGGCTCTGAGTACCCAAGACATTTCCTAATGGTACCAGAAATTTGAGAGCAACTCTCAGCACAAATGAGTAGACAAACTGTTTCACTTGGTTTAGCAGCAGCCCTCGCATGATTGGTTTTTAGTAGTGAATGTCCAGTAAATATCTCAGCCTGAAAGTAGAAATAGGTACAGAATAAATAGTAGCATTTTGCTGGGCCCCATGGAAGAGGATCACATCTTATACATGAATATTCCTGTCCTTGGACTTGGCATTCCCAGCTCACACAGTTGAAATGAGAACAGAGGAGTCAAAAAAACAAAACAAAACACAATAAAAACCAGAAAAACAAAGCAAAAACAAGTCAAGCTCAGCAGAGGCTGGAAAGCTCTTGGAATCTCCTTTCTTAAGTCCCAAGGTTGTATTGAGAGCGTGCACTTTGTGACTTTCAGGTGAGGGTGTGGCAGATCGGCTGCCAGACCCAGAAGCTCGAGGAGGCCCTAAAGGAGCACAAGTCCTCTGTGTCCTGCATCAGGGTGAAGAAGAACAACGAGGAGTGCGTCACCGCCAGCACCGACGGAACTTGCATCATCTGGGACCTTGTGTAGGTGGTCTGTGATGAGAAGAAGATTTACTAAAGTGCCCAAATCTAGTGTTAACGCGGGACAAAACCCAACAGTTCCGGCATTTTATGGACTTGAGAGAAGTTTCCAGCCAAGGGCAGACTCTTACCTAAGGCAACAGTAAAGAGCATGGTCACCAGGAGACCCGCATCTCCATCCCTGTTCGTTGAGGTTCAGGGTTTACAGATACTGGTGCAAGGGCATAGTTTCCAGGCGGGGCTGAATCTTAGAAGTTGCTGGATGAATTGGGAATTAGCTTTCTTGATACACACAGTAAACTGCATGACTCAACTTAGACAAATTCCACTCCAAGCATTCAGGAAGACAAGGGAGCAAGGGTAATTGTAAGGAATGCAGGCAGTCCCTCTTGTCAGTCCGCTCCATCAAGTCAAACCCGGAATGATCATGGGTTGGAGGGCTGCGGAAGTGGTGGGGCTTGGAGGTGGCATAAAGTTGCTCTTCCTTTCAGTTGACCATAGTCCCAGGAGCTTCTGGGAACCTATCACTTCCCCTAGAGGGTGCCAAATACAAGCCAACTAGACCAAGCATGTGGACTCAATTGTAGGAGTAACTGAAGGGATTTTCAAAGAAGGTTTTTGAATTTTTGACAATAAGCATTTTTTTCTGTGTGCTTTTATTTTCACATCAGACCCCTGTCCCAGCCTCTCTCCTCCTGCCCATTCCCCTATATGCAGCTATATGGAGGGAAGCTGCATCCCCTCCTTATAGCTTCATGAGAGAGACTTGAATAAGTACAGAGGTGGGAGAAAGGAGATTCACACACACACACACAAGAATATGAAATGTTCTTGACAGGAAAGAAGAGAATGAGAACTACAGGCAAAGGCAGAACGCTTTTCATTTAATAGATTAAAAGACAAAAACCAAGCCTCTGTCTTCTAGCCCCGTGGGCATAGGATCACCTGGGAATCTTGTTAAGGTGTAGATTTTGATTCATTAGTCCTGGGGTGGAGCCTGAGACTTAGCATTTCTAACAAGCCCCCAAGAGATGCCCAAGGACCACACTTATAAGAGGGTATTAGTCTATACTAGAGGTTTACATTGGGAAAATATAGAACTGGAAGGGCATGTCTAAGCTTATTTACTTGGGTGGTTTGTGACAATCTCAGATCCTTAAAGCCTCCCTGTTGTTAAGCAGGAATATTTAGTTCAGTTGTGCCAAAATCTTGAAGAATGCTCAGCTCAGACACCACATTTGAAAACTTCCCTAATGGGAAAAAATGATGCATAAGGCAAAAAAAAAATTTTTTTTTTTTTGAGCCTGGCCTGTGAGATGGTCCCCCAGCACCCCTGTGTGAATGGGAAAAGCAGCAATCTTCACACATTTCTAAAGCAATGGTTCTCAACCTTGGGCACATAAGAATCAGCTGGGATGCTGGTTAAAAATGCAGATCTGGGGCCCCTCTCCCAGCCTACTAAATCCAGATCCCTAGAGGTGGGGCCCAGCGATCCCCATTTGTAAAAAGTCCCTCCCCAGGCTTGGCCCCTCAGCTTGTAGGGACCTGCGCTTTGGAATGTGCCCTTGAGAGTAAAGTAAGGTTGGCTCGGGTTCAGCCTCTCCTACATCCATCTGGCCAGAATTTGGGCCTCCCACTGAGTCCCGTGCCTTGTCTTTGCCCTGCCAGCCGCTGATAGGTGTAGTTGGGAGGCGATAGGTGTAGTTGGTGGGGTGAGCAAGGGAACCCAATCTCTATTTTGGAGAAACACAAATGCTATTTTGCTGAGCAGTGGCAGCTGTTTGGGATAGGTCAACCAACCGGCATCCAAGCTCGTACCAAATCCAGTTTGAATAGTAAATTCCTTTTCTGGGGAAGAGAAAGCTGGGCTTCATAGCTACTGAATCTTTTTTTTTTTTTTTAAGGCGTCTTAGGAGGAATCAGATGATCCTGGCCAACACCTTATTCCAGTGTGTTTGCTATCACCCTGAAGAATTCCAGATCATCACCAGTGGAACAGACAGAAAGGTAAGGACTCCCACCCAGCAAGAGTCAAGCTCTTTCAGGTACAAGAGAGAAGCAGAGCCCAGCCACCCCCCACTCACACAATGGTTCTGCAGCCGAGGAGCTGTGTGGCCTGGGAAATGCCATGCACCCTTTTGGCACCTCAGTTTCCTCCGTAAAATGGAAATGATAATGCTGACCTCTTAGACTTGCTGTGTGGATTAAAGCCATGCAGGTGTATAATGCTTATAGCAGGGGACCTGGCACATAGTAGGTACTCGATAAATGATGGTTTTTAATATTAGGAAGATCCTGAGGCTCGAATCAAATTTCTATGCCCAAACCAGGTATCACTTGGACTAAATTCAAATTGGTAGGCAACAGACCTCTGATCACACTAATCCATTAATATAGGTCAACATCTCTTTAACTGGGGAGGCTTTGCCCTTGGAGGTAGATCGACCCTTCTGTCTGGGGGAAGGTTTCCCTTTGGGCCAAGCAAGAAGCTTCAGGGGAAGGGCAGGGAGGTGACGGGTAAGGATACCAGGGGTCATCCACCCTGCCAGCCAAGCCAGAGCAGCCAGAGCTCGGCCTCACCACCTGAGCATCCAATTCAGCTTATAGCTGAGGGGAGAGCATCCCAGGTGAGTATCCTTGCAAAGACTGAGCCCCTGGCAGGGCTTACCCAGGAAAGCATCACTTTGATTCCTTGGTGGTAAAGGCAGGAAATCAAGCCCCAACAAATTCCGTGAGTACAAGTCCTGAGAAACACTGGTTTTGGCATGCTTTTATACTTCTTTAAGCTTTTAACAAGAAAACAGAACTTTTTATCAATGCAATCAGCATTTGTAATGTTAAGTAAAATAAAATGGTTCCTGGCATTGGGCACTGCTAGGAGGGACCCCTTTCTGAGAAAGAATTTTCCAGAAGACAAAAACAACTGACCTGGGAAGCGGACTTGGCCCAATGGATAGGGCGTCTGCCTACTACATGGGAGGTCTGCAGTTCAAACCCCAGGCCTCCTTGACCCGTGTGGAGCTGGCCCACGCGCAGTGCTGATGTGCGCAAGGACTGCCGTGCCATGCAGGGGTATCCCCTGCGTAGGGGAGCCCTACACGCAAGGAGTGCGCCCATAAGGAGAGCCACCCAGCGTGAAAGAAAGTGCAGCCTGCCCAGGAATGGCGCCACACACATGGAGAGCTGACACAAGATGATGCCACACACACTAAAAAAGAAACAGATTCCTGGTGCCACTGATAAGAATAGAAACGGTCACAGAAGAACACACAGCGAATGGACACAGAAAGCAGACAACTGCTGGAGGGAGGGGGGAATAAATTTTTTTAAAAAAATCTTTAAAAAAAAAACAACTGACCTGCAGGGGTTTTCCCAGAAAATAGAAATCCACCCTATAGATCTGCAGATAAGCAAGACCTGGTGATAAACCAGTTTCCATCCTGGAGAGAGACAGAGCTTGTTGGGATGACAAACACTATAATATTCAATGTCTATCTGCTCCCTACTTTGTAAAATCTGCCCCCCCCCATGTCAAATGGGAACTTAACATCAGCCAGTCAGAACATTTCCTTGCTTGCTTCCAAGTTTCCTCTATGTAAGCATTCCCTTTCCACTTCCTCGGTGGAGCCCCTTCTGCTTTCTGAAAGGGATGCTGCCCGATTCATGAATCGCTCAATAAAGCTGTGAGATCCTAAATTGCATGAAAAGGTTTTCTTCTGATAACAGATGTCATAAAGGAAAAAAAAAATAGTTTAAATAGCATATAGAGTTTGTGGGTAGATTGAGAAGAATAAAGTTTCCTGGCATAATTACTGGCATACAGCAGAACTGGGAGAAATGCATGTCAAGTTTGCACTCTCCATTCCTACTCAGTGATCCTTACTTAGAAAGAAATCTTTAATTCTGAATAGGTGGCACACTCATGAGGCTCACAGTTCAACAAGTACGCTAGCAATATAGTCAAGAGAAAACCCTCCTCTCCCCAGCGCCCAGCCCAGTTCCCCTCCCCACGAAGGGACCAGTGTAACCAGTTTGTTTTCAAACCCTGCCCGGGTGAGTGTTTTATTGTTTTGAGACAGAAGAGTACATTGGGAACGGGAAGAAGGATCCAGCTGTAGCGGGAAGGTGACTCTGTAAGGCCCTGAAACTCTGCACTGCTCAGAAGGCAGGAAATGCTTTCCCCTTCCACCAGGCCTAGAGCAAAAGCCAGAAACGTGAAGGCAGCGGCTGTTCTCTGCTAACAAGTTTTACTTCAGGCTCAGCCTGGTTGGTTTTATCAAAAGCACTTTCTGTCACAATCCCTGTGTATCAGCATGTCAACATTGCTGCAAATAGAATGTAAAGTTGAAACCAATACTAAAATTATTAAAATGGCTTTCCGCCCCCTGCTGTAGCCTATTTATAACTTTAGCCGTGATATCATCCCTTAGTGTATTTTTGCTAGCTTCTATATAAAGTAGCACCATCTTTTGTTAGCAAGGGTGCAGATGACTCCCCCGCACTAATTCCTGCCTAACGCCCTTTTCCTGAATTCCAGATTGCTTACTGGGAAGTATTTGATGGGTCAGTCATCAGAGAGCTGGACGGCTCCTTGTCTGGGTCAATAAATGGTATGGATATTACAGTGGAAGGAGTGCACTTTGTTACAGGTTAGTCCCAGGGTAAGAAAAGAAAGCCAAGCCTGGCACATTCAGATGGGCACGTGGAACTCGGGGTGGGAGGCAATTCGAAGAGACTGCGAAATGGTGTAAAGGGTGACTCAGCTGGACTGAGGCCTGAACACGGCAGCGGGCAAGTCCAGAAGTCCCATTTCAATGAGATGAAATGTTGGCACAGTAGCCTTAGGAACACAAATCAAAGTGAAGCCCTCATTGCTGGCTTGCTTTTGTTTTGTGGGTGGGGTGGGGTGGACATCTATGACAGAAATGGCCCTTGAAATGTCCTGGTCCCTCCAGAGTACCTTCCTATTTGATTTCCTACCTAAGTCTTACATGCAATTCTTTTATTCTCTTTGTTGAATGATGTGATGCCCCCTCCTACCCCAAAATAAAGGAATAAATTCCAGGGGGCACTTATCGCAAAACATATCTATTGGGACAATATCAAATGCCATTCCTGCCATACTCAGGACACCAAATAAAGCTCCACCAACATTTACTTAATGCAAAGAGATAAAACTGGACGTGGCATGATACCAATCCCATACACAGATATACGTGGCTCCTCAAACACTTATGGCTAAAAGACAAGAAGAAAGTAAAGCAAGATGTTGTTCGTGGTTATTTCTGGGTGGTGGGATTGGGGTGTTTTCACCTCTGTACTTACCCCCCAAATTTACTACAACTGACTTAGATTTTTATAATCAGGGAAAAGGGGTATTATAAACATAATTTTTTCCTTCAAGGTTGGCACACGGG
Organism: Dasypus novemcinctus; assembly: GCF_030445035.2. NCBI lineage: Eukaryota > Metazoa > Chordata > Mammalia > Cingulata > Dasypodidae > Dasypus > Dasypus novemcinctus. Next base: position 23,428,433 of record NC_080693.1, on the reverse strand, counting down.
GAATGTGTTGAAAACGATCCCGTTGTTTGATATCAGGGCTGTTTCTGACTTCCTGCAGCAGTGCCTTCTACCCATTTGTCTTTTTCAGGTGGAAATGACCATCTGGTCAAAGTCTGGGATTATAATGAGGGTGAAGTGACTCATGTTGGAGTGGGCCACAGTGGCAATATCACACGCATCCGGATCAGCCCAGGGAATCGGTACATCGTTAGTGTAAGCGCCGACGGAGCCATCTTGAGATGGAAGTACCCATACGCCTCCTGACCACCCGGGACCTCCCCAGCCCGGAGGTGCCTCTGCTGCGTTTAGAGATCACCAAGGCTCATCTTTATTGCGCACCTCTGCGGTTTTGTTCTTTAGTCAAAAACAGTTGATAGGTGATGTTCTCTTTTCCTTTGTAGAATGCATTTCACATTTTAAGTTATATATTAAAATTGAAATATGTTCAAGGATAATTTATACACTCTAATTAAAACTATGCTTTTTAAAATTATTATTACTATGATGAGTAAACTCTCAGTTGTTGGCTTACTGTCGTTGCTTTTCTGAGACTCTGTGAAACCTGTGGCCCTTTCTCAGAATTTTTCCGCAGATAGCCTTGCTTTTATCCGCTAAGAATAAAGCAGGGTGAATTTCCCTTCCTGGTCACCATTTCCTTCAGTCTAGTGGACACGGGGCAAGGCCTGGATTTGGTCAGATCTTGGGCAGGTTTCTTAACTCAGGGCATCAGATTCCTCTTTTGCACAGCAAGAATAAATTCCTGCTCAAAAAGTTACTGTGAGAATTGAGTGAAATAATTTATTAAAGTAAGGGTAGACTTCCTGACAGTAGTTCAACACGAATTTTGTTGCTTTCTCAAAGAAAACGTGTTTTCTTGCCAATTTGAGGTGATCAAAGATGAATTTTCAGAGCTGCTTCATCAGAGTTGGCCATAAAATCTCTCACCCGAGTTTCCCACCAGAACCTGCTACTTATTAATCCTCCAATCTGATATCTTATCCCAGATAAGGCAAGTAATATGTCCCCCTAAACAATTCAAGACCCCACTCAAGACAGTCTCTTCCTTAGCTTTTTTTTTCTTTTCCTGGCAGTAGCGGGGATTGAACCCTGGACCTAATACATTGAACCCTGGTTGAGCAGGCGCTCAACCACTTGAGCTACATTCGTTCCCTTCTCTATTCTTTAACTGTTACTTCTTTATCGCATCAGGTTGCCTGCTGCTAATCGTACTTGAACTATCAAAAAGGGATATTTAACAAATGGTGGTCACTTATTTGTTAAGTAACACCTCGCATTCCAGGGACGTAAGACGCGTCCCGCACGCTGCTGCGGTCTTTCTGAGCGAGCAAGTGCGTGAGGAACAACTCATTTTGCGAGACCTTGCCTGATTAATTATAAACCCGCCAGTTAGAGGGTAACGTGGGCAGAGGCCTCCAGGGCTGCCCTGGGAATCCAGGGCGGGGCAAGGCCAAGCTAATTCCGATTGGGCAACAATTCAGCAAGGCTTGGGCGTCAAAGGGTGAACGGCAGAGCGCGCAGGGGGCGCGTCCCGGGGCCGGGAAACTTCCTGCTGAGCCGAGGCCCGGGTCGTGGAAGGAGGGAGCCTGGGCTCGGCGGCTCTGGTCCCGGGCTCGAGTTCCGGTTTCGCCGCTTCCCAGGCGCCTCGAGTTAGCCTCTCACAAGCCCTTTCCTGCCCTCGTGAGATCGAGGGGATCGCGTCTCCTTGCAAGCTTTTGGAACAGTGACCATCACCTCGTCTGTTACAAACAAAACAAAAACCACCTCGGTGTTTCTTCACAGGCAGCGCGCGGTCCCCGGTTCTGGCCCCAGGACGGCGGGTCTCGGCAGGGGCTCTGCCTCCCGCCCGGGGCCGACGGGGGGCAGGAGGTGGCGCCCCCTGCCCGCGCACACCCGAGCCTGCGGGGACGCCACCGCCGACCAAAGCCTCCCTGCGCGCTTCTCTCTCCATACCTGAGGCCGCCCCTTGGAGACAGACTTCCTTCCCCCTTTGCTTCTAGTTCATCTGGACGAGAGGACAGAAAGAAACCTTAAAAGCAGCCGAGGTTTTACCATTTCCTAGGCGCCTTCAGGTTCACCCTTCCTCCATTCCTTCTGCGGCCTGAGGGTGGGGGTGTGGGGGGAGCAGGTGCAGAGGCTCAACCTAGGTGGGTCGGCCGGTACTAGGTAGGGAAGGGCTGGACACGCGACCACGACGCCCCCCGCCCCTCCCAGGGCTTTTAGTCCCCCTCGGCGCCGCGGGGGCAGGGGGGATGCGGCGCACTGCCCTGCGGCCGGATTCCCGCGCGGGGCGGAGCGGCCGCGCCCTTGGCTCCGCCCCCATCCCGTCCCCGCACACCTGGCCGGCAGGTAGCCGGCGCCCGGGCGCCTCTCGGACGCTGTGAGCGGCTCGTCCTCCTCCGGCCGGGGGTTCCGCTCGGGAAGCCGCACCCGCGCGGGAGCCATGGACTCGGACCCGGGCGCGGAAGAGGCCTGTCCCGGGCCCGCGGCGGGAGAGGGGCCGCCCGCGCCCCGGCCCCGCCGCCGCCGCTCCCTGCGCCGCCTGCTCCGCCGCTTCCTGCTGGCGCTGGGCAGCCGCTCCCGGCCCGGGGCCTCGCCGCCCCAAGCCCAGCCCGGACGCGGCGACGGCGACGGCGACGGCGGCTTTGCTGGCGCCCCGGGGCCGGCTCCAGGAGCGCCCGGGAGCCCCGGGGAGGAGCGCGCGCCCAGCCCCCAGCCCCAGCTCCCCGCCGGCGACGGGGCGCGGCCCCCGGGCGCGCAGGGCTTGAAGAACCACGGCAACACCTGTTTCATGAACGCCGTGGTGCAGTGTCTCAGTAACACCGACCTGCTGGCCGAATTCCTGGCGCTGGGGCGCTACCGGGCGGCGCCCGGGCGCGCCGAGGTCACCGAGCAGCTGGCGGCGCTGGTGCGCGCGCTCTGGACGCGCGACTACACGCCCCAACTTTCCGCCGAGTTCAAGGTAGGCAGCGCCTTTGCCATCACCCGCGGCTCTCGCTCTCCGGGTTTGGTTTTTTAAAAAAATTTTAAGTGTGCGCGCACAAGCAGGAAAGGGCTTTCTGGGGACCTTCTGAAGTTCAGCCTCAGTTTCCGTATCGGTTTTGAGTTGCTTTGCTGTTCTCTCGTTTGCATGTATTTTCTTTATTCATTAATTTCTCCCGGGTACTCCAAGAGCGGGGGGTGGGGTGGGGGAGGAGTCTGGCCGGTTTGGGTTACTAAGCTCCGTGCACTCGGCAAACGTTCGTGGAGAGATTGAAAGCCTTTGGGGCAGGCAGGGTTCTAATGCCGAGGGCAGAGCTGCCCGTCTGGAGGGAGTCGGACTTGGAAGGCCTCAGAGGCAGGAGGTGATGCTTGAGTGGAAACCAGCCTGATGCAGCCAGGTCAAGGCCTAGAAAGGATCCAGGGTGCTGAGGGAACAGCTAGTGCGGGGCGCCCGAGGAGCAGGGCACCGGAGGCAGGGAAAATCTGGTGTCGATGGCCCAAGGGAGGTGGAGTGGACGGCGCTGAGGTTGGCCAGATCATGTCAGGTCTTGGAGGCAAGGGTAAGGGTTCTGGCTTTTATTCTAAGTTCGTTGGCATCTGAGACCCACTGTGGGCCAGGCATCTGCTGCGTGCTCCGGGGAGGCCGTGTGTGCGCCCTGTTGGAGACGGCATGCCTCTTGCCGGAAGCCCACGAAGTCCCTACTGTGTGCTGGCGCGGGCTTGCCTCCCCTGCCGCCAGGATCACCGTCTGCTGCCTCCGGATGCTGCAGCGTCGCTTGCGAGGCTTTGTAATTTGTGTGTGTTGCCCGGCAGGGAGCTAAAGCGGAGTGTTCCTTCGGGGTGCCGGTTTTACTCAAGAGTTCCTGGTAAGTGATGCCCATGGCTGGTTCCTGCTGAAAACCACGTCTCTCGGCAGAGCTGACGTTCCCCCACCGACCGGGGATGGCTGTTCTTTGGGGGAGGGGGAACCTGTCCGTGCTCATTCCACAAACATCATGGGGCTTGAGTTTCAGCCTGAGAAAGCAGTTCTTGCCGTGTGATCCACGAGGATGCCAATCCCACCGTTCTTCCTTTCTTCATCTGTTGGTTAAAAATTGCTCAAATGAGTGTCATTCATGTCTTTTTTTTTTTTTTTTTTTAAATATGAGAGGCAGTATGTATAGTGGTTCAGAACTAGGGTCTTTGGAGCCTGAATGTCTGGGTTGGTATTCTAGGGCCCTTCTTACTTAACTTTATGACCTTGAGCGAGTGCCTCAACTTTCCTCATCTGTAAAATGGGATTGTCATGGTACCTGCCTGATTACAGGGTCATGGTGAGGCTTATAGAAGTTTTATGTACAGCACGTAGAACAGCGTCTGGCCTTGTAGGAAGTGTTGATTGGTCTCACTATTAATACACCTCCTTACCTGAAGAGACCTGGAGGAGGAGGGGTGGAGGTGAGCTCTGCGCCTTTTCTCCTGCCAGAGGCATTCCCATCCAGTTACTGTAGCAATGGGAGCGGTTGGAGTGTGGCTTGAAAAAAATCTTCCAGATTTCTAACAATCACAGTGGTGACTCACTAGGATTTCCTCTCCCCAGTCTTTGGGGCCTTGAGGAGTTCCCTGTGAGCCTCAGGGAACTGAAGGATAATCTCTGCTAATATGTTAATGAGGGTGATGTAATCTGGGGTTTCCCGGGGCATTTTTTTTAAAAAGCAATTCCATTTACTTCGTGGGGTTTTTAACCAACCCTGGAGGGAGGAGTGGATTCCAGAATGCAGTTTTTAAATGTTGTGGATGCAAATCTAAGTGGGGTCCTCCTGTTTTGCCGATAACAGCTTATTCATTCTAAGAAATATTTAAGTGTCCAACACCGAGGAATACATGTTTAGTGACCAGATCCTGGGGAGCAGGTGTAGCTCAGTGGTTGAGCACCTGCTTCCCCTGTACAAGGTCCCAAGTTTAATCCCCAGTACCTCCTAAAAAAAAACAAAAAATGCAACCAGATCCTGGGACTGCTCTCCAGGAGCTTTTGGTCTAACTGCAGAGATGGTATAAATTAAATACACAGACACATGATTAGAAATGGTGACGAATGCTGAGCTATGGAGGAGGGGGGATCTGGTTGGGGAGGGGGCCAGGGGAGGCTTCCCAGGAGAGGTAACCATTGAGTTGAGTTTTGAAGGATGTGGGGGTCAACTAAGAACGTGGGAAAGTGGGAAAAGTGCATTCCTAGCCCTGGGAACCAAAAGATGCCAACTGCTGAGGGGGTGGGGCGGAGGGGGCGTCTGCTGGGTGGTGAGAATAAATGCATGATTAAGTGAGTGAGTAAAGGCCTATGTGGCCGCGGGGGTGGGGAGGGGTGCGGGAGAGGCTTTGGGAACCAGCCACGTAAGGTCTTGTAGGGCACGTTAGGGAATGTCGTCTTTAAGATGGACTAATAGTTTAGACCGCAAGGCGAGACTGAACAGGGGCCTGGGGGTCGATGAGTTACTCCAAAATCAGCCCTGCAAATGGGATGAGTTCACCCTGTTTTGCCTTCCTGAATCTAAATCACCCCCACCTTCCAGAGAGTAACACCACTGTCTATTTTTACAGTAAGTGTATAAGTAAGTTTTTAAAAAAAATCCTGTCCACACGCTATGATCTATGATACTTTGCTTTTCTAATGTTGTAGCCAGATATGTGTATTGCAAAACAGCCCACCAAATAGCAAATGTTAACCAAAAAAAAAAAGATCTATAATTCCACCCCCTTGAAGTAGCCATTATAAACATTTTGATGTGTTTCAAAGCATAGAGGAACAATTAGAAATTGTAGTTTTTGTCCTGCTTTTGTCATTTAAGTATTGTCACAGGACTTTCTCCTAATTATTAAAATATTATACAAAACTTAATTTTTAATGGCTGCATAATATTTCTTTAAAAGAATATGGCTTAAGTAGCCAGGCCCTTATGGAGACATTTATTGTCCAATTTTCCAATGATCGCACTGCATTACGTATCCTTACATTTAAATCATTGTCCTCAGTTCTGATCACTTCCAAAAGCTTAACTCTTAGAGGTGGAATTATACAGTCACAGCAAAGATATAGCTGTTTTGGGGAAGGGGATGTGGCTCAACAGATAGAGCATCTGCCTACCATATAGGAGGTCCCAGGGTTCGATACCCAGGGCCTCCTGGTTCATGTGGTGAGCTGGCCCTGTGCAGTGCTGTGCACACAAGGAGTGCTAGCCCACGCAGGGATCCCCCTGCGTAAGGGTGCCGCCTGCGCAAGGAATGGCCCCCGCAAAAGAAGAGCCGCCCCACACAAAACTGTAGCCTGCCCAGGAGTGGTGCCGCACAGGGAGAGCTGACGCAAGATGACACAACAAAAAGAGACATAGATCTCCGGTGCCGCTTGACGAGAATACAAGCAGACACAGAAGAACACACAGTGAATGGACACAGAGAGCAGACAATGGGGGGAGGGGGGATAGATCAATCTTTAAAAAAAAGATATAGCTATTTTATTATTTTTATTTTATTATAAAATCAACTTTATCAAGGCATAAATTACATAATGTCAAATGCACCTATTTTAAGCACTGAATTCGATGAGTTTTGGCAAATATCAAATGTAAATGGTGGATAATCACCACCCCCATTTACAATATTTATTGTTTTTACTTTTAAAATAAATTTTACTGGGTTATGACTATTTTTAACACCCTACTGACAAATTTCTTTCCAAAAATTATATGTGTTTTTAGGCACACCAGCAATGCATATCTTCCTAGATATTGGATATGCTTCTCATTTATTCATTTATTGAACAACAGAAAAAGCATCTTGTTTTTATTTTCATTTCTTGTACTAGGAATAAGATGGAGGATTTTCCCATTTCTTTCCTAGTTGTAAGTCTTCTCTTGGGAATTTGTCTGTTCATGTTATTTGTCTTATCTATTCTGCATGTTTATATAAGTTTCTCAATCCTTGCCATATTTGCTGCAAATATTTTTCCAATGGTTCAGTCTTCCCACTCCCTTAATACTGGATGTCTTAGATTTATTTATAGCAAGCATTTTGATAAATATTCTATTTGGTGCACTTTTAGTTTTTCTATGGTTATATTAAGGATTTCAGCCGTCTGGAATTTGTCTTGGCTTATGTGTAGTAAAGATCAATTTTAGACCTGCAGCCAGGAGTATGACGGCATCATTTTAAAAACAAGGATGCCTTTGTTCGCCACTCTGTTTTGGCAGTTCTGAACAAAACATTTGCTTGTATCTATCATTTCCTTGGATTAAATTGCCATAAGTAGGATTACAGGTTTCTAAAGAGGAGAGGCATTTAAAAAATTTTATTTATTTCTCTTCACCCCCTTGTTGTTTTTCACTTCCTGTGTCTTTTCATCGTCTTGTTTCTTTAGGAGGCACCAGGAGCCGAACCCGGGACCTCTGATGTGGGAGGGAGGTGCCTAATCACTTGAGCCACCTCTGCTCCCTGCTTTGTTGTGTCTCTCATTCTGTTTTTCCTCCCTGTGTTTCTTGTTGCGTCTATTCGCCATGCCTGCCATCGCGCCAGCTCACTGTTGTCTTCAGGAGGCACCAGGATCTGAACCAGCGACCTCCCGTGTGATAGGCAGGTGCCCAGTTGCCCGAGCCACATCCACTTTCCTGGGAGGAACATTTTTAAGGCCCTGCATGATATTGTCAGATTCTTTGCGGGAAGTTTCTGTGGCTGTGTAGCCAGCCTGAGATAGAAGGGTTTCAGTCTTTAAGGATTAGCACGATTAGCTGGAGAGCAGTGGTCCTTGCACTAAAGGAAAGCTGTAGAGGTGGGAAAGTGTGTTTGGGGTACCCGAGTGGCCCATTTACCTGCATCTCTGAAACACACTGAGGAATGGTGAAAGGCATGGTTTTAGTCCAGGCTGTGACTGTAGTGGGTTTGCAGGGAGAGATTCTAGGGCCCAGGCTCCTTCTTAAGTGGTGGGTGAAGTCATCTGGGTCAGCAGTAGTTAGCACCCAAAAGTGGAAATAGGATTCTGTTAAAGAAAAGGAGCAGAAACATTTTTGGAGCCAGATCCAGAATATTTGATTGATTGGTGTGGGTATCAGGGAGAAAATGAAAGATGACACTGACCTTAAGAGAAGGCTGATGTTAGAGATTTTGAGGTAGAGGGACTGGCTGTTCACCTAGAAGAGAATGTTGGTATTAAGACGAAGAAAACTAAAAATTAACAAGGAATGATTTTGTCCTACAGATTTTATTTTTTATTTACTTCTCTCCTTTTCCCATCCCTGTTGTCTCCTCTCTGTCCATTCACTGTGTGTTCTTTTGCATCCGCTTGCACTGTCAGGTGGCACCAGGAAACCATCTCTTTTTTTGTTGCGTAATCTTGCTGCGTCAGCTCTCCGTGTGTGCGGTGCCACTCCTGGGCAGGCTGCACTTTTTTTCACGCGGGGCGGCTTTCCTTGCGGGGCACACTCCTTGCACGTGGGGCTCCCCTACATGGAGGACACCCCTGCGTGGCACGGCATTCCTTATGCGTGGCAGCACTGCAGGTGGGCCAGCTCCACATGGGTCAAGGAGGCCCTGAGTATTGAACCCTGGACCTTCTATATGGTAGGCGTCCGCTCTAGCTATCGGTTGAGCCATATCTGCTTCCCAATGAATAATTTTTTAGTATGTGTGTCCCATGAATATTTGGGACATATTTATCCTATAAAGTTATTTTTTGATTATCTGCAGTTCAAATTTAACTGGGCATCCTGTATTATTATTTGCTAAACCTGGCAGCCCTACTTGGGGTTAAAGTGTAGAGAGTCTGCGGGGAAGAATCAGAATTAGATCATTTCACCAAACCCTGATTTCAGTGGTCCCCAAATTATGTGGTTGGAGTGGAGACTCAGAACGAGCATTTCAGGAATTACATCGTGAATGTTGCCTCTCACCCTAAAGTTCCTATTTGATTGATTGGTGGTAGTGAGGGTTGTCCTGGTCCTCACCCTTGCCCACCTTTTGGTGGGTGCGAGCCTAGAACAGGCTGGGGTAGGAGGAGGCTTGGTCCACAGCCAGGGATGGGACAGGCAACTGTGATGAACTGTGTGCATGTGCGTTAGCATGTGCATGCACACACACACACACACACACACGGGAATTGCTTCTGTTCAGATGCTTCTGTGCTTGTACATGCATAAAAGAACCCTGGGAAGATGCTTAAGAAATGGCTCAGAGTGGCTGCTCTGGAGGTCAGGGAGCCTTAGGGATGGGAAGACTTTAAATTAATCACCATCGTGTCCGTTTCTATATTTTGAATTGCTTTTTTAAAAGTATGTGCATATATTCATTAGCCTTGTAAATAAACTCTTCTGGAATGTGCATTCACACAGAAAATGACACACTCATCACACGATTTTAACAGAGACAGTGCCAGGGATGTAAGGTCTGTGAAGGCAGCGGGTCTTGTTTATCTTGTTGGCTATTGTGTTTCTAGACTAGTTCCTGGCACATGGTAGGCATTCAGTAAATATTAAAGGAATGAAGGGGTGGCTCAACCGTTTTGGGATCTGACCACAGAAAGACAATTTGATTGAGTTTCTTAAAGAGGCAGTAAAGGAGGTGATATACATGGTATTTAAGGAAGTATTTTCCATTCCAAGCATGGTCATTCACATAGAAGAGAGAATTGATGATTTGAAGTGAATGAAATCACCAAAGGAGAGCGTAAGAGGAGGGAAGGCTGGGGATGCTTGCTTGTGGGTAAACAGAAAGCGATAACATAGAATGGACAGATGGCGGGACGGTCAAGGGAGCAGGATGCCACAATCAAAGGGCAAGATCCTTGGGAGGGATAGAATGGTCAATGGAATCAAAATACCCATCAAAAGAAACCCCATGAGGTTTCAAAGGATGGGACATACATTAAGAGTCTCTCTGGGGAGAAGCAGATGTGACTTAAGTGATTGGGCTCCCGTCTACCATATGGGAGGTCCAGTGTTTGATTCCCAAGGCCGCCTGGTGAAGGCAAGATGGCCCGTATGGTGAGCTGGCCTGAGCAGACAACTAGCCCACGTAGAGTGCTGGCCTGCACGACAAGCTGGCCTGAGCGGAGAGCTGGCACAGCAAGATGATGCAACGAAAAGAGACACAGAGGAGAAACAATAGGAGATGCAGCAGACTAGGGAGGTGAGGTGGCGCAAGAGATTGAGCATCTCTCTTCCATTCCAGAAGGTCCCAGGATCGGTTCCCGGTGCTACCTAAAGAGAAGATAAGCAGACACAGCGAAGTACACAGCAAATGGACACGGAGAGCAGACGGTGGGGGGATGGGGGGATAAGGGGGTGGGGAATAAGTAAAAATAAAAAAGTAAATCTTAAAAAAAAAAGTCTCTCTCTGGGGGAGCTGGTGTAGCTCAGTGGATAGAGTACCTGCTCTGCATACATGAGGTCCTGGGTTCAATCAATCCCCGTTACCATCTGTCCCCCGCCACCCCATAAAAGAATCTGGGAATAAAAAATAGATGCCTTCTTTTCTACAGAGACTCCTGGTACCACTTTGCGACACTGACCCAAGCTATGGCAGGAAAGAACTTCTCTAACCCCACGTGGTTTCCCTATTGTCCTCCCAGGTGGGAGGTGAACAGAGACCATTGGTAGACTTGGTGCTCTTTATTTGGGTGTTCCAAGGGCCAAATTGACTCTGTTTTTCTTTTTGTCCTTTCAGAATGCTGTTTCCAAATATGGCTCTCAGTTCCAAGGCAATTCCCAGCACGACGCCCTGGAGTTCCTTCTCTGGTTGCTGGACCGTGTGCACGAGGACTTGGATGGCTTGTCCCGAGGGGCCGTGTCTGAGCAGGTCAGTCACCCTCGAAACTGCACTCTGTATTTGATTTCATCCATTCCTCGAATCTCTGCTCAGCTCCTCAAAGCTGCTTCTTGAAAGTCAGATCCTTTGGTTCCTGTATAGCCGGGCTGCCTTACTCAATGCTCCTTTCTCCTAGCTTTTTGTTTTGACAACAGCAACCACTGCAGGTGTCTCTCCAGAGTCTCATACAGTGTGTGGGTTTCCTTCTGGCTTAAAGTTGTAAAAAAATCTCCTTTTTGTCTGTATTCTGTGCATTGGTATGCCCATCTGAGACCATCAGTACCATTGCTTCTTATTGTCACATTTTCCAGTGGTACTATCCCAGGCCTTCCCTTGCATATCCCATAGAGCAGCAGTTGCCAACCCTTTTCACTCAAGACATGGTTTTTACATGGATATATTTAGCATTTCCAGATTTTTAGGAAACTCCAAACCTTCTGGGGGAGAAAAGTAGTACAATACTTTGTAATAGCCACAGATAATTATACTTCAGTTGTGTTCCCTATGGGCTTTGCTAAATAAAGCTCAACAAGGGGTTATGCTGTACTGCCACCCCTATATCTCCCACCCAAGAATGTAACAATAGGGGAGTAGGTGTAACTCAGTGGTTTGAACACCTGCTTCCCAAGTACAAGGTCCTGGGTTCAGTCCCCAGTGCCTCCTAAAAAAAAAAAAACTGGAAAAATAGGTGAAGTTATAACATGAGTGAGGAAATTTATAACAATGTCTAGATATAAGCTGCTGTAATTTTTTAAAGTTTCACAAACTTTGGTAATTAATCAGTAGCACATTACTTCAAAAAAAAAAACTTTTTATTTGGAAATAATTTCAAACTTAAAGGACAGTTGCAAAAATAATACAAACTTCATACAGAGAATTTCAACATATCCTGCCTTGGTTTGACTCTTTTGTGGACCCCAGAAAATTATGTTCTAAAGTTAACCCATTCTTGTACGTGTAAGCCTATTATATGTGGGACCTTTTGGTTGGATTCATTTAAGGAGCACTTGGATTAGATCACTTTGGTTAGATTGCTTTAGTTAAGGGCCTTTGATCAGATTGCTGGGGGGGAAGGTGGTTGGGGAGTACCAGGGCGGGTTCTAATCCTCTCACTGCAGTCTAATATAAATGGAGAACTGAAAGCAGAGACCCACAGAGAAAGAGAGCTGCCATTTTTACTCTGCTATGTGAGAGGACTCTAGGATTGAGTACAGCACAGAAAGACAGACAAACCCCAAGAGGTTGGGAGAGAGGCTGGAGGCTGAAATCAGCAGAGCAGCCCAAAGCTTAAGCAAGGAGGCCCAGGGAGAGAGGAGGCAGATGCTTGATCACCCACAGAAAGTGGGCCTAGAGGAGAAGGCAGAGTCCAGCCGCCATTTTGCCTTCCCACATGGCAGGACCCCAGCACCTGCCAGCAGCCGGCCTTTGGTGAGACAGCATCTCTGATGATGCCTTGATTTGGACATTTTCACAGCCTTGGAACTGTAATATTTTACTGTAATAAATTCCTATTATACTTTTATAATACAACCCTATTCTGGTATTTTGCATTGGAAACCTTTAGCAAACAAAACATACCACCACCCCTGCAGATACCCATATCTACCAATTTTAACATTTTGCCATCTTTGCCTTCCCCTCCCTCCCTTCCTCACTCCTTCCTATTAACCTATCTACCTATCATCTATTTTCTGAACATTTGAGAGCATGTTGCACACATCATACTCCTTGAACACATTCTTCCATATACATTTCCTATGAACAAGGATATTCACTTATGTAATCACCTTAAGTGCAATTATCATGTTAAGAAATTTAATGTTGATATAATGCTTACATTCTATATTCCAGCTTTTTCTTGTTTCCCAGTAACGTTCTTTTGAGCCTTTTCTCCTCCATTCTTAGACCCCATCCAGTATCATGTATTGCATTTGATTGTCAGTATCTCTTTACTTTATTTTTTAATTGTGGAAGAACACACACAACATAAATCTTGCCATCCCAGCCCTTCCTGAGCATGCCATTCAGTGGGATTAGTCACATTCACAATGTTGCAGTAGCCTCACTACCATCCGATAATAGGACTTTCCCTTTACCCCAAACAGAAACCCTGCACTCATATTGCATTAACTTCCCGTTGCCCATGCTCCCCTCCCCCATCCTTGGAACCCTATACTCTACTTCCTGTCTCTATAAATTTACATATTCTCTGATATTTTCTTTGTGGTTACTATGGGACTTAAATTTAACAACCTAAATCTTAAAAATCTCATTTGCTTTGGTACCAACTTAACTTCAATAGCATACATCAATTATGTTCCTATAGTCCACATTACCCCTCTGTAATGTAGTATTTGTCACAAATACATAATAATACATTATGAGTCTAAAACCATTGATTTATCATTTTATTTTATGCATTTGACTTTTAGATCCTATAGGAAGTAAAATGTAGTATTACAAACCAAAAATACAGTGGTACTGCTAATTAAATTTGCCCATGTCATTGTTTGGGAGATCTTTTATTCATGTGGTTTCAATCAATTGCCTGGTGTCTTCTTTTTCAAACTGCAGAACTTTTCTTGTAGGACTGGTCCAGTGGTGAGGGAGTCTCTCAGCTTTTCTTAATCTGGGAATGTCTTAATACTGCCCTCATTTTTTGTAAGACAGTTTTGCCAGGTACAGAATTCTTATTTGGCAATTTTTTGCTTTTCAGCACTTTAAATATAAGTTTTTTTTTTTTTTTTTTTTACATCTTTGGGCACCTCTGCACCTCATATACATTGGTTCACATCATGGCCCATACTCTCCTCTATTCCATCATGTAGGCCCTGTGAGGATTTACAATGTCCGGTGATTACCTCTGAAGCACCATCCAGGGCAGCTCCATGTCCCGAAGACGCCTCCACCTCTCATCTCTTCCTGCCTTTCCCCATACCCTTTGTCCATTATGTCCACTTTTCCCAATCCAATGCCACCTCTTCTATGTGGACACTGGATTGGTTGTGTCCATTGCACCTTTATGTCAAGAGGAGGCTCAGATTCCACCTGGATGCTGGATGCAATCCTCCCATTTTCAGTTGTAATCACTCTAGGCTCCATGGTGTGGTGGTTGTCCTTCTTCACCTCCATCTTAGCTGAGTGTGGTAAGTCCAATAAATCAGAATGTAGGTGCTGGAGTCTGTTGAGGCTCAGGATCTGGCTATCACATTGTCAGTTAAATATAAGTTCTACCTGCCTTTTTTCCTCCATGGTTTTAGAAATTGGCACTTAATCTTACGGGGCTCTCTTGTATGTGGCGTGTTGCTACTCTCTTGCAGCTTTCAGAATTCTTTATCACTGGCATTTGACAGTTTGATTATAACATGGTATGATGTGGGGTTTTTTGGGTTTATCCTGTTTGAAATTCTTTGAGCGTCTTGGATGTGTATATTCTTGTCTTTGGTTAAATTTGGGAAGTTTTCGGCCATTATTTCTTTGCATGTTCTCTCTGCCCTTTTCTCTTTCTTCTTCTGGGATTCCCACAGTGGGTATATTGGCATGTTGAATGGTTTCCTATAGGTTCCTCAGACTTTGCTCACTTTCCTTCATTCTTCCCTCCTCCTTCTCTGCAGGTTTTTTGTTTTCAATGATCTTATTTTCAAGTTCATTGATTCTTTCTTCTGCCAGCTCCATTTGATGATCAATCTCTAAGGAATTTTTAATTTCTATTTCTATGGTCTTCAGCTGTGCTTTTTGTTGCTTTTTTTTTCTTTCATAATTTCCATCTCTGTATTGATACTATCTCTCTGTTCTTCTATCATTTTTCTGATTTCGTTTAGTTCTTTGTCCATGTTTTCCTTTGGCTCTTTGAGCATAGTTAGGACCTTTTTTTGTTTTGTTTTTGTTTTATTTTGTTTTTACAAAGGGGGTTTATCTGGGGTAAAAGCTTACAGTCTCATGGCAGTGGAAAATCCAACTCAAGAGGTGCTTTCTCACCAAAGCTGCCATCTTGTGTTGAAACAAGATGGTGGACAATCTCTGCGAGGTTTCAGCTTTCCTCTCAGGGCTTCCTCTCACAGGTTCAGCTGTTCCACTTCTTCCCAATTTCAGCTGTAGGCTGGCATAGGACTTGTCTCCTAGGTCTTTCCAGGCTGTCCACCTCTCTTAACAAGGTCTGCTATAAGCTATTGGGCAAAATGACTCATCCTGGTGCCTCAGCTCTTTGAGCCTTCTCTCTGTCACATGGCAGGATCAAGAATGACAGAAGTCTCTCTTCCTCTGTGTCTGTCTGAGTGAGGTATCTATTTATAGCAGACTTAGGAAGTGGGTAGAGACTCAACCTATATCATGCTCATTGACATAGTCAATTCAAAGACCCTAATCTTAACAGGTAAACTAATTAAAGTCTTCTCAGCTGCATTTAGTGCAATCAAAGGATATCACACCCAGAGGAATAGATTAGTTTACAAACTTAATCTTTCTCTTTTTGGGATTCATAAAATAATCTCAAACTGCCACACTATAAATGTATGTTTTTTTCGCCAGAACCACTGAGCAATAAATTGCAGACACTATGACACTTCACCCTAAACACGTCTCCTAAGCAAAGGACATTTTTCTACATAACTATTTAACTTGCCCAAGAAAATGAATAATTCCTTATCATCTAAAATCTAGCACATGTTAAAATTACCCCAGTTCTTATCCCTAATTTTGAAACAGAGCTATACAATAATTCTCCATACTGTAACTCTCTGACTCCCAGTGGAGAAGCTAGGCTATTTGAAAGGCATTCAACAAACTAGGGTAGGATGAGTTTCCACCTGTCCACAGGAATAAATGTTGCCTGGTATGGCTGATTCTGGGATAGAGGTGATGGAAGAAATGTGGAGGAGACATTTTGGAGGGATGGTATTTATATTCCTCCCACGTTCCAGCCAGGTGTAGAGCTCCACTGGGAGTGAGGATGGGGGAAGGAGATGCCTCTTCATTCTCTTCTTTATTGGCACCAATTTCAGAGTCAATGGTCTCAGCCCACTGGCTTTTGTCTTGGGAGACATCATAGTTACCTTCAACATCCGCTCAAAGAAGCAAAATTACATCAAGGATCAACGGGGCTGACTGCTTCCCTCCTCTGTCCTGCACTGCCTGGCTTCCACTCCCAGGGTCAGGTCCTTTGATTCCCTTGGCTTTCAGACAACGCTTTTTATGGCATTTTGCTTCCATTTTTATTTAAATATAAACTTTTAACAGATACAAAGGTACGTAAAGATCACCCTGTCTTTTCTTATAGCTGCATAATATTCCATATCATGCATGTATCAAGGTTTATTAACCAGTCCTCTATTAATGGACATTCCCCCTCATTGTATTTTGTGCTTGCTGTCTGCTCTCTGTGTCCATTCACTGTGTGTTCTTCTGTGTCTGCTTGTCTTCTCTTTAGGTGGCACTGGGAACTAATCCTGGGACCTTCCAAAGTGGGAGAGAGGTGCTCAATCTCTTTGTGCCACCTCAGTTCCTTGGTTGACTGTGTCTCTTATTGTCTCTCCTCTTTGTCTCTTTTTGTTGCGACATCTTGCTCTCCTGCATGGGCAAGCACTCCACGTGGGCTAGCTCTCCGCTTGGGCCACCTTGCCATGTGGGCCAGCTCACCCTCACCAGGAGGGAAGGAATTGAACCCGGGGCCTCCCATATGGTAGACGAGAGCCCAATTGCTTGAATAGCCCAAGCTATTTTATTTTATAATTTATTATTTTTTAATTTCTCTCCCGTTCCCCCACCCCAATTGTCTATTCGCTGTGTGTTCTTCTGTGACCACTTCTATCCTTATCAGTGGCACTGGGAATCTGTGTTTCTTTTTGTTGCGTCATCTTCCTGTGTCAGCTCTCTGTGTGTGCGGTGCCATTCCTGGGCAGGCTGCACTTTCTTTCGTGCTGGGCGACTCTCCTTACCGGGCGCACTTCTTGTACGTGGGGCTCCCCTACACGGGGGACACACCTGCGTGGTAGGGCACTCCTTGCACGCATCAGCACTGCGCATGGGCCAGCTCCACATGGGTCAAGGAGGCCTGGGGTTTGAACCGCGGACCTCCCATGTGGTAGGTGGATGCCCTATCCATTGGGCCAAGTCCACTCCCCAGCTCAAGCTATTTTTGATCATCTAATATTAGCCATACTCAATAAATAACTTTACACAAAGCATTTTGAACTTAGAATAAAAAACAAACGAACTAGAGTATGTGAGAATAATAGGACAATTGAACACAATAATTGACCTTTACCCAGTAAGATTGAAGAGCCAGAATTAGAATCCAACCCTACAGACTGTCACATCTAGACGGGACCATAGAATGGCATCATCTGATCCAGCTCCCTGGTTTTAACAAGGAAACTGAGGCCCAAAGAGGCCAGAGCCTGCCTGAGATCACATCTCAAGGTGGCCACAGAGCCAGGCAGACTCCCAGACCACTGCGCCCTTCTCCCTCCCGTGTGCCTCTGCCCCAGCTCTGATGTCTGGTGGCTTTTGAAAGTCTGTAAGGGAGACAGTACAGTGAGAGAAGGAGAAGAAGGCCTGGGGCTAGAGGGACAAGGGCACTGGTTATTTTGAGGAAGAGGCTGGGTGGGGTCCCTATTCCCTGAGCTTCTCCCCTGGGGAGATCACTGAGGATCACAGTGGAAGGACGACCGCATGACCTGTACCAGGGAAGGGTTTAGCTCCAGAACTCTGGGACACTGAGAGCCACGAAGGCTGTATTACTGCAGTCTTTTAACCGTTTGAGGAAGATGTTTCTGCCTGTTCCTGCTCATGTTTCAAAGCCTCTGTGCTGTTACAGAGCCCTGCAGCGTCTCACTCTGCCATCTTGACTGGCACAGATGCAGCCACGAGAGCCGCTTTACCAGTTTTTGTTTTAAATCAGGATATTTTATTTCTATCCCTCATGAATCGATTAAAAATCCTCTTCCCATCCCTCCATTTTTCTGGCTTGGAGTTCGTCCTGGTAGAGTAATAAAAAAAACGAATGACTCAGGAGGCTGAGTCATTTTTTTTTCTTTAACTTGTCCGCATAGCCAGCTGTCATCTTTCTGTTTCTTTCTATTTCAAAATGACAACTTGCAGTTTTAAGAAAAGAATGCAACCATGTATGTCTCACGTAAGGAAAGACCTATTTAACACAATAATAGTGTTATTAAAAGCCTTGTCTGCAAAAATAGTCCTAATGCTTACGACAGCAGTAAGAGGTCACAAAATGCATGGAACAAGGAAAGTACTGACTTTATTGTACTCTGTACTCCTCAGGTCACATCTTGGAATGAAATGTGCAGTATGAATAACTACTGTCATTTATGGGTAAACCTAGACTCAGAGAGGTTGGATACCTTCCCAAAGCAATTTTACATGCCCATTCTCCACCCCTAAGCTGTGAGAACAAAAAAAATATCTCCAGACATTGCCAGATATCCCCTGGGAGGCAACTGCCATAGTCCAAACCCTCCTCTGGAGCCTTTCTTCCAAACCATTCTTTAAGATTACACTGAGTTTATTTAACCCAAGAAAGCCTGCCGTTAGTTCTTAATAATTTCCGTTCAAATAAATGTGACCATAAATGGTCTTCCAATTTCAAATATGCACCACTACAATACGTTCTCCACACAACAGAGTGGACTCTTTTTTTTCCCCTTCCCACCCCCCCACTGCCCTGCTGTTTTTTTCTGTCTGTGTCCATTTGCTCTGTGATCTTCTGAAAATTTCTATTTTTGTCTTCTCGTTTTTTCTCCTAGGATTCACCAGGATTCGATCCTGGCGTCCTCTGCTGTGGAGAGAGGTTCCCTGTCACTTGTGCCACCACAGTTACTGGTTTCTGTTGTGCCTCGCCTTGACTCTCCCCTTCGCCTCTCTTGTTGTGTCATCATCTTGCTGTGAGACTCACTTGTGCGGGCACCGGCTCGCTGCACGAGCGCTCGCACAGGCGCTCGACTTGCTGCAGGGGCACGCTTTTTTTTTTTTAACCAGGGGGCTCCAGGGATCGAACCCAGGTCCCACCATATGGTAGGCAGAAGGCCGATCTCTTGAGCCACATCCGCTTTCCAGAGTGGACTTTTTATAAAGGAAATCGGATCCTGTTACTCTCTTGCTTAAATTCCTCCAGTGGTTTCCTATTGCACAACAACAAAATCCAGACTCTTACTTGGTTGATGAAACCCTACCTGACTGGCCCCTGAAAACCTCTCAGTCTTATTTCAGACCCCTCTGCTCCTCGTTCAGTGCCCTTGGCCATGCCGGGCTGCCTCCTGCTCCTGTAAGTGTCAAGTTCGGTGGGACTGTACTGTTACCCAGACAAGACCAGGGGTGGCTGTTGGCCAGAGAGAGGAGCTTGCCCAGCCCTCAATTTGACCTGATTTGAGACCAGAAAAGGTCTTTCTCTGTCTGTGATCAAAGACTCCCCTGAAGTTTGCTCTGAAAAATCGGGCTCACTGTGGAAGCCTGGCTGTGCACGCCTGAAGGTAAAGGGCAGAGCTGTTGGGATTCTTTGGCAGGAAATTTCATCTTCCTTTCCCAAGAAGGGAAGATATTGTCCTCTGCTTTCCTCTGTGATTTCTCTTTTTGAGGTTATTTCTGTGAAACCCATGTAGCTAGAGTTATTTGAAACTGGAATAGAAAACCCAGGACCACTTTCTTTTCTGCTGTCTTAATGGTTGAGGTCTTGATATTATTGCCTTTTGTTTAGAGTAATTATCAAAATGTTTGCACCTTGTGACAAGGGCCTACGTACTTTTACTACCCTATAAACACTCACGTATCAACCTTCTTGGTAGTTTTTCTTTGTTCAGAAAATGCCACTTTCAGATCTGAAAAGAGGATGAGGCCGGGGAAGAGATCAGGAAGCTAACATTTATTAGACAGCTTCGAGTTCCAGGCAGAATACACATGCACATGCCATTTCTTGGTTTTAGCAATTGTGCTGTGAGATTGATGTGATGTTCCTGTTCCCTTTTTTTTTTTTAATCCCCCTCCCTGCGGCTTTTTGTGTGCTCTCTGCTCTCTGTATCCATTCGCTGTGAGTTCTTCTATGTCTGTATTTACTTTTATTTATCGCCCCCCTCGTGGCTTGTTTTTGCTGTCTGCTCTCTGTGTCCATTCACTGCGTGCTCTTCTGCGTTGTTGCTTGTCTCCCTTTTTGTTGCGTCACCTTGCTGAGTCGGCTCTCCATTGTGCTTGCGGGCTGGGCGGCTCTCCGCAGCGTGGGGGCAAGCTTGCCTTCACGAGGAGGCCCTGGGGCGCGAACTCAGGGCCTCTGTATGGTAGACGGGAGCCCAACTGCTTGAGCCACAGCTGCTTCCCATTCCTGTTCCTTTTTGATGTGGAATGAGTCTCAGAGAGGCACTAGAACCCTGGCTAGCAGAGGCTAGGACCAAACCTCACTTGGCCTCATAGCCCAAGCTTTGTGAACGTCCCTCTCACCAGCCTCATTCAGGTTTTTCTCTTTGCGTACCCCATCCCTGAGTTATCCTGCCCACAACCTCTCCCAGCATTTCCCATGGTACCTTGATGCAGAAGTGTCCTGTGTCATTGAAAGTTCTTTGGTTGCAAGCTGCAGCAAGCATCTTCAGCTACCTAAAACAGGAAGGGGATGTGTTAGAAGGCCAAGGGGCCAAGGGGATGCACTCAGGATTCAAGAGAAGGCTGAAGAACCAGGCTTGGAAGAGCTAGGCATGAGTTGCTTAACCCTTCCCTCGCTGGACACTACTGCTGGAATAAATGTTTTCAACCTTTTGATCTCTCTGTTCTTGCACATTCAAGACAGGAACATCTCAACTGTCTAGCTTGGGGCATGTGCTGCCCCTTGGTAGGGGAGGGCAAGACTCCTAATTAAAGAGAACTTCTCACCAGTAGGTTGGATTTCCAACCAGCAGGTTCCAAAAGGCGCACTATTACCCAAGAAGTTGGGATGAATCCTGGGCATCCAAAAAAGAACAAGGGTCCACTGTGCACCGAAGACTAACTCCCCTCCAAGCACCCTTCATCTGTTTGCAGTTAGACATCTGCCCAGATGCTGAATCACCCTCATATCTGGCATACCCTTCCCAAACTAACTTTACCTTTTGACTTTCCCACTTTTGTGAATGGAGCAGGTGTTCTGCAGACACCATCTTTGAACCTCAGATTTGGTCATGTTTATCTGTTTCCTCTTTCTCCTTCTGCTCCCCAGTCAGGTTCTGAGTTGTGATGTACATACACTGGGTGTCCTGAATCCATCCTAACTTATCATATTCTTGACTCCGACTTTAGTTCATCCTATTGTTGCCTTGACCCCCTAACCTCCACCGTCCTGTGAATGGCCATCAAGTTCAGGCATCTCTCCAAGCATGTAGCTACCACCTAACTTCAAAACCCACTAGATACTCCCCGTTGTTTAGTAACAAGAACACTTCTTACCGACTGCTTACTTTGTGCCTGTTACATGTGTGTTAACTCTCTAATCCCCCAAACATCCCTATCATCTACCCCTTTAGTACAATTGGGAAACCATGACACAAGTAAGGACTAGAGGGGTTGAGTAACGCACAGCTAGTAAGTACCAGAGCTGGGATTTGAACCCCAGCAGTCTGACGCCAGAGTCCACATTCTTGTCCCTGGTGTTGTGCTGGGTCCTGAACCCAGGTCTTCAGGACATTGAAACCTCCAGCCAGCAAGGCACCAGACTCGACTTCCAGTGCCGTTCTGCTTCCATTTGACCCTCCTACATTCTGATCAGCTTGGGCTCATGACCACTCTGAGTATTCCTTATTCTTATTTGTCCCAATATTTTATTATGAAAAGTTTCAAATGTACAGAAAATAGAAGTATTTAAACAATGAACACTCCTCATACCCATCACCTCAATTCTACCATTTGTGTTTTACTAAATTTATCACATATTTATCCATCCCTCTATCTACTTTTTTTGTGTGGATATTTCTATGGTGGTAACATAAATACAACATTTCCCATTTTAATACTCCCAGCATACAGTTCAGTGGCATCAATCACATTTACAATGTTGTGCCACCTTCAGCACCATCCATTACCAAAACTTTTCCATTATCCCAAATAGAAACTCTGTCTCCTTTAGGCATTAATTCCCTATTTCCCATGCCCACCCCTGCCCCTGCTACAGGGACTGCATTCTTTCCCCGCCCCGCCCCACCTCCGACCCCCTGATGGCTCCCTCATCTGTCTGCTCGTCTTCTTTAGGAGGCACTGGGAACCTAACCTGGGACCGCCCATGTGGGAGGCAAGTGCCCAACTGCTTGGGCCACTTCTCCTCCCTGCTGGTTGCATCATTTGCTGGTTGTGGCGGCTACTCATTGTGGCATCTGCTTGTTGCAGTGTCTGCTGGTTGTGGCATCTGCTTGTCTTCTTTAGGAGGCACCAGGAACCGAAACTGGGAACTCCCCTGTGTTGCTTGAGCCACATCTGCTCGCCAGTATGCATTCTTGATGGGGGTGAAAGTCAGTGCTTGTGGGATGAAGTATATAAAGTACAGTTATACATACAGTACATAAAGCAGATATACACGCTATAGTATTAAAATTTCTTGGGGCGGGGAGGAATTAGGAAAAAGGTATCTGGTAAGGCTCTTTGGGAGATATAATGAAAAAAGGTTGAAAAAACACCATTCTAGGGCATCTTTTATGTGTGGCCTTATGTAAATACTTAAATAGGTGATTTTGCATTCTGCTAAGTAACTTTATAAGTGGCTTTGATGCTGGGATTGCCCAAGGGCACACCTCTGCAAGGACAGTGATTCATACACAGCGGTGGTACAAGAAATAATTGTGTCCAATATGTGGTGAGACGTGGGGAGGTGGAGAATAAAATTAGGGAAATCAGAAACTTGGAATAATTCATACTGGAAGTGGTAGGAATCTAGAGGAGGCTGGTGGCATTTGGGTAGGCAGGAGATCCAAGGTAGAGTCGGTTAAACATGACTCCCAAAGAAATCAGATCCTAGTCCCTGGAACCTGTGGATGTTACCTTAGATGGCAGAGATTTAGCAGGTGTGTTAAATTAAGCGTGGGGATTATCCTGGATTATCTAGGTGGGCCCTAAATGTAATCCCAAGTGTTTTTCTAAGAGAGAAGCTAAAGGAGATTTGAGAACCCAGAGACGGTGATGTGAACACAGAGCAGAGAGATGTGAAGATTCTGGCCTTGAAGTCTGGAGTGATGCTGCCACAGGCCAAGGAACGCGGGCAGCCACCAGAAGCTGGGAGCGGCCAGGAGCGGATTCCCCGAGGACGGCCTGGCCGGCACTTTGAATTCATCCCAGTCATGCTGATTCCAGGCGCCTGGCCTCCAGAACTGTGAGAGAATACGTTTCTGTTGCTGGAAGCCACTGGTTTGTGGTCATTTGCGACAGGAGCCTCAGAAAATGAACGCACAAGCAAATGCACAGCAGGGCCCGCCAGGTCTTCTAGATGGAGCGAAGGAAGCCCCGGACCCAACGCTGAGATTTAAAGCCTGGTCTGTCTGAGAAAGGCGGTGCCATCGTGAAAACGGACTGCCTGGGAAGTGTGTGCAGGAGAGGGGTTCGCCGGTGGAAGATTTGGTGTGGACGTGAGGGAGGGGGCGCCAGCCCACCCTGGTGAAATGCGGAGGGGGGCGCCTCGGCGCGGAGGCCCAGCGGAATGGAGACCAAGAGCAGGGCCATGAACCCCGAGGTCATCGTCGAAGCCGGGGGGTACTGGCGAGGTTCGCCAAGATTCATCCCTCCGTTTTGCTCTTTCAATTCTCCCCGTCTCTCTTCGGGAGTTTGGGGATGAAGGGATTGAGTGTGTTGGGTATGAAAGTCCAGGCTCTAGGCACAGAGTCAGGCCCGGGGAGGGTGGGGACAGGCCAGCAGGAGGTGAGACTCTGGTCTGGGAGGCGTGAGTTAACCTGGGTGTGACTAATCTTGCTTTCTTTCCTCATTTCTGTGTAGCTGCAGCCTGAAGTCGGTAGAAACTCTGAGAACCTCCCGTCGCCATCACCTCAGCTTTCTCTAGGCCAAAGCTTTGTGCAAAGCCACTTTCAAGCCCAATATCGGTAAGAACGGGATGTGCTTAGAATTCCTCACCCAAGGGCTCTGCCCCCTGAGCTGCCGGCGACCAGTCTCCCAGTACCCTGAGGTCACCAAACCTCCAAACCCAGAAACACCCTTCTCTCTCTCTCCCATTGTTAATCCATATTAACCCCTCACTGCTATAGGCACCAACCGGAAGTAATTATCCTCCTTTTTCCTGGCTCTGGGCCTTCCCGCTGGGGGGTTCCACGGAGTGTGACGTGGAGGCAGGTCTTACCACCCCGTGCTCGCCGTCAGGCCGTGGAGAGGAGACCCCTCCTGTATTATTATTTTTTTTGGTCTGAGAGCCTGATTTAACTAGTCACTTTTGAGTTCAAGAGTTCCCAAGGAGAGTATAAAAATATATAGAATTATACAGCCTTTGACATTAGCGAGTATATAGTGTGACACTGCAGAGAATCAGAGTTTTCTTTTTTTAAAGGAGCTACAGGAGATTGAACCAGAGAGTCACACACAAAACTGGCCCTCAAACCACTGAGCTACACCTGCTCCCCGGCAGAATAGTTTTAAGTGTTATAACACTACAGTGAAAGCACCCATGTAGCAGGTCAGGGAGTGGAGAAATGCCCCCTGGGCTTCAGGGAGGAGGTGTGCCTTTTGGATGGGCTCTGAAGGAATAGGATTAAATAAGTGGGGACGTATTTAACATGAATGAATAAATGGAGGTTTAAAGGTGAGAATGTGTGCAGTGACCTGACTTTAGGAGAAGCCAGTGGTTACAGAGGATTTTCTTTAGGCCTGATGTTGCCCATATATATATATTTTTCTTTTTTTTTAGGAGGTATCAGGGATTGAACCCTGGGAAGCAGGTGCTCAACCACTGAGCTACATCCACTGCCCTTTGCTCATATATATATATATATATTTTTTTTAGGTACTGGGGGGCCAGGCATTTAACCCAGGACCTCATGTGTGTGAAGCTGGCACTCAACCATGGAGCCACATCGACTTCCCTGAGTTGTTTTTTCGGTTTGTTTTGCTTGTTGTTTTTGTTTTTTTCAGGAGTACCAAGAACTGAACGTGGGACCTCCCATGTGGGAGGTGGGCACTCAGCTCCTTGAGCCACATCTACTCCCTCCTTGCCCACTTATTTTTTATTTAATTCATACAAGAGCCCTAAGCGACGGGTGTTTCAGTTTGGAAGGTTGGGCTCTTCCCAAATCCTAGGATTTGTTCTCTGATCTGTCTCTGAAACACAAATTCTACTTGTTTTCTTTGTAATGCTTTTTCTTCCCTTCCTTTGCTTTTACATTTCACTTCATTCTTTTCTGTTGCTATACTTCATTTGTACCCCCTTGTTCTCTACTATGAATACCAACTTTAAAAAAAAAATAGTTTTCTTCTGGATGCTGCATCAAATCATTTTCAAAGGTTTGCTTTTCTCTGAGTTTTTCTGGGTACCATTCTCTTTCCTTTGCTGTGGAATGTGTTTCTTAGCTCTCCTATTTTTTTTTCTCATTTTTTCACTCTCTTCAAGCAAGGTAATGATTATTCAGTCTTCTAGAATTCACTTACAGCCATTTACTTCCATACTTCTTTTTTTTTTTTTTTAATCTGACCCACAATTTTATTTCTTGGGCATGCCTGCCCCTGCAACCATTTCAAGTCTTAGAAAGAGAACTTTCAACACTAAAATTTGAACAGGATTTTCTGCTTACCCTTGCTGTTTACAAATTAAGCTCATTTTCAATTCAGCATCAAAACAAAGACTCTGGTTAAACCTTTCTCACTGTTTAACCTTATATTCAGATCCAGCCTCACTGCAAAGCCGATCCATTTTCTTATAACCAAGATTTTCTAAATCCAGATCAATTTTCAGGATGTGTTAGGACTTAAGCCTACTGACATTCTTTTTCTTTCTTTTTTTTTTTTTTTTTTGTTGTTGTTGGTTTTTTTAAATTATTTATTTATTTTTAAAAATTACATTCAAAAAATATGAAGTCCCATTCAGCCCCACCGCCCCCACCCCCCGCTCCCCCCACAGCAACACTGTCTCCCATCATCGTGACACATCCATTGCACCCGGTAAGTACATCTCTGAGTATCACTGCACCCCTAGTCAATGGTCCACATCATAGCCCACACTCTCCCACGTTCCATCCAGTGGGCCCGGGGGGGATCTACAATGTCCCGTAATTGTCCATGAAGCACCACCCAGGACATCTCCTCGTCCCGAAAACGCCTCCACATCTCATCTCTTCCTCCCATTCCCCAAACCCAGCAGCTACCATGGCTGCCCTTCCCACACCCATTCCACATTTTCTCTGTTACTTCCATACTTCTTGCCCACTAATTTCTGAGGGTATGTATTCTTTGTCTTAGGAAAGGAGGAGGTCACATAAAATTGCCAAGAAACTATCTTTTTTTTTTTAAGATTATTTATTTATTTCTCTCCCCCCCCAACCTCGGTTGTCTGTTCTCTGTCTATTTACTGCGTCGTCTTTGTCCGCTTCTGTTGTTGCCAGCGGCACAGGAATCTCTTTTTGTTTTTGTTGCGTCATCTTGTTGTGTCAGCTCTCCGTGTGTGCGGTGCCATTCTTAAGCAGGCTGCACTTTCTTTCCCACTGGGCGACTCTCCTTACAGGGCGCACTCCTTGCGCGTGGGGCTCCCCTACGTGTGGGACACCCCTGTGTGGCACGGCACTCCTTGCACACATCAGAAGGAGGGAAGGAAGGACAAAGGGGAGAGTTTTGTGAGAGAGAGGCAAAGGGTCAGCAAGATTTCCTCTAGCCAGCATCCAGGGGCGTCCTTATACAGCACATTCACTCATTTCTCCACTCCCTCCCTTTCCTTTCCCTGTTTCCCATTTCATCCACAAGTGCTCTCCCACATTCCTTCTTTCAAGTGTTTGCGTGCCTGCTATTATGTTTGGTCAGTGGTTACAATGAGGAGCAAAACACCCTGCCCCATGGAGAGAAATACTCATAAAATATGTATTCATTTCTTTTTTAAAAAATTAAAAAAAAAATTTTTTTAGAGCAGTTACAGGTTTACAAAAAAATCACACAGAAACAACAGGGTTCCTATATACCACTTCCCCACCCCCACAATTTTCCCTATCATTAACATTTTGCATTAGTGTAGTATCTTTGTTACAACAGATGAACCAATATTATTTTAATTATATTATTAATTCAAGTCCATTAGGGTTCCCTTGGTGGTGTACAGTTCTATATTTGCTTTTTTCTTTTTTAAAATGTTTATTGCAGCAACATATACACAACTTAGACTTTCCCATTTTAACCACTTTCAGGTATCTAATTCAGTGGTGCTAATTACATCCACAGTGTTTTGCTCCCATCACCACCATCCACTGCATTTATTCCTTAGGTATTTAATTCACGCCTGCTATGTCCCAGGTCCTCTCCTAGGTGCTGGGAATGGAGCTGTGAACGAGACCCAGCCCCTGTTCTCATGGAGCTCACATTCTTTTGGGCGGGGGTGTGTTTGGATAATACTCAAGTAAACAACCTGCGATCCTGATAAGTGAGGCGATAAGGAGGTGGGGGAGGCAGTGAACTCTAGATCAGGTGGTCAGCAGAGGCTTCTCCGTCAGAGGGGACATCTGACCTGAGAACTGAGTTAACGGGAGTCAACCAGTCACATAATTGGGAACAGAGTATCTCAGGCAGAAGAAACAGCAAGGCAAAGGTCCCGAGGTAGGAGCGATCTTGGCAAGTCCAAGGAACAGAAGGGCCAGTGGTGCTGCCAGGTGGTCAGCGGGTGGAGGTGAGGCAGGGACCTGGCAGGGCAGGGCTCCCGGCCAAGGGTAAGGAAGCCTCTGGAAAGTTTAAAGCTGGGTTGGTCTAGCTGATCCGTTGAAGCAGCTGAGATGCCGCCGCACATTTCCCAGGGAGGGGCCACGGAGGTTGCATTAATTTGCCATGGAGCTGCCCCTGCAAAGTACCAGAAATGGGTTGACTTCCAGAACGGGAATTTTATGAGAGGAAAACCCTACAGTTCCGAGGCTGTGAAATGTCCACATCCAAGCACCATCAGAGATGCTTTCTCACCAAAGCCAGCTGCTGGCGAGCCCGGGGTCCTGCCACGTGGTGAGCCAAGGTGGCGCCCAGAGGACCCTGCCTTGCCCTCTGGGCTCACCGCCTCCCAGAGCTGGGCTTTGGGCGACCACACAGAGGGCTGGTCTCTTCCGGGCTTCCTCTCTCAGGCGGCTGTCCGGCTCCCTTCCTCAGTTCAGCTGTGGGCCCTCAAGCACAGGGCGCGTCTCCTCAGCCCCAAGCTGTTCCGTGGGCCCAGCGCCTTGGGGGCTTCCTGCTTCACACTTCGTTCTTGGCCGTCCTCCAGCCGGCTCTCTCCCCTGGTTGGGTCAAAATGGCAGCTGGCTTTCTGTGTCTCCCCGTCTGTATAAAGCTCACGTAAAAGGACAGAGCCCCAGCCCGAGGCACGCCTCACCCACACAGTGCAGTCACAGGCCCATCCCCAACGGTCTCTTCGGGATTTACCAAATTCAAACTGTCACAGAGGTGGAGATGGACTTGGAATGTTTGGGGTATAGATCCAGCCGAGCTTGTTAATGGGTTTAGGGGTGTGGGGTAGAAGGCTGAGAGAAAGATAAGCATCTCAAGTGACACCTGAGTCTTTACTTATAACTGATGGGTGCTTTGAAGTGCGCCTTACAGACTTACCTGACTCTGTGTGGGGTGAATCAGGGAGAGATTCCTGGGGAAGTGGCACTTGAGCCAATCACTTTTTTTTTTTTTTAGGAGGTACCGGGGATTGAACCCAGAACCTCATACAGGGGAAGTGGATACTCAGCCACTGAGCTGCATCCACTCCTTGAGGATGTAGCTTGAGGGCTACAATGAGGAGTAGGATGCAAGGTGGTTTTGCTAAAAATGGACTGGTAAAAGCTAAAAAATACCTCCTCCATGCCTGATAGTCTATAGTAAAGAAAAAAAATTAGGTAGGGGTGTCCAACTTGGCTCAGGCCTTTGAAAGCTGAGAGGTGATTTTCTGCCGTGTTCAGTGGGGCCAGCTCCAAGCCGGGGCTCAGGGGTGGTGCCTGGTGCTCCAGACCCTCTTTCCCCTTTCTTTCTACTGGGCGGGCTTGATTGGGATGCAAAGCCACTCTGGGTCAGCCTTCTCTATGAACTTGAGAGATGGAGGTGCTGATTTTGAGCGCTTCACCGAGGCTCTGCTCCCCTCCCCCTTTTTAGGGAGCTGAATTTTTATATATTTTTTTCTTTTAGTTGGAGAGGAGGGAGAGTAAGAGTAGAGTGCTAGAGATTATGAACTATAGGGAAAATAGTATTATTCTATATGATTATTACCTCAACCTAGAAACATCTGTGCATTTAATGGCCAATGATTGTTGCTGTGTTGGATTATGGCTAGAGGAGGGAGTGTGTGTGTATTTGTTTAAGTCCTTCATGCAGCTCAGAACTTACGTACACAAGTATAATCTGTTGTCCCACTGTAGGCAGAGTGTTCGGCTTTATTCAGAGTGTTTCTTTGGAGGCTCTCCTAGACACGGAGAGGCCAAATCTTGGTTAAATGTCCTGTCAGTGACTGTTCGCTTAGACACCAGTTCTGCCGTCGAGTGAGCAGATAAAGTTGGCCAAGGGTGAGTATTCGGCAGCAGGAAAGGTCAGCGTGCAAAATGGGCACTGTCCAAAGCTGAGGCTCGTTTCTGGGCCTTGGCGACTGGTAAAAAACAAATAGAGCTTTCGTCGCAGCTGACCAGGTTGGCATTGCAGCCAGTGCCATTTGATAAGGAGAATGCCTCACCCCAAGAGCGAATATGAATGGAAGGGAAGTAGGCGTTCTCTTTCCTTTTCTCCCATGAGAGCTTGGGGGGACGGCGGGGACAAGAGCCCAGATCGTTTGTGCTCTGGAGGGCGTGGTGAGGGTGAAAGGACCACGTCTCAGGGCACACCTCGGGTGCTGCTGGAACCTGGTTACATCTGGAATTTTCTGTGGAAGTGAAGCTGCCTCTCCTGCTAATTCATCTATCATACTCACTTTTCAGCATTTCTCCACCTTTGGAAAAACAGGTAGATTTCACGTCCTCCCTGTAGTTTATTTTATGAAAACAATACATTTTCTTCGTTCTCTAAATATAAAATTAAACCATTCCATGTCTTTTCCAAACTACACCTCTTGCTCCCTGACGGAATTTAATGTGATGCATCTATTCAAGGAAAATGCAATCCAGTTTAGTTTTAGTGCATTTAAAAGTAATCATAAGTAATCATTGGTATAGAGTTTCTGCTTAGAGTGATGGGGGTGGGAAGCAGAGCTTGAGACAAAAAAAAAAAGAAGTAAAAGAAAGATACTCCTTTTTAATTTGTTTAAATGTGAAACAGGGAGTTGGAAATTTCCCAATGACAAAAATGCATCTTCAGGCCTCGACTGTGCCTAGTGAAGTGATGAGTGAAGGTGGGACGAGAGAAGAGGACTGGAGGACACCCAGCAGTGCCAGGCGTCCACTCTCTGCCAGGGAACTTAAACCAGGGGCAGCAAGAGTGATTGGACATTAAAAACTGGGGTCTGGGGAGCAGATGTAGCTCAAGTGGTTGAGCACCTGCTTCTCATGTACGAGGTCCCAGGTTCAATCCCCAGTACCTCCTAAAAACAAAACCAACCAACAAAAAAACTAATTCTTGGGAAGCAGATGTGGCTCAAGTGGTTGGGCTCCCACCTACCACCTGGGAGTTCCCTGGTTTGGTCCCCAGTGCCTCCTAAAGAAGACAGCGAGTTGGTATGACAGGCAAGTGTGACAAGCTGATGCAATAAGAGCCACAACAAGAAGAAAAAACATAATGAGAGACAACAAAGCAGGGAACGGAGGTAGCTCAAGTGATTAGGCACCTCTCTCCCTCACTGGCGGTCTCAGGTTTGGTTGCCAGTGCCTTTAAAGAAACAAGGAAGATGAACAGACACAGCAGGTGCAAAACAATGAGGGGGTGGAGAGAAATTTAAAAAAATATATATATTTTTTAAATCAAACCACTTCTCACCAGGGAGCTGATGTAGCTCAAGTGGTTGAGCACCTGCTTCCCATGTACCTCCTAGAAAAGCAAAACAAAAAACCAGCATCTGTTTTCTAAAATCATGGTTGTATGTTCTATTAACTTCTTTCCAACTGAGCAGGTCACTTTGGATTGTATTGGGCATCTTGAGGTTTGTATCTTGCATGTCCTGGTTTTTCCTCTTTTACCTGCTCAGCAGAAAATCAGTCAGGCAGGACTAGAGCTTTCCAGAGGTGCAGGAAAGTGTTCCAGTACCAGCTATTGTTTATTTGCTGACCTGTCCTGGTTACGGCCATCTAATGATAGGAGCTTGGACTTCAGAATGTGGTTATCATTTAGTATTCCAAAGGAAGTTAATGTAGATTTTCAGATAAGCAACAGCATGCAGAAATCCCTCACATATTAGAAGAATATGGTGCATTATACCATTAAGGAAATAAAATTGGAGCACCCACGTGGAATATAAAAGTGGTGCTTTACTTTCAGAGATGTATGTTAAAGTAAGGGAGCGTTAAATTTAAAAAAGGTCAAAGAACATAAATAACTATATCTGCTTTGAAACAAATGATGTCTCGCTGCTTTTACAAAAGACACAGGGGGGAGTGGAGGTGGCCCAAGTGATTGAGCACCCGCGTCACACATGGGAGGTCCTGGTTTGGTTCCCAGTACCTCCTAAAAAAACAAGTAAATAACAAGCGAACAAAAGAAAAAAACAACTCAGGAGCTGATGTTGAGCGCCGATTTCCCACATGTGAGGTCCTGGGTTCAATCCCCAGCCCCAGTACCTACAAAAACAAAAAAACCGCAAGAATGGTGACGAGCATAAACTCTGGAGCCTGAGCCCAGCTCTGTCACTGAAGAGCTGTGTGTCATTGGGCAAGTTACTTTACCTCTCTCTGCTTCCATTTTCTCCTCCTTAAAACAGGGCTAGTAATAGTACCTACCCCTATAAGGTTATTATGGGTAGTGAAGGTGTTAATATATGTACAGTAGTCAGAGCAATGCCCCGTATGTAGTAAATGCCGTTTAAATGTTAGCTATTACTATTAGCTGCTATTTTCTGAACTTCATTCTTTCTTCACCGTTCGACAAGAAGACTGGACTCCATCAATGGCTCTCCGCTCTGGCTGAACACTAGCAATACGTGGGGAACTTATAAAAATGCTCGTGCCCAGGTCCCACCCCACCCCAGCTGATACAGAGGCTCTGGGAGCAGGGCCTGGGCACCTGCGTTCTTGAAAAGCTTCCCGTGATTCTGCGGCGTAGTGAGGTTCTGAGATCGCCTCCAGCTTGCTGTGTTTGCGGATGGGGGTGGCCGTGGCTTCCCTGTTCTCGAGGCCGCAGCGCGTGCGACTAAGCTTTCGTCTCTCTCCTTTCTCACAGGTCCTCTCTGACCTGTCCCCACTGCCGGAAGCAGAGTAACACCTTCGATCCTTTCCTCTGCGTGTCACTCCCCATCCCCTTACGCCAGACCAGGTAGGTGAGGCCCGGGGGGGGGGGGGGGGGGGGGGACTCGGCCCGACTTCCACCTGTCTGTACGCCTGGGGGACCGCCTGCTTCTCAGCCGGCGTTTCTCGAGAAACGGGCCTTGCGGCTGCTGATGCTGCGCAGTGGAACGGCGCAGCGGAAGGGAGAGGTGCGGGGAGGGACGTGGCCTGGGGGCCTTTGCTGGCCTGCGCAGTCGCCAGGCGGGCGTCTGTGGCCCCTTCGGAAGCCGACGCGGGCCACCTGTATCACTTCTCATGGGGGCAAAACAGAAAAAACTGTCCCCACCTGATTTCCCAGCTTGACTTTTTTTTTTTTTTTAAAGATTTATTTTTATTTATTTAATTCCCCTCCCCTCTCCCGGTTGTCTATTTTCTGTGTCTTTTTGCTGCGTCTTGTTTCTCTGTCGGCTTCTGTTGTCGTCAGCGGCACGGGAAGTGTGGGCGGCGCCATTCCTGGGCAGGCTGCTCTTTCTTTCGCGCTGGGCAGCTCTCCTTACGGGGGGCGCACTCCTTGCGTGCGGGACACCCCTGCATGGCAGGGCACTCCTTGCACGCATCAGCGCTGCGCATGGGCCAGCTCCACACGGGTCAAGGAGGCCCGGGGTCTGAACCGCGGACCTCCCATGTGGTAGATGGACGCCCTAACCACTGGGCCAAAGTCCGTTTCCACCAGCTTGACTTTCAAATCCTTGGTGGAGGTGTAGGAAAAAAGCTTTCTTTCAGGAGAGGGTGGGGAAAGGAAGGGTTAATGGGGAGAAAAGACAAGAAAAGGAGGTAAGGGGCGAGGTTGGTGGGACCCAGCGCCCTGGCAGCAAGGGGCCCCACGGAAGCCTGTTTTGGCCATGGCCGTTACGGGAACGGGCCTTTCTCAGCGTCAGGACATTCTAGTGGCGCCTGTATATGGAGCGCCCCCACGGAGCCGTCTTTTCGAGGGATCCTGCGCTTACCGGGCTCCCCTTCTCCCCCATCCTCTCGGTGTTCTCTGGGGTGGTGGCGCCCGGCCCCTGGGCCTCCGTCCCTAGAGCTCGGTTGTCCTGGTAGCTCGCCTCATTATGGGAGGTGTTCTCCCTCTCCATTAAGCCCATCTCCCACCTTTAGGACGGAGCACCGCCCTAAAGCCTTCCCTGGAGCTTCATCTCCCTTTCTGCTCTGAAATCCTGTGTCTACACCACAAACACAGCAGCGGCTGGTATCTTATCGTCGACATCATCAGCTGATGTCTAGTGATAGGTGTGCTCTGGGCCCCTGCCTGACATAGGAGAGCGGGTCGTGGCTGGGACCAGCACGCTGGAGCCAGACCACCCGCGTCCAAGTCCCAGCTGTACCGGTTAGCTGCGTGATGCAAATAATTACTTCACCTCTTTGTGCCTCAGTGTCCTCCTCTGTAACGAAGGAGATGCAAAGTACCTACTTGTGAGCCTCCTGGGGAGAATTAAATCAGTCACTTATCTGAAGTGTTTAGAACGGAGCCCTATGTAGAGCAGGAGATGATGACAGCAGCCAGAGGAGTAAGTCTTGGTGTTTTGGCAGAGACAGTGGGACCAGGGAAAGTATCCAGAGCAGTTAGGATTGTTGTTTCCACGCCAAGGGAGAATTGCAGTAAGGGCCATATCATCAAGAGTGTTAAATTATACTGGAAGAAGCAGCTTGACTGACTTTTCAAACGTCAAAGTTTATTTTTGCTTAAGATTATTTATTTAACAGATAGAAAAGTGAGGTTATAGAGCTGTACTGTGCAGCTTTGGCAAATTCCTTTCATTTTAGCGCACAGGTTAATGAACACGTCGACTGAGACGCTGGGAAATTTGGCTCTCCACTGCCACCTGGTGACAGCGCACCTGAAGTGCAGGGCTCCAAGCGGGGAACTTGACCCAGGGTCAGCGGTGTTGGTTTCCTGCCAGGTCCTGTCCGCCCTTTGAGGCTGTGGCCCCCTCTTGCTATTTTCCAGGTTCTTGAGCGTCACCCTGGTTTTCCCGTCGAAGAGCCAGCGGTTCCTGCGGGTGGGCCTGGCTGTGCCCATCCTGGGCACAGTGGCAGCCCTGAGGAAGACCGTCGGGGAGGAAGGCAACGTCCCCGCGGATGAGGTGTGACGGAATTGCGCTTTCATGGGGCCCGGTCACTGGATGACAGAACCCTAACTGGGCCAACTGTCTAGACGTTTTAGAATCGTCTGGTTGCCAGGTGACTCCAGCGTGACTCATGGGTTTTGGTTTGATTTGTGGTTCCTGGTGCCTTTGACCTCCCTGCGTTTACACAAAATGACCCGAAAAGAACTCTTGTGCCTTTCGAGAAGGCGGTGACGATTTTGATCATAATAATTCTGATCATTGTTAACTACACGCTGGGCGCTACTCCATGAGCTGATTCAATCCTCACAACTGCCCTGTGTGAAGGAGATATCACAAGTACCCTCATTTTGCCGATGAGGAAATGAGAGGCACTGAGAGGTTAAGTGAACCCCCAAGGTCACACAGCTAGTAAGTGGCTGAGCCAGGATTTGAATGCAGACACTTGGGCTACTATTCTATATGTTCACGTTCAAGAGTAGAGTCCAGGATACTCAACTGGGGAGGACAAATGAAACATGGGAAACTACAGAGAGAACTAGGATGCATAGCTTGAGAGAGGAAATTTGGGAGAAGGCAGGATGGCTTTTTTTTTTTTTAGTTATTTGCTTCACTTTGGAGAGCTGACCTCACAGCAGGCGCCCCCAGGAGTGGGTGAGGGGTGGTGATGGTGACAAGCACGGTGGCATGACGGGAAGCTCCCTGAATAGGGTGCTACCTGCGATTGAGTCCCTTTCTAGTTTTGTGACCTTGAAGAGAGTAAGTGATGAGCAACCTGTTTCTTTAACCGTGAAATGGAGCCGCTCCTCTCACTACCTTGTCAGATTTTTAAAACTAAAAAATCTTTTAACCCTCTCGTTAAGGTGTAAACCCCAATAAAGCGTGCATGTCTCAAGGTTCTAATTGGTTGCATTTTAAATGTGTCTACATCGAGTGACCGCTGTGGACCTGGCATCTCCCTCCTCCCGCAGGGCTCCATCCCGCCCCCACCCAGGCAGTTCCTCTGACCTTTACCATCACCTCCGAGGACTTTTATGAGGATCAAATGAAAAGTCCCCAAGAAACTAGTTATTTGATTTGTAAACTTTAAAGTGCTCTATGGGGATTTGTTGAGAGAGTAAGCCAATCAGTGGGTGAAAATCCTGGGGAAAAATGTCAATAATAAAAGATCAGTGGAGCAGGTATAGCTCAGTGGTTGAGTTCCTGCTTTCATGTAGGAGGTGCCAGGTTCAATTCCTGATACCTCCTTAAAAAAATTCACAAGGTTGATGTCATAGAGATCATGTTTGAATAAAGACAGTCAGGAATTTGAGAGGTGTGATGTGTTTGCTCAGAGAGATAGGAATTACTTGGCATGTTAGAAAGTGTCAGGGTGGCAGGTGGGCATTTTGGCTGGAACATAAAATCTATTTTGATATTTGTTTCCTCTAACTGGCAAGTTTATTCCATTTGTATTAACTATGATCACAGATACCTTTTAATTTATTTTTTTCATTATTTTATGATGTCTATTTGCCTGCTTTTTCTTTCTTCACTTCCCCTTTCCTGCATCTTTTGGGTTGAACAATTTTTCTTTACTCCATCTCTTCTGGTTTGGGATTTATACATTATATTTCTCTTCTTTTAGTGGTTGTCATTAAAATATCAGTTTGCGCAATTAGCGAAGTCTAATGTTAACCTTTTCAAACAACACAGTGATCTCGGTATGATTTAATTTCCCTTATACATTTTTTAGATATTATTGTAAATAGATACCATTCTACAGTATTTAAATCCCACCTCCTTTCCCTTCCCCACTTGTAATAGTGTAATAGTTGATATTAGTATAGTTTTATTTGGTAAGTTCATGCTTATACTTGTATTTCCCATTTTCTTTGGTTCACCATTTCTTCTTACAACTCAGCTTTTCCTTCTGGATTCAGTGTCTTTTTATCCTGAAATGTTTCTTTTTGAGGAGAGCTTTGCAGTGACTGTCCTGTAAGTGGGCTATGAACAACATTGATATTGATTCCTTCAGCCCCTGGAGCAGCAGGGATAGGTTTGGGCGAGCCAGGTCCCTCAGGGCTGTCACCCCTCATGTCCACTACAGGTTTTTTCTGTTTCCCTGGGCCTTCCATAAAAACATTTTCCATATATTACATGATGTGCAAAGGGTTGGCAACACTATTTAGACATCCTTCCAGGGAAGGTCTGTCCAGGGTAAGTAAGTATTCTCACTTTTTGTGTGTCTGAAGAGGGCTTCAGGGTTTCCTGTGACAGTTTAGTCGGGTATAAAACATGAAGTGACCCCCAACTTCCTTTTTTCCCCCTATTTTTCGGCACTTTGATGGTATTCCATTGTTGCAGTTGAGATGTCTGGGATCAATCTTATTATTATTATTATACCTACTATGTTTTTACTAAAAATAAGTAGTTATTCGAAGGAAGGAAAGGGTAAAAAGGGCTGTAAGACTATCATTCCACTTTTGATTTCTTATCCTTTAAGTTCCCTTTGAGAAAATCAAAGTGGGAAACTGATGCTCCTCATTCCAGGTGATCTTGGTTGAAATGCATCCTGGCGGGTTCCAGCGGTCCTTCTTTGATGAAGAGGACCTGAATACCATAGCAGAGGGAGATGATGTGTATGCCTTCCACGCCCCGCCGTCCCCTGGCCAGGGGACACTCTCAGGTATGAGAACACTTTGCATTGTTCTGTTTGGGTATAGTGAATTTGAGAGGAAACTCTTTGGATGCTAAGGGATAAGACTTTTAGTTTTAGTACTTGGCAATGTCTTGTTTATTTCTCATGACTTTCATTGTATAAACATTTGATATTAAAATTTATTTTAACTCATACCAAGGTTCTCAAACCATAGCGACTGTCAGGATCACCTGGGTGGCTTGTTAATGCAGATTTCTGGGCCCTTCCCAAAGAGTTTTTTGATTTTGTGGGTCTGGGCTGGAGCCCAGGAATTTGCTGCTGGTCCTGGGGGCCACCCTTTGAGAACCACTATTCAGTGTAGGTACTGGCCTCATCTCCATTTTCAGTCCTCTTATATTTCCAGGTCTGAGCTTTATAAATTTGAGCAGTAGATGGAAAAAATGGGAGTGAAATGATGTGTTTTTTTTAACACTCCTATTTCCAAATGCCCTCTTTCCCTAAACTTTGGACTGGCTAAAACGGTCATTTCCTGACAGCCTTTCATTATTGATCCAATTGGCCAGACAAGAAAGCCCATGTTTAAAGGACCCCGAGCCAGCCTAGCAGCAGCTGTGGGAACCAGATGTCTGTGGTGCTCGGAGTCAACAGGGCGATTCGGGCCATGGAATCTGGTGCGAGACTTTGACTGGCCCTTGTTACAGTATAGCGGAGCAGAACAGATCCTCTTTTCACAATCAGCCACAGATGACATAACTTTGCCTTGAAAGCCAACATTTCAGAACTAAGTGGAGGGTGTTCTAATTCCTCCACCTCTTCAGTGGTAACGATTCCTGCCTTCTGTGTACTTCTCAGGTTGGCTCTCTGAGAGTGGTACTCTGGGGGCTCTCTGAGCTAGGCAAAAAAGCCACCCAAACCATTTTGGACTATTTCTTTGACTGGCTTTGAAAAGAGGTTAATTAAATCGCTGCCTTTGTGTGGAGTGGGTGTAGCTTGCTGGTTGAGCACCCGTTTCACATGTATGCTGTCCCGGGCTCAATCCCTGGTATGTCTTTAAAAAAAATTCCCTGCCCTTATTCAAAAGTTTTCAGCGAAACACAGCTGCAAATGCACATCGTGTATGTGATCTTGGTCTGCTAGAGGCCAGGTGACACAGCCACCTTGAGCCTGGGTATCTCCTCTCAAGCCCTATAGTATGTTCCTGCTTTAATATGTAGATGCTCGCAGAGAAAGAGGGGTCAGAGAGCCCAGGGTTCTGACATAGCAAAGCAGACCCTGCAAGATTTCAGATGCAGTTCTCCCTCTTCCAGCTCATCCACCTGGTCTCTCAGTCTCCCCACGCTTGGCAGCCCGTGAGGGTCGGCGATTATCCCTGCCGGTGCAGAGTGAGAACAAGGTGCTAATCCTCTTCTGTAACTTGGTGGGGTCAGGGCAGCAGGCTAGCAGGTATGTTTAACTTCACTCTTTTTTTTTTTTTTTAACATGCTATTTGGGATTTGTAGACATGTACTTAGGATTCTGTCTAGAGTAAGTTCTCATTTGATAAAATTAAACATCCTTTCCCAAGTATTATAATAAGCCAGGAGTGGGTTACTTTCTGATCAAGAAGATCAGAAATATCTGCCCTAATATCCTCCTTAACAATTAGCCAGCAGAGGCTTTCTTTTATAATATAGTTTTAAAATCAATCCATTGATTGATTTTTATAATATAGTTTTAAAATCAATCCATTGATTGATCCATATTAATACAGCATATAATCCATCCAAAGCGTACTAAGTGTATACATAACTGCAATGTGGAAGAACCTTGAAAACGTTACACTAGTGATATAAATTGGCATATAAGGACATATTTTGCATGATGTCACTTAAAAGATATGTCTAGAAATAGCAAATTCACAGAGATAGAAAATAGATTAGAAATTACCAGGGATGGGAAAGATTTGTTTGGTGGATATGTTAAAAAAAAATTTTAAGGTATTTTATCCTAGTAGGAGTAAATGAATCATTTAATAAGTGAGACTGGCCTTTTTTTTTAAATAGTCAATATTTTTTCTCCCACCATAAATTCATATACATAAATTCCGAATTGATTAGAGAGATAATTTTTAAAATAACTTGAAGATGATCTAGGGGAATATTTCTTTTAAATACATTTGACATTTTAAACTAAAAGCTCATTTGAAAGGCAGAAGACAAAGAAAAATCTTTACATCATGTGATATCTGTCATATAAAACTAGCTCTTTCTTAAATTAATAAGAGACAAATGCTCTCTTAGTAAAATGAACCACAAAGATTAAAGCAGTTCACAGAAGAAATACAAGCTATGTTAAAATATTTCACTTCATTAATAGTAGAAAAAAATTCCAATTACAACATCAAGACACCATTCTTAGTCTTTTAGATTGTTAAAGACTTCTTAAAAAAAATTAGTAATATGTATTCTGGGCAAGAGTCAGATAATCTGGTGTTTCTTCATTGGTAAATTAATCTAACATTTCTGGAGGGTCATTTGGGTGTAGAAAGCCTTAAAACTTTGGTCTCACATATCCACTTCTGGAAATACATCCTAAAGAAACAATTGGTCATATATACCAAAGATGTATGGGTGTACAAGAATATATGTAGTTCCTGAAATAAAGAAGGATTGTTTAAACAGAAACTTGGAAGCAACCTGAGTGCCCTACAGTAGAGTATTGGGTAGATAAACTGAGCCGTCATCCTTCAGAGGAGTGCACAGTGCACTTGCCCACCCAGATATGCCAGCTCGTATTTGTGCTGTGCTTCACCAAAGTGTGCTCGACACTTTCACATCCTTACTTCATTGGGTCTCCACTGTACCTTCCCTCAGTGTGGCCAAGGGGACAGCGAGTGCCTCAGTGGTTTGTCCAGATGTCCAGAGTTGCCCACTGCAGAGCTAGAATTGACAATCACCCCCATATCCAGCATTCTTGCACTGCAACCTGAATGCTGCATGTTCTTGAAGTTGAGACGTTGGATAACATTCTCAGCTGTACACAAAGCTGATGAAGGCATCAACTGGACTGTGTTGCCTTTCATTTCCCAGGGATCCCTGCCTTGCTTTCCTCTACTCCAGTATTCTCTTGCTCTGCTCTCCAGTATAGGCAAGACAAGGTAACAGCCACCTGCTCATTTGAAGCAACCTGTTTACATTGCAGTATCCCCTTGGCTTTGCATCTTTGGGCTTCTGTTTACATCACAGCACCTCCATTTCAGGTGACGATTAGATGACCATGGTCTGTGATTGGCAATTGTGTATGAAGTCCCTCCTGGTAGAGGGCTCTATGCCTGCTGCTTAACTCTTCACTGAGAGGAGCAAGCCCTCCTGACTGTTGGTTCTCCTTGGATTTCAGGTTTGGGCCACCTTTCCTGATAAGGGAAGACAGAGGCATTTCCTGGGCCCAGCTCCAGCAGCGTGTTCTCAGTAAGATCCGCTATCTCATGAAGAGCGAGCCCCCTTTACAGGTCAGTGGGGTCGGCGGCATCCAGGGGTTCCTGAAGAGAACTGTGGCTTGCTGTTAGTAAATGTGTGCAAGTGCCCGTTCTCTTATGAAACAACTTGGATGTATGTGCAAGGAAGTAACCGTTTTATGGCCTGGAGTGTTTTACTCTTAGTGGCATTACAATGTAGCTTTCATGGGATGGAGCTTTTTTCTGTTTTATCTTTCAAAAATACCATTGGAATAAAGAGTGGGATTTTCATTGCTATTCTCAATTTTGTATATTTATGGCCTTTCATGGTGTTTCTTGAAGGATAGTGTATTATAATAAATTGAAATGTATACATTTGGATAAAAAATTACCAGGGATTTGAGATGTGATTTCTGTGGAAAATTAAAATTGATGCTATGTCCCAAATATTAAAGTCTAGGCACTAAAATAATTTTTTTCCAGTTTTTGAAAAACTCAGAGAAAAACTCAAGGGAAAATTTTGCCCTGTTAATTTATTTATTCTCAAATTAATAGCTTCCAAATAAAAACACATATTCTAAAACCATTACCTTTAGCCCCAATAGTATCAGAAGCTATTCCGATGTCTGTCTGGTATAAAAGGTGGCAGGTCCATACCTTTAGAATCTTATTTTTTCCCATCTATCCTCTTAGAGCTTCTAATCTGGGGCATATACAAAACTTATTTCAGAAATAATTCCTCACAATTCACGTTCCTCCCTGCTGGGGGACCACCATACATTTGAATGGATTTATCAGTTCATTAAAGACCTTCACTACATTTGCACCAGTTTTTATCTATATGGACTACACCCAGTGCCCAAATCAGAAGCTCTCCCTTCTTGACAAATAGGTCAGAGAATCTCGTAATAGCTACCGGCCATCCCCCCAGTCCTGTGCCCTTCCTTGATCGTTGAAATCGGACAAGACCACTTATATGGAACACCAGATTCTGCGGTTCTTGCTCTCCACCTGGGCAGACATACTCACCTTTTCCCTCCACACCTGATCTCTATATCTAACTTATTTCCAGTTTAGAACCTGAACAAAATTCCAAGGCAGGCAACTCGGCAACGGCTGCTCCTGCGCAGATTCACTGGGGAATGCGTGGTTGGGCACGTTGGTCCTTACGGTTCATTTGTTTTGCGTGGTCGTGAGCGT
This sequence comes from Dasypus novemcinctus, assembly GCF_030445035.2. Classification (NCBI taxonomy): domain Eukaryota; kingdom Metazoa; phylum Chordata; class Mammalia; order Cingulata; family Dasypodidae; genus Dasypus; species Dasypus novemcinctus. Next base: position 23,386,703 of record NC_080693.1, on the reverse strand, counting down.
CCCGGCTGGCCACCTCTCCTCCCCTGATGCTTTCAGTACTCTGTTACATACTCACCCAATAGGGCAATCGTTTAAAATGAATACATTCATAATTCTCAGCATTGACTTGAAGAGACTAAAAGTAGCGACCCTGTAGTGGAGGTTCTAAAACTAACTTCTCTAGCCAAGAAGAGAGAACAGGAAAATTTCTCTTACAAAAACGACCAATTTGCTGGACAGAATTAAATTGCATGAAGTGAGATAAAAAGTTTATCACTGCCCCTCAAAACTGCACGGTGGCTTTGTAAACGTGTGCGTAGGAGCCTAGGAGCCCAGCGCTATTTCTTTGTCCGCAGACAGTGTGCACTGCCTCCTTGCAGATGCTGGAGCCTTGGTTATGTATGGGCTTGTGATGCACACAGCAAGCCTCAGCCAGGGGCGACAGAAGGACAGGCAGTTTCTCCCCATCTTTCCTGGTGAAGTCTGAATCGACGAGCCCTAAAGTCAGTTGCTTCCCATCTTTGATTTTCTCTTTCAAGTAGAATGTGGCTTTAGTCCAGTTAGACCTACAGACGTCATAAACTTCACCCCTGGCCCCTCTACCAGCAGGTTCTGGTTTCCCTCTCCACCTCCTATCCCCTTGCTCCCCTGCACACATCGTCTGCCACGGTCAAAGGCGTCAGCTCACAGCTCTGAATCAGTTTTGGTGCAGTCCGTCTTCCCATGTGCTCTTCACCCTTCCTGGAATCATGGGGCTCCCTCCTCTTTTCTTGGCTGAATTCAATCTTTATTTCTATTATTTCTACCTCTTATCATTGTTTTTGGAATTTCAGAAGAAAATGTTTTTTTTTTCCTCTTTGTAGTCAAGGTCCTCAGCGACAACTTTTAGGAACTGGTATCTTGTGTAGTTCTGTCTGTGGTTGAGTACCTGCTTTGCACGTACAAGGTCCTGCGTTCTTCTTAAAAAAAAAACAAACAGTAAAAAAGGACTGGTATCTCCTTCATGTGAAGACTCCATTGATTTCTAGTTACTTATTATTATTTAAGAACAGTTTTAGATTCACAGAGAAATTGAGCAGATAGTACAGAGTTCCCACAATACCACCTCACTCCCTTATACCCAGTAGCCCCTATTTTTTTTAAAGATTTATTTTATTTATTTCTCTCCCCCACCCCCCATTGTCTGTTCTCTGTGTCCATTTGCTGTGTGTTCTTCTGTGTCTGCTTGCATTCTTGTCAAGCCGCATGGGAATCTGTATCTCTTTTTGTTGCGTTATCTTGCTGAGTCAGCTCTCTGTGTCTCTCTGTGCGTGCAGCACCACTCCTGGGCAGGTTGAACTTTTCATGCGGGGTAGCCCTCCTTGCGGGGCGCACTCCTTGTGTGTGGGGCACCTGGAACAGCACTGCGCATGGGCCAGCTCACCACACAGGTCAGGAGGCCCTGGGTTTGAGTCCTGGACTTCCTATATGGTGGGCGGATGCTCTTATCAGTTGAGCCACATCTGCTTCCCTGCATTTACTTTATACATCTCCTTAGGCTTCTCTTGGTTGGGATAGTTTTTCAGATTTTCCTGGATTTCGATGACCTTGAAAATTTTGTTTTGTTTTTCAAAATTTTATTGTGGTAAAATAAATTTCTCTTTCTAACCACTTTTAAGTGTACAATACTGTGATATTAATTGCATTCACAATGTTGCACAACCTTTTACCACTATGTATTTCCAAAACATCCCAAATGGAAACTCATTAAGAAATAACGCCCCCCCCCCCATTCCACCCTTCTCCCAGCTGTTGGCAACCTCTAATCTATTTTCAGTCTCTATGAAGTTGCCTGTTCTAGATTTTTCGTGCAATATCTGTCCTTTTGTGCCTGGCTTAGTTCACTTAGCATAAAGCTTTGAAGATTCATCCATGATGTACTATGTATCAGAACCTCACTATATGGATATACTACATTTTATCTGTTAATCGGTTGATGGACTCTTAAATTATTTCTATCTTTTGGCAATTGAGACTAATGTGGCTATGGACATTGGTAGACACGTTTGAGTCCCTGTTTTCCATTCATTGGGGTATAAACCTAGGAAGGGAAATGCCAGGTCCTATGATAATTCTGTGTTTAACTTTTTAAGACACATACAAACTATTTTTGAAGACTCCATTGATTTTTAGACTCACTTCAATTTCAGAAATGTTAAAACACAAACAAAATGTACACCTTAGGATAAAAATAAAAGGGATCTCTCTTTATATACCTTATTTTAAACTATCAATATTTCTTTTGCATGTAGTATGTAGCAGACACTAACTTGCTCTTAGATAATTGTCTCATTTGGGTGATAATGATAAACCTAATAAAGTCAGTTAACTCATCCATTTGTAATTAACTAATATAATTGATTTATTTTCTGTTGACTGTACCATTGTCATTTAGTTACATCTATTCCCAGTAAACACTTCTTTAAATATCCTTTCTGCTAGAGCAGGTGCAGCTCAGTGATTGAGCACCTGCTTTGCATGTACGAAGTCCCAGTTTCAATTCCCAGTACCTCCTTGAAAAAAGAAAAGAAAAAAATTTATATATATACTCTGAATATGTTCATCTTTGGGGGAAAATGCAATGTGTTAAACCATAACATTAAATCACTTCATTAAAAAGGTGTAGGGAAGCAGATGTGGCTCAACTGATGGAGCGGCCGCCTACCGTATGGAGGGTCCAGGGTTTGATACCCAGGGCCTCCTGACCTGTGTGGTGAGCTGGCCCACACGCAGGGCTTGCTGCACACAAGGAATGCCATGCCATGCATGGGTGCCCCCGCATAGGGAAGCCCCACGTGCAAGGAATGCGCCCTGCAAGGAGAGCTGCCCCGCGTGAAAAAAGTGCAGCCTGCCCAGGAATGGCATCACACACACGGAGAGGTAATGTAGCAGGATGACGCAACAAAAAGAGGCACAGTTTCCCAGTGCTGCCTGAAAATGCACGCGGATGCGGAAGAACACACAGCCAATGGACAGAGCAGACGATGCGGGGGGTGGGGTGGGCAAGAGAAATAAATAAAAAAATAAATCTTTAAAAAATATATAGTATGATGGTGCTAAATAAATTTATACAAAAAAAGTGTAGTTTGTATCTTCTAAGAAAAGTCTTTTCTATCTCTAGGTTTTGAATAATCATTATGAAAATATTCAAAATAGACTATAGAAAAAAAGATGATATTTTTCGAGCAATTTATTTGCTACTTCAGACTGTAATTTAAATCCACCTAGGGAGCACTGTTGACCCGGCTCTTCTGTTTTTGTGTTGGCAGAATCTGGGGTCGCTGTTCTCCATCCGGGTTGTCGGGTTCCCCCTAACCTGCAGCTACTTATCCCCCCAGGACAGCCGGCCCCTCGGTCACTGGGCGGTCGACAGGTAAGAGGATATTCTCGATTCAGTAAGAGAGTGAACACGTCCTCATTGGACTAGACTCCTTTGAAGCCATGTATCTGTCAAATCGATGACAGCGTGAGCTGTTCTTGGTCACTTGCCGCTCCGGTGCCGGCCACCGAGGCAGGTGGTTTTGCGCATTCTGGGTTTTTCACCCTTAGACAGGTGCTTTCACGGCCACTGCAAGGATGAGGGGACCCCGAGGTTCCCAGAGGTGAGTTAACTTGCTCACCCCTCCCCAGCCCGGCCTGAATTTGATCCCGGATTGATCTGACTGGAAGGTCTGACGTTCCTTCAATTAGGCAAGACCACTGAACTCAGCTGGAAGAATATCTCCCCTGGGGTGGGTGAGAATTCCACCACGGATCGCTGGCCTCGGTGGTAAAAGATTATGGAATTCGGTGCCTCTGGTGACTGTGACGTCCTCATTCTCCACAGGCTCGTCCCCCCCCCCTCCTCAAGGCGCAAAGCCTTGCCACGCAGTCCTCAGGGCCACAGTGGAACATCAAAGAAGCAGATTTGGCCTATTAGTGAATTGTCCAGCACGTTTGTGCACGTCCCCATGGGCTGAACCGTCTCCAGAAGGTTCTCTGACTCCTGGGCTTGGTCAGTCAAAGCTGCCTGAATCCATGTAGGGAGGGGCGACCCCTTTCTAAAGAGAGAGTGGGGTACACGGCGAACCAACACAAGAGAGCAGACAACGGGGGGCGGGGGTAAGAGGAGAGAAATAAAATCTTAAAAAAGAAAAGATGAAACTATAAAAAAAGGAGAGGGGGAGAGAGTGGGATACAACAGAAGATTCTGTGCCGCCGCCCCCATTCGCCATTCCCCTTAGCTGGCCACTGATTCATGGAGTTGGGGAGACAGGAGACCTGCCAGACAGGACCTGCTTGGGCCCAAGAAGAAAAGAGGCTACTGGGCACCCTCCAACACTTGGTCTCAGAGAACAGAGCGGTGCTACTTGTTGTGTTGCTGTTGGGACTGAATATCACAAAAAAATCCACATTCCCTGGGTGTGAATCATTTATAAATAGGAACTTCAAGGATGCTATTATCAGTTAGTTAAGGAGCAGCCAAACTGAATTGGGGTTGGCCTTAATACAATATGGCTGAAGTCCTTACAAGCAAAGGAGATGACACATGGAAGGGGAATCCAGATGGAAGAGAAGCTAGAGAGAGAGATCGCCACGTGACAGAGGCAGAGCTCAGGAGCCCCAAGGACTGGTAAGCAGGCACCAGAATGCCACAGACTTTGGGAGAAGGCATGACCTGTTGAGACCTTGATCTTGGGCTTCTAGCTTCCAATACCATAAGACAATAAATTCCCATTGCTTGGGAAACGGCTGTGGCTCAATCAGTTGGGCTCCCATCTACCATATGGGAGGCCCTGGGTTCGCATCCTGGGCCTCCCTGGTCCACACCCATGGAGAGCTGGCGCAGCAAGATGATGTAACAAAGGAAGACAAGCAGACACAGAAGAACGCACTGCGAATGGACAACAGAGAGCAGACAGCAGGCAAGCCGCAAGGGGGGGGGAATTAATAATAAATAAAAAATTCCCATTGCTTAAGCCAGCCTGTCGTGCTGTTTGTCCTAGCAACCATGGCAAACTGAGTTCCACAGAATGGCGCCACCCTGTCAGCTGTTTGTCACTAGTCCATGACAAGAAATTGAGAGGAGGCATTTAGAAATTTTCAAGCAACATGACAGAGCAATTGAAAATACATTGAGGGAAGCGGACTTAGCCCAATGGATAGAGCGTCCACCTACCACATGGGAGGTCTGCGGTTCAAACCCCAGGCCTCCTTGACCCATGTGGAGCTGGCCCATGTGCAGTGCTGATGCACGCAAGGAGTGCGGTGCCACGCAGGGGTGTCCCCGTGTAAGGGAACCCTATGCGCAAAGAGTGTGCCCTGTAAGGAGAGCTGCCCAGCATGAAAGAAAGTGCAGCTTGCCCAAGAATGGTGCCGCACACCGGAGAGCTGACACAACAAGATGACACAACAAAAAGAAACACAGATTCCCGGTGCCACTGATAAGGATAGAAGCAGTCACAGAAGAACACACGGCGAATAGATACAGAGAGCAGACAACTAAGAGGGTGGGAGGAGGGGAAGGGGAGAGAAATAAATAATAAAATCTTTAAAAATATATATATATATTGAGTATAATATATATATATATCTGCATAAATTGGATTTGTATTTTGCATGTGTCCACCCCCAATTATCTTTTCATTGTATTTTACAAATGTCTGCAATGACTGAGAAACAACTTGTCTTTCACCATAGATAGATTGAAAAGCACTGGACAAGAGTATGGTTGTGTAGAGACTTGATCATACCAAAGGATGCCCTTCCTTGAGTCTGCGTCTCTTGCTAGTTTGACTAAAGTTCTCCTTCACCTTCTGTTCATGGGATATCCCACTGCAGTCCCCTACCCCCAACCCCGATTGGACAGTTCTCCTCAACGTCCTCAGACTTCCCAGCATTCAGTATTATCAACCCCTCGCCTCCCTCACGGAGCCCTCCATTCAGCATCTTTGGCCTCCCTGTCATTTCACCTCCTTGTTCTGGAAATTTCTTAGTCTTTTTGAAGTGCTCCTTTCCCTCCCCAGGCCATCAAGTCTTGTTGGACTTCATTGGCCCACTCCGTGGCCACTGCTCTCCCCTTCTACATTTCACCCCCTGAGTTAGCGATCTACCACTTTTAGGTCAAGGTCTCCTGGAGCTGTTTCTCCAGCCCAGATGTTTCTCAGATGTTTCTCAGAGATCTAACCCATCTGTCTGTCTTAAGTGTTAGTAAATATTGAAAACTAAACATTTGCTGATCCGACTTTTTAAAAAATTTTTTATTTTAGAAGGTACCAGGGATTGAACCCAGGATCTTATACATGGGAAGCAGGTGCTCAACCACTGAGCTACATCCACTCCTCAGTGAGAGCTGGTCTTTTCATTTGTTTGTTTTTAGGAGGTACTGGAGATCGAACCCAGGACATCATACATGGGAAACAGACACTCAATCACTTGAGCTACATCTGCTCCCCTTAACTCTTGTTGATAAGCGTTTCCTCTTCTTGTTGTCTCTAAATGACAGCACCGCCATCTACTCAGTAACCCAAGATAGAAATCTGGGAGCCATCCTTGGTTCTTCCTTCTCTCTTTATCTTTACATTCAGGCCATCATCAAGGCTTACCTGTTCCAAATTCCATGATTCCACAGATCTCCACCTCCTCTCCACCACCATTTCCTGAGTCCAGGCTCTTATCACCTCTTGCCTGGGTTGTTCCAGAACCTCCTATCTGATTTACGTGCCTCCAGCCCAGCCATCTTCTCATCCATCTGCTTCCATACCTGTCTGTTTAAAACCCTTTGCTGGCCTCTCAGTGTCCAGAGGATAAAGTTCACACATCAGAGCATGGCTATAAGCTCTCCATGATCTCACCTTACCCTCTTTCCTTATAGGCAGTCACTCATGTGTCCTGGACACTCCAGCACCACCAAACCCCATGCCCGTACACATGCCACCGTTCGCTTTTGCTGCGCCCTTCACCTCTACCCTTTATCCTCACCTGGCTAGCTCCTACTCGTTCTCCGTGGGAAGTCTTTGCCCTCCGGTGCAGACTGAGTGCTCTTTCTCTGGGTTGCCACAAACTCACTGGGAGCATTTGAATGATCTTTGTGTGTCTCGCCCATTAGACTGTGGGCTCCCTAGGGGTAGAGATTGTTAGATATGTGTATATATATTGTTTGGAATAGCATCCCTCTATACATGTTGGATGATGCCTTCTTTCCCTACTTGAATCGTGGCTGTGATCAGAGGAGATTATGCTTTCTGTGTATCATTGTTTTTACCAATGACCTCTCACCATTTTGTGGCCTGAAGAGTTTTGTGTGATAAGCTTGCAGTTTGAGGATACCAAGAAAGGATTCACCTTTCCCTTCCATGTTTAGATTCAATTGAAAAGTATACTTAGGATTGAGGCAGAAAGATATCAAAATATAATGTTCATTGGTAAGGAAAGTTAAAGGATATGAGATAGATATGAGACCAATTTGGTCTCAACTTCAATTCGTTCTCCCCAAATTAAATCATACACTGTGTCAAGGCAGAGCTCTCCAACTGCAGGCCTCCTGTCCTACATTGTGGAAATGGGGGATTTGGGGGTTCTAAAGAAAAAGGCTTAGATATAGGGTTGTAAATGGGCTCACTAATATGTCTCCCCTGAATTGAATAAACATGCCAAACCTCCAGCCGTTTGCAGGGGCAAATTCCCAGGGATGGGCAAAAGAGAATGCCAACCTCGGAGGGGCTTAAACGGTCACTTTCCTCATTCCCACTCTCCACTCTACAGAAAGCTCAGGAGGGGCGGTTGATATTTCTCCCCAACAACAGTAAACTGGGAGAACTCCTCCCAGACACACGTTATCCTTTGCTCTGTCTTGGTTGTCATTTGTGTAAGACGGTGCTTTGAAGCCACTCAGCACCCGTCAGTGCTTAGCCATAGGTCTTTGTAACTACCATGAGCGAGCTCAACATTTTTACTGATTCTCCCCACGACTTAAGAACTCATCGTACATTCCGACTTTTATTGCAATACATTCTAAACACTCTTTTAGGTGCAAACTTCCCCCCCCCACCTCCATGTGTCTTGCTGATGTCAGGGTAAAACCTCGTGCCCTCCATGTTCTCCTTGTCCATCTCTTCTGCAGTAACGCCACCCTGCCTCTTCTGAAACGGGCTGAGCTCAGGCAGCTGGAGAGAGCTGTAGGTTGACTCACACCGAGATTTTCTGTGTATTGGAGGGGTTGGGAGGGAAGGGGAGGGCTTTTTAGGTGCTGCTCCTTTAGCATTAGGGTGGAGGGATGGCTAGCAGCTTCTTTTCAGCACTGTCAGCGTTGAGTGTAGGACATGCAAATGGAATGGCCCTGCGGACGCCGCGAAGGCGGTGCAGTGGAAGACTGACCTGTGTCCTTGGCAGGAACCAGAATCCCGTGAGCTCCCCTGTGCCCACGGGAGTGAGGGATAGTTTTAAGGGGTAGTTTTAGGACTCCGCCTTCAGCAGACTTGGCAACAGCCTTGGCTTACAGTCATTTTCAGGTGTTTCTGTTTGGAAGATCAGTCTCGGGATTGGAGGCAGACTCTTGGACCCTGCAGGAGGTGGGAAGGAGGCTGCGTGTTTCCTGATGGGCTTCCCTGCTCTCTCCTCAGGGCTTTGCACCTCAGGAGGCCCGGAGGTCCCCCCCATGTCAGGCTGGCCGTGGAATGGGACAGCGGTGCCAAAGAGCGGTGAGTTTAACAGAACTACAGAGGAGAAATAGGTCCTGCCTGTGCAAACACATCTTCCCTCTACCCAGTTTCGCCCCACTATGAATGTGGGCAGTCTGCATGCACTCTTGATGCAATGCCATCCATTCCTCTGAGAAACTCTGGTGAAATTTGTCTGCATATGAATAATATTAGTGATAGTAATAGTGTCGGTGATGGTGGTGGTGTCAGAAGCAGTCATAGTAGCAGATGCAACAAGGTAGCAATTTCCCACCTACCCTGTGTCAGCCACTGCTCTGAGCATTTTACATATATACAATGTGTTTAATTTGCATCACACCCTACAGTAGTACTGGTATAAGTCATATTTTTTTTTCTTTAAAGATTTATTTTATTTATTTAGACCACACACCCCTCGCCCCCCATGGTTTGCGTTTGTTGTCTGCTGTCTGTGTGCTTGCCTTCTTTTTTTTTAGGAGGCATGGGAAACCAAACCTGGGACTTCTGGGACCTCCTAAGTGGAAGGGAGGTGCCCTATCACTTGAGACACCTCCACTCCCTGCTGTTATATCTCTCATTGTGTTTCCTTGTTGTGTTTCTTCATTGTGTCATCTTGTTGCATCAGCTTGCTGTGCCAGCCTGTTGCATTAGCTCGCTGTCTTGGTCATCGTCTTTAGGAGGTACTGGGAACCAAATCCAGGACCTCCCACGTGGTAGGCAGGTACCCAACTGTGTGAGCCACATCTGCTTCCCATAAGTCACATTTTTTTTCAGATGTGGAAACTGAAGTACAAAGAGGCTAAATATTTACACAGGGTCACACAGCAAAAGCAGAGCTGGGATTTGAACCCAGGCTGTCTGGCTCGAGTCCATGCCCTTCATCACTGCCCTTGGCCACCTCTGTAGCACCAGATGCATCAGCCTACTTTGAAAAAGGATACTGTCCAGTTCCATTAAAGGTTTCCTGATCTCCTGCTAGGTGCAGGCTCTGTGCCGGGATGAGGAAAGCAAAGATAAATAAGATGAGGGCTTGGTCCCTTCAGGAGCTGATTGGGAAGGTGGACAATTGCAGGGAAAGAGGGGGTGCTACGTCTGCACGAGGTGCCCCATAAGCGCTTGGGAAGGGCTCCAAGCTTCGCCCGAGGGGCGCCCACCACCTGGCTTGCAATGAGGAGAGAGGGAGGTGAAGCATGCTTGGAGCTGGGAGTCCCTGAATGCCCTTGGGCTTTCTCTCCGGCAGCCTGTTCGGGAGCCCCCCGGAGGAGCGGGTCGAGGAGGCAGAGAGCGTGTGGCGGCAGCGGCAGGCCCACCAGCAGCCCAGCTGCACCCTGGACGAATGCTTCCAGTTCTACACCAAGGAGGAGCAGGTCCCACCCGGGGGCCCGCGCCCAGCCGGGAAGGGGGCTGGCTGCTTTCCGGGGGGCTGGCCTCACGGTCCTGGTCCCTTCCTTTCCAGCTGGCCCAGGACGATGCGTGGAAGTGTCCCCACTGCCAGGTCCTGCAGCAAGGGGTGGTGAAGCTGAGTTTGTGGACCCTGCCTGATATCCTCCTCATCCACCTCAAAAGGTTCTGTCAGGTGGGGGAGAGGAGAAACAAGCTCTCCACGCTCGTGAGGTTCCCGCTCACCGGCCTCGACATGGCCCCCCACGTGGCCCAGAGAAGCAGCGGCCCCCAGCCCGCACCGGGCCCCTGGCCCTCCTGGAAGCAGCCGGCCTGCCTGCCCCACAGCTGCCCGCAGGACTTCCTGTACGACCTGTACGCCGTCTGCAACCACCACGGCAGCCTGCAAGGGGGGCACTACACAGGTGAGCGCGCCAGGTCGGCCCCGGGGGGCGGAGCATCCGGGTGGGGCGGAGCATCAGCCCCCCCCCCCTCCGAGATCCTTTCTCCGACGCTGTCCTCTCTCGGGCTCCTCAGCATAGCCAGGCCTTTGGGAGAGAGCAGCGGACCAGGTAGGAACCTGAGAGCCGACGCGGGTTTAGGTTTGTAGTTGGAATATGGACTGAATTGCAGCCTGAACTCTGGACCTCACCAAACAGAGGAGGGGATTGTTAGAACTGAGTGATTCCACACAAGGAGGCTTACTTATCAGATTTGGTGTTTTTAAATTATGTGGGGTACGTTTATTTTAGTTTTTTTCCTTTTGGGGACCTGTAGAGCTGCGGTCACTCTCAGTTCAGCACTATCCCTTTCAGCACCATGGAGAGCGTCATAGCTGGTTGTTTTTCTTGGTTAGGTTATTCGTTGCTTTTTTTCCCCCCACCATGGCACTGAAATGATAATGGAAAGCTTGGAGACGGGCTAGCTGTAGCAGCAGCAAAGAGAAATGGAGTGTCTCTACTGTGTAGGATAGTAGTGGATTCAGAGAGGCTTAGCATGTAGTTCTGCCTGCCATTGGAAGATGGTACAGGTACCCACGGGGAGAATTCATGGTGCAGTATCAGGCTGAGGACCCCAAGAGTGGGCAGAGAGGTGTTTGGAGGATGGGGGATGCTGGGCCAGCTTGGGCTGGTCAGGCCTGAGATGACAGGGGCCCCCAAGTCTGCTTTCAGCCTCAGGTGGCCGTTGTGCACTGCCAGGTGGCACCATCCTGTTCTCCAGGTGTTCTGCTCCAGATGAGTGGGGTTGCCTCCTGCTTAGCCCCTAGGACCACTCCGTCCAGCCCCTTTGCCAGTGTCACTTCACTAGGCTGTAAGTAACCCCAGCAGACGTCTCTTGAGACCCATATCTCAGGAGACTCTCTTACTGCATTAACCTCAGATTTTTTACCAAGAATATCTAGCTGAATGCATTTCTGTGCGTGCAGTCATGAGAATAAGGGTCATTGGAACATGGATCTGTCACTTCGTTTCTTGGTTTCCAAGATGTTACACCAAATACTACACAATGGGTTGGCTTGAACAATGGGAATTTATTGGCCCAGGGTTTCAGAAGCTAGAAGGCTTCTGGGGTCGGTAGCCTTCTGGTTGGCAATTCTTGGGTTCCTTGGCTTTCCCGTCACATGTTGCTGTTCTCCCTTTTCTTTCCCTTAACTGCAGCCTCTGACTCCTCCCCGTGGCTTTTTCTTTTTCTTTTTTTTTTTAAGGATTTATTTTTATTTCTTTCTTTCCCCTTCCCCCCCATTGTCTGCTCTCTGTGTCCATTCACTGTGTGTTCTGGGTCTGCTTGCATTGTCCGGTGGCACTGGGAAAACTACGTCTCTTTTTTGTTGCATCATCTTGCTGCATCAGCTCTCCATGCATGCAGTGCCACTCCTGGGTGGGCTGCGCTTTTTTCACACGGAGAAGCTCTCCTTGCAGGGTGCATTCCTTGTGCGTGGTGCACCCCTACACAGGGACGCCCCTGCATGCCACGGCACTCCTTGCATGTGGCAGCACTGCTTGTGGGCCAACTCACCACACGGGTCAGGAGGCCCTGGGATTGAACCCTGGACCCTCCATGTGGTAGACAGACACGTCCACTTCCCATATCAGGCCTTTAGAAACAGGATTAAGCCCCTTCCTCATTCACTTGGCCACATCTTAACTAAAAACAGTCTCCCAAAGGCCCTGTTTACAGTGCGTTCGCCCCCACGGGAATGGATTACGATTAAGAACGGGGTTTCTTTCTGAGTACAGAACTCAACCTGCCACCCTTCACCATGCTGCATGTGCTGACTCCTTCTCTACCACTCCCGGGGTGGCACCAATGTACAATAAGGTCACTACAGTGCAGTCGCAGTGGGAGTTAGAAGTAGTATCAATTGTGAAGGGTTGGTGTGTGCTCTGTGAGCCCTGCCTTCCCAAGAGCAAAAATCCAGAACCTCCCCAGGTGTGAACATCAGAAAGCCAAACCCCCAGTGTCCCAGGGGCGGTTTGGCAGCCCAAGAGGCCCAGACGACATTGCTCTCTGCAGAGTTCCCCTGAGGTCTGCATTTGCTCACATTATGTACCTGTGCCAGGAAAAAGCCCATTTAACACTAAAACAATAGGAAGCAAAGGTGGGTCCCCTCCCATCTGTGTCTGTGCTTTCTCCTACTGCTAGTTAAATGGCAGAGTCACAGGTTTGAACCCAGGCCTCCCTGGCTCTGGGGCCCATGCCTTCTGCTCTGCAGGGGTGACTCCTGAGGTCCCCAGTCCACGTAGGTATTGTAGGTGAGCATCAAACATGCAGGTATCAGGGGCAACGATGGGCCCCAAAACCTCAGTGTGACAGTCACCTCGCCTGGGCCTTTCTGGGCTCAGCTTTAGCTTCTTGAATATCAGAGTCAGCTACTGTCGGTGCTTCTCAGTTATGAGTTCCTGCTAGGTGGTAGAAAAATAACACGACTCTCACTTTACAACCGCAAACACAAACCAAAGGGAATTTGAGTTTCACAGTGAAGATCACATGGGGATGAACCCAGGGTTGTGTGAGGATCGTGGCTGCCGTGCAGAATCCAGCTGTTCTTTTGTGCCAGTTGGTACCTCTGTGTCTTGGCATCAAGACAAACGTCCTCTGCCAACCTTCATGCATGCGTGCACTTATTTATTCTTTGAGCACGTATTTATTCATTACCTGTTGTGTTTTAGGTAACTGTACTATTTTGGAATGGCTTTGGCTGGAATAACAATGATGTATTATTTTTGGAATGGTTTTGACTGGGAGTAACAGTGATTCTTTCTCATTCAAGACAACGGAAGACAGTCAGTCAGGCACCATCCATGTTTTTTATCAGCATTCATGTCTTCTACGCCCCTAAGTCACTCCATGATGGCTGCTGGGGCTCCAGCCAGTATATCTGTATCCCCACCATTAGGAAGAAGAAGGGATGAAAACAGGCACCTCTGCATTGAGGGCACACTCTAGAAGTTTAATAACTTATCTATTTCCACTTACATCTTGTTGGCTAGAAATTCATCACCTGGTTGCACCTAGCTACAGGGGAGGCTGGGATTTATTCTGGGCAGCCATGTGCCATCCTGAAAATTAGGGATTCTATAGCTGAGGAAGAAAGAAGAGATTTTGGAGGACAGCTAGTAGTTCCTGACACTGTTCTAGGGTTTCTGCAGTGGACAAGGTGGACAGGATCCCAATTCTTAGGAAGCTTATCTTTCTTTCTTTTTTTTTTCCAGTTGCTTTTATTTTTATTTTTGCTTTGTTTATGTTCTTTTGAGAAGAGACAGGAAATAAACTGGAGAATACAAAAATAAATAAGAATTTCAGGTTTCAATATGTAGGAAATAAACAGGGTAATGTAATAGAGTGATTGGTCTGTTGGGCACTAGTTTAGGCACTGTATTTAACAAGCACTTGCGAGTACATTTCATCTATCCCTCCATCCCCCCAATTTATATAAAAGGCAGAGTATATCTTATTTATTGCACCTGGCTTTTTTTCTTCACATCTTGGAAATCTTTTGTCGAACACTTACCTATCTATCCTTTTTAATATATGCATAATATTTACCTGAATGGATGTAACAATTTATTAAATAAATCCCCTGTAGATGGATATTTGGACTGATTCAGTATTTTGCAATGACAAGTATTCTGTCATAGCTCTTTTACAAATATCATTTTTTACATGTCCAAAGATACTGATGCAGGGTAAATTCTCAGAATTGGCATAGCTGGGTCTGCATTTTGACAAATACTAAGTTGCCCAGCACAAAGGATTATAGAATTTACACTCCTACCAGCAATATAAGAGTGTCTCTTTTCCTAGAGTCTTGCCAATAGAACGTATTTTTAAATTTTAGATTTTCATCAATCTAATAGGTGGAAAATGGTATCTCAGTGTAGCTTTTTTTTTTTAAGATTTATTTTTTATTTATTTTTCTCCCCTCCTTCCCCCCATTGTCTGCTCTCTGTGTCCACTTGCTTTCTTGTCAGTGGCACAGGGAATCTGTGTCTCCTTTTGTTGCATCATCTTGCTGTGTCAGCTCTCCGTGTGTATGGCGCCACTCCTGGGCAGGTTGCGCTTTTTTTGCTCCACGTGGCTCTTTTTGCAGGGCACATTCCTTGTGCATGGGGCTCCCCTACACGGGGGACACCCCTGCATGGCACGGCACATCAGCACTGTGCGTGGGCCAGCTCCACACGGGTCAGGAGGCCCTGGGTTTGAACCCTGGACCTCCCATATGGTAGACAGACGCTCTATCAGTTCAGCCAAATCTGCTTCCCTCAGTGTAGTTTTAATATTTCCCTTTTTATTAGTGCAAAGTCAAGCACCTTATCACATTAAGAGCCATTGTGCTTCATTTTCTGTGAACTGTCTATCCATATCCTTTGACTGTTTTTCCATATGGACCTTTGGTCTTTCCTTATTGATTTCTAGATCCTATAATTCTTCTAGTTACAAGATTAAACTGTTGTCTGTAATGTTAATGACCAATGCTTGTTCCTTACGTAATATTTGTCATTGGACTATGTATGACTGTGATAATTGTTACCATGAAGTAAGTTTGGGTTTTGCCTTTTTGGCAGTAATTTCTCTTGTGGTTTATGAATTCTGAGTGTTTCCCCTAGATTTTCTACAAATACTTCTGTTGGTTTAGGTTTTTACTTTTAGAAGTTTGATTTGGTGTTTCCTGATATTCATGAAAGAGATGGATTCAATTCTCTCAAGAGTTGGTACCAATTTTTCCCAAGACACCTAATTGAAATCTTATTTCTTGAGATTCCATCTCCTGTATCATATATTAAACACCTATAGGCTTGAGTCTGTTTCTGGACTTCTGTATTCTGTACTATTGGTCTGTCTACCTATTCATGGGTGACAATACCTTTGGATTAGGTTGAATCCCAGCTAATCCTAGTCTTCTCCTTACTCCCACTCCACACCCCCTGCCCACTGTGGTCAGGAGCCAAGAACCTTAGGTTTTGCCTTTTGCCAGTGGTGGGACCCTGGGCAAACCCAAGCCTGGGTTGAAAGAATATGTATTAATTGACAAAGGAAGGTGGGATGCATACAACCTTCCAAAAAAAGATGAAGACTTTGTGAAGATTTATCCTGTGTGGTCCAGAGCAAAAGACCATGGTAGATTTGAGTATAGTGGAGCAGATCTCAGACTTCAAACTATGAGATAGAAGAAATGGAACTTAGTGTTCTGTAACCCAAAAGGCTCATGTCTGGCAGCTCCTTCTACTACTTCCTTGACCATGTGGGTTCTGGGCAGGCATTCTGTAACATGGAGATGATATCTGCCTTGCAGGGCTTTTAATGATTAGAACTAATGAGTACGAGATGCTTCTCACACTGTAGGCCCTCAAAAATTAGTAGCTTTGTGCTGCCATATGTTTTTGCAAATTGCTTTCACACCATAGCCATTCTTTTTGCCATTAGTGTTTTCCCTCATATAACATATCATAAATCAACAAACTATTTTAAATAAAGTAAAGTAATGTGGTGAGGCACCTCCTTAAGTAAATAACTTGACTAGATAATTAAATATATGGACTTACTAGGTTACCTCATGATCTCATGCATATCCATTTATATGTGTACTTGAATGTGCGTATGTACACATACAGATGTGAAGACTAAACAGAAGTTTCACAAAAGAGTTGTTACGCTTGTTTCATTTGATGCACCCTGGTCTACTCTATTCTAGAGTAACAGACTATTTCATCTTTTAAAAATACTTTAAAGTATTTACAACCACTGAGTAACATCCACTCTCCTAATTTTTTTTAAAGATTTATTTTATTTATTTTTCCCCACTCCCTTATTGTTTATGGTCACTGTTCATTGTGTGCTTGTTTGTTGTGTGCTCAAAAACCAAACACAGGGCCTCCCATGTGGGAGGGAGGGGCCTAATCACCTGTGCCACCTCTGCTAGTCTATTATGTTTTTCCTACTTGTGTCTCTTTTTGCATCATCTCGTTGTGTCAGCTTGCCACACCAGCTCGTTGTCTTGCTCTTCTTCTTTAGGAGGTTCTATAAAATGAACCCAGGACCTCCCATGTGGTAGGTGGAATCTTAGTCGCTTGAGATCACATCTGCTTCCCCACTAATTTTTTTAAGTGCACTGATTTCCAATGTACTGAGGGGCTTATGACCTCCAGTTTGAAAAACACTGGACTGCATAGAAATCCAGGAGAGTCACTCATTCACTCACCAAACAGATATTTATGAAGTACCCATTCTATGCCAGACTCTGCTAGGAGCAAGGGATTCAGTTGTGAACCAGAGCCCTGCCCTCATGGGACACAATCTAAGTTGGGAGTCCAGCAATAAAAAGGTGCTTTTCACTTTAGCACTTTCAGGACCTGACATTTTGAACAGGTGATTGACTGCACCTGTGATAGAGAGGGGCCTTTCTGCAGATGCCGTAGTTAGGCTGAAGGATGAGGTAGAAGCAGCCAATTGCACTATGGGAGGAAGCACATAAAGGGCGGAGCTACCAGCCTGTGCAAAGGCCCTGTAATGGGTCGACTTCCCCCAAAAGATATGTTCAAGTCTTAACCCCCCAGTATTTGTGAATGGGGTCTTATTTGGAAGTAGGGCCTTTGCAGATAGATTCAAGTTACGATGGGGCCCTACTAGATTAGAGTGGAGCCTGAATCCAGTGATGGATGTGTTCATAAGACCAAGTGGAGGGAGATCGTGACACAGAGAGGGGAGAAGGCCACGATGACAGAGGCAGAGGCTGGAGAGATGCATCTACAGCCAAGGAACACCAAGTGTGCTGGCACCACTAGATGCAAGGAGGCAAGGAAAGGCTCTGCCTTAGAGCCTTCAGAGGAAGCATGGCGCTGCCGACACCTTGATCTTGGGCTCCTGGCCACACGGCCCTGAGGCAGAAAGAGTTTGGTGTGTTTAGGAAATGAAGAAAGCCCGTTGTGGCGGGAGTACAGCGATCGGGGCTACGCTGCCCAAGATGAGGCTGGGGACGTGGGCTGATCATGCAGAGCCCTGCAAGCCCTGGAAAGGAGTTTGCATTTTTCCCAAAGGGTGGTTGGAAGTCACTTAAAGGCTTTTTAATTTGAGGCGTTTACACCTTAAAATAGTCACCCTGTTGCTCTGCGGAGAATGGCTAGAAGGGAACAAGAATGGAAGATGGAATTCCAGTAGGAGGATGGTTCTGGGGCTCGAGTGAGAGCCAGTCCTGGCTCAGACTAGGGTGGGGACAGTCAAGGTATCCAAGACGTATTTTGGGCGTAGAATCAGTAGGACTGGTTTTGGGATTGGGTGTGGAGGGTGGAAGGGAAAGGAAGATGAAGGATGAATTCATGGGTGTCTGACATGGATGAGTGCAGGAGTCAGCAAACGATGGCCCATGGGCCAAATCCAGTCCATACACAGTCTGTGTGTATATAGCCAGTGAGTTCAAAATGACTTACTGCAGAGTGGGTGTAGTGTAGTTCAGTGGCTGAGTGCCTGCTTTGCTCATCCAACGTCCCAGGTTCAATATCTGGTACCCCCATAAATGCATACATACATACATACATAACTTTTTTAAAAAAAGATTTATTTATTTATTTATTTCCCCCCTTGTGGCTTGTTCCTTTTCTTTTGCTGTCACTTCTCTGTGCCCATTCACTGGGTGTTTTTTCTGTATCTGCCTGTCTCCCTTTTCTTGTATCATCTTGCTGCACCAGCTCGCCACGGTGCACAGGCGGTCAGCTCTCCGCTGCGCATGGGCCAGCTTTGCCTTCACAAGGAGGCCCTGAGATGCGAACCCAGAGCCTCCCATATGGTAGACGGGAACCCAACTGATTGAGCTACAGCCGCTTCCCCATACATAAAAATTTTAAAGGTGGTTAAAAAAAGAAAAGAAAGAAGAAGATGGGGTTGAAACTGTATGTGGACTGCAAAGTCTGAGCCAGGGGTTCTTCACCTTTTTTGTTCTGTGGACCCCTTTGCCAGACCCCTTACTAAGTCCACACCGTACTGTGTATTATTTAATAAATAGATCACACCCGCACCAACACGTCCCCACAGGGATAATGGTTTCTTAAATTTCCACTGAGGTTCATATACCCCTGGTTCAGAACCCCTGGTCTACACTATGTCCTATCTGGTCAGCGACAGCCTGGGACCTCTAGCTGTGACGTCTGGTTCTGCCCCTGCTCCCTGTGATGAGAAGGGCCATGAGAAGACCACCTTGCAGTTGTGCTTGGAGGCAGTGAGGGTCATACATGTGAACTTCTCTTAAATGTTTGCCTTCACTTCTTAGGTAGGAAGGAAATATATCTTAACCCTGTCTGTGATTTTCATTTTTCACTTTGCTGCATCCTCAGAGATGTGCATTTCGAAGTTTCTCAGGAGAAATGGGGTGAGCCCTGGCAATAACTCGGGGCTCCCTTTTATGGGAGAATTTGCGTGAGCAAGGGCGACATCCTGCAGATACAGCCTAAAATAGCACCGTGCTTTTATCAGTGTATCAATAAGGATCTGGGAGAACAACTTATTGGTCATATCTGATTCCACAAAATTCTTTTGTAGCTGGAAACTTACTGCTTTTTCTCTCTGCATTATAAGCATGTCCATTTTCCAGCCCTGTCCATAAAAAACTGGTCCACTAAATCCCCTATATTTTCAAGGTAATTTTTATGTAATCTAAAACTTCTTTAAAAATAAAGGGGGAAAAAATGGACCCAGTAATTGAGCCCTGGGGCCTGGACCGTTGCAGCCTACTGCCGGAACTCTCTGGATGGACAGTGGTACAGTTACGACGACAGCACGGTGGAACCCCTTCGAGAAGATGAGGTTAACACCCGAGGGGCTTACATCCTGTTTTATCAGAAGCGGAACAGCATCCCCCCCTGGTCAGCCAGCAGCTCCATGAGAGGTAGGCTCTGCTGCCCGTTACAGGAGAGGCGGAACTGGGAAGCCCCGTTAGGGACTGGCGAGGGGCTCGGTCAAGCGTCAGTGCCCCGGGGAGGTGGGGAAGGCCTGAAAGAGGAAGCTCTGGCTATTACTGTAGAGACCCATTCTTTCATGTGTAAGGATGTGGGATGGGCATATTGAAATGCAAGAGATAGGGAAAAATAATTTTCCCTATCTGGGGCAAGTGACACTGCCAGCGCAGAATTCCCAGTCTCGTTCGCATGGAGCCTGATGTAATTAAACGTGTGCCATATAAACCTTTGGCTAGTCTCGTTAAAAGGGGGGGGGGCTGTTTTCTAGGAACGTATTTGCTTAAGCACGCTTCCGTGATGCTTTTATTAGACAGCCTCAACTTTGCTTGGAAGTCTGGAGAAAAGACATGTCAAAGGTGCCCTTTTTACGTGACTTGTTTCCCTCTGCGAACAAGCCGTTCTTATTTTTGTGGCAGAAGAGCCTTTTTTCTTAATTACTCGGGTTTTCTCCCCAGCGGCTCAAGGGCCAAGCAGCTCTAAATCAAACGCAGTGCGAAGTCTGGCTTCCTTTTACAGAAAATGGATGTTAAAAGAGGAGTAAAAAGAAGATGGCGTTGGTGACTAGTAATTTCATGAAAAGCGTTTTGGTACTCATTGGCCCACTTCCTTTCTGGGCCTTTCCCTAAGTGTTTACTGGTCACATGGGTTTCATCAGTGGCAGGCCTTCGCGTGTGGTCACTTACCTCTTGTGTATGTGCTTCTGCTCTGGGTCTGGTTATTCCAGGGCTCCGGGGTGGTCGTCTGGCCCCTCGGAAACTCCTCCAGGACCCCACCGGGAGGGAGTTGGGGCCCATCCTTCCCTCTCTGTTTCCTGTGCAGGGTCCACGAGCTCCTCCTTATCCGATCATTGGCTCATGAGATTGGGCAGCGGTAACGCCAGCACGCGCGGGAGCGTGTTGTCGTGGAGTTCTGCCCCCTGCCCCTCCCTGCCCAAGATGCCTGACTCGCCCGTCTTCACAAACGGCCTCTCCGCTCAGGAAAAGGGTAGGTCGTACCAGGGCGGTTGAAATTGCTGATTTTATTTCTATTGTCTCTAAGACCGTCATCTCTCCTAGTGATGAGATGCTTGGCATTTTATAGCCTTGAGTGCAAAAGAGTCAGGGATGCCACGAGGTTTATTCAGCTCTTGTTTTAGTTTGCTAAAAGCAACATTCCAGAAATAGGACGGCTTTTACAATGCAGATTTATTGGCTCACAAGCTTACAGGTCTGAGACTGAAAAAAATGTCCAGATCAAGGCATCGTCTGCCAACGCTCTCCCTCGAAGACTGGCTACCAGCGATCCTGGACGCCTCTGTCCCATGGGAAGGCACATGGCGGCATCCGCTGGCCTCTGCCTTCTCCTTCGGGCCCCGCTGCTTTCAGCTTCTGCCTGCTTTGTCTGTGGCTTTCTTGCTCAGCTTCTGTGGGTTCCTCTCTGAGCTCCTGTGCCCTTTTCTCTGCTTCTGTGGCTTTTCTTTCTTTCTTTCTGCATATTTGCCCTATTTATAAAGGACTCCAAGATGGAGCGGGTGTAGCTCAGCGGTTGAGCACCTGCCTTGCACACACAAAGTGCCGGTTTCAATCCCTGGTACCTCCTTAAAATAAAAAAAAAGATTCCTGTAAGAGGATTAAGACCCACCCTGGGTCGTGTCTTACTGCAGTAATTTAATAAAGTTCCCACCTACAATAGGTTCATGCCCATAGGAATGGATTAGCTCTAAGGATATGATTTAGATCTGGGGACCACCCAGTTTCGAACTGTCACAACCCTCAATTAAGTTCTTCTGTGATCTGACCCTTGCTTCCCTCCCTGCCCTGTCAGCTCCCCTCTAGCTGCTGCTGGTTCTTTCTCTGCCTTCCTGGAGCCAACACCCCAGTGGGGATGACTAACCAGAACAAGCGACCTTAGGTAGTAATGGGCTCACAGCGATGAGGAGGCTTGAGGTACATACCTAGGAGAAGATATTGAGAGTGGAGAGAAGGGCTGCGGGGGGCCCTGTCAGATCGGGTGGGTAGGGAAGACCTTTCTGAGGAGGTGGCACTTGAGAGGAGACCTGAAAAGAGCGAGAGAGGCCGTCCTGTAGGAATCTGGGGCATGCCTTCCAGGCAGAGGAACTATTGAGGGTGAAGGTTCTGAGGTGGAAACGAGCCTGAGGAGCAGAAGACAACCAGAGCTGTGGCTGGAGCAGAGAGGAGCAGGAGGAGCACGTTAGGAGGTAGATAGAGACCGGAACATGGCGGAACTTCTTGATCGCAGACCAAAGTTTGGATTTTATTCGAAGTGCAATGGATAGCTGTAGCAGTTTGACATGGTTATGGATTAAAAAAATAGATACTGGATTATGTTTGTAATCTGGTCTGTACCTGGGTGTGATTATGATTAGGGCATTGATTGGGCCACGTCATTAGGGCATTGAGCCCCCACCCCTTGGTGAGTGGGGACTCACAGATAAAAGCCACGGCAAAGGACAGAGTTGAGGGTTTCTGATGCTGGAGTTTTGATGTTGGAGTGTGATGCTAAAGCCATAAGCTGGAGCCCCGGGAAGTAAGCACACACAGGAAAGAGAAGCCAGCCCCAGGAAGAGAGGAACCCTGAGCCCAGGAAGAGGCAAGCCCTGGGAAGAGAGGAACCCTGAACCCAGAGAGAAGCAAGACCCTGGAAGGGAGGAACCCAGGAAGCCTGAACCCTCGCAGCCGTCGGCAGCAAACTTGCTCCAGCACATGAAAATAGACTTTGGTTAGGGAAGTAACTTATGCTTTATGGCCTGGTATCTGTAAGCTCCTACCCCAAATAAATACCCTTTATAAAAACCAGCCAATTTCTGGTATTTTGCATCAGCACCCCTTTGGCTGACTAATGCAATAGCCATTAGAGGATTTTGAGCAGCCAAGTGGTGGGATCTGATTTATTTTTCTACAAAAAAAATCTGCTCTGGTTGCTCTGTGGAGATACACTCCTGGGAGGCAGGAGGACAGGTTAGGAGGTCATGAGAGTGGTGGCTTGGACTAGTGTTAGGTAAGAAATGGTCATATACTGGGTATGTTTGTTTGTTTTTGTTTTGTTTTGTTTTTTGAGGTACCAGGGCTGGGAATTGAACCCAGAACCTCCTATGTGGGAAGCTGGCTCGCAACCACTGAGCCACATCAGCTCCCCTAAGTTGGGTTTTTCATTTGTTTCCTTGTTGTCTGGTTGTTGTTTTTTTTTTTGTTAGAGGCACTGGGAACCAAACCTGGGGCCTCCCATGTGGGAGGCAGGCGCTCAACCGCTCGAGCCACATCCGCTCCCCCTGGATATGCTTTGAAAGTAGAGCTGGCAGGATTTGCTGATGGTGTTTGTGAAGGAGAGTACTCTAGGATGACTTGTTTATGATTTCCATAACCAGGCAAATATCAGTGCCGCTTATGGGATAGATAGAAAAGAGTTGGGTAGGAGCCAGGGTCCTTTTTGGAGGAAATTTAAGGAATTCTTGACATGGCGATTTTTGAGATTCCTGTGAGACATCCAAGCCTCAACACGTGGATGGAATTTAAGGCCCTGGGGCAGGTTGAGATCCGTGAGGCTGGCTGTGCTCTTCTGGAGAAATTAGTGAAGTCAGAAAAGAGTAAAAACCCAAGACCAGACCCTGGAGCTCTGGAACACTTAGAGATTGAGCAAAGGCCAAGAGCTCAACAAAGAAACTGAGAAGGAGCAGCCAGGGAGCTAGGAAGGGAACCAGGCAGTGTGTGGCTCAGAGATGCAAAGGAGAATGTTCCAGAAGGAAGCCATCACCTGCGTGAAGCGCTGCTGAGAGACCGAGATCAGGTGGAAAGAGCTAGAACTGCTGGAAGGTCTCCAGGAACTTGCCAAGAGCATCTTTAGTGGCCGAGGGAATGGGCGGAAATAGATGGAAACGAGACTGGGGTTGAGGAAATGGTGGGGGTGGGGCGGTGCACTCCACCCGGAAATGGAGCTGCAGAGGAATGCAGGCTGGCAGCAGTGTTTGTTTTCTTTGCTAACAGGAAA
This sequence comes from Dasypus novemcinctus, assembly GCF_030445035.2. Taxonomy (NCBI): domain Eukaryota; kingdom Metazoa; phylum Chordata; class Mammalia; order Cingulata; family Dasypodidae; genus Dasypus; species Dasypus novemcinctus. Next base: position 23,363,218 of record NC_080693.1, on the reverse strand, counting down.
CAATAGAGCACCTTAGCATGCAGGCGGTCCAAGGGAGAAACTGATGACAGTCCTTAAGTAAGAACTGTGTGTGTGCATTTGTGTCTTTAGCCTTTGTGCTCCTTCAGTCTGAAAGTCACCACACATTCTAATTACTCTTTTAGCTCCTGGTTTCCCATTAGCTCCTGATTGAGTTTTTAAAATAAAGGTTTTAACTGAAGTGTAGTGTATCAACGGTGAATTGTACTGATTACAAGTGTACATCTGAGAAATTATCACCAAGTAAACGTACTTATGTAACTACCACCCAGATTAAGAAATAGAAAGTTCCAGAACACCCCACCTCCTTTGCCTTCCTCCCAGTCATTACTGTTTCCCTCCTTCCCGCAAGTAAGCATTGTTTTAAATTCTAACACGCCACTGGTGAGTTTTGCCTGTTTGGGAGTTTTACATAAATGCAGTAATGCCGTATGCATTCTTTTCCCCCCCCCCACGATCTCTCTATTATTATTTTTAAAATGTTACATTCAAAAAATATAAGCGGTTCCCATATACCCCCTCACCCCACTCCTCCCACATCAACAACCCCACCACCACCGCGGCACACTCACCGCACTCGGCGAACACACCCCGGAGCGCCGCCGCACCACGTGGGTAACAGTCCACGTCACATTGACACTGTCCCCCAGTCCACCCAGGGCATTATGGCAGGAGACCTAATGTCCAGCCTCTGTCCCTGCAACCTCATTCAGGACAACTCCAAGTCCTGAAAACACCCCCACATCCCATCTCTTCTTTATCCTTTGGCTTCTTTTACCAAAACGACACAAGGCTTGTATGTGTCGTATGTAGCGTTGGTTCTTGTTATTCCATTTGTCACAAAATAACTCAGAGACATAGTTCCCTACACAGAAAGGTACACGTATATGAAGAAAGAGAGAGACTGTGTATTGACCGTTGTCAATAAAGAAGCCAAATCAGAGATTTGGGAAAGAAAGAGTGAAGACAGAAGGGAGGTGGGGGCCATTTTATTCCTTCCTTGTGTTCACTGAAAGGCTGGAATCTATGGCAGAAGCCAGAACGGGTGGTCTGGCCTGGAGAAGTCTGGCTTGGTCATCAGCAGAAGCACCTTAGTTATTTTAGATATATGTGTTGTTGTTATTATTATTATTATTTTGAATTAGCGAAGTTGTAGGTTTACAGAAATATCATGCAGAAAATAAATTTCCCATACAACTCGCCCTTCCCTCCATTTTTAACAACTTGCATTAGTGTAGGGTATCTTTGTTGCAACTGATGAAAGATCATTATAATTGTACTCTTAGCAATAGTCCCTGGTTTACATTAGGGTTCCCTATTCATACTTTACAGTTCTATGGGTTTTTAAAAAAATTTTTGTTCTAGTAACATATATACAATCTAAAATTTCCCCTTTTAAGCACATTCAAATATATAATTCAGTGCTGTTAATGATGTTGTGCTACCATCATAACCACCAGTTACCAAAACTTTTCCATCATCCAATAGAAACTCTGTACAACTGAAACGGAAACTCCCCATTCCCTGCCCCCTTGCCAGCCCCTGGTAAACTATAGTTTAGTTTCTGGCTCTGTGAATTTGTTTTTTCTAATTTACTTCATATCAGTGCAATCACACAATTCATGCTTTTGTGTCTGGCTTATTTCACTCAACTTGTCTTCACAGTTCATCCGTGTGAATGGATAAACAAATGTGGCTAGCCATTCAGTGGAATATTATTCAGCTGTAAAAAGGAATGAAGTTCTGATACATGGTGACAACATGGTTGAGTGGTATATGTGTTCTTGAGTTATTGATGGATTCTCCAAAAATCTTTGCAAGTTTTGCTATGTAGCATCCAGGATGGACTGTCTGTGCAGCATCTGTGAGTGTACTTCCATGGCACCCCTCCCAACCTTGGCAGAATGCACCATTTGAAACCTCATCAATACTTCCCACATTGTAAGAATATTTCCATTTTGTTAATTTATTCTCCTGGGGTTCAATAATGGTGGCTTTTTCTGGTTTGGAGCTATTACAGGTAACAGTTTTGTGAGCCTTCTTGTTCCTGTCTTGGTTGCACAAGTGTCTGCATGTCAGTTGGGCATATACCTAGGAAAGGAATTGCTGGGGCATAGGCTGCATGTTTAGTCATCAGCTGCTTACTTTGTTACTTTCTGTCTCCATTGTATCAAAGCACCCAACAGGGTGTGTGGTGTTTGCCTGACTCTTGCAACCTATTTGTAAGTGAAAAAATATAATGATAGAATCTGACAACCCCAAGTAGTTTTATTTTATTTTATTTTCTCTCCCCTTCCCCCTCCCTCAGTTGTCTGTTCTCTGTGTCCATTCGCTGTGTGTTCTTTTGTGTCTGCTTGTATTCTTGTCAGTGGCACTGGGAATATGTGTCTCTTGTTTGTTGCATCATGCTGCATCAGCTCTCCGTGGATGCGGCGCCACTCCTGGGCAGGCTGCACTTTTTTCACATGGGGCGTCTCTCTTTAGGGGGCGCACTCCTTGTGTGTGGGGCTCCCTTATGTGGGGACACCCCTGCATGGCATGGCATTCCTTGTGCACATCAGCACTGTGCATGGGCCAGTTCACCACACAGGTCAGGAGGCCCTGGGTTTGAACCCTGGACTTCCCATGTGGTAGGTGGACACTCTATGAGTTGAGCCAAATCCTCTTCCCTTTTGTTTTTTAAATAGATTTTATTTTATTACTATTTTTAAAGATTTATTTTATTTTATTTATCCCTACCCCCACCCCTCACTGCCTGCACTTGCTGTCTGCTCTGTGTCCATTTGCTGCGCATTCTTCTATGTCTACTTGTCTTCTCATCTTCTCTTTTGGAGTCACTGGGCTCCAATCTTGGGACCTCTGTGGTGGGAGAGAGGCATTCAGTTACTTGAGCCACCACAGTTCCCTGGTTTTGTGTCTCTCATTGTCTTTCATGTGTGTCTCTTTTTGTTGTATCATCTTGTTGCATTAGCTCGTGGTGCAGGCCAGCTCCCTGCAGCACAGGCCTGCTTGCCTTTATCAGGAGGCCCTGGGAACTGAACCTGGGACCCCCCATAGGGTAGCTGGGAGCCCAATCACCTGAGGCACATCTGCTTCCTGAGTTTAGGGTTTTTATGGATACAAGTGAGAGGGTGGAGTGGTTATAATAATAAGTATACACACACACACGCCCACAAAAGTAAGTATACATAAGAGTGAGCCTAGTTTTAAAATAACTGTAACAAGGGTAAGGTTAGTCTAGCCAGTTTCAGTAATTTCAGGTATTAATTTTTGGCTCTTCTTAATATACTAGAAAAGTAAGAAAAGGCATCTTTATAGTGATTCAGTAATCATAATCATTTGTTAATTCTTATCTCTCAATTACAGTTTCAGGCTTCATCTTTGCTTTGAAACAACCTGAGTATTTTTGTTTTATCAACTAAGCAACTGAAACTATTTCAAGGTTAGGTATGGAGCTGCCTCAATCAAGACCTTTGTGTTTGCAGAAACTAAAGTGTGGGGCAGGATTTAAATTGCTGTGACTCAGAAGTTCTACTCCACCTTCCCATATTGTTGATTATTTTCTCTTTCCCAATATTTACTAGAAAACACATTTTCTTACTCTTATGGCTATAAGAAATCAACTACTGGGAAGCAGATGGCTCAAGCGATTGGGCTCCTGTCTACCATGTGGTGGGTCCCCGGTTTGGTTCCCAGGGCCTCCTGGTGAAGGGGAACTGGCACGCGTGATGAGCTGACACAACAAGATGACATAACAAAAAAGAGACACAACAAACCAGGGAGCTAAGGTGGCTCAAGCGTTTGAGTGCCTCTCTCCCACATCGGAAGTTCCCGATGCATCCTAAAGAGAAGATGAGAAGAGCAGACAAGTAGACACAGAAGAACGCACAGCAAATGGACACATCAGACAACAATGTTGCAAGCAGCAAGGGGGGTGGGGCAGAGTAAATAAATAAAATAAATCTTTAGGAAAAAAAATAGAAAACCCATACAGAAGGCTCTAACATACCTCCATCTTAAAAAAAAATCTAGGAATAAACTTTAAAAAAAAAGAAGCCAACGACTTCCCACGAGACCCTCTTTTTCACTAGTCTCCTTTCCTTCCCCCCAGTAGATGAGCCCCATACAGTCTTCCCTGCCATCACTCCCTGCCATTCCCTCCAAAATGAGAGCTTTGAATGCTTTCAAGAGCTACCTCTGGTCTGTTTTAGCGTCTCCCCTCCTCCCCAGCTCTTAGATTTCACTGAAATGGATTAGTACTCTGTTCCAGATTGTTACTAGAATTCCTCTTGCAGTGCCTTTTCTGTCCAGAACATTTTCACTTAGCCTTAGATTTCACATTCTGAGGCCGTCGGTCCTCCTCCTTGGAGAGTGGACAGCATATGAATTGCAGGGTCCATTGCACCCCACTCTTTCTTCTTCTCTAAGTCTTTACAGAGCCACATATATTGGGCTTCCATTTCTTTTCTCTTGGGCATCTGCAGTTGTTTTCCCACCATCTGCCAGGTCTCAGGGTTGCAGATGGAGGCTATTCTTTTTCACATGGGAGTTGCTTGTTCTTTCTACCTGGAAGATTTTAAGATGCTCTTTTGACCTTGAAACTCAGGCAGTCTACTAGTAAATGCCCAGATATATATATTTGTTCATCAACCCTGTTTGGAACTTGGGAGGCCTTTCTTTAGGGAAATTTTATTTTTGTTAAAATGTTTTATTTCTCACTCCCCCCACCCCCCACCCCCCACTCATTGTCTGCTCTCTGTGTCCACTCACTGTGCATTCTTCTGTGTCTGCTTATCTTCTCTTTAGGCAGCACCGGAACCAATCCTGGGACCTTCCCCAGTAGGAGAGAGGTGCTCAATCTCTTGTGCCACATTAGCTCCCTGGTCTGCTGTGCCTCTTACTGTCTTCCTCTGTGTCTCTTTTTGTTGTGTCATCTTGCTGTGCCAGCTCTCCTCTTGGGCCAGCACTCTGCTAGGGCCTTCACCAGAAGGCCCCAGGAATTGAACCCTAGACCTCCCATATGGTACATGGGAGCCTAATCACTTGAGCCACCTCCACTCCCCTTGTTTAATTATTGACTCTCCTACTTCCCAAATTGTGATTCTTTGCCTGTTGGGTCTCCTGAACCTGCTCTTAACATTTCCTCCCCTTTTCCTTCTCCCCTGTGGTTTCTCTGCCACTGCCATTTTGCTCTATCCTATGTGGTATTTCTTTTTCTTCATCTTTCAGGCTACTAATCTGAGTCTCTCTGGTGACCCTGCACCCCTTCGATTCATTTACTGAATTTAAAAAACCCTAAAGTCCCATTTTTCAGTCCCTTTGTTGTTCTATACTTGGCTGTCCATACAGGTTTTTATTTTAAGCTGTCTGTTTTCTCCAGTGGCTCTATTTAATTCAGGACTTATTTGATTTAAGGTTCTTTTTCGAATCATTTATTTTTACTTTTTATAGCAGTTGTAGGTTTACAGAAAAATCATGCAGAAAGTCAAGTTCCCATATAGCACCCCCTACCCACCCCCATGGCTGTCCCTGTTATTAACATTTGCATTAGTGTGATACCTTTACTAGTATTGGTGAATCAATATTTTAATAATTATATTTTAAACTGTAGTCCCTAGTTTATCTTAGGGTTCGCACTTGGTGTTATGCAATTCTATGTTTGTATTTTTTAAAAATTTTGTTGTGCTAACATATACAACCTAGAAGTTGCCATTTTAACCGCTCTCCAGTCCTGTTTGTTCTGGTCCTCCCCGGCCGCCGGACCCTGTTGGGTGTCATTTTCGGTTTCTGCCCACTGGGGCTCCACTGCACACTCCCTGGAGCAGCAGCAGCAGTGGCCTCGGCTCCGGGGACAGCTGGTCGACCAGCCAGCGTTGCCCCGCAGGCTGCAGCTTGGGGAGGGGGGCGGCCGAGCTGACGTGGGAAGCTCCTCCTTACCTTCCAGGGGATTGTGCCTGCCCAGGGTGCACTCTGACCACCTCACTCCCCACAGCAACCTGGTCCCTGAGCTGTGAGGAAAGGAGAAAAGACACAAGGGACACAAAACGCTGGGAACAGAGACTGAGCAATTAAGCCTCCTGTAGTGGGTTTTGACGCCGAAAGCCAGAGACGACGCAGTTGGCCCCAGTGCCCTCGCGGGCGGCCCTCCCGCCCTCTGCTCCAGCCGTGGTGGTCTCGTCACTGCTTCGCTGACCTCCAGCCTCGACTCTGCCCCAGGGCCGCTGCCCCTGCTGCTTTCCCCAGATCGCCGCCCAGGTCCTCACCTCCGCTCGGGCAGGTCTCCTCAAAACCACCCGGTCAGAGAGGTCTTCTGAGCACCCCGTGTTAGTCAAACCCCTACTCTGTCACCTTCCCCCCCTCGGCCTGCCTTATTTGTCTCCATTGCCCTTATCCCTACTGTTTTAGTTTGCAAAAGGCTGCCTGTGTGAAAATACCAGAAATGGATTGGCTTTTATAGTGCGACTGGATTAGGGTAAAATCGTGCAGAACCGAGGCCGTGGAAATGTCCAGATCAAGGCACTGTCAGAGATGCTGTCCTACCAGAAGGCGGTGCTGGCAGGTCCTGGGCTCCTGCCCCATGGCAAGGCAAAGTGGCGGCCGGACTCTTCTCTCTCAGCCTCTCCGCCAAGCACCCTTCCTCCCCAGGTTCAGCTCTGGGCAGGCACATGGCTCGTCTCTCTTCAGCTCCAGCTGCTCCACCGAGTCCAGCCTCCAGCCTCTCGGGCTTTCTCAGTCGTTCTGTGACTATAGACATCCTGGAATCCTCTCTCACAGGGCGGGGAAAAAATAGCAGCAGCTCTCTTTCTCTCTGTTTTTTGCTTTCAGTTCTCCGCTTACATAAGATTCCAGCGAGAGGGTTGAGACCCAACCTGGGTCGTGCCTCACTGACATAGTCTGAGCAAAGCCCTGAAGTGATCTAATCAAAGCAACGAAATCCAGTTATTGCTTAACAGAATCCAGTGCAATCAAAGGGTCCCACACTCACGGGAATGGATCAGTTCCAAGGACATGATCTTTTCTGGGATTCACGAAACCCCAAATTGTCACACCTACATCACATGATGTTATGTTTTTGTTTTCATCCAACCCCATAAGGACAGGCACATTCGTATTTTTTTCACGGCTGCTGTCCCCAGCACTGAAAACCGTCCTTGGCACATGCAGGTGCTCGTCAAATTGTTTGTTGATGGAGTAAGTGAGCGAATGAGCAAGGCACAGCGGAGAACCTTGATGAGATTTAAAGCACTTTACGACAAAAGTCGTCTCCTGTTGCAGGTGGGCTAAGGATGGTGTGAAGAGGCTCCCCCCCTCCCATCACTCCCTGCCCACAACACAACGTTGTGAGGTTAGGTGGATCCTGATTCAACTGGCCACGGATAAACGATCACATCGAAGTCGAGGTGGCCACATGAGTGGAAACAGAGGTGGCATTTCTCAGAGCAGGGCCTGCCAGCTCCAAAGCTGCTGTATAGGTGGGGGCCTTGCCCGCAGCTGCCGAGGCACCATCTGTGCAAGGCAGGGGACCCTTACAGGACCCGAGAAGCTTGTTGTGTCTGCTCCAGGCCTCACATAACTGTGAGGAACGGCTTAGTTTCTATCTGCAGCCTTAACGTGGCTTGAGGGCCCAGGACCTTCCCAGGTCCCCAGCCAAACTCTGCAGGAGCAAGGCCGCCGGTTCCTCTTGAGGAGTGTGGGGGAGACTCGGAGTGGGGGGCCAGAGCCAGTGCGCGGGCTCTTCGGGATATACCTCGGTCCCTCCCCTGCCGGCTCCCCGGAAGAAGCATCAGGACTCGCACCCGCCCTGGAGAAGAGTGGGGACTTTATAAGCCCTGTATCGCAGAGGGTGCTTTCCATGTCCTTCTCAGTTTATCTGACGGTCTCTCTCAGATCCTGTTATCGTCCAGGGAATAAATGAAATAAAATAGCGCCCGCCAAGGTGCTTTTTCTCCACTGTCTTGGGAAAGAAGAGGAGCGAGCCCGCCGGGCCTGTGATGTCTGTGAAATGCAGCTGCACGGTTGGCGGCAGCCAGGCCTTGGATCCTTTCATTCCAGGGGAAAAAAAAGGAAGGACAGCTATGTAGGTCAGCTGCCAAGCCATCTCACCCCCTGCCGGGGCCACAGGCGACGTGCTCCCCTTCTGAAAGGCTAGAAGTCAAGCTTTGTCCGCCTAGTACAAAGCTTTCCTTTCTGGGGCTTGTGGAAGAGAAGGGACTTCACACACATCTCCCGCCCCAGAACATATTTTTCCTGAGGTGTGCGAATTTAACGGTGGAGCAACAAAGGTCAAAACGGAACCGAAATAACAAGCATTTGGGGTGGAATCGTGATTATGGGTGGTTAACCAAAAGGAGCCCTGGAAAAAAGGTGGGGGGCGGGGGCAGTTAAAATGCCAAAAATTACCCGTGAAAAACTTGAAAGGTAGCACATCGTTGTGAGTATAATTAAAGCTACTGAATTATAAAGTTGAATGTGGTTAAAAGGGGGAAATTTTAGGTTGTGTATATGTCATTAGAATAAAAAAATTAAAAACAACCAAAACACTGTAGGACTGTACAACACAAAAGGTGAACCCTATTGTCAAGTATGTGCTCTAGCTAATAGTACAATTATAATACTATTCTTTCCTCAATTGTAACAAAGATACCAGATTAATGCAAAGTGATACAAAGGGGGGGTGGGGGTATGGGAATTTACTTTTCTGCATGATTGTTATGTAAACTTATGACTAATGTAATAAAAAATTAGAAAATAAAACAAACGCTGAAAGGTAGCAGCCGCAAGGAACCTCTGATGTGCTGTCCTGCTGCTTCAGGAGTTCATGGGCATGCTCCGCCTCCCCCGCTACCCCTTCCCCCTCTGCCCCCTCTCCCCGCCCCACGTCCCTTCTGCCCAGGGGCGTGGCATGTGGGTGGGGCTTCCTGCTGGCGCTCACTGCACAAGCTTGAGTCTCATTCCTTTGCTTTCCCTGAGGTCTCTGCTGTGCACCTAAAAATCCCTACTACCCCCTTCCCGTCTTCTCTGTAGCAAATCTGAGTCGGCTGCCTGTTTAGTGGTCTTTTGTTTTGTTTTGTTTTGTTTTGTTTTTGGTAGCAGGGGTGTTTGCTCCTTTTTGGCGGAACCCTCATGTACCTACTGAGTGTGAACAGCCGGGTGTGATAGGCTGGTGTGGCTGACCTGGAGTCTCATTCTAAATGCAGGGACAGGTGACTGTCCCTGTACTGTGGGGATTGTGTCAATGGAAGGTTTCTTTCTCCATGATTGCAGACATCATGTAAACGGAGGCATTTTAATGGGACATTGATGATTATTTCTTAAATGCCATTTTTTTGGATGTTCACTTTTAAAAGGTTGTGATATAGGAAAGAATTAAGAAATAGGTCATACACCCTCCATGCCCCGCCCCCCGCCATGGCTTCCTTTTCTGTTTACTCATTGTTTTTGTTCATTGTTTTTTGCTCATTATCTGCTCATTGTCTATTTTTCTTCAGGAGGCACCTGAAACCAAACCTGGGACCTATTATGTAGGAGGTGGGCACTCAACTGCTTGAGTCACATTAGCTCCTCGTGTCTTTTTATTTATTTATTTTAGAGATTTATTTTAGGGAAGCAGGTATGGCTCAAGTGATTGGGGTCCTGTCTACCATATGGGAGGTCCAGGGTTCGATTCCCAGGGCCTCCTGGTGACGGCAAGCTGGCCTACATGGAGTACAATCCCATGCAATGAGCTGGCCCAAGTGGAGTGCTGCCTTGTGCAGGAGTGCTGGCCCATGCAGGAGTTCTGGCCTGTGCGTAGAGCTGGTACAGAAAGATGACGCAACAAAAAGGGACACGGAGGAGAGACAATAAGAGACACAGCAGACCAGGGAGCTGAGGTGGCACAAGAGATTGAGTGTCTCTCTCCCACTCTGGAAGGTCCCAGGATCGGTTCCTGGTGCTGCCTAAAGAGAAGACAAGCAGACACAGAAGAATGCATAGTGAATGGACACATAGAGCAGACAACGGGGGAATGAATGAATGAATTAAAAAAGATGTATTTTATTTATTTACCTCTCCCCACCTCCTCATTGTTTTGCTCTTGCTGTGTCTGTTCACTTTCTTTGTTTCTTTAGAAGTCACTGAGAACCGAACCTAGGACCTCTGATGTGGGAGGGAGGTGCCTAATCGCTTAAGCCACCTCCGGTTCCTGCTTTGTTGAGTCTCTCATTATGTTTGTCCTCTTGTGTCTCTTGTTGCATCATCTTGTCTTGTCAGCTCACCGTGCCTGCCCATCGCACTGGCTTGCCGTCTTGCTCGTCTTCTTTAGGAGGCCTGGGAGCTTCTTTCTGCTCCTTGCTTTGTTGTGTCTGATGTTTTTCTTCTCATGTCTCTAGTTGCATCAGCTTGTTTCAGCTTGCCGCACTGCTCATTGCACCAGCTCACTGTCTTCTTTAGGAGGCACTGGGAACCAAACCAGGGACCTCCCATGTGGTAGACAGGAGCCCAATTGCTTGAGCCACATCTGCTTCCCACATGCATTTTTATTTTAGTATTTATTTCTCTTGTTTGTATGCTTTCACTTGCCTACATAACAAACACACACACATACATGTCTATATAATTATTTTTAAAAGTGAGATTATTCAAATATTTCCTTCAACTCTGTTTCTCAACCCACAGTATACCCAACTAAAATATCTTTCCAAGCATATAATGCTTCAAAAACAAGCCAGGAAGGCACAGCAGTGGTTCTGATAAAATGAAAGACACAGTTTTGTTTTTTTGCCCAGGGTTGGACACCCAAACTCCTTGTGTTTAAAAGTCGCAATCTCCTACTTGGACCTGAGAAAGCAGGAGCTTTTGCTGGGCATTATGTTTCATGGAAATAATTTAAAGATGGATGAAAATAAGGTTTAATTTCAGAATAAGATACCTGACTATGTCATTTAACCACTCTGTATTCATCTGTGTGTCTTTGCAAACACTAGAGGAACGCATGAGTCAGTATTTGGAATCAGATGCGTTAAAAGTGCCTGAAAAGAACTTTGTAGTCTACAACTGGAAGTGGGAGGAGTGCATCCAGTACCCATATGGAATCTAAGCCCTCACTTGACATAGATGTGCAATGGACACAACCAATCCAATGTCCACAGAGAAAATGTGGAATGGGTGTGGGAATGGTAGCCATGGTGGCTGCTGGGTGTGGGGAACGGGAGGAAGAGATGAGATGTGGAGGCGTTTTCCGGACGTGGATTTGTCCTGGATAGTGCTTCACGGACAATTACGGGACATTATAGATCCCCCCAGAGCCCACTGGATGGAACGTGAGAGAGTCTGGGCTATGATGTGGACCATTGACTATGGGGTGCAGTGATGCTCAGAGATGAACTTACCAGGTGCAATGGATGTGTCATGATGATGGGAGAGAGTGTTGCTGTGGGGGGAGTGGGGGGTGGGGGCGGTGGGGTTGAATGGGACCTCATATTTTTCATAATGTAATTTTAAAAAATAAATAAATAATTAAAAAAAAAAAAGAACTTTGTAGGAGTAATGTTTCTACAACTTGTTTAAGCTACATTTTATTTTGAAGGTGAAATAAAGTTATTAAAAAGAAAAAAAAAAAGATGCTTTGGAGCCTGGGTTTTCCTGGGGTGTGAACTGCCTGGCAGGGTACCTCCTTGGGCACCTGCCTGCCCTGGGGCTTCAAGTTTATGGAACTGGATTTCCATGGACGGTGTGGGAAACAGTGGCACTCCCTGAGGTGTCCTCATTTTCTGCCAGATCCACAGTGCCCAGCCCAGTGCTTGGGATGTCAGAGGTACTCCCTCAGTACCTGCCTGATGGGTGGCATGGCAGTTGCCCTTCGTGGCCGGCCGGCTGGGCATTGACGCTCTGCGTGTCTCTTGCAGGCGGGTCGGGGTCCAGGCCCTTGCTCCGGGACGCACGAGGCCGCAGCATCAGCATGAAGTCTTCCACCCCGCCCCGAGCCCAGCAGGCCGCCTTCAAGACCATGCCCCTCCGCTGGTCCTTGGCACCCAGAGGGAGACCCCCCGGCGCGTCCGTCGAGCTGGTGGAGTACTTGGAGTCCCGACGGAGGCCTCGCTCCACCCGCCAGTGCATCGTGCCGCTGCTGACGGGCGCCGCTGCCGGGCAGGAGCAGTCGGCAGCGCCTCCGCCCGCCTCTGCCCTCCCTGCCCAAGGCCAAGAGTGCGGGAGACCGGCCAGGGGCCGTTCCACACCCGGGGCCAGCCCTGGAAACTCGGATGGTCTGAACACAGCCAGGAAGCTGAAGGAAAATGCAAGTCAGGAGATCAGGCTGCCCAGAAAGTTCGACCTGCCCCTCTCTGTGACGCCCTCGGAGGGGAACGAGAAGCCCGCCCGGCCAGAGGGCCAGAAGGCCACCAACTGTCCGCCAAGCGGCCACCTGCAAAGCAGTAGCAGGGCGTCCTCTCCGGACGCTGCTGGAAAATCTGGAAACAGTAAGGATGATTGCCGAACTGCCTTAGCCAAGGCCAGGGCTAACGCAGAGGACAGGGACCTGGAGACAGACAGGCTCCGTCAGGGGACGCTCACCCTTCTGAGGTCTGTGTTTTGGAGGAAGGAGAACAAAAGGCAGAATGAAGGAGCAGGGGTGCCCCTGCCGGTGTGCCCGGGCTCCCTGGTGAGTGCCAGGCTCCGCACAGCTGGGGAGGCCCAGGCTGGAGGCCCGTCTCCCCCCCGGGCCAGGTGCCCGGGCAGCCCCCTGGGCAGGGACGTCCTGTCGGCGCCCAGCTCTCTCCGCCTCCCTCGCAAAGCCAGCAGGCCCGCGGCAGGCGGTGCCCTGGGCGCTTCGCAAAGGACCGCGCCCGGGGAGCAGACTTCCTACAGCACCTTGCAAAGGGTGAAATACCACACTCTTTCCTTAGGTCGGAAGAAAACCTTACCAGAATCCAGCTTTTGACGGCTCATTCCAGGAGAGCGCCAAAATGGCATTCTTGGGACCTTGCACTCAGCAGCCACAGTTGTCTGGGTGTACCTGTAGGCAGCTCTGGGTTGAGAATGGGCTCTTGGGAAGTCTGTTGGCTCCTGAAAATGATAATTCCCCCTCTCCACGTCTGTAGACTTCCAGCACCTAATGTCTGTCTTCTTGTACCGTTGAGTGCTTTTATACATTGGGCCACTAGAGGGGGCTGTTGGGTCAGCATTGCAAAAACTGATAGTTTTGTAAAAATATTTCTGAAGAGTGATTTGGATGTGGGTGAGCCTTAGAGCATAACTCCGTGATTGAGCCAAGTTAATAAGACTCTTCTTTATCATGTCAAATATTGACATTGGCTGCTGCTGCTTCCCGCCCCTCCCCCCCCCCCCCTTTAATGCTTCTCTGGGATAAAGCATTAAAAAGGCCAGAAATTAAGTGATAGTAAGGGTAAGGCAAGATTCTAGGGAAGAGAGAGATGGAAGAGAAATGGATGTGATTGTAGGAGATATTTAATATATAACAATAAAATTGTGTTAAAGTTTTTCAAGTATTTTAAAGAGAACTATTTTGGTATTTGGAAGATTTTTTTTTAAAAAAACCTGAGTATAAGATCTATGTACAATTTTAATAAAAGACCATCAGTGAAACATGACCTTGACTTTGTTCTGTTCCTGCTGTGTAGACATGGCTCATTGCTGTTGCTATTAGAAAGTAGTTATTTGAATTCTCCTTGAAATTTAAAAATGCTCTTCATTAAAACTGTAGATGCCTTATGGGTTTGCCCATATGGTCTCCATTTGGAGGGCTTCGTGAGGGCCTGAGAGTCCAAGTTAGGACCAGCAGTTCATTTTCCTTTTTCCTAAAACTTTATACCTGGGTGAATCTGTACTTAACAGTCGATTTTCTAAAATACTTTCAATATCAATGGGAATCTTTTAAGACATAGGGGTCCAAGCATTAATTCTTCCCTCATACATCAGCATGACTCGTTGGCCTGTCTCTGCTACTTTTTGGTTCTTAAGAAGGAAAGATTGAGTCTTCTTTTCTCCCATTAAGAAAGTGTGCTTACCTTTGTTCTGAGTAAATCGCTAGAAGAGAGAAAGAACTGAGATAATGAGAGAAAGCAAAGAGGCCCTGCCACCTACAACCCCAGAGGGCAATAGGTATACCAGTAGACCCATGTGCTTGCATTCAAAAAAAAGCCAGTGTTCTCTCCAGGTCTTAAACTGATGTCCATTTAGGCAATGTGGAGGACCTGGTTGTCCATGTCCTTTTGGGTTTTAGGAATCTAGAAGTCTTCCTGCTTTACCCAGTATTCTCTTCTGCTGACCCTCAGAGCAATTAGCCATAGTTCACTTCCTTTGTCCTCTGAGAGACTGATGTGTCTTAAACATGCACCCCCAGGTCTCTTGCCAAAAAGGACTCAGTCTTTCTAATACTTTTGGAAACTTAGGATATCATGAGAGGGTCCCATTTGTTAACTTTGTTCTCCATAATGTACCACAAAAATGGAGCATTTATCCTAGGCTACAAATTTGGAGTTTCAGAAAGAGGCTTGGCCCCTGGTGGATGCATCTGTCATACCAGGTCTACAAGGATGCCCAAGGCCAACGTGTGTCCCCTTACCCGAGACTGCTCCCCACTCCCTGGCAGGGAAGGCTGTGAGCACAGAGCATGGGAAAGGGTTAAGTCAGATTTCTGCCCCAGATCAAGGCAATTGGGCCGTGGTTCCAACCTTGGCCGTGCATCCCCCATAAGGCTCCAGGCATTTGGTCAAATGATGCTTGAAGGAGAAGTTTGGCAGAACCAGTAGGATACTTTTTCCCAATCACAAAGATCCGTCTGGAAATTTGTAAGTTGGAACTAGGGAAAGGTTGAAAGCCACTGAGCCAGATAGGAGCAGAGCCAGAGCCAGAGCCAGCTCAGAATGTCAGAAGGGGCTCCCCATTCCTTCTCTGGAAGCCCAAATACTCTGCCAGGATCTACCTCTGCTGCCTGAGGCATGATCACTGGTCTGATGGTGACAGCCCACCCCTGACCCTTCCTTCATAACAGCTCTCCCACTAATAGAAGAGCTGGGAGTGTAGAAACTTGGGCTGGGAGGTCCTACTGGTGGTATCAGAAGCTCCAAGGCCCCTCAGGAGACGAGAGTAGGAGAGATGATATCTATAGAAGTTGTATAATTACAGTTCTGGGAACAAGTGGAGGTGTATATGCTGGCTATGTCCTGTTCTCCAGGTCCTATCAGCAGGTATCACCTGTGTGAACCAGCACCAGTATGACATCCTAGAGGGTGATGAGTTAATCAAGCTCCTTGTTGACTTGATTGCATCCTGGAGCCGCAAAGATAAGAGTGAATATATAGCACTTAACTGTGTGCATGGCACTCTTCTAAGCTTTTTACAAAGGTAACTCATTTAATTCATAATTGTCCTTTGAGGAAACTGAGGCACAAGGAGTTTATGTAATTTGCCCAAGGTCCCACAGCTAGTGTCAGTGCTGGGATTTGAACTCAGAAAATCCTGGCTCGGGTTCTTGCTCTGGATCACTGTGCTGAAGGTATACTGCTAACCCTGCTAGTTGAGACCAAATTGTTTCTGGTGTTCTCCACTGAAAGGGGAAAAAATGCTTATTTCCAAGTTCTAGGAGTTGTATTTATTCCAGCAAGGAGACTACATCTGGAAAAGCCCCTATAATTGGACTCACCACTTGAAGTCTTGAAGAGATGCAGTTATTCTCCAAGAACCATTAACCTTTTGTACCAGTCAGATTGGGGGACTGGGTAGATATGTGATTGGAATGAGGACCCAGCAGGTTTTCAGTCTTTGTGCCATTAATTTCTGATTTTTCCAGGGATTGCAGTTCTGCTTCTGATTTATTTTATTTGTTGAGAGGGACTACTCCTTTGATGTCTGTCGGATCCTATTGTAGCTCACTCAATAAACATTTGAAGGCCCCCTATCCCTCAGCATTATTTCAGCATCTGGGAATATGATCACAGAAAAGACAAGCATGGCTCTTGCCCTCAGAGAACTTACATCCTATTGGAAGAGTCGAAGAACTGGTAAACGTATCTAAGGTAATTTCAGGTAGTATAAGCATTATGAAATAAACAGGGGCACATGACACATAGTAAAGAGAAACCAATGTGGGCCTGAAGGTACTTGCTGGCAAATTGTGAATTCCACTGGCATCGTCATGCAGAAGAGCCAGGAATGGCAGCAGGGGCCGAACCAGGGGCCTTGTCTGTGCAAGGCAGGAACTTTTCCACTGAACTGAAGTATCTCCCTAGGTTAGAGTGGACTTAGGTTAGGTAGCGGTTCTGAAGGCTATCCACCGCTTTCCCTCTGGTGGGCTAGAGTCCTTGCGGTTTTCCAGAGTCCTGCTGATTAGGGCCCTGTCTGTCCCTCCGTCCTCTCTAATTCCTCTTTCTACTTGGCAGCTGGGTGTGACAGTGTGCCTGAGGCGATTCCCTCAGGGCAAAGAAACCACTGTCCCCCCCTCCCAGACCCCTCTTCCTCCCAGGAAATCTGCCCTCAAGCTCCTTTTGGAGTTGGGAGCCAGCTGCTCCCCCTGGGCTGTTTGCCCTCAGGGCAGGGTGTATGTGCCACTTCCAGCCACAGGGGCCAGCAACTCCTCCTTTTCCTTTGCCTTCTTTTTTTTAATTTTTAAAATGTATTTCTCTCCCCTTCCCTGCTCCCCCTGCCGCCAGTTGTCTGCTCTCTCTGTCCATTCGCTGCATGTTCTTCTGTGTCCACTTGTATCTTGTCAGTGGCACCGGAATCTGTGTCTCTTTTTGTTGCATCATCTTCCTGCGTCAGCTCTCAATGTGTGGTGCCACTCCTGGGCAGGCTGTGCTTTTTTCATGTGGGGCGCACTCTTTGTGCCTGGGACTCCCCTACGTGGGGGACACCTCTGCGTGGCAGGGCACTCCTTGCGCCCATCAGCACTGCGCATGGGCCAGCTCCACACGGATCAGGAGGCCCGGGGTTTGAACCTTGGACTTCCCATGTGGTAGGCAGACACCCTATCTGTTGGTCCAAATCCATTTCCCTCCTTTGGCTTTTTTATCTTTCCTGTACCCTCCTAGATGACTCAGCACCTTCCAGTTCTATATGTATCAAAAGCAGCTGACAGAGAGGAAGATGTCTGCTCTCCCCAGTTAGATACACTTTGCCAGGAGTTTTACCCTTACTTAATATCTCGGGGGTGGGGGAGAGGAGCCTTTACGGGAGGCGGGGAGGTTTGATAACTCAGTTTTTTGTTTCAGTTTCTTTGTCTTTCTGTCCCTCAGTCTCCTGGGAGTTGTGAAGCAATGTCCTGGTCTGCTGTACCCCAAAGAAGGTCCCCAAGGCAGCCTTTGACTGTTTCTTCATTGTTTTAGTGGGAGCTGAGCCTTATTTGTCTAACCCAATGGCCATGTTCCCACAATCCTTCTCATTGATTTCCTTTATTTTTATTTTTTTAAATTTTTATTTCATTGAATACTATATTTTTATTATTTCCCTTCTCCTGCTTAGTTTGGATTAAATTTGCTCTTTTTTTCTAATTTCTTAGGGTAGAAACTGAATCATTGAATTGAGGCCTTTCTTCTCTTCTAATGCCTTTAGTAATATAAATTAAGTACTATTTTAGTGGAATCCCCACATTCTGATGGTTGTGTTTTCATTCATTTCAGAATACTTCCTGATTTCCCTTGTTTTCTCGTTGACCCACCACTTATTCAGAGGTGTGTTATTTACCCACTATGGTGGTAGAAATGTGAGGTTCTGAAGCCATGACCATGTTCCCATTATAGGGAAGAGCTGGTCTGCAGTGGGGAGAATGAGGCAGATACACAGAGAAAAGATGAGTGGGAGAGAGACCCAGGGGAGTCCCTGCTTCTGCCTCAGTGGGGTCCAGTTCCAGGTGCACCTGTCCTTCAGGGACCAGCTTTCCCCAGGTGGAGGGGGAGGTATTGCCAGCCTCTCCTGCTCATCCCCCAGCCCTAGCTGTCTTCAGGGCTGCCTGCCAGGTGCCATGTTTTTAAACATGTGTAACAGAATGGTTTCCATTTTAACCATCCATTCCCACCATCTGTGACCAAAACTTCTCCATCACTCAAACAGAAACTGTACCCATTACCTTAATCTTGACTTGATCTTTCCAAAGTGAAGCTGAAATTAATGTTTCTCCTTTTAGGAAAATTGTTTTCTGTTTCTCAAGCTTTTTTCTTTCTTTCTTTCTTTTTTTATGACAATTATGAAATGTTGCAGACAGAAATAGAGCTGTAGCACCTTCTTTTAGAAGCGATGATTAGTGTAAATTGAATCATTTATGTATTTATTGAAGGGCTGCTGCTAACTTTAGTCCTTGAAACAAACCTACTACCCCCAAATTAAATTTCCACCTCATTGTACAATGTAAGATAAGGGTCTCTAATTAGAGCCCTCCTCTGAACAAATTAAGAAGGTGTGTGTAATCACTGTATCACTAATGGAAACAGATTAACAAATTCAATTTCACTATTAAATCCTAGCCCCCTTGTTGTGAAAAAGAGGCTCTCTTTACAATGATACCTTCCAATGGCAAATTAACCCCACAAATAAAACAGACCAAAGTGGTCAGAGAAAATGTTGAGTGTGAGTAGAACTAATTCTTACCTTAGATAAAATCACCAATAATCCACAAGAATGATCCATTTTTAAAATTTATTTATTCTTATAATTTAAAAAATTTTATTAGAGAAGTTGTAGGTTTACAGAAAGTTTATGCATAAAATATAGAGCTCTCATGTACCACATTATTAGCACCTTACATTAATATGGTAGTTTTTTTACAATTCATGAAAGAACATTTTTATAATTGTACTATTAATTTTAGTCCATATATAATTGAATTCATTGTTTTGTACAGTCCTGTTTAATTTTTTAAAAAATTCTAGTAACATGTATAACAAGAATAAGCGAATTTATAGTAAAAAACTAGAATATAGATTACTAGAGTCTGGTGTGGTGGTAGTGAATGGGGAGTTAATGCTTAAAGAATGATCCATTTTTGCTTTTTGATATCTAAGTCCTACAATATATTTCCTGCCTATGAATATATTTTACTATGCTGTGGTTTACTTTTTCCTTAGCATATGTCCCCTGGGACCCATAGATGTCCCCAAAGGTGTCTTTGGTTAACAAAACTTGGTGTGACATCACAATGACACCACAATAGAGGCTGGGCTGTTGTCCCTGCAGGTTTCTGTACTGTCATATTTCCTGGAAAGGAAGACATCAGGGTTGGACACACATAGTGTGGTCAAGGACACAGACAGAGGCGCTGTGACTTCACAGGATGGAGGATGGAAATCAAGGGTAATTATAGTCCGTAGCCCAGGGCACATCTGTTGAAATTTTTTCTTGGAGAGTACAAGAATTTGGGAGGATTGAGCACTGGACATGAGAAGAACTTTGCAAGTATAGTGGATGTGGCCTGAGCAGCCACATATGGGAGTCTCAGGTTGGGACTGAGTTTTTAAGGCACGTTGGGGAGGCTAAAACTGGTTGCATGTGTAGACCTTCAGTTCCTTCTGTCTAATCCATGGGTCTGGAGTGAAGAGTTCCTGAAGGCCTGGTTGACTTGGCCTTGGGGACTCTTCCACCTAAGCTAATAGCATCATTCTAATTCCTCTTGAACTGGGAAGCAAGAGACCTGAATGCAGGCTTTGCCACAATACCTGCATGACTTTAGTCAGGTCACTTCGTCTGTCTGGTCTTCTCTTTCCTCATTTGCAGGTTGATACTGGACCAGGTTCTACCTGGACTTCTTCCCAGTCCTAAGTCTTTCATGAATAGCATAGTTAAGAGACCATACTCTAGAACCAGAATAGCTGGGTGCAAAGCCTACTCTGCCACATTCTAGATCTAATTTGACCATGGGCAAGTTACTTAAGCTCTCTCTGCCTTACTTTCCCTCATTTGTTATATTAGTTTGTCAGGCTGCTATGACAAATACCACACAATGGGTTGGCTTAAACAATAGGCATTTATTATCTCGTGTTTTTAGAGGCCAGAAGTTGCAAATCAAGATGTTGGCAAGGTTATGCTTTCTCCCCGAAGTCTGTAGCATTCTGGCCCTTGGCTTGGATCTCTGCCTCCTGTTGCATGGCAATGTCTTTGGTCTCCTCCTGTGTCTTTCTCTGACTTCCATCTTTTTATAAGTCCTCCAGTCATACAGATTAAGGTCCACACTGATTCATTTTGGCCTCATCTAAATAAGATCTTAGAAATGAGCCCATATTTTATCCTCAAAGGGTCCCATTTTAAAATGGGTCCACACCTACAGGAACATGTATTAAGATGACGAGCAGGTCTGTTGCTGTACACAGTTCAGTCTACCACATCTGTGAAATGGGATAACTATAGGACCTGACTTTATAGGGTTTTTATGAGTATTAATTGAGCTAGTCAGCAAATGTTAGTTATCACTATTACCAGGACTGTCTGACCTGCCAGTAGAAGATCCAAGCTTGTCCTGTTTTGAGAATGAAAGTTTCTTCCAGTTCTTGGAACAAGTTGGTTTGGGCTTTGAGGACACAGCTAAGTGACTGAGGGTAGAGCTAATGACATGCATTTTTGTTGAGCTATGATTGAATCTGGAGCTTTAAAGAAATCTATTCCACTACCCTAGGAGAAGCTGTTGTGAACCATTTTGGGTCAAGTTTGTCTGTTCCACTATTCAAGATCCTGTAACTTCATCTGTCAGCTCTTCAACCTGTTTAGGGGATGTCTTTATTCTTGTCTATGGCTGAACCCAAGTACCTCCTACCTGGGGGATGCTCTGGTTTTACGTGTGGACAAGTCAACTGGAAATTAGGTGAAAAATATTAAGAGTTGTACTCATGAGGTCATTTTGATGCTAACAATCCTAATTTCTTTCTGGGAGCTTCTGCCTTGAGTAGGGCGAGTAGCAGGGCCTCCTGCACAGGTCAGAGTCCCGAGGCACCATTCACATTGTAGAGGACTTACACTCTTTAAATGCAATGTGGACAGTGATCTCCCAAGTGGTGCAAGGTTGTGGCCCTGGGGGCTGGTCTGGTGGCTGGTCTAGGTGATTCTAAAGGCCCCTCTGTAACTTGGAGCTTCTTTCATTTCATGACGGAGGAAGAAAAGCCCTGAATCCCTAAAGGAGCTGCATTTATCAGGACCCTTTTATGTGCCTGTGGTGGACGCCCCATTCAGGCCAGTTTCAGCCCCGAAGAATTTATTGCCTTGCGTAGCTCAAAAGTCTGGGGGTGGTATGACCTCTATTCACGGGGAATCTAGTGCTGCAAACGCTGTTATCAGGATTCAGGTTTTCTCTATGTCTGGGATCTACCCGTTATTGGCCTCATTTTTCACTCAGTTCCCCTCCTGTGTTGGTAAGGAGTAGGGTCAGCACCAACCAAACCATGTGCAAGTCCATTCCTCATAAAGAAGACACCAGTGCTCTTTCTAGATAACAGGAAACTGGGCAGACCAAACAGCAGACATCAGCTGTTACGGCCACTGGAAATATTTTTCCCTCAATCCATTCAGTTTCTGCCTATGGTAGAATACACGTATCTGTGTATTCTCCCATCCTATCTTTTTCACACCTTCTTATTTCCCTTTTATTTGTTCAGTTACCCAGGTCCCTCTTCATCCATTTATTCCATTCAGTGGATGAAGGGCTCTAATTACAATCAGAATAGTGGGGGAAAAAATAAAGCTCAAATTGAAAGAATACTCATTTTCCTTTTCAAAAAGGTGTTTTCAAGTATGTCTTTGGTAATGGTGCTTTTTTCTTATCTAGGATGGTGACTGCAAATGGAGTAGTAGAAGTCCTGAGTTCAAATTCAGGGTTAGCTATTAATCATGTGGCATTCTGGCGAGTAAATTGATGTGTGTGAACCTTGGTTTGCTCATCGATAAAATGAGAACTCTCAGGGGTGTGCTGTGGAGGCTCACCCTTCCTCCTGAGAGCCTACTGTCAAAGATTCAGAAATTTCAACAGCCTTTGGTATGCCAAAATCAGCCATAGCAGAATTATTTACAGGATGGAAATGAGCAAATGCTACAAAGCAGAGCTTTTTCTTTTCTTTCTCTTTTTTTTTTTTCTGGAGAACTGTTTACCAGTACACCACCTGAATTATGATACCTTCACTCGCTACCTCCAGAAATAGTTAGGAAAGCACATCTAAAAGGTGGAGAAATAATGTTTGTAAAGTGGTTACAAACATGTGCTTTGGAACCAGCTAAACATGGCCTCAAACCCCAGCTCTGCTACCTTGGGCAAGTTCATTTGTCTGATTCAGAGAACTCTCATATGAAGATCCTCCATCTTGTGGGGTTGTGTGAGAATGAAATTAGTTACAGTGTGCTGAGAACCCTGTATAAATACTAGTACTACAGTTTGAAAAGGATAAAACACCATTCATTTAGAAGATGCTATTAAGGGATGAGCAACCAGAGCTGGTTTACAGATAAGAGTTCCACAGAATGTCAGAACTGATTACTTCTTTATGTATTAGCTGATGCCAGTTTTTGGGTAATTTCTATTTTGGTTGGTGCCTCTAGCAGAGCTAGCAAGCTGGCTTTTATGCACATCCCCTTCTTTGTACTTATGGTCACAAGGAAGTCTCCCAGATTCAGAAATAAACGCTTTGTTCTGATTCCAGGTGCATAAAATTCTATGATTTGTTGAGAGGAGAGAGAGAACCTCTTTTTTCCAACCTCTTTTAGCTCATCCCCATGTGGAAGAATCACTGATTTGATTGGCTTGGGTTCCAGGACACAGACAGCCATATTTATTAGAGGTTGAGTAACAGAGTGTTAAAAATTCTCACTTTAAAAGTTCTAGGGAGTGCTTGAGTGCTTGCCTCCCATACATGAGGTCCTGCATTCAATCTCCAGTACTGCCTTTAAAAGAAAAAAAAAGTTCCTTGCTTTCTTTAGCTTCCAGCCTCTGGGATGTAGGTTGATGAATGGCCAGTCAGCTCCCTTTTCTGCAAAGTTTCAAAAAGTAAATTACCATTCTGACTACTATCTCTACCACCACCGCCGAATACGATGATGATGATGTGGTGATGATGATAGTGATGATGATGTTATTATGAGGAGCCAGGACCTGCTATGGTGCCTTTCCATCAACTACCTAATATAATCTTCAAACATCTCTATGGTGTAAGTAACACTCTTACCTGTATTTTGCAGAGTCTATGGGGTTCCAATATAACCTCCACTCCTACCCCCAAACACATATACCTTTTGCAGGTATAGAGGTTGACACACAGAGAGTTTACTTAGTTTGGATCATATTCCACCCTTTTTTGACCTACCAAAATGGCAATTTCACATGATTCCAAATGATTTAACCAAATGATTATGACATTCTAACAGACATCAAGAAAGATGAAGAGGAGAAGAAAAAATGAAGAGCAATTAATTTCATAATTTATTTTGTTAAGTCTTAACTGGAGATCAAGTGCAGTTAGAAATTGAAAGTATATATTAAATAAGGATTATTGAAAGTGAAGTGACAAAAAATAAAGAAAAAAATCTAATTAATAAATTGAAGGTAAATATTCTAACCTGTCCTAGCATAATCAGCCCCTAAAGCTGGACATCTAGACCAGAAAGGCAAAGCGCAAGTCTGGCAGTGGGGAGAAATTCTTTACTCCTTGCTCTCATTTCATTCACTGACACCATGATTTTTGAGGTTACTGGATTTTAAGGGTGGCTCTTTGCTTTTACCTTGAGAAATCCAGGCATTCTCATTAGGCTTCCAGATAGGGACAAAGCTGTGAGATTGTATCCTTTTCTGCCCCAAGCTGGAAGAACCACATTCCATATATATTTCGTTCACCACTTTGTCACAGAGACTTCTACCTTCCTGGATAAATATTTTAAAATTACCTACAACCATCTGTAGTTACTGTTTTTTTAACTTAAAATTTTGGAGCTTTTTCCAGATCTGTAAACACAGATGCACCTAATTCTTCTCAAAAGCTGTTTATAATTTACTAATGCAAATGTAATATAATTTAACCATCCCCTGAAGAAGCATTTAGACTGTTTATAAATTTTTGCTATTAAAAACAATGATTTCTAAAAAAGAAAACACAAACGTACATGATGTCTTGAATGTCATTCTTTACATGTCTCCTAGGAGAAAAATTTCCATTTCCATTTACTTATGTTCTGAAGGAAGATGCATATTTAAAGAGTTGTGTGTGTGCTTTTTAAAATTAAAATCGCAAAGAATGTGCCACGATGATGAAAGAGGTTGTTGATGTGGGAGGAGTGGGGCGAGGGGGGTGGGGAATATATGGGGACCTCATATTTTTTTAATGTAACATTAAAAAAAAAGCAACCAAAGCAAAATATGGTTTATAGGGAATAGTAGTATATTAATAGTCTTCCATCAATGGTATAGTTTGTGAATATATTTCAATAAAATTGATTAAAAAAAGAAAAAATAAAATAAAAATCAACTGTATTGAGGCATAATTTATACACAAACAGGAGCCATTAAAAATACAACTTGATGAGTTTTGACAGTTCACACACTTGTGAAACCGCTTTTTTCAATATACAGACCATTTCCGTCGCTACTTTGAAATTCAACCCCTACTCTGTCTCTGGCCCAGGCAATCAAAGAACTGCATTCTGCCCGTCTCGTTTAGTTTCATATAAATATTTTCTCCCAGAAGTTTTAGGGTTTTAGCTTTTTATATTTAGGTCTACGATCCTTTTTTGGTTTATTTTTTATTAGAGAAGTTGTGAGCTTACAAAGCAATCATGCAAAATTCCCATATATCATCCCTCCACCAACACCTTGCACTGTTGCGTGTTTTTAAAATGATTTTTTATTTATTTTTATTGAAGTATATCATTCATACGTGAACACACATAAACAATAAGTGTATAGTAAAGATTGCAAACTTACAGAATAAACATAACTAACATCACACAGGAGTCTCACACATCACCCCTCCACCAACTCTTTGCATTGGTGTGAAACATTTGTTACAAACTATGCTAGAGCATTGTCAAGATATTATCAGCAACTATATTCCTTATCTTACATTTGGCGTATTTTCCCCCCAACCCATACTATTTTTTTAAAATGTATTTTTGTTCAGATATTGTGAACTGTTGCATGCTTTTTTTAACAGAAAAAAAAAAAAGTAGTCTGCAGAATCTGAAGAGGGCTATTTTGGTGCAGAAAGATCTTAGGGGTTTGGCCTGCCTTTTCTTAGTTAACAATTGTTGAAACATATTCTTAGCCTTAGAATTTTCTCTGACTTTTGCCATTGGTAACTCATTTCAGCTGGACGTCAATGATAAGCTTTTTGGAATGGCATAGTCTGCTTGGGTTTGACTTTCCCATTTTCTCAGGCATGGTTCTGTCAGACTGCTATGTTACGTGAACAGATTTCACTCCCCAACCTGTTAGGAGAATGTGTTGGGCACTGGGCTTCTAGGTTCTTCGCTTAGGTTGCATAAAATAATTTAAGGACATACCATAGGGTAGGCAAGGTAGTAAAGAGTTTATTAAGAATCAAGAAAAGAATACACAACCTGAGACACACACTACAGAAGTACTGCAGGAGGAAGCGGACATGGCTCAACTGAGAGAGTGTCCATCTACCATATGGAGGGTCCAGGGTTCGATTCCCAGGGCCTCCTGACCCGTGTGGTGAGATGGCCCACGCGCAGTGCCGTGCCATGCGGGAGCGCCCCCTGCGCAGGGATGCCCCACACTCAAGGAGTGTGCCCCGCAAGGAGAGCCACCCCACGTCAAAAAAGTGCAGCCCGCCCAGAGTGGCACCACACACCTGGAGAGCTGATGCAGCAAGATGATGCAACAAAAAAGAGATGCAGTTTCTGGGTGCTCCCCAACAATGCAAGCGGGTGCAGAAGAACACAGCGAATGGACACAGAGAGCAGATAACTGGGGGGAAAGGGAGGGAAATTTTTAAAAAAAACTGCTGCAGGGTGAGACGCACACGTGGGGGTTGGGGTTAGGTCTTTTAAGACCTTCCCGCCTCCCCTTCCTGATGTTGGGGCGGGGCCTCAGCAGTCTGCTGTTCTGATTGGTTGCCTTACAGTCCCCGCCTGTTAGCTCTCAGGGGGCCAATGGGAAGCCTGTTGTTTGGAGGTATGTGGGGCGTCTCTTTGACCCCGGAAAGAGTTCCAAACGGGATCTCGTCTGGCAGAGCCTCGCTGGGCCTTTCCGGCTTGGTCCTCTAGGAGCTACTTTGCCGTCAGGAGGTTTCCGGGGCGGGGTCTCCTGGCCCTGTTGCCTGTGGCAGGTTCTCTGGCGGGACTCAGCCGCCTTCCCTCCTTCCCTAGACTAACCTGCCTCAGCCTCGCGGAGGTAACCCCGTTCTCTTTTCAGGGGCTGACAGCGATGGACAGGACGCCTCAGGCGCCAGCTCCTGCACCGGCCAGGGGGAAGCCCTCACACCGTCACATCTACCTGAAATAAAGTAAGAAGTCCCCTGATGGAGCTGGGGTTGCTTTATATTATGAGAATGGGCTCATGAGAACCCCGGGTGGGAGAAAGTGAAGGGTTTTAGAGACAGCACTGAGGGGATCTGGAAACAGCTCAAGGAAGATTGGACCACAGGCTTGACTTTGAGTCCTTGTCACTCACTGGCTATAGTGTCCTTGAGCGAGTCATCTCATTTCTCTGGAGCTTTTTCTTTTTCTTTTTTAACATCTCAATAGACTTTATTTTTAAAAGCAACTTTAGGTTTATGGGAAAATAATGAAGAAGGCACAGAATTCCCTGTCCCCCTACCCATCCAACCCCAGCCAGTCTCCTGTATTAATAATACCTTGCATTCGCACGGTACACTTGTTAGAATTGTTGAACCAATGTTAATGTATTTTTATTAACTAAAATCCATCATTTTCATTAGGGTTCCCTCTTTGTGCTAAATAGTTTTATAATTTTTGACAAATGCACAATAATGTGTATCTACCATTACAGTATCATACAGATAGGTTTCACTGCCCTAAAAATTATCTGGGCTTCACCTATTCAGCCCTCTCCTCCTCCCTCCAAACCACTGATTTTTTTTTTTAAGATTTATTTTATTTATTTTTCCCTACCCCTTCGTTGTTTGCACTTGCTGTGTCTGTTGGTCTTCCTTGTTTCTTTAGGAGCCACCAAGAACCAAACCTGAGACCTCTAATTTGGGAGAGAGGCACCTAATCACTTGAGCCACCCCGTTCCCTGTTTTGTTGTATCTCTTTTTTCTTCTTGAGTTTTTGTTATGTCATCTGGTTGCGTCAGCTTGCTGTAGCTGCTAATCGCGTCAGCTCCCTATCTTATTCTTCTTCTTTTAGGAGGCACTAGGAACCTCCACTCTTTGCTTTGTTGTGTCCCTCATTATGTTTTTCTTCTTGTGTCTCTTGTTGCATCATCTTGTTGTGTCAGCTTGCTGTGCCTGCCTGTCACGCCAGCTTGCTGTCTTCTTTAGGAGGCCCCGGGAACCAAATTGGGGACCTCCCATGTGGTAGGCAGGAGCTCAATCACTTGAGCCACATCTGCTTCCCCCACTGACCTTTTTACTCTATAGTTTTGCCCTTTCCAAAATATCATAGTTGGAATTGTAACCTCTGACTTCAGTGGTTTTACTTGTTATTGTAATGGTTACTTTAGCTTAGTTCCATTCTTTTACATGCTATTGTAGTTGTTTATATTTGTTATAGTAACGGCTTCTTTAGCTTACTTCCATTTAACTGAGTGATTTATACATGTTATTATAATAGTATCAACTCCATCTTCCCTTGTTTGAATCCATAAAAGCACTAAATTCTTTAGTCTGATTTGAGCTTTTTTCCCTTTCTGTCTCCCTACCTGGCTGCCCTGTAATAAAACTCTTTCTTTTCTCAAAATCCTGATGACTTCTGTGTGCATTGGGCAAGCAAGCCCATTTGTTTGGTAAAACAGAATCATACAATATATAGCATTTTCAGACCTGGTAGAATACTGCAGTGTAGGGCAATACCACAGTTTATCATTTACCTATTGCAGGACATCTTGCTTGCTACAGATTTTTGTCAGTTATCAATAAAGCTGACATAAACATTAATGTGCAGATTTTCGTGTGGACATTAGTTTCAACTCACTTGGGTTTATATACCTAGGAATGCAGTTGCTGGATCTTGTGGTAAGCCTATGTTTAACTATATAAGAAACTGCCAGCTTGTCTATCAAAGTGGCTGCACCATTTTGCATTCCCACCAGTAATGAATAAGAGTTCCTATTGTTATACCTCCTTGCTAGCTTCTGGTATTGTCAGTGTTTTAGATATTAGCCTTTCTAATAGGTGTGCAGTGGTATTTAATTGTTTTAATTTGCAATTCCCTAATGACATATGATGTTGAGCATCTTTTTGTATGCTTATTTGTCATCTGCATATTTTCTTTGATGAAGTGTCTGTTTAGATCTTTTGCCCATTTTGTAATTGATATGTTTTCTTTCTTATTGTTGAGTTTTAAGTGTTCGTTGTATATTTTGGATACAAGTCCTTTATCAGACATGTGTTTTGCCTGGATCTTATTTTGATTATATGCAAAATACAGAAAGAGGAACTTCCAACTCTAATAATCCTTCCTAGGTAGTTCTTTGATTGTAATGGGGCATTTTTAAGAATTTAAGTTCTGGAGTCAGGCTTCTTGGATTCAATGACCAGATCCACTGTGTTCTAGATGAATGATTGGGCTGAATTCCTCAACTGTAAAATGAGGATGATAATAGAGCCTAACCCATTGAGTCTGGAGATTAGACTCATTTGAAGTATTCCCAGTAGTACCCAGCACATAAATGCTCAATAAATGCTTTTATACTTTATTCAAGGAGAAGATTGTAAACTCTAAGGGAAAAATTAGGAAGAGCATGGAACAAAGGCAGCTGTTTCTGCAGGGAAACAACTCACCTGTGGAAGAAGTTCTCTTGTGGTGTGGAGGACTTAGGAGGTACTTAATTTTTTCTTAAAACTAAGAGAGCCCCTCTGTTCAGCTCTGATGCATTTTTTTCCATCAGGACCATGGCTTTCAAAGAAGGGGGAAAGAAGACGACCTCTCACTCTACTCTCGTCTGTTTGGATGTTGGATCTTCTGCCCGGCGGCAGAGTGACAAACTCTCTCAGTCCTTGATCTTGTTACATGTGTATCAGTCAGGGTCCAATCAGGAGTCAGAAACCACACAGTAATTGGAACAAGTTAAATATAAAGAAATACACTGAATGAACTATAACACTATTGGAATATAAGGGATTAGCTAGTAAGAAGTAGAGAGAACGCTAAAGAATATAGGAATAGCAATATAAGGCACAGCTTCTATCTCTAGGGCTGAACTACGTATTCAAGGAAGAGACCCTTTCAGCTGAGCTGAAATGTAGACCCAAGCTAAGATGCAGAGCTGAGTGGAGGTGCAGATCTGACCTGAGCTGAGGTGCAAGCCTGAAATATAGATCTGAGCTGAGGTGCAGACTTGAGCTGAGATGCAGAGCTGAGCTGAGCTGAGCTGCAGACCTGAGATGCTGACCTGACCTGAGATGCAGACTTGAGCTGAAATGCAGACCTGAGGTCCAGTGCAGCTGTGGCTCACTGAATGGTGGAAGAGTTGCTGTGGTATTGCACTGGGGCAATTTGCTAGAGCTTTGCTTTCTAGGGTGTTAGGGAAAGCTGTGCATGGAGAGCTGTCTCACAGGATGCACTTCAATTCAAGAACTGTTGATGGGGAGGGAGGAAGTTACTGGGGAAGCTGCTGGCTGCTGTTCACTGCAGGAGCCAGGTACTAGGGATACCCTGTGTGCTAAGGAGTCTGCTGGGAGAAGCACTCCAGAACCAGGATGGAATACCATTTCCTCCTGTAATATCTCTCCAGTGCCCTCTGCTGACAAAACTTAACATTGTACCAGCTAGAAAAGGAAAAATTGTTAAAGGATCCACATCCATTTTTGCAGACACTGAATGGTGAATTAGGAGGCAATATGTTGATAACTGGTCAAGTGAGTTTTCTCAATTCCCATTTCATGGATGAATAAGACATTTCTTCATGGGTTCAATTTTTGTGTAGGTAGCTCAAGTTTTATTTCTTCTTCAACTTTCCAGAGATATAAGACCCCCCTTTAGCCTTATAAGGCATAAAAATCCAACCACTATTTGGATAATCCTTTGAGCTTTTTAGCTTCTGTTCACTGTTCTGATTTTGAATTTCATCTTTATTACAGGGACCTGGGGATACCCTTTCTTATTTTGAGCTTTACTATATCTTACAATATTTGCTCTTTTATTTTATTTCTGGAATTAGATGGGGAAAGTCCTTTATCTCCCTATAGTCTGCCACATCAGCTGGAATTTGCCCCAAAAGTAATGGGCACTATAGAGAACGAACATCTAAACAGATGGAGCAGAGGCTATTTTAAAATTTTGCTTGCAAATCCCTGCTTTGGTTTGTAAATATGAAAATAAGATCACCTCTTAGTATTTTCTTTAAAGGTTAGATGTATTTACAGTCTGAGTGGGTCTGCAGATTTCCTAAACAAATGAATTTCTAAATTATACTTGCAAAGGGGCAGGGGGAATTCCTTACATTTCTCTTTAAAATGTCTGTTGCTTTTCATTAACTATCTTTTCCTTTATAGCTTAGGCATGCTATGGTAAATAAAAGGAAACAGCACAGAGAAGGAAATTAGAGTCACAACTTAAAAAAAAAAAAGATTTATTTATTTATTTCTCTCCCCCCGCCCCCCGCCCCCAGTTGTTTGTTCTCCGTGTCTATTTGCTGCGTCTTCTTTGTCCACTTCTGTTCTTGTCAGCAGCACGGGGATCTGTGTTTCTTTTTGCTGCGTCATCTTGTTGTGTCATTTCTCCATGTGTGTGGTTCCTGGGCAGGCTGCACTTTCTTTCACGCTGGGCAGCTCTCCTTATGGGGTGCACTCCTTGCGTGTGGGGCTCCCCTATGCGGGGACACCCCTGCGTGGCAGGGCACTCCTTGCGCGCATCAGCACTGCGCAGGGACCAGCTCCACACGGGTCAAGGAGGCCCGGGGTTTGAACCGCGGACCTCCCATGTGGTAGACGGACGCCCTAACCACTGGACCAAGTCTGCTGCCCACAACTTTTTATTATAAATGTTTTCAAATATGCAAGAAAGATGAAAGAATAAATAATGCAACGAATACTGTATCCCACCACCAAGATTCATCAATTGATAACATTTTGCATTTTGCTCTCTCTTTCAAGGTATATACATACCTAAATATATATTTTTAAAAATAAACCATTTGAAAGTAAGTTTCAGACATCAAGCATATGTATTAGTCAGCCAAAGAGGTGCTGATGCAAAATACCAGAAATTGGTTGGTTTTTATAAAGGATATTTATTTGGGGTAGGAGCTTACAGATACCAAACCATAAAGCATGTTACTTCCCTCACCAAAGTCTATTTTCACATGTTGGAGCAAGGTGGCTGCTGACATCTGTGAGGGTTCAGGCTTCCTGGGTTCCTCCTTTCCTGAGGTTTGCTTCTTTTTCCTCTGTTTGCTTACTTCCTGGGGCTTCAGCTTAACGCTTTAGCATCAAAACTCCTACATCAAAAACCCTCAACTCTGGGAAGCAGACATGGTTCAACTGATAGTGTTCACCTACCATGTGGAGGGCCCAGGGTTCGATCCCCAGGGCCTCCTGACCTATGTGGTAAGCTGGCCCATGTGCAGTGCTGCCGTGTGCAAGGAGTGCCGTGCCATGCAGGGTGCCCCTGCATAGGGGTGCCCCACACGCAAGGAGTGCGCCCCATAAGGAGAGCCGCCCTGCGTGAAAAAAGCACAGCCCACCCAGGAGTGGCGCTGCACATACACAGAGCTGACGCAGCAAGATGACACAACAAAAAGAAACACAGTTTCCCGATGCTGCCTGATAATGCACGCAGATGCAGAAGAACACACAATGAATGGACAAAGAGAGCAGACAACGGGGGCGGGGGGGAGAGAAATAAATAAAACAAAACCCCTCAACTCTGTCCTTTGCCATACCTTTTATGTGTGAGTTCCCACCCACCAAGGGGTGTTGACTCAACACCCTAATGACGTGGCCCAGTCAAAGCCCTAGTCATAACTTAATCATGCCCAGATACAGACCAGATTAAAAACATAATCCAATATCTATTTTTGGAATTCATAACAATTTCAAACTGCTACACTCCACCCTCTGAATTCCAAAAAAACATAATATTTGAAAAAATCTAAATCATATCACAATCAATTTAAAGAAATACAGTTTGTCTTGGGGCAAATTCCTGTCTGCTGTAGACCTCTGAAACTTACAAAAACAATTTATCTGTTTCCAATACACAAATGGACAAAGGATAAATATTTTTATTGCAATAAGGAGAAATTGGGAGGGAAGCATGAGTCACGGGTCCTCTACAGTTCAGTAAACCTGCAGGGCATCCTCCATTTGAATTCATTCTGAGAGTTATTCTTAAGAGGATGGTTTCTTCTCTGTGGTGCCTTAGGGTGTTGACTAGGCTCCAGACCTTACCCTTCAAGAGTGTTGGGGTGATTGCCACACCTTACCCAATCCTTGGGTTAGAGTCTTAACCCCCCTAGTACAGTGACATGAAGACAACATTCCCCCAAACCTTTGGCATACAGGCTCAAGCCTCTCAGGGCAACGAGTTGACCACCTGGCCTTCCCTAACCTTTGGGGGACAGGCCCACCCCTCTCAGATCTGTAGGGTGCTGATGTTAACCACCCTAGTCCTTGGGGAATGTGCTCCACCCTCTCTGTACCCTGGGACAGCAAACTCTCCCAGAACATCGGACAGGAACATCCACCCTCTTCAGCCGCTGGGGCAAACTCACCCTCTCTGTACACATGGGTGGGGTTCCTCTCTTGGCCCAAGGTGATGTCTTAATTCCAGATCTCAGCTTCTTTGGTTTTCCTCTTAAAGCTTTTTCTCCTTCAGTCTCTCCTTTCCATGTCCCTTTCGTTCCGGACTGAGAGTGCTTTTGTTCATACAACTCTCTCTGTTGGCTTAGCATGCAGGAAGCAGAGGTCCAAGCCATCAGACAGTAAGACTTTCCACAAGTCTTTCCGACATAACTGCATCTTCAATCCTGATTTCCAAGTTCCAAGTTTAGTTAAGTCCTCCAATGGGGCCCTTTCATCTGGGAGCTTGATTTCTAGAGACTTGGAATTTCCAGAATCAGTTTGTTTTCTTTGTGCCCAACAGTTCAGTCCTCAGCATATCTCTCTCAGCTAGCATTTTGCTATAAGCTGCAAACAGAAGCCAAGCCGCATTGTCTGGGCTTACTTTGGAAATTTCTTCAGCTAAATGCCCAGGTCCACCATTTTCAAATTCTGCCTTCCATAAAATACCAGGAGTTAATCTTGCTAAGTTCTTTGCAACTTTAAAACACGGATAGCCTTTCCTCCAGTTTCCAATAATACTTTCATCATTTACTTCTAAGGCATCATAAGAAGTCTCTTTAGCATCCATATTGCTATCAGCAGTCTCTTCAAAGCAATCTAAGCCTTTTCCATCAAGCATCTCACAATAACTCCAAATAATACCCCCTACCCATTTATAACTGTTCCAGCGTTTTGGTAATTGCAAAAGCACTTCCCTGGGGAAGCGTACTTGGCCCAATGGATAAGGCATCCCAGACATGGGAGGTCTGCGGTTCAAACCCCGGGCCTCCTTGACCCGTGTGGAGCTGGCCCATGTGCAGTGCTGATGCTCACAAGGAGTGCTGTACATGCAGGGGTTTCCCCTGTGTAGGGGAGCCCCATGCGCGAGGAGTGTACCCCGTAAGGAGAGCCAACCAGCACGAAAAGAAAGTGCAGTCTGCCCAAGAATGACACCGCATACACGGAGAGCTGACACAGCAAGATTACTCAACAAAAAGAAACACAGATTCTCAGTGCTGCTGATAAGGATAGAAGCGGTCACAGAAGAACACACAGCGAATGGACACAGAGCAGACAACTGCGGGGAGGGGGTGGGAAGGAAAGAGAAATAAATTAAAAAAATAATAAATCTTAAAAAAAAAGCACTTCCCCACTCCTCAGTACCAAATTCTGTATTATTCAGCCAAAAGGGTGCTGACGCAAAATACCAGTAATTGGCTGGTTTTTATAAAGGATATTTAATTGGGGTAGGAGCTTACAGATACCAGGCCATAAAGCATAAGTTACTTCTCCCACCAAAGTCTATGTGTTGGAGCAAGATGGCTGCTGACATCTGTGAGTGTTCAGGCTTCTTGGGTTCCTCCGTTCCTGGGCTTGCTTCTCTTTTTCTCTGTGGGCTTACTTCCTGGGACTCCAGCTTAAGGCTTCAGCATCAAACTCCAACATCAAAAACCCTTAACTCCATCCTTTGCCATGCCTTTTATCTGTGAGTCCCACCCACTAAAGGGTGGGGACTCAATGCTCTATTGGCACAAGAGATTTACATAATTACTTAATCAAGTAAACCTA
The DNA here is from genome assembly GCF_030445035.2 of Dasypus novemcinctus. Lineage (NCBI taxonomy): Eukaryota > Metazoa > Chordata > Mammalia > Cingulata > Dasypodidae > Dasypus > Dasypus novemcinctus. The sequence continues at coordinate 23,328,773 of NC_080693.1, read as the reverse complement.
TCAATCCAATATAATCTAATATGCCCAGCTGAAAAGATCAGTTTACAAACATAATCCAATATTTCTTTTTTGGAATTCATCAATAATATCAAACTGCTACACTGGGCATAAAAGCAATAGGGAAAATTCGTAAAGGTACATGTGACCACATCCAAATTATACAGCTTCATATATAAAAAAACAGCAAATTAAATTTAAAAAATCAAAGACAAACTGAGAAAGTATTTGGTGTACATCAGTACCAATTATCCCCCTGGAAGTAATATGAGCTGCTTAACATTTGGAGACAATTTATTGACTCAGGTTCAGGCATTGCTGAGGTGGGGCAAGCTTCAGGCATGGCTCAACCAAGGCTCTAGCTCGGCTTCTCTGTGGCCCTTTTGATTCTGCTTTGCTCAGTGAGTCTGCCTCATCTTCAGCTTGGCTTTACCTCATGGTCACCAGATAGAAGTGCAAGGCAACTTGAAGTGACCCATTATTGTTCATGTACAGCATGGCTTAGCATTGGAGTAAAATCCTCCCCTGCAGTTAGACTGAAATAGCTGCATTCCTGTGGCCACCCAAGGAGTAAGGACATCCTCCAGGAGAAGTCTACGCCCAGCTTTAGATCTGAGTTCTTGTCATGGGTGCTCAGGGTCTAACCTCAGATTAGAGTGCTCAGATTAGAGTGCTCAGGGTCTAACCTCAGAGCCCTGGGGGTGGGGTCAGCCTCAGTGAGTCAACTTGGGGAGGGGTAGATGCTTCTACAAAATTGGGATTCTGTTAGGAGATTGGAAGGGAAAATACCTTTTGGGTAGAAAAATCAACAACAGCACTATAGTCTTATACTACTTTGAAAATCATATAAAATCATATACTACTTTGAACGCCATTAAATACAAAAGAGAAAGAGGACTAAACTTGAAAGGGTGGGCAAGGGCAAGGACCCAGATTTTAGAGGCTGCTCCATTAGCCTCATCTGCCACCTCTCCTCCCGAACTCGTGTTCTTCTTTTCCATTTCCAAATATGAGAGGCTTGTTCATGACTGTAGGCCTTGCCCATCTCTCTTCCTGAAAGGTACTAACCTCCCCCACCTGGCGAGTGTCCATATCCTTCAAACTTAAGCTCAACAATGACCTTACTGGGGGAACCCTCCTGATTCCCTGGAGAAAGGTGTGGTATGCTTATAATTCTGTAATGCACTGCCTGTAGCATCCATATCTCCCATGAGTCCTTTAGATGCTTGAGTTATTAATCAGCATTCTTGAGAGAAACAACCATTGGAATATATATATTTGGTTTATTATGAGGAATTGGCTCACGCAACCATGGGGGCTGGGAATTTAAAATTCCACAGGGCATACCCAAAGCTGGAAATGCCATATAAAAGTGATTTTGAAGTCTGGAGTCTGTTAATTTGGAACTCTGTAGGGCCAGCTGCATGCTGGAAATTCTAATAAACCTGATTCTGAAGTTAAGTCTCAATTCCTCAGGGGAAGCTGGCTGACTATTGAGGCAGAAATTCTTTCTGATTTTTTAAAATCTTCAGTTCTGGCTTTTGAGACCACCAAGGGACTGAAGGAGGACATTCCCCACATTAATGAGGGCCATCTCCTTTGTTGACTGTAGATGCAATCAACAGTAGATACAATTAACTGATCACAGATGCAGAATCTATGAAATATCCTCAAAGTAACAATATGGCCTAGTGCTTACTTGACCAAACATTTGGATACCATAATGAGCTAAGCTGACACATGAAATTAACCATCACAACCATTGAGCATGCTAACTAGCCTATCCTGGGTCAACATGGTGCTCAATCTTTGTTGCTTGAGTAAGCTCATCCAGTCTAGCTTCCTTACTTTACAGAAAGGAAAAGAAAATCAAAGCCTAGATACTTCTTACCCTTGCCTGCAGCACCCAAATGCTGAAAATCACCCTTACCTGCTCCCTGGTCTCTTTGACACTCTGGATCCTCTTGGCTGTGAGCTGCTTCTGAATCAATCCCAGATGGCAAGAAGGGCTAGCAGGTAGTTTCAGGGCCTCATCCTTCTGCCTTGCAAAGGCCAGCAGAGCCCTGGCTGGGGGTTTCAGAGAAGCTGAGTTTGCTTTATGAGTTCTCACCAGTAACTCTTTTTGCCTTATAGGAAGTGAGGGTGACATCAGAAGAAACTTGAGTACTACATCAAATGCAGGGCTGAGCTCTTGGCCACCTTCATCTAAATGGTAAGAGGGCCCAGAGGTTGAGCTAATCTTTTGGGCTCTTTGAAGAATCCTGTTAAGGACAATGAATAACTTTCTGTGGTCTCTGACATCCCATATGGAGACTTTATTCAGGCTCTAAAAGGGCAGGTGGTCTGTGGGGTGGAATCTCCCTATGGTGGGGAAAACTAGAATAACACTTTCATAAGTAAGTGGTGGGAAAGCAGCACAGAATTATAGAAAGCATATTCAGTATTTAATTTTCCATTTGTAAATTGGAAAAAATGCTTAGAAGCTCAGAAAGGTAGGTTGACCCTCAACCAGAGACGCCTCCCCACAAACATCTGGCGGCTGAATTAGATTGATTAGAAAGGATAAGATTTTCCTGTTTACCTATTACCTAAGGGGAATATTGGTTATAAAAGGTTGGGGAAATGGATTTTGGGGCTGAGGGGTCTCCTGCCCTCTCTGCCTGACATGGGTATAATTTGGTCCTTGCACCCAAGATTGCAGCCCTGACCTTGGGAGGTGCAGGGTGGTCTTAGCCATCTCTTCCAAACTGTTGAGGAGTGCTATTTTAACTTAGAAATGGGAAGCCATTTATCTAGGCATAATTAATTTTTTCCTCTCAAAGGACCTGGAATGTCAAAAAGAGCCATGAGGAGGGAAGATATTTTTTGGTGTCAGCACCACCAATGACCCTGCTTGCTAGAGTCCCCGAGGCAGAGGAGTCACTGTTGGAGCAGAGGATTGTTTTGCTCCCTCCTGTCCCTGCAGATGCTATCCTCGCTGGCCAGTGGGTCAGAAAGGAAGGTAAGGGCTTCTCCATTCCCCTCCTACACTTCCTGTCATACCTTGAGTGTGGTGCAGGGATATGGGTTTTAGGGTGGTGTAGTGGGCTGGGCAATGTCCCCTCAAAGTTGTCCATGTCCTAAGCCCTAGAACCTGTAAATACCTTACATGGTAAAAGAGGCTTTGCAGATGCGATTAAGCTAAGGATCTTGAGATGGGGAGATTATCTTGGATGAACCAAATGGGTTCTTAGGGTCCTAAGAAGGAGGCAGGAAAGTGGAGACACAGAAGGCCATGTGGTGGCAGAAACAGATGTCAGAGTGATATGGCCAAGAGCAAAGGATACAGGTGGCCTCTAGAAGCTGGAAAGAGTGAGGAATGAATTCTCCTTTAGAGCCCCTGGGAGGAGTTGCCTGCAGACTCCTTGATATTTGGACTAGAGACTTCTAAAACTGTAAGATAATAAACTGGCATTGCTTTAAATTACCAGGTTTGTGGTGATTTGTTGCAGCAGCAATGAGATACCAGTACAGGTAGCATCTCTGGCAATCTCATCTCATGGTGGTAGCTGAAAATTGTTCTTATCTGCTTAACGTCTACCTACACTTTGGTATAGTCCACCTGGTTCTTATGCCTCCTCAGAATTGTGGACTTGCTTCTCAATTGTGCCCCTTTTTATTCATGAAGCTGCTGTTTATCTAGAACCTTCCAAGGGCCAGGCACTGTGCTAGGGGCACGGTGAGCAGAACTTGGCTGGACCATGTGGACAATGATGTGGGTTTTTCTAACCTTTTCTGAAATGGCCTCTTAGGAAAGGCAGCTGGCGGGCGGGGCAAAGGGGGTAGTTGAAGGAGAACCTGAGTGCATTTGGAGGTGTATGGGTGACTTTGTCCCAAAGCCTGGGGTGAGAACTGGTGCCACTACATTTAGTGGGCAAGACCCAGGGATGCTGAAAGCCCTATGCTGCAGAGCACAGTCCTGCCTTACCCAGAGCTGACCAAAAACCTTGGGAGGTAGGTCTGATTGGCCACTTGCCTTTTTTTATGGTTTATTATTTATTGTTAAAAAAGATGAGTGTGAAGACCTATCCACTTTATTAGGAAAAGAATCTTTTATGCCTGATTCTGCAGTGATGAGATAAATGTTTCTTAAATTAGAGAAGGTTCTGGTTTCAAAAATGTACTTATAAGATTG